>NW_026693934.1:9036875-10388750 GCF_021218885.2 Marmota monax | reverse complement strand
CCAACCGTATTCTATGTTTTATTTAGAGACAGGGTCTCACTGAGCTTCTTAGTGCCTTACCATTGCTGAGTCTGGCTTTGAACTCCCAATCCTCCTGCCTCAGCCTCCCAAGCTGCTGGAATTACATGCATGTGCCAGCCACCATGCCTGGCTTCACTCTTTTTTTCTTGGCAAGATGATCTGTACAAAGTTCAGTTTAAGAAAACTTTTGCTTTGCATTTCTTTTTTTTTTTTAATATTTTTTTATTTTTTTTAGTTCTCGGCGGACACAACATCTTTGTTTTTTGTATGTGGTGCTGAGGATCGAACCCGGGCCGCACACATGCCAGGCGAGCGCGCTACCGCTTGAGCCACATCCCCAGCCCCGCTTTGCATTTCTTTTCTGGACATTATTGTTTGTTTTAGTTTATAACTGTATCTGTCTGCTTTCTGTTACTATAACAACACACTTGAGATAATTGATAAGGAGGAAAGATTGATTTTGGCTCAATCAGAGATCCCAGTCCATGCTTGCTTGGCCCTGTTGCTGTGGACTTGTGGCAGTACAGTACCATGGTGGCAACGTGTAGCAGAAGAAGCACATCATGGCAGCTAGGAAGCCAATAGAGAAAATGAGGAGCCAGGGTGCTAGGGTCTCCTTTAAAGGCACACCCTACAGTGACCTCACTTCCTCCCACTCTGCTTCCTGAAGGCTCAACCATCTCCCAATAACATCACAGGCTGACAACCCAACCTTCAATGCTCGGCCTTTGGGAGTCACTGCAGATCTCAAATGTTGCAATGACTATTACTGAAAGTGATTTTTTCATAGAGAAGAGGGGTGTTTTAGATAGTGCAGGTGGCTATGACAATTCACTAGGGACTGGACAACTTAAACAACATTTATTTCTCAAGGTCTAGAGGCTGGAAGTCCGAGATCAGGGTGCCGGTGTCTCAGGATCTTGGTGAGGATCCTTGCCGTGGTTTGAATGTGGTTTGTGGTTGGATGTGGTTTGCAAGGATCCAGGTGTTGGAATCTTGGTTCCCAGGATGGTGGTGTTGAGCTTAAGGGGAGGTCTTTCGGTCATTGAGGACCCAAGGGCAGGAACTGATTATGGTAGTTCTCATGCAACCCCTTGGTAGTTCTTGAGATAGGGCTGTTAGGAAGGTCTAAGTCTGGTCCCAATCTCTCTGGCTTCCTGGATCAGATTCAGTCACTTGCTTCCTGTGTGCTTCTACCATTGCCATCAGCCATTGTCATCAGTCACTACCATCTACATGGTATGATAGGCTGAAGAGACCCTCACAGAGCTGGGCCAATGCAGGAACTCTACCCTTGAGCCTCCAGAACTGTGAGCTAGGTAAACCTCATTTTGTTACAGCATTAGCCATCTCAAGTATTTTGTTATAGTGATAGAAAGTGGACAAATAGAATCCTGTTCCAGGTTATGTCCTCACACAATCTTTCTGGGTTCATGAAGGAAGTGAGCAAGATCAGTATCGATCCCATTGTGGGGGGCTCCACCCTTATGACCTAATCATCTTCCAGAGGCCTCACCTCCCAGTACCATCACACTGGGACTTGGGGCTTCAGCATATGAATTTTGGGTGGTGGAGGGACACAAACGTTCAATTCATAGCCAAGCAGATGCTGGAAAAAATTAGCATCTCAGGGTTTCAAATATGCTTAGAACACCTCTGGGATTTGGGATATAGTTTGAAGGTAGAGTAAATAAGTGAGAACTAAATATATATGAGGACAGGAAGAAGTCAAACTTGTGTCCCCAACCTCAGCTTGTCCTTGAGCATGGAGAAGCAGGGGACATTAGTCCAGGAGCAGTTGTAGAGGAGCAATTCTGGGGGGAGGTGTAGAGCAAGAATTTGGGTTTTAGACATGCTCCTTTGGAGGTGCCTGCCGTACATCCCAGAGAAGCTTCCAGGTGGGCATTAGATGTTCAAGTTCAGAGTCCAGGGAAGAGGTTGAGGCTGGAGAGAGGAACTTGGGAAGTATCAGTATTTATGTGGGATTTAAAATCAGGAGACCATATGGCATTGTCTCAAATAACACGAAATCACATGGACAGCTCTTTCATACAGTCACAAAACTTGCCTTACAAGAAACAGCTTCCCTGAGCCCAAGAAGTGGTAGGTGCTGACCTGGTTTGAAGATACAACAGGAAATCCTTGGGGAAACAGCTTGAGGTGAGATCAAGGTGAGTGAGTTAGGCAAAGGTGGGGAACTGCAGCTGGTCATGTGAACAAAAGCCTTGAGCAAGGAGAAGCAGGAGACATCATTCCAAGAACAGGGAAAAGCCCATGTGGTATGGAAGCAGGGAGCATGTGCACACACCGAGGGCTGGTTTTATCATCAGAGCCCAGGTGAAGATTGATAAGTTCTAAGGAGGAAAGTGGCATGATCCTACTTGAATTTGGAAAAGATTGTAGAGGGCTGCTTTGTGGAGAATGGATTAGACGTGAAGTAATCCATCTGGGTGAGGAATGGCATGTTCAGACCATAGCAAGATCTGCAGAGATGGAAAAATAGGGAGGACTGAGAAACATATCGCAGGTGAGATGGCACAGGGGGTGATGAGTGGAGAGGAGAAGGAACAGGTTATGGATGCCCAGGTGTGGCTGGTGGATGGTGCTGTGTCCCAGGATGGGGAAGACCAGGATGGAGGGTTTAGGTAAAGAATACTCTTCTATTTAAATGTGGTTGGTGGTGGCACTGGGAGACCCCAAGAGGAGGTATCAGAAGGACAATGCAGTTGGATTAGGAGCCAGGGGAACAGGCTTGGATGGGGATGAGAGGTCACCGGTGAATGACTGTCTGGTGATGGCACCTAAGTGGACAAATCTCCTAGAAAGAGAGTGATCATGAGCAAGGAAGGCTGAGAACCTGGAGGACAGATATCAACGGAGGAGGAGAACCTGAATGAACAACAGGGGAGGAGGTAAGACATGAAGGAAAACTGTCTCAGGTAGGAGGGAGCCATATGGTCGGATGCCTGGGGCTGTTCCTGAGGATCCTGGAGGCACCTCCTAATGGAGGGTTCGGAGGAACCAGATAGAAATGGGCTGAGCAGTGAAAGGGAAACGAAGCTGAAATTGTACGTGAAGATGGCTCTGATGGAGAATCGGGTGCCAAACTCTTAGGTGGGAAATGGCAATCGCAGCAGATATCCAGCACACGGGGAGTGCTGTCTCTGTGTCTGCATGGGTGAGTGTGTTCTGTGCATTTATTTGAATTTGCCATTCCTCACCCAGATGGATTACTTCACGTCTAATCCATTCTCCACAAAGCAGCCCTCTACAATCTTTTCCAAATTCAAGTAGGATCATGCCACTTTCCTCCTTAGAACTTATCAATCTTCACCTGGGCTCTGATGATAAAACCAGCCCTCGGTGTGTGCACATGCTCCCTGCTTCCATACCACATGGGTTTTTCCCTGTTCTTGGAATGATGTCTCCTGCTTCTCCTTGCTCAAGGCTTTTGTTCACACGACCAGCTGCAGTTCCCCACCTTTGCCTATCCCACTCACCTTGATCTCACCCCCGAAAATGATAATATGATCTTCCCAAACTACAGTCAGGAAAACTGAGGCAGAGTTTAAATATACAGGACGGGAGGTCTCAATTAGAACCTAAATATTCTGTTGTGAATGCCAATGCTCTCAACCCCCAGGCTAAATGCATAATGGAGAAGCACAGAAGGAGCTCTGATCTGGGCAGAACCCTGACCACTTCCATTCAGGACTGGAGTGTGTATCCCTTTATTAAAATGAGGACAATAAGCCCTGGTCTTCCTATTCCAAAGAGTTCCATGCTAGTTGCAATGATGTTCAATTATTTAGGTAACAAAAGTGAACTGAGAATGTACCTGCTATGGGTGCTTTGAGAGACATTTGGTATGGAATCCAGTGGTGAGCAAAATAAAATCCCTGGGCTTAATGGAGCATGCATCTCATAAGGTACCCAGACAGTAAATGGATCTAGATAGATTGGGGGTATATGTGAAGGTAGAATCAGTGAGACTTGCTGATAGGTGGGATGTAGAATGTGAGGAGTGAAAAGGAACCAGGACAATTTTTAACATTTGCTATTGAGCAACTGGATGGAGGTACCATACAGAAACCCAAGAAAGATTGGGAAAGTAAGATTTCAAGGAAAAAATTAGCAGTTAAGTTTGGTGCATGACATCACGTGCAAGAGATTTCTTGAACATCCAAGTGAAGGGGTCAGGTGGATGCTGAGCTGGGCTAGCAAAGACCCACATAGAGGCTTGGTGCATACATAAATATAGGCCATGGTGGTATTCCAGGCCACGGTGATGGATGAGTTTATGAGGGAGAAAAGACAATGGCCAGGTGGAGCATGAGGACCTTGGAAGGTAGGGACAGTCCCCACAACAGCCTGAAAAGAAGGGAGAAAAGCCAGGCAGAAGAGGAGCACGGAAATCAAGAGATGGGGGTGGGGGGCGCTCCCCAGGTGGTTGCTCAGTGCAATGATGCTGAGAGAATAAGGAGCTTAGATAATGTGGGACTCAAGGACCAGGGTGGTTGGTGAGCAGGTTACAGGATGTATGGGTGGTGAAGAATTAGAGCCCATTCCAGAAACATCTTTCACAATAAGTTGAACATAGAGTCCTTTTTATTTTTAATTTTCAACTTCCAGTCCATGCAAAATGTTACTACTTACCAAGAGAATGCCAGAAACATTAATCCAAGGCAGAGCAGTGATTTAAGGGTGACCCCAGGACCCAGCTTCCATATAGGGCTTAGTATTCTTTTGAATCTGCACTGGGCAAACATAAGGTCGAATGGAAACTCACAAACTCAAAGGCATCTTTACATCCAGAGGAGACTTACAGGCTGTAAGCTTTCTCTCCCTGGGCTAGTGGCCACTTGTGGCTCACTTATCCATTTATGCATCTAAGGAGTGTCTCAGAAGGGCTCAGTGGGCTACATGACCACCTACTCTTGGGGCCAAGAATGCTTGAGGGGTGAGCCCTCAGACCCCAAGGTATGGGCAGCACTAGGGAAAGCAGGTCTTATCTGGAGACCAGATGAGAACAAATTCCAGGCTTCCAGGATTCTTTCAAGGATTAAAAAAAATGGCGGGAGGAACCTGGACACTTCCCCTGCTACAATTCCGTATACGCCCAGCTCAGGGTCAGGAGCTCCACCTGGAGCAGGGTGCACACCCCTGCAGAGCAAAGAGGGAAAACCAGATGTCCCAGCTCCAGCCTCAGCCTTAGCACCATCCTCGTTGAAGCAGCTGATGCAGCTGCAGCCCTGCCAACTCCATCTCGAAATGTGCCCAAGCCTGGCAGTGTCTGGAGGAGGAAGTGGCATTAGGGAGAGTTGTTTTTCAGATGGGAGAAATCACAGCACATTTGTATGCTGATGGGAATTATCCAATAGTAGTAGGAAATGTTAATGCAGGAAAGGGAGAGATTTGAGATTCCTGTCCTAAAATTCCTGGCTTGTGAGTTAAGTTGCATTTCTCCCCTTGGCAGACAGATGAAGGAGGTGCAGTGTGTATCATTGTGGGGGCTCCTCTCAGCTGTGGAACTCTTGAAGAACCCCTGGTCTGGGTGCTCTGTGAAGGGAAGAAATCACAACTAGAAGATATGGGATCTAGGACTCTGGGACCCAGGGATATGGATCACCAAAGCATGAGGCTCGCCCTCGTTTGGGAAAGTATCTATTTCTTTTCATTGAGAGAATTTCTTGCTGTGTTCTTAATGAAAAGAAAGTGTCAGTACATAGCAGCTCTTCAGTAGAGATGTAAAGCAATAATAACAATGAAGAGTAATGTGGAAAGCGTGAAGTAAATAGATTTAAAAGGTAGGTAGCAACAGCGTTCACACATTCAACATCTGCTGAGCTGCTGTGGGCCAGGAACTGTTCTAGACACTAGAGAACCAGCACAATGGACCTGCTATCCAGAAGTCAATTAGAATGACACATAACAAGTGGCAAGCCAATATTAAGAAGGAGGAGGATCATAGCTAAAGCACTCTTGAGAGTTCCTTTAGTATTTGGGGACAGGTGCATGGCTGGTTTTATTTATTTATTTGTTTATATATACAATTTGATAAGTGCCTTTAATTACAGTGTGCCTGCTATTTACATGTAATTATACTTTTTTATGTGCACCTTGAATAAGTTTCATTACACGTAAACTACGAGACATTGCAGTTACACTCCAGCCCTTTTTGAGTATTCAGAATCAAAATAATACAAGGCTGATTACTCTTAGACATTAAGTTGGCATTTAAAAATTTTGTGTGCAAAAGAAACCAGGTTGGGGTGTAAGGAAGAATAGAAGTACTTTGGATTACACAAAGGGGGATGAAGGGAAGGGAGGGGGGATGGGAATAGGAAAGACAGTAGAATGAATCAGACATTACTATCCTATGTGCAAATATGATTGCATGACTGATGTAATTCTACATCATGGACAACCAGAAGAATGAGAAGCTATGCTCCATGTAAGTATAATATGTCAAGATCTATTCTACTATCATGTGTAACTAATAAGAACAAATAAAATATTTTAAAAAGAGGTTAAAGTGGTTTATGAGTGATGGTGAGATGGAGAGAAATAAAATGCATAACTTTCGAGGAGGAACAAGGATACTCAATCATGGCGACGAAAGACAAGAAAGAAAAAGGTCACAGGAAAAGGAAAACAAATAGCACAAATAAGGGGTGCAAATAAGGAGCTCTAAAGAAACCTAAATAGATCAGAATCATGGTAATTACCTGGCCTAAGCTTTTCTGCTTTGAGTGAAATTAAAAGAATAATTCAGATTTAGGTTGTTTGCAGGAATCCCACATAAAACACAAGGAGACAGAAAAATTAAAAGCCAAGAACATTGAACATATCTCTCAGGAAAATACTAATGAAAAGAAAAGCATTATTAAGAGAACTGGAGACCATGTCATGTAACGGGGAAAAAGAAAAGAATTCATCAGGCCTATGTAAATATTCTGAGTTATGGTTTGGATCTAGAAAAGTCAAAATGAGAAAGTCACATTTTTAAAGCATGATCCCAAATGTTAAATGATTTGATTATGAGAGCTATGACCTCATCCGTGGATTAATTCATTGATGGACTAACAATTTGAATGGACTACTGGGGCAGGTGTGGGTGGCTTTACTGGGGGTATGCCTTTGGGGATTTTATCTTGCCCCTGGCTCCTTATTCTCTCTCTCTTTTCCTGATTCCCAGCTGCCAAGAGAGAAAACTTCCCTCCACCCTTCCCTTCCACCATGATGTTTGGCCATATCTCAGGCCCAGATCAATGGAGCCAGACAGCTATGGACTGAAACCTTTGAAACTATGAGACCAAAATAAATATTTCCTCCTCTAAGTTGTTCTTTTGAGGTATTTTTCCCCCAGTAATGAAAAGCTGACTAATACAACTAATTATATATCTTCATATTTATAAGGCAAATTTGATCCAACTATAAGGAAAAAAATCACAACCATACTAAGAGATTTTTAAATTACCTCTCAGCAATTAGTGGATGAAGCATCAAAAAATGGTGAGCATACAGACAATTTGAACCACACTGTTAACAAGCTTGATCTGTTGAACAACTATATAGCACAACAATCAAAGAACATGTACAATTCTCAATAAGATGTGGAATTTTAATAAAAAATTGATCATATACTACGCCAAACACTAATATCAACAAATTTCAAAGATGCTCTATCATGAAAATAAGGTCAGAAATCAATAAAAAGACTGGGTAGAGAGAGGTGATGGGAGGGGAGGGTAATAGGAAGGGCAGCAGAATAAAATAGACACTAGTATTGCTGTATGTATATATGTGGCCTTATAACCAATGTGATCTTGCAACCTGTACACTTGGAAAAATGAGAAATTATACCCCATTTGATTCAAATGTATATATGTCAAGATCATTGTATTGTCATGAACAACTAATAAAAAAAAAGAAATCAATGAAAGAAGTAGCCAGTAACAAGCAAAAAATAATCATATATTTGAGTATATGGAAACACACCTGTGAATAACTCATGGGCTCAAAATGAAGTAAAAATACTAATTAGAAAATACTTAAAATTGAACAATAATAAAAGCTCTGAACATCAAAATTTGTGGTGGTACTTAAAGTGGAATTTATAATTTTGGATGCTTCTATTACAGAAGAATATAGAATAAAGATTAATGAGCAAGATATTCAACTCGGGAATGAGAAAAACAACATCGTAAGCCAAGAGAAATTGAAAGAAGAAAACACAAAGAGCAGAAATTGATTAAAAAGGAAATGAAAAATAGACTGCAATGTAAGAAATCAGATTATTTAAAACTTCATTCAAACTTAGATAATTCAGGTAACTTCTTAACAAATACCACTTATGAAAACTGAGTCAAGAAAAAAATGGAAAAGCTGAACAGATTCCTATCATCAAAGAAATTAAATCAGTGTCTAAATCTACAGAGAGAGAAAGAAAGAGATAGAGATAGAGAGATAGAGAGAAGGGAGAAGGGAGAAGGGAGAGAAGATGAGATATCAACTCTAGATGTCGGATGTTTGTAGGGTAGGTTCAAAACCAGCCTAGAATAGATAATCCCAATATTATGGCGGTATTCCAATGAATAAGGAGAAAGTTCCAAAACTCATTTTGTGAGACTAATGTAACCTTGATCTCAAAACTAGACAAGAATATAAATAAGGAAAATTTCAGGTCAATTATAAGCATAGACAGCGATATTATATTTTACGAATAGAGTTCTGATCATGTCATCCTCTGCTCCAACCTCTCCCTGTCTGTGGCTCACATCCAGAGGAAGAGCCAAGTCTCCACAATAACCTCTGAGGCCCCCTGGCATGGCCTCTCTCACATCAGCTACTTTCCCACTCCAGCAGTACTGGCCTCCTCATTCTTCCGGGAGCTCTGGAGGCACGTCCTGTCTCAGGAATTTTGCTGCATCTGTCCCTTCTGCCTAGAAAGTACTTCCCCCAGATACCCAGTTGGCTAACTCCCTCACGGCTGGCAAAGTTGGGCTCAACATCACCTTGTCACCGAGCCCCCTGGCTACTCTATAATATCGAACCCACTTCCGTCTCTTGCACAACCCAGGCTTCTTAGCATCATTAATGCTGCTTAAATGTGTCGACCACTCTCTCCTTCTGACACACTCGACATACCCACAGCTTATGATGTGTCTCCTTTCTGCTAGAATGCAGCTCTAACCCGGGAGGGATTGGTGTTGATTTTACCCAGTACCTAGTACAATAGGTGGCGCACAGAATACTCACTCGACTGAAAAATTCCCTGACATCTCTGTCTCAGCTGGTGCATCTTTTAAATCCCCAACCTTAAACCTGCCTCAAAAGTTGTTATTGTTGAAAAGATCCAAGGAGAACGCTTAAAATATCTCACACAGTTCAAGGGATTGGTAGGAAGAACAGCAGTCTGTCATTTCATACGGCTCTTTAATAAAAGGTCAAGAGAACTTATCAAGCCTGCAGGGACCAGAGAGAGGGTGAGTGGGGAACTCAGACGGTTGTGAGACAACAAGAGTGGGGAGGCCCCATGTCACCTGTGTGGACAGTGTCACCTACAGACATGGGCTGTGTGTTGTTAAATGTTTGTTTTCATAGATGTACAAGGTCCTCTTGCTACATACAGACCATAGAGCTGTGGACTGGCTATTGCTGCTTCCTCTCTAGTGTCATCAGGGGAAGAGAGAGGGTGTTGGCGGATGTTTACCGTCGCTCTGCAGTGTAATTGAATCCCTGCCACAACTCTCTTGACAATATGACGCAATTATACTTTACATACGTGGGTTGCAGCAGGGCATGGAGATTCAGGGATGTAATCTCTCCCACATTAGTGTGCAATTAATTTATTGTCTTCACCAGGAGCCGGTGTTGCTGCTCCCTGTAATTGTGCTAATCAGAAATCATATCTTAAATCTGCCTCTGTCTCCTACTTGTCATGGTCACATTCAGGGTGGGCTTTGGTTTTCAGCTGGAGTTTTTGGGGCCCCTGCACAGATGGCTGAAATGGAATCCAGTACCACCAAGGGCTCCCCCAGGGTCAATGAAATTTGCATTTTCTCTGAGAGAGATTTCCAGGAATCATAAAATAGGATTGGGTTGGCCCTTGGAGAGGCTCTTGGAGGTGTCTCTATCTGGACTGGAGCCTGCAGTTTTTATCACTCTTCCAAACCATGCTGGGTCACCCAGAGACTACAAAGGCCTTCGAATATTCCCTGCCACATACCTCCATAGGCACAAGGAAACTGCTTTCTAGAAATAGGTTCCTTAAACCACTGATCTCTGTAAAACATAGCCAGTCTTCCTGGCAAACCAGCCTGCCCTTGGCTTTGCAGTTGATCTGAATGGAGGCAGCTGCTCAGGAATACCTGCTGTGAGCAAGCACTGTGCTGAGAAGGTGCCTGAGGCATCTCACTGAATCTCACTGTAACCCTGCTTCCTATCCATCTTAGAAGAGGTCCAGAGACGTGGGGGCTCAGTTATTGGGCTGGCCAGCTTTGGAGCTGAGATGCAACCCCAGTTTCCTCTGCCTTCCCAGACCACCATCACTGAGTGGGGATACCCCCAAATGCCCATGCCTCCTTCTTCCTGTGTGCCCTGGCCCCTGTGCAGTGACTGCTAGGTAGAAGGTCTCAGGTCAGGGTGCACATAGGCAAACATCCTCCTGGACAGTTTGCAGGGCCAGGCCTGGCCAGGATGCTGACGTGAGTGTTTGACACAGGAAAGAAGAAGATTCTGGGCTTCTCTATCCTAGAAATGGAGGAAGGGTGTTTGCAGAAGAGTGAGCACTAGTGAGGTCCCCCATACTCCAGGCCTGGAGGTGGGAGGAAAGAGTAAGGAGAAACCAATCACCAGAGAATCTGAGTCCGTTGCCCTTTGGAATTAGAGAACCTGGAATATCGGGGCTAGAATAGATCTGGGAAGCATCCAAAATCCCAGAGAATCCCAGAAATAGCCAGCCCCCATTCCAGGAATCTCTTCACTCCCACCCTGCCAGTGAGAATCAGTCTTGAGCCCATTAAACAGCCCGAGTTCCTCCCTGTGCTGCCTTGGATACCCCACATGGTCCACCATCATCTACCCACGGTGGGGGTGCAGCGTGGGGTAGGGAGTAAGGCACACAGGTAACAATTTCAGCAAAATGGGCTATCCAGGGGACAGGGCCACACCAGGTGAAGCTTGAGAGAGGGTTTGACGATGGAACTCAAGGTTTGCTGGAGTGGCACTGGCTGAGCCAGCCCTGGGGGGCAGTGCGTGGGGGTGGGGGAGGCAGAGGGGTGGGACAGCTGATGGGTCCTCACCCCCATCCTGCTTACTTGGAATGAGCTGTCCTCACCAAACCTTTCCCTTCCAGCCAGGTGACACTTTAGGCAGCCCTTAGGGGGAAATTATGGGGCCTTCACTGGCACAAATAAGGGTTGACTTGATTACACAGTCATGTTGCTAAGGCCCTTGGGCAGAGCTCTGATGAGGGTCCCCACGAAGGAGCAATGGAGCAGATGACTAAGGTGACACCCTGTTCCAGGACACTCACTCAGGGGATGGCTCCTCCCTAGCTGGTTCTTCTCACCCCTTCCCTCACTGCTGGGGAGAGCAGGGCTGCTTGAGGCCCTAGGAAAGGCCCAGCCCTGCCAAGCTACAGGACCTAGGACACAGAGTGACATGATCTGCCTCCCAACCACCCCCAGAGGCTGCCAAGTGTCCCCTCTCGCTGCTGGGAGGGCCCCAAGCCAGCTGGTTCCCAAGTGTGAGTTCTCCCTCGGACTCTTCAACTGCTCCCATAGCCAGTGCCTGTGGCCCCAGAAGTCATGTGAGACCCAGAGCCCTCATCCCTTGGCCAACACTGGTCCTTTGCTGCCTCTGGGTCTGGGCTGGTGCTGGCCTGGTCAGCATCACTCCAGCTGCTGATTAGGGCCTCGCTGTACTCAACCCCAAGGCTAAAAATAAGTACCGCCGAACTAGTTAATAAGTTGCTGCTGAGCGTGCCAGAATTTCCTTATCTTTTCACAACAGACATTTTTTACAGGAAAACTTGAAATGTTTTTCATCCATCAAAATGCCAGAGTGCGGCATAGGGCCCCAATGGCATCTCTCTGGGGGTTTAGTCTTGAGCCTAACCTTGGTTGTGCTCAAGAGAGTGTTGCTTTGGCTGAGCTCCATGGGCAGGGTTGCTTCAGGTCACAGCACCACAGGCTGCATGGGGACACAGGTGTAGTGTCAGGACCCTAGGTTCTGGGTGACCCCATTTTGAGTTCAGATTCTGTCTCTATGACTTGTGACTTTGGAAAAATCACTTCACCCCACTGTGCTTCAGATACCACTTTTATAAAATGGAAAATACCTCCATAATATAATGCACATAAACCATACAAAGGTAACTGGGTATATGTGAATACAGTTTTTTTTATATTAACATTTTTTAAAAATTTCTAATTAGTTATACATGACAGCAGAATACATTTTGTTTCATTTTACACAAACGGAGCACAATTTTTCACTGTTCTGGTTGTACATGATGTAGAGTCCCACCATTTGTGCAGTCATACATGTATCTAGGGTAATGATGTTCATCTCATTCTACCATCTTTCCTGCCCCCATGCTCCCTCTCCCCACTCCCCGTTTCCCAACCCAAAGTTCCTCCATTCTTACCATGCCTCCCCCCTCCTTCCATTATGGATCACCATGCACTTATCAGAGAGAACATTTGACCTTTGATATTTTGGAGTTGGCTTACTTTGCTTAGCATGATATTCTCCAACTCCATCCATTTACTGGCAAATGCCGTAATTTTACTCTCTTTTAATGCTGAGTGATATTCCATTGTGTATATATACCACAGTTTCTTATCCCATTTATCCATTGAAGGACATCTAAGTTGGTTCCACAGTTTAGCTATTGTGAATTGAGCTGCTATAAACATTGATGTGGTTGTGTCCCTGTAGTATGCTGATTTTAAGTCATTTGGATTTAGATCAAGGAGTAGGATAGCTGTGTCAATAGTGGTTCCATTCCAAGTTTGTTTTCTAAGGACTCTTCATACTGCTTTTCAGAGTGGTTGCACAAATTTTCAGTGCCCCCAGCAGTGTATGAGAGTACCTTTCTCCCCACATCCTTGCCAACACTTATTGTTGCTTGTATTCTTTTTTTAAAAAAAAATTTTTTTTGTAGCTGTAGATGGACAGAATGCCTTTATTTATTGGTTAATTTTTATGGGATGCTGAGGATCGAACCCAGTGCCTTACACATGCTAGGCAAGCGCTTTGCCACTGAGCTACAGCCCTAGCCCTTGTTGCTTGTATTCTTGATAACTGCCATACTGACTAGAGTAAGATGAAATCTTACAATAGTTTTGATTTGCATTTCTCTAATTGCTAAAGATGTTGAACATGTTTTCATATATTTGTTGATCAATTGTATATCAACCCATGTGCTCAGAAAAAGAATAATCTCTGGACACATCACCGAACAGAGGAACCAATGTGGGGTCCCTGCTCCAGACCCTCTGCAGACAAGATAAGAAAGAGTGGCAGTCTGAGGTTTAAGATCTATGGAACAGGAAGCCTGTGTCTGTCTCCCACTTGCAAGGGAGGCCCTAGTTCACCAACACATTGCATTCCAGTCCAGATCTGCATGGGACAGAGAGAATCTCTCACAACCAGAGGTACAAGTGGCTGATGTCTTTGCAGCACTGACAACCTCATAGCCCATGCTCTTGTACTTTTGGCCAACAAGTCTGTTTGGCATGTTCCTCGGACCCCTGAGAACATACCTGTTCCATTACTTCACTGCCTCAGGCCAGTGTGACACTAAAAGTGGCTCTTTCCATCACCAAAAGGTCTTTCGGGTGGCATTTTTTTTTTTTTTTTTTTTTTTTTACATACGATACGCTTATTTGCAGCCTGGAAACACTGAATGAAGAAGGCAGAGGGGAAGCCCTTTCAAAGTCACTCGGCTTGACGTCCCCAATCAAGCACACTAACTCAAATGCTGGAGGTTGTCATCGATGGAGCAGCTGCCTGTTCTTGGAACCACATGTGCATCCCTCTCAACGGAGCCTGTGAGTACGCGGTTTTAACATCTGTAACAAGGAGACACTGAAATCTCAGAGCTAAGTCACTGCTGGCACAGAGCCGGTCAGAATGAAAACCCTAGGTCTGAACATCTCAGATGCCCCCACTCCTTCTACCAGGTGGCACCCAGCATGCGCTTAGAGTGACCGCGGAAGATTGGGGACGACAGCATCTTCGGGATCCCTGAGGGAGGAGGTAAGAGGATAGGCAGGCTCTGAGTAATCCTGGGGCACAGAGATAGACTGGCAAGTCCAGCAAGACTCTCAGCAGGTCCTCCATAGAGCTGTTCTGGTAAATGTTCAACAGCCACCTCTCTGGAGAGAAAGAAAAAAGAAACAACAACAACAACAACCCCCCCCCCCCAAAAAAAAAGAAAGAAACCCCGATGTGTAGCATTAGCTCATATTCAAGGTATAAATATCATAACCATGGTCATGTTCAAGCTACCAAGAGTAGCAAATACTATATATACACATATACACATGCACACATTTGTTCAATTTCCAATTAACCTGAGTTTAGCATTAGCCCATTTCTCTGGTTTCAAAACCCCCCACCATGATCAATTTCAAGCTACCAAGAGTTTAATAAATAGCTTGAAAATCTTCTACAAACGTGTCCATCTCCTCTGGTCAGAAACAGCTCCAACATAGCATTGACTCCTTGAACTTGGAGGTAACCACACAGTGGTTCTACCACAGGGGCAGGGCAGGCACACTGTGGGGTACCATGGCCAGTGGGCACAATAAGGAACCACTTGGAAATGCAGAAGCAAGAGGAGCCCTTGCAGGTGGCTTTTGCTGGCTATCTCTTCTGTGCCACTGAGAAGGGAAGGAGAGGCCACCGGGCAGGGGCAGCTGTATTAAGGCCAGTGGCAGCAGGGACCAGGTAACATGTGGTGGTCAGTGCTCCTTGCCTCTATTTTCCATGATGGAAGCCCCACCCCTAAACCAAAGTGGGAGCAAGACAAGCTCCCAGGGGACTCTCATGCAGCCTTGAGTTAGGTTCTTCTCCTTGTCACAGGTTACAGTGTCACAGGCCACAAATCATGGGAAGGGAAGAGTCCCTAGCATTGCCTCTGGCCAGCCTGCAGGTATCCTCCTTTCACTTACCCAGAAACAGTTCAAACAGAGGAAAGGCCTTCTATTCTATTAAGAATAGAATGTTGGGGCTGGGGGTGTACTTCAGGATGGAGCTGATCCTCAGTGTGTCTTCCCAAAATAGAATAACACCCATGTCTGCAGCACCAAGCTTTTGGTATAAAATATCACACGGTCAGATTAAGGGAGCCCTTCCCAAGCCCCCCATCAGGGTACCTGCTCCCCTGAGTTGGAATTGATCCCCCTCGACTGTAACAATGCCCAGGGCTAATTTGCATATTTAAGACTTATATCTAAGTGGCCTCTGTAACTTTCTGCAACTGGCTTTGCATAAGGCTGTCTGGGGCAAGGCCTGTGGCTGCAGCTTAGTCCTGCGCTCGCTATTGATGTGACTTATGTCAAATCCCATGACCTCCCTTGTCTCAGCTTTCTCATCCGTAGAATGGAGGTAGCAATTCCTGCCTGATGGGGACAGGTCTGGCCCAGAGGCTGGCTTCCTCTTCCCATCCTCTCCTAGCCTCCAGTGCGGACTGCAGCCTGGAGTCCCCTGACTCGCTTGGTCCCCCAGCCCTCTGGCACCCTTCTCCCAGCAGAGAGCTGGCTCCAAAGAATCTCCCCAACTGCATAGCATAGGCCACCCACAGACCAAGCAGGGCCGCACATGGCCCCCTTCTCCCATCACTGCCTCAGTGGAGAAGGCCCGGGACACCACCCCCTGACTATGGTCTCTGGCTGACCATGGCCTTCTCTGTTTACTTCCCCCTAATGGTGCACATATTCCAGTTTCTTCTGAAGAAGAGCAGGGTGGGGAACCTGTTTAGAGATTTCACTTATTTGAAATAGTCCTCATTCTATCTTCACAGTTGATAAATAGGTGGGTAGGTGTGGAACTCTGATCGGAAACATTTTTTCTTTGGGAAAGGTGTTGCTTCCTCATCTTCCAGTTTCTGTGAGCTTCTGAGAAGGCCAAAGGTGTGGCAGGTGTTAATCCAATGTATGTGACCTATTTTTTTTTTTTCCTTTCTGAGAATTTGTAGGATCTGATTTTAGCCTTGTCTTTTGAACTGTCATAGAGAGGTGACTTGGGGCAGATCTATAGACATTGATTTTTTTTTCCAGGTACTCAATAGACTTTAAAGTCTGGAAATATCTGGTTCAGGGTTTTTTTGTTTTGTTTTGTTTTGTTTTCATTCAATTTCCTTCATTTTGCGTTTGATATTCCCCCCCACCAGCTGAAACCCCTTTTATTAGTACATAGGCACACTGCCTTGGGTCAGGTCCCCAAGAAGCAGACCCAGAGATGAGGACCTGTGTGGGGTGACTCCAAGGGAAGTGGGTGAGGGGCAGAGGAAGCAGGAGAGGATGGGGAGCTCAAGACAGGGCCCCATCGAGGGGGCTTCACATCACATGGTCCAGTCAGGGAACTGGCCCTTCCTATGGCTACAGCCCTGGTCATTGGCTACAGCAAAACCTGGATTCCCAGAGTTTCTATCCCTGTGGAAGCAGAAGCTCCAATAACCAGAGAAAGGTTCTTTGAAGAAGGGGAAGCTACAGCCTCGGGAGAGCAAAGAGCTCCAGCGTTGGGGGAGGATGAGAAAAGACAGCTTGATGGGGGAGGGGCGTTTGGACAGGATATTGACAATGTCACTGCTTGGTTTCATACTGAGACAAGTCCTCTGTGTCAAACTTTTTCTTTTTTCTATCTTGCTTTCAAGCTCTTTCCCTCTCCATTACTCAAAATGCCCCATTTTTTTTTAATTCCACGATTTAGATTACTTTTTATGAATGATTTACTATCACGCTCTTTGTTTTCAAGAGCTCCCCTTTCGTTTGCTGAAAGTTCTATTTTGGAGCCTTCCTCCTGATTTCCTTGTTGCTATGTCTTCTCGTATCTCTCGAAGGCTGCGACTGATGGTTTTATTTGCATTTCTCTTTCCTGTGTGGATTTCCTGCAGATTGATGGTTCTCCCTCTGTCATAATGGAGGTCTCTGCAGACAGCTGATATTCCTTGACCCAAGAAATAAAACACGAGTTGGGGGCTGTGAATGGGGGTGGGGTGGGTGGGACTGTGAATCCAACTTGTAAAGTGAAAATGTTTATTTCGGCTCGTAGTTTTGCAGGCTCCGGTCTACAATTGATTGGCCACATTGTTTCTAGACCTGGCGTGAGGCCACACACCATGGTGAGGAGTATATGGTGGACAAAGACGCTCACTTTCTGGCTGGGAATCAAAAGAGAGAAGAAGAGGACTGGGGTCCCACTGTTCCCTTTAAGGGCACCCTCCAATGACCAGTGGCCGTAGCTGCCATCAGCCAGCCACATGATCATGAAGAGAAACAACCGAGGTCTATTTTCCCCACAATAATCTTCTGAGATTGTTACTGTTATTCCTCTTTTAAAATGAGGAAGCTCAGGCCCAGACGGGCGGGTCAGTGCATCTGATATCAGAGACAGAAAGGAGAAGGGCCATGGGTCCTAGTCCACATACGGGTTTCTGATTCACCTTGGGGACAATTTGAGGCAGAAGCAGCAGATGGTAGCTGTGTGGGCATCTGTGATGGGAATTTTAGTGAATTGTTGAATTTCAGTGTGATTTCAAACACTTTATCCAGCTTTCCTTATTATGTTTCCATGTTAAGAATTTATTCTCTGGCAAAAGAAACCCGGAGAGGGAAACAATTTTGAGAAGAGCCCAGCCATTGCCGTGAGCCTGCATAGGGTCCTCAAAACAACCCATGGCTTCCTGACATTCTGTTCCTTGGGCAGATTTGCTGAGCCACATGATCAGGTGCTCTTAAATAAAGGGCACTGTCAGTCCTGTAAAAAAAAAAAAAAAAAAAAAAAGGACATCATTTCTAATTTTGATCCTGTGGATGAAGTGACAATATGTATGGGGGTGGTTGCCAGGAGATGGATCCAAAGGGAGTTCCTTTGCCCCCAGCATGAGGGAGGAGCCTCACCTGATTCAGACATGTTTCTATATCATGACTGCAGAGGCTTGTTGATGGCTGAGACAGTGCATCTTAATCAGTGTCATGCCAGGCACATTGGAGACGAACTGGCAGAGAGCTCTGGTGTTGAACAAAAGGTTCCACAAAGCCACTGGAGGGTGACTGAGCCAGGCAGGTGGGACCTCGAAGGCACAGTTGAAGATATGATGTGCTTACTTGGAGGATGAGCTGTGGTTTGTCATGAGACGGGGACATAGAGAAGGCATATGTATGCTTTCCCTGAATATGTTCATGGTATATTCCAATCTGCCTTGCTAGACAGACTTCTTAGGGCCTCAGGGAGTTTAATCCTGAAAGCCCAGGATGATCTTTGTCTGCCTTACTGATTCTCCACTCTCTTTTCTACCAGCTCACTGAGTCATGTTTCCACCTCCATCTACCCCATCAGTCAATCTATCCACCCACCCACCCACCCACCTACCATCTATTCATCAGACTATCTATCTGTCTACTCACCCAACCCATTCACTTTCCATTCATCCATTTACCCACGCATTATTCATCCATCTATCCACCGGCCCACCTGCCTACCTACCTACCTGCCCATCTGACCTCCTTCCAGCCAGTATCAAGGCACCAGCTCTTGGTACTGGAGAACCAATAGATGAATTCAGCACGACTCCTGCTTTTAAAGTGCTCACAGCCTATGTATGGATGAACGTGGATAAGTGAGAAAATAAAGAAGGAGAATCATAAAGGGCATCATAGTGGGAGGTTTTTGGAGTCCAGTGAAGAGTGGAAAGGAGTTCAGCAGGAATCTCCATGGCATGATTCTCATGCTTGGGCCATGTCTTCGGCAGCTCTGAGCAGGATGGATGAGGGGAGAGTGGGGAGAGGCTGAATGATTGACAGGTTGTCCCTGCCTTGGCGAGATCCCAGAGGGCTATGAGGCAAGATGCTTCACTGTTGCAGCTTCTGGCTGGGGACTGGTATAGGATGGGTTGGATATTTGAGTGCGGAAGCAGAGATCAAATCGAAGCAGAGATCAAACTCTGCAAGCTTGGGGACTGTGGAGACTGAGACATTTTTATTGTCTGGTAAGTGGCATCTCTTATTCCCCAGGCCTGATGCCCCTCAGTTCTTCCTTCTGCCAGGCTAGCTTCCCCTGCCCACTCTTCCCTTTCCTAGAATTATTAGAGCTGACAACAGTCAAGGGTCAGGGGAGAATAAGTGAATTTCCTGCTTGTAAATCAATGGAGGAGCACAGACCATTCTTTGCAGTTTCACCCTGACCAGCAACCATTTATCTGGGTAATGCATTTATTTATTGCCGCGCCACCATTTTGCATTGAGATATATGTGCCAACTAAAGCGCCAATGATTTGCTTGCAAGCATCAAAGGTAGGAAAAGAAAATGAAATTGGGCATATTAGATTATTGGGTATTGAATTCAATGTTTGCAACTCTCCATTTTTCTCCATCACCTGCCTCTCCTACAAATCAATTTACAAGACGTTTGCTGGAAATATTACTTAAGATCAAAATCTCTGGGCAAAACCCAGCTGTGGTGATCATTCTCCTTCCAGAAGGCAGTGAGATGTTGAGCAGGGTGCAGCTTCCACCCCTTCTACCCCGAAGTCTGGAGCAGGAGCATAGACACACGTACACACACACTCGCATACACAGGAACACATGTGCACATGCAGGCACACACCAACACACATGTAAGTACGCATGTGCACACGTGTGCATACACAAACGCAAGAGATGATCCCAAGTCACTGTTGTGTGTCCCGTGACTGGGGGGTTAATGCCTGAGTCGCGGGTGGCTGCAGTAGATTGCCTTGTCCCGGGGTTGTGAGGACCAGGGCTAACACACTCTGTTGTGGCTGTTTAGTGAATTAGCTTTTCTCTTCCTGGTAGGGGCACAAGTGTTCCAGCCTGGGATGGCATCACCATGTATCTGTGAAGCTGGTCACCATCCAGCTACCTGGGGGGACAGCTGCCCAGCCTTTAGTACAGCCCTGTGGCTCCTGTCCCCTAGTTCTGTGGGGCCCTCAAGCCCACCCCAAACCCCACTACCTCCTTGCCCTTTTCTGACCAGGGTCAGGCCCTCAATGTCTTCACCTTTGCTCCAGTGATTTCTCCTCTGCCCCAGGTGTCATCCAACCAAAGCATCAAATTACCCTATTAATTCTTAATCTTTTCTTATTGCTTCCCTGGTACAGGTCACCTGGCAGGGTAGAATGACATATGGGATATGTAAGTTCCAAATGGTTTTGTCACCACCAGGCTCTCTGGTTCTAGGTAGGGCCTGTCTAGGTCTCAGTTTCCATATCTGTTAGATGTGGGTAATTCTTGTCCCACTTGCTTCACTAGGTGGTAGAATCAATGAATGAAACACTCTGCTAATTCACTAAACATGAGGTTCAGGGGTTCCCTGGCCTTTGCCTAATTTATTAGCTGTGTGACTTGGAGAAAGTTGCTCAGCCTCTCTGAGCTTGGGATTCCTCCTCTACAATGCTTCCTTCAAAAGGCAGCTCTTATGCTTTAAGTAACCCTCCAGCAGGCCTCCCATAGCTCCTAGGCCTAGTGTGGGCTTGCTCAGCAACTCAGGGACTGCTGTGGCTTGTGGGTGTGCAGAGACCTGGGATCCCCCTGGTTTGTTTATGATTTGGACTCTGTGAGAAGCCCCCCTCTCATTCATAGCACCTCTCCTGGGCTACTGCCTACCTCCCCCCTGCCATTACCCACTGCCCTCCCCTGTCGCCTGCAGGAAGCTGTCTAATGAGGGCGCTGGGCTGCTTGCTCAGGGGCGGGCAAAACCGCACCATCAGCATTTCTTCAGCTTCTAATGAATTCACAGAAAACCTCCCTGCAGACAAAGGCTGGGCATTGAGGATCTCTGGTGGGAGAGGCATTTCCTCTTCCAGTTAGAGTGGAATCGACCTCCAGGAACGTCCCCCGCCCCATGGCTTCCTTCTGGGAAATGAGGTGGGGTACCAGAGAGATGTCAGTGCATATTCCCAGGCCTGTCTGTCCCTGGCCCCCCACTCCCTGTCCTCCCTCCGTCCCTCCCACATCCGGTCTGTGTTGCTGATTAAACACCTTGGAGCTCCCCCCTCACACCCTCTGACAGGGAGCGGATTTTGCTGCTGCTAAGTTTTTCGGTTCCACATCCAACATCTACAACTTCCCTACATGTTGCCACTTGGTTCTGGTGATGGAAAGTGACGAGGAAGCCACCACTGCCATCCAGGGGACCCCACCCTCATGACTTCACCCAACTCTAGCTCTCAAAGGCCCCACCTCCACATAGCATTTACATAAGATTTTGGGGACAAGGTTTCCAACACATGACCTTTTGGGGAGAACATTCAGACCATAGTAAGGCCCCAGAGGGGAGCCTGCAAACCCTCTGGATGAGGTTTCGGGGAGCTGGGAGATGCCTTCTCATACCTGATTTAGAAAGACAGCGCCTAGTGGGTCAGGCTGGGGATTGTGTGTCCTGAGCCCTGCTCCCTGGTGACCTCAGCTTTCCTGACCCACGGGGGCGTGAGAGGGTCTTGCGGCCTAAGACATCAAGGTCTAGGTCAAGGCTGAGCTTCCTGTCTCCCAAGAGGGCTCAGCCCATCAGAGAGGCTCCTATTGACAGAAAGACCTTTGGTATTTGGGCTGAAATATTCTTGTGAAATTTACCGTCCTTATCCTGTTCTGCCCGCCCCCCCCCCCCCCCCCCACCTGGGAGTGAGGCAGTGGTGAGGTGGAGATTGAATCCACCCCCAGAGGTCACCGGAGGGTAGGAGTTTGTTCCATGTGGGGACAAGTGCATGGAGTACTGCATACATGGCATAGTAAAGGGCGTCTGAGTAGCAGGCCACTCCCCTCGTGCTAGGTGCGTGAGTGGCAGGCCACTTACCCTGTAGGCACAGTCCTGGACGTGAGGCCATGGGTTGCAGTCCCTGCACTTGCTCCATGGCCCACTCCTTGATTGGTTGCTGCAGGGACAGTTAGCAGACATTGCATTGGTGGCTGCCTGTAATCTGCCCAGCTACTGCCTGAGTATATACACATGGTAACTGTGCAATAAAATCAGACCTGCTTCCTGCTTGATTAGCGACTCTACAGCCACACTGTCCTCTATCCTGTTCCGTGGACCTCCTCACTGGACGAGAGAAAGCCCGCGCAGTTCTGCTCAGTCCAGTGTCCCCAGCTGGTGTCCCTTGGAGCCCAGGATGAATACTCATTCCATGCCTGAGGGTATATTTATATGTTTGGAACTGGTGCCAAACATCTTATTGGTAAAAATACAAAAACCAAGATAACCCTTAAAGCCTCCTGGCGCCTTTTCTCTGGGCTTCCAGCCCTCACTCTCTCTGTGCGCGCATTGACCTTCCGTCCAGGCAGACAGACGCCTCCTGGGGCAGCTGCAGGAAGCCTGTGGGTTCTCACTGTCTCTCGGATCTGGAGATCCCTCCCCTCCCTGCTGCAGCCCAACCCATCTGACTCTCCAGGGACCCCGCCAGCAGCCTCTGGACCTGGGCACCCTCACAGTGAAGAAGGGGACAGGGCTGTCACCTGTGCACAGGGAGAGTCTCAGTCTGTCATGGGTCCCTGGTCTTGTTGGTGTCTTGTTCTAGTGTCCTGCTCCTCTGGCCCCATGTAACTCTTCTTAAACGACATCTTCCCTTTGTCTCTCTGTGTGTGTATGTGTTTGTGTGTGTGTGGGGAACCTTGTGGGTGTGGAGCTTGGACACCCTACTCCTGTTAGGGACTGTGACTGGTGATGCTCGCAGTGGGCTTGCACGGTGATGTTGAGGGTGTTCAGACCCTGCTCACAGGAACACGCCTCTCCCTCCTGAGTGACAGGAGAGATAATCTGCCTCTTCCTTCTTGGTGCTGCTGACATTCCTTCTTCCTGCACCCATCACTCCAATCTCTGCTTTATAGATCACAGGCTCCCCTACTTCTTTCTTATGAGGACCCTTGCGATTCCACTTAGTGCTCGTCTGATAGTTTGGGGAAATGCTTTCATTGCAAGAGCCTTACCTTAATCCCATCTGCAGAGTTTCTTTTACCCCACCTCCAAAATTCATGTCGAAATTTGATTTCCAATGTGGCACCACCTATAGGGAGATAGGATTTGGGGGAGGGGATTAGGGCATTGGGGCATCATCCTTATAAATGGATTATTGCTTTTCATTAGAGACTGGACCAGTTCTGACAGAAATGGGTTAATTGGGCCAGCAAATTATCATGAAGCACGTTGCTCTTCTGGGCATGTCCATCACCCTTCTGCTTTCCTCCAAGTGCTGTAACTGGATGAGACAATGCTCTTGAACTTCCAAAACTGTAAACCAATGAAAACCTTTTATCTTTATAAATTATCCAATTTGGGGTGTCCTGTTATAGCAGCAGAAAACAAACTAAAATAGTCACATAAGGTAATATTCATGGGCATAGATATCCTTGGGGAAGGGGGCATTATTCAGCCTGCCACAAGGACTTTATAATTTTCAAGATGCATCCAGTGTTGATATAGTAGAGTGCAAGTTGGAATTGTGGCTCTCCCATTTCTGTGACCTGGGACAAGTGACCTTACCTTGTTGGGCCCCAGCAGTCTGGGGCAGATCTCAGAGCTCTACCCTCCTTCAGTCAGGGGCTGTCTTCTTACAGCCTGACTTGAAATTAAACATTGAAGTGTCTTTATTTTGAGGAGTAGGTGGGCATCAAAAATGAAATACCAGACAACATCTGAACTTTCATTTCTTAGCTCCAGATCAGTCATTGCTTATTAATCTCTGCCTTGATTCCAGAAATCTGAAGATGGAGCATGTTCTTTAGCTCATCACTGTTTAGAGATGTCTGCCGGGCACTGCCAAGTGACTTGAGGTTCACGCCAGGCTGGCTTCCCGGGAGATTAGCTTAGGTGGTGTTGGGTTCATGGCCTAGGGAGGGAAGAGAGGGTGCAGGGCTGGGCCAAGGAGTCCGTTGGCCCCACAGAGAGCTGGAAAGCTGGGGCGGCTGTCAGATCACTCTTTAGATGGGGAGAGGAGGCAGACCTTTGTGTGACAGGGTCCATCAGTCAGTCATGGGATGCTGCCCGTGGGTAAGAGGTGAGGTCTGTGGCATTTCCCCAAAGCTGCACTTCCAGATCCTGTGGGATGAAGGACAGGCCAGGTGTAGCCTCACAGCTCCTCAAATACCTGTTATCTCTTCCCCTTTCACTTCCACATCTTTGCACAGGTAGCCCCTCCTCCTGAGCGCCGCCTCTTCGGCTCCATCCCCACATCTCCCCAGGTGACTTCTATTCAGCATGCAGGGAGCTTGGCTTCAACAGGTGAAGCGAAGCCCGCTTACATGTATGCACCGGAAGCCCTCTCGCTTGCTTCTGCATATACCTGTGCACTGCAGGAGTACTTATTTAGGGGTCTCCCTTTCTGCCAGCCTGGTCTCTGGTGGGTGGCTGCTGCGCCTGAGCTTTTAGGTCCTCTGCCCGTGCACAGTGCAAGACGTCAGGTGATTTTCACCGATCGCCTGAGTACTGAGGGTTTACATGACTTGGAATCTCCTGGGACAAATGACTTCTCAAGAGGAATGCTGATCTTCTAACCTTCTTGATAGAGTGGCAAACACAGGGTTTGAGTCGTGTGGGACTAACAACCCCGGCAGTTGAATTAAAATACGGAACCCGGCACTCCTTGCCTGGAGTGGCATCAGCTGCTCCCCCAAGTGGTTTGCTCCGTGAGCAATTTGCATATATCCCAGACGTGGGCTGGAGGAGGGAGGTAATTTGGAATGAAGGTGGAGGCCCCGTGTGGAGATCCCATTTCTAGATCTAAAGGTGATCATCTGGACCCACACATTCAGATAGCGCAGGCACCTACCGACCGAAGTCCAGTGTTGTGGGTGTGTTTTTCCCTCTGACTTTAAGAAGGGAACACAAGGAATTTCCAGGACCTGCGGGCAGACATGTCTTTCTTCTCTGTACAAGGAAGAAGAGGAAGAAGTCTTTTGACTCAGAATGGTAGGCATTGCAGAGTGGGGAAAGAAATGGGTGCTTCTGATAGAAACCACAACTTCTGATTGACAGAAACCACAACTTCTCGTTGGGGCACAGCCTTAACTCCCTGCCCAAGATCTCACTCCCATCCCAGGAAGGGTGAGTGCTTTGGTTGCCAGGGGCCCTTGGTAGCGAATGGATGTTGGTGTTCCCCAGAATTCACATGTTGAAACCTTCTCCTGACATGATGGTGTTGGGAGGTGGAGCCCTCGGGAGGGGATTAGCACAGAAGGCAGATGGTCCCTGAGACCTCCCTCACCTCTTTCTCCATTTCAGTTGGAAGGTATTATCTGTGAGCCTGTAAACAGACTCTCATCAGAAACTGGGTCAGCCAGTCCTTGATCTTGAATTTCCAGCCTCCAAAACGCTACCAAAATAAGTTTCTTAGAGTATACACACAAGCCACCCAGTGCACGGTATTTTGTAGTAGCCAAGACAGGAAGCATCCGTGAGTGTTGTTGCAATGCAGATTCCTGGGTTCTCTTTTTCACCGACAAACTGGGGCCTCTGGGTGAGGGGATGGGACATTTTCTCACCTTGTCGAAGGTCCCAGGTGACTTTGGTGTCACCAGCTCAGCACAGCCTGCAGAGTGACGTTTGGGATTACCCATCAAAGATGAAAAGAAGAAAGAGAAAGATAGAGGGGAGGGGAGAGACGGAGAACATGAAAGGAAGGAAAGAAGAAACACAGAGATTCTCCAAAGAATAATATTTATTTGGGAAAAGCAGAACATGGTAACAGGAATATGTGTGCCTTAGTGAACTATGGTTTATTCAAAGACATTGAGCAAGGGGAAGTTTTTACAAACAAAAACGAGGATTGCGTCGGACATTTGGAGGCTAATCCTTGGCTGCAGTGATTTATCACAGGAGTGGCGTCAGTCTGAGGTTGAACCCAGCCCTTGACGGAGTACTTTTTTGTGTAAGTTTGCAAGCTTGTCTGTGCAAGCCTGCGGTTCTGGCAGCCATTTGTGATTGTTGCTATCGTGTGTGCAAAAGAAGCCTTCTGTCATAACTTCTGGCGGATTTACTTTTGTTGTTGTTGTTGTTGTAGGGTTGATACAGGCAACTCCATTTTGATGCTGATAAACGTTCACGTTTCTTTCTCGGGATCTCTAGCCAGGGCAGGGGAATGCCCCAGCAGACTGACCTTGGAGAAATTGATGTTAGTGATGACATTCTCACGTCCACCCCTTCAGATGGCGATCTTGCCGACCAAGAGTGAGGCTAACGTTCACTGAGCACTTACTATGTGCAAGGATGCTCCTGAGTTTGGAACCATCATGGTCTTCACAGAGGATGGTGTCTAGTCCCAGAGGAACTTAAGTAGTTTGAGATGCCAGGGCTGGAGAGGGGCAAAGCAATAAACCCAGTCTGCTGTCTTTAGATCCAGCCCTTTTGCTGACCCTCCATCACCTCTGAAAACCAGGATGCTGTGGAACATTTCAGACTGTCCTGCTCCTGGCAGAGTGTCCCTGGACCATGGCTCTGCTCTTCCAACCCGGTTTCCTACTTCAGGATGCAGGGTTGGGAAAGGCTGGAGTAGCTCCTAGTAGCTGCCCCTCATGCACAAGCTCTACCTCCCTTAATATCTGGTCCTGTGGCCCTTCAGGGGAACAAGTTGTCATTCAGGTAAAGCATTAGGGCTTGCCTTGGTCTCCCCTTACAGTTTGGGCTTCCACCTCTGATGAGTACAGACAATCGCCTGCTTCTTCATTTTTAAAAATAAAGGTTCAATTAAATTTTATCAGATACTGTGCTCATTGTAGTGAATTTGGAAAATCCAATGTGTAATGATGCAGAAAATTTGCCCACAATTCATTCCCCCATTTGCTGCTTACATGCTCTCATTTTTCTTCTCGGCATTTTAAAATGGGCATTCGAGCTCTAATACTTCAGAGATTTGCCTTCTGATTTTGATTCAATATCATACCAAACATATTTCTCGACACTGTGAAAGCAGATTTGGGTAAGCAACATTTTTCATCGTTGCATAATAGTCCACCGATGTTGAAACTGTTATTCTAATACTTCCTACATCTGGGTTATTTTCAGTTTCTTGCCATGACGAGAATGCTTGATGAACATTTTTTGTGCATGTCTTCATCCACATCTCTGTGAAAGTTTGCAGAAGTAATATCAGTGGTTACCGTAGAGGCTTTAGATACAGATTGCCAAATTGCTTCTCTGAAAACTTGGGCTAACTCATGTTTCTGCCTTTGTGAGTTAATATTTGACCTCAGAGAGATCAGTTGAAGTCCTCAGTTATTAAATGACCCTCCAAATTAAATTGGGGCTGGAAGAATGCAGGAGAAGCCCATCTCTCTGTGTTGGTGGCCCCTGGGGAATTTCAGTGGTTATTAAGGAAACACATGATCTGTTCGAATAGGAGGAATAAAACTCCTCTTTGGGCAGATTAGGCAGGTCATATTTGCCTGTAAAGCCTGTTATTTGTAATAGATCTCATTTTTAAAGATCCATTGCCAACATAATGTCACATAATTTTACATGGAAATGGCTTTTAGATTTTAATATGTTTCTGCTCAGTCACTTAGAGGAGTTACTTAAAAAAAAAAATCTTTCTTTTGAAATGGTCCAAGTTTTCCATACCCGCCCCTCCTGTGCTCAGGACAGACTCATCAATCCACGCAGCTTCATTTTTTCCGGCGGGGCCTGAAGACGCCCCAGAAACATTTGCAATACTTTACCCCAGGAAGTCATTGCCAATTAAAATAAATCCAGTGCAGGAAATTGAATCTCATTTCAACACAAGTTAACCCCCAGGCGATTGCCACACCTACGCCAGGGCACCGACACCATGCCTTCTGCCCTTTCTCTTCTCTCTTGTGAATGGGCTTCTTGAGAAAAGGTGATGTTGAGTGTAAAATTCTCAGTGGGGTTTAGAAGGCCCTGGGTGATATTCTGGGGGTGTAGTGGTCCATATGGGGCCTTCTAGCTCCCCGCTGTGTTCTGACCAGGGCTCAAACTGCTTGGAGAGTGTCTAATTTTATATCTTTGGTTACCTATTGCCCATGTCCTCATGTTGCCAGGAGTGAGAACCACCTACCCCAATTTTGCTATAGGTTCCTCTAAGATTGAAATCACTTTCCAAATGTAAACTTAGGGAGCTGGCAGGAGCTGAGGCACATTTGATCTGGAGATGGGTGGCAGGTAACTTTCTGCCCTCTGGAGATGAAACCATCCCTCCTCCCCCTGCCCCACCCTCTGTCCTATCAGGGACCTGCAGCCTTTAGTAGCAAAAAGTTAGGCTCCTACCAATGAAGCCTATTGAGGCCCAGTGGAGTCCTCCTGCAAAAGTGTGCAATGTCCTCATGTCCCTGGTCTTCCCCTATGTGGACTGTGAGCTCCTTGAGAGTAGGGACCACACCTGATAACTGACTCTTTGTAAAATGCCTAAATGATAATGATCATTCTGGTTTCCTTGTTCACCAAAGAGTTAGGAGCCCTTCCCATGAGCAGGCACTGTTCCTGGGATTCCTATCTTCAGGAGAGTACACTCTTGGGGGGTGGAGAGAAATTAACAATAAATACTGTGTATTTGGTAATTTATATGATGTGGTGGAAGGTGATAAAGTGACAAAGTACACAGCATAAGTGGATTGGGTATGCTAACTATAATTTCAAACGGGGTGACCAGGATGAGCCCTAACAAGCAGGTAACATTTGACAAAGGCTTGAAGGGGACGGGGTGTGTGTGTGGGGGGGTGAGCATTGGCTATGCAAATGTCTATGGAAAGAACACTCCAGGCAGAGAAAGCAGTAAGTGCAAAGACCCTGGGGTGACAGTGAGGTGGTGTGCAGACGCTGGGGTGAAGAGCTCGAAGGCATGCTGGTGGAATAAGTGTCAGAGAGGAATGGAGCCAGATGGATACATCTTGAAGGTAGGGCTGGCAGTATTTCCAGGATGTGGGCTTTGAGAGAAAGTGAGGAGTCAAAGAGGACTCAGATTTTTGAGTGGAGCAGTTAGAAGCCTGGTGTTGTCCTTAGCAGACGTGGCAAAGGTGTGGGAGTAGTAGGTTTAGGACAGAGATCTGGTATGATGTACAGGAGTTGGGCTGATGGAAGGCAGCAGGTGGGCAGGCAGGCTGGGGGCTGGGCTGGTGGACACAGGCAGTCTGTGGACACTGTCTTCTACATTCTCCTTGAAGCAGGGCAGTCACTGCTGAGGGTGAGGACAGAGAGAGTTTTGGGAGAGATGAACAGGTGAGTCAAAACCACCTGGGTGTGTGGAAGAGGGCCCATGCTGTGGGAGCTTCAGGCATCATGTGAAGTGTCTGTTGCCATGAGTTCCAAGGGTGGGTCCTCAGTGTGGTTCGTCTGTCTTTGGCCACGAGGCTTAGCTATTGCCCAGGTTCAGGCGGACCATGGATGGAGTCAGACTTGATTTTATGTTGTGCTTCGGTGTTCTGCATGGGGCAGAGGGAGAGTGAGACGCAGGGTTAAGGGTCTGATCTTGCTCTCTGGCAGTCCAATCCCCATGGAGCAACCAAAGTGATATTTTCAAAGTAGTTTTAAGTTCTTTATTTTCTCAAAAACATCTAAAATCTTCCCATTTCTCTTAGAAACTTATTTAGCATCCTTAGGATGGACTATAAGCCTGTCATGTCGCAGCTCTCACGCCACAGTAGCCACACTGGCCAGGCCGATCCCATGCAGAATCACCCCTCCGAGAGGCGCTTCCTGACCATCTCCCAGAAATAGCCCTGACCACTACTTATCTCTTACCTCTGTTTTACTTTCTTCCACTGTTTCATTTGCTTTATGGTCTCTCGGTACCAGAATATAAGCTCTTTGGAGGTAAGGACCACACTGTGTGTTCTGAGGGTTCAACACAGAATATGCTTTCAATAAATGAATGAGCTTGTAAAAACGTATCTACCTATGAATTTAAGATGAATAAACTCTAACATCTGAAGGTCAAAGAAGACTTGAAAAGTAAAAAAGCATATCGGAGTGGGTAGCAAGAGTCTTATAAGAATTTCAGGCTTCCCTCTGTGAACTACGGGTGCCATGCAATACCAGGGTCCTCACAAGATGGATCTGAAAGTCCTGCGCTAATTCTAAAGTTCATTTTCAAATGGGAGGGAGCATGAGAAAGCCACCAGAAAATTCCTTAAAAAGCATATGATAAGGAAGAACCAACCTTACTACCTATCAAAAGGGATTTAAAAGTCACGGTGATGATAATATGTCCCTGGTGAAAGAATAAACAGAAAAAGTGAGTGGAACATAAATAAATAAATGTTGGGTTTGTGTACAACCAGAGAAATGGACAATGGTGCTCCATATGTGTGCTATGAATCAAAATGCATTCTGCCATCATGTAAAACAAATTAGAATAAATAAATAAATCTAAATTTTTTTTAAGGAAATAAATACATTCATAAATAAATAAATAAATGTACATTTGGAAAGTCACTCAAACATATCTGAAAATTAGGGTAAGATCTAGGTATCATATCATACCAATGGGGGAAAAAACTTTTTTAATTAATGGATTTAGGACAATTCACTGGCCTCATGGAAAAATAAATAAATAAACCTGGATCCCTCTATGACTTCAATCAAAACAAATTCCACCTGGATCAAACATGTAAGTGCAAAAAATTAACTATATAAGGTTTCAGAGAAACACAAACCCTTAAAAAAATACCTACATCAAGAAAAGAATTTTTTAGCATGCCACAGAATTTAGATGCTATAAAGTCTCAATCATTTTAAATTACTTTTAAAATCCTGTTCACGAAAAAAATTTAAACATAAAACTAAATCATAATATATCAAAATATGAAGAAATGTGAACAACCCTCACACTACAACCACAGTACTGATCATGAGTAAAGGGATGGTTTACTTCCCCATAGGGAAAAATGATCAAATTGCCAGTAGGAAAACAGACGAACCTATCAGTCAGTTCATAGAAGATGAAATACCATGAGCTAATAAAGGTATGAAACAATTATTCTATCTCATTCACTAATCCAAGAAGTTCACATTAAAGCAAGTAGTGACAGAACTTTCCATCTGTCAGATTGGGAAAGATGAATGGGTTGGATATATACAACTTTTAGGATGTGGGAGAAAGCACTGGAGTCCTGCTTTTGGGAGGCCACTAGAGCAGCTTTGGTAAAACAGTTCTGATCCACTTACATGAAACATGCCCGAAGCCTTTCAAATAGCCATTAGTTTCCTAGGGGCTTATTCTACAGATGTGCTATTAGGAAAAACTCATTTATTAAAATCTTCACTGCAGAATTTTTATAGTAGCCCAGGATTAAAAAGCCCAATTATTCATGGAGAGAGGAATTGTTCATCTCAAATCAAACCAAATCAAATCAAATCAAATCAAATCAAATCATAGTATTTCCACACAGTGGAATAATATTTCCACACAGTGGAATACTATAGAGCTATGGGGGAAATGAGTTAGCTTTAAATGTGGTCACATGACCAATCTCCAAGATAAGGAAAGCAAAGGGCAGAATGTTGGGGCATGCTCTTGATCTGCAAAACCAGCAGAAATTCACATTGCTTGTGCTTGCACAAGCACCTGCTCAAGGGCCATCTGGGTGTACCCACAAATGTGGGGACCACAGTTGCCTCTGGGAGTGCCCCAGAGGATGGTGAGTCCGGGGTGGGATTGGCCCAGTTTCACTGTGGCATCCAGGCATCTCCGAGAGTAGATTAGACAGTTCACCCTCCAACAAGATCAGAGGGCTGCAAAGAAGCCAGGGTGCTTCCTGTCCAGTGCCCCGACTATCACACTGCCTCTACTTGAAATGTCTTCTCATTTGCAAAACAACTACAACAACAATCACAACAACAGACAAGAACAACAAAATTTCCTGAACTTCCAGTGTTCCAGTGGATTAGAAAGCAGACCTTTGGCTCCACAGGCTAAAAATTGGTATAGAGCAAAAGAATGTTCTAGAAGATGAGCCCAGGCCCAGGTGCAGGCATGTAGACAAGGTTCTCGGATGGAAAGAAAGGGTGCAGAACACAGGGGCAGCTCTGCCACAGATTGACTTGGCGTTGCCTTGGCCCCTGTAATCCCAGCTACTCAGCCTGGGCAGCTTACCAAGACCCTGTCTCAAAGTTAAAAGGAAAAAAGGCCGGGAGTGTAACTTTGGCCTTGAGAACACTCCAGCCTGGGATGGGCCTGGGCTGGGAGCTTCTCCAAGATTGGAGCTGGGTCTCATTTAATTGAACTAAGTACAGAAGAATGAACCAACTGGCCAGCCAGGGAGCTTCAGGGTACCAAGCAGGACTCTGAAGTCTCATTCAGAGAGATTTTAGGCTAGGCTGGGAACAGCGAATACAGAAGTTGGTTTTCAGTGGGGCTAACAAGAGAAAAACCTTCCCCAGAATCTGATCCGTTACCACCGCAGGGCCCACACTGCTCCCACTAAGCCCCTGATATGGCACCGTGTGTTCCTCAGTGGCCTTCACTCAAGAGGCCACTCAGTCATCTGACTTCTTACAGAGATCAGGGTCTATCTCCACTGCTCTGAATACAATTTTCCTCCCTTGTTTATTATGTTTCTGCCAGTGCTGCCGCACACAGGCTTATGAGAACCTTTTTCAATTAGCTGTGAAAAGAAGAGGGAGGGTTGATTCTTAAGGCATTCATTGGACTCATCACATATTCTCTGGTCCAAAAGCTGCTAGGCTGAATGAAGTTGAAGGATTATTGAGCTTTGGGAAGGTCACTAGCTTATGCTGCAGAGCTTGGGGGGTGGGGACTGTCTTCAGGATACTACGCAGTCCCTGAACATGACCAACATTGGATGCAATTTCTCCAATGCAATTTCATGAACCAAGAGGTGGGCATGCAGATGGGTCTTTCTGTAGATTGATAATCACCCTCTTGCAAAGGTCTGTGCCTGATTCCCACAGTTTGGGGCTTTAGATCTTCACATTTCCTAAGAGAGAGAGAGAGAGATTAAAACTGTTTCACTGAATTTAGTTTAAGAATGGCACCTGGTTGTTTTGAGCTTGTCATGTTACTGCCCCCAAATAGCAAAGCAGAGGATTTCCATGGTGGCCCGATGCTCAGCTGTTGAAAAGAATTATGTCTAGAACGTGGGACATCTCTTTATGCTGGTATGTGGTAAAATTTTGTGGGTGAATATAGCAATTCAATTTAGATAGTGGCTTAGATCCTCCAGGAATGAAGGTTTGGGTTACCTAGGCAGGTAAAAAAAATGGTGACCAGCCAAGGTGCTGCTGGGGGCAGAGGAAACATGGCATGGATAGTGGTCAAGGGTGGTCCTGAAGGCCCGAGAGGACTGGAACAGCTATGTGCAAATTCTTTGCTTTATTATGTATCCATTTGTATGTATTTGCCCATTCATATCTTATCTCTGTGCATTACTTGCTAAAGTAAAATATCAGTTGCAGGTTGTTAAGTAGGGTTGTAACTCAGGGGAGATGGGGAGAGCCTTCCTCAGAGATGGATGCATGGATTGCCTTTGCGACTTCCCTTTTTGAAGAGAGTGAGTTCACTTCCACTCCATGAGAGATGATGGCATCTTGTAGGCACCAGCATGCTCCCGCTGCTCTTATTGTTTGGAGGCTCAGCACAGGTGTAGAGATGCTGAGCTGGCAAACAGGTGGACCATGTTTATCTGTTGCTGACTCAGTATCACCCCCCACTGCCTTCTCTGCATTGCTGCAGATGGGGAACTGGACCAACTCTTCCTAGAAGCCCCTTCCTCACAGTCTAGGTCATCAGCTAATGAGCAGCACTTGCATTTGGAAGGTGAAGGGAAAGGGATCTGGTACTCAGGGGTGGCAGTTGATGGCAGCTTTTGAGAGGTACCTGCTATGAGCTGGTGAAATGATTTCTGGTGGCTTCCTTGACCCTTGTTCCCCAGCCTTCCAACAGTCATGAAAGCCTCATATTAAAAGCATTTCCATTAATACCTGGTTGGTCTCTATGAGCTTCTGCTTTTATTTTTCCAGACTCTGTCATATGCACCCCATTGGGCAGCTGTTGCAGGATGCTGGGCCCCATGCACACATAGTGTGCACACCAGATGAGGGCATATTTACTGGTGATTTCTAAAGGACTGGACGTAGGTCCTCTCATCTGGTCACTCTGTAGAATGAGGTCCTCAAGGCAGTGTGAGGCTCCATGGTCTGGACATGTGGACAGCTAGACCTTTACGGGGTCCCTGCTGTCATGGTCTATGTGCCTAGTTAAATGGATTCACAGTGGATATTGTCTTTTGTGGGAGTTGATGATTCTACGATGAAGTCATTCTTGACAGAACCAGACAAAATTAGAGCCAGGAAGTAATGAAGGGGGAGGGCTCAAGCCTGCCTGTGCAAATCAAGCACTTTCTCAAGGACTTTCTGAGGTCCCACCAGAGAAGACTACGCATACACCCCATGCTTTACATGCCTTGCAAGTATGCACAGATTTCTGTGGCAGAGTTTACCTTTGACATTCTTTAAGACTTCAACAATTTAGACAAGCTGTTCTGTTCAGGATGCTTGCCCAGCAACAGCACCTCCACCAATGAGCTGACGCTGTCCTTGGCCTCAACTCTCCAAGACCAATGAACTTTGTATCCATGTCGCTTATGTAAATTTCTCCCCCTGTTGCCTGGAAAAACTTCCCAGGGCCTCCAGTCCCCCTGTCATTCCTAAATAAACAGCACTGTTCTCTGAAGAGTCTCTTTAATTGCTATTTAGATTGGCATTGTCTTTCTCTAAACTGTTCTTACGAAATTAATCAGTAGCTTAAAATGTTTCTACTCACAATCTGTAGATTGGCGATAATGCCCAGTAAGCAAAGCAGAAACCAAGAGGAGGAATAGGGACTTGTCCTCCCGACAGGGACTTTGCTTGTGTTCACATTATGATGTGAAAAATTTTTTAAATATACAACTTTTAAATAGATTTAAAACTTAAAAAAATGCCAACTCTTTAAATCATCGTTCATGTAATATTTATCTCACCATTCAAAATTATATTCTCAGAGTACGTTATAGTGTTCCATGTATTTTTAGAGAAGCCCATGATTATCTCTTATAAAGAAACAAAGGTGTGTATCTGTGGGTGCCGTCACTAGTCCAGAGTGGCTCTAAGATGAGTGTGACGTGGAGGTAGGAAGAAGCTACGTGGGGAAAATCTATATCCATTGTATGAAAATAGAAATAACTGGCTATGTTTTACCTAATTCTTTCTGAATGTCGATTCCATATGCAGACACTTTACTGAATTTTCTTATTCTTCAAATAGTTTTTCAATTAATTCTCCTGGTTCTTCCAGGCATTGAAATAATAGTAGTTTTTCTTTTTTCTTCCTAATTTTGATATTAGGCCACCAGGGTTGGATTGGATTCTTAATCACCAAAGTGTAAAATAGGAATGCTTCTTTAGAACTTAAAGAGAAAAGAAAAACTTCTAAGTAATTCTAGAGCACCAGAATAAAATTCACACCAAAACTTGACAAAGAGACTAGAAGAATAAAACTCATATCAATCGGTGCAAAAACTTGAAATAGAGTGCCAGCTAATCGAGTCTGTAAACAAACTTCAAATGCGATGCAACCAGAGGGACTCATTCCAAGATGCAAGGAAGCTTTGCTATTAGCAAATAATTAATATTTTAAAAGATAATTGGGAGATAATTTCCATATTAGAAGGTCATTAAAAAAAAAACAACCACCCATGATTAGCTCCATTAAGGCCAACTTGGTACTTGATAAAAGTGTATAAGTACAGCTCAAACAAGAAAGGATGAATACTTCCTTTATTTTATCAAGAGAAACAAACTCAAAGAACAAACCAGGTTCCTATGGAATAGAAACACTGAGGGTGAGTCATTAAAGATAGAAATAAGGCAAAGACGATTATTTTCTTTATAGTTACTAGACATAGTGCTGAGAGGACTAGTCAATAGGCCTAGAAAATACAAAAAAATAAGATAAAAAAAATGGGAAGAAGGTAACAAAATTATTATTATTTTCAGGCAACTTAATTGTGTACCTGAAAAAAAAAGCAGGAGATTGTAGTGAAAATTTATTAGAAAAATCGGGGAATTCAGGAGAGCATTTGGTTATGAAATTAATACACAAAAGTATTTTCCTCTGGCAATTCATCTGCTATTTTTTTTTCTATATTCCACATATTTTGTTTTCCAGAATTCAAATCTGTTAACTTATGTTTTTTCTGGTAAGTCATCCCTTTCTTTTGGGTTTCATATGCATTGGCATGGATTTGAGCAAAATATGCTTTTATGATGTGTTATAAGTGTTCTGTTTTAATTGGATGAGCGTGCTGTGGATTCCTGCTATGCACCTCTTCAATCTGTGTCAGCCGGCTCTGGCCAGGTTCCAGGCATTGTGTCCTTTCTTAGCACTTTGAGTCCTGGGGTCGGGGTGGCTCTTATCTGGTGCAATGTCAGTGCCTCAACTTCCCTCGGGGCTCCCTTAACCCCCTATATGTTGCCATAGATAGGTGGACTGGGATGGGAGGCCAGTGTTTGTAAATACCCCAAGGCCATTTAAAGGTGGAGACATTCTATGTGCTGGGCATGGTCAGAGACCTATTTATTCATTTTGTTACATAGACCCCACTCTTAATCTTATGCCATTGTTGTGGTTTCAATGATCAATTGGCCATAAGTAGAGAGGCAAGTTAACTCTCTTTGCTGCTGTTGTTTCTGATTTCTCTTTGTATTTTCGGGAGTTTTTCCTTTTAGAATTTGTTGCAGCATTATTTGGCACATAAATTTTCCTGACAGTTGGCACTTTATTGTATATTATCCTCTTTATCATTATAAAGTGCCCTTTCTTTTCTCCTTAATGCATTTCCTGAGGATTCTCTTGACTGATCTGAGAACCCGCCTGGCTGTTTGGGGTCTGCCCTTGCCTGGAACTTCTGGGACCATCCACTGACTTCCATTTACTTTCAAGTTCCCAGTTACTTTGTTTTAGATATATCTTGTTATTTTTCAGCAAGTAAAGTTTTCAAACTTATTATTATTATTATTATTATTATTTTGGTGGTAGTGGGGATTGAACTGAGGGTTGCTCTACCACCCCTTTTAATATTTTATTTTGAGACAGGGTCTTGTTAAGTTGCCCAGGCTGGCCTAGAACTTGTGGTCCTCAACCTCCCCAGTAGTTGAGATTACAGGTGTGTGCCACTGTGCCCTGCCCTGCTCAAATGTGATCTTTCAAATTTTGTGGGTTTTTTTTTTGTGGGGGTACCAGGGATGGATCCTAGGAGTGTTAACCACTCAGCCACATCCAGCGCCTTTTTTAATTTTTAATTTTGAGACAGGGTCTCACTAAGTTGCTCAGGGCCTTGCTAAGTTGCTGAGGCTGGCTTTGAACTTGAGATCCTCCTGCCTTAGCCTCCGGAGCCGCTGAGATTAGAGGCATGTGCCACTGTGCCTGGCTAAAATCTTGTTATACTTATTGGTATATCTGTTAGGTTCTTCATTCTATTTCCTTTTCTATGTTACATTACTGAGTTTCCTCCTCAACTGAGGGATGGGTGATCGTTAAAAATTGCGTATATTTAAGGTGTTTAACTGGATGGTTTGGTAAATGTATATATTGTGAAATAGTCACTAAGATTACCCCATACAGCATAAGTTACCTTTTTGTTTTTGTTTTTGCATCTGAATACACTTAAGATTACCCTCTTAGCAAATCAAGTATGCAGTACAATGCTGTTAACTGTAGCCATATTATTGTACATTAGATCTCCAGAACTTATTTGTCTTGCATAACTGAAACTTTGTACCCTTAGACCAACATTTCCTCTACCCTTTCCCCCAGTCCTTGGCACCCACCATTCTACTCTTTCTAATTTTAATTCTACATATAAATGAGATCATATAGCAGCACTTATCTTTCTTGTGCCTGACTTATTTTACTTAATATAACATCCTTCAGATCCACCAATGCTGTTGAAAATGGCAGAATTTCCTTTTTAAAGACTGAACAATATTCCCTTGTATATATAAATTCCATTTTTTCTTTAATGGATTCCATGTCTTTTATAAAGAATACTGCACTAAACATGGCGGTGTAGATATCTCCTTGAGATACTGATTTCATTTCCTTTGGAAATATATACCCAATAGTGAGACTGCTGGATCACATGGTAGTTCTATTTTTAATTTTTTTGAGTCACTTCCATACTGTTTTCCATAATGGCTGTATCAATTTACACTCCCATCAACAGAGTCCAAGTGTTCCCTTTTTCCACATTCCTGCCAACACTTATCTTTTGTTTTGATAATATCCAATAATTTGAGTGCTTGCATGTTTGAGATTGCTTATTGCTCAGCTTGGCTTAATGTGAATTTTGGGGGTCACAGTTTGTTTCCTGTGAATTTGAATACTTACATCTGTGATTTACTGGAATCTACTTCAATCCTTTTCTCCCTTCTCAGTTCTTGGGATTGAACTCAGGGGTGCTCTACTACAGAGCTACATCGTAGCTCATTTTATTTTATTTTGAGACAGGGTCTTGCAAAGTTGCTGAGCCTGGTCTGGAACTTGTGATTCTTTGGACTTATTCTCCAAAATTGCTGGGATTATAAGTATGTGCCATGGCTTTCTTCTTACTCGTGTTTAAGTCAACCAAACCTCTATCATGTAGTGAGCCCTTCCACATTCTCCACAATCATTATCTTCTACGATATTTATGATAATTTTGAAGTGTACGTATGACTGTTTTTTTCTCAAAAAAAATTTTTTTTCCCAGTGCTGAGAATTAAACCTAGGGCCTTGTGAATGGTAGGCACGTGCTCTGCCAGTAAGCTACATCCCTGCCCTTTCTCAGCATTTTTATTAAATAAACATTTTTATATGCAAAAATGATCGCAGGATTTTATAACGCACTCCCGTCTACCCAGCATCAAGAAGCCACTACCGACATTTCTACTTGCTCCTCGTTGTCTTCTCCCTTCCTTACATTTCATCCATTGGTCCCTCTTATTCTGATGCATTTCAAAGTTGTAGAAATTAGTATTCTTCCCCCCAAATATTTAGAAGAATCATCTGCTTTCGAGTTCTTCTTCTATTGCCTTTCTTGTTCATGCAAGATTTTCCTTAACAGGAAACACTCTTGGGGGAATTTTCTACTGTTTCTTATCCCTCTCCTCCACCCAAGCAAGAGTAGATTATTCATCTTTTAGTTGCCTCACAAATTAAAAAATGGTGTCTATTTACTTTTGCCTTCTCATATTTTCCATACCTGCTATAATGTTTCTTTGCATGTTAACGTATGTGTCTCAACCAAGACTTCCAATTTTTTTTTTTAAAGAGAGAGGAGAGGGGGAGAGAGAGAGAGAGAGAGAGAGAGAGAGAGAGAGAGAGAGAGAGAGAATTTATTTATTTATTTTTAGTTTTAGTTTTTCGGCGGACACAACATCTTTGTTTGTATGTGGTGCTGAGGATCGAACCCGGGCCGCATGCATGCCAGGCGAGTGCGCTACCGCTTGAGCCACATCCCCAGCCCTCCAATTTGTTTTAATATGGCATAAAACTTTCCCTGAGCTTCACTCTGCTTCTTCAATGTGATTCTTCGTCTCTTCAGAGTCCTAGTTGGAGGGCTGGTCACGTGTTGTTCTCATGCTGTCCCGAGGGGGACACTTTACTCTCTCATATTCTCTTCTTCCACCCTCTTCCCACCATGCCATGGCTCAGGTGGTATCTTCCAGAACTGTCTCTGGCTGTGGATCTGGGGAAGGAACTCTGCAGCCTGAGTGGAACCCTGACCATGCACCTCCTTTCTCTGCTTTCAGCTCCCCTTCTACTCTCTTTTACTTCCACCATTACTTTCTGAAATTGATGCTGGGGCTATCTTATAAAAAAGTGAAAACATGTTTTCTTTGCTCAGTGGCCATCAGGTGTGACACAAGCCATTGTGATTGCTCTAGGAAGTGAGTGAGGCCCTGGGAAGGTGGAGGAGGCTCAGCTGTTCATCCTGCCTGTCCCAGGATGTCTCTGGACTCTTCAGACGGATGGGACATCCACCAATTCCCTTTTATCTGAAAAGAGAAGGATTAAGAGCCTGTCACAGAGTTCCAGAAGCAAGGCACAGGTGCCAATCATGCTACTTCCACTCTCTGTTCCCAGGAGAAAGTGTTTTGCACCCAATCCACTCAGGACACTGTTGTGGTGTGATGAGCCATGTGACGTTCACAATGGGACCTGCCAGAGAAAGAAATGAACAAAGAGCACTGCCCATCCTAGGCTCAGGAATGAACCTCTCACCAAAGAAGAAATTGGCATAAGAAAAAAGGTGAAGAAGCATTGAGAAAAGTCACAGAACATGACCCTGAAATTCACAGGAAACAATTCAAGTATGCATATATCATAGTGAATCCCATTATTATGTAGAACTATGAGGTACCAATTTAAAAAAAAAGAAAAAGGAGCTATTCCTTTAAGACAACGTGTATTGGATTACCTTGTGATACTGGTTTGTAATATAAAAATGTTTTGCGAAAAAGAAAATCCCTGGGGCTGATGGACTTAGAAGCATGCCCAACTGACCTGGCTAGGGGAGTTTCCATTAATATAACCAAGGGACACCAGCAATAGAGCTGGAGAATGATAAGAGGGCCAAGGGGTGGAGCAAAGCAGGCTGTCAGTGGGAGGAGAGAAGCTCGGCTCAGCCCTTGGAGGTCAGTCAGGTTAGCCCTACTGAAGCTGATAAACAAAAATGATACCCCAGAGACTCTGTTGCTAGACTGTCTCCCCGGGGAAATCCTCCTTGAGAAGAGGAAGGTCTGAGCAAAGCAATTTGCTGGGAAATTGTTAATAGCAGTGAAAGATCAGAAGGCTCACCTAGAAAGAATTAAATCAATAAATTGTGGTATATTCCTGTGCACACGATTAAAATAAATGAACTAGATTTATATGAATCAACTCCGAAGAAACCTTAGAGCTACAATTGAGTGAAGAAAGCATGTTTCAGAATTGCAAATTCAGGGTGACTTTGTGTAAATAGTAAAACAAAGTATCACTGTATTATCTTCTTGGATGCATATCTATATTCTTCTCAGTATGGGTAGAAAAAGAGGCCTACTTCAGGGCAGGGTCTACTTGTCAGAGTTCAGGGTTGGGTCCATTTGTACGAAGATGGAGTTGGGGTGCAGAGTAGACATCAGTTGTTGTATTATTTTATTATTTTTAAAAATATTTTTTGTACATATAGATAGATACAATACATTTTATTTATTTATCTTTATGTGGTGCTGAGGATTGAACCCAGGGCCTCACATGTGCTAGGCAAGCACTCTACTACTGAGCTACAGCCCCAGCCCATGTTTTATTACTTTATTTCTTTAAATTCTTCTATACACTTATAGAATTAACATCTGCCAGTTTGGGGTGGTGGGTACATACGTAATTATAAGTCTTTTATAATTTTTTTATATTTGTGAAATATTTTATTATACTCTCAATAATAAAAAAGCTCTTGAGACCCCAACATGGTAGCAGGAGGTAGAAACACCAAGAGATGGAGCAGCCGAGTTGGCCTTGGGTAGCTGGGGCCTGCATGCCCTCTACTGCAGGACTCGGAGCTTGTGACGCCAGGCCTGTGGACATTATGTTTCAGATCCCCTGACCTGGCCTGGCCTGACAGCTGTCCAGATCACCTTGAGCAGAATGAGCATAAGTAGTGAAGTGTCTTCTTACCCTGACTGTCCCCTGAACAGGGATGGTGCACTTACACCTGTCTGCAGGGGCCCATATGGGGCCTGGCTTAGAGAGGTCATGCATATGTCTACTGAATGAGTGAGCAGCGAACTGCAGGGGCTCAGACCCCTCCCCAGATACTTACCTCACCCACTGTACCCAAGCCAGGCTTGACTAATGAGGGGATGTTTATCAGTCCAAGGAGGGGGCTGAGTGAGGGGAGGTATTTGCTTTTCAGCCCTTCTGCGTTTTCCCACGCCCAGGCCTTCATAAGACCCCTCATAAGGGAGCAGTTACAGGACAATAAATCCTCATCTCTCTGCCTGCCTCAGGGACTTGGGAACAAAGCTTCAAATGTCTGCCCTGGGTTTAGATTTTTGAAAGAAGGATAATAGCAGAAAGAACAACAGCACCACAACCCTGAAATTTTGGATGCCAATGTTTACACTCACAAGGGACCTTAGGTATCCAGTTCACTAGCTTTATCAGTCAGTGAGGGATAAAGAAAGGTCCCTCTTAGCCAAGCATGGTGGCGTATGCCTGAAATCCTAGCGGCTCTGGAGGCTGAGGCAGGAGGATTGCAAGTTCAAATCCAGTCTCAGCGATTTAGCAAGGCCGTAAGTGACTCAGTGAGACCCTGTCTCTAAATAAAATATTAAAAAAGGACTTGTGGTGTTGCTCAGTGGTTAAGCCCCTCTGTGTGCCATCCCAGGTGCCATAAATAAATAAATTAATAAAGTCCCTCTGTAGAAGGAGATATGAGTGTCTTTACCGTAAAGCTCCTAGGCAGGGTGTGGAAGGTGATTTGGACTCGCCAGCTCTGAGCAGCTGAGAGGATGGGACAAGGGTGGGGGAAAGCCACATCTTTGGGTTCTGTTTGTATTTATAAGTTCTGATGTTTCAAATAAATAGCCGAAGGTCTTATTCACTCATGAATTCATTAAGTAGGTAGGAACCAATGTTGAGAGCCACAACCAAGTCAAGATGGCGCCTGGCATTTTGCCAGAAGGAGTGGTTGAGAAGAAGTAACGCCAGAGAGCCATTAAGATGATGATAATTAACTTAAGCTGTGTATCATTATTAAGATAATGACTGATTGCTGTAACTGGATGATGCTAAAGTGAAACAAGCTGTGTATTCAGTTGTATATATAAACCTCTGCTGTCCAGCAATAAGGCGGCTCCTGCTACCTCGGGTGCCCGCTACTTTTGAGTTCTCACGGAGTTCCCGATGAGTTCCCGTTGAGTTCCTGTTGGTTCTCGAGGAGTTTCCATGGAGTTCTGGAGAGTTCCCGTTGGGTTCTGGCAATTAAGTAGTTCCTGTTTGAACCTACAAGTGGCTCGTGACCTCCCGGTTATTTGTGCCCAGCCAGACTGTGGCAAACCAACGTGTGCTTTGTGTCAGGTCCTGTGTGAGCACTGGGTGGAGAGCAGAGGAGGGTCCCAGCCTCGGCAGGTGTGAGTTCTCCTTGGTGCAGCAACATTTGAGCTTGGAGTGGAAGGCAAGTTAGAGGCAGGTTGCATTGGAAGGAAGGATCCAGGAGGAGGGACAGTGTGTGTGTGAAGGCCTGGAGAGTGGCAGAGCATAGTGGGTGCAGGGGCCTGGAAGCTGTGGGATGGTGGACATGTGTGTGAGTGTGTGTGCATGTGATTGTGTGCTTGCACGTGTGCTTGTGTGTTTATTTCTGTGTGTATGAGTCTGTGCACTTGCATATGTGTGAATGTGCAGGTGCACACTTGTGCATGTGTTTATATGCATGAGTGTATTATATATGAGGTACTTGCTTGTGTGAGCACATACATGCATGAACATATGTGTATGCTTATGTGTGTGCACATAGATAGTATGTGCAAGTGTATGCACATACTATGAGTGTGTATTTCATATGCAATTATGTACACATGTTTGTGCATGTGTGTGTGTGTGTGGTGTGTATGAATGTGTGCAAAGAGGAGATGAGGGTGAAAAAGTGAGCAGGGAGTAAAGCTTGAAGGACTTTGGTGTCCCAGGTTGGGCTTGTCTCCTGCCTGTGGAGCAGTCAGTAAGGGAATGGGAGGGTTGGGTGGGACAGCCTGAGGTGTCTGTGGTTTGGTGCAGGAGGCTGATGGTGGGAAACATGAACTCTGGAAGTGTCAGGGCCCTGTGTTGTCCTTTGCAGTAGGTAGGTGGTTGTGGTTGCATCAGGCAGGGGTCATGGGTGGGGGTGGCTGACACATTGGGAAATTCCCAAGTCACCACTGTATCTTCTCCTGCTGATGGCCATAGGATCAGTTCCTCCTTGTGACTGTGGCAGCTGGACAAGGGCAGAGGTGGGAGGTGAAGTGAAGGGGCTAGACTGGTTCTGAGTCACCTGACTTTGAAAATGGCTTATTTATTTGCTGATGGTCATGTGTCCATCATAGGGGATGACAGCTTCGGGAGAGAGCTGGCCTAGCAGGGAAGAGTCATCACTAAGTCAATGAGCCAGGTCTCTTGTAGGTAGCTATGGCAAGGGCTGCTCACTTCTTTATCTTTAGTGAGGCTCTGCTTTGATGAGGATCAGTTCTGAAGGCATTGTATGGACTGAATTGATGCCCGATGGGGGAAAAAAAAGCAAGCTGAGAAATTTACACATGCTTGTAAATTCAAATGCATTATTCCAGGAACAAGTAACTTTAGTAAGGGAAGAGAGTCCAAGCTTTTGTTGGGGGTCTTGGAATGCATCAATTTGTAGATAAGGGGATATTACTGTAGAAATAAAGAATAGTAGGTAGGTGGCATAAACATAGACTGGAATGGGATTGGGAATGGATATTAAAATCCTTTAATCACAAAAGTTTGCATTTCCTGAATTTCAAATAAAGCATTAGATTTTGAGGACAGAAACATACTGGACCTAAGTGACAATAACCAAGTTAGCTTTATGTATAATTTTTTTAAATTTATTTTTTAGTTATAGTTGGACACAATACCTTTATTTCACTTATTTATTTTTATGTGGTGCTGAGAATCGAACCCAGGGCCTCGTGCGTGCAAGGCAAGCGCTCTACCGCTGAGCCACAACCCCAGCCCGTATCTATAATTTTAATGTCAGTACATTGCTTTGTTGATTTTTTTCTTATATCTTGTCTTTGGGCACACAATATGATTTTATCACCATTTTCTGGAAAATACTTTGAGGTGGCATGTGGAACACTAAACTATCAACCAGACTCAGCCTCAGTTTCCAGACCTAAGAACTGACCTTGAACAAGTCTCTTCATTGCTCTGAGCCCCAGTTTTCCTGTGGGTAAAATGATGGGGCTGTGTTAGCTCATGGCTGTTGTACAACCCAGTTCTATAACATCACAAGATACACAAGCACGAAGCACCCAGATGTACACACAATGGTACCTACCTTCACTTTGCCACAGAACACAATAGTCCCTTCTTCTCCAGAGGTTCACGTTTCATGGTCAACTGTGATCCTTAAATATTAAATTGAATATTCTGGAAATGAGCAACTGCTTTGAGTATTGTAATGAAATATCACACTGTTCCCACTCTGGCCTGTCCAGGACATGAGTCATTTCCTTGTTCATGGCATCCATGCTATATAATACCTAATTTACAAATTAAACTTTATCACAGGTACATATGAATAGAAAAAACACAATACATAGGGTTAAGTACTATCTGCAATTTCAAGCTTTCTTTGGGGGTCTTGGAATGCATCCCTGTACAGATAAGGGAGGATTATATAGACATAAAGAATAAACATAAACATAGACTGGAATAGGGATTGGGACTGGATATTAAAATCCTTTAATCACAAAAGTTTGCACCTCCTGAATTTCTATTTTTTTTAAAAGAGAATTTGCTGTCAAATACCAATATTACTCACTTCTTAATTTTCTGCTATGCCTGGCTTCACTAATATGCTCTGCTTTGTATCAAAAGCCCAAGTGCATGAAATGGAAAATTGGGAGGTGAGTCTATTTTTCTATTGAGTATAAAATCTATTGTAAGAGGGAAAATTTGAAAAGTACAGAAAAATCCAAAGAAAAATACAAAAACCGCCTATAAAATTATCACCAACAGATCAATGTCATTAATACTTTATGTATTTTTCTTTAAATCTTCCCATGAGACATATACATTCAAATGTAAAAATATTTTCATTATTTTATTGGTGATTTGTAATGATACATAACAGTGGAATTTACTGTACTGTATCTGTACATGCACAGGACATAATTTGATCACTCTCATTCCCCAAGGAAGGCCCTTTTCAAATATAGAAATCTTGAAACGGCAGAAAAACACCTGTCAAGTACATAGTATTAATAGCTCTCCATAGAGATTGCACTCATCTTTTTTTTCTTTCTAAGGAATGAAAACAGTCTAGAGTTGAGATTCTCTTGACCCTCCAATCTCAAGTTCATCCAACCATTATTATTTGATGTGAATCTTCTCAGTATGGGTTTTAAAGAAAACTTTTATATTATTTACAGTTATCCAAGAGTGGTTTAGAGTATTATGTGCTTCTAAAAACATCTATAAATTATACCATAGTAAAAGTGTTATTTTGCAGTTCTCATTTTGGATTAAACATATTTTTGAGAAATATCAAGGCTGACTGATAGAGATCTGGTTTTTATTTATACACTGAGTAGTGTTATATCAAGTGAATATGCTATTTACATATCCATTTCCTGTGGGTTGAAATTTGAGATTTTTTTCTAATATTTTGCTCTTGTAATGGTGCATGCAAGGAATATTCCTGGTGCAACCTTGACCTTCTACCCAGAAAAGGAATCTTTGGGCCACCATGGAGGCACATTTATAGTTAGTATGTATTATTTGAGTTGCCGGACTAAGTGCTCTCTCTCTAATTTTTTTTTCAAGAAATATATAATAATGAAAATTTCCCTGTATCACTGATAATTCTTTTTAAAATACATCATTTTAAATATTAAGTATTACTCCATTTTATGGCTTTAGCAACATTTATTTAACCATTACCTATATTACCTATATGGCCTGCCTTGATCAGAAGAATAACCAAGCTATTTAATACTAGAGACCCTCATGAATATATTTGCCTTCCAGAGAACCCATGACATCTATGGGATTCAGGCTGATCAGCTTTGCCTCTTACAAGCCGAGTGACTTTAGCAATTTCCTTAGTTTCTGGGAGCCTTAAAATTCCCACCTGGACCAAAGAACCATAATAATATAGTCAGCTCCTTGGGCTGCTGAGAATATTAAATGCAGACACATCATTGTTTACTATAATTAGGAATATTATTCAGAGCCTTTGAGAATTAGGTTTTCTCTCTCAGTTGGATTTACAGGTGCATATTTGGGGCTATACACACAGTCTAGTCCCAAGCTTTCAAACTACAAGGTGCACAAGCATCTGGAGTCTTGATGAAGGGCGGATTCTGTTTCTGGGCAGGGTTGATATCCGTCCTGCATTTAGAAGCAGCTCTGGTAATGCTGATGCTGCTGATCCGAGCAGTGAGGATTTGAATGGCTTGGTGTCTTCCTAGGGGCTCACTCTCACCCAGACTCTGTCTTCTCCCACTCATGGGGGAATCATGTGCATGGGGGACCGTGGTTAGCAGACTCTAGGAAGTTCCTTGCTCCCCTAAGTGTTCTGTGGCTCTCCAGCTGCATTACGGTTGCTGAGCAGTGAAGTGTTTTGTTGGTATCTTGGTGGAAATCAAGTCCCAAAGAAAATAAATCCCTGTTTTTCTCTGTAATACTTCTAAGTCATTTATTTTTGCAATGAGGGACAAGAAGTGGGAAAACAAAGAAATAAACAAAAAACAAGTCCTGAGTTACTTATAAGTATTTTTACTTAAATTGGATTCACTCAGCATCATAGTCTAAATGATTGTCCCCCTGCCTACAATTTTTGTAAGTTGAAATTGACCCCTACCATGATGGTATCAGGGGTGAGGCCTTGGGAGGGAATTGTGCTATGAGGTCAGAGCCTTCTTGTATGGGATTAATGCCTGCTGTGTTTTGAATGTGTCTCTTAAACACCTGTGCATCAAAGGTTTTGCCCCCAGATAGGTGTGAAGCCTTTAGGAGGTGGGGGGGCTTATAGGAAAGCTTTAAGTCAATGGGGGTGTGCCCTGGAAGGAAATGCGGGGTGGGGGGCTGGCCCCTTCTTCTTCCCCTTTGTTCCATAATTGGAATAGTTTTGCTCTGCCTGCATGCTCCTCCATTGCCATCTGTCATACGCACCAGGGAGGGGCTCAAGGTAATGGATCCATCTGATCTAGGATTGGAATCCTCAAAACTGTGAGTCAGAGTAAACCTTTTCTCTTTACACATTAATTACATCAGGTATTTCATTATAGTGAATGGGAATCCAACTAACCCTTTTAAGAAGGCTTCAGAGAGCTTTCTTGCTTCTGCTGTTCAACCTGTGAAGACACAGAGACATGACTATAGTCTACATCCAGGAAAAGGGCCCTCATCAGAACCAGGCTGTGCTGGCACCCTGATCTCAGGCTTCCACTCTCCAGAACTGTGAGCAATAAATATCTGTTCTTTATAAGCCACCTGGTTTATGGTGTTTTGTTGTAGTAGCCTGAGTAGACTAAGACGCTCAGTAAATATTTTGATATTATTTAATAACCTAAAGATTTTTGACTGCTTATTTAAAATAAAGGAATCAATCTAACTTAGAGGTCTTTAATAAAGAATGGTGATACAACTGGATGTGACAATATCCACAGAAAAATAATATGTTTTTTATTATAAAGAAAGACCCCTCAGTAAATAGCCATCCCCCATTTGCTGCATGGTTCCAGTGGCCTAAAAGTAGTAAGGTGAAAAGTGGGTCCCACTGTCCCCACACTGTCACTTAGTGTCCCTGCTCTCACCTGGAGACCCAGTGGCTGGAAGACCCTTGACAGACTCCTGACACTTCCCTGTGACCGTTCTCTGACTGACCTGTTTCTTTTTCACCTTGATTCTGAGCCATTTCTCTTCATTGTTGTCACCTATAGTCCAGGGCCACAGAGTGGAAGACAGGTCTATGTGGGGTCTGGGCTCTGCCTTTATGTCCCCTCCACACCATCACAGCTGAAGCCTGTGTGAAAGTTCCTTTCCTCTGAGACTCCAACCCACAGCCTCTGCTTCCCCCAAATCACTGAGCTTTAGATCACTTGATCACTTGGCATGAACTCAGTACAGCCTAAGCTGCAGATCCCCAAAGCAGGTCAGGTGCCTCTGCATCATTTATTTCCAGGAGTCCCCCTCTTCAAAGCCTGTTGCTGACCCCAAGGTCCACAGTTGATCATCATGTGCCTCCATTATGGATGCTTTGCTCTCACTCCCAAGGTCCTCCTGCAGATGCGCATCTGGTAGTGCCAGGCATCTCCTGGGTGGGGCCACTGAGCATGGCTCAAGAAATGAAATCACCACCGTGGAGTGTGCACCCCTACAATTAAATGATCTCCAGTCTCAGCAACGCTGCAAACATGGAGCTGGATTTGGACACCAGCTGTTCGGTTTTAGCCATAGAGACTCAGGGACTAACACCAGAGTCAGGTATTTAACTTAACCCTATGTCTCAATTTGTATTGCCAAGTAGGTAACAGGGGTAGGTGGATTCCACCTCTATCTGGGAGTCAATGTGAATGAGGTTTTCATCACTGTAACCAACATACTGATCAGGACAACTTAGAGGGGGAAAAGTTTACTTTGAGCTTGTGGTTTTAGAATTTCAGTCCATGGTCAGCCCACTTAATTTCTCTGGGTTTGAGGTGAGATGGAGCATTATGGCAGAAGGGCATGGTGGAGGAGAGCTGCTCAGTTCATGGTAGCCAGGAAGCAGAGAGACAAAATATAAATCCCCAAGGCATATATCCCCAATGATCTACTTCTTTCAGCCCCAACCTACCTGCCTACGGTTACTGCCTGGCATAGTAATTCCTAAAGACATTAATTCATCAAGTGGATTAATTCACTGATTAGCTCACGTAATTTAATCCTATCACTTCTGGACCTTCCTACTTTAACAGGAAGTTTGAGAGGACGCCTAATGTCTACACCATAAAAGGGTCCAAGACTCCCCATTGTTAGCAATAATTTGGCAAGTAAAAATTCCAAGTTCGCTCTGTAATCTATACCAGAAGCACCCTCTATTCTAAACACTACTTCAAAGCAAGGAACATTCTACTAATTAACAGAAAATAATAATCACAAAACCTGTCTACAAGATATTGGACAAAAATTTTGTGCAAACTAGTACCACAAATCTGTCTATAAAAGTACCTACCTACTAGGTTTAAATAAGAGAGCAAATTGGTAGCCACAAATAAATCATCTTTGGGACCAGAAAATTCCTCAGTCATACTTAATATTAGTGAAGGATGTCCTGTGCTCGAAGGCAGACAAACATAATTCACTCCCCACAAACGTTAAGCCCATTATTAGGAAACGAATGGGAAAGGAAATCCCAGACTCTTGACCTGAACCGTTATCATAAGGAACTTTAGAAATATGAGAAACAATATTTCATTTTTGACTGAATGGGTAAGCTCAATTCCCAAATTTAATGAAGATCAAATAAAGCCACTGATAGCACCATTAATCAAGTCCAAGAAAATAGAAGGAATCTGGGGAGACAGCTTCAGAGCTTCCATGCATAACTCTGTTGGAGATGGACCATCCTCATGCACATGCTCAGAGAACACGCTTTAAATATGCTAAGGTAAATCACATCCCTCATTGCTACTTCTCATCCAGGGTCTTCCACCAGAGCCTGTTTTGTGTTTGAGCAGATGAGACAGTGAGTTGAACAAGCACACAGCACAGTGACCCTCTCCTTTCCACCTCAGTAAACATCCGGCTTTCCCCAGGGAACACACTGCACCCGGAATCTAAACAGTGGCTTCCTGCTAGAACTTTTCATTATGCAGCTGCTTGTCCCAAAGTCCAAACAAGTAGTTGGGGGGTGAGGCTGGGAAGGGACCTCCCAAGGCTCACGAGGTAAGGCTGCAAACACCTTTAGGTTGGGTTGGCAGGGGTAGGGCAGCACTGCCCAAGGCCATATACCTCCTATCTAAACTCTAACCCAAGACACGGTGTCAATTCCAAGTGCACAAGGCACAGGGTGCAGGGTAGTGGTTGGTTGCTCAGATCGGGGCAGCAATTGAACATGCGGTGCATAACAGTGTCACAAGGGCCTTCTGGGCAGCATTATGGCTGGTGTGGTTATTTCTCTGGGCAGTTCTCTGTTTTCACAGTCACCTCTCTGGGCATGGACATGAGGATGCTGTTGACTTTGGAATCAGATCACCTTGCTCCATACCTCTTTTCACCTTCTTTCTCATTATTAGCCACACAGACACTCAGTGTGGAGGAGTTAGATGCAGTTGGAGCTGACTCCTACTTGTCCTTCAGGACTCAGTTAAATGCCATCTCTTCTGAACTACCTTTCAGACCTACCTTGGCCAGATGAGACACTCTTGTCATCGGTTGCTTAGAAACCACACACATTTCTGTGATGTTTTTGTCTGGTAACCTTGTAAGTGCCTGTCAAATCATTTCTCTCCCTCCCAAACCACAAGATCTGTGAGGTCAGCAGCCTGCTTCTAGCCACACAACCATGGGCAGGGTTCTCAATTGCATTCCCACAGTTTTTTCTTTTGCAGCATGACTTAGGAATTGGGTCCTGTGGGAAAGGAGCCATTGCTCACCCTTATGCTTATTACAGGAACTCTGGCAGGCCAAGCAGGGTCCCAAAAAGAACTCTGGGCCACCTGAGCAGAGGGGATGGACATTAGGGCCATAAGTCTCAGGGTCTCTGTGGAGGTGACCCTTAAATACAGAAAGGAGGAGAAGTTCGATTGCCACTTTGGACAATGTAGATCCCTGGTCTTGGAGGAGGATGGCACTGAGGTTCTGCAGGCACATTTGGGTTAGAGGCTGGTTGGAGCAAGCTGAGAGCATGTGTGTACATCTAAAAGTGAGCCCATGCAGAGAAGGCCTGGCCTGGGACTACTGACAGGAGCTGTTTAAGGTTTCCTCCATTGTCTTCTATTGATTTGTCTGTCTTTATGACAATACCACACAGAGTAGTAACACTTTGTGTCATTTTGCAGTAAGTCTTGAGATCAAGAGTGTTGATCCTTCTTTGCATTCTAGGTCCTTGGCATTTACATAGTATTTTAGAACCATTTTGTCAATATGTATAAAAATGTCCGCTTGACTGATTTTACTGTGAATTTGTAGAGAAATGACATCTAAACAATATTGAATCTTCTGACCCTTGAACATAATGTGTCTCCTTTATTTCTCTCAACAATTTTGTAGTTTTCCATTTTTTTTTCGTCAGATTTTCTGATGTTATTTTATGGTATTTAAAACTTTTAGTGTTGGAATCTATGAATAGAAATAGTTTTAAACCATCCTTTTCAATCTGGATACTTTCTATTTCTTTTTCTTTTCTTATTGTGCTGGCTAGTTCCTCCAGTGCAATGCAGAATAGAATAGAGCGGGGGGGGGGTGAGTGAACATGTTCATCTTTTTCCTGATGTTAGGAGAATATATTCAGTATGTCATCATTAAGGATGATGTTTTTGTAGGATTTCAATTCTATTCCCCTCCCTCCCTCCCTTCCTTCCTTCCTTCCTTCCTTCCTTCCTTCCTTCCTTCCTTCCTTCCTTCCTTCCTTCCTCCTTTCCATGCTTTCTCCCTCCCTCCTTCTCCCCTTTCTTTCCTTTTCCTTCCTTCCTTCTTTCTTTCTTTCAACACCCTTTATGATGTTGAAGAAGCTCCATTCTAGTCATACTTCACTGAATGTTTTTATGAGAAATAAATGGCAACGTTTTTATCAAAGCTTCTTTTGCATTTATTGAGATTTAAATAGAGATTCTCCATTTTAATTTGTTCTTTTTTTTTAATTTGTTAATATGAAGAATACATTGGTTGATTTTGGAAAAGAATGCAAATCTTGCATTTCTGGGAGGAACCCCACTTGGCTATGATATGCTATTCTATTTAAACATTTTTAATCTGATTTACTAAAATTTTGTTAAGGAATTTTCCATCTGTGTTCACAAGAGATATTGATCTATGGTTTATTACTTATTTTGTTGTAATGTATTTTCCTGGTTTTGGTATCAGAATAATGCTGGTGCAATCTGTTGGGAAATATTTCCTTCTTTTCTGTTTTCTGGAAAAATTGTGTGTGTGTGTGTGTGTGTGTGTGTGTAACAGGTATTATTCTTTCTTAAATGATTGGTAGAAATAATTAGCAAATTTGTCTGGGCCTGGAGTTTTCTCTGTGGGAAAATTTTAGTTACAGTTCTGTACTCTTAATAGCTATAAGAATAAATAGGTTATATATTTCATTTAGAGTGTTTCTTTCAATAGATTTATCAATTTCATCTAAATTTTCAAATTTATTATCATAAATTTGTTTATAATCATATTAATTTCCTGGGAATTTCCATGACAAATAACCATAAAATGGATGGTTTAAAACAATAGAAATTTATTGCATTCTATTTGTGGAGGCTGGAAGTCCAAAATCAAGGCATCGACAGAGTTGGTTTCTTCTAGAAGCTCCAAGAGAGAATCTTCCATACCTCTTCCCTAGCTTCTGGAGGTTGATAGGAATGCTTGGCATTTCTTGAATTCTGGGTGCTTCACTCCAATTTCTTCCTACATCATCACAAGAATTTCTTCCTATTTGTATGTCTATGTCCAAATTTTCCTCTTTTGCAAGGACACAGTCCTTGGGTTTAGGGGACACCAGTCCAGTATGACTTAATATTTACTTGATTACATCTGTAGACTCTTTCCAAATTGGTCATATTCATATACTCCAGGAGACATGAATTTTGGGGGACCCCTATTTAACTAAAACAATAGTATTCCCTTATTATTCTTTTAATATCTGTAGAAATGCCACTTCTCTTATTCCTGATTCTGGTAATTTTTATTTTTTTTTCTCTCTCTTTCTCTTGCTGAAAGTTTAAGAGTATTATTAATCTTTCCAAGGAATTGTTTTTATTTCATTAGTTTATTTATACTCCCCCCTTATTTCCTTTCTTCTAATTACTTTGAGTTTAATTTTCTCTTGTATTCTAATTTCTGAAGGTGGAAGCTGATGTCCTTGATTTGAGACTTATTTTCTTTTCTGACACAGATGATTAGTGTTAGAAATTTTTCTTACTCAAACTAAAAAGTTTTTTCTCAGTAAAAGAAACAATAAGAGAGGTAAATAGGGAGCCTACATCCTGGGAACAAATCTTTACTCCTCACACTTCAGATAGAGCCCTAATATCCAGAGTATACAAAGAACTCAAAAAATTAGACAATAAGAGAACAAACAACCCAATCAACAAATGGGCCAAGGACCTGAACAGACACTTCTCAGAGGAGGACATACAGTCAATCAACAAGTACATGAAAAAATGCTCACCATCTCTAGCAGTCAGAGAAATGCAAATCAAAACCACCCTAAGATACCATCTCACTCCAGTTAGATTGGCAGCCATTATGAAGTGAAACAACAACAAGTGCTGGCGAGGATGTGGGGAAAAGGGTACACTTGTACATTGCTGGTGGGACTGCAAATTGGTGCAGCCAATTTGGAAAGCAGTATGGAGATTTCTTGGAAAGCTGGGAATGGAGCCACCATTTGACCCAGCTATTCCCCTTCTCGGTCTATTCCCTAAAGACCTAAAAAGAGCATGCTACAGGGACACTGCTACATCGATGTTCATAGCAGCACAATTCACAATAACAAGACTGTGGAACCAACCTAGATGCCCTTCAATAGATGAATGGATAAAAAAATGTGGCATTTATACACAATGGAGTATTACTCTGCATTAAAAAATGACAAAATCATAGAATTTACAGGGAAATGGATGGCATTAGAGCAGATTATGCTAAGTGAAGCTAGCCAATCCCTAAAAAACAAATGCCAAATGTCTTCTTTGATATAAGGAGAGTAACTAAGAACAGAGTAGGGTCGAAGAGCATGAGAAGAAGATTAACATTAAACAGGGATGAGAGGTGGGAGGGAAAGGGAGAGAGAAGGGAAATTGCATGGAAATGGAAGGAGACCCTCAGAGTTATACAAAAGTACATACAAGAGGAAGTGAGGGGAAAGGGACAAATAATACAAGGGGGACAAATGAATGTCAGTAGAGGGGGCAGAGAGAGAAGAGGGGAGGGGAGGGGAGGGGAGGGGGGATAGTAGAGGATAGGAAAGGCAGCAGAACACAACAGACACTAGTATGGCAATATGTAAATCAATGGATGTGTAACTGATGTGATTCTGCAATCTGTATATGGGGTAAAAATGGGAGCTCATAACCCACTTGAATCAAAGTGTGAAATATGATATATCAAGAACTATGTAATGTTTTGAACAGCCAACAATAAAAAATTAAAAAAATAAAAAATAATAAATAAAAATGTTAGCCAATCTCCAAAAAACAAATGTCAAATGTTTTCTCTGATATAAGGAGTCTGACTCATAGTGGGGTAGGGAGGGAGAGCATAGGAGGAATAGATGAAATCTAGATAGGGCAGAGGGGTGGGAGGGGAAGGGAGGGTGCAGGGGGTTAGCAATGATGGTGGAATGTGATGGGCATCATTATTCAAAGTACATGCAATGAAGATATGAATTGGTGTGAACATACTTTATATACAAAAAGAGATATGAAAAATTGTGCTTTATATGTGTAATTAAAAATTGTAATGCATTCTGCTGTCTTGTATTTAAAAAATAAAATCAAATAAATAAAAAAAAAAGAAATTTTTCTTCAATTCATATCCATTATTGACATGGAACAAACTTTGATGTGTTGTGTCGAGAGTCATCCATGGGCTGTGTGTGCACATTTGAGCACATGAGGGGACTGGGTGGACACTGCTGCTCTGATTGGGCTCTGCCTACGATCCCCACAGAGCACCTGAGATGGGTGTGGCTTCCCAAGATGTCAGTCAATCTGCTGACCATAAGACATCACCAAGCAACCCCCTGAAATCCAATCCCTTACCTTATTAGGGTGAAACTTTCCCAGATGTCTTTCCCCCCAATAAATAGGAGGGTTTCAGGTGTGAGAAAAGAAAAAGGTTTCTCTCTTTTGCCTTCCTCTCTGGCCTCCCTTGTTGGAACTGAGGTCAAGAGGCTGTCACTGAACTCCCAAAATGGTATTTTCTGTCTCTGTGTGGTTACTTAGTAGCCAGCGCAATTCACCTGGAGTGACCCTGACTGGTTGAGTCGCATGTTGCTGCAGAGTTGTATTTTCATTTTTATTCCCTTAAGAACAATTTCTGATTTAACTTTTGCTTTTTTCTTTGTTTCATGCATTGTGTAGATGTGATTTTTTTAGTTTCCAGATAGTGGGAAGTTTTTCTTTGTGATCAGAGAACAGACTTTGTATTCCTTGAATCCTCTTAAATGTATACAGATTCATTTCCTGGTTCAAAATATGGTTTATCTAAGTAAATGTTCTGGGCATACTTGAAAAGAACATGTATTCAGATTTTGTTGTATGGAGTAAATATCCTTTGGGCCATGTTGGTTGATTATGTGGTTGAGGTCTTCTGCATTCTTCCTGATTTTCTCTCTACTTATTCTATTGAATATTGAAAATGGGTTTTTAAATCTCTAATTATAACTGTGGATTTATTTATTGCTCCCTGCAGTTTTATCAGTTTTTTAACTCATGGAATTTAAAGCTCTATGAGGGGCATAAGGGAGAGAGTTTTTACCTTTTTAAGATGACCTGACGACTTTATTATTATGCCATAAAGTTTCTGGACCATGGTAATATTTTAATATCAGACATGCTCTTCTTTCTGATATAAACATATCAACTCCTGCTTTCTTTTGCTGGAGTCTAGTGTGCTCACCTTTCCTTCATTCTTTTATTTTAATTAATATGTGTCTAAATATTACTTTTAAAAATCCCATCTGACAATATTTTCCATTTAACTGAGATAATCAGGTGATTATATTTAGTGTGATTATCAATATTACCAGCTTTAAATCTATTATCTTATCACTTTTTTTTTCATGCCTTTATCCATTTAAATGAAATTACAACTCTGCAGCGACATGCGACTGAACCAGTCAGGGTCACTCTTTTTGTATCAGGTATCTCTTTTTCCTCTTTCTATGCTTTACTTTGGGGTTAAATATTTTTCAGAAGAGACCTTTTGTTATCCATTTTGTTGGTTTTATTTTATTGTTTGTGATTGAATTTAAGTCTTATAGCACATATCCCTAACTTATCATGGTCCAGACTATACTTGCAAAATCCTGAGAGTCTGTGTCTCCAGAAATTTTGGGGTCTGGGTGACTCTCATGCCTGAATCTAGTCCTGGCTCTGGTTAGAATTTTCTTATCTGCTAATTCTGACATCTGTAAGTCAGTTTACATTGGCTGGTTTATTCTTGATCAGTACTAAGTTCTTGCTTCTTTGCACACCTGCTAATTTTTGGTTAACGTTCTACATTATGTGTTTTACATTGTTAGGCACTGGGTATGTTTGTATTCATATAAACATTCTCAAGCTTTGTTTTGAGAATTGTGTATCTGGAAACAGTTTCGTCCTTTTGGGTCTTGCTTTCAAAATTTGTTAGGAGTGTTGCTCATTCAATGATGCTCATTCACCATCTCTGAGGCCTTATGAATCTTGATGTTATAGCATGGTGCATGAGGACAGTCATTGTTCCCAGCCTTGTTTGGGTATCAGGAAGTGCTACCTCTAATCCTTTAGAATGTTTCTTTGCTTAGCCCTGAGTGGTTTCAACTGAAGTGTGAATTGTACTGTTCATAGCTGGAGAATTAAGCTAAGGGGGATTGAGAGGGAGTCTTTTGTTGTTGTTGTTACCAGGTATTGAGGGTGCTTAACCATATTTCCGCCACATTTCTACCCTTTTTATTTTTAATTTTGAGACAGGGCCTTGCTAAGTTGCTTGGGATCTTTCTAAGTTGCTGGAGCTGGCTTTAAACTTGCAATCCTCCTGCCTCATCCTCCTGAGCCACTGGGATTACAGGCAAATGGGCCTGGTGAGGGGGATTCTTGGTAGTTGTTGAAAACCTTCTTTCTAGGCAGCTTCCTGCAGCTCAGTACTCTGTTCTGGGCACTCTAGAAGTACCGTGCTTCCTGGAATCTCAGATCCATCTTCCCAACTTAAGGCTCCTCTTGAATTTACCATCCCTGTGTCTTGGCCTGAGAGCTCTCAGGATGACAAACAGGGTCAATTTTAGAGTTTATTTAATTTCCCTATCTTTCAGGGACCACTATCCTTTGTTTTCCTAAGTACAGTGTCCTGCAAATCTTTTGTTTCATTTATTTTGTGTTCTTGTTGTTTCATTTCAGGTGTACTATAGTTTGCATGTGGTTTGTCCCCCAAGGGTTCATCTGATGGAAGCTTGGTCCCCAGTGTGGCAATGTTAAGAGGTGGAGAGACCTTTAAGAGGGCCATGCCTAGTAGGAATTGGTTCCATCATTGGGAGCATGGTCTTCAGAGGGATTAAGGTAGTGCTCATGGGACATTGAGTTCTCAAGAGAAGGTTGTTATGAAAGAGTGTGCCCAGGCTCATTCCTCACTCTGGCTTCCAGTCTGGTGGTGTGATTGTGCCTTCTCACACAACCTCCTGCCCCAATGCCACTGCTGGTAGGCCCTCATCAGAGGCCAAACCAATAGGACTGCCTGATTTTGGGTGATCAACTTCCAAAAAATGTGAGCTAACTATACCTTTTCAAAAAATTTTTCCAGCCTCTTGTGTTTTGTTATAGAAAGTGTGAATTGGACAGTTCTTAACTGTAGAAATAAGCTAAGGGGGATTGAGAGAGATTCTGGAGTAGTACAGAGCAGGAGGTTAACAGACTTTGTTGCCTTATTTTGGCTATAGGCAGAAGTCCCCATTCTGCTCATGCTGAAGCCTGACTTTAAAAATATACACCATTTCTCAGAACTGCACGGAGAAGTTCAAGTTCACCTATTCTTCAGTTGGCCCCATCAGAAATCTCTCTCCTCTTCAAAAACACTCCCTTAATTTCTAATTTTGTTACTTGAAAGTCAGAACATAATTCTTCCACCAAGATTTAAATTTTTTTCTTTCACATTTAATGCAATTAATTTGTCAATGAGTCATTACAGGGATTCTAACAGTTCACCACATATAAATAAAAATGATCACTTTTGTGAATGTTTTATTTACAAACTGTAAATATCTTTAACTGCTCACTTCGAGCACACCCCCCAAAACACACACACACCAGCACAATGCTGAAATAGAATAGAAAGTGCATTGAATGTTGAACAAGACAGCCTAGGCTTTTTTGAATACAGTGGTGTAAACCAAGACTTTCCAACTGAATTTTTTGAGCATTAAATGAGATGTGGGAAGCCTTAGGACCCTCAGCAGGTGTTGATTTTTCCCTTCCCCAACCCTCTCCCGCTTTATGTAATTTCATTTAGCTGAAATAAGCCACAAACGATGGGATATCAGGGTTTTAAAAAACACTTTTATGAAATACACTGGAATCCCTTTCTGAGGTGAGCACCAGGTGGGTAGATTAACAGAAACATGTCATCAGTTTGGGGCGGGTAGCATTTGCCATATGGAGTTGTTTTGCTTCAGGGAATGCACTTCCCCCAGTGGCAGATCTGGATCACCAGCACAGTCAAGGAAGTCACACCGCTCCTCAGAGTTGCAAAGCCTTGGAGAGATGGTGCAGATCACTGCTAAAGGGAGGCTGAGCTGTCGAGCCTGGTGAGGGGTGGATGACTTGGATGGGGAAGGTTGGATAAAGCTGGGTTTGGAGTTTACCTCTTCTGCTTCCTAATGCCCCTGGTGTTCTGGTGCGAAGCCCTCTGGCCTGGAGAGGGTCTGTTGCACAAATGACAGGGGATTATCAGAATCATTTGGGGTTCATTTGGACTGTGACTCAAGTAGTGGGGGACTCAAAATGCTCTCAGCATCATGTTAATTCTGTCTGCAGCAAGGAGGATAAACAGAATCACCCGGTTGTGTCTTTTCTCTTCTCATGTGCAAGACAAAGACTGCTAAATTAAATTATGCCCTCAGTCCCTACTGCTCAGAATTCATAGTTCAACACTTCCTTCTCCCCAAGGTGCCCTACCCTTCATTTAAAAAAAAAAAGTACACTTCCCTATTAATGAAAAATTGAAAGTCAGAGAAATAGAAGTTTTAAATTCCCATAGTCCCTCCTGACAAAACAAATTGAAAGTCAGAGAAATAGAAGTTTTAAATTCCCATAGTCCCTCCTGACAAAACAACCAGTGTTAATGGGATACTTCCCCCATTTTAAAAATCTAGGTATGATTTTTTTTTTTTGCTTTTTCATATTACTATTTTAAAGTTGTAACCCTACTTCCATATAAAATTTCATACTCTAAAGTTTTCATCATATAACAGAAAATTTCATATACATGAATATACATATATATATATGTATGATTTTTTTTTTAAAGCTGGGGGTTTTACTATGTTATCCTGGCTACACTCACAAACTCATGGGCTCAAATGACTCTTCTCCTTCAGCTTCCCCAGTAGCTGGGACTACACGTGCTTCCCATTATACCTTCTTTGTTTGTTTGTTTTCAGGAAACCAGGTTGCTAGTTATTCTGACATTTTGCTAACTACTTAACCTCTATTGCTGATTTTCACATTTATAAGATTGGGGGAAATAAACTTTTTACTGTTTGCCTAATATTTGGATTCTTATATGAAAAATTAAGTAATAAAAGGGGAAAACTCTTCAACAAAAAGTGCTACATGAATCCATCCTTGTCCTAGGATACAGGAGAGGCATTGAAGTTGTAGGGTGAGATCCAGAGAGGTAGCTGAGTTCCTCTCAGGCAGAAGTCCCACTCTTACCACTTCTTATACTCTCACAAGGAAGTTTTTTTTTTAAAAAAAACATTTATTTATTTATTTATTTATTCTAATTTGTTATACATGACAGCAGAATGCATTACAATTCATATTACACATATAGTGCACATTTTTTCTTTTTTTTTCCAGAAATATCTTTTTTTATTTTCATGTGATCAAGGAAGTTAACAGCTGCTTAATGAAAGATTTTTTTCAATGTCTATTTATTTATTTATTTGTTTATTTTTTATTAGTTGCTCAAGACAATACAATGATCTTGGCATATCATACATTTGATTCAAATAGGGTATGAATTCTCATTTTTCTACATGTACAGATTACAGGATCACATTGTTATACATCCCGTGTATACATACAGCAATCCTAGTGTCAATTGTATTCTGCTGCCCTCCCTATCCCCCCTCCCCTCCCCTCCCCTCCCATCACTATTCTCTACCCATTCTACTGAGTGCACATTTTTTCATGTCTCTGGTTGTACACAAAGTAGAGTCACACCATTCGTGTCTTCATACATGTACTTAGGGTAATGATGTCTATCTCATTCTACCATCTTTCTTACCTCTGTGCCTCCTCCCTTTCCCTCCCTCCCCTTTGCCCTTTCTAAAGTTACTGCATTCCTCCCATGCTCTGCCCGCCCCCCAACCCCATTATGGATCAGCAATTACATATCACAGAAAACATTCGGCATTTGGTTTTGGGGGATTGGCTAACTTCACTTAGCATGATATTCTCCAACTCCATCCATTTACCTGCAAATGCCATGATTTTATTCTCTTTTAATGCTGAGTAGTATTCCATTGTGTATATATACCACATTTTCTTTATCCATTCATCTACTGAAGGGCATCTAGGTTGGTTCCACAATTTAGCTATTGTGAATTGTGCTGCTATAAACATTGATATGGCAGTGTCCCTGTAGTCTGCTGTTTTTAAGTCCTTTGGGTATAAACTGATGAGTGGAATAGCTGGGTCAAATTGGGTTCCATTCCAACTTTTCCAAGACATCTCCATACTGCTTTTCATATTGCTTGCACTCCATTATACCTTCTTTATAAAACTATTTTTTGGTTACAGAAGATCCTATTCAGGCAATATTTTAGAGAACTTAACCAGTTAGACATATAACTTTTACTATTACTGAATTCTAGAACTGGAATCACTAGAAAAAGTTTTAGAATGCTTGATTAGATATTGTTTCAATATCAAAATAATGTATGAACCTTATAAAATCAGGTATAAAAATGATAAAAATTCTAAGAGAACAAAAATAAAAAGCAAACTTCTCCACCGAACCATTTTCAACACCCATCTCCAAGCCGTCACCATCTATAACCATTTATAATTTGTTTTTCTGGAAATTGCCTCTTTAACTATAAACAAGAGTTGTCAATCATTCTAAACTCCTTTTTAAAGTAATTCTTATCTTAGAATTCAGTAACAGCAGAAGTCATATGTCCAACTAACCAAGTACCCTAATAAATTGCATGGACAGGTGCTATGCAGCCCCTTAATTATTTATATAAATAATTTGAAATAAACATGGAATCAAGTATGCCTCTAGTCTCAATCTATCAACCTAAAAGCATGTATTCAGTCCCTCATATTAAATTGAGGAAATGTAGCTCATTTGTCACCCCTTTCTTTTTCTCAATTTTTAATCTTTATGTTTTCATCTGAGATCTATTTTATTAGACTCATGATTAGACTCATTATTTCAGCTCTGTGCTTACACATCCATTTCTTGGGTGATCCACTTTAGAAGTACCTTATGTCTCCTCCATCATAATACGAGGGAAAAGCATGCACTCTCTACTGCTTCCAATTTTTCTTTCTCCTTACTTGCTCTCAGTTTCTTGAAATAGACCACTTCTTCACATTGTCAAGCTTTCTAATATTAATGTATTGCTAAACTTACAGTGCAGGTTGAACTGACCTGGTTTTGGAGTGCCAGTAACCAGGGCAGGGAAGGACCAGTCCAGTACAACACACTTAATGGTAAAGTGGGGTTTCATGGTCACATCCCATGAGAAGCACTTGTCCAACCCAGTGGGCTCAATAATAAGAGGGAGAAAGTTGGGGGGACATTTGCCATGTTTTCTTGCTGCCTGTCATTTGGAAGTTTCACACTGCCCTTAGAGGGCACTGGGGTGAGGAAGACAATTTCAGGAGACCATGCCTCCTTTGCCTATTGTCTTGCTGGTGCTGAAAAGCACAGGCTTCTCCTTCTCAGCGAGTCATGAGCAGATGGGTCATTGATGGGGGCTGTGGGGTGTCTACTCCTAGGAGAGAGAAGAAGGAGGGTCCGAGTGAGTGAATGCCTACCTTGCTGATGACCCTTGAGGTCCAGGCTGATTACAGTATCACCTCCACCATGGGCGCTTGGGTACCTTTGGCAGAGAGGTTCAGTGATTTGTATCATCAGCATTCCGCTCGGGAAACTGGTAGAATAATGCCTTCGTCACAGAGTTTACTCAAGGGGATGTGTATGGGACATGCCCCTGGTAAGGTCTAGAGTATGGGTTTCATATGTGCATCGTGTGTTGAAGCCCTAACTTCTAGTGCGAAGGTATTAGCAGATATAGCTTTTGGGAAGTGATTAAGGCATGAGGGTGGAACTTGTTGTTTTGTTTTAGATACGAGGTATCCCCCAAAAGCTCATGTGTGAGATAATGTAAGAAAGTTTAGAGGTGAAAAGATCTGATTATGATAACATTAACCTAATCAGTACATCATTCTACTCGAATGGATTAACTAGATGGTAACTGTAGGCAGGTAGGATGTGGCTGGAAGAGGTGGGTTGATGAGGGTGAGCCTTTGGGGTATATATTTTGTCCCTGGTGAGTGAGCTCTCTCTCTCTGCTTCCTGATTATCATGTTCTGGGCTACTTTCTTCCACCACACTCTCTGCCATGATGTTCTGCCTCACCTTGGACCCAGAACAATGGAATCAGCCATCTTTGGGCTGAGATCTCTGAAACTGTGAGCATATGAACTTTTCCTCCTGTAAAATTGTTCTTATCAGGACTTTTGGTCCTAGAGAACAGGGATGAAAAAGCTGACTCATAATTAGATTAGTGTCCTTATAAGAAAAGGTGTGGAAGAGACCATCCCTCTACCACCACCACCACCATGTGAAGACACAGCAAAAAGGCAGCTGTCTGCAAACCAGGAGGAGAGCCCTCACTAGGAATCGTCTGTCCAAGCTTTCCTTTAGCTTGAACTTACAGCCACTAGAACTCTAAGAAATAAATTTTGTGTTGCTTAATCTGCTCAGTCTGATATTTATGGCCGCCTGAGATGACTTGATGTGAAAAGTTGGGCTCGAGTCAATGAGCAGAACGCTGACATTGGCTAGCCGTGTTTCCTGTTGGCCATGCCGAAACCCATGCCCCTTCCCATGCATCCTTATTGAGGAGCTGTTTCTCCATGTTGACATCTCTGTTCTAGGCACTGGGGATATAACAGGCAAAAATCTTTGCTCTCAAGAGGCTGAAAGTCATTAGAAGGAGACAGAACATTAACAAAATCCATGTCACCAATTGCATTGGGTGTTAGAAGGCTGCAAATACGATGGAGGAAAACTCAGCAGAGAAGGGCTGGGAATGTAAGGGTGGACCCCTGACCCCAGACAATTTACAAGGAGGAGAAGCTATTGCAGACAAGGGCTTTACTGTGAGTGCTCAGGGGAGAAGGTTTGGTTTGGCAACGAACGCTGGGCTGCAGCTTTCCCATTTGCCCGATGGTTCCTCTCTCTTGTGTCCCAGAATAATCCATCATTTCCTCATGCTCCTGATCCCTGCACACAGAGTTCAAGAGGGTGTCCTGGGAGACAGATGATCAGACAGTGGCAATGACAGGAGAGGAGCTTTGGGGGCTCACATCAGTTGCGGCTGGGCAGGCACAGAGGGCAGGAGAGCAGAGGGGCAGGCCTGGACGTCCTTGCATGAGATGTCCCACAGGGTGTCACAGGCAGGCCCCATAGTCTTCAGCAAGGATCCTCCCATCTGGGCTCCTGCCGTGCACAGTAGATAGGAAGACTTTTCCTTTCCTGGCAGGTGTGGGCTCAGAGGTCTGGGATGGGGCCTCTCTGGCCATGTTGACAGGTGGTTTCCAAGTCCCCGAGCCCACATCATGGTACAGTAATGCGGCTGTTTCCCCTGCCAGCAGGGACCAGAGACTGGATGCCAGCCTGCACCCACTACTAGGTTTGACACTTCTGTCCTTAGTTAACCCACCAAAGAGAAATCCTACCTTTCTCCTTGTTGCTGGGACCCGGCATAAGGACATCTAAACAAAGTCTCCCTCACTCCCTAAGTGCTGCCTGAGAACCTCCCATGTGCCAGTCTCTGAGTGTTTAAGACCCTTCACTGCATGTGCCAGGCACAGAGGTGCCTCAGGAACTGTGTGGGCCTGGGACGGTGCCAAGGAGGAGATGGGCCCCTGTTTTCCTAAGTGAGTGAGGAAGTCCAATGGGGCTTTGCTGGAGGGGAAGGAGGAGAAGCTATTGCAGACAAGGGCTTTACTGTGAGTGCTCAGGGGAGAAGGGGACACCAACGTGGAAAGGCACAGAGACCTGTGGCCACAGTGGCCAACCTGAATGCTGGACTGCAGAGATGCACTGTTGGGCCAGGACATGCAGGCTAATGAGAAAAGAGGAGAGTTCTTTCCAGGACAGCTGGGGATGTCTTTTCATTATTCTTTCACTCAAAATAGAATTATCTTTTGAAATCAAATGTGACAGGCGGCCTAGGCATTTTGCCTAGGCTGTCTGCAGGAACTGGCTGCTTCGCCTACAGATACTTTTTTTTCACCCTCTTTCCAAAGGAAGAAGGAGGCAGCATTCTGCTGGTGTAAAAGAAAGTGGGAGGGAGAGAAGTGCAAGCTGATGAATTTAGAAGGGCGAGGCCAGGAGAGGGTGGGGTAGAGGAAGCAGGATTAAAAGCCAAAGGACCCCCTAAAGCCCACACATTCACAGCTAGAGAGGCGGAACCCACATTACTGGTGGGCTGACAAAGAGCATCGCTTCCCAGGACAGTGTGACCCTGTGTGCACAATGTCAGGACCTCTGGGTAGGTGCAGGAGGTGAGGCAGGGTTGGTGCATGCCCAGAACCCCTGGTTTGCAGCCCCACTGTGCAGTCTACTGGCTGACAGGTGAGATTGATCCAACTGTCTGAGTCTCAGCAGGAATAGGTACCTGCTGATATGAAAACTCAGGGTGAAGTCCAGGGGAGGAAAAGAAAGGCCAACGAGAAGATGCAAGTGGGGGGGGGGCGCGTGGGATGGGAGAGTACTCAGAAATAATAAGAGAAGGCCCAGCAGAGTAGCGCTCCGGGACCAGGTTTTCCCATCCTACCTTGCTTGAAGGTCCTGGCAATGGAGGAGCCGGGGACAGTCTCTGCACTGCCCTGTGCCCTTCCCAACTCTTTGTCTATTTCACATGAATCCTTCTGTCACCATCAGTTCTTGCCCTGGTTAAGTCACGTTCTAATGAGGTCTCCCTGAGTCCACCTCGTACCTGGCCCAGGGCCTGCCCCCTGCAGCCTGCCTGATCTGTGCATGCTGAGGGGGTGGATGGATCAACCTGATTAAAAACCTTTGGGAAACTTTATAAAAGTCAAGCAGGGGATTCCTTTGAAACCTGGAGAACCAAAGAGAGTCAATGATCTGTCCCCTATCAAAATTTCACTTAAAGGATAATACAGGTGTAAGAAGTGCATTTAGTTAGTTTTGTTTCACTGTGATCCAAAGACCTGACAGGAACAAATTAGAGGCGGAGAGGTTATTTGGGGCTCATGGTTTCAGAGTTTCAGTCTGTGGTCCGCTGACTCCGTTGCTCTGGGCCTGAGATAAGGCAGGACATCGTGATGGAGGGGTATGGCTGGGGAAAGCTGCTGCCCTCCAGGAGGCCAGGAAGCAGAGAGTGAGAGGGAGGAGAAGGACTGCAGAGAAGATGAGCCCTTTCCATGCCTCACCTGCCATCCCTTGGTTCATTCAAACCAGATGGACTAATTAAGTCACAGCTCTCCTAATCTAACCATTTCACCTCTGAATATTCCTGCATTAACAGGAGTTTTTTGGGGGGACATCGCATATTCAAACAACAAAGGCCTCAACTCCTAAGTACAAAGAGAACCAGGGAGGACCATATTAGACAGAATTAGGTTCAGAATTCTGGAAACCTGAAAATGGGTGGATACATAGTAAATCATTTAGCAATCCCAAAGATACTGAAAGTTAGTCATCTGCCAGTTAGCACCATACCTTAGTACTAAACCCCAGAAAGCCCGTAGAATGGAAGGTACCAGAGGCCTGAAAGACAAGAATTGGAGAGGGGAACTTGAAACAACAAAAGGAGATCAAAATTTTCAAGGGAACTCCACCCAGATTGGAGCCCTAATGATAAGTCCCCTTTAACTGGCCCAGTAATGAGTGTCTGTGCCTTTCCCACCCATGGGGGATCAGGTTGTGATTTCTGTTCTCTGTGAAGGCTCAAGAAGCACAGTAGCCCTTGGGGAGCCCCAGAATCTGCAGAAAACTATGCAGCAGCTGCCAGATTCTCTTGTCACGCTCTGCCTGCCTCCTTCCGGGCAGCATGTGGCTTGGTGACCACCTATCCTTTGCAACCTCCCAACACCCCAGTGTTAGGGCAGGTTTACTGTCACCCTGTGGCAAAGGCTGGCACCTGTCTCTGAGGTATCTGTGGGTGCCGACTCAGCTGCTGGCTCCGGCTTAAACCTTTTTTTTTTTTTGACTGTGGATGGCTTCATCGAGATGTGATAGACACAGGCGGACCGTTTGCCTTTTACCTCAGGCACACAGCTAATCACCAGTGCGTTTCAGCCACCTCAGCCGTGGCTGCAAAGCGCTAAGCTGATTATGGAAAAGTGCAGAACATGAATGCTCTTGCAGAATTTTCAGTAGAGATAAGCATTTGCTGAGATTGAGCGTGATGTGAACTCAGCATTCTTTCTCAGCCTTGTTGCAGACATGGCCCGGGGTCCCTGTTCCTTGGACACTCCTGCCAGGTGGAGCATGGGTCTGCAGCTGTGGCCAGCACCTGCCATTTCCAATCATTAAAGGGGCATGCTGTGGTATTGGCAGAAACAAGAATAACTGGCCCCAGATTCGTCAGCCCCACAGGTCCTCTGGAGCTCACCTGGCCACTACCTGTGCTGAAAGGCTGAGTGGAGAAAGAGCTCTCCAAGGTGCCCACTAGCATACAACCCTGGTGTCACTGATTCCAAAGCTGAGGAAGGGTCACAAAACAGGGCACTTGAGAATGGCTGCTTTGGCCAGATCCTGTAGGGAAGCTGCAGTGAGCTCTAGGCTGACAACCAGACCCTGATCCCTGCTTCAAGGGTTTGGGGGACTCTTTCAATGCCCCACATAACCCCCACCCCACTAACACACGGATGGCCTTAGGACCTGAAAACATCTGAGGTTTCTGGAGAGCAGACAATAGGATCTTTTAGGGGTAATTGGTGGCTCACTGGAAACTCCTCTCATGGGGGGAAGCCTCCTCTTTCAGTCAGAAGTTGGCAGTCATCCTCGCCTCCTGCTTTTCTGACATCCAATATCAGTAAATACATCCAGGATCAGACCTGTCCTCCCACCTGCCCCTCTTGCCCATGGTCATCCAGCGTCCAGCGTCTTTTGACTGTGTGACTGCAGGGACTCCCACCTGGCGCTGCAGTGACCCTGTTGTACTTGAGCCGTGTCAGATCCCACCTCTGCTCAAGCTCCCTGTGGCTCCCGTCATTTTCAGAGTAAAACTCAATGTCCTCAAACATGAGTTGATCGCTGTAGCTGACCTCCCCGGAAGACCTCCACTTCTGCTCTGTTCCTACAGTTGCCAGCTCACCCAGCCCCAGGCCCTGTGTCCTTCAGCTGCAGTCCCTATTTGAAGAGGGAACCCCACCCCCAAGCCCTCCCTTTTTTCCTCTCCCACACTTGTTGCTAGCTGGCCTGGTTTGTATTTATGAGTTTATTTGCATTCTGGGTCCTCCCCGCTGAAGGTGAACAACTTGTGAGCCGGATTTTGTTGGTATTGCTAGTTGTTAAGTCCTCAGAACTTACAGTAGCCCCAGCATGGAGTGCTGCCCACCAGGGGTGAGTGCAGGTCGGTATCCAGAAGCACCAGGCAACCTGGATGAACATGCTCTATGGGTGGCCTTGTGCTCTTGGCAAGTACCTGAGAGGTAATCTGCACCTGGCAGCTATAGTCTAGGCTGCAGAGAGCTCCAGTCCTGCAGCCATGGTCACACACAGCTCGTCATGGCAGATGCAGCTCCTCACCACCCCCCACACTGACTCTGCAATTCACACTTGGGCTCAGGTTCCTTACCCAGCTCAGAGCCACCAGCATTACCGCCCTCCATGTTTTCTTGTGTAAAATGGGGGTGATGACATAGCTCTCTTAATGACAGTAATGTTGACAGATATCCAAAGCTGGCAAGGCAAGGGAGCCAGCACTTTTACCTCTAACCTCATGGGCTACTTCCCTATAAGGTTTCTCTTTTGGATTCTGAGAGAGCCATTTCCCTGAGCCCTGGATGACTTCATGCTGATTTGTGAGTGTCCCTGATGTATCCATTCCCAAAATCAGCTGAGTCAGTGTGGAATGTGTAAAATCAATTTCCTACAGGCTCATAGCTGACCTTAAATGACCTTCCCAGCTCACAGCCAGCAGGGATGTAAGAGTGAGGAGCCAGCTGTCCTTTTTCACTTCCCCTCTGCAGAGGATCGGGGAAAAACTGGTGCCTGGGGACTCCTTCCTTGTCCCTTGGCCTGCTGGGGAGCTGGGACACAAGCCGCACTGCCTTTCAGGAAAGTAGGCTGCTTACTGTGGGGTCCTGGCAGAACCATTGCATCTTTTAAAAAAGCCCCCTGGGGCATGTGGGTATCAGACCTTTTGAGAACCTACTTCCCTCCCTCCCTTCAGCTGCAATTGTGGGCAGCCAAGTGTCTGAGGGTAGAAATGAGAATGAAGAGCTCATAGACCTGGGATTCTGATGACTTAGTTCTTCAGGATGAGTCTAGAAGGTTTGTGAATTAGTAGGTTCCTGGAGAGGGCCTGGAAGGCTCTGTGCCCTCTGTCAGTGTGGAAAAGCCCATGAAGAGTCTTCCTTAGACCGTGGACACTGCTGGGTGGTGGCACACTCTGTACGAAGACAAAGCATGTGTGGCTGTCTTGACGTCTTGTAAAAGGAGCTGTCAGCCTCATGTGCCCACATTTTTAGAGACACCCCCCCTCCGCATGCTCTATGAGTGGGACAAAGGCAGCTTTGTCATCTGAGCGTGGTGGCTTGAGTTTCTCATAGGTGACACTGGGATCATGTGGCTGGGACAATGAATGGGGAGCTTTTAGCTCCTTTGTCCCAGAGTGAGAGGTTCCTGATTGGAACCCAGCTGGGACTGGAGACTAGCTAGATGATTCAGGGACGCAGATACTTCTGATTCCATGTGGTGAGATATTCTTTGTTGTCAGCCCCCTACACTATGAGTTCTGTTCCAGAGCTTTGTGATGCCCATGAGCAGTGTTCTGCAAAGTCAAAGCATCTTTAGAAAAACTGGAGAGGAGCTAAGAAGAGCAGGTCTAAAGTTAGATGAACCCAGGCCCCTGAGCAGTCAAGGGAGAAACAGAGAGGCAAAGGTGTGGTACTGGCTGCAGAGCAGGCTGTATGGGCTCACTCCCAGGGTACCATCTCCAGTCTTGCATTCTCTCTCTCTCTCTCTCTCTCTCTCTCTCTGTATGCGTACACACATCCTGGACAACAAGAGAGGGTTGCATGGTGTTAGGAGGTGGGATGGGTTACATAAGGAACCTGGGGCAGGATTTCATCTTGTGAAGAGAGGAATGTCTTTGGAGGATTTCAAGGTGGGGAATGATGGGGTCAGAGTTGGGTTCGACATCACGGAGGAGGACAGTTTGGAGGGGAAGTGTGGGAGACATGGAAACCAAGACCACTGTAGTGGCCGTGATCTCAGCACATGGTGACCCCATCATGGGAGGGCACGATAGGGTGGGATCAGAGCTATTTGGAAAGCCATCAGGGTTGGGGTGTGGTCCTTGATTGGTGGATAGTCAGAGGGAAGAGTCCTTTATAGCAACAATGGGACTATACGATGCTAGAAGTGACTCAGTCGAGCCCTCTTGGGACAGTCTTCTCTGGTTGGGTTCAGGAATGGTAGGTGGGGGGTGGCCAGAGGCTCTAGGGCCTAGCAGCTCTGACCATTCCTGTGCTGCAAGCTCAGCAGGCAAAGTGCTTAAATATTTATCACAAACATAAATTGATGTCGGAGAACTAAATTCTCAAAAAGGAAATTGAAAGGAAAGGGAGGGTGGGACCTCTGAATCCCAATTTGTAGCACCCGGCCTCTGCATATTTCATTAACTCCTCAGAGTGCTGTGGGACCAGATGTCCAGGATGCGAGGAGGCTCTGCTATTCACACTCCAATGCTCCTCCCCAGAAGCAGCTCATTATTCTGGGGCTATGCGAGGAAGGTCAGATGCAAAGATGTTCAAAAAAAGGGAGAGTGAAGGAAACCAGGATGGGCAGGGGGAGGACTATGTCAAGCTGCTGAGGGAGTAATAGGATATGAGAAGCAAGTTGAAAATTGAAATGGAAATCAGGCAGAGGCAGTGAGGTGTTTGGGAAGAGCAACTGCCTTCAGAGTAAGTCAGATCTTTATTCTTTTACAAGCTCTGAGAAAATTTATTAATGTCTCTGGATTCTGTGAAGCACCGATAATATAATCTACATCATTATCACCATCATTGGCATCATCATCCTGTAACTGACAGTCACTGTCATTGCTATCACCGTCACCATCACCATCATCACCCTCATTACCATTACCATTGCCATCAGTATCACTATCAGCATCACCATTATCATCACTATCACCACCACCACCACCATCACCACCATCACCACCACCATCATCACCATCACCACCATCATCATCACCATCATCACCATCACCACCATCATCATCACCATACCATCACCATCACTACCATCACCATCACCACAATCACCATTATCACCATCACTACCATTATCATCGCTATCACCACCATCATCACCACCATCACCATCACCACCATTATCATTTTTATCATGTTGCCCTCTGTGTCCCCGACACATGACCCAATCTGTTCCTTAAAACAACCATGTCATTATAGATTGCCGATAAACCCAATTCACCATTGAGGAAACTGAGATACAATAAATTAGGCTCAGGTTGACCAAGAGCCGTTAAGTGGCAGAGTGGTCCTGCTGGGGAGTGCGAGCATCTCCTGGGTCGGGGGCCACGTGAGCATTTTCTAGAGTGACGTTTGTAAATTGGCAGCTGGAAGCAGGTCTCATCACAAGGCAGTTCCTCCTTCCCATGCTTTTGCTGTTGAAGAGCAGCAGTGTTACAGTTTTATCAAGAGGTAGTGAGTCAGGTTGAGCCCTGTGAAGCATAAAAAATATCCAAAGACATTTTTATGATCCTTCCACGTGTGGGCTACTGCAGGCTATGAGCCCCTAGGGACAACTACTAAGAAGCTTGTCTCCACATCTCTGTGGCCAGGTCAACCAGGCGTTTATTTGCCCAGTGAGCCACAGTGTCATAACTTCCCCATGGTCTCTTCTCAGTGGTCAGCCACTGCAGTGGGAGAGCAGAGGCCAAAGGTCAGGCACCTCCTGCTCAGGTGCCCAGATGTTTACTTGGTTGCTGTACCCAGGCCCTGCATCCGTCAGCACAAATGGCTTTAATTGGAGAATTAGTCTTTGATATTTTGAGAACAACCAGCTAATAGATTTGAGTAGATTTTGATTACTGTAATAAAGCACCCCCGGCAGAATGCATTTTAAGGGATGACAGAAGGAAGGAGGGGGCCTTGCAATTATTCCACCCCACTGCATAATGTGTTTCATGCACTGTGGAGTCACCTCTGATATTTAGAAGTTGTCTACTGTGCTTTTAGCAAAGGGGAAAACAGGCAGAAAAGGAGAGCTTTTATTCTTATTGGGTTAATTAGTCTTACCCACCTCATTAAAGAGTCTAGATTTATTTTCAAAACCCAACTCAAGAGTCTTCTTCCCAATTATGATCCGTTTGTTACTATTTTGTAAATGGATCTTTGTCTTCTTTTTTCCCCTTGATAATTTTATTTAAAAAAGAAAAGAACAAATGGCAGCCATTTAGGGTTAAGAATCATTTGGGAAAAGGAGGAGCTCTCAGGGATGCCCAAGAGGGTTGTGTGAGGTCATGAAAAATGGGTCATTTTGTGGTCACACAGATGTGGGTCAGACCCACCTTGCTGGTCACTTTGGCCATTACTGTTTCTGTGCTTCAGTCTCCTGGACAGTCTCCTCTTTGATACAGAGACCAGATCACCTCCAAGGAAAGAACCTGGCTAGTGCTTGTGCAGGTGGTCAGTTCAGGCTATATCCCTTTCTGCTATGTTTGAATGTCCCCTCTAAAACTCATGTTGAAACTCAATTGCCATCATAACTGTTGAGATGTGCAACCCTAAAGAGGTGGTTAGGTCATGGGATCTCTGCCTTTATGAATGAATTAGTGTCATTATCACAGGAGTGGGTTAGTGGTCAAGAGACTGGGTTTGTTATAAAAGTGAGTCTCTCTCTCTCTCTCTCTCTCTTGCAAGCACACACATGCTCACTTGCCCTTCGACTGATGTTGCAAGGCAGCAAGAAGGCCCTTACCAGCCACAGCCCCTTGATCTTGGGCTTCCTAGCTTCCAAAACCATGAGCCAAATAAATCTACATTGTTCATAAATTTACCCAGTTGGATATTCTCTTAGAGTAGCAGAAAATGGGCTCAGACACTTCCCTTCCCCTTTCTGCAAGAAAGCAGATGCAAACAACTTTGGTGTTTTGAGATACACGTGGACATTCTGTGGACTAGAATTCATTACCCCAGCTTAGAGAAATGGATTGTGCATGTGTGTGTGTGCTTGTGAGGATGTGCATACACATACCAGTGAGGATCCACATGCTAGGAAGGGCAGGTGATTCACACACACACACACTTGGGAGGATGCACACAGGCACATGGGGATGAAGAGTAGTACTGTAAACACAGCTAGGGAGGTCCAGAGGACCTGGCTAACCAGGCCAGAAGTGTTCCTGAGGTGACATGCATTTCTGAGCCAGTAAAGTGTGTGCAAGCCTCCTTTCTGTGGAAGCTGCGTTTGCATCTGGACCCTCCAGGCAACCCACTTTCCCTGGGGCTTGGGGGTAGGGGACGCTCCACCACAGTCACAGGTAGGTCCCTGAGAGGGTGAAGAAATGTGCTGCAAGGGAACCAGGAGACCCCATGCTGCCACCAGGTGTTGTTATCAAGCATCACCAGTTGCAAAGGCCTTGGGAGAGAGCTCTTGTGACATTGGGGACTGCCTTTGGAGACAGGTTGAATGCCCTCACTCTGAAGAACACTTGTAATAAAATGGTAGCTACACCTGGACTGGGGACAGAAGAGTGTGTTCAGGGCTCAAAATTCATGGCTATGAAGGGGCCTGGGCACTGGGCTTCCAGACTTGGAGATGAAACAAGAGATCTGATATGTCCCCAGAAACACTTTAATCTGTGCCAAGAAGGGTGAGAGGGGCAGTGCCTGCGATCCTTCGGGGACTTGACTGAGAGGTGCATATTGTGATCAAAATACCCAACAAGAATAACACAGAGGAGGGAAAGTTTATTTCGCCTCACAGTTTGAGAGATTTCAGTCCATGATTGGCCAACTCCATTGCTTTGGGCTGAGATGAGGCAGAACATTGTGGAGGAAGTGGTGGAGAAAATCTGCTCACCCCATGGCAGCCTTGACCCAGAAAGAGTGGGGAAGGGGGAGTGGAGGGAGAGGAGCCAAGGGCAAGATATAATCCCCAAGGACATGCCCTAGTGACCTGCGTATGGTTATCACTCAGTCGTCCAAATTAGTAATCCATCAAATGGATCAGCGCACTGATGAAGTCATAGCTCTCATAATTCAATCTTTTTACCTCTGAAGACGCCTTTGTTGCCTAACACACGAGCTTTTGGGGGGATGTTTCTGGATCCAAACCATAACGATCCAGGGGCATATTGTTCATTTGATGGATATTGTTTGAAGACCTCCTCGTAGGAGGTGCTGTGTGAGGTGCTGGGGGTACAGGTGAGTGTGGAAGCTGAAAGGAGTTCTCCCACCACCACCTTGGATCTGAGCTGGCTATAGCTTCTTCAACCAATAGATAGCAGAGGGCATGAAGCATGGCCAGTGCAGAGGGCTTGGAGAGCCTTCAGTGACCACAGAATGGAGGATGAGCTGGACCCAGTCTTCTCTATCCATCTGTTGGGCCCTTGGGCAACCTGAAGTCTTAGCCCTAATGCTCCTCCTTGAGCTCGGGAGTGTGTTCAGGGCCCAGACTTCATGGCTTCAAACTTTGGAATGTTCTGAAGTTCCAACACCACCATCCATTTCACAAGCCAAGGGATAGGCCCAGGGAGGGCAGGTGACTCATCTTGTTCCCTTCCCAGACTGGGATGTCATTGACCAATTAATTTCCCTTTCTGTGAAAGGCCACCGTGTGGAAAAAAAAAAAAAAAGGAACTTGAGATATAAGAAAAGAAAAACATCAAGGCAGGTAGATTGAAAGGTGAGATGAGAAAGAATGAGCACGGCTCACATCTCTGGAACCTGGCGGCTGCTGCAGGTGGTGGGGTCACTGCCAAGGTGAAGTGGTGGCCCCAGATGCTAGCTCCCATCTTGGGCTTGGGCAGTTCTGGCAGTGACATCGAGTTCTACAATGTGAACGTGTGCGTGTGTGCCTCTGTGAGTGTACAGTAGAGTGAGTATGTTGGAACAAGTGTATCAGAGAAAGTTCATGGGTGTGAGTGCATGTGCGTCTGAAAGGGCCTATGTCAGAACAAGAAGAGCAAGTGTGAACAAACTCATATGGTGAGCATGTGTGCCTGTGGGTGGTGGCACTAGCGGGCCTGACTCCTCCTTTCAGTCCAGAACATCCCAGCCCACTCTGGCCCTGGGGCCCTTCATAGACTGGTTTCTCTGCCAGGGATCCTGTACTTTTTTTCCCCAGTGTCAGTTCAAGTTTACAGGGACCTCAACTCCTCCCTGACCCATCTCTGTGAATACCTGTCCCCCATCTTGGACCTTTTATTCGCTTTATTTATTTTTTCTTGACAGTTCAAATGCAACTGACATATTTATTTGGTTATTTGTCTTGGTTTGTCTCATTCCAGGAGAACATAAGCGGCCGAGGACGAAGACTTCATATCCCTAGTGCCCTAAACAGTGCAAGGCTAGCTAAATCCATCAGAATGGATGAAGGAAGGAAGGGGTGTCACACACTTAAGGGAGAAGCTTCTAAAACGCATGGTGCCCAGTCAACAGAGCTGATCACTAAGGCTCCCTCTTTTCTGAGGTTGTTGGACTGGAAGGTGAGTGGTCCAAGTGGCTCCTTTACAAATTGACCCCAGCCTGGGACATAATGGGGGTGATGAAGTGGGGTGGAGTGGGGTGGGGCAGCATGCCCACCCAAGGGGGAAGAAGAAAGTGATTATTATTATTATTTTTTTCTTTTTAAACTCATTCCTCCTTTCCTCCTGGGCTGGGGGTTGTAATCTTACTAATGACGTTGAGACCCCAAGGGGGGTGGGGGGAGAAACAGACGCTGTCTCTGACTTTAAATTCTGCATTTTCCTGCGCTCCTGGGGATTGACACTGCCATTAGTCTGTAATTTGTTTCTCTAAATTCTTCTATTTTAAGAAATTAAGCAGGAGGAGCAGAGGGTGGAACGCAAGAGGGAGGGGGAGGGGCTGGGAGGAAAGGAGGACACCCCAGGAGGCAGCAGGGAGGGGCGGGGGAGGTGAGAGACGCCCGAAGCCAGAGCGTTGGGTTCCTCCTCCGCGCTGTGGTTGCGCAGATATTTCTCAGCTGAGAATCTTTGCCTGCCAGCGCCATGTGGCGCCCCTGATAAAGCCGGGCCATTTGCTGCGGCTTTGGGGAGGGAGCCTTTCTCAGCCACCTGTGAGGTCCCCGGCTCACCCAGGCACTGGAGGCTCTGGGAGTTTAAGGCAGAGCTGCTCTTCCCACCCCGGCTCTACCAGAGACAATCAGAGCTCTGGGGTCCCCCCCACCCACCCCAGTGCGGGTGTGGGAAAGCACTTTGGGGAGGCCTGTCGGGGAGCCCTGCTGAGCAGCTGCACCACAGGCTCTTCAGAGGGCCCTGAATCCTTGGGGAGCACAGCCAGGCTTTCCTGGAGTGAGTGTGAGAGTGTGTGTGTGTGTGTGTGTGTGTGTGTGTGTGTGGGATGCACGCCCCAAGAGTGAGAAGCAGCTGGTTCTTGTTGGTTCCTATATTTTGCCCTGGAAGCAGACTCGCTAATTCCAATTAACCTTATAATGGCTTCCACTGAAAAGAATCACGGATTCAGCAAACCCCCTTCCTGGGTATGTGCCCAAAGGAATTCAGTATGTGGGAGAGACATCTGCACTCCCGTGGTCACTGAAGCCCTATCCACAACAGCCAAGAAATGCAATCAACCCATCGAGAGATAAAGAAAAACCAGTACAGATACACAGTGGAACACTATTCAACCATAAAAAGTAATGAGAGCCCTAGACTGCCCTTCTTTATGGATGAATCCCTCTGGCTGCTGCATTGGAGGAGGCTCTCCGGAGCATGAAAATGAATTAGGAGATTAAAACAAATTTTTTTTTTTTTTTTTTTTTTGGTATCTTGGAGTTGCCTTTTATTGTTACTCTTGTACTGTCATTGTTTGGTTTTTGCATTCTGTGTCTTTGTTACATTTCTCAAGATTTTCCAAGATTTCTATAGATTTTGCAGCAATTCTATACAAAAGTCCCCATGTGGCCTCTGAACGCTGTTTTCCAGGGCTTTTATGCATCTTCAGTCCCTTCCAGGGGCCTACCTATCCTGTCTGTAGCTCAGCTGTCCTTCTGAGTGAGACCAGATTTCTTTTCTCTTGGGTGGGAACTAATGTTGCCTGATCCTATTTACTGATTTTTCTCTCACTTTACTGGAATCCATTAGGAATAATTTCCTAAGAGAGTGAGCTTTACAGTTAATTTTTAAAATGTTCTTGCATTTCTATACGTGTATTTATTTTGCCTTCATCCTCTGCTAGTTTGGTTGGTAAAGAATTGTATATCTGCTAGAACACATTTCTGCCCAGAGCTCAATGTCCTGCCCTGTGTTCTGGGTTCCTGGTCCATGGTGATGCTGGCCTCTTTTATCTTTTTCCTGAAAGAATAAAGTCTTCCTTTGACTCCATCAAATTTTTCTGTAATACTTTTTGGATAATTTTTTCTCCCTCCATTTCCCCTCCCTTCAGAACTTTTACTGATTGTCCAGTTGTCCCTATAAGATCTTTCATTATTTTGCTCATGGGTCCTTCTCTATTTGCAGAGATTTTCTTGTTTTCTATTGAATTGTTTATTTTGGCATTGTGGATTTAGTATTCAGGCACATTTCCTTGTTCTCCAATTATTATTATTTTTTTTTATGGCAGTCTGGATTTTGGATGCCTTTCTTCTGAAATCTTCCTAGAATATGAACTGAATCTCTCTCCTTCTCCCCCTCCTCTCTTAAGTTATTTGTAGAAATCCACTTACTAAATTATATTTATTTCATTGACATCATCTCCCTTTCTCTTTTTCTTTAGGGGTGGTGGTGGTAAGTAAAAATGACAGAAGGACACTGTTTTGGACTAGGTCCCCATGGAGTCTAAAAATCAAAATGGAGTCACTGAAGCTAAAGTGCCAAGTCACTAAGCTGAAGGGAAGATGTTGATCTGACCTTCCTAGAAGTCAGGATGAGAGAGGTAGCAACCCAAGTTTCCCAGGCTGGCCAATTCCAATTGTCAGATAATGAAGTTCTTCCTACCTTGATCCTTAAACAAACAAGGTAACCAGAAGTCACCTGATATTAACCCAGCAGTTCTTGGTATGACTTAAAATGACTAACCCCCTCTGTTCTGTTGCTGCTGTTTTTTGCCCTTCTGTCTGTATTTTTGCCTCTGCTAGTTTGGCTAGGTAAACCTCAGTCCATCCGATCACTTCACTGTGTTTAAGACTCACCAGTGAAGTGCTGCCTACTTCTAGAATCAAAAATAAAGACAGTTACGATCTTTAAACTGCTGTAATTTTATCCTTTGACAGAGGTGATCCTGTGGACCTGCTCCTATTTGAGAAGACACACAGGCTGCCTGGAAGCTCTGTTCTTGGGAAAGGTAACTACACAGTCAGGTGTCTTGGCAGGTGACATGAGCTATTATTCAGGCCACCTCTGAGCTGGGAGGGCTGTGGTCTGGGGAGCCAGTCTGTCCTTGCTTCTCCTGTTTTGTTTTGCTTCTTTTGGGAAGAAGGGCTTTGGCCTTGGGTCAGGGCCAGGCTCTGGATTCTTCAATGTGACCGGGTGGAGTGGGAGTGGAGGGACCCCACCAGGGTTCCCCCTAGTGTTACCTGCCCTTTACCTCCCAATACCTTCTGTTCCTGTGACACTGAGAGGCTCAGGTGTTGGACACACAGAGATATCTCTAAAGAAAGACAAAACAAAATCAAACCAACAAGCAAGGTACCCTCCACTCCTCCACAGGGGGCTTTTCCTGTCACCAGGCAGAACTCTGAGAAACAGTGTCCCATTTGTTCTGTTTTCCATCTCACCAGACTCACTAGTGTCCCCTGATTTCAGACCCAGCCCCACCCCAACAAGGAAACCTCTTGCCAAGTCCCTGATGGATGGCAGAGCTTCCCCATGGCTCCCAGGGTCCTCACCCATCTGGCAGGTTCCCTGGGCCTCTCAGCAGCAGGGGACAGGGTGGTTACTCCCGGATCCTCTCCTCTTAGCTCTCTGCTCACCTCCATAGCCACCCTTCTGTGTCTCCCTATTTCTCTTCCTCAACTGGGAACATTGGAGGCCTAGGAGCTGGGTTCTGGTTTTCCCTGCTCCCCCCCTTTAGGGTCTCAGAGTGAGATAGGAATTTAGGGGTTCAAGGAGAGCACTGAGCAATCCCTGTAAACCACTGAAATGCAGAACAAACAACCCAGGAGCACCCCAGCCCACACCCCTGCCTGCAGCTTTCTAACTGGCTGAAACCAAACCAAACACCAAACCAAACAATACCAAGAAAAACCACAAGGCATCTGGTAGAACCACTCCTTTAGGGAGCAGACACAGGAAAGACCTGGTTGACCAAGAAATGACCCTAGCCTCACTACAACAGTCAGACAAACACCCTTGGGTAGTGACTTAAGACCTAATAAGACACGTGATAGAGCAAGTGGCATGATTAGAACATGTAAGGGCAAGGCCCAAAGAAAACTGGTGCAAAATCCCCAGCCCTGCCCTGCCCGACTCCACCTCTGGTTCAGCCCTTAGCTACTGTTCCTCTGCGCATGTCAGGACTCCAGGAGGAAGACAGGACACTCACTCTCTCTCTCTGAGATTGCCTGCCCTCCCATTCTCCAGTGTGTACTTTCCTTTTATAACAAATATCTTTTGCTGTTATTTATATGTTATATGTTGCTGAATTCTTTCCTGGCCATGGTCAAAAGCCTGAAATGCCATAAGCAGAGGTCTCCTCCACTTCAGACCCCTGTGTGGTGACAATTTGAACTCATGGTCTTGAGCAATAAGAAAACAAAATGGTTTCATGCTGAAATCTCCAAAGTCTGTCTTTGGCCTGGAGCTTTCCCTGGTATTGAACCAATCTCCACTGGTCATCTAATGGTTTGGGTCTGGAATGTCTCCTACAGACCCATGTGTTGAGACTTTGTTTCCAGCTTGGTACAATTGGGAGGTGATGGAAGCTTTAAAGGTTAGGGCCTAATGGGAGATCTTCAGGTCATTGGAGGTGTGCCTTTGAAAGGAATAGTAGAATCATCCTTTCTTTTTTGAGTCCTAGCCTTATAGGTGAGTGATTTTCTTTCCCATGCAATACCAATATGTATGCTGCCTTGCCATAAGCCCAAAAGAATAAGGCCAATTGATTGATCATCAACTGAAACCTCCTAAACTGTGAGTCAAAATAAACCTTCCCTCTTTTTAAGTTGATTATCTTGGATATTTGTTATAGTAACAGAAAGCTGACTAATACAGGGCTAAAATCTAACATCAAGCTGCAGGTAGGGTTGGCTTCTCCTAAGGCCCCTCTCCTTGGTTTGCAGATGGCCATTTTCTATTTGAATCCTCATATTGTCTTCTCTCTATGTGTGTCAGTATCCTTATCTCCTTTCTTATAAGAACACCAGTCCTGTTGGGTAAGGGCCCACACCCATGAGTTCATTTTGCTGTAATCATCTCTTTAAAGGCCCCAACTCCAAACATATCTCATTCTGAGCTTCTAGGGGTTTGGAATTCAACATAGGAATTTGGAAGAGGACATAATTGAGCCCATGGCAGTGATGTCTATTTTTGTTTTCTGGGTCCCTGGGCCTTGGTAGATATAGTTTGATTTAAGGTGGGTGGAATTGGAGACTGTAGCTAAGGTGAGTCATTTGGGCTTTCTATGCCTGTGTGACTAACCTCCAGTAAGGACCTGAATGGTCACACATCACACATGCCATCACACATGCAATCACACACGGTGTAGCTGGGAGGATGAAGTGTGGTCCATGTAACTCTGCTGAGAGGGGTACCTGCAAACTCAAGACTGGTCTCTCCTGCACCCTGCCCTCTGCCCCCTTTTCCTTTGCTGATTGTAGTCTGTATCCTTTCAGTGTAGTGTTATTGTGTATCAATACCCTTTCTGAGTTCTGGGGGTCCTTCTAGAGTCATTGACTGAGGGAGGCCTTCATGGGGATTCCAGTAAAGCAGCCATAAAAAACAAATACGTAAGGCAAAGAAAGCTAAACTCATTCAGACCCGGCTGAGATGGGAACACCAGTTAACCAATGAGAATCTTCCCTTCCCAGGCACCTGCAAGCGGATGGGGTCCCAGCCTTCCCTACACGAATAAGAAGGTGTTGAAGAAGGAGTGCCAGGTGTAACGGCAGAGTGGTCATCTCCTTGGGGACATCCAGGTTCCTGTTTTATGCTTTTCTTTGAAGGAAATATGTTCTGAAAGCAATCTTACTTCTAGCTCTCTGAAGAGGGCCCTGTCCCCTTCTTCTTGTGCAGCCTCCAAAGCTGAGTGGCCAGGGGCATAATGGTTGCAGATGTGTTGTTAGATCCTGAGAGGAGATTCAAGATCCACAACCCTGCTGCTACTGCCTCTTAACAGTTCCTGGGAGCAGGGCAACGTGGCTGGGTAAGGACTGTACCTTTCTCTCCTAGCAGCACTATGTGAATGCAAGTGTGATGTGAGATCATCCAGGGTTTTCACTGGGAGCTGATTGTAGAGACTTGGAGAACCCCCAGGACAGATGTTAGCTACTGTCTTCAGTCTCTGGGAGGTCAAACTATATCTAGCATGCCGAGGGATCCAGCAAGATTCAAACTATTAAGGGGTGAATTTTGTATCTCTCACCTCCAAAGTTCATATGCTGAAGCCTTCACCCCTAGTCACTTAGAAAGTGGCTGTGTTTGGAGATAAGGTCTTTACAGAGGTGATTAAGGTCAGAGGAGGCTGTTAGGGTAAGCCCTGAACTAGCATAACTAGTATCCTTATAAGGACAGGAGATTGGGACCCAGACACACAGGAGGAAGACATTGGAAGAACCATGTACAAGCCAAGGAGAGAGACCTCAGGAGAAACCAAACCTCCCCACACCTTGATCTCAGATTTCAGCCTCCAGAGCTGTGAGAAGATATGTTTCTGTGGTCTAATCCACCCAGCCTCTGGCACTTTGTTATGGCAGCCAGAGTAGCCTATGTGTGAGCTGAGATGCTTCTTTGCAATGAGCTCGTGTGAGGCTGAAGATGTCACCTGGGAAATGATACAGCACAGCTGGCCCTGCTGCTCTTTGGCTATGTGCCTTTTCCAAAATCTGACCCCTCTTGCACCATGGCTTCTGCTCTGGGACATTTTATTCCCTTTCCTCTTCTCCCTCTTCTTCTGATCAGTGTGTGTGGCCTCCTTTGCTCTGCTGTTTGCAGGAACCACAGCTCTGACTCATTCCTGATTGTAGGGTCCTGAGGTTTCCCACACATCATGCAGACTGGGTGTTAAAACAATGAAGTCAAAGTGAACACCCCTGGAAGAATTGGGATAAGTGAGGAAGTAATAGGTGAACACTTTGCAGATGCAGAAAACAATAGCTAGATGCCTGATCCCAAGAAGATTCTGGATTTGGGAGCTGCAGCCATGTGGGACATATGTGGGAAATGGGAGAAGGTGATTCACATCCCCTCGGCACCCCTACTCATGAAGATGTTCTGTGTATACTGCTGAGAGGAGAAAGCCACCCTGGTGTCAGAGGCATGCCAGGGACCTCTGTGAGCACAGAAGGGATGCCAAGCCAGCCTAGTCCACCTGCTGGCCCAATTCATGCCATTTGCTCAGCTGGGGCTGGGGCTGAGGGGCTCTGCATGCCCACCTGTCTCTAGCATGGCCACACTGGACAGATTCCTTGATGGATGGGAGGTTTGGAGATATGGTGAGACTCGGGTGGGGAAGACCAGTCCACCTGAGTGTTTCCTGAATATGAGCCATGATGGGGGCATGGATTAAAAAGGGGAGGAGGAAGGGGCCTGATCAGAGGGATGGAGGGGCTGGCTTCTCTATGATGAGCTTCTCTTAGGTGGTTAGTCAGCTTTCCACTGAGGTCACACAATACCTGAGAATATCAACTTAAACAGGGGAAGATTGATTTTGGCTCATGATGTCAGAGGTTTTAGTCCATGGTCACTTGGTCCTGTATTTTGAGCCTGGACATGATGGTGGAGAGCATGTGGTGGAGCAACACTGCTCACCTCCTTGTGTCCAGGAAGCTAATGGACAGAGTGAGGAAGGGTCAGGGATGAGATGTCACCTTCCAGGTCATGGCTCATGACTCCGTTCCTCCCGCTAGGTCCTGCCTCCTCTAGTTTCTATCACCGGTATCATAATTGAATAGTCCATTCAATTATAAAATCATCAGTGAATGAAACCATCGATGAGATCAGAGCCCTCCTGATCCAATCACAACCCCAAACCCCACCTCTGAACATGGCTGCACGGGAGACCAAGCTTCAGTACATGATGAGCCTTTTGGGGGACATTCCAGACCCAAACCATAAGGCCTGGTTCTACACCTAACGTACTCTGGGGATGTTTTTGGAGACTTCTGATTCCCCGGGACACTGCAGACACCACAGTGGCCCTTCTAGTCAGAATGGGAACCCATTGGAGGGAGTAGACATTTTATGAGTGTCCATGGTGTGCCACCTACTGTGTGTTTAATTCTCATGGTGTCACTTGCAGTGGTTGACATGGTCTTAAATCAAGAAACTGAAACCCAAAAAGACCGTGTGGTTTCTCCAGATAGCAGGAAGCAAAACTGGACTTTGAACCAAAGGCTTCATTCCCATGGGTGACACTGAACATGGATAATAGCTTTCACTAGATATCAGTAGTATCTCAGTGCCCACAGTGGGCAGACACTCTAAGCAGTCATCTCAGAACTTCAAAGCACTGTCTACCCTTACAGACTTGCCCTGATGGTCAGCCAGGCAGTGGGTCCTCCCCCACCACTTTTGTTGGCTTGGGGAAGCTCAAGCATTTACAGTCTTTGTGTGGAGTTGAAGCTTATGTCTCTGTGTCCCGACAAACATGATCTTCTAATGCTATGGTCCCTAACCCTTGGGATGTCCCAGGCCCACATGAAGATGCTGTGCATTGAAACCTCAGCAGCTGGGTAAGGTTCCATCCTTCACCAAGTCCACTGCTCTGGGGAAAGCTATGTCCTGGCCTCCTTGATTCTTCTGTCTGTTGTACTGAGTGAGGAAGGGTCAGGGATAAATTCTGGACCTCTTATTCCACCACCTGTCCCTTCTGGACCCTGTATCTTGAGAAGTCATCTTCTCCCAACCTGAGCATCCTTGGATCTACACCTTTTTTTTTTTTTTTTTTTTTTTAGTGCTGGGATTGAACCCAAGGCCTTGTGCATGCACGGCAAGCACTCTACCAACTGAGCTATATCCCCAGCCTCTGGAGTCCACACTTCATCCTGGCTCTTGAGGGCCGTAGATCTGCTAGACATGGCTAGCCAGGCTTCTCCCTTTAACTTCTTCCTGTGGATCCTGACTCTGTTGGGGGAACCAGAAATCCTAGCTTTGCATAACAGCACCTCAAGTGCACCAGGAAGTTACTCCAGCCAACTCTAGCACACATGTGTGTCACACATACGTGCATGTATATACTCATGTACATGTGCACACACAAATGTGCATATACACATACCACAATAGACACGTATACACATGTGTATATGCGCACGCACACACACAAGCCCCAATTTTGTTTTACCTTTAGGGCACACGCCCTCATTCTCTCTGTGTTTCAACCCTTCTAAAAGGACTGAATTCTGGACCCCTCATCCCACTGCCTGCTGTGAACACACACTAGGCCATCTTCATGAGCCTTGCAGGGGGTGCACCCAGGTGAGCACTGTGTGGTGGAAACAGAGCCTGGGCTCTGGGCAGTGAGTGCAGAGTGTTGGGGAGCAGGTCCCCAGGCACCAGGAGTCAGGGTTGTGCTGCCCCGGGGAACACTCACAGGCTAACAGGCCACTGTTAGACACTGGAGCTATCTTTGGAGGTGAAGGGTTATCTACATCTACTCTGCTCTGTAAACTCCTTCACAGTGGGTGTCCTCCTTCAAGGAGGAGGCTGGGCTGACTCAACACCCCTGCAGATTCCTCTGTCCCAGGCCACTGGTGCTCTCCTCTCCACCTGACTTCTGGTTCTCAGGTAGGGAACAACTGTGCCTCAGCCCAGTCAGGCCCGGCCAGTGATTGCGTAGAAACCTCTTCTGTAACCTCAGCACAGGGCTGTCACCAATTAGTGAGGGAGCTCAGAGGGGACCAGGCAACACAGCTAGGAGGTGGGATGAGGTTTCCTGCCCTCTAGTGCCCTTCCTAAATATCCAGGGTCGGTCTCAGAGCCCTCTGCAGTCTCCCTGAGGCCTGAGATACAGGGATCCAAGCTGCTGTGGGGTTGTCCATCTTCCAGGGAAAGATGCTTACCTGGGAGCAGGTGGAAGCTATAGATCTCTCCACTGCCCTTTCTCACAGTGGTCTTCCTGGGGGTAGTTTGGGCCTGAGCAGACCCTTCTTGCAGGACAGGGGCCACAAGGCCTTATCCGCTTGGGCCTCAGTGCAGATCTCTCTCACCCACCCTGAGAGGTAAGGGCCACACAAGAACTCTGGGCCCAGATCCTCTTATCCTGAAGAGCTTAGCAGGACACAAGAAAGCTTGTGTCCTCCCTCCCCAATACCCAGCTGAAACCTCATTCCAAAGTGCTGCTGCGTGGAGGCAGGGCCTTTGGGAGCTGATAAGGTCAAGAGTAGGGAGCCTTCCTGAATGAATCTTAGACAAGAGGCCTCAGAGTTCTCCTCCCTTTTCCACCACGCGAGGGCACGGAGAGAAGGCACTGTCCGTGAAGAGGAAGTGGACCCTCACCAGACACTGAATCCGCCAGCACCTTGATCTTGGATTACCAGCCTTTAGAACTGTGAGAAATAAAGACATATTGTTTTTAAGCCACTCCGTCTATGGGGCTTCATCCTAGCAGCCCGAATGGACTCAGACACCGGGCTCGGCCCTGCTCTCCCAGGCTGCTGTTCTTCAGAACTTGCTGTCTCTTCTCGTACCTCGCCACCATCTGCAGACACCTGGCATGTGGATCGCAGGCAGTTACTCCCAGGGTGATGCCCTCTCCAGGAACCTCCGGCCTCCTTTCCAATTCCTTTCAGCTGCAGTCTGGTCCTTCTGATACAACTGGCATCCCTCACCTCTCACCTCTGAGCCTGTGCCCTTTACCCATATCATACCCTACCCCCACTGAATGACATGTGACCCCCCCGGCCCCATCAGTTCATATGCTCCTGATAGCCTGGGTCAGGAGCTCAGACAGAGCAGTGGGGGAATCCTGTCTCTGCTCTGTGATGCCTGGGGAACAGCGAAGGCTATAGGGCTCATCTGAAGGCTCATGGCCCTGTGTCTGGTGGTAGCTACAGTTTGTTAGCTGGGCCTCAGCTAGGGCTGCTGGTTGTCACCTTAGCAGGTGGCTAGTTTGGGCTTCCTCCAAGCATGGTGGCTGGGATCCAAGAGAACCCAGTGGAAGTGGGATTGCCACTTGGAAGTCACAGTATCACTTCCCTGTAGTCCCAGACCTCCCCTGATTCAGAACACAGGTCCCGATCTTCTCCATGGAGGAGTGCCAAAATCACGTGGGAGAAGAGGATGTGGGAAGGGAGAGACTGTGGTGACATTAAAAAGAAATTAATCTCCCACAGTACCCACAGATGAAATATTGTCCAAGCTCCTAGCGTATGCCAGAGCCCAGTCATTCACTGGGGATGCAAAGACAGGCACCACAGACAGACACAGTCCTTGCCACCTGAGAGCCAGAAGTCTATTGGGGGAGGCTGAGAAGAAGCACAGAGAAGAGTTGAGCTTCTGTGTGGACCAGCGACTCCCTCCCAGGACTAAAAATCCACTAGTTCTTAAAGGCTTTGGTTGGAGTGCTTCAGGATTCATGAAATAGGAACTGCCCAGAGATTTGAACACTCACTCTCTTGATCTTTTTTTTTTGGCTTATCGGTTGTTAGCCTGGGGTACCCTTGAAGGATGGGGCAGAGCCTCCCCCTGGCAGCCCTGAGCTAACTGAACACTTAATCCCTCCCCCTCACTCTCTCAGTCTACACCTCTCTGGCTCACTCTTCTCTCTCTCACTTCTCATCCTTTCTCCCTCTCCTTCCCCGTTTCTCAGTCATTTTGCGACTCATTCTCTCCTCCCCCACTCTCTCTCCCTCTCATCCTCTCAGTCCGTCCTTCATATACACACTGATCATTTTCCTGCCCCAGCAGTCAGACATGGAAGTTCTGTTGCAAAGGAGGCCGGGTCCTGTCTTGACCCACAGCCCAAGGGTCAACAGCCAGATCTTCAGATCACTGCAGCCACCAGCCCAGCCTGGAAATGCTTTCCAGCTCTGCACTGACCTGGTTCCTGGGGGGAGACCAGGGGGTCTTGGGGAAGCTGCTGTGGATACAGGTGGGGTGTGGGGGAGTAGGAGCTGAGCCTCACCTTTCCCACAGGTGGGACAGAGCAGCCTGTTTGCATCCCACTTTAGCACCTTGACATGAGATGAAATAAGGCAGTACATGAACAGGAACAGTTGGCTAGATTTTATATATATATATAATTTTTTTTTTTTTTTGGTATCACATGCCCCTTTGGAGGTTTGTTGAAGTCCTTGGACTCCTCTCCAAAGCTTCAAATAAAATCTATAAGATCATCAAAGAAGCATGTATGCTGAAATACATTTATCAAGACATTTAAAAGACATATCCGGGTTTCAGGAGTATACGAATTTCTTTTTTATATATTATAGAACACTCTGTGGTGCATCCAATTCTGTTGTCTTCCAAAGTAGTGTCGAGGATGACCAGGCCTGGTGTGGCTCACATTCATCACGGAGGGAAGTGCTGAGGCCTTGCCACTGCCCTGAGCCCCTCGGGTGGGGAGTCCCCATGTGTAAGCCCCTCAATTGATCTAAGCCTGGGTGTGTGTGGGGGGAGCTGGCTGCCTGAGTTACTCCCGAGGGGTTAATTTTCCTCCCATTCTGAGCAGACGCTCCTCAGATTACACCGACATTTGAGGCTTGGGTTTCGGCCACATTTTCAAATTTTTCTCTTCATTTGCACAGAAACCTGAGCAGCTTCTGCAGTCTGATTGCATCATTAATCATAGTGTGACTGCTTGCATGCCCAAATGGAAAATCTGTTCTTTGTTTCTTTCTTCTCTTTGGTTTTTCACTCTCTGCCTCTGAATGAGGATTAGACATGACTGTGCCCCTCCCCTCCCCTCCCTTCCTGTCCACATGGCCCCTCCCTGTGCTGGTGTCCCTGTCCTTGCTCTTCCTGAGGGACTGAGGGAGCCAGGAGTGGTTTAGTCAATTTGTATCTCTCCTTGTGGCCCAGGGATGATGGTAACACACACACACACACACACACACACACACACAAGCATGCACACACACAGTTTCTTTGTTCCTTTCCAAGAACCGGTTGGCTTACAGCAAAAATACTAATTAATCGGGGCAAGATTCAATCACAGGGAAAAATTACACAATGGAGATAAACGGTTTTGTGGAGGAGGAGGTCCAGATTCCACGGTCCACATCTTCCTCCACCTTTTCCTTTCCTACTGATAATTTCAGTGGAGATGGAGTCCTGGCTTTCAAGGGCTCTTATGGCTCGACTCCTAAGGGACTCCTTGATCCAGAGTCCCCATCTCCTGACCATCATGGCTGTCCTATCCTATACTGATCAGGGTGCTTGCTGTACAACTGCTGGCGAGCACTGATACCCTGGGGCCTTCTGTCTTGTCTCTGGCAATGTCAGACCTCACCTCGCCTTCTCTAATTGGTACCTGATCTCCCTCCCGCAGGGCAGGACCCATGTCCCCCATGTAGAACTCTCTGCACACGGGAGTCTGGAGCAAACCCACCCTTCCCAAGACAGAGGGCAGTTCTTCCCTTGAACCCACGTTCCAAATACTCAGCTCCAGTCCCAGCCCAGCTGGCTGGGGAGGAGAAGAGGGAGAGGGATTGTCTTCCTGTTAGTGAAACCCTCCCCTGCCTGGAGTGGTCCCAAGATCCCAAGAAAGCTGTCACATCCTTCTAGAATCCTTGTCCCTTTACTCTGTCTGAGCCCATTTGTAGCCAAATACTGATCCCCCACCTCCCATACACAGATGTATGCACAAGCTTGCGTGTTTGGAATTTTTCTAAGTGAAGAGTTTTCTCCCATGTTCCCAGCCCACTATTCCTGGGCTTCTGGGTCAGAAGCCTGTGCATTCATTGAGTCTCTGTGTAGAGCCCACCAGGGAGGTGTGTGGACACTGCTTTAGCATCATATTTCCCACGAGGGGTTTTACCCAGAGCAAAGAGTCTTTCTACCCCTTGGTTAACTCTGCTCTCCCCTCCAAATGTATAAGGTCTGGAAACTTTTGTCTGTCATCTATCTATCTACTCATACTTTGCAGTGCTGGGGATAAACCCTGGGCTTCTTGCATGATAGACAAGGGCTCTGCCATTGAGCTATACCCTCAGCCCCTTGGTAACTTTATTTAATTTCTTGAAATGGGGTCTCCTTGTGCTGCCCAGACTGGTCTCTAAAGCATGGGCTTAATTGATACTCCCACTGAACCTTGAGTCAGGACTAGGTGCATGTCACCAAATGTGGCTAATTTTTAAAATCACAGTTTGTTTTTTCACTACAACCAGGCCCCTGATGGGAGAGGTGAAAGTTCTGGGATTTGTTGGAACAAAATCAGAAACGAATCAATGCACTTCAGACAAGACCTGTTTTTTGTCTTCCTCCTGCTCTTTCGTGATGAAGAGCTATGGCTGTGGCTCTGAGATGTGTCCTCGGGTTTCTTTGAACAGAAAAATAAGAAATGAATCCCAGATGGACTCCTTCCCTTGAGGGAACTCAGTCTTGTCATTGCCAAATGGCTGTGCCCTGGAATTGACATTTACTGGCACCTGGGCCTGACGACTTGAATTTATGTTTGGCGCCAGTGATGTGGTTTGGAGATATATATATATATATATATATATATATATATATATATATATATAGTGTCCCCCATGTAGAACTCTTCACTGATGAAGTGGTTAGAAGAGGAGAGCTGTAACCTAACCATCCCATCTTCCTTAGAATGGACTAACTGGCTGATAACTGTGGGGAGGTGGGGTGTGGCTGGAGGAGGTAGGTTACTGGGGGGTGTGCCTTGGGAGGGTTCATCTTTCTGTGGCCCCTTCATTCCTCTCTCCTCCTCCTTCCCCCTTTTTTCTTTTCCTCCATATCCCTCTCCTTCTCCTTCTTCTCTCTCCTTTCTTCCCTTCTGCCGTCCATGGGGTCAGCAGTTTTCCTCCATCACACCTTTTGGTCACGATGTTCTGCCTCATCTCAGGCCCAGAGGGATGGAACTGGCCAGCCATGGACTGAACCTCTGAAATTGTGAGCCCAAATACACTTTTCCTCCTCTGAGCTGTTCTTGTCAAGTATTTTGGTCACAGTGATGAAAAGCTGAGTCACACAGCCCAGAATGGACGTGACCAGGTCATCTGTCACCTACTGGGTATGTTCAGGTTTGTGCTCCCTGTGTGACCTGATGGCATGGAAGAAATAGAAGGAGGGAACAGGTGGATGAGGTGGTGTTTTACTGCCTTAGAGGGGTGTGGCTGGCAGCTTCTGTTACTGTAAATCAATATCTAAGATAGACAGCTTAAAGGAAGGAAAAGATTTATTTTGGCTCACAGTCTCAGAGATTTCAGCTCATGGTCACTTGGTCCATCGCTTTGGTTCTGTGGTCAGGCAGCACATCATGGTGAGTGAAGTGTGGTAGAGCAGAGCTGCTAACCTCATGGTGGCCAGGAAATAGAGACAGGAAGTGGCCCAAGTCCCATGACCCCTTCTAGGGCACACCCCCAATGACATAACTTCCATCCATTAGTCTCCACGAGCTCCCAGTAGCACCACCAGCTTGTGACTGAGTCTTCAGCACATGGGCCTTGGGGGGGCCATACAAAATCCAAATTGCAACAAAGTGTATCCCCCAGCTCCAAAGTGTATCCCCCAGCTCCAAAGTGGACTGGAAGCCTGTCACCCAGTACCCTTGCATGTGCCATTTGTCTGCCCATGACTTGGAGAAAGGAACATCTGAGACCTAAGGTCCCAGGCTACTGTGGAGATGCCTCAAAAGGAAGCATTTTAGGTCAATGACCACAAAACCATCTTTGTGATAGGTTCAAATTATTTCTTTCTGCCCCAGCAATTTGGTTCTCCTATGGGTCCGAGTGGGTAGGTATTAGAAGGGACTTAGCATCCAGGCCAGGAGGGAGCCACTGTACCCAGCCCCTCTGCCAAGGGTAAGAGCAGTGTGGCCTTTTTGCCAGAGGTACTGCTCACTTTTCTCCTACTGCAGGGAGGGACCCGGGTTGGAATCACTGGAGGCCACCAGAAGAAGCTGGAAAATAACTTCCCACCAATGTTGTCTCACAAGTCTGTACTGAGGGTCCTCATAGCCAGTGAGATGTAGCCCCATCACGTTCTGACTCGATTCTTTGATCACAGGCAAATTCAAACTTCACCCCAAAATAGCCCAAGGGAGATGTGCTCCCCAGTTTCCAACGGAGGAGGGTGTAGGTGACACTGGAGAGGAGTGGGTGGGTGGTAAAACTGGCATGGGCTCCTTCGAAAAATGCACACTATCCTTTGCTCATTGTCTCCCTACTGCACCATATTGAGTCTGCCCGTCCCTTTTCCTGCACAGAGAGTCCACAATCCTGATGGAATCCATCTCCACCCACTCCGTGCCTCTCTTAGTGCAGCACATATAAAATGCATATAAAAGGCTGGAGGGAGACTGGGACCCCTGGGTCGTCTCATTTGAAGCCTGTGGTTGGTGCCTTATCCGACAATCGTGCAGTGACTTTCTGTCCTTTTCGACAGCTTCCCTCTCTGCTCTTCTCAGACTCGAGAGGTCAGAGTGAGGGCTGGCCTCCTTGGGAAGAGGGGCTTCCAAGAGCGAGCTCTTTGGAAATCAGCAGGAGGAGTACCAGGCCTCCATCTAGAAGACAGTGCTAATGGTGGGTCAAGATGCTGTCTTCCACCCCATGTCCCTGTGCAAGGACCTCTGGCCCCAGTAGCAAAGTCCTGCTGCCACTTTCATCTCTGATAGACTCCCTGCTGCAGCCCCCATCACTGTCCCAGGAAGCTGGGTGTCCTGCTGCTTGGTCACTTTCCTCTAACACCCCTTATGTCTCCTTCATTCGCTGGTCTTTCATTAAATGTGCAAAGGTGATATGATCTGAGCATTGATTGTAGCCAATCCCATATATATTGGTACCAGGGATTGAACCCAGGGGTGCTTGACCACCGAGCCACAACCCCACCCTTTTTTATATAATTTAAAATTTGAAACAGGGTCTTGCTGAGTTGCTTAAGGCTTCGATAAGTTGGCTAAGTTGCTGAGTCTGGTTTCAAACTCACGATCCTCCTGCCTCAGCCTCCTGAACTGGTGGGATTACCGCCACCGCACCTGACAATCTCATATCTTAAACTCTTTCATCTCGACAATAAAAACCAATGGTATTCTGGAGCAGTGTCTGAAGAGCTTGCAGTAAGTCTTCCTGGAGCAGCAACTGCTGATGGGGTGAAGGTCCTTCCAATGCTAGCGAAGCACCTCAGAGTGTGGACATACCTACATCATACATAATGTCACTTCTCAATTGTTTAAAGGAAATGGCAGGCAATATAGGATATGAATGTCCCATGGTGGCTCCACTTTTTCCTTCCATTTCTGAAAAGTGCTTGTGTGTGTGTGTCCACACTTACACAGGTGTGTGTATCCATATGGCGTGTGTCTGTATCTAAGCTATGCACAGTGGATGCACACAGTGGGCCATGTAACTTGGAACCTGAGCTGTCTCGGTGAGCGGCCCACAGTGGACAAGATGCTGGAGGAAGAGGAAGAGAGGTAGTGGCGACGTTCTGACATTTGGGGCAACAAGGATTTCTTCTAAGGATCGCTGCTCTGTTCTGAAAGCTGCCCTGACCCTCCATTCTGATGGATTTCATGGAGAAACAGGGATGCAGTATGACTTTTTTTCTGTGAAGAAGGCTGAGCACTGCCCCTTTATCTGAATGCCCCAGTGAATCTATCTGAGAAATTAGGGGGTTGGACTCGGATCCCTCCCAGCTCTGACATTCTGAACATATGGTCGGTTGTGATGTTGGGTGGGTGTTGGAAGATCTGTGTGTGTGTGTGTTGGGAAAATGGGCTTCAAAACCAGGAAAGCAAACGTAGAGTGTTGGAGGAAAGGCTGCGGGGGGCAGACCTCCCTTCTGCTCTTGGGCGTCTGTGCAGTTCCCTTTTTTTCTGGGGAGCCTGCTCACCTTCTGCTTTTGCAGTGAATACATTTGCAACTTAATGCTGCCTTCCCTGGGATCCACTTGGTTCATTAAACAAAATGATTTACTCTGATGGGCGTTGTTTGCTGCTCGGCTCCCCCCTGCTTCAGGTCTCTGAATGGGAGCCATCCTGGCCCTGCAGAGACAAGTGATGAGGCAGCCCCTCATCTGGCAGTCACTGCCCACCAAGAGCCCCCCTTCCTGCCACAGATTGATTGCACTGTAACGAAACGCTGATGATATAACGCCAACCAATGCATTCACCTTTAAAGCCTTGATTTAGTAACGCCCACGTGGCAGTGACAAATGTCCGGTGTGTAATTTTGGTTAGCAGAATATATATGCCCCCCAGAATTCAATATATTTCTTAACCTCACACAATTTAATAGAGGCTAGTGTGAATTTGCTTGAAGACCTAACACACCATAACTCAGCTCATGGTTTACAGCTGGACTCTGGGAATGAGCGAATGTCACATCAGAGCCACGGATTTCCAAGTATTATCTGTGTTAAGCATTCAGGAATCAGGTAGTCTGCTCTTGTGAGGGTGGTGGGGGATTAACCTGCAACACCCATTCGACCTCACTGGGTACAGTAGGTGCTTAAATATGTGAAAGAGGAAATGATCATTGAGACCCCGAGGCCAGCACTGTGGCTCATCCCCTGAGTTCCTCCCTCCACCAGTGCCTGACCTCTTGTGAACTCCTGGGTCAGTTATATAACACATCAACCATGGTATCTCCCAAGGGCAGACTGAAAACTTTTCTAGGAGTTTTGATTTTGTAGGCAGGGGTGATCTCTTTCTATCTTTGCTTTCAAATCCTGGCCTCTAGCAAGAGTCTGGCCAGATAGGAGTGGCGTGTTGACCACTGGTTTTTGGGAGGCTTTGCCACTCATTGGGTCCTCCCGCCACGCAGTCGGAGCATCAGTCTGCAAGTTACCTGGCAAAAATTACAGAATGGGTTCCAGTTTGCATGGCCCAAGCCCAGAAGGAAGCAGTTCCCGTGTGACCAACTTCACAATAGAGTCCCTGGGAAAGAGGAGAAATGCTCCCTGGTGACATGAAGCTGAATTCTGCCTCTATGGGTCTCCTTTTATCACCTAAAATACTTCTTAGCTCAGCTACTTGGCCTGCTTTTCCTTCCTGCCCAATTAGACAGGAAGACTTTTCCAGAGGCATTGGGTCTTATTCTGATTTGGATTGTGACAATAGCTAGCACATGGCTGGCACTTCCTAAATGTTTAATAAATAATAATAATTATCCTAATGATAGGCCTTCTGCTTGCTGACAGCTTCTGCCCTCCTCTCTCCCACTCACTGCCAGCTCCTTTGGAAGGCTCCTTCCTTCCCCTTTGGTTTCTTCTCTCTCCACTCTGGGGCCAGGATCTGAACTGATGTGCACCTTGTTCAAGTTCCCTGATGCACCTCATCTCCCTGGAGGTGTCTCTGAAACTGCCATGGGCTTAAACTACTCCCTTTCCTCCTAGGAGTCACACAGTGTCTTGTGTGGCATCGTGGACGACTGCAGGAACCCCAGCGAAGTTTGCAGGATGACTCAGAACGGTCCGTTTCTCATCCACTGTGCGGCCTGGATGAGAAAGCCTTGGTCACTAAGCACCAAGCAGACACCAGCCCTTGGAGATGAACAGGACCTAGCCCTGTCTTCAGAGGTCACCCGCAGGGCAGGCAAGGCTGACAATTACTCACAGTCCTGCCACTTTGATTTGAAGAAATCTGTCTGAATGGTTAGTAATTATCAAATTCTTTGGGATTGGAGACGGAGTCTTATCAATTCTCTCCTCATCTTGGATTGAGTAATGGGAGGTTAATATTCAGGTTTTATTGAACTATCTCTCGATGTACAAATTTTTTTAAAACCTGAACTGGTGAAGTTTTATAGAAATGAGACATTAAACCTCTGGCTGTTGTTTGAGAAATAATGTAGCTCTTGGAGATTATGTAAATGATTTCCCCCCAATAAGCAGTTATTCATATATTTATTTAAAAGTGTTTATAAAGGACTGTGTGTGATACTTCATTTTATGTGTCAGTTTCATTGGGCTATGGAGTGCCCAGACATTTGGTGAAACATTATACAGGGTATGTCTGTGAGGGTCAACATTTGAGTAGGTAGAATGAGTAATGCAGATGGTCCTCTCTATGTGGGAGGGCCTCATCCAATCAGTTGAAGACTTAAATAGAACAAAAGGCTGACTCTGTCTTGGGTAAGAGAGGATTTCCTTTTTTGGTGGCTTTCAAATTGGGGCCTTAGATTTCTGTTGACCTTTGAATGGGGACATAGCATAGGCCCTTCCTATTTTTACAGCAGGTTCTGACCTTCAGACTCAAACTGGGACCTAGGCTTTACAGATTTTGGACTTGAGAACCCACAGTCCTCCTTATCTCTCTCTCTCTCTCTCCTGTTTATATCTATTATTCATCATCTCTGGCCCTCCATCCATCCATCTAGCTTCCATCTTTTATCTGTCCTGATTTTTCTGTTTCTCTGGAGACCCTTATTTATACTCTGTATGCAATGTTATTAAAAGAGTTTGGGGCACAAATGAGAGCTTCAGCTTTGCTATTCAGCATTTGAGATCCTTGGGTAAATCGAATCTCTCTGAGCTCTAATCTTCCTATTGCCTAGAAAAATGGGGGAGCAGTCTTATAGGGTCACTGTAGGACTGAAGCTCAGATAACTGCTGGTGGAATGTATTGCTGATCCCACATGCTTGGCACAGGGTAGCCATGGGCCTGAGTATTTCCTATGGTTCAAGCTCAGTGTGATGCATCAGGAACACAGGGATCAATTAAACCTCCACAAGCTCCTACCGGGGGCACACACCTCTTCCTCCATCTCCGCCTCACTATCCCCAGCAGCAGCAGCCACAGACACTATAGCATGCCCACTCTTTGCAGGGACCTCTCTCTGGTGCCTCGTGCCTGCATTGGGAAATATTTCTGGGCATGCAGTATCCTTGTCCATTAGCCACTCCTGCTCTGCATCCCGTCTCAACTGTCTCTGGACCCTGGGTCCCAGGCCTTTTGACCACGACGGCCGTTCTCAGCCCTTCATGTGGGTGCCCTAGTCTTCTTCTTAGAAAGCAGAAGAAAAACCACTGTCCATTCTCTCCCAGGACCACCTGTGTGTGTGACCCTCACCATTCAGGCCACATCAGGTGGGTACTTCAGGAGACGAAGGGGCCACGGACATTGTCCACTGTACTGCCTATCCTCCCCCAGTCCAGCTCTGTTGTCTCTGGCCTGAGCCTTCCACAGCCCCCCAACTGGCACCCCCTCTCTTTGCCCATCTCTGCTGTTGCCCACGCATCACTGACGCCATCATTTAACCATACACGTCTGAGCCCAGGCATAAGTTCCTGTGCTTGAAACTATCCACGGTCTCCATTTGTTCCCAGGGACACAACCAGAGTCCTCAGCGAGGCCCGTGAGGCTGAAGGGGACCTGTCCCACTTGCCCCAGTTGCTCAGTGTGGGGCTGCTGCCTAAGCATAGAGGGGTTTCCTGTGAGTGCCATGTCTTTGCTCCCTGCTCTACTAACCTGCACTTTTCTTATAAAAATTAATATTCTATAAGAGTTCATACCTATAAAAGGGTCTATGCCAAGTTCATAAGATTCTAAATCAGAGCTACGAAATACTCCTGGCCGTTCCAGAGCATGGTCAGCACCAGCTGGCTCCCTGCAGGACCTCCCTCCCTTGCACAATCCCAAACTCTCTCACCCCTTTCACCTCATCAGGCTCTCTTGGCAAGTCCCACCCCCAAATAAATGCCTCTCCCACAGTCAGGGTTTTGCACTCCTGTGAGATCATGGATGGAGAAAACCTATAATCTCCAAGACTGCCCAGAGGGAACTGGGTCCCCTCCTGACTTATTTCTTACTGGGATCATCCTGTTCCTGGCTGGCTGTCTTCACTTCCTCTCCCCTCGGCTCCAACCATTCTCCCTGGCAACCTGCAGAGCAAACCAAACTGCACCCGGCCCTCTCTTGCACCTTTGCTCCCCTGAATGTGCCCTCTGCTCCTTTCCAAGATTGTCACCAGACCCCATCTGCTCCCACCTGCACAAGGATCCCCTCCAACATTTTCCTCTCTCTGACACTATCGAGTTCTCCTTCTCATGGTTAAAGCAAATGAGCAAGCACAAATGAACGTGCTTGAGTGTCCTTCCCAGCAGAAGTAGGCTGTTCACGCACCTGCTTCCCCTCATGGAGGAAGAACGGGCCTCTCTGGTGTCTCCACAGCACTGGGCACAAGTCAGTTCTGCTGGATGGAAACAGGACAGCATAGGGCCAAAAGTATCATGGATTTGATTGGGCAGAATATCCAGGTTCTTGAACACGTTCCTGCAGCAAACAAATGTTCTGGATCTCCCTGTGATGGCTCAGGAGAGGCCAGAAGCAAGAGACACTGCCAGAGACTTCATGCAGATGGATCCCAAGATGTACAGCAGAACCATAGCCAGGAGGATTGGCCTTTTTCTGGGGGCTCTTAATGGCTTCCAAACTCTTCTGTTGCTGGTCTGTCTGACCATTGCACGCTATTGAGGAGTTATTGGTAACACCACTAATAACTCAGAGATTTTCATCTTGAGTCACATAGCTACAGATGAATTGACTGGGAATAAAAGCCAGGTCTCTAGTCTCCTGGTTCAGCACTCATTATAGCAGCAAGCTAAGGCTGAAGACAGGACACTGTGACAGGAAGACAGAACAAAGGGTCTGTGGTTAGAGCAAGCCCAGACACAGCCCCTGCTTCATCACGGAGCTGAGCGATTGTGGGTGAGAGAGCAACTTCATCTTTCTAAATCCTAGACTCCCATCTGCAGGAGGAGGTGACAATCTCAATCTCCTAGACTCAAATGGATATTACCCCTGACATTTTTGAGCTTGGCACTGGACATAGTAGGTGCTCAGTAACATCTTGAGCAAAACAATAATATTGTATTTCCTCTGGCTGCTGTGGTTAAGAAGAGACATCATGGGTGGAAGTAGTGCTGGTGAGGGATGAAGGGGCCATGCTTCTCTGCGCAACTGCACAGAGGAGGTAGGAACAGACATCTGGGCTCTTCAAATTCTCCAAGCACTGGGCAAGGGGTCAGACACACGTGGTGGACACTTTGTGTCCTTCCAAAGCACAGAGCTTGGATCTGGTTGCAGGAGACAGGCTGGTGTTCGGGCACTTCCAGTGAGCTGTAGAGGTGGCCTTTCATGGTGTGTGAGCTGTTTCCAGATGCGTTCAAGCAGAGTTTTCAGGAGCCCCCTGAGTAATGTTGGGGAGGGTTTTTTTTTTTTTTTTTTGGATTTGCAGGATGACTGAAACAAAGTTCCTTTAAGTCTTACCAGACCAAGCATGCCTATTTATTTTTGTGCTTAGAAAAATAATGGCCCCAGAGATGTCTCACATCATAATCTCTAGAACCTGTGAATGTGTTAAACTACTTATCAAGGTGGAGTTAAGGCTGTAGTTGGAAATAATGTTGTTGATAGATTGACCTCAGAAGAGAGAGATCATTTTGGGTTATTGGGCTGGGCCCAGTGGAATCACAAAATCTTTACAAGTTGGAGAAGAAGTCAAACAGAGGCAGCGGAAGGCAGACTGGACTTGCTGTTGCTGGCTTTCAGGATAGAGGTACCTTGGGCTAAGAAATGTGGGTGGCATCTAGATGTTACAAGGGGCAGGGAAACAGATTCTCCCCTAGAAACTCCATAAAAGAATGGATGTGGTCCTGCTGGCCCCCTAATTAGGGCCCAGTGAGATTCATTTCAGACTTCTCACCTTCATATTTGTCAGATGATAAATTTAGGTTGTTTTTTTTCCATATATATATATATATATATATATATATATATATATATATATATATATTTGTAGATGGACACATACCTTTATTTCATTTGTTTATTTTTATGTGTTGCCGGGGATCAAACCCAGTGCCTCACACATGCTAGGCAAGCGCTCTGTCCCTGAGCCACAACCCTGGCCCCATAAATTCAGGTTGTTTCAAGTCACTACTTTTGTAGTAATTTGTTATAGCAGTAATAGAAACTAAGTCAGTTTCACTTCCCATTGATTTAGAATTTCGGTTTTAGTAGGAAAATAGCAACACCTTCAAAACCCACAGCTGACCAGGACTTTTTCAGATGGTCGGGGAAGTATAGACAAAGGAGAAATGTGACAAGAAATGGAAGCTGTGGCCCCAACAGAAAGACCCGAGGAAGCAAGGCTTGCTGTGACGAATTTGAGCCAAGTCAAAGTACCCGATCTCTAAGCTTTATAAGCAATTGAGTAAATGATCAAATGAGCAAAATCCACATAGTGGTGCTGAATAGACAATAATAAACAAGTCATGAGACTCTGGCAGCTCCCAGCAGGGGTCCCAGAATGTGGCTTTACTATTGGGAATCAGGACAACAGGGTCTCTGGGCAGGATGTTTCCTTGTCCTTAATTGAACACCTCAGTCCCTGCAACTGCTTGAACACCCGATGATGTGCATGTGCCACGTAGGTTCTCAGGCAAGTCACTGGGGCTCTCAGGGCCTATTTACCTCCTAGAGAAAAATATGGTGGACATGACAACCCCTTCCTCAGGTGGTGCCTGTGGAGTATGTGTCAGGGTCTGGATCACCGAGCATACGCTGTTGAAGGGTGAGCTCTGTGCAAACTTCCTGCAGATGCTGTGTAAGAACTGCTATGATGGCAGCTTTGACACCAGCTATCTGAGAGCCAGGACCTGAGAGCTAGAGCACAGTGGCACTGGATCTGGCCAATGGCTGACCCTCACCTCTTTGCCTCCCTTCATGCTTGTTCCCTGGACATATCTCATGTACATATGCAGTAGGATGGAAGACAGCTGGCAGAGAGTTTGGGAGCTGAGTATGTCAATTTCTCTGTGACCCAGAGACATGAGTACAGGGACGCCTGATGCTACATCCACGTCCATCCCCTGCCCTGCACAGCCAAGGCAGCTCTTGGTGCCCAGATGAGCAGGACTAGAGTCCTTTTGCAGAACAGGAAGTGTGAGAGGGTTGTGCAGGGAGAAGAGCTTCCCTGAGATCACAGGATCAAAGCCAGAGCCAGGGCAGAATACCTGTTTTCTTGGAACTGGGCCCAGCTGTGTCCACGGCAAAGGATGTTTCTTTTACCTTCCTGGTGAATATAAAGCAGCAATGTCTTTATATGGAGTTCCTTACTACCCAGGACCCAAATGCCTCATGGTGACAGGAGGCTTGCAGATTAACAAATAGAATACCTGAGGCTAAGTCCTTAAAAAAATCAGGTTTATTTAGTACATAGTTTTGGAGACTAATGGTTCAAGATCAAGGAACCCCATCAGCTGTTTAGCCTCTGATTAAGGTCCTCTTGGCTGCATCATGACATATGGAGAAGCAGGAAAGGAATTGACTGCATGCAGAGGGGACAAGTGTGTGGGTGCCTTCCTTTGTAACAAGTGCCTCTCTCAGGAATTAGCTGGGGCACCATGAGATAGAATTAATCCCTTCTGGGGACAGCATTCCCATCCATCCATCCATCCATCCATCCATCCATCCATCCATCCATCAACTCCCACCTCTGAAAGCTTCCACCACCTCCCAATAGCACCATGCTGGGCACAGTGCTTCCAACAAAGGAACCCCTGGGGTGCATACTCACACCTCATTCAGACCACAGAAGTGTGGGAAGGGATGACTTTCCACATCAGTTCCTGGGTGCAAGGCATTCTGAGCAGAAAGTCTTCTCTCTCTCTCTGTCTCTCTCTCCCCATTATGGTTTGGAAAAAAACCCCCAAACTCATAATATGAGACAATGCAGGAATATTCAGAGGTGAAATGATTTGATTATGAAAGCTGCCACCTAATCAGCAGATTAATCCATTTAATGGATTAACAATTTAAATGGACTAGTGGGTGTTAACTTCCTACCAGCCATGGCTGGAGGAAGCAGGCCACTGTGGGTATTCTCTTGGGGATTATATGATCCCTGGATCCTTGTACTCAAGCTCCTCATGCCTCATCTTGGGCCCAGAGCAATGGAATTTGCCAATTGTGGACTGAACCTCTGAAACCATGAGCCAAGTGGTTTTGCTGGTCACAGTGACGAGAGGCTAATTAACATACTCTCTGTCTTATGGCATTTACCAAAGAAGAGTTTTGCTCGTAAAGATGTAATCTGAGTCACTGTTGGATTTGAACCCCCCTGGTAAGTGAAGAGCATGGAGCGTGGAGTCAGAAGTGAGGCCTCTCTGCCTGGAGCTGCCACACCAGGCGGTGGCCCCAACCCAGGGAACTGCTCTCTCTGTTCTTGTGCACAGAGCCAGCCAGTAGTGCCAGCCCTGCCTGGTATACAGAGCCACTGAAGGTCATTCACCATCTTGGGGAAATGCCAAGTACTGGACAGATGTGGCCTTAGGAAGGAGGGGCACAGAGACTAGAGAGGAATTAAGGCATTTTTACGGGTGGTGAGATGGCTAGAAAATCTTCCATTCACGTTAGGCCCACGGAGTACCTCATGCCTTATTTAGGCTGCTGCCTTTCATTTTCTCCAACATCCTTTGCCAGGTGAGGCTGAGAAACAAGCAGAGATTTTTTTCCAAAGGCAAATGGTAAGCAAAGTCAGGACTTCAAGCTCAGGTTCATCTAAGGCCCAGACTCAGGCTCACAGATTCTACACAAATGTTGTGGACTGAATTGCTTCCTTCCCAATTTCATATGTTGGTGCTCTAAACTTGTATATCACTCTATTTGGAGATAGGGTCCTTAGGAGCTAATTAAGGTAAATGAGGTCATAGGGTAGGTTCCTAATGCAAATTGACTAGTGGTTTTAGAAGAGGAAAAGGCAAGGTGAGGACACAGCAAGAATGTGGCCATCTGTAAGCCAGGGAGAGGAGCCTCACCCTAAACCAACACGCTTGACATCTGGATCTTGAACTTGTAACCTTCAGAACTACTACGAGAACGCAGAAATAAATGTCTGTCGTCTAAGCCGCTCAGTCTGTGGGTATTTTGTTACAATAACTCAAGCAGATAAGATGTCAACTTTTTTAGGCTGAAAGGCTGACGAATGAGAGTGCACGGGTAGATAAAATCTGGAGGACACCTGGACCGAGGGGCTGGAGTTTTCTAGAGTGGGCAGAGAGTCAGAATCTCATGGGAACTTTCAAAATGACAGTTGGACCCTTTCCCTCCAAGACCTGCTGAGTTGGACTTTCTGGAGCAAGCCATGAAGAATCTGGGAAGAAGTGATTCATCGCCTCTGCGTCTATGTTGAGACTCTGATTTCAGAAGGATCATTGTGGATGGAGTGAAAACCTACGTTGGAGAATGATATAGTTAGAGGCAGCTACAGCAAAGCCTAGATTACCTGGGCACAGATGAGGCTGGAATTGGGAAGGCCACAGTGGGGAGTGGTGAATGGGGCACGTTCCAAGACAAAATCAACAAGCTTGAAGTCAGCGTTGGCTTACAGTTTCCCCTATGCTACTTAATTCTTGAGTGAGTATAAAGTATAAAGGCTCCAGGAATTGTTTGGTAGAGAATATAGCTCATGCTACTTCCATTAAACACTTTATTTAGTATCATGTAGGCCTTTATCAGATTCACTTTACATTTTGGAGTAGTAGGTCCCTGCCATGGGATGCAGATGACCAATATGAAGTACATATTGCCACTCTCCACTTTCACCTTCCAGACAGTGTAGACCTCTCAGTGTTGCTTTTCATATCAAGACCCGCCTGCCCAGGAACTTCTCATGGCAGACGTGGAGAAAGCCATAGTTAACCAAAGATATGAACTCTGGGGCATTTGCCAACCCAGCCCTCAGTCTTTCAGTAGATCCTTTGTTGGTTCCTAGTCTCTTGTTTCCAGATCCATCTTGGTTCCTGGAGTTTAGAAGCCTGCAAGCTACATTTCCCAGACTCGCTTATCAGCTGTCTTCCAGGTTAATCTTGCCAATGGAAGGCCCTGGCAGGAGACTGGAGGAAGAGAGAAACCATATTTTTGTCCCCTGTGCCTCTGGCAGCTCTGTTAGTCACCCGAGTTCCTCCCCAGCCATATCAGTCATGGGCTCTGGCTCACGCAGCATCGGTGAAAGTGGGAGCACCTCGCTTACTGGTAATTTGTGGCAATGGTGGGTCTCACAATGATAGCAGAAGTGACCTGTGCCCCAGAGCTTTCCTGGCTCTGGGATACTCCACTTATTCTTCTGCTTCTCTAACTCCAGGGACCTACACGACTTCCATGGTTAATATTCTCTGAGTAACTTTGGCTTCTCCTTTCTAAACTTTCCAGCTTTCTAATATGCTTGGGACTGGTTCTCTCCCATTAAATTCCTACTACTTGAAATACCTAGTTTCTGTTTATCTGACTGGACACTGATTGATACAATCAGTATAAGCCCAGGGCTTTGAGGTTAGAACTGTTTAGAAGCTAGAACTCGGCTATTTACTAGATATAAATAACTTGGCAGAAATAACCAGGCTCCACAAGGTCAAGGCTCAAATAAGACAGAATTCGTTTGTCTCTTACATACTTGTCGGAAGAGGAGTGAGATCATGGGAAAGGCAAGCACCTTGTTGTACTTTGAGACCAAAGGGACCCCACTTTTTTCCTGCTCCCCTTGGACCTTGCCTGATTGCAGAGGAGGGTTAAGACATATGGTATAGATACCTAGCCATGTGCCAGGGCAGTTCTATTATTAAAGTGGAAGGAGTCAGGACTTTAAGCTTCCATCCAATTTAAAGGATTGAAATTGGATTTTGGTAGATCCACGGCCATCTCTGCCACATGAGCTTTGTGAGTGTGTTCAACTCACTCGTGATGTCTTCCTTATAGGGTCGTAGCTATGGGCCACTGAGAATATGCATAAGGTTCCTATGGCAGTTTTTAGTTCCTGTGCTAAGTTCAGTGTCCCCTCTCTACACAGCACCTGCTGCCCAGCGGGTCCCGGTGGTGGTCAAGTGCATGTGAGTCCTGGGGACCACATCCTGTATTTCTTGTTTCTGTTGCCTCCCTCTGACAGTCACAAGTTCAATGTTCAGTGTAACTGAAGAGGTGATGTCTCCTTTTGTCTACTTCCTCCTAAGCCTTGATTAGCAGCTTTTCTGGTTTATAGTTACAGGCTGCTTTCAAATTGGAGTTCAGGACGGGGAAATTACATCCTGTGATCCAGCAGATGGTGGGTGAGGACAGAGGCTTTCCCCATCCATCATTGTGGATGGACCAGCTCTTGAAAGGTGTAATCTGTCATTCCTTTGAAAGGATTCCTGTGGCCTGGAAATTGGGGGAATCTGGCCTATGGAAGGACTTACAGTAAGTTGTCACTCCCAGGATGGCTGAGGAGTGGTTGCCATGGCAGTAGATTTGTGCTCCTTTCTTGTTTTCAAAGGAAGCTGGGGCTGCCCTTCCTGGAAGGCAGGGGCCCTTTGTTTCATGCCCCCCACCCCCTTCTTGTCCCCATCCCCCAAAGAATGCATAGGATCTCATTATGCTGCTCCTGTCTTTCATGTTATAATTTGGATAACAAAAGAGAGACTCCAGATGAATGAGAGCCATTTCATTTCTTGGCATGGCCAGAGCATGAACTTGCTTCTCAGGCTGCCATCAGTTTGCTCCAGAGTGAGCTCACAAAGTCAAGTTTGATTCTACTCCTGTGGGTCAAATGGCTGTCTTTCATTGGCCTCATTTTCACAGCCAACTACCTAACTACCTAACTAGCTTTCCCCCTACTCCCTCCCTCCCTCCCTCCCTCCCTCCCTCCCTCTGTCTCCCCTTCCCTCTGTCCTCACTCTCTCCCAGTCTCTTCCCTTTCTCCCCCTTCTTTCCTCTCCCCCTCCCCCTCCCCCTCTCTCCCTCCAATCCCCCACTCTCCTCCTCCCTCTCCCTCTCTCCTTTATTCTTTCCTGCCATAAACATCACTAAGAACCTCTGGCTGAATCCTGCTCTGATCCTGGTTATAGAGATACATAAATAAGACATAGCCTTGATCTGCGGCTGCTGACAACCTGAAGTTTGAAACAGATATGAAAAGATTCACTCACAATAAGAAGGTGTAAGTGCTATGTGAAGGCAGATGTTCCTCTGGCTGCTGTGGGGGGCTCCGAGTGAAAGGCACCGAGGGTAATTAGATGGAATTGAAAGATGCCTAGGAGGGGAACCTGGGATGTGAGTGCCTATTTCTGGGTGGACTGGAAGGGAGGGTCTCTGGGGGAGCTCTGACTACTCAAAAGGTAGGCAGGTCGCTGTAGGAAGTTCTGGTCCAGGAGGGTAGGCGGGGTGATGCTGGTAGTCTAGCGGCTATGGCTCCCAGAAGGCTCCATGGTTCAGCAGATGGTACCTGAGCTCTAGTCTCTTGCTACTTGGGTGCCGCTGAAGGATTTTTAAGCAGAGGAGAGCCACGGTCAGAATTTTTTCCATGGCACTCCATTCCATTCTCAGTAAATGTCTGCAGGAGAGTTGGGAGGAGTGGGAAAATGTGTTCTTTGTTGCTGATGGCAAGACCACTCACCCCCAGCCTCTAGCTTCTGGTGGCCAGCCTCCTGAGCTGGGCCTGCTAGGCCCATCTTGGGCAACCTGAGGGTCTCCATGGACACTGGGCATCTCACTTGGAGACTATGGTTTCAATAGACCGCGCCTGATGGACTAATTCTTCAAATATAGAGATGCCTGGCGCATTTCTTTCTTTTCCCAAGGGATGTGAATTCTGAGAATTCAAATGCTTCTGGTTTCAGAAGTCTTTTAAGGAATGAAGATACTATGAGAATTTCAGGACTTTTAAGGGAGCCGGGCCTGGGTAAAAAGAGGGAGGTGGAGCTTCTGCCTCACTCAGTTTTGACATGATAAATGTCATGTTGAATCTCAACCACAATCCAGGAAATTGGCTATAATGGCCCCTATTTTGCGGATGAGAAAACTGAAGCAAAGAGAAGTTCAGAATCACCAGTTTTTAAGGGACGGTGGCTGAGACTCATTCTGTCTGACCTTGACTCTCCCCCATCCCTTTGCCTTGATCGCTCTAGATTCTCAGGCTGGTTTCCTGGAGCACCTGTTGTATTAGTCAACTTTTGTGCTGCTGCAACTGAAAGACCCGAGCAGAGCAACTGTAGAGGAGGAAAGGTTTATTTAGAGGCTCACAGTTTCAGAGGTTTCCGTCCATAAGTGGCTGGCTCCCTTCCGTCAGGCTCAAGGTGACGCAGGACATCACACATCAGAAGAGTGTGGCAAAGGGAAGCAGCTCACATGATGATCAGGCAACAGAGAGAGCCTCCACTCACCACATACAAACATATACCCCAGCCACGCCCCCCAATGCCCCACCCCTCCAGTCACCAGTCAGTTAATCCCACCAGTGGATTAATTCACTGATTGGGTTAAGGCTCTCACAACCCAGTCGTTTTTCCTCTGAATCTTCTTTCCTCCTGGCCGTCTTCTACAGACCCCAGCACAGCCTGAGTCCTGGTGCAGGTGGCGATAAGGACAACATCATTCAGATCTGGCGCTACCTAGCATGACACCCAGAGAAGGAAGAAATGGGAGAGTCCCAGTTCAGGAAGAGTCACTGTTAGGATGAAGTACTCAAAGAAATCTCTCGAGACAGGTCTTATGCTTACTAAGCAAAGTTCATGGACAGGAATGGCCCACCAGGCTGACCAGTTGGGGGTCACAGCAGCCAGCATCACTTGCATGAAAGTGACATTGGACATTGGACAAGGAACAAGAGCAAGCTGGATTGACCTTGGGTGCAGGTGGTTGGGGAACAATGTTTTTTTGTGTGTGTATTTAGGGACCTTGGAGTAGAGGTGTTAAGGGAACAGGGTATCATAGTTTCTTTTTCTTGGATGTTTATAAGTTTCCGATTTGGGTCAAGATGGAGTCCAAGAACCAAATCGGAGTCACTAATGTCTAGGACACCCCATTATTCATAGACACATTCTTTGAGTAATACTGGGGGACAATAGGGTAGGATTATTTTGTCCATTGGCTGAGTGGGTGAGAATTGACCCTGAAGTCCCCAGTCACCCTCAACTGTACTTCCAGGGCTCCATGATCTGAGTTGCCACGCAGGGCTGAGCCCAACCACCCCCTGCCTCTGGGCTCTTCTCTCCAGGGAGTGTGATTTGGCTTTTCTGATTTCCAGGGCAGCTCAACTGCAAAGGTGACCCCAGAATTTCAACAAGTTGAAAAACTGGATTTATAAAATTGAAACACCATTGATTTTTTTTCTGTCATTCCCAATCTCCTTTGGATAAATAAACCTGCATGAGAGAGAACTACCCTGATGTCCAAAAAAAAAAAAAACAAAAAAAAAACTGGGTACGGTCTCGGTGTGTAAGGCTGCGGTCTCACTTCTGAGGGGTCTTTGGAAGGACCTAAACTCTTAAAAAAAACCCTGATTCTAGAGATTTTCTGGTGGACATGGCCTACCCAAACCAACCTTTGTGCCAGCACGTAGCTGGTAATTTCAGAATAGCCTGTATCTTATCATTTCCAATGAGAATAATTTATCAAAACATTTATACCCTATAATTTTACTTCTCTTTTTTGTACTCCTACAGACACACATTTGAAGATTCCCTTTTTCTGGAGACAAATTCTAATTCTGATGATTGAAGGGCAGACTTCAGAGAAAGGAGGGTGCCAGAGGTCAAGGCAGACACTTCCCATTTGAGGCCCTTTCCTCCATCCTTAACCAGGAACACCACACATCTGTTACTCATTTCTATAATTTTGTCATTTAAATAACGTTACATAAGTGAAATTATACCGTATGTGGTGTTTTGGAATTGGATATCTTCATGTAGCACAAGTCCTTGGAGATACATCCATGTTGCTTGTCAATAATAGTCTGCTCCTTTTCATTGCTACACAGTACTCTATGTTGTGGATGTACCAGTTTATTTAACTATTCACCCAAGGAAGGACATCTGTATTTATTCCAATGTTTAACTGTTATAAATAAAGCTGATAAGATATGGCCATCTTCTTTGTGGAGAGTTTCCCTGTAAGCATAAATTATAATTTCTCTGAGATAAATACCCAGATATACAGTTATGGTTTATTGAATAGTTGTGTGTTCAGTTTACTAAGAATTGTCCAACTGTTGCCAGGGTCACTGTCCCATTTTACATTCCTATCAGCAATGCGTGTGTGATTTAGTGTCTCTGTGTTCTTACCAGCATTTGGTGTTGTCACTGTTTTTCATTTTGGACATTCTGATAGAGGTTGAGGGCTATCTCATTGTGGTTTGAGTATGAGTTGCCCCAAGGGTTAGGGATGCTCAGCATCTTTTCACCTACTTATTTGCATCTCTCTATCATCTTCAGTAAAATATCTGTCCAGGTCCTTGCCCACATTGTAAATGGACAGTTTTTCTTTTCTTACCTTAACAGAGAATTTCTCAGAGCAAACATTTTTTCAATTTTAATTATAATTTTCTTCTTTTGTGGGTCATACTTTCTGGTGTTAAATCTAAGAACTCTTTGTTAATCCCAGATCTCAAAGATTTCCTTCTGATTCTGATGATTGAAGGGTATACTACAGAGAAAGGAGGTCAAGGCAGAAATACTTGCCATTTGAGGCCCTTCTTCCTCCTCCTCCTCCTTCTCCCCCTCCTCTTCCTCCTCCTCCTCCTCCTCCAACTCCTCCTGCTCCTCTTTTTCCTCCTCCCCCCCTCCTCCAACTCCTCCCCCTCCTCCAACTCCTCCCTCTCCTCCTCCAACTCCTTCCCCTCCCCCTCCTCCTCCAACTCCTTCCCCTCTTCCTCCTCCCCTCCTCCTCCAACTCCTCCTCCTTCCCCCTCCTCCAACTCCTCCCCTTTCTCCTTCTCCTTCTCCTCCCCCTCCTCCTCCACTCCTCCTCCTCTTCCTTCTCCTCCTCCTCCCCCTCCTCCTCCAACTCCTCCCCCTCCAACTCCTCCTCCAATTCCTCCTCCTTCTCCTCCTCCTCCCCTTCCTCCTCCTCCCCCTCCTTCTCCTCCCCCTCCAATTCCTCCTCCAACTCCCCCTCCTCCTCCTCTTCCCCTTCCTCCTCTTCCCCTTCCTCCTCCTCCCCCTCCAACTCCTCCTCCTCCTCCTTTTCCTCCTCCTCCTCCTCCTCTTCTTCTTATTTCTATAATTTTATATTTTACATGCAGAAGTCCCTAGTCCATCTGACTTATCTTTTTTTTTTTGTAAAATTTGAGGTTTAGGTTGAGTTTTTTTTTTCTTTTCTCTGTTTGTTGAAAAAATTTCTGTGGTTGATAGCTTTTTCACCTTTGTAAAAAGTCAGTTTCATGTATTTTTGTGGATATATTTTAAGTTTTCTATTCATTGTTCTGCCTCTGTTTACTGGGTTATAGAATAAGTTTAGAAATTGAATAGATTGATTCTCACTTTATTCTTCTTTTTGAAAAATGTTTAACTCTTCCTGTTTCTTCCATTCTCATATAAATCTGTCTATAAAAATCTGTAAGTATCTCCCAAAATTTATCTTATACTTACAGATAAATTTTGGGAGAATTGACATTTTAATTGTACTGAGACATACAACACATGAAAATGGTATTTAGATATTTTTTCTTTCTTTTATCAGCATCTTGTATTTTTTTTAGCACACAATACCTAAACATGTTTTGTTAGATTTGCAACTAAGTATTTCATGTTTTGAATGATCACAAAGTGTATCACACTTATAATTTTGTTATTCAAGTATTCATTATTAGAATATAGCAATAGAATTAATATTTGTAACTTGATCTTATACCCTGACACCTTGCTAACCTCAGTTGTTAATTCTAGAATTTCATATTTGTAGATCTCTTTTAATTTTTTACATAGATCATAATGTCATCGGTATCTAGTGACCATTTTCTCTTCTTCTTTCTCTCTTGCTTTGACCTGTATGCTTTTTTTCTTACCTTATTGCAACAGCTAAAACTTCTGGTCTTCTTGAATAATGGTGGTGAGATGACTCTACTTGCCTTGTTGTAAATCTTAGGGGAAAACATTTAGTCTTTCATCATTAAAAATACAGGTAATTGTATGTATGTTTTTGTTTTTTATAGGTGCTCTTCATCAAGTTTTGGTAGATGCGCTTCATCAAGTTGGAATTCTTTATTGCGGGATGTCTGGAAATTTTTGTCATGAATCGGGGTTGAATTTTGTAAAGTGACTTTTCTGCATCAATATAATAATGTGATTTTTCTTCTTTAGTCTATTATTATAAGAGTTTATTTTGACTGATTTTAATATTGACCAATCTTGCATCCCTGGAATATATACTACTTCTGTCACACTATATTTTTATGTATTACTGTATTCTATTTGTTAATATTTTGTTTTTTGTGTGGCTATATTTAATGAAGAATATCAGTCTGTACCTTTATTTTTTCTTTTTCTTTTTTTGGGGTGGGTTAGGTTCAAGATAATTCTGACTTCATGAATCAATTGAGAAATATTCACTGTTCTTCGTTTTTCATAAAATACTGCATAGAATTTGTGTTCTTTAAATGTTTAGTGGAATTCTTCAGTGAAACTATCTGATCCTGAAGATTTATTATATTTTTAGGGACAGTTTTAAATTATGAATTCTACTTTCACTAGTTATAAGCCTCTCAAATTATCTATATCAGTTTGAATGAGTTATGAAAGTATGTACTTTTTGAGAAATTGACCATTTTCATCTAATTTATGTGTATTGAGTTGCTTGTAATGGTCTCTTTTGAAGTCTGTCGGGTCTTTATAGTGAAGTCTCCTGTTTTATTCCTGATATGGGTAATTTGTATCATCTCTTTTCTTTCGAGTTTTGCCAATTTTATTGCACTTTTCATAGAATCAGATTTTTGTTTCTCTATTGGTTTTCTGCTTTCAATTTCATTCATTTTTTGCTCTCATTTTTTTTACTATTTTTTTTATTATTGTTATTTTGATTTCATTGTAGTCAGAGAACCCACAGTGTAAGATTCCAATCTTCGAGATTTTTTTGAGGTTTGTTTTGTGATCCAATATATAATCTCTCTTGGTGCTTGATTCACGGATGCTTGAAAAGAACATGTGTTCTGTTGTTATGAAGAAATTTCTGTAATTTATATGAGATATTTTTATTGATGTTTTGTTGAGTTCTGTTCCTCTGTCTCCTTGTTCCATCACGTGTTATGAGATGGGTGTTAAAATTTCCAGTTGCTATGAAGGATTCATGCATTTTTTTTGAGTTCTATTCATGTTTGCCTCCCATACTCTGCAGCTCTGTTTCTTGATGCTGACACATTTAGGGTTCCTAGGTCTTGTTGGTGCATTGATTCTTTTATCAAGTCATGGCTTCTCTCTGTCTCTGGTAGTTTTCTTTGCTTTGAAACTTACTTGATCTGATTAAGCAGTCAGTCATTCATGTTTTCTCTTTGACGTTTGTGTGATGTGTCTTTCTCTGTTCTTTTTATACCAATCTTCCTATATCGTTATCATTGAAGTATATGACTTACAGATAACATATACTTGAATTATTCTTTTATTCCCTTCGTCAATCTCTGCACTGTCTTTTAATTGTTGAATTTAAAATATGTACATTTAATGTAATTATAGATATTAGAGTTTAACATCTATAACTTTTTTTCAATTTTTTTGTTCTATTTTTCATTTATCCAATTTGAAATTTTCTTTTGCCTTGTGAGTTACTTGAATACATTTTGGAATTCCAATTTGATTCATCTAAAGTGTTTTTGAGTGTATACTTTGAAGAGATTTTTTTTAATGGTTTCTTTTTAGTGGCATGCATTCTATATATATTTTCTTAACGCAGTATGCTATTATCTGAATTTTACCAGTTTGATTAAAGTGTGTGCAAGTTCTTCCTTTTAGGTCCTTTTACCTTCCCAAATTTACAGTATAAGTTTCTTATATATTTTCTGTACAAATATTAGAACCATATAAGACACTGTTATGATTTTTGCTTTAATTATCAAACACAATTTAGAATATGCAAAAGGAAGAAAAATGTATTGCATGTGCTTTTGTTCTTTCTTCCTTCTTAGTGTTACAAGGGGCCTTCTTTTAGCATTTACATTCTGTTTAGAGAATTAACTTTAACATTCATTTAAAATTGGACTATTGGTGACAAAAATATTTCCTCCCTCGGATCTAGGAATGCCTTGATTTCCTCTTAATTCCTGAAAGATTTTCTCTGGGTATAGAATTCTGTTTTTTTTTTTTCCCTTTTTCTTTCAGCACTTAAAAAATGTTGAGCTACTTTCTCTGTAGATTTTATTGAGACACCACCCTGGCTCTCATTGTTTTCAAGATTTTTTTTCTTTTTCTGTATAGGAATTTGGATATGTATATTTTGGAGTAGATTATTTGGGTTTATATTTTTTGGAGTTCTCTCAGCTTCTTGAATCTTGACTTTTACCAAATTTGAGAATTTTTTAGTTATTATTACTTCAAATAATTTCTCAGTCTCACTTTCTTTTCTTTTCTTTTTTTTTTTTTTTAGGACTCCAGTGACATGAATACTATAACATATGTCTAAGGTTCGGTTTTGTTTGTTTGCTGTTTTGTCTCTGTTATTATCACACAATTCCTATTGTCACTGATTTTTTTTCTCTGTCTCCTGAATTAGCTGTGGAGCCTATCCACTAAATTGTCTTTTTAGGTCACTTTTTTTGTTTTTCTTTATCTCCTTTATTTTTCTGTTGACACTTTCTATTTTTCAATTGGTCTCCCCTATGTTTATAATTATTCACTGGAACATTTTCCTGATGACTGGTTCAGATCATTTTCAGATCATTCAAACAGTGTTGGTGTCCGTTGCTCAGCTCTTTCCCTCCAAGTTGAGATATTAGTGGCTCTTGCTACGACAAGTAATTTTCAATCAAAATTTGGAAGTTTTTGGTGTGTTAGACTTTGGATTTCAATTCAAGCCTTTTCTTTGGTTGGTCTTTTGAGACACAGGGTGGAGAAGTGGTGCCCACTTATTGCTACCAAAAGAGGGTGAAAGGTCAGGTGACCAGTATCTTCCCTGGATGTCCTAGGGTAGGGGCCCCTCATCACTGATGGGTCTATGTTTTGGTTCTCCACCAGATCTTTGTGGCTGGGTGGCCCTGGCTGGAAGGGCCAGGAGTCTTTGGTCACTGCTCTCCTTACACCTCCACGGAAAACCTGTGGCTGGGCTCATTGCTGCTGGGCAGTAGTGATCGTTAGGACTGTCCGCTAGTCCACCTCTGATAAAACTGCAGGCGAGGGGAAGGACACCACATTTCTCAACGGATGCTGAAGTCCAGGCCCTTGTGGGATCTCGCTGGGGTCTCTGTTGCCCAGGGGCCTAGCTTCAGAAGCAGCCTACCCTGACCCTGCTCTGACAGGGCGAGGCTGTTCTGTTACAGTTTGGGGAGAAGTCTAGATTCCACTGGGCCTTGCTAGTGTCACTGGGGTGGGGACAATTTTCTTTTTCTGTAGTGTTTGGCTGGAATTGAGCAGTTATTGGCTTTTCTGTGTTGCTAGGCAAATTCTTTTTTCATGTCCTTTGGCTGGAATTTGTTAGGGCTTTTGAAATATTGTGGATTATTAATTTTTTTTTCCGTTTCTGGCTGCCAGACTTTTCTCCCACAAGTCTAGGATATAGGAGGCAAAAAGAAAACCCAAGGAATGTACCACTGTGTCTTTCCTTGGGTATTGAGGTCGCTAGCTTGTCTTCATTCTTTTGATTCTTCTGTTTGTTTTGTATGTAATGTCCAGGGATTTTTAGATATACTCAGCATGAGGAATTGGGAAAAGTTCCTCTATTCCATCTTCCCAGAAGCAGAAGTCCCTGAAGTCTGTTTCTGTACATTCTTCTAACCAAAAATAATATTTATGGTTGTAAAAGTTTCTAAAAAATACACAGCAAAACATCGCTAACTGTGACAACAATAACCACAAAAGAAAGAAAACGTCGGATAGATTCTATATGTAGTTCAAAAAGCCTACACCATTTACCATCTGCTCCTTTGTAGCAAAATTTTGACCCCTGATTTAAACATAAGTCAACCTTGCAGAGACATAGGAAAAATATAAACTACGCCAGTTCATACCTTGTAATTCCAGTACCCACAGTTCATCTTGTAGATCTGGGCCTCTGTACTTACTTCTTCTTCCTGAAAAACGTCCCTTCATGTTTTCTTTTATGGCAAAAAGTGTGCTGGCAATTATTTATGGTTTTTTTGATGAAAATGCTTTTATTTCTCTTTAATCTTTTGAAATATATTTTATTAGACGTAGAATTCTGGGGTGATATTTTTTCTTTCAGCTCTTAAAATATGCCACTTTATTGTCTTCTGATTTGCATACTTTTTGATGAAAACTCTTTGTAATCCTTATCTCTCTCTCTCTCTTTTTTTCTGTGTATTTAGTGTGCTCCTTCAAACTGTGGCTACTTTCATAATTTCCTTTTTTTTATGTGTGTGTTTGATTTTCAACATTTTAAGTATGACAGGTCTAGATTTTTTATTTTGTTTGATGTTCTTGGACAATTTGGATCTGTAACTTAATGTCTGTTATTAACTTAGGAAAATACCTTGCCATTATCTCTTCAGATATCTATTTTTCTGCCCTATGTGTACTCTTCTCTTTCTGGGTGTCCAGATACACACATACACTGCTTGATACTGTGAGTCTTGGATACTCTGCTTTTTTCTCTATTATACTTTTTCCTTTTTGTGTTTGCATAATTTATATTGATCTATTTTCAAGTTATTGATTTTTCTACTCAGCTGAATTATATTACCAAACCCACACTAAAGCACTTTCAACTTTGTTATTCATATTGTTTTATTTTTATCATTCCTATTTGATTCTTTCTTTTAGTTTGCATGTCTGTGGAATTTCTTCCATTGGATTATTAGTACTGTCCACCTTTTCCTCTTGAGTTTGTAACATATCGTCTATAGTTATCTTAAATCTCCATCCGACAGCTTCAACATATGTGTCATGTTGAAATCTGGCCTCATTGATAGTATTTCCTTCTTGTTTCTTCATGTGTCTTGTCCTCTTTTGTTCGAAAGCCCAACATCTTTCAAAAGACAGTGGAGACTGATGTAGTTAGTATCAGTGTCTGGAAATATGTGTTCCCTACTTTTTTTTGTTTTGGAAAGGTTTTTGTGTGAAGATTTGAGTTAATCCACTCACAAGTTGAGCTTTTATTTGGGTTTACTGTGGTCACTCTCTGTGCAGTATGAGTTTCAAATTATTCTAGTGTTTTCTTGTTTTGAGGCCAGGATTTCACATTCGTACATAATCAACCTTTAGCCATTCCTTAAAAATATTGAATGAATTTTTGATCTTTCTCATAGTGTCCATTATCAGCTACAAGGGAACATTTGTACCTCATCTGTCCTTGGGAGTGCCTGTTTTTAATTTATCCTGAAACCTCAGCTCTCTTGTTTATTAAAGTTGCAATTTTTCAAATTATGCAGAATTTATTTTTTATTGTAGGTGAGAGCAATGCTTTTTCCTGTTCTTTAATCCTAATCAAAAGATATAACTCCCATGTAAGCTTGTTTTATGTCTTTGACCTCTCAGTTGTGGCCTACTGAATCTCATGTGAACTATGGAATCTCTCTGAGACCTGTTTTTCTGATCTATTGAAGGCAAGTAGAAACACTTCATAGGGTTGTTTTGTAGGATTAAAAAAAAATATGTGTAGCCACAGTACTTTCCACAAAACAGCACATTTTAATTCTCCTCTGCTCTCTGACACCCAATAAAGTGGATTAAGGATGTTTCACATATGGAATATATTTTAATTGACATGTGTGTCAACCCATCAGTACAAACAATGTGACCTCATTTGTCTGTCATCATTAGGGAATGAACAGTGGTCACATATATTTGGAGATAATTTTTCAGAAAACTGCATACAGTTATTGGAGTTGGAGATGAGACAGCTGCCCTGGCTCATCCCCATATGATTACCCTTTCAAGTGGCTGTGAGTGATCCTAGGGATTTCCCTTTGTGGAGCAAAAGCTGTCTTCTCTGGCTCCTACTTTTTGATCCTTATGTTAGTTGTTAGAATTGGACTAGCTCATCGGAGTCCTGATTCCACAGCAGCTTCATTGATGTGAAGGTAACTCTCATATCCCCTCAAAGTCTTTTTTTTTAAACTATTTTTTATTTATTATTTCTATTTCAGTTATTTATGATGTTAGAACATATTTTGACATATCATACATACATGGAGTATAACTTCCCCTTCTTGTAGTTGGACATGATGTAGAGTTACAGTGGTCATGTATTCAGGGTCTTCTTGTTACCACGTGAAACCCATTTTTTTGGTTTGCTTGTTTTGATGTGATGTGTTTTCATGTGGCAGGATATCCAGGCCCATAGTCACAAACTATCACATCTCCTGGGCTCAATTCCCTTCACAGGTGGGACTCTATGAACTGACCGCCCCCCCCCCGTGGGACCTCACGAACCCAGGACTGAGCAGCACCTAGTCTACCAGATCCCCCTTTACCATGCCAGATACTTACATTGAAGGCTGTCGTCCAGGTGGGTGCAAACCTTTCAAGAGTCAATATTTTGGCTGGTTTCTTGACTAAAACTTGTTTGCATCAAACATGATGCTGTTTAACTCCATCTTCCTCATCTTTTACTGATGCATTTGGTGTTTAGCCCCAAGGACCACAGGTAATCTTTATCCTTAGGGAGTATTCTTCTGAGGATTAGCCTATTTCTGGATTTAGCCTATTTCTCTAGCACATGGTAATCATTTTAGGGTCTTGATTCTGTCTCCCACATGCTTTCTTCCTCAACTTTTTTCCATCTGATGATCATTTTGGCTGACACATCCTTCCTTAAGCAAAGGTCAGATGCAGAGGGGCCTGGAGGGGAGGCTCAGGATTCCCTTATGTGCCCACCTTAAGGTTTCGCTGTCTGAGGAGGCCTGTCTCTCTTTGCAAGCTGACCAGCTCTGAGCCCAGAGGATGCTTCTGGTTTACATTCCTGCCATTTAACTCACCTTGTGCTGCTCAGTAATGCTACCTACTGGTTTCTATCAAAATTAACTTCTCCTGGTACTCCCTTGGTTTTCCCAGAACTTGGCTCCTCCAGTCCCACAGTGGTAGAAAGATTTTGCTCAAAGGAACTTTCACCAACTTGTCTTGATGGTTCTCTGGACCAGTGCACCTGACTTTTAGTCCTTTTAAGTTCATTTATCCTCCAAGGTTCCAAATTTGAGTCTTCTAACTATTCCTTCTTATCTACAAAGGCCACCCTGTTCCCTGAGGCTTCACATACCACAAGCTCTAGTCCCAACTCGTAACCTACTTCATCCCCCTGTGTTTCTTCAAAGCATGATTCTATAGAGGTCATAGATGGTTCAGAAGCTACAGAGGGAAAAGGATGGAGCCAGGCGCCCCTCACTAGACACCTCCCCCAGGCTCTTGTGGAGTTACCCACTCCTACCTGGAGCCTCCGAGTAGTTCACAACTCTCCCCTGTGTCCTGGCTCATTGTAGACTTTCCTTTCACTTGTTAACTCCTGAATATGATTTTCCTTGAATGGGAAGACAAAAAGAAAGCAGGAATTGGAGGATTCTGCTTTCTTTACCTCACCCATTTATATTATGTCATTAACCTCCTATTTCAGTTTGGATTTTCTCAGACTTCTGTGAATGTTACTCTTCCAATACTCACTCCTGTGGCTTAGACAGCTGAATTTATTTCATGCATGCCTAATTTGGAATGTCTCTTACTTTTCCCCACCTTTCTGGTATGAAGACACTCCTTGTATACGTGCAAGATAGACCAAAATCAGAAACAGTAGAAATTAATGTGAGAATTTTCTACACAGGGGAAGAGACTTGAAATTCATTGTATAATAAACAGGTTAAAGAATATTAATTTATTTTACAACCTGGGAAAGGGGTAGGGGCTCTCAGGTGGGTGGAGGACAGAGAGTGCGGGGCAGGGGAGGCTAAAGAAAATGAAATGATACTTCTTGCTTTGACATTTCAACGCTCCTGGATGAAGTCAGTTTTTCCTGACTCTCTCTTGATTTGGTCTCTTTAAATTGTGCCTAAAACCAGAGAATCCTTTTGTCAGTTCATTTAAGAGCTTTGTGCAGGTGGGAACCACCAAACTACTTTAAAGCAGTTCAAGTAATTATTGAACGCCAACGATGTACCAGGCTTTTGCAAAGTTCTGAGGGTTGAGGAGATGAGTAACATAGTCGGTGCTTCAAGAAGCTCAGAGTTGTATAAGTTAAAGGAATCAATAATCTCCTGGTGATTATACAATGTGTAAATGTCCTCAGGGGAGAGGGAGCAAGAGTGGCCAGGGAGGCTGCCAGCCATATGGAGCAAGTCTGAGATCAGCTCCTCTTGCTAGATGGGAAGAGGAATGTTCCCAATGGATCCTTGCAGAGCCCCGTAGACTGTTCAGTCTAGAGAGGTGCACATATGCCCCCTGGAGTCTGTTCTCTGATCTCTGTCTCTCCATTTCTCACCCCATTAGATGCTGCTCAGTCCTCTATATTAAATTTCTTCCAGTAGAAGCTGTTCAGTTGGTGATTGAGCAGTCTGACTCTCCACCACTAGCAGGGGGGACATGCACATTAGCAGGATACCTGGCCATTCCCATGAAGGCCAAGAGGCCCACGATCCATCATCCCACCCCAGGTCTCTGGTTTGGAGCAACACAAATAAAAGGCATTGAAGGGCAGGCCTGAAGGTATTCTCTGAGCAGGACCCAGTGTATCAGCGGTAGACCACTAAGTGGGGGATATTCACACCATCAAATGCTATAGAGCAGTTCCAGAAGATTCACATTGATCAACTTTGATACATTTTATAAGTCCTAAGTACAGAAAAATAGCACGTTCCAGGAAGATATGGGCAGTATCTTACCATTTACCTAAAGAGGAGAAACCAACAAAATGGTACTCGAGGACAAATAAATACGTAGTAGATATATCAGAGCATGCATAATGATGACAGAAATTTCCTGGCTGCAGTCAGCTTTGCAGCAAGAGGAAGGGGAAGAGGATTTAGGGGAAACCTGCAGGACACTTGGGTTACGTCTGATTTCTTAAAATAAGAGAGTCCTACTCTCCACTCTGTGTGTATCACTAGCTACTGACTTTTTTTTTTCTCTCCTTCCTTTTATAGCTGAATTTCTCCAAAGCACAGTCTAGACTTTCTGTCTCCGAGCTCTCAAATCTCACACATTCCTCGGCCCACTCTGATCTCATATCTGGCCTCATCACGGCACGGAAACAGCTGTCACCAAAACCCCTGATGACCTCCAGGCATGTGGGTCCACGCACGCCCCCACACACATGTACACACTTTCAAGCTGAGAAAACATGAGCCAATGTGCTACCCAGATTTAGAAAATCTTAGCATCACTCCTCATTCGCATTTGATTTTGTTGACAGTCCTTCCTGGCCCTGCCTCAGCCTCTCTCTGCCAGTCCCTGTGGAGGGGCTGGTCTGGCACCTCCTCTTTCTCCCATGCTGCCCTCCCTGTCCTGGTTGCAGAGGCTGCACTGCAAGGAGGGCCACCATTATCAGCCATGTGACCTAGACTGGTTCTCAGTCACCCTGCCTCAGTTTTCCTACCTTCATCAAGGGTTTGATGGCCTCATGTGTGTACAGCTCTTGGAACAGAGCCAGCCACAGAGGTAAGCGTCTCTGCTCTTTTGCAGGTGAGCAGGTGAGCATCTGCATGCTCTGTTTTGGACTTTTGTGGTGGATGCACCCATCCGTGCCCTGGCCTCCAGCATTTCAGCACCGAGAGCCAAGGGGGCTTTGAAAACTGGAACCTGTGTTCTCACACCAGATTCACACATGGTCAGCGTCTCTTTATTGTTTTCATAATGAAGAGGCAGTTGGTTGGGTCCCAGGGCCTGTGTGGGCTGGCCCACCTCCCTTATCCACACCTCCCTCCACTCCACTCTTCCTCAGGCAGGGTCTTTGAGTATGCCGCTTTGCTCTCTCAGCCTGAAGTCTTCCTGCCTGATTGGCACTCACCTATCCTGACATTAGTCTGAATATCTTAGACTCCCTTAGTGAAAGTCTGTTTGAATCATGGGCTCTCATAGCACCATCTGTCTTTTTTTTTTTTTTTGGTAGCATTTCATGATGTTTTAGTGGTATGGCTGTTGATTTACTCAGCAGCATTTATCGAGCACCTACTGTGTGCCAGGAATCATACTGGATGCTGGGACATAGCAGGGACACAAAGACCTGGTCCTCACGTCCCAGGAGTTGCCAGTCTCTCAGGAAGCAACCTTCAGCAGAGAACTCTGAGCTCAGGCGGGGTTACAGAGAGAAGGGTATATTCAAATATTCAAAGGCACACAAGCAGGAAAATCCATGATCCTGGAAGAATTATAAGGGAAAGTCAGGGAGAGAAGAGACTGGAGGACAATGAAGAGCAGCCAGGATTCTGGAAGGAAAGAACACCAGGGCGGGAAGGAGCCCTTACAAACTCCAACAAAGCAGGAGTCAAGGAGGGCATTAGACACCAAGAAAGCCCACGAGAGGAGTGGGCCTGGTAAAGGGCTTATCTCAGGCTACAAGCAAGCAGTGTGACAGGTGTAACTCTTGGCTGGGAGGAGCACTCAGCCATGTCACTAGGGAGGCAGGCTCTCTCTTCCCATTTGCTCTTTGTCCTCTGCAGGTGACCTCTGATCTTGTGCTTGTTGTCTCATGATCACAAGATGGCTGCTGCTCCTCCAGATCTTGCTTCTTTGTTCTAGGAAGGAAGGATAGGAAGCAAGAAAGGGCAAAGGGCTTTCTCTTAGGGAGTTTTGGTTGTTTTTGCTGCTATTACTGTTAAATAGAAGAAGGCTGCTTATCTCTGGGACTTCTGTCACTTCTTACTGGCTAATGGATAAAAACACTGTTCCAAAGGCTGTGACATTATATTTATCTTGACACATTTTATACTTCTTAAAAAAATGTTTTCATTTTAGAAGGCAGTGCCTGTTCCAGAAGGCAGCTGTGAGCAGGTGTGAGGCCTCCCAGTTCAAGATGTCAGCGGGCTTTAGGAAAGGATATTAGACTTGTCTTCGGAACTAGTCTCCACCCTGTGCCCACTGAGGAAATAGGTCCCATCATCTGTCATATGGGATCCAAGTAATAGGAAAGACGGTTATGTCTTCTGTCTCCTCTTGCTTTGCTACCCAGGAGTCCTGGGTCAGGCAGGGATCTGAGAGGTTCAAGTTAAAGAATTCTACTTAAAAGCAACCATAGTAATAATAGATTAATCATTTATTTATTTATTTTTTTGTCTAAAACATCAAACAACCAGACCAATTATGGGCTCTCAAAGCACGATTTGTCTTTTTTTGGTAGCAAAATCTGGATCTCTGCTGTGAGTAGGTAGGCCGTTCATCTCTGACACGGGGTGAGTTCTTCCCCACTGAGAGCCTCTTGTGCTTCCTAAGGGCAGGGCTGGAAGAAGGTGGAGGCCATAGCTGTGTTGACCAGGAGGCTCAGGGCCCATGGCATCTGGGGCAGTGGTCATGGAGGAGAGGCGCTCTCCCACCAATACTCTCAGAGAGCAGCAAGAAAGGGTGGGCTGCTCTCTTCTTATCCACCCACATGGAAAGACCAGACCACCCCCCGCCCTGGCCCAGAGATCCAGCCCAACTGCAACTGAAGGACAGAGGGCCGTGAGGGGTCCCCTGAGCTCCCTCTGTCCTCTACCCAGTTCCCCCTCTGCTCCTGCAGGCTGTCCTCTTCCTCACAGCTGAGGTGCCCCCTGTCTTGGGGAGCCCTCTTGGACTGATCTGGTCCACATTGGCCCCCTTTTGTCCAGCCATTGCTCGGGCCTCTAAGGCCTTCTCGTGGTTCATTCCTGTGTGGGGTAAGGGATGTCTCTGCTGTCACAAACCTGAGGACAGTGAAACATCTCCCACTTCTCCATTTCTCGGGGAGGCTGCTGGAAGGGCACCAGCCGGTTGAGGGAGAGGGGGGTGTGCTCTGGCTCGTGGGAGTTGCCTGTGAACTGAACCCCTGTCTGCTTTGCCTGAGGACTTAGGGCTGAACACACAAGAGGGGCCATCTTTTGATTCCCAGGGTCTTTACTGGGGAGCGGGCCCTGACTTTACCTGTCCCCCATAAGTCACTTTCTTCCCTCGAAGACAGGTGTCTGGCCCATGGAGCAGGAAAGGAGACCAGTGGGTCAGGATGTCAGGAGGACAGAGACCAGATTGGCATCCCTGAAGTCCGAGTGCTGCCTTCCTTTCTCCTGGCCTGTCCTCTCCCTTCCTAGGTCAGGGTCATGAGCCTCAGCTGGCAATCACTGTTTCCTAGGAGCCTGATGGATGGGGAGAGCCTTGGACGCAGCTGGTGCAGGTGCGTCCTGACATGGTACTTCTTCATGAGCATTCTCGGAGGGACTAATGTTCATCCGCAGTGAAGGGCCACCCTTAATGACTTTGTCTTGCCATCATCCAGGGAGTGTGTTTTTGCTCCTGTATGTCTGGTTTGGGCTGCTACCACATCTTCTTCATCTGGGCTGCTGCAGAATAATAATCCTGAGAGTGGCTCTTTTTCTTCCTCCTTCTCCTGCTCTTCCTTCTCTGGACCTCAGGTATGCATGAATATATTGCTCTTAGCAATGATTACCGTTAGAGTTAAAATAACAATAATGGTTTTTACACTATGGTAGGCTGTTTCTTCACATTTCCACCCTGTTTCTAAGTCACCGAAGTGGCTTTGCACTTTCCTTATTTGCCCCTGTCCTCTCAATATGTCAGTCTCTCTTTCTTGAAATAATTCGAAACCACTTTTGATGATGGGGTGTGGGGTGGCAAGGAGAGAAGTTCTGCTGAGATGTGGAATTAGAAAGTGAAATTGGATGTACGTCAGGGTCCGATCTGAGTGACTTTGGCCAAGTGACTTCATTGCTCCGCGCTCTGACTTTGGTGGGTATAATTTGCCATGACAGTGCAAAACTTTCAGACTTATGTCACAGTGCAAACAGGACACTGCTTGTTCATTCAGTCAGCAACTGTTCCCTGGGCACCTTTGCCACATCTGGGCACTGCAGTGGGCTCTGGGGGATGCTCACTAGCACTCAGTGAATCTCACATCTAGTCTGTCAAGTGCAATTATCCCTTATGCTCAGCTGACCTCTCAGATCTCTTTGGAATGCCGGTTAAAAAACAAAATTGGAGAGTAAGAGCCTCTCCAAATTGGCTTAGGAGCTCACACTGAGAATAAATCTTTGAGCTGAGTCTCACTTGCTGCTGCTCTGGGTATAAGTTCTCTCCAGAGTCAGCTACACCCAGTGAGTCTTAGGTGGATGGGGGTCATTTCTATTTTTGGTACCAGGGATTGAACTGAGGGGCACTTAACCATTGAGCCACATCCTCAGTCCTTTTATATTTCATTTTGGGACAGGTTCTTGCTGAGTTGCTTAGGGCCTTGTTAAGTTGCTGAGGCGGGCTTTGAACTCACAATCTTCCTGCCTCAACCTCCTGAGCTGCTGGGATTACAGGCATGCACCATGGCGCCCAGTGAGGTCATGGTTTTGATGAAGAAATCTGTTGAGCCAAGAAGCTGTTGAGCCAGTTCTGTTAATTTGTCCTGGGGCCCTGTGGATCCTAAGATGAAAAAGACATTGGTTTAGTCCTTAAGGAATTAATAGTGTGTGAGAAGACCCGACAAGGAGGCAGCCAAGCCCCCCCCCCCAATTTGTGTGGTCACTGGGGAGTTGATGGAGGCAGCTCATGCCCAGGAAGTCACTCAGCTAGGACTCCAGGATGGCATCCACAAGAGTCACCAGTGTTGGTCAGTTCTTTGTTGCTATGAACAAAATACCCAAGAAGAACAACTTGGTGGAGAAAAAGGTTATTTTGGCTCATGGGTTTAGAGGTTCATTTCATGGTTGGCCAGCTCCATTGATCTGAATCTGAGATGAGGGAGAAGGGCATGGTGGAGGAAAGCTACCAGCTCAGGAAGAAGAGAGGGGTGAGGAAGGGGCTGCAGGAAAGATGCACCCCACCAGGGCACACCCTCCGTGATCCCCCTCCTCCAGCCATGCCCCACCTGCTTATAGTTACCACTCAGTCCATTCAAACTAGGATGCACTGATTAAGTTTCAGGTCTCATAATCCATCAATCATTTCACTTCTTCTCACACAAGGAACTTTTGTGGTGGGGGGGCACATTTTATAAAGAAACCACAAGAGCTCCTTTCAAAATAAAAGCTGTGACATTTCTGGGTTTGGAATAATAGATGCATTTTCCCTATTTTTCTTGCTAACTACAATGAAAGATACTGGATATTTTATAAAATAAACAAAAGAAAGGCTCTGCAAGGTGGAGAGAAGGAGGCAAGACTGGTTAAGGATGTTGAGGAGTGACATGGTAGTGAGTTCTCTGGGATTTTTTTTTCCCTTATATCCTGAACTGGGTGTTGGAGAAGCTGGTAATTCAGAAACACCAATGGACACAGTCAAGAAAAGCCTTTTTTTTTTTTTTTCTAGATGAAAGACCAGAAAGAAAACAGATCAGAATAACAGGATATGTTTAGAGAATCACCTTCTACTCTTTGAAATACAGCAGAAAAGACTGCACTGCCTACCTCCTAGAACATACCATGTGGGGAGACTCAGCAATAGTTATGAGATGCCCCTGTCCTGTCCGCACCCCCCCCCCCGCCCCGGTCCCTGGGTTGTCACAGAAGAAAGTGAAGCAGTGTATGTCTGACTTTGATTTCTGGTGGAGATAGTGAGGTACCATTCCAATGCCAGAGGAGGACTGCTAAAACAGAGAATTTACCAACTTCCAGAATCTCAAGCATCCAGGATACACTAAGAATCAGCCTCCAAACTAAGAATCAGAAACATCTCCATTTGAATGAGAAAAGACAATTAACAGGTGCCAACATGGAGGTGACAAAGATGTTGGAACTATAGGGCAATGATGTTTAAAGCAGCCATCATAAAATGCTTTGACAAGCAATCACAAACATGTTAGAAACAAATGAAGAAAGTCTCAACCAAGAAACAGTAGACATAAAGAACCAAATGGAAACTTTAAAAATACAATAACTAAAATTAGCAAAACCTCAACAAGGCTAAACAGATTAGAATATACAGAGAAAGATAGAACAATAGAAATTGCCCAACTGGAAAAACAGAGAAAAATAGACTAAAAAAGAAAATAAATAGGGGTTGGGGACACATTAGACTCTAACACTTGTGTCATTGGAGTTCCAGAAAAAAAGGAGAAAATTAACAAGACTGAAAAAGTAGTCAAGAAGCAATGGTTGAAAATTCCCAGAGATTCACGAAGTTGAAAACCCCTCAAAAGTAGAAGCTTAAAGAAATTCATGCCAAGACACATTCTAATAAACTCCTGAAAACTAAAGATGAAGAAAAAATCTTTTAAGTAGAAAGATATGATAGAAATGGCGCTTATTTTTAAGGGTAGAACAATTAGAGTGCCAGTAGATTTCTCATCAGAAACCACGGAAGTCAGAAGAAACGGCAAAACTCAACATTCTGCATCTAGTGACATTGACCTCGGGAATGAAGAAACATCCGATGAAAGAAAACCAAGAAAATTTACCACTAGCAAAGTTACCCTAAAAGAATGGCTGAGTTAAATTATCTAAATAGAGATAAAATGATATGAGAAGGAATTTAGAACATTAGGGAGAAAATAAAATAACAGAACGAGTAAAAATATGAGTAAACACAATAGAATTTTCTTTACTTTTCAGTTTCTCAAATACGACCGATAGTTGAAGAAAAAATCATAATGCTGTCTAGGTATAATGCTCAATGTAAAGTAAATACTTAAAGATAATTATGTTACAAATGTAGTAAGTTAAAGAAATGCAAGTGCAGGTAAGTTTCTACACTTTACTAGAACCGGTAAAATACCAACACTAGCAGACAGTGACAGTTATGTGTATACAGTTTAATTCCTAAAGAATAGTTAAAATATCTCTCCAAATAAACAAGTTCAAAACATTAGATGGAATCCCAAAGAAAGTACAAGTAATTCATAGGAAAGAATGACAAAGGAAATAGATGAATAAGGCAAAAAGAAACAGAAAACAAAAATTAAAATGCCAGACTTAAACTTTAGAATGAAATGTAAACAATTAAATGAAATGTAAATGTAAATGATCTAAATATACTGATTAAGAGATAAACATTAGTTGCATAAAAAATGACCTCAATACATGCTGTCTACCTGAAACTGACTTAAAATATGAGATACATTAGTTGAAATCAAAAGATACTGCATGCAAACATTAATCAAAGGAGAACACGAATGAATATGTTAATAGCAAATAAAGTTAACTTTAGAGTAAAAAGAATTACCAGAGACAGTGAGGAACATTGTATAATGATAAAAGGATCAATCCATTAAGCAAACCCAATATGTGAAATGAAATCCATTGTATTAACAGGCAAAATTAAAAAATTCAAGGATCATAACAACTGATGCATAAAATACAGTTGGCAAAATCCAAGTCACTTTAATGATGAAACTTCAATTTATATAGAAAAAGAAAGTAGGAATAGAGTGGAATTTCCTTAATTTGATTAAAAAAAAATCCCAAAAGCCAACAGTTGACATCATACTTAACACATCTGATCCTACTAAGGTTGGGATCAAGGTAAGGCTATTTGCTCTTAACCTTCTTGTTCAACATAAGGCTGAAACTCTTCGTCAGTGCACTATAGCAAGAAAGAAAATAAAGGTCCTACAGATCAGAAAGGAAGAGATGAAACTGAAACTATGTGCAGATTACATAATAGTCTATGTAAAAAATTCCCCTAGGAATTTATCAAAACCTCTTAGAATTCATAAGTGAGTGCAGCAAGATTGTAGGATATAAACCCAACACAAAAAAATTAATGTGTTTCCTTTGTATTAGTCAGGATTAGTCAGCCCTAGTCTGAGACTAAAAATCCTAGAAACTCCAGGAGAATCACTGGTGAGAGTCCAGTTTGGAAGAGTCAAGGAGTTAGAATCCAACTTTCTCTGGCAGCGATTCCACTAATAGAGGCCCCGCTCAGGTCTGAAGCTTGCCTCTTCCTTCTTCTGTTTTTCATTAATTTAATTTTTAAAAAAAATTTTTTTAAATTTTTTGTTCCACCTGGGCTCCCTGCCTATTGATGGTACATCCCACATCGAGGGTGAGTGTCCCCCTCAGCTTGCTGTCTCCCATGCCAATCATTCCCAGAAATACCTTCATCAACACTTCCAGAAGCCTCTTAGTCTTAGGCATCTCTCAATCTAACCAAATTGGCAATCCAGATTAAACCCCACTGTTTTCTACTAGCAATGCATATATGTAAATCAAAATCATATTATCATTTATAATTATTTAAGAAAAATGAAATACTTGGATATAACAAAATATGCACAGAACTCGTATGCTGAAAACTATAAAACTGAAGAAAGAATCCAAGTAGATGTAAGTAAATGGAGAGATATAATGTTTGCATAGATTGGAAAATTCAACATTTACTAAGATGTCAGTTTCATCCAAAATGATATATAGGTTTAACACAATACATATTGAAATTCCAGGGAGAATTTTTTTAATGAATATAGATAAGATTATTCTTCAATTTATATAGAAAAAGGAAATAGAATATGTAAACCAATTTTTTAAAAAAGAAAAGTGAAATGGAAGGAATCAGTTTGTCTGACTTTAGGACATACTATACTACAGGAATCCAGACATTATGGAATTGTTGGGGGGATGAACACATCAATGGAATGTGCTAGTCAGTTTTTTTGTCATTTTGGCTGAGATAGCTGCCAAGAGCAACTTGAAAGAGGAAAAGTTTATTTTGGCTTATGGTTTCAGAGTTTCAGTCCGTGGTTGGCTGACTCCATTTCTCTAGGTATGAGATGAGGCAGAACGTCATGGGGATAAGGTATGGGGGGGGGAGAAGCTTCTCAGCTCATGGCAGCCAGGAAGTGACATGAGAAAGAATTGAGGTTCCATGGAAAAATATATATCCTAAAGGCATGCTCTACCTCCTCTAGCCACCTCCCACCTGCCTACAGTGACCAGCTAGCACAATAGTCCTTTCAAATCTGTCAACTAGATTAATCTATTGATTAGGTTAAAGCTCATGCAATATAATCATTTTAGCTCTGAGCATTCCTGCATTGTCTCACACAGGAGCTTTTGGGGGACACCTCACATCCACACCATCACATGGGATGGTGTGAGTGAACCCAGAAATTTCTCCACAAAAATAAAGTCAATTGTGTTTCAAGGGGAATAGGATCAACTTTATTTAAGTATAGTTTATATACAACAGAAGTTAACCAATTTTAAGTGCTTAGCTTGATTAGTTTGGTACTATGTGTATAGTGTATAACCATAAAATATAATAAAAATATGGAACAATTTGTAATAAAAATATGGAACAATTAGTCATGTCAAAGTTTCTTCATACAACCTTCTAGTCAGTCACTTTTCCAAACTTCTGGCCTTAAGCAATCGATAACCATTTCCTATTTCCACAATTTTGTCATCTCTGGAATTTCATACACTTGGGACTGTGCAGTGTTACAAACTTCTATCTACATCTTTTTTTAATTTTTATTTTTTGCATATAGTTTTTGAACTTCACCCATGTGACTATTATTCTATTTACTGTAGCAAGCAGGAGAGTCTTTTCAATGACTGGTGCTGTATAAACTGGGCTTCCTTAGGAAAAGAAACGAAACTTATACCAAAATTAGCTTATAAAAGAAGATAATATATAGTATAAAATATTTGGGATCTGGGCTGGATAAAAAGTTGTCACATATGATACCAAAAACCTGATTAATAAGTGTTAATAATTAGACTGTATCAAAACTAAAAAAAATTACTCTGTGATAAGTCTTGTTGAGGTTGAAAGGATAAGATACTGGCTGAAAAAAATATTTGAAAATCACTGTTGTGGTTTGGATGTGAAGTGTCCCCCAAAAGCTCACGTGTGAGACAATGCAAGAAGGTTGAGAGAAGAAATGATTGGGTTATGAAAGCCTTAACTCAATCAGTGAATTAATCCCCTGATGGGATTAACTGAGTGGTAACTGAAGTGGTGGGGTGTTGCTGGAGGAGGTGGGAATTGGAGTGAGACTTTGCGGTTAAATATTTGTATCTGGTGAGTGGTCTCTCCCTGCTTCCTGATTACCACATAACCTGAATCTACACATGTGATAGAAGGGCACAGACCAGTACACACGCTTTGAAGCAATGTCCTTTTTATGGTTTTAATTCTGCATTATCATATGGAAAATGTAACTATTATGGAAAACTGAATGAAGGGCCCAGGAGACGTCTTTGTACTTCCTATGAATCTGTAATTATTTTAAACATAAAAAGTTTAAAAACTAAAAAAAGAAACCAAAGGCTCTGAGTAAAACTACTGGGATTTCTCCCCAATGTGGTGCTCACTGAGGTGAGAGAAAGTCAGAGGAAGAGGAAACTCACACCAACCAGGTGTTTTCTCTTAATCAGCAGCATTCTGGAAATCAAGAAAAAGGGATGCGAGAGTAGCAGTGGTATGTGCCACCGTGCCTGATGTAAGTCGATATTTTTAAAGTTTTACTTTTTTATTGATGCATTTAATTGTACATATTAGTGGGATTCATTGTAACAGATTCATCCATGCGCCTAACAAAGTTTTAAAAAGAATCACAGTCAGGCACAGGTTATACATTCCCATTGTATCCTGTTGATGTTACAGACAAGTGCGGTAAAAATTAGCATGTTGAACAGAAAGAGATTAGGATTAAAGCATAACTGAAATGAAATGGCTGGAAATATTAGGTTTTTAAGGAGCTCCATAAATTATGAAAAATTTTACTTGATTTCACTCTTTCTCTGTCTTGGCCACCATCACCACTCAGTTCAAAGAGTATTTGAGACACACCCACCATTTATTCTAGTCTATCATTTGGAGAAGCAAAAGGTAAGGATCCCAGACTGAGGGTCAGGAGGACTTCTGTGACACAGTGGTCAGCAGGGCCTGACATGGTCCCCTGTGACTTGCCCTTTTGGTGGTCAGACCTTGGCTACTGTCCGCTGTGATTTAGCTGGACCCCGTGACTTGGTTCTCACCCATGGAATGCAGAGGAAATGGTGGAGCGTCTTGCTGTGATTGGGCTGGCTTTGTTTCTCTCCTTTGCCTTTCAGACTGTGATGGAGCAAGCTCCTCTATTGGAAGGGCTCATGTGGGAAAGAGCTGGATCTCTCTAACCCTCCTCTAGCAGCTGGATTCTGAGGCCCAGAGGTCAACAGCAAGTGAGGATCAAGCCAGGTGGGTGAGTGGGAAGGGAAAGCTCCTGGAGATGCATGCAGCCTGTGAGATTCCTGAGCCAGCTGAGCTGTGCTTGCGTTCCTGGTTCCGGGAAAATGGGAGGTAAGACGTGCTACTGTAGGCCACAGAGTTTCAGGTAGTTTATTATGCAGCAATAGGTGACCAAAATAGATATTAAGACTTTTGCTTAATAAAAAGAAAGCAGTAGGCCTATGGTCAACTGGCCCAGTTCAAATGAAAGGACAAGAACCACTCTTGCCATCTCCAGTTCACCATTGTGCCCTGTGCTATTTTGTACCCTTGTTTAGGCTCTTCCTGCCTAAGGTGACGACATTTGTGTTGATTCATGTTTTCCAAAGGTGATTCACCCTTCTTCACTGTGATGATGTTTTCTCCTTTTGAATCGAGTGGGCCTATGAATTGATGCTATTTGACTTCTGAGGTTGGATCACACAAAATAACATAGTTTTTGCTTGTCCTATTGGAACACTTACTTGGGAATCCAGCCGTCATGCTGTGAGGGAGCCAAGCATCCACACAGGAGGCCCCAGCTGGCCACCAACAGTGGCCACCACAGGCGGATGGGACAGAGAGTTGGAAGATTGGATCCCCAGCCTTTTAGCCTCCTGCCCTGATTGACACTAAGGAGTTTAGACTGAGGATCTCCAAGTGTGAAAACAAAATGTCATCATGATTTTAATTCACTAAATCTGGGGGTGGTTGGTTACGCAGCATTAGAGACAAAGAACCACCTACGTGTCCGTGTGTGTGACTGTGTGCTTCTACAAGGAAGGCTGGACACCCAGGTCCTAAAAGCTCTGAAAGGCTAGAAAATAGGCAGCAGATGTGTTGGGTCCTTGGGAGACACAACCACAAGAGGGTGCTTAACATTACCTCCTGTTCTGAGAGGTGACCATGCTTCTTGGGGCTGCATCCACTCCTGGCAGGATGCTGTTAGCAGGGCCCCAATTGAAACTAGGATTGGGCCAGGATGTGGGACTGCCTAATATTTGGCATCTCTTTTAACAGATTGATTTTCTTTATTTAGAGGATAGGATCAACCTCCAAGGAGTCAGGGCAGAGGAGAACATGTCTGAGCTGGCTCAGCTTTCCTCAGCAATCCTGGGTGACTCTGCTCAAACTTCTGCCCAGCAAAACAGGCCGGCACTGGGCTGCAGCAATGTCTTCTCTGCTGGGCAGGCATCAGCGCCATCTTGCGCTGGTTGTCACTGTAACAGCTCCTTTGTCTTCCCTCCTGCTCTATCAGCCTACCGAAGTCCTCCCTACAAACATGGAGTGTGTTCCCCTGAGGTGTACTTTGGAAGACACAGATTTCTTGTCTCACAGCCCGGGGATGTTCCTGTTATTTGTGTTTGCCTGAGCCGGCCACAATCTGCCCCTTATTCCGTCTCTGGGTTATTCTTCCCAAGACTCTACCCACAGACTCTGGCACCTCAGAATATCCCCAGTCTGCTGACATCAAGTAGAGTGCAGCAGCAGTGAGCCAGCAGACAGCAGTGAACAGGGAAGGGAACTTACGACTGACCGTAATAAAATGGCAGGGGATTGGGCTGCCATTGACAATGGACATTATAAGAGAGCGAGATGATGGGAGAACAGAGCACCTACTGAAGGGAGATTTGATATGATAAAATTCAAGGTGATAGCTCTTGTTGGAAAAATAAGATCTACCTTTCATGTCACATGTGGGTGATGATGAGACCTCAAGTGAAGAAGAAAGCCCTGGGGGGCAGGACAAGAGCTGCATAGAGTTCAATGTCAGTGCAAAACTCCTTTCAAAGAGAGAAATCTGCAGCAAAATATTCTTTCATTCATTCTACAAACCACAGTGAGCACCTCCATGTGAAAACACCAAAGTATATACTCAGATAAAAGAGTAATCATATGTACCCTAATTTCTGTCTTCACAGACATGTCACTCCAGAGGGTACCAGTTGTGAAAGAAAGACTTAACAAATAAACAGTTCAATGCAAATTTTGACAACTGCTAGGAGAGGAAAAATAGGGGCGTGAAGACTTGGTTTGGACTTCTGTGAGTAAATGACACTAAGGCAGAAGTCCTGCTGTCTGTAGGGTGCATGCCCATGGGAGAGCCTCATCTCATGGTGTAGCCCTCACCTTCAGAATGAGAAGGGAGCCATTCTAATTAGTGTTTTTGATTATAGGAAAAGAGAAATAGGCTGGCTGTTTAGGTCAAGAAATGATTTGTTTCAAAGATAGGAAGCCTTGAATAATCACTAGGGAAGTAGGAGAACTAGGTTTGACAGGTGTGCACACACCATGAACCATCCCCAGAGAAGACCCTATCCTGGAGGCTGAGTGTTGCAACTGTTCCCCAGGCAAATGGCCTGTGATCACCAGCTCCAATTCAAAACCAGAACTAGGTTTTAGAGAGGCCAAGGTGGCTTTGCTGATTAGAGATTCCCTGGATCTCTAATCCTGCATCTGGAGTTCACTTGGCCTCTCAACCAGCTACAAAAGTGGGCATTTAGACATTCAGAGGCAACCACCATTCCCAGATGGCACATTCCCATTCTACCTAAATTCGTGGCTGGGTAGGGTGGGCACAGGTATGCATGGCTCTGGGACACAAGCTCTTTCTGGGGCCCTATGGAGTGTCATGGTGGGAATGAGCACAGCAGCACAGGCAGTGGGAATCTGCATCTGATTTTGCATTCTGAAGTGTACACCCTGTGTGCATGTGAATGCAGAATCAGCTCACCTATCAAATTAAAAAGCCTTTTAAAACATTATAGTTATTCATTGATTATGCAGTGAGTACTGTGAAATCCAACATTTCTACAAGGCATTTTGACAATGTAGATCCAAAAGCCTTGAAGATAAAGCCCTTGACTTGGTTCTATGCCTGGGAAAATAGCCTAAGGAAATAATTAAGGATAAGGACACAGATTTACCAGAAGAATATAGGTCGTAACTACAAAAGTGCTGCTGCAAAGGAAGTATCAGTGAGAATTCACGCATAAAGTGGGAAAATGAAATCCAATTAATTTAGCAAGAATCACCTTCTCGTGCCTCTTGGGGCAGATGGTGCTTTAGGAATGGCTCACTGTAGGGCTCATGCAAAATTGTAAATATCTGTTGGTAAGTTCATTCTTCCCAGTGTTTTCACTTTCTCTGTGTTCATTCTGATCCAATACAGGTTTTCTACTCATAGCTTAGAGCAGTCCCTAGAGTTCACCTTTAGCAGCAAAGCAGATCTGTGTCTCAGCATTCTAAGGGAAAACTCTAGGCACTCTCTGATTGGACAGGTTGAATCACATGACCTCCTGGACCAGTTCAATGCAAATTGGTGGGAAGGCTGCTCCCCACCTACTCAGTCCTGGGTGTGGTCTTTCCATCCAGGGCTGGGTGTTAAGAAGCCATGCCTCAATGCCCTCCTTAATTGGCTCCCTGTGAACAAAACCTTCTCTGGACCTGGACTGTCTTGCTAGGGTAGATCGGGTTTATATTTCAATCTGACCATAAAACCACACATTAGGAAAGGTACCTAATCAATTAGTTCTAATTAATTATGAACAGAATGTGTCTCCAGCTGTGGGATGCGGTTTGTTTTCTGTTGGCTCTAATTAGAAAAAGTTTAGTGACTGTCTAAAAATAAAATGTCTGTGCAAGGGAGCCATGGGACGGGGGCGGGGGAGGGGGGAATAGAAAAAGAGCAGGTGGTTAGAATTAGTGTTAAATGGCAACTAGAATGCTGTAACCGCTTCCCATTGACGTGGAAGCAGCTTGCTTGATGCTGAATATAGCTCAAGACAGAGTTCTGGGGGAAGCAGAGACTTCTCCATTCAAGGACCGCCCTTCCCTGCGCCATTCATCACTCTCAGCTCTCTCCTGTAGGCTTCCTAGGCAAAGCTAGCCAGCAGCAGTCCACCTTGGGCCAGGCTGGGTGGGCACAACAGGACCTTGGGTCCCAGATGATTCTGGCTGCAAGATGCTGCTACCAGTGGGGAAATGCTAGAGCTCGGTGTCCTGTTAGAGCTCTGTCTAGGACAAGGAGGGTGTGCCTCTGCTGGGGGAGACGGAGGGAACTTTCTGGAGATATCAGGTATTGAGGGAATTTCTCACTGTCTCCGTGGCTTCTGTGTTACTCAGGTTCATGTCAGTGTAATGAATACCTGGGATAATGAACTTACATATAGAAAGGTCTTATTTTGGCTTGTAGTTTTGGAGATTCGGATCCAAGATTGATGGGCTGTTGCTTTGGGCTTTGGGTGAGCATGCTGGATGGCAATGGATGAGAGCAGGTGGTGGAAGAAATGCCCAGGAAGCAAAGAGAAAGAGGAGGGACCAGGGCCCTGAGCACCTTCCCCTAAACCCCAAAGGTTCCATTGTCTCTCAATAGTGCCATCCTGGGGACGGGGGACATTAAAAATCCAAACTCTAGTTTCCTGTCTGTGTGTTGTAGAAAAATGATGTATTTGCTGCTAGATGCTTTCAAGAACATATTAAACCTGACCCACACCTGCTTAAGGTCTGTGAGGTTTAAGGGGTTGAGTGCAATGAGCACCCAGCATTGGGCACCAGAGGTCACTGGGGAATAGGACAGATGGGTTTTATAGATGTGCTGGGAGGTGGTGGTGAAGAAGACAGGGGCCAGAGGAAAATGAGAGTGAGTCCCTATCATTTTGAGCCCCATAACCTCAGGCAAGTCACTCGCACCTCTGAAGCTGTCTCCCCTTCTGTTCCACTGAGATGTGAATTCCAATCTCACAAGGTGGCTTAGCGGATTGAATGAGATAGCGGATGGTGTTGGAGCGCAGCAGAGCGCCTGGCACAGGCACGTCCAGGAGCTCAACAAGTGGGAGCTGTTGGTGTGATAGCGACTGGAGAGCGGTGTCAAGAAATCTCTCTTTCTACCCTTGGCAGAGAATCAGTTCTCAACCGGGAAAGTTTCTTGGTGTTTCTTCTTTGCAGAACAAGTGGCAGGGAGCCACCCTCCCTCGAGTATGCTGCTTTGCTGCAGGCCACAGGTGGCTGCCACGTTCGAGTAGGAGAGCTGGCGAAAGCTCAGTGTGTCGGGACTCCTGAGTGAGGGCATCAGCAGAGCTGATACTGTCCACAAAAGGACTTCAGGCAGGGCCAGCCATGGCCGCCTCAGCCTCAGTGACATCAACTGGGACCCTCAAGACTTGAATGACATGCATAGCAAAATCCAGACTGTGGCAGAACAGAGGCAGGCCCCTCGGTCCCACTGGCTAACAGATGTCCCATGTCTTCTTCAGGGAAGTGAATGCATGTCAACCCCAAACAGGAGCCACTCTGAATGGCCTGCTGTGTCTCAGTTCATCCTCCCACTGTTTTAGAAGTTCTTATGTTTTGTGTTACGTTAAAGACATCACCTGCAAATGCCATGATTTTATTCTCTTTTATTGGTGAGCAACATTCCATTGTGTATATATGGCACATTTTAAAAATCCATTCATCTATTGAAGGGCATCTAGGTTGGTTCCATAGTTTAGCTATTGGGAATTGTGCTGCTATAAACATTGATGGATGGAGTTAGAGAAGACAATGCTAAGTGGAGTCAGCCAATCTCCAAAAACCAAATGCTGGATGTTTTCTTTGATATAAGGAGGCTGATTCACAGTGGGATAGGGAGCGGGAGCATGGGAGGAATAGACAAACTCTAGATAGAGCAGAGGGATTGGAGGGGAAGGGAGGGGGCAGAGGGTTATTAATGATGGTGGAATGTGATGATCATTATTATCCAGAGTACAGGTATAAAGGCACGTATTGGTGTGGATATACTGTGTATACAACCAGAGATATGAAAAATTGTGCTCTATATGAGTAATAAGAATTGTAATGCATTCCACTGTCACATATAAATAAAAAATAAATAAAATTGCATTTTAAAAGAAAAAAAAAGACAACTTTCAGGTATCACTGCCTTCCAAACTGTGTTCCCGGGGTGATCATTATTAAGTGATGCTAATTTTGAACACAATATCCTCTGAGCATGGAAATATGGGAGATTCCTTAAAAACCCTGGTCTAATAAAGACCAATTTAACTTGGCTAAGCCTAGCACACCCCTCCCTCAGTGCCAGGGCAGGTCAACCTACATGAGGACAGCCGCTCCTTTCCCGAGATGGGAGGAGATGCATACAAGGGCCAGACCTCTGCTGTTTTAATCCAGTGTGGTTCTTGGGCAGGACTCACTTACCTGCAAGATGTCTGTCCTCTGGATCCTGGGTCTGCTCACTGAGGGGTTTGTTTTTTTGTTAATACTGAATTGTTTCAGGAGCTGTTTCTTCCATTTCTGCTTCAGAGCATTTACTAATGTACTTAGACACTATGGGTTTGTTGGTGACAGTGTAGAAATGATGTATCCGGTTGCAGGCTGAGGCTCTGCAGCTGTATGGGGGCTTGGGCTGGGCTCCATGCCAGGCTTGAAGACTCATGCCAAGTTCCCTCAAGGGAGTTGAACTCTGCAATCTCAATAGTGGCCTTGCCTACCCAAGGGCAGGTCATACTGGCTTATGTTCAGGCTCATCACTGTAGCCCCTGTTCATTTCTGACTTCATGTTTAAGGTTGTCTATGTGTGTTCATTTTTTTGTTTTGTTTATAGTTTCTATGTTTGGAGCAAAGGATGGGTGGAGATGGATGGAAGGTGGATTTCAGTTTTTGTTTTGTCCTGGACTCTTTGGGATCCTCTGATCTGACATGTGCCTCCTTCCAAGCATGCACCTTTCTTTCTGCCTGCCTAGAACATCTTTATACTATCGAAGTAGATGAGCCCTGAAATCTGAGAGTCAAAGTCCCATGGAAGCTTATGTCCTGCTCAGGTCAGTATCTAATAAAGATGAGCAGAGCAGCCGCTTGGGGCAGCCATTTAGGGACCCAGATCCTTCCCATCCTATCACATAGTCCTCCGAGTGGAATGAAAACTTCTCCATTCAGTCTCAAGTGACTTTCTTTGGAGCTTCAAGTATTAAATTTCTCATAACAATTCAAATTCTTATTCACAACTTTTGTTTTAAACTTATTTGTATGCATGCATTCTGAGGAAACAAAGCAATCTGCCCCGAGGAAAGACATCTGGGACTAGCAGGCTCCTTTCCCCTCTTTGGAAGGCTCAGCAGGTGTCGCTGGATGTTGCTATAAAGACACCTCATGGATGAGCTTAACATTTCAGTCCGTGGACTCCAGAGTAAAGCAGATTGCCGCCATAATGTGTATGGACCTCATGCAATCAGATGAAGGATTTACAAGAAAACAAAGTGACCCCACTGGACAAAAAGAAATTCTTGCAGAAGTTGGCCTTTTGACTCAAACTTCAGCCCTGCCCTGGGTCTCCAGGATGACCATCCATCTTGCAGAGTTTGGACTTTCCAGCCCCCATAGTGTCATTGAGCCAGTTCTTTTAAATACATCTATGGGGTTTGAGGGGAAGGGAGGAGGCATGGGATAATTCATGATGGTGGAATGTGATGATCATTATTATTCAAAGTACAGGTATAAAGGCACAAATTGGTGTGAATATACTATGCATATAACCAGAGATATGAAAAATTGTGCTGTCTCTCTATATAATAAGAATTGTAATGCATTCTGCTATCATATAAATAAAAAAATAAAATAAATACATCTCTTGGTTTCTGCTGTCCTTTTTTTTTTCTGTCTTTCTCTGTCTGTCTCTCCACACATTCATCCTGTTGGTTCTGGTTTCTCTTGGGAGCTTTGCCTCTGTGAAGAAGGCAGAGGAATATTCCCTGTATGGAAAAAGCACGTGCATAGACCTGAAAGTTGGAGATAGCTGGGCTCTTTCAGGAAGCTGAACAGCATTTGGTGAGGCCTGGGTTCAGGGTGAGGCAGAGAGGTAAGAAAGATGTAAGACAGGATGATCTACACTTGGGGCACTTAGAACCATTTCAGCCCTATGGGTTGATCAGAAGCTCCTGCAGCATTTAAGTAGAGGACTGACCTGCTCAGAATTGTGTTTCCAAAGGGTCACATCATGGGGCTTAATGGATTACAAGGTGGGAGCCTGGGAGGCCAGTGAGATCCTGCTGTGGACCAGGCTGGTGATGGGGAGTTCCTGGGGTATGGGGAGGGTGTGAATCCATGCAGAGCCCTCCCTCATTCTCCCTGATATTTCATAGCCATCAGGTCTGCCTGGTATTCCAGCCACCCTTCTGAATGCTTCCTCAACTGGTTTCTGTTTGTGTGCTAAGCCCCGCCTGACATCCTATGACACATCACTGACTTCCTATCACAGGGCATTTTCTGCAACAGTGGTTTGCTCAATGGACATTAGCCAGGTTGCAGTCAGGAAGAGTCTTATTCTTTCCCACTGGCCCTGAAGCACACCACCTCTCCTTTCCTCAGTGCACATTGGCATATACCTGATGAAAACATTTGATTTTATTGAAATTGAAATTAGGATTCCACAGAGAATTTCCAAGCCGACCTGTGGACCAGCGATGGACAATAGAGAGGGGACTGTGGCAGCTGCTCATTTCCTTCACCCTACCCCCTTCTGGTCCCTTCAGGGTTGGGGATAGGGGAAAGGGTTAAGGGTTTTGTGCTGGGCTGGTTCTCTGGGAAGTTCTTGTTCCTCAAACCCTCACCATAGGGTACATGCTCTTGTTCCCTGTGCATTCAGTATGGTTCTTTGGAAACTCCCAGGGGGTCCTTTGTGCTTCCCATACCCTAATAGAACCCCAACCCCAGGGGCTTATTATTGGAGGAAGAAGCTCTCTTTGGGAAGTGGGCAGCGAACATGGTGGAGGCCAGGCCATTCAGAGTCTTGTAAGCCTCAAAGTGGACTTGCCTTGCCAGGGAAGTCCCTATGTTCTCGTCACTACCTCCAATAGTGCCAGCCCCTTCTCCTTGCTTTCACAGGGCTCTTGACCTCCTCCACAATTCAGGACACAGCTGTCACATTCTCCCAAGGACTGTTGAAGGTTCTCCTTCTAAGACAGCATGGGACCTGCAAGACTTGAAACTCGGTACTCATCCAGCCAGTATCTCATGTCCTTTATATCAGACAAGCCCACACTCTTCAGAAGGATTCTCTGGGTGGGTCTCTCATTTTTTACCTGGGTTGAGGTAGGGAAGAGGTTACAAAATTCTTCCTATAATTTTTAAAGAGATCTTTGCCTATAAGGAAACTTTGGGCTTCTCTCACCTCTAGGTTGGAGATTGGTGTTGGGTTAAGGATAGAAGGACCAGGACTATCTAATGCTATTTGTGGAATATGGGAATATGCATCACCCATTGGCCTCAAGAGGAGATGTCTGCCACAATTCTGAAAAACCAGAACGTAGCCTATTGCAAATAATTTGAAGTTTTAAATTTCTCATTGAATTAAGAATTCAGTCAACACAAAGGATTCGTTTGTTCATCTTTATCTTTGTAGTAACAAATACAGTATCTGGCACAGAGCACAGAGTAGCATTTGAATGAATAAGGATAGACTAACTTGGTAAGTGGATGAAGAAGGATCATAGGAGGGATTACATACTGTTTCTACCAATCCCTGGCTCCTGGTGATTGCACATGGTGTTCTGAAACACTCTAACCTGGGACTTGGATAGGCAGTGATTGGACATGTAGCATGTGGGCAAAGAGGTAGTGGGTTCACCTCTGAGATCTGTATAGTAAGCCAGGACTCTTGGATTTGGAGCTAAACAGAGGCTCCTTTTAACCAGACCTGAATGGTGTTTTATTTGTTGTCTTTTGTTAGTGTCATTCAGGTACAACCTAATTAGGCTAATTGATTTGTTTTGGTTCTTGCATCCCATGATTAATTAGCCAGAGGTGACCTTTATGGAGCCCCTAGGATTTCTGTTGCTTTTTGTGGTCCTCATGTCTTCTTTGACTCTTACAGATCAGTGCCACAACCTGGATTTTGTTGTATTGTATCTTCATACTCCTTTAAATCAGGGACTCATCCCCGCTGCAGATCTTCCCACCTGCATTCTGTGCAGTGGAGAATAGCCAGGAACAAGCCAAGCCAAAAATTCCAACAAGATTCCAATTTATCATGGTAATGGGAATGCCTTCTGGGCTCTTAAAAAGATGTAGTTAGGATAAAATTAAGAGGTCACCATCAAGATCAGTGAGATTTTTACTTTACTTATATGCTAAGAAGTTAGTTTCATGGGTGTTGACAGAAAATAAACCAGACTCCTGGATCATAAATGAAAGATTCTATTTCTCAGAGTAAAAGCAGCAGCCAGAATGTCAGCATAGTTCTATTGGCTTCCTTGTCCTCATGTCCTACTGTGGTAATGCACAGACCCAATTCTATGTTAGGCATGCAGTAGGTTTGTACTGACCATGAGGAACTCAGGCCAAGGGCAATTGTTTTTTGAGAAGTAGCAAACACTGCAGCAAACAGCAGGTGCATGGTGGTTTGTGGTCATGCAGTGGTCATCTTGACCTACTTAGGTGCCTCAGAAACTGCTCAACATCTGCAGACTGATTCATTGTGAAGCTGGGAACATTCAGTGAGACTGACAGGCCAATGGTGGTCTGTCAATTCCAACAAGCTCATGCTATGAGGCCACTCTAACATTTCTTTTTTTTTCTTCTTCTTATCCATCCCCAACTCTCCTTCCTTCCTTCCTTCCTTCCTTCCTTCCTTCCTTCCTTCCTTCCTTCCTTCCTTCCTTCCTTCCTTCCTTCCTTCCTTCCTTCCTTCCTTTTATTGGAGATTGAACCCAGGGGCATTTTACCACTGAGCTATGTTATTTTTTTGTTCTGAGACAGGGTCTCTCTAAATTACGTAGGGCCTTGCTAAGTTGCTGAGACTGGCCTCAAATTTGCCATCCTCCTGCCTTAGCTTCCCAAGTTTCTAGGATTACAGGCATGTGCCCCTGCACCCAGGTCCACTCCAACATTTATAACTCTGCAAATCTCCTAGGAACACCTCTGGCTTCTCAATCTCATTTTGCATAGGCCATTTCTGAGCTGAAGGGCTAACAGGTGGAGCGGCTCCCAAATCATGCTCATTGAGGGCCACACGTGTAACTTCTGTACCTCGGTGATTACACTTTTCCTCTTTCACCCAATACCCATATCCATGTCTTCACTTGAGTTGAACTGATGTAAATTAGTGTGCTGTATTCTTTTTGACATGTTGGCTTCCAAGTTGCCTTTCCATTTAAAACCTGGAATATTATGGACTCTTCCAGGATGTGACCATAGTGGGTTGGATATGAGAAGAACTGGGTTCTCCATCAGAGTAACTCCCAGGCAAAGTGTTGAGGAAGAGTCAAGAAAGGCAAGAGGTCATGCCGAGGGTCTTGAGCCCAGCCCTACAATTCTAATGAACAAGAGAGGACCACAGGCTGCTCAAACCCACTGGGCTCAGTTGAATCTTATTTCCCAGAAGAGGCCAGAATGATCTTAGAAAAACCAAATTCAGGTAATGTTCCCTTTTTTTCCCCATGAATCCTATCACATTCAAAATGAAATTCCAACTCTATTCTAAGGCTAATAAAGCTCACCACGATGCCAGCAGAGCCCTGTCTTCTTTCTTTGCCTCACTTATTCTACTCTGACCATGTTGAATCTCATCACGCTTCTACTTAAATCCCTCTGTCTGTAAATGTACTCTTCTAAGAGAGGACATCTATCAACACCCTGGTGCCCCACCAGTCATTTTCCAATGCCTAACTCTGTTTTTCATCATGGTGCTAGGTCCATGTGAAGTTGCTGGTTTCTTTTTTTATCATTATCCAGGTGGGCAGAGGCCTGGGTTCCTTGCTTACTGTTGAATAGAGCTGGCCTTCACGTGTAGACAGGATGGACTCAGCAGGCTATGATGCTTTTTTTTTGCCGAAGAAGTTGAGGTTCTTCCTGACCCGTTGGGTGATGACCTTGGACCTCTTCAGGTCTAAGAAGGTCTTGATTCCTTATCTTCTGCTTGTCCCTACACCTGCCCTGCAGTTATGGTTAAGAGTGCCTTAGTCCTGATATTCTGAGATACTATGGCATGTGGTGGTCAGGGGCTGTCAAGGAGTTATGGTCATCCTGCAGTAGTTGCCTTATTCAGGCACTTTAGTGGAATATATGAATGGAGTGAAGGAGGCCAGTCCCTGACCAGCTGGAGCTTATAGCTGCCTTTCATTTGGACCCCTTCCCAGGCATCTAGAAGGTTCTTGATGAGTTCACTCTGCAGAGACCTGCCTGCTCCTGATATAACTCGATATCACTGACATTTGGCTTTTACCACCTGACTTCCACCAAAACATCCTACTCTTGGATGCCTTGCCCATAGAATATAGGATCTGAGAGCTTCCCTGAACCCCTGGACACCATCTGAGATGCTGCTGGCTGACCATGCCTCAGCATTTTACTCTTCTTAATTAACATTGGTGTCCTAGTCATGGAAAATCATGGAAAAGAAATTAGACTTTGCAATTCTAATCCTAAATCTCTTCTCTCCTGATTGTGTGACGTATCCTCTCTGAGCCTGACTTTTCTTGTCTGAAAGATGGAGATGTGAAGCATCTTCTCTAAATAACTTTCATCAGTACTCTAAGTAGGTTATAAGGGTGTGTGTATAAAATCACCTTGTCAGTGTGACTGTTTAGCTTTCAAAAAGCAAATGGTGGGTGTTTCCAGTTCTTTTTGGCAGATGGGTGGCCACACTTTGGGTTTGTCTGTCTCACCATCTGTTGCAAGTGTGGTTTGGAGTGAGCCCAGGTTAGGATCTTGGCTTGATCACAGGGTGAGGTTCTTAATCTTCTCAAAACTTGTTTCCCCCCCCCCCCCCACTGGTGGAATAAAGATAATTCTAGTAGTAAAATTCATAGTGAAGTTAAGGAAATCAAAGCTCCTAGATCTGTCCATGGTACAAATACTCCAGATAAAGGTCACCTCTACCAATGCACAAGGGTCTTTCGAGTTTGCTGAAGATTCCATGTCTTCCAGCCCAGGCCTTTCCTAAGGAGTTATCATCTGTCACTTTCTACCTTGATGTGGCCTGAGAGCCAGTTGGGGGTTTATGAGAGCACATGGCACTGAAGCCAAGCTGCCTGGTCGTTCCTGGATCTCTTGGCACCATTCATTTCCCAACATGACCCCAATTTTGAGGATAATTTTGCACAATAAGTAAGACGATGAACAGTCACACTGGTAAACAGATGACTGCGAGTAGTGAAAGATGTTTCCCACAAAGCATTCTGAATACGGTATTTATGGACTCAAGTTGTTACCAGAATATTTATAGACTGGATGCAAATGTAAAACATATGGTGAGCTCTTCCAGAAATACTCTTTCAATTAGGCTGTGCACAGTGCTCAGCCATGCTGCTCTTTCCTCTGAAGATGCTCTACAGCATGTTTGTAGGAATGTCACTATAATTTGCAGAAAACAGGGTGAAAAAATGTCTCTCAGGGCACAGTCTTGGGGCAACTTGGGGCACCCTGTCTTGAGGCACTGCTTTTCTTTCATTAACAATGCTCATCTCCAGGGCCTAGACAGGAATGCTTTGCAAGGAAATGTGTGGTTGGATTTTTCCTTCACTTTTTGTTCCCTGACATGTGGAGATCATGGTGTGGGATGTTGCTGAAAACTCCAAGAACAGATTAAAAAAATCATCTGGAATAATGTTCTGTGTGTCTCTTGTCTTCCATTTGTTTGTGCAGGTCTGGAAGCTGTCAATACCAGGATATTCTCTGCACCCTACCTCAGGCTACCAATGCTACTGGGAAAATGCATCCCTTGTCTAGAACGTCTGCCATGGTAGCAAGTGTCCAGAGCAAGCACCCCACAAAAATCACACCATGTGCTGGGACTGATCACCATGGAAAGAATGCAGTTTTGTATAAGGTCAGTGTAATGCAGTAGGAGTAGCATGTGAGTGGATTCCACACCAAACAAGCACATGGTATGAAAATGCAAACTAGGAGATTTACAGAGGGGAGTGGCGCATGCCTCTTTTGCATAGGTTTCTTTAGGCTAGCCAATTTTCTTGGGCATGAAAAATATACTTGGGTCTTTCTGTTTAAATGGGGTAATACCCAAAGTATGCAATGCTTTGAAGAAATGGATAAAAATAAATTAATATAAGCCTTTTGGTATGTTGGTTATGTCAAACCTTAAGAAATAGCTCACATTTGCATTTCTAGTCATCTTTCACAAAAATAACCCAACTATGAACATGGTTCCATGTCAAGAGTATTATTGGTATTGCTGCTATGTAAATGTGTGTGTGTGTGTGTGTGTGTGTGTGTGTGTATGCATGCATGTGTTTAAGAGATACAACAAAGAGATACTTAGCATCTGGGAATAATTCAGTAAACTAGTAGTCACTAAAAGACTATGGTATGAAATTTAAAATTAAGCTTATTTGAGATTACATACAAATTGGTTTTTATGATAAACTGTTGTCTCTAAAAAGCAAGTTGCAAAATTAAGTGTGATAAGAGCACAATCACAAAAATACTGAAACAAATCTACCTCTATCATGTTTCAAATGGGGAAAAGACATTTGAATATTTATAAACTCTGGTAAAATGTTCTAGCTTGATACTAATGAATGGAACAGTATTTAAAAAAAAACAGTAATTACTTTTTACCTATTAAGTGGACATAGGTTTAGAAAATAGCAATGAAAAACAAAACAAAAAAATGCAGTACTGGTGAGACACAATGAGGTCAGTGGTTTTTGTTGTTATTATTTGTTTTAGAGTATAAAATAGAGTTCTCACTTTCACAGCTTATCTGTTCTCTTTATACATTTCATAACTGAATTTCAAACATGTTAGGACTAATTAGTTTGTTCACATATTGCAGAGAGATATTACATAATAGTAAAAAATATCATACAACATCTGGATGGGTCAAGAGTTGGACCGCTGACCTCTATATCCCTCTCTTTTTTGAAAAAAGAAAGAAAAAGATAAAGCATAGATTTACTTTGATATAATTAACCATGTAATTTGTTCAGAGTACAATTCATTAGACTCAAGTATCTTCATATACTTATATTACCATTATAACAATCAATGTTAGAACATTTTTATCAGCTAAAAGGCAAACCTCATAGAGAAATCAACAATAAAACAACAGAGTTGAATTACACTATAGCCCAAATTGACCTGATGGACATATACAACACATTCTATCCCACAGCAACACACAATGTCTATTTTTCTTATGTGTACATGGAACATTTTCCAAGATATATATGCTACGCTATAAAACAAGTCTTAACAAACTGAAGAAGATTGAAATATCAAGTATTCTTCTAGCCATAATGGTATAAAATTAGAGGCAAAAAACTGGAAAATTCACAAACATGTAGAAATAAAATGGCATACTATTAAATAACTAATGTTTCAAATAAGAAGTCAAAAGAGGAATCAAAGTGTCTTGAGATAAAAATAAGACACAGTATACTAAAATATATGAGTTACAGAAAGAGCATTTGTAAGAGTGATAAGTCCTTTAAAGAAGGAGAGACAGAAACAGAAAGATCTTTACACCTTCATTTACACTATACTTTACACCCAAAGGAACTATAAAGAGAACTACCTTGGTTCAAGCTGGTAGAAAGAAAGAAGTTATATGAAAGAAATAACAAAGACTAGAGCATAAATAAATAAAATACAGACTGGAGGTTGAAAAGATTAATGAAACTAAAAACTTCTTTTTAAAAGATAAAATTTATTAGACATTTAGCTAGATTAACTAAGAAAAAGAAAAGAAAAAGGAGAAAGAACTCAAATAAAATTATAAATGCAGAAGAAAACATTCCAACTAATACCTGAGAAATACACAGGATCATGAGACTATTATGAACAATTCCACTCCAACACATTGAACAACCTAGGAGGAATGGATAAATTACTAAAAATATACAACCTATCAAGAATGAATCATGAAGACATGGAAATTTGAACAGAGCAAAACAAATAAAAGCCCAGGATGAGATGATTTCATAGGTGAATTCTAGCAAACATTTAAAGAAAGACAAAAGGTTAATACTTTTCAGCATTTTCTGAAAAAGTGAAGAGTTAAGAATACTTCCAAACTCATTTAATAGAGCCAGCATTACCCTTATATTAAATCCAGAAATGTCACTTGAAAAAAAATTATAGACAAAAATCCTGATGAACATTAATGCAAAAATCCTCGAAACAAATTCTAGCAAATAAAATTCATTAGCACATTAAAAAGGATTATATGCCATGATCAAGTTGGATTAATTTTGTGGTTCAAGAATGTTTCAATATATGCAAATCAAGAAACATGAGATGCCACACTAACAGAATGAAGAATAAAAATCAAAGGGACATAGGTGCACCTGACAAATTCGACATGATGTTATGATAAAAACTCTCAACCAAATGCCTAAACATAATAAAGCCCATGTGTAACAAGTCCAGAGATGACATTATACTTAATCTTATGAAGCTGAAAACCTTTCTTTTAAGATAGGAACAAGGTAAGGATGCGTATTGTTTTTAATTCTATTCAACATAGTACTGGAAATATTAGTTGGAACAATTATAAAAAGAAAGAAAAAAAAAGGAAGAAAGAAAAAATATCCAAATTGGAAAAGAAGCAGCAAAATTGTCTCTCTTTGCAAATCATGTGATTCTATGCATAGAAAGTTTCTATAAAAAATTGTCAGGACTAATAAATGAATTCAGAGAAGCTGCTAGATGCAAAATCAACACAGTGAAATCAGTTGCATTTTTACATTTGAGCATCAAACTATTTGTAAAAGAAATATTAAAAATTCCATTTAAAACAATATCAAAAAGAATAAAATTAACCAAGGACACTAAAAGCACTGTACAATAAAAACTATTAAGACAGTGATCAAAGAAATTGAAGGACAATAAAATAAAAGGTATCCCATGTCCATGGACTAGAAGAATTAAAATAGTTAAAGTGTCCATATTATCCCAAGTGATGTACAGATTCAATGAAATTGTTATCAACATTACAATGTAATTTTTTTTCACAGAAATAGAAGATAAAACAACACTAAATTTTGTAGGGAACCACAAAGGACCCCTAAAAGTCAAACCAATTTGGAATAAGAAGAACAAAGCTGAAGGCAACAAATTTCTTGGTTTCAAGCAATATTACAGTTGTAGTCATCAAAACGGCACAGTAATAGCATAAGAAAGACAAATAGCCAGCCCCCAGATAAACTCACACATCTACAATCTTTGACAAGGGTACTGAGAATACACAATGGGAAAAAGATGGTGTCTTCAATAAATAGTGCTAGGAAAGCTGAATATTTACATGCCAAAAATGAGATTAGACACTCATTGAACTATGCCACAAAATTCACTCAAGATGGATTAAAGTAATATATATTCCAAAAGCCCAAAAAACAAAAGTCAAAATAAACAAGTGTGACTACATCAACTAAATAGTTTCTGCACAGCAAAGGAGTCGTCAAAATGAAAAGGCAATCTACAGAATGGGAGAAAAGACTTGGGTACCATATATCTGAAAAGGGGTTAATAGTAAAAACATATAAGGGACTCATACAACTTAGCAACAAAACAAAACAGAAACCAACTAAAAACAACAACAAAAACAAGACACAAAATCAAACCAACAACCCCCCCCCATAACAAAACAAAACAAAACAACAACAAAAACAAACAAATAATCTAATTAAAAAATGGAAAGGGACTTGAATAGAAATTTTTTTTTTCAAAGAAGACATAAAAATGGCCAATAGGTATAGGAAAAGATACTCAACATTTCTAATCAGGAAATGCAAATCAAAACCAAAATGAGATAGTTTCCCTGTACCTTTTAGGATGGCTATAATAGAAAAGATTCCAGATGTTGATAGAGAAAAGGGAACACTTGTGTACTATGGATGGGAATATACATTTGGTACAGACATTATGGAAAAGAGTATGGAAGTTCCTCAAAAAATTGAAAATAGAACTACCATATGATCTAGCAATCTCACTTGAGAGTATATATCCAAAAAGTGAAATGAGCATTTTAAAGAGCTATCTGTGTTCCATGTTCATTTCAGCACTGTTTATGATAGTAAAGATATAGAAAAAAAACTGTCTATGAGTGGATGAATGATAGGATTGTATATTATTCAGCCTGCCCAAGAAGGAAATTCTGCCATTTGTCACAACATGGATGAACCTGGAGAACATTGTGCTAAGGGACAAAAGCCAGATGGAAAGACAAATATTTAATGTCTTGCTTTTAGATATATGACATCTAAAATACTTGGATTCATAGAAACAATGGGTAAAAAGTTAGTGTTAGGGTTTGGGTGTGGGACAAGGCCGGGGAATGTTGGTTAAAGGGCACAAACTTTCAATTGTAAAATAAATTCTGGGTATTTAAAGTATAGCATGTTTAAAAAATAAATCTCGTACCCACTTACTATCTGTACAAACTTATTTATTCAGGATATTTCATATAAATGGAATAATATACAATGCAGCTTGTAAGGATCAATAATAAAGGATGATACAGAAATAAGGTACAGAGGCAGGAAAAGTGGCAGAGTGGCCCTTAGTCCAAGTGGCCATGTTTATTTATACCAATAGGTTACATTAGGTCATTAGTACCATAATTACATTATTGTCTAGAGGTTCAGTCAGGTTGCTTATTCTGCAGTTACTTTTCCTAGTTACAATATGCAATGTTAGGAGCTTTGTGCAGTTCTCAAGAAAGTCCATTGTCTGAAGTTACTGTTAAGCAGGCAGACCCAGGAGCACTGGAGCTTGGTGAAACATTGTAGTTATCTAGCAAACAAGTTCTTCTATTCCCAGGAGCTAAGTGCCTGCAATCAAGGCTTGATGCGGCTCCAACACAGAGGCACTTCAGGGCATTGCCATATCAGCTAGACATGGCACATATATTAGCTATATTACTAGAGCCTAAGAGAGATTGCAGGGCATTCTAAGGGTGGGAAACAGAGTGCCTGTTCTCCCCCGGAGAATTTGCTCACCAGGGGAATGCTTCCTTATATACATTTCCATGGTCAGAATCCCTACATCTCCCCTTTCTTGTTTTGTTTTTTTTGGTCTTTTGGATAAATAATATTTGTCTTCATTTTAATGCTGGTGGAGGCAAAAAATAGGGTAAACATTGGCAACAGTAAGCGCAACATAATAATCCCAATATTAGGAAACATCCACCTATGAATAATTGCTTGACCCAAGTAAAGTTGGGTAGCCATGAAGTTAGCCAATCCAGTAAGTCTAAACCTCTATCATCTTGTTGGACCTTTTTAAATGATATCTTTAAGGTATTTCATCTCCTTTGAAACAGAATTACTGTTATCACTTAAGTTAAAGCAACATATATTATTTAGTTCCTGACATCCTTTATGATGTAATAATAACAAATAATCAATTGTGGCCCAATTGTCAAGAATAGCTTGATGATGTTGTTTTTGTTCTTTATTAAGCATATTGATTGTCATAGAGTATGATTAATATATATATATATATTTTACCGTAGCACAGGCCAGCTTCATAGTTGTTTTGTAAGCCCTGATAGCTAGTCTATGGATATCCACTAAGGAAAAGGTCAAAGCTTTAAATTTTGCCTTAGAGAGAGGGTTTACTGAATCATTGCAGTTTTCATCAAGGGGGATAGACCTTTTATGGATGAGTTGTGCAGAATGGTGGCCTATTAAATCCTGTAGGGATGGTGAGAACACAGTCTGCTAAGACAAGAGTGGGTACCATGAGACATTTTTGCAGGTATATAACAATTTCAGCCAAGCAAACCCAGATATTATAATGGGTTTTTAGAAGTCAAATAGTCTAACTGTACTGAATTTCCACAGCTGGGGTACAACAACAGAATAAGATTACTGTTAAGGCCAAAGAATTTACAGAGTTTTGTGTGAGTTTAGCAATCAAAGCAGTAACTACGTTTCTTGGAGTACATTTTAACCCCAGTTGAGCCAACAGCTGTTGAGCTGATGCTGTTAATGATTTTATATCCCCCCAAGTCACTGGAAGCCGAGTATCTTGGGATCCTTTTTCAGTGTATCTTCTCTTACAAGGAGAATGATCATTGTCTTTTTGCTTGGTGGGATTCTCCTCATCCACAATCAAACAAAACTTGGGGATCAGGCTGTGAAGTCCCTGATGTCCATTCATAATTGATAGATCTCACACACCCAAGCTGGAATCTAAACTGGACCTATTGGTGTAAGCATAGCGGTCTATCCTTTCTCCCATGTGATCAGAGGCATAGGGTCTTGTCATCCTGGGTCTGATTGGAAACCTATATATTACAAAAATTTTTGGTAATGGCTGTTTGGGAACAAAATGTCTATCCAAAGCAGATGACCAATTGTGAGTATTAACTTTGTATTGCATGTTGAGTACATTAACTGTAAATAAAACAACATTTAAAGCCTTATTAATATGAGAGAGGCTAGATCCCCCTTTTTTGTTTTTGTTTTAAAAGGCAAGTTTTAAGAGTACAATGTGTTTGTTTAACCAAAGCCTGTCTTGGTAAGATTATGAGGAATTTTATGATTTAAAATTATATTTCATTGATTACAAAATTGTGCAAAAGCATGAGATGTATATGTAGGAACATTATCTGTTTTTAAACAAATAGGCTTGCCCACATTGGCAAAACAAAGCAATAAACAAGAAATGTAAGCAGATACCTTATCAGACCTGTGGGCACTGGCCCGAATGAACCCAGAATGAGTATCAATAAAAACATGAAGAAAGGAGTGAGAATGAAAAGGAGTGGAATGGGTAAAATCCATTTGCCAAAGTACATTAGAACATAGGTCTTGTGGATTTACAGACTCCCACATAGGAGCCTGAAAGGTAAGAACAGTTGTTGTGCACCTTTAATCCATCTACAAGGGGAATGGTAGCAATTTCCGCGGTCAGAATCCCTCCAGTAGTTCTCTGTAAATGACTTCATTTGGTTGCCACATGACCTCAACACTGTAGAATGTATCACCACTTAACTTTATTATCAAATAATATTCCATTGCATGGATATACCGTATTTAATTTAGCCCTAAATCAGATGATGGATATTTGGGTTGGTTCTACATTTTGACAATTTTGAGTGATGCTGCTGTGAACATCGATGTACAAGTTTTTGTGTGCATCTATATACTCGTGCCCATTTGGTTACATACCCAGGAGTGTAATTTTGGGGTGAGGTGGTAATTCTATCTTCAATAATTTTAGAAACTCTCAAAGTGTTTTCCAGTGCAGTTGCATCATCTTATATTCTCATCAGTGATGTGTAAAAATTTCAGTTCCTCCCTATCCTTGTCAACATTTGATTCTATTTTGTTTTAATTGGAGTCAACCTAATGGGAATCTCGTAGTTTGATTGCCTTTCTCTAATGGAAAAATATGCTGAGTATGTGTTCATGTGCTTATTCATGATTTGCATACCCTCTTTGGTGAAATGACTATTCAGATTTTTGAGATTTTAATTGGGTTATTTGCTTTATATTATTGAACAATAACAGTACTTTAGGTATTTTAGATAGGAGTTCCTAATCAGAAACATGATTTGCAAAACATTCTACCATGTGTGACTCATCTGGTCACTTGCTTGATGGTGTTCTTCAAAGCACATTTTTATTTTGATGAGGTCCAATTTGCGTATTTTTTTATTTTGTTATGAGCTTTTGGTGTCAAATCTAAGAAAGCTTTTTTCCCCAATCAATTTTACTTTAAAATTTCTTCTGATTTTCTGAAAAATGTTTTACTTCTTAAAAGCAAGTCTGTGACTTTATTAAGTTAGTTTTGGGGTGTGCTACAAGAAAAGGGCCCAACCCCATTCTTTTGTATGTTAATATCAAATTGACCTAGCACCATTTGTTCAAAAGTTATTATTTCTCCACTCAATTATCTTGGCACCATGGTAAAAAAAGAAAAAGCAATTGATCCTAAATGTAATGGTTTATTTCTGAATTCTTAATCCTATTTCATTGATATACATGTCTATACTTATGCTAATAACCATATTGCCTTTATTAGCTTTCTAGGAAGCTAGGAAGTTTTGAAATACCTGAGGCTGGGTAATTTATAAAGGAAAGAGGTTTATTTTGGCTCACAATTCTGGAATTCTAAGAGCACGGAGTGGGCATCTTCTCAGCTTCTGTTGAGGACTGCATGCTGCTCATGGTAAAACAGTGGAAGATGAGAGGCAGACACTTCCAGAAGGAATGCCTATTTGAGAGAGACCAAAGGGAGGTGCCAAGCTTGCTCATCACAGCCCATTCTCATGGTAACTAATGCACTCTTGTGAGACCTCATCACCCTCTACTTCTCAATGACACTGCAATGGAGAATGGAGTCTCAGAATGAGTTTTGGTGGACGCAATTATATTCGACCACAACAGTGCTATTAGAAATAAAATTGCTTTCCTAATTCCAGTTCTGGCTTTTTCATTGCAAGTACATAGAATTACAAATACCTTTTTTTCTTGGGTATATTGATCTTGTATCCTGCAATATTTGTTGAAATAATTTATATAGATTGGAGAAGCGTTCCTTAAAATTTCGTATATTCAAGTTAATGCCACACAAAAACATCAGTTATTTTACTCATTCCTTTCTAGTGTGGTAGGCTTTTATTTAGATGTTTTTCTTCTTTTTCCCATTTCCTTAGCTAGACGTTCAGTACAATGTGGAGTCGAATTGATGACAGCAGATATACTTGTTCCAGATTTCAGAGGAAAAACATTCAGTCTTTACCAGTAAAAATGTTAGCTGTGGGGTTTTAAAACTGATTCTCATTATCAGATTAGGAAGTTCTCGTCTGTTCCCAGGTGGTGAATAGTTTTATCATGAAAGGGTGTAGGATTTTTTTTTGCCAAATGCTTTTTTTTTTTCCTTCATGGATATAAGTGTATAGTGTTTGTTTTATAATCTATTGATGGAGTGTATTAAAAACTGATTTTCATGTTAAGCTAGCCTTTCTAGGGTAGATCTTACTTAGGTATGGGGTATAATCATTTTAATATGTGGTTAGAGTCAGTTGCCCAGCTTTGGTTGAGGATTCTTGCAGCTATTTTCAAAGGAGAAATTGGTCCGTAGTTCTCTTCTCTCTACTTTGTATGGTAAAATTGTCTCATTGAATGAATTGAAAATTCAAAAATGAATTTTTGTGGAAAGACTTCATGAAGCAATTGTATTAATCCTTCTTTAAACATCTGGTAGAATTCTCCTGTAAAATCTGAAGGCTTTGTGAGACTTTTTACAGTGGATGAATTTGATATCTTTCCTTGTTATTAGTTGATTCAGAGTTTATATGTCTTCTTTTTATTTTTAATAATTTGTGCTTTCCTAAGAGTTTTCCCATTTCATCTAAGTTATCTAATTTGTTGGCATACCACAGTTCATAGCATTCCCTACGTTCCTTTCGATGCATGCAACATCAGTGGTAATGCCCCTTATTTATTTCTGACTGTTGCAATTTGAGTCTTCTCTTTGTCTTTTGGTCATTCTAACCAAATGTTTGTCATTTAATTTTTTTTTCCCAAAGAACATTGGTTTTGAGAGTTTTCCATGTTGTCTTTCCATTTCCTCTTTGATTAATTTCTGCTCTTATCTTTATGCTTCCTTCCCTCTACTTGCTTTAGGTTTAGTCTGTTTTCTTTTTCCCAAGTATCTTGAGATTTAAGTTTAGGTTATTAATTTGGTGTTCTTTTTTTTTTTTTAAACGGGCATTTGCAGCTATAACTTTCCATCTGCTTTCGCTTCATGCCTCCAACTTTTTGGTAAATTTAAAAACTTTCATTTATAATAAAGCATTTTATAATTTCCCTTGTGATCGCTTCCTTAATCCGTTGGTTATTTAGAAGTATGATGTTTAATTTCCACATAGTTATGAATTTCCCAAATGTCCTTTTGTTATTCATGTGTAATTTCATTCCTTTATGGTGACAGGACATAATTTGTGTGATTTAAGTTCTTTAAAATTTATCAAGCCTTATTTTCTAGCCTAGCATTTTGTCTGTTGTAAAAATGTTCCCTGTGCCCTTGAAAGAAAGTTTGGCTCTTTTGTCATTGGGTATAGTATCATACAGATGTTGGCTAGTTGGTTTGTAGAATTGTCCATTTCTTCTATTTTTATATTTTGCCTTTTCCCCCCCAATATTTTCCAAAGTTTGTTAATGACGTCTCCAACTATTTTGTTAAATTGTCAATGTTTACGCAATTCCATTAACTTTTGCTTCATGCATTTCAAAACTTTGTTGTCAGGTGCACATCTATTTATAAATATTATATGTTTTATGTGTACACGCATAATGGGATAAAGAGTTTGGCCTTGTCTAACCAGATGTCTAGACTTTGCCCTAAGCTTCTGGGAGGTAGTCTATGTCAAACTAGAAAGGACCATCTTTTTTTTTTAATATTTATTTTTTTAGTTATAGGTGGGCACAATATCTTTATTTTATTATTATTTGGTGCTGAGGATCAAACCCAGTGCCTCACGCATGCTAGGCGAGTGCTCTACCACTGAGCCATGGCCCCAGCCCCCATCTTTGTTTAAGGTAGAAACTGGCCACTCTGAGTTTTGGTATTGGACTAGCTATACCCAACAGTGTTAAGGTGAAGGCTGGCCAAAACAGAAAGACCCACTATATCATTTAGTTTGGGTGCTGGCCATGCCAGAAAGACCAATCAAGTAACTTAGGGTGTGTGTGTGTGGGGGGGGGTGGGGTTTGAATCATTTGGACTCTTAGTTGACCTGAAGACTGAATTCAGCCATGTGACCTATTAGTCAGTCATGCCCACACAATGAACCCTAGTTAAACTTTGGACAATAGAGCTGAGATGAGGGCTGCAGTCGTAGCTCAGTGGCAGAGGATTTGCTTAGCACTGGGTTCGATTTTCAGCACCACACATAAATAAATAAAATAAAGGTCCATCAATGACTTAAAAAATATTTTAAGACTGTGTGGGAGTATGACAAGTCAGGACGGCTAAAGGTTATCTTGTTAGGAATTTCCATCAATAGTGGGGTGCTCCGGAACCTGGAGGAAGGATTTCCATTGCACGAGGATTGGCTACGGGGACTCAAACGAGAGAGATTTGTCGCACGGAGGGTAACACTGCTTATTCAGCAAATCGCCCCGCGGCTAGAGTCTGCAGCGCGCTATGGGAAACGAGGAGGAGATAGTGGCGCAGGGATACAGCGCTGCAGTTTCTGCCAGCCGTGCAAGCACCATACTCAGGGCTGAATTCTGGGTTCGAGATGGGGGAAGGAAGCGGTCCATTTCGGTTCTCCACACCGGTCAGACCACAGAGGAGGCCAGCGGCCACCATGTTGGAGAGCTGACGTCACCATCCCTGTTTTCGACTGACCGCAGCTCATTCAGCCATAGAACAGGTAATTTCAGGCTGCCATTCGCCTGCGGCTTGCGGACAGATTGCTCGGGCTCAGTGCCTGGGTGCTTCTTAGAGCCTGCTCTTATCGGAGCGTGCAACGAGCGCGGGGCGGCCGAGTTCCGGCTCCCGGAACTGCCCTGGCCCAGGGCTGGGGAGCCCGCGGAGGCTGCTTCTTGGAGCCTGCTCTTATCAGAGCATACACCGAGCACGGAGCAGCCAAGTTCCGGCTCCTGGAGCTGCTCTGGCCCAGGGCTGGGGAGCCTGCGGGGGCTGCTTCTTGGAGCCTGCTCTTATCAGAGCATACACCGAGCACGGAGCGGCCGAGTTCCGGCTCATGGAACTGCTCTGGCCCAGGGCTAAGGAGCCCGCGGAAACTGCTTCTCGGTCCGGGTCCTGCCGAGGGCCGGTCAGGACTCACCTGTTGCTTTGGTTGCCTGGCAAGGGGAACGAAATGCTGCCATTCGCATAGGATACCAACATGGCAGAGATCTGATGTCATCAGAAAGCGGCAGAGGAGAGAACTTCATCAATACCAGCGGCGACAGAAACAGTTGGTCTCCTGGTAGGGGGGTGAGGCACAGACACCTGAGTCTCTCTCGATTTGTCCTCGAGCCAGAGGGGAGGAGCCGGGCCGCCGCCAGCCCCGGAGCAGGCCCAGCGGCTCGCCGGCGTGGTGATCGCGTGACCCCAATTGGAGAGGGGGCGGAGTGGAGCCGCCACTTGCGCCCGCAAGGTGGGCAGACCCACGACCCAGTGGTACATGGGCGTGGTAGGAGGGGCAGGGCAGAGCCGCCGCCTGCACCTGCAAGGTAAGCAGACCTGTGACAGACTGGTGGGTCAGGCCCAGTGGCCTGCCAGCGTGGTACACACGTCACCCCAACTGGAGTAGGGGCAGAGCAGATCCTTCGCCCACGCCCAGATCAGGCCCTGCCGGTGTGGTGGTCACGTGACCCCAATTGGAGTGGGGGCGGAGCGGAACCGCCACCCGTGCCCCCAGGGTGAGCAGACCTGTGACCAACCTGCAGATCAGGCCCAGCGGTCCGCAGGCGTGGTAGGAGGGGCAGGGCAGAGCCGCCGCCCGCGCCTTCAAGGTAGGCAGACCTGCGACAGACCGGCGGATCAGGCCCAGGAGCCTGCCGGCGTGGTACACACATCACCCTAATTGGAGTAGGGGCAGAGCAGAGTCGCCGCCCGTGCCAGGAACAGGCCCAGCGACCTGCCGGCAGGGTAGTCATGACACCCCAATTGGAGTAGGGGCAGAGCAGAGCCACCACCCGTGCCCGAAAGGTGGGCAGACCTGCGAAGACCAGCGGGACAGGCCCAGTGGCCTGCCGGTACGACAGACACATCACTCCATTTGGAGTAGGGGCAGAGCAGAGCCGCTGCCCGCGCCTGCAGGGTAGGCAAACCTGCAACCGACCAGCGGATCAGGCCCAGTGGCCTGACGGCGTGGTACACTTGTCACCCCAATTGGAGTAGGGGCAGAACAGAGCCACGGCCAGCGCCCAGAACAGGCCCAGTGACCTGCCGGCGTGGTAGTCACGACACCCCAATTGGAATAAGGAGAGAGCAGAGCCGCCGCCCGAGCCTGCAGGAAAGAAACGCAAGCAGTATGAAAAGACAAGGAAAGAAAGGACCACAAGCAATGCAGGTCAATGCAACTTTAGAACAGGTAACAGCTGCAGCAGATGGAATGTCAGATAAAGAATTCAGGATATACATGCTTCAGATGATCTGGAGTCTCAAGGAAGACATTAGACAGCAAAATCAGAAAATGAAAGATCACTTCGACAATGAATTACGCAAACAAATCCAGGAAGCAAAGGATCAACTATACAGGGAGATAGAGGTTATAAAAAACAAACAAACAGAAATCCTAGAAATGCAGGAAGCAATAAACCAACTTAAAAACTCAATGGAGAATACTACCAGCAGAGTAGAACACTTAGAAGATAGAACATCAGACAATGAAGACAAAGTATTTCAACTGGAAAAGAACATAGACAGCTCAGCAAGACTGTTAAGAAACCATGAGCAGAACATCCAAGAAATATGGGATAACATTAAGAGACCAAACTTAAGAGTCATTGGGATACAGGAAGGTACAAAACTCCAAACCAAAGGAATGAGCAGTCTATTCAATGAAATAATACGAGAAAACTTCCCAGACTTGAAGAATGAGACAGAATCCCAAATCCTAGAAGCCTACAGGACGCCGAATGTGCAAAATCATAAGAGATCCACACCTAGACACATTATAATGAAGATGCCCAACATACAGAATAAGGAGAGAATTTTAAAAGCTACAAGAGAAAGGAAGCAGATTACATTTAGGGGTAAGCCAATCAGGATAACAGCTGATCTTTCAACACAGACTCTGAAAGCTAGAAGATCCTGGAATAACATATTTCAAACACTGAAAGAAAATGGGTTCCAACCAAGAATTGTGTATCCAGCGAAATTAAGCTTCAGGATGGAGGATGAAATTAAAACCTTCCACGATAAACAAAAGTTAAAAGAATTTGCAGCTAGAAAACCATCTCTTCAAAACATCCTCGCCAAAGCATTACAGGAAGAGGAAATGGAAAATAACAATGAAAACCAACAGTGGGAGATAGGACAGTAAAGGTGGGAAAAATAATCAAAGAGGAAAACAAACCATGTTTAGTAACATAAATAAACAAATAAGGCTGGAAGAACAACCCATATCTCAATAATAACCCTAAATGTTAATGGCTTAAACTCACCAAACTCACACAGGCTAGTAGAATGGATCACAAAACAAGACCCAACAATATGCTGCCTACAGGAGACGCATTTGATAGGAAAAGACATACATAGGCTGAAGGTGAAAGGTTGGGAAAAATCATATCACTCATATGGACTTCGGAAACAAGCAGGCGTGTCCATACTCATATCAAATAAAATAGATTTCAAGCCAAAGTTAATCAAAAGGGATAAAGAGGGACACTACATACTGCTTAAGGGAACCATACACCAACAAGACATAACAATCATAAATATATATGCCCCAAACAATGGTGCAGCTATGTTCATCAAACAAACTCTTCTCAAGTTCAAGAGTCTAATAGACCACCATACAATAAACATGGGAGACTTCAACACACCTCTCTCGCCACTGGACAGATCTTCCAAACAAAAGTTGAATAAGGAAACTATAGAACTCAATAACACAATTAATAACCTAGACTTAATTGACATATATAGAATATACCACCCAACATCAAGCAGTTACACTTTTTTCTCAGCAGCACATGGATCCTTCTCAAAAATAGATCATATATTATGTCACAGGGAAACTCTTAGACAATATAAAGGAGTAGAGATACTACCATGCATCTTATCTGATCATAATGGAATGAAACTGAAAATCAACAATAAAAGAAGGAAGGAAAAAGCATACATCACTTGGAGAATGAACAATAGGTTACTGAATGATCAATGGGTTATAGAAGACATCAAGGAGGAAATTAAAACATTCTTAGAGATAAATGAAAACACAGACACAATATATCAGAATCTATGGGACACATTGAAAGCAGTTCTAAGAGGAAAATTCATTGCTTGGAGTTCATTCCTTAAAAAAAGAAAAAACCAACAAATACTCATACTTCATCTCAAAATCCTAGAAAAAGAAGAGCAAAACAACAGTAAAAGAAGTAGAAGGCAAGAAATAATTAAAATCAGAGCTGAAATTAATGAAATCGAAACAAAAGAAACAATTGAAAAAATTGACAAAACTAAAAGTTGGTTCTTTTGAAAAATAAACAAAATCGACAGACCCTTAGCCATGCTATCGAAGAGAAGAAGAGAGAGAACTCAAATTACTAGCATACGGGATGAAAAAGGCAATATCACAACAGACACTTCAGAAATACAGAAGATAATCAAAAACTTTTGAATCCTTATACTCCAATAAATTAGAAGATAGTGAAGGCATCGATAAATTTCTTAAGTCATATGATCTGCCCAGATTGAGTCAGGAGGATATAGACAACCTAAGCAGACCAATATCAATTGAGGAAATAGAAGAAACCATCAAAAGACTACCAACTAAGAAAAGTCCAGGACCGGATGGGTATACAGCAGAGTTTTACAAAACCTTTAAAGAGGAACTAATACCAATACTTTTCAAGCTACTTCAGGAAATAGAAAAAGAGGGAGAACTTCCAAATTCATTCTACGAGGCCAACATCACCCTGATACCTAAACCAGACAAAGACACTTCAAAGAAAGAAAACTACAGACCAATATCTCTAATGAACCTAGATGCAAAAATCCTCAATAAAATTCTGGCGAATCGGATACAAAAACATATCAAAAAAATTGTGCATCATAATCAAGTAGGATTCATCCCTGGGATGCAAGGCTGGTTCAATATACGGAAATCAATAAATGTTATTCACCACATCAATAGACTTAAAAATAAGAACCATATGATCATCTCGATAGATGCGGAAAAAGCATTCGACAAAGTACAGTGTCCCTTTATGTTCAAAACTCTAGAAAAACTAGGGATAACAGGAACATACCTCAATATTGTAAAAGCAATCTATGCTAAGCCTCAGGCTAGCATCATTCTGAATGGAGAAACTGAAGGCATTCCCTCTAAAATCTGGAACAAGACAGGGATGCCCTCTCTCTCCACTTCTGTTCAACATAGTTCTCGAAACACTGGCCAGAGCAATTAGACAGACGAAAGAAATTAAAGGCATCAAAATAGGAAAAGAAGAACTTAAATTATCACTATTTGCAGATGACATGATTCTATACCTAGCAGACCCAAAAGGGTCTACAAAGTGTCGCGACCCCTTGCCCGCAAGGAAGACGCAACTCAGGAATCTTCTTTCAGCAGTTTATTCAGGCCCTTGATATTTCTTCTTCTCTCCCTCGGATGCCCCTCCCAGCCTTAATAAAGCATCTCAAGCCCCAATGCGAAGCTGCCACGTGGAGCTTTCTCATAGGGTTGTGAAAAACCATGCGCCAACTCTCCCAAATAAGGAGTTGTTTGTCACAGACCACAGCGGAGCCAGCGCCATCTTGTAATGGCGACCATAGTCTGCAGAAACGGCAGAAGCGGCTCACCACAACAAAGAAACTATTAGAGCTAATAAATGAATTCAGCAAAGTGGCAGGCTATAAAATCAATACGCATAAATCAAAGGCATTCCTGTATATCAGCAACAAATCCTCTGAAATGGAAATGAGGACAACCACTCCATTCACAATATCCTCAAAAAAAATAAAATACTTGGGAATCAACCTAACAAAAGAGGTGAAAGACTTATACAATGAAAACTACAGAACCCTAAAGAGAGAAATAGAAGAAGATCTTAGAAGATGGAAAAATATACCCTGTTCATGGATAGGCAGAACTAACATCATCAAAATGGCAATATTACCAAAAGTTCTCTATAGGTTTAATGCAATGCCAATCAAAATCCCAATGGCATTTCTTGTAGAAATAGAGAAAGCAATCATGAAATTCATATGGAAAAATAAAAGACCCAGAATAGCAAAAACAATGCTAAGCAGGAAGTGTGAATCAGGCGGTATAGCGATACCAGACTTCAAACTATACTACAGAGCAATAGTAACAAAAACAGCATGGTACTGGTACCAAAACAGGCGGGTGGACCAATGGTACAGAATAGAGGACACAGAAACTAATCCACAAAACTACAACTATCTTATATTTGATAAAGGTGCTAAAAGCATGCAATGGAGGAAGGATAGCATCTTCAACAAATGGTGCTGGGAAAACTGGAAATCCATATGCAACAAAATGAAACTGAATCCCTTTCTCTTGCCATGCACAAAAGTGAATTCAAAATGGATCAAGGAGCTTGATATCAAATCAGAGACACACCGTCTGATAGAAGAAAAAGTTGGCTCCGATCTACATACTGTGGGGTCGGGCTCCAAATTCCTTAATAGGACACCCATAGCACAAAAGTTAATAACTAGAATCAACAAATGGGACTTACTCAAACTAAAAAGTTTTTTCTCAGCAAAAGAAACAATAAGAGAGGTAAATAGGGAGCCTACATCCTGGGAACAAATCTTTACTCCTCACATTTCAGATAGAGCCCTAATATCCAGAGTATACAAAGAACTCAAAAAATTAGACAATAAGATAACAAACAACCCAATCAACAAATGGGCCAAGGACCTGAACAGACACTTCTCAGAGGAGGACATACAATCAATCAACAAGTACATGAAAAAATGCTCACCATCTCTAGCTGTCAGAGAAATGCAAATCAAAACCACCCTAAGGTACCATCTCACTCCAGTAAGATTGGCAGCCATTATGAAGTCAAACAACAAGTGCTGGCAAGGATGTGGGGAAAAGAGTACACTTGTACATTGCTGGTGGGACTGCAAATTGGTGCAGCCAATTTGGAAAGCAGTATGGATATTTCTTGGAAAGCTGGGAATGGAGCCACCATTTGACCCAGCTATTCCCCTTCTTGGTCTATTCCCTAAAGACCTAAAAAGAGCATGCTACAGGGACACTGCTACATCGATATTCATAGCAGCACAATTCACAATAGCAAGACTGTGGAACCAACCTAGATGCCCTTCAATAGATGAATGGATAAAAAAAATGTGGCATTTATACACAATGGAGTATTACTCTGCATTAAAAAATGACAAAATCATAGAATTTGCAGGGAAATGGATGGCATTAGAGCAGATTATGCTAAGTGAAGCTAGCCAATCCCTAAAAAACAAATGCCAAATGTCTTCTTTGATATAAGGAGAGTAACTAAGAACAGAGTAGGGACGAAGAGCAGGAGAAGAAGATTAACATTAAATAGGGATGAGAGGTGGGAGGGAAAGGGAGAGAGAAGGGAAATTGCATGGAAATGGAAGGAAACCCTCAGGGTTATACAAAAGTACATACAAGAGGAAGTGAGGGAAAGGGGAAAATAATACAAGGGGGAGAAATGAATGACAGTAGAGGGGGTAGAGAGAGAAGAGGGGAGGGGAGGGGAGGGGAGGGGGGATAGTAGAGGATAGGAAAGGCAGCAGAACACAACAGACACTAGTATGGCAATATGTAAATCAATGGATGTGTAACTGATGTGATTCTGCAATCTGTATATGGCGTAAAAATGGGAGTTCATAACCCACTTGAATCAAAGTGTGAAATATGATATATCAAGAAATTTGTAATGTTTTGAACAACCAACAATAAAAAATTAAAAAAAAATAAATAAAAATTAAAAAAAATATTAAAAAAAAAAAAGCTCAGGTTAGATTCCCTGGTTGGCAATACTTTGTGCATATAGTCACTTATTGATACCAGCTGAGAATATGTTCTGGCTCTACAGGGGGAGGACACCAGAAACTCTGCATTTGGAACACTTCCCAGACTTTCCTGAATGTCTCCAATTTGGACAGATAGTAATCTGTATCCTTTCTCTGTAATAAGTCACAATTGGAATATGTAGCTTTCAGTGAGTTTTGTGAGTCATCATTTTATATCATTGAAACCGAGGTTGGTTCTGAGACCCTGGCTCCAAACTTGCAGTGGGTATTAAGATTGAGAGCAGTCTTGTGGAGGACTGTTTGCTCAGACTTTGTACTTTGGCTAACTCTGGGTATACATATATATCCACTCCGAAACACCTCTTCCCTTTGATTGGATTGTGTCATTTGACCTCACTTTGTGTTCTGAAGCTCAAGACTTTTCTGTTCCTCTCTTTCTCTTTTACTGCTGTCTTGTGTCCCGTGAATATATTCCAGTATAACATTTTGATTCGTTTAATGATTTTCTTCCCCTATGGGGTTGTTCCACAGCTTTTCATATATACCATGCTCTTCAGAATCCACTCCGGGTTGGTACTAATTCAATTGTGACATAAAATGTCACTTCTATATACATTTATTTTCTCTTCTCCCCTTTTGTGAGATTATTGTTATATATCACAATTAGTATACCCTGGAAACTCTAAAATACATATTTAATGCTTTACATGTGTTGTGTTTTACAGAAGCTGAGAGAAGAAAGAGGAACAAACATTTAATTGTGAAGTTTTTAATATTAATCCTTTTAGCTACCATTTCTGATTCTCTTCATTTTTTCTCATGGATTCGAGTGACCATGTGGTGTCATTTCTTAGTCTTGCTCACATCCTTTGCTGCTATTTCCAAACACACACTTTTCTATGTTATAGACCCAACAATCCAATTATATACATAATGTTTTATCTAACTGATTTTTAAATAATTTAAGAGAAAAAATATGCATTTATGCTTCATTTTTTTTAATTACATAGTTTAACAGTGTAGTTTATTTTTCATAATCATCTTTAACTACCATTTGTGGTCACTTAAACTTTTGCCAAAAATCTTCACTATTTTTGCTTGTGATGTAATTCTCCTCTCTCTTTTTTAAACCTGGGAATATTTTACTTTTGACTTTATTTTTGAGTTTTTCGAGATATAAGGTTCTTGTTTGATGGTATTTTTTGTTTTCTTTCATTACACTGAATATGTAAGTCTACTACTTTCTGCTCTGTCAGTTGCTAAGCTTACTGTGATTTCTTTGTCAATTTTTCTATTGCTATTTTCAAGATATTTCTTTTTCAGTCAATGTTTTGACTATAATATATCTGAGTGTTGGTCTCCTTTTTGCATTTTCTTACCTGAATCTATCTCAATTTTTTGGATGGGTTAATATTTTCCTTAAAATTTAGGATATATTGTTATTTCTTAATATTTTCTATTTTTCTCTCATTTTCTGCCTCCATTTCTCCTACAATGAATCTTATGGTGTGTCTAATATTGTCCCACATTACTTCAAGGTTCTCTTTATTTTTCTTCATTATTTTCTTCTTCTGTTCTTTTGATTGCATAGATTTGACTTATCTTCAAATTCACTGACTCTTTCTTCTGTCAATTCAAATGCATGGTTGAGCCCCTCTAAATAAAATTTCTATTTCCTTTATTGTGCTTTTTTAACGTCAGAATTTATTTTGGTTCTTTTTTTATTATTTCCATTTCTTGACGATCTCCCTTTGATCAGTCATTTTCAACATATCTTCTTTCAGTTCTTTAATAATTTATTTTAGTTATTTGAACACACTTGTGAAAACTTACTTTAATCTTGTCTGTTGAATCTGACAACTCAGTTCTTACAGGAAGTTCTTTTTAGTGTATTGGTTGTACAGGCTATAATTTTCCTTTTCTTTTGGGAAGCCATATCTGGTAACTTTTTGTTGAAAATTGGATATTGGATAATATATTGCAATAATTTTGGATACTCATCCACTATCCCTTCCTATTTCCTTGGAGCTTGGGGCTTCTTATTCTTGTTCATTTGCTTAGGGACTTGGCTAATGGTAGTAGTGGTATCTATTACTCCTGCCGAGTAAAGACTGATGCCGCCAAATGTGCAGTCTTGCACAGAGACACTATCATCTTGAGATGACATCAAATTTTGCAGGGTTATCTTTCCTGAATCTCCTAATATTTTTTCTATTAATTATTATTTTAATTATAAAAATTAGTGGGAATAATTAGTGGGAATAATTCAATATATGCATACAATGTATAATGGCCGAATCAGGGTACTAAATAGTTCCATCTTAAATTTTAAAAAAGCTTCAATGAACACAGAGCAGTACATATTCAGCAGGCAAAGTGTGAGCTTTTTTAAATTATTTGTTCTTTTTTGGAGACATGACAGTATATTTTGACATATTATACATACATGGAGTATGACTTATTCTAATTAGGATTTCATACTAGTGGTTGTACATGATGTGGCATTTCACTGGTCATATATTCATATAAAAACATAAAAATTATGTCCAATTCATTCTACATTCTTTCCTATTTCCACTCTCCTCTCTTCCCTTCATTCCCTTTTGTCTAATCCAATGAATTCTATTCTTCTCTGCTCTCCTTATCATGAATTAGCATCCAAATATCAGAGGGAACATTTGGCCTTTGTTTTTGGGGTCTGATTTATCTCACTTAGCATAATAGTCTCCAGTTCCATCCATTTACTGGCAAATGCCGTGATCTCATTCTTCTTTATGGCCATGTAATATTCCATCGTGTATATATATATACCACAATTTTTTTATCCATTCATCTGTTGAAAGGTACCTAGTTGGGTTTCATAGCTTAGCTACTGTGATTTGAGCTGCTATAAACATCGGTGTGGCTGTGTCACTGTAGTATGTGATGCAGTGTGACCTCTCTCTTTTGATATCACATCCAGCTCTTAGGCTCTACGAATTCTTGCACTTATTGTTTTAAAAAATACCCCTGGTCATAAATTGTTCCATTGTCATTTCAAACTAAATTTGGATCCTAATTTTGAGATAGTTTTTGAGTGAGTCTTTGAGTTTTGTTCTGATACCAAGAGAGGATTTTCTTTTCTGGTTCTTGGCCACCTTTTGTTTTTCTGTTAAGCAGTTGGTTTACAGATTAGGTTGTTGCTTTCATGAAACTACTACTCCTTGTTGCGTGTTTTTAACATCTACATTGCTTGGGCTTGAACTTTCTGACACTTTTGCTAAATCAAGTCAATCTTTTGAATGAATATTTGAAGCTTTTTGTCCTTATGGCCTATCTTTTCCTTTGGGAAAAATCTCCAAGCCAATTTCTAGAGCTGGGGGAGGGACTATGGCATGTTTCCCTCAAGAGTGTCATTCTTTCTTCACATTTAGAGGTCTGGATGGAGTGGTAGATTCTGGTTTTCTTGGCTTGCATATGCTATAGAACAGTGGAACCTGAGTCCTACAAATGGCCTAAGGGCCATTATATTTCATTATATAATTATATAATTATTTTTGATGGAGGAAATGAAACATCCTAAAGATAGCAATAGTAAAGTGATCTAGTACATTATGATACCTGTATAATCATGTATCAGGAATCTTACTCTCCAACATCTAGGATGCAAATAGAGATGCTACAATTATTTCTTCCTACTAATTTTTTAATAGCTAATACATATAACATAAAATTTACTCTCTTAAACTATCCATTTTAAATGCATAGTTCAGTAGTGTGAAGGGCATTCATATTTTTGTTCAATCATCACTACCAGCTCTCTTCATAACTCTTTATCTTGCAAAACTGAATCTCTATCTTTATTAAATAATACTTACCTCATTCCTCTCTTCCTCCAGCCTCTGGCAATCATCATTTTACTTTTAGTCTTTATGATTTTGACATATGCTAAGCATATCAATACATTTTCTATTACTATAATAAAATACCTGAGGTTCAGTATTTCATAAAGAAAAGATGTTTAGCTCATGGTTTTGGAGATTCAATGGCTTGGCCCTAGTTTCTTCTCAGCTCTGGTAAAGACCTTATGTTAGATGATATTAAATGGTGGGAATATGTGGCAGATATCTCATGGTGAGACAGGGAGCCAGAGAGACTCAAGGGTCAAATTTGCTGTTTTATAACAACCCACTATTGTGAGAACTAACTCACTTCAAAAGACCAACATTAACCCCTCCTGACGGAAATACTCCCAATGACGGAAGTATTTCCCACAAGGTTCCACCTTTTAAGGTTCCACCACTTCTTAATGTCGTCATAGTCTGGACCAACTTTCATACTCATGAACTTTTGGGTACAAATCACATCCAAACCATAGCACTAGGTACCTTATTTAAGTGGAAACATACAGTATTGGTTTATTTTGTGACTGTGAGTTCATTTAAAGTTCTTCAAGGTTCATACATGCTATAGCATACATCATAATTTCCTTGCTTTTTGTGGCTGAATAATATCCCATTATGTAACCACATTTTGTTTATCCATTAATGTAGCAAAGGACATTTGATCATTTCTGCGTTTGGGCTGTTATGGATAATGCTGCTGTGAACAGTGATGTGCAGCTGTGTCTGAGGCCCTGCTTTCTAATGTTCTGCTAGATCATATGCTAATTCTAATTTCGAACTTTCAAGGAACTAATAAATTCTTTCGCACAGTGCCTGCATCATTTCACATTCCCACCAGGAATGCACAAGTGTCCCAGTTTTTCTATATCCTCACCACCAACGCCAAGATATTTTCTGTTTCTGGTTATTTTGTTTGGGATCATAGCCATCCGAAAGGGTTTGAAGCAGTATCTCATTGATTGTGGTTTGATTTGCATTTCCTTAATGATTCATGAAGTTTGGCCACTGGCTATTTGCATATATTCTTTGAAGAAATATCCATTCAAGTCTTTGATCATTTTTGAAGAATTTGTTATTATTGCATTTTAGAGTTTCTTTTTTCCTCCCTGTTCCCTCCCTCCCCCCACTCCCTCCCTCCCTCTCTTTCTTTCTCTCTCTCTCTCTCTCTCTTTCTTCCTTCCTTCCTTCCTTTCTTTTTCTTTTTTCTCTCTCTCTTTCCACTGCAGACTAAACCCAGAGGCACCTTACCATTGAGCTACATCCCCAGCTCCTTTTAAATTTTTCTCTTTTTATTCTGAGACAGGATCTTTTCAAGTTGCTCAGGCTGCCCTTGAATTTGTGATCCCCCTGCCTCAGTCTCTCGAATCCCTGGGATTACAGGCACACACCACCATACGCCTCCCCTTTTAGAATTTATTTAAAAATATATTCTGGGTGTCAATTCCTTATTAGAGGTGTAGTTTGAAGATGTCTCTTCCTATTCTATAGGTTGCCCTTTTAACTCTGTTCAGAGTATCTTTGGAGGCACACAATTTTTAAGTTTTCTTGATGTCCAATTTGTGTTCTTTCTTTGGTTGCCTGTGTCTTTGGAATAACCATCACCAAATCCAATGAAGCTGCCGCCCTATATTTTCTTCTAGGAGTTTTGATGGCTTTAGGCCTTACGTTGAGATGGTAACCCATTTCGAGTTCAATTTTTAATACGATGTTAGAGAGGGTCCAATTTCAGGATGTTACATGTGAATATCCAGTTTCCTGTTTGATGTTTCTCTCTTTTTCCTTAGTCAACCCAGCTAAAAGTTTGTTGGCTCTGTGGATCTTTTCCATTACCAGTTGGCCATTGTGGCTGTCTGTGGGGACACAGCACTCAAGGGCGGAGCATGTACTGGATGGAAACTATTCACTTCAAGGCTGGAACAAGGAGGAGCCAGGTCACAAAATCCCCCTCAAGGACATGCCCCCATCAACCTGCAGATCTCTCCCCAGGCCCCCGCTTAAAGGCTCCACCACCTGCCAGTAGAGTCACCCTGGGCCCAACCTGTGGTTTGTGATTCAGACCACAGCAGTCACCCCAGGGAGCAGGAGATATGGGTTGGAGCTGAGTTTGTGTTCTGCGGAGCATCTTCAGAGGAAGAGAGCATCTTAGTCCTGAAGCAAGTTGACATCTGGGTGTGTTTTTAAAAGAAGGATTTCCCAAATCCAACATTTAATTATCATGGTGGATCCTCTTCTCCCCTTCCCTCACCACCTTTGCCTCCATCTTTAATTTTTATTTTACCTCTGTGATTAGTCTTGGCGAAACAAGTAATTGAGGTAGGGTTCTAGGTGCATTTAAAAAATTGATTATTCAGTATTCCTAATATCATGCATCAAATAGTCTATCTTTACCTCCTAATTTGAGGTGATAGAGTCATTTTACAGTACATCCCCTTACATTTTTGGCCTCTTCATTTCATTTCATTGCCCTGTTTATAAATTTCTTCTCAAAAAAAAGCATATTGTGTTTTTACTTCATTTTTTAAAATGTTTCATTTTATAATGGGAAAAGTTCTCCTGTATGTTAGCTTTTTTTTTTTTTTTCAATATTTACTTTAGTGTTGGTTATCCAAATGACCTTTCAGAATCACGGTGTTTAGTTCTAGGAAGTGAAACAAATAGAAAACAGCCCATAGTTTATTTATTTATTTATTTATTTTAATTTCACTCATATTGAATTTGTCAATGTAAGGAAAATGGACATGTTAATGATATTTATCTTTCCAATCCTGGGACAAAATGATCTTCTCCCTCTGTTGATACCAACTATGTTCCTTAGCAGAGTGTTATGGCATTTGTCATGGGTGCATACAGTATTTTCACAGTGGGGTTGCTGTTGTGAATGTCTTCTGTTTGTCATTATACATCAAACTCTATTTATTCCATTATTGGTTTTTAAGATAACTTGGTTTATAAAAATTTTGTATTTATATTTTAACCATCCACTTGGTTCAAGTCTTTTCTGTGTCTAATGGCAGCAGCTTGGTGGGAGAAGCTCACCCTGGTTCCCAGGGAGGCATCTGTGCCTGGTGACCAAGGTACCCATGACTCTTCACCAGGTCCCATTGCTGAGCACGGTGTGATGAAAAATGCTCTGGCTTTTCAGGGGTCAGAGACCAAAGTTCTATTTCTGCTGGTGCTTCTATGGCCAAGAGAAAGCCATTAGATTTTTAGTCTGGTTTCCTTGTCTAGAATATGACTGGTAAGACACACTACTAGTTGTGGGTATTGTGCAATGCATGTGTACCCCTACAACTAGTGGGGTGCACATGTGTGGGTATTGTGCAGTGCATGTGTACCCCTAAGACTAGTGGGGTACACATATGTGGGTATTGTGCAGTGCATGTGTACCCCTAAAACTAGCTGAAAATCCAGCTCTGGGTTCTATAGGGCTCATATAAATCAATAAAATCAATAAAATAAATTTGCCATGGCCCGGCCCTGCTGCGATGAGGGATATGACAGTTCTCTCTCTCTCCCTGCAGCTGTTGATGACTACTGTGGGTGACCTAGTCTGCCTGTGCAGGGGTTGGGAGCACCATCCACATAACAGCTCAGGATTGGGAGTGGGGCTGCCACTGTGACCTGTCAGGTGTCCTGTTCCTGGGCTCTCTGGACAAAGATCATTTGCAGGCCATCCGTATGCCTTCTTCTGGACTCACTCATCCTGATTTCCCTTACCATGGGTACTGTATCATCCCATGATCCTGCCTTTGGACCATCACTCTCCAGCGAGTCTGATAGAGGTGATGTGGTGGAGTACAGTGAGGTCCAGGAACAGGGATCTACCGAGGGCAGGTGGCGGCATTGGCACTGAGACTTCAGTGCTGATAGAGTGGAAGCGGGATTAGGGGGTGGAGCAGAAGTAACTGGGGTGACAGCATGGGCAACGCTCCCTTCCAGTAAATCCTCTGATGCAGCTGGGTGGCTGGTAGGGAGGGAAGAGAGAGACCAGGGATTTTCTGTGGAGGATGCAGCCTGCCAATAGATGGTGCCTTCCTCTTCCAGGGATCTGAGGGCTTCAAGGAAGGAAGGAGTCCCGAGTTTAAGACCTGTTCTTCTAGCCTCCTGGGATCCAGCTGGGTATGGGCTCCTTTTCCTCCCTGCACTGGGAGTTGCCCCTTTGTGCTCACTGTGAGCTCTCATCTATTTAATATCAATAGACATAAATGATTTCTTATTGAATGTCATTTGAAAATCACTAGTTTGCTGCTCCAAACGGCACTTAATGTCAATTACTTTTTTATACCAATTGAAAATCACTGGTTTGCAGTTCCAAGCCTCTCTTAATGCCAATTACTGCTCAGAGTGCTGGCGACACTGTCATTCGATGCTGGATCTCTAAGCAGTAACTTACTCTTATGCTCTCCATCTGGCTCCACTTTCCTGGGGAGAACTGCCATCATCTTGCATTAACCTTTATTCCCTCTCACACACAAGGGCCAGAGCTCTTTCAGGATGGTTAGGCCAGGGGAGGGCTGTTCGAAGGTCCAGAGAACTGAGTTGTGTCAATTATTACTTTGATACCCCAGGCAGACCCCAGGATAGCTGAGAAAGGATGGAGAAGTTGGAGCCTTGAGCACCCACCATAATCCCCAGGTGTGGTGAGCCATGTTGTAGACCGTTGCCGCCATTAGAAGATGGCGCCGGTCTCCGTTGTGGATCTTGGTAAACAACTCCTTATTAGGGAAAGTTGGTACGCTGTCCCTCAATACCCTATGAGAAAACCCCACGTGGCAGCTTTTGATTGGACTTGAGTAAGCTTTATTAGGCTGTGTGTGGGTGCGTGGGGAGGAGAGCGCGCTTGAGAGAAGACTAGAGTTAAGGCCTGAATAAACCGCTGAAAGAAGAATCCTGTGTCATGTCTTCCTTGCTGGCGAGGGGGTCGCGACAATTGGTGGCCCGCACGGGGAACCAAATACCTCTCAATCTCAGGATCCAGAACTTTCAGCGGTCAGGGTGGTGCACCGGTAAGTTCCCAGGTAAGTGGGAATCCGCAGAAAATTAGCGGGTCGCTCCTCTGTAAAAAGAGAGAGTGGGGATTTTTTGGACTTTCGCTTTATTTCTTTGCTTTCGCTTTCTGCATTAACGCAATGGGCGCCTCTGCTTCTAGCCCTATTCTGTTAGCCCTGGATGGACTGCTACGATCTAAAGGTTTAAAAGTTAAACAGAGTACTTTGCAGATGTTCTTAAGACAAGTAGATCTAGCGGCCCCGTGGTTTGCTTACTCGGGCAGTCTCACGACCCCCAGCTGGGAAAAACTAGGCAGGGATTTAGATTTTGCACACGAACAAGGGACCCTCGAAGGTGGGGTGATTCCTTTATGGAAGTTAATAAAGGGTTGTTTATCTGACAGTAGATGTCAGGATGCCTTAACCAAAGGACAGGAGGTTCTTGAACAATTGCATGAGGAGAGGTCCGAGGGAGCTGAAAGTATTAAGAGTGGGGGAAGTGATAGAGATGATAAACGTTCAAGTCAGCCAAAGACTAGACTTTATCCAGATTTGACTGAATTGAAAGCCTTTGAGGAAGACAGTAGTTCAGACAATGAGGAAGTATTGGAATTGCTATCACGGCAAGCTAGAGAGAAAAGGGGAAAAGGTGAAACTAAAGGGCGAGGTGATCCCCGTAAGGCTGTCTACACAGAACATAAGTACCCAAAGACAGATGTGGGATATGAGGAAGAGGGGGAGGCTACTTTGGAAATTCCTCCTGACCCTCCACCCTATCCTAACCCAGGATTCAATAGGACGTTTCATGCACAAACATGGAGAAAGGTTCATTCGGACATGGGTCTAGCATTCCCTGTGTTTCAAGATGCCAATCGGGGGCGATATCATGAACCCCTTGACTTTAAAATTGTCAAGACATTGGCTGAATCAGTCCGAACCTATGGTGTGGATGCTGCATTTACACTTACCCAGGTGGAGGGCCTTTCTCGCTTTTGTATGACTCCGTCTGATTGGGCGAGCCTGGTGCGCGCCTGTGTTTCTCCAGGAAAGTATCTGGATTGGAGAGCATTTATGTTAGAGGGGGTGGTAGAGCAGGCGGCCCAAAACCATGCGGCGGGACGCCCTGCCTGGGATAAGGACATGCTTTTGGGACAGGGCAGATTTGCCAATCAACAAACAGGGTACCCACCGGAAGTATATGAGCAAATCAACAACATCTGCATCCGAGCCTGGAAGTCCTTGCCTAACAGAGGGGAAGTATCTGGTAATTTAACTAAGATCATCCAAGGCCCTACAGAGCCTTTTTCTGACTTTGTGGCTCGGATGGTAGATGCAGCGGGGAAAATATTCGGGGACCCTGATAGAGCTATGCCTTTGATCAAACAACTTGTTTTTGAACAATGTACTAAGGAGTGCAAAGCAGCTATAACCCCATATAAAAATAAAGGAATAGAGGCATGGATGAAAGTCTGTAGGGAAATAGGTGGGCCACTTACTAATGCAGGGTTGGCTGCTGCCGTTCTCCAGCTAACCCGAAAACCACCCCCTCATACAGGAAAGTGTTTTAGATGTGGCCAGGAGGGACATTTTAAGCGTGATTGTCCCCGAACATGTCAGTTACAGGACAAAAAAGGGTCATCCTCAATTGTTCGACAGCCAGGACTATGTCCTCATTGCAAAAAGGGTAAACATTGGGCTAATGAATGCAGATCAGTCAAGGACATCCATGGACAGCCAATATCAGATAGACAGGTGCCAAAAAACGGCCGGAAGGGCCCTCGACCTCAGGGCCCACAAATATATGGGGCAATGGAGAATGGGACCATGGAGAGCGAAACATGGCCATCTCTATGACATCCCAAGGATCGCGGAGAACCACTACAGGTGCCGCGGGACTGGACCTCTGTTCCACCTCCAGACTCGTATTAACACCTAAAATGGGAGTCCAATTGGTGGAAACTGACTTTAAAGGACCTTTGCCACCTGGTACTGTAGGGTTGTTAGTGGGGCGTGCTTCTTCGCTTTACAAGGCCTTTACATCTTCCCTGGAATTATTAATCCGGATACAATTGGAACAATAAAGGTTATGGTAGAAGCTCCAAAAGGCATTGTGTCCATCTCCCCAGGAGACCGGATTTCTCAATTGTTAATTTTACCCAGTCTACATACCCGTTTTCCTGCTGGCTCTCATTTGAGATTAAACGATAAGATTGGAACAACGGGGGGAAATAGTGTATTTTTGTCCTTAGAAATGGATGACCGTCCGACATTAAAATTAACTATAGAAGGCAAATCAATTTTAGGATTATTGGATACTGGAGCAGATCGTAGCATAATAGCAATGAAGGACTGGTCAAAGGGGTGGCCGGTGCAACTCTCGGATCAATCACTGAGGGGTTTAGGATATGCTCAAGCTCCACAAGTCAGCTGTAGACATCTATCATGGAAAGATTCTGAAGGACATTCTGGCATTTTTCAACCATATGTACTTGATCTTCCAATCTCCCTATGGGGACGTGATCTTATGAAGGACATGGGGTTTCAACTTAGTAATGACTACTCAGCAGTTGCCCAAAAGATAATGCAAGACATGGGATATAGACCAGGTCTTGGATTAGGTAAAAATTTACAGGGACGTAGACGTCCCATACAATCAATACCAAAACTTAACAGACATGGGTTGGGTTTTTCTTAGGGGCCGCTGAGGATCAGGTGCCCATTACCTGGAAATCAGGGGAGCCAGTATGGGTGCCTCAGTGGCCACTCTCCTCTGAGAAACTGACTGCAGCACATGTTTTAATTCAAGAACAGTTAAAGTTAGGACATATAAGGCCATCCACTTCTCCTTGGAATACACCCATATTTGTTATAAAAAAAAAGACTGGAAAATGGCGGTTGCTGCACGATCTACGGGCTATTAATGCTCAAATGCAACTCATGGGATCTATTCAGAGAGGGTTGCCTTTGCTTTCTACTATCCCTAAAAATTGGCCAGTCATATGCATAGACATTAAAGATTGTTTCTTTTCCATCCCATTGCATCCTCGAGATTCAGAACGTTTTGCTTTCACCTTGCCTTCGTGTAATCACGAGGAGCCTGATCAGAGGTTTGAATGGGTGGTTTTGCCGCAGGGCATGGCAAATAGTCCTACCATGTGTCAAATGTTTGTCGGTGCAACTATTGCTCCAGTCAGACAAAAATATCCAACATTAAGGTGTGTACATTATATGGATGATATTTTGTTAGCAGCAAAGACCCAAGGTATGTTGGAGGCCGCTTATACTGACTTAATACATTTGCTACAGTTAAAAGGCTTGCTTATTTCACCTGATAAGGTACAGATAGGGGACTCCATTAATTATCTTGGTGCTACTAGCTCTTGTAAAGCTATCTCACCCCAAAAGATAACTCTGAGGACTGATAAATTGCAGACGTTAAATGATTTCCAAAAATTATTGGGTGATATAAATTGGATTAGAAGCTACCTACATATTCCATATGCTGAATTAAAACCTTTGTATGAAATTCTTAAAGGTGATTCAGATCTTACTTCCCCTCGACATCTTACTGAGGAAGCCAGGTCAGTGTTGGTTAAAGTGGAAGAGGCTATACAACATGCTAGCCTTTGTAGGTTTCAAGAGGATAAACCTCTCCAACTATGTGTGCTCGCCACTGTGCGACAACCTACTGGAGTTTTGTGGCAAGATGGTCCTTTACTGTGGATACATCCACGTATGTCCCCTGGAAAATCCCTTGAGTATTATCCTGATGCAGTTGCTTCCTTAGCTATGTTAGGGATACAACAAAGTGTACAATTTTTTGGTTTCTCTCCAACGTCTGTTATTGTTCCTTATACATGTCAACAAATTCTGGTCTTATGTGCTAACTTGGATAATTGGGCTATATTACGATGCTCTTTTCCAGGAGAGATAGATAATCACTATCCATCACATCCTCTTATTACGTTTGTTAAGGAACATCCTATCATTTTCCCTAAAATCACTTCTTCTACGCCTATTCCAGGAGCTACAAATATCTTTACAGATGGATCTAAGACTGGTATTGGAGCCTATGTGGTAAATGATCAGCCTCCTATCCAGCATCAGTTTGCTCCTGGTAATCCACAATGGGTGGAGCTACAAATTGTCATAAAAGTTTTTGAACAATGTCCATTTCCTTTTAATTTAATCTCAGATTCTGTTTATGTAGTTCAAGCTTTAAAGGTGTTGGAAGCAGTGGGTCCCATACACACATCAGGAGTAATGTCTTCCCTTTTTCTCCATCTTCAAACATTGATTTGGAATCGTTCCGCCTGTTTTTACCCCTTGCATATTCGAGCCCACACAGGTTTACCGGGTGCTCTTTCTGCGGGCAATGCCCAGGCAGATCTTGCTACTCGTCCTTCTTGGGCGTTCCCTATTTCCTCCTTAGATCAAGCTAGAAACTTTCATAGTAAGTTTCATATTAATGCACGAGCACTCCAGAAACGCTTTACCATCTCCCGTGCTGATGCTCGACAGATTGTGTTGGATTGTCCTAATTGTGTGATTTTACATCATCCTCCTTCTATAGGCATAAATCCTCGTGGTTTACGGCCTTTAACTATATGGCAAATGGATGTTACTCATGTTCCTGACTTTGGTAAACTTAAATATGTCCATGTATCTGTAGATACTTGTTCTGGCATTATCTATGCTTCTGCTTTGTCTGGGGAAAAAGCTGGAAATGTTATCACACATTGCTTGGAAGCTTGGGCAGCCTGGGGATTACCACAGTCCATTAAAACGGACAATGGTCCAGCATATACTGGGCGACAAGTTTCTTCCTTTTGCAGCAAGATGGGTATCCAACTTGTCCATGGTTTACCTTACAATCCACAAGGCCAGGGTATTGTAGAGCGCGCTCATAAGACTCTAAAAGAGATGTTACTAAAACAAAAAGGGGGAATTGGCTTAGGCCACTCCCCGAAAGAGCGCCTCTCCCTGGCTCTATTTACTATCAATTTTTTAAATCTGGACATTCAAGGGCGCTCTGCTGCAGATAGGCATTGTTCGCCCTCTGCCCCGAATTTTGGGTATGTTAAGTGGAAAGATGTCCTTTCCGGGCAATGGTATGGGCCTGATCCCGTGCTGGCATGGGCACGAGGTTCTGTCTGTGTTTTCCCACAGGACTGAGCGGAACCGGTGTGGATCCCTGAACGACTAACGAGAAAAGTCTCGAAGACAACTGACCAACAACGGGGGACCCTACAAGAGTCCAACGATGAGACCCTTCATTCTGTTGAGTATCCTGGCCCTATCACAGACGATGATGGTCCAGATGTTACCGATGCAGTGGTGGGCGGTAGCTCGGACATGGCCGATGCCGATGCCGGTCCATAAAAATTCTAGTGTCCTCCCCACTCTTTTTTCTACTTCATGTGAGATGTCTGCCCCTTGTGTCTCCCCTAGAGGAGACGGGGAACAGGCTTTCAACCTTTCTCGTGTTAATCTCACGGGAGCTTTCTGCTTCAGTTTCTTGAAAACCCGTTGTATTCGCTTACAGCGCAACAATTTGACCAATTGGGAGGACCCCTTACAGAACAGTAGGGTCTCACTGGGAACCTTGTCTGCGGTGCTTAGCCAAGTGAGTACGGGGGCACAGGAGGGCTCAGGAGAGAATACAAATTCAACCGAAATGAATATCACTACTTTGGCTATAACTTCCCAGGTGTCACTCCCGGTGGCTTTTCCTAACACTAGTAATGCCACTTATTTTAAGGCCTCTCCTTATTGTACCCCGTACTATTCTTTTCCCCCGACATTCACGCCTTGTCAAGATCATTCTTGGGAGAAGCGCCAAGTTGCTGTGGGTTTCTCTCTTTCCCCTTCTCTTAAAAGGTATTTGTATAATTCTTCCAAGGCTAATTCCACTACAGGTACAGGCTGGTCTTGGTTTCAATGGTTGATTTCCAATGAAAAGGGGGCCACAGCTGATGTCTCTGCTCTGGCTCAATTGAGAGGAGTCCAGAGCTGGCTGTTTAATGTGTCTGGCTCTGTACAGGACACTGATAATGGTAGGAGGCTTAAAAACATTTCATACAATTCTCAGGTGTCCAATGCTACACTGCCCCCTGCAGCAGTCTGTCTTCATTCTCCGTTTCTGTTCCTTTTGACCAATGATACCAATGCTGCAGGATCAGAAATGATTGACTGTTCTAATTGTACATGTGTCTTGTCTGAGTGTTGGAATGGATCCTGGAGCACGGCAGTTGTTATGAAGGTCCCGACCTTCGTCCCGATTCCGGTTACTGCGGATCCGGACTCCTTCCCTATTATTGAGGTGCTCAGGAGCCGTAGGGATTTTGGAATCACGGCAGCTATTGTGACAGCGGTCGCAGTGTCTGCTGCTGCAGCGGTCACTGCTGGAGTGGCCATGGCTAGTCAAGTGCAGACTGCGGCCACGGTTAATCAGGTCATCCAACAAACTTCCAGCATTTTAGAGTCTCAAAGTAAAATCAATCAACATATTTTATCAGGAATTTTGGCCGTTAATCAAAGGGTGGATCTCCTCCAAGCTCAGATTGAGGAATTGTCAGACCTAGTACATTTGGATTGTGTTGATCATCGTGCACATCTATGTATAACATCTCTCAGATTTAATGATTCCAGAAATACCTCTCAAATTATCGGACAGTACCTGGCCGGAAACTGGTCCATGGAAGCAGAGAAGTTGATCCAGACCCAACTGACACAAATTGCCATGTTGAACAACACTCGTGTGGATCCTGTGACATTGGGCCAATTTATGAATTGGTTGTCTTCTGCTTTTTCTTTCTTTAAGGAATGGGTGGGAGTGGGCATTTTTGGAGCGATGTGTTGTTTTGGGGTTGTCCTTTGTCTGTGGCTTTTCTGTCGCCTAAGAGCTCGTCATAGCCAAGAAAAGGCTATGATCGTCCAGGCTTTTGCAGCCCTAGAGAATGGTATTTCTCCACAAGTTTGGCTTGCGCAACTTAAGCAATAATTTCCTGGGTTTTGGCCATTGCACCCCAAGTCATCTTTGACATTGTACTGGGATTGGCACGCCCTCCTCTTCCTGCCTTCCCAGTTATGGAAGGCCCATGCACTCTGCAGGCCTTGTTGCCATTGCACGCAGGTGGGCTTCCATGCTGGTGCTGCACTTTATGCTTTGGACCCTTCGCTTTCTCAGGGGCTGAGAGATGGTGTTGCCACTTCCAACCTCATAGTCACTGACCGGCTACCTGTAAAATCCCCCTTCCTTTTCGCCGTCAGCACGATGCAGGATGCGAGGCAAGGCACTGCACTTGAGTGATCCGATCTCCGGACCTCAAGGGAAGCATGTCCTATTGCATACGGGTTTGACGTCCACGCCCCGTCCCACGAAAAAAGGCGCCGGCTGATATGGTGTCAGATCTAGGGAAGGCGCCTCCTTGGGACTGAGCCATACATTGCAGCCATGTTTGCACAGTGGGATAGGACCTCTACTTTCGCCTGCATTGTTTTTTAAGAGATAAGGGGGAACTGTGGTGAGCCGTGTTGTAGACCGTTGCCGCCATTAGAAGATGGCGCCGGTCTCCGTTGTGGATCTTGGTAAACAACTCCTTATTAGGGAAAGTTGGTACGCTGTCCCTCAACACCCTATGAGAAAACCCCACGTGGCAGCTTTTGTTTGGACTTGAGTAAGCTTTATTAGGCTGTGTGTGGGTGCGTGGGGAGGAGAGCGCGCTTGAGAGAAGACTAGAGTTAAGGCCTGAATAAACCGCTGAAAGAAGAATCCTGTGTCGTGTCTTCCTTGCTGGCGAGGGGGTCGCGACACCCAGGTATCCATCATGGGCACCCCTGTTTCCCTACCTCCACGCAGCTCTGATCTACCATCTACTGGGCTTGCCCCATGGAGGCAGAAGGCAGAGGGGGTGGATCTGAGTATCCTGGTGCAGCCTAGGCCTTAGCTCAGGGCTGCTGGATGCATGTTGGAAGGGACAATAAATATTGCTTCCTATCAATGTGTGGATTCCGTCCAGTGCTTAATCTTTCTCCTCTCTATGGTATCATCTGTAAAGTAGGGAGTTTTCACGATTCCCTCCAGTGTCTTTGAAGATTAAACAGGTTCTGTGTGGAAAGTATCTAGTGAATTATCTGATGAGGACGCAGAGGAATTTGGGGTGCCTTGGCACGACAGTGAATGCCATGCACAAGACCCTCTGTCAGCTGGGATCTGATCCCCAGGGCACTCTGTGAGTTAATGGAAACAACCCAGAGGGGATGCCATGTCCCCAGGGAAATTCAGTGGCAGGTAGTAGGGAGAGGGGATGTGGAGCAGGGGGTGAAGGGTGACACAGGAGAGAAGAGAAGGAGAAGACAAATTGGGGAAGGTGCGGGAGAGGGAGGGCATGTAGATGTTTTCCTTTATCGGATGCCTTGCCACATCCTGTCCACAGAGTATCTGTCTTCCTGTTAGCAGGAAGATGAGTAATGATAAGTTTCAGGGACAAAGATCCAATTTTTATTCTCCAAAAGAGGTGGCACATCGGGGACAATAACCCGATTGAAAATGTCATGTTTTGATTCATATGGGAATGGGCTTGCTGTTATTAGCACACCGTGGGCCAAGGAGGGCACCGTGAGATGTTGACAAACAGCCCTGCGCACTGGTGTGTCTGTGGCTCCGGTGACGTTTGCTTTGGTCTTTGAAGTCTGTTTCCCAGCTCTCCTGTGAGACCCTTTCAATTTGTCACTGAGCCTCTTTTCTAACCAGTCACAATAGCAGACCTGAGTCTAAAAAGGAATGGCACAGGAGGAAGGAGGTGGACAATCTTTGGATCTGACTGTGTCAGCTACCACGTTGGCTGCCTGTGAAATTACCTAATCCAACCCCCAACCTTTGAGAGGCAGATAGAGTGTCACTTTTTTTTTTTGTGGAAGAGAAACTGGGAGCTCATAAAGGTTGGCTCAGTGCTTCTCAAACTTAAATGTGCACACAAGGTCACCTGAAGGTCATGCTGCAGACGGTGAATCTGTACCTAGAGTGTCTTGGCAGCGCAGGTGCCACTGGTCCATGATCACACTCAGAGGGCCTCAGGTGGTCTGCCAAGGCCACCCAGATGCCTGTGGGGTAGAGCTATGAAGGACTAGCTGTTGGCATTGGGAGGGTGGCCAGGCCGGCTGTGAAGACTCAAGTGTGCGGCTGAGATACTGGCCTCAGTCCACTGGTAGCTTGGACCTGGGGGGGCTGTTAAGGAAGGAAGGAGCTGACTGAAGCAAAAATGACCATGGACCAGTGACTCCAAGGACACTGAAGGGAGCCCCAGGTCAAGCAGCATGGGCAGGACTTGCAGGCAGACGGGGGCGGATTTAGTCTATAAGTTTAGATACAAGGAATTGGGAGATGCAATCAGGAATGCTCTGATCTTCAAAATCTCCTTTTCTTCTCTGTTTCTTTTTTATTATTTAAACTCTTTTGTTCTAATTAGTTATACATGACAGTAGAATGCATTTTGACACCTATGTAAATGGAGTCTAACTTCTCCTTCTTCTGGTTTTCCATGATGTAGAATGACACAGGTCGTGCGTATGCACACAGGGTAATCATGTCAGATTCATTTTACCATCATTTCTACCCCTAAGCCCCCTCCCCTTTCCTCAGTCCCCTCTGTCTAATCCAAAGTACCTCCACACTTCCCTAGTCCCTCCCATTGTGAATTAGCATCAGCATATCAAACATTCGGCCTTTGGTGTTTTGGGATGGACTTATTTCATTTAGCATAATATTTTTCAGCTGCATCCATTTACCTGAAAAATGCCATAATTTCATTCTGTTTTAAAGCTGAGCAATATTTCATTGTGTATATATACCGCAATTTCTTTATCCATTCATCTGTTGAAGGGCACCGAGGTTGGTTCCATAGTTGGCTCTTTTGTGAATTGAGCTGCTATGAACATTGATGTGGCTGTGTCCCTGTAGTATGCTGTATTTAAGTACCTTGGGTATAAACCAAGGAGTGGGAGAGCTGGGTCAAATGATGGTTCCATTCCCAGTTTTCCAAGGAATCTCTGTATTGCTTTCCATATTGGCTGCACCAATTTGTAGTCCTACTAGCAATGTAGGAGTGTGCCTTTTCTCCACATCCTCGCCAGCACATATTGTTGTTTGTATTCTTAATAGCTGCCATTCTGACTGGAGTGAGATGAAACCTTAGAGTAGTTTTGATTTGCATTCCTCTAATTGCTAGAGATGTTGAACATCATATATTTGTTGACCAAAAATTGTATTCAAAATCTCTTTTTAAAATAGTTTTAAATTAAATATTGAGGCCCCCCCAAAGTACCCATTTTAATATAGCCCAATGCCTCTGACAGATGTAACCTCCACACAGCCACAACCACATCATAACAAAGAGCATTTCTGACATTCTGACCACTCCCCATGCACCTACCAGTCACTCACATTTTTGATCCACTGACTTCATTCAGTAGTTTCCAACTCTTTTATGGCCAAGGATTATTGTACTGTTTGGTTATGTCTTAACCATTTTCCTATTGATGGGCACTTGGGTTGTTGCTAATTTTCACCTATTTTAAATAAACTTGCTATGAAACTTCACTCAAAAATATTTCTGAGGACAGAAGTTTTCATTTCTCTTTTGTAAAATCACTTTAAAGGCGATGGATCGCTGGGTTGTGTGGTGAGTGAATACCACACTCCCCTTTTTGAAATTTTACCCTTGTTGAAATTAGTTTCTAATTTTCCTGCAGTTCACTCACTCATCCATGCAAATACATTGAGCTCCTACTCTCTGTTGGGCACTACTGGGGACAAAGGAGTCCAGTTGCTAACAAAGCAGAAACAAACAAACAACAACAACAAAACCCCCCAAAACAAAAAAGCCCCACAAAACCCTCTGCCCTAGGGGAGTTTAAGAGGAAATAGACACACACACACACACACACACACACACAGATGAATAATAAAGATACCAGACAGTTCTAAAGAGCATATGGTGAGAGAAAGTGACTGATTGTGAGGTCAAGGGCAAGTGAGATCCCATCTAAACTGAGGTCTGATGATGAAAAGGAGCCATGCACACGTGGGTCTGGGGGTTGGGAGCAGAGGCCCTGAAACAGACACCACAAGGAGGCACGGAGGAGGCCCCTGTCCCTGCAGTGGGACCGGCAGAGAGGAGAGGCTTCCCAGGAGTGAGGAGAGGAGCACTCTTCACCATTCTGTTTATCTCTGTTTGCCTATTCGGGTTCTACAGGCTTCACTCCTGAGAATGGAAAGGTGTAGGCACAGAAACTTGCAGCTTTCCCGTGGCCTTTCCCAGGGCCTAGAACAGGATTGGGCCCTGGAGCACTTACTGAGTTTTTATTGAATAATTGAAAGCTGGAATGAGAGAATGGATGAATGAATCCAATAACCACTCCTTCAGGGCCCTGCTGCTGAGAAATGAAATGTCACCATTCTCCTCACAATGAGCCCCCAGGCACCAGGGAAGAGAGACAAGGGGTCATTCCATGGCAGGCACTGGGAAGGGTGGTAGAAAGCAAAGAGGTGTGTCAAGGCAGGGGGGCCCCTTGAAGGTGGTGGAGGAGCCAGGTAGAGAAGGCTGGGAATGCAGTCGATTCGCACCTCTAGTGCGAATCCATGGGTGCCTGAAAGGGCACACTGGGTTTGATAAATGACAAGATGCTCTGGACAGTTAGGACCACAGAGATGGAAGAGAGACGGGGAGCTCTGCAGAGAGAGCTCAAGGTGAGGACCCAGGAAAGACTGGTGAAATGGATCCTGGTAACCAGGGAAGGACTTTGGGTGAAGGTGGGAGACAAGATCAAATTTGCATGACTTAAAGGCAAAACCGTGGTTGGTGCTGCAGTTTGAATCTTTTTAAATTTACGCTCTAATTCGTTATTCGTGACAGCAGAATGCATTTGGACCCATTGTACACAAATGGAGCACAGCTTCTTGTTCTCTGGTTGTACATGGTGCAGAGTCACATCAGTCGTGCAATAATACATGTATGTAGAGTAATGATGTATGTCTCATTCCATCCTTACCACCTCCACACCCCCTCCTTTCCCTCACTCCCCTCTGCACAATCCCAAGTTCCTCCTTTCTTTTGTTGCCTCCACCCCTATTATGGATCAGAATCTGTTTATCAGAGAAAACATTTGGCCTTTGTTTTTGGGATTAGCTTATTTCACTTAGCATGATATTCTCCAGCTCCATCCATTGATCTGCAAATGCCATAATTTCATTCTTGAAGGCTGAGTAATATTTCACTATGTATATGTCCCACATTTTCTTTATCCACTACAGTTTGAATCTTGAATGTCCCCTAAAGGCCTATATGTTAAAGGCTTGGTGCTATAGGGAGTTGGTGAGGATGTGCGGCCTAGTGGAAGGTCATTAGGTCACTGGGGATATGCCCTTGAAAAGGACTGTGGGAATGCCACCTTTTCCTCTTTCTTTCCTTGACTCATGGTATAAGTCAGTTTGCTCTACCATGCACTCCTGCCACAATGTGCAGCTTTTCCTCAAGACCAAAGCAAAGGGGATGGGATCACTTGATTATGGACTACTATTTTCAGAATTTTGAAGCAAAAATAAACCTCTTCTCTCTATAAGCTAATTTTCCTGGGTATTTCATTATAGTGCTGGCAAATTGACTCACAGTTGTTTTTCCATTAAATATGATGGTATAAATGCAAACACTGAACTTGACACTTTCTTATCCTCGCTGAAACAAGACAATAGAGAGTTTTGAAATGCACAAACAGTTTTGAATGCACCAATGATTCATCAGAAAGCTTACAGTGAAAAAGATGGTTGGTAATGAGTCATAGCAGCCAGAACTTTCATAGATGGCTGGTAGGAGGGTAAATGGGTATGACAATTTAGAGAACAATTTGGCATTATCTGCTAAAGCTGAATATATCCATATTCTATGATACAACCATTCTACTCCCAGGCACTGTACCCAACAGAAACATACAAATATGTTTAATGAAGACATGTCTGAAAATGTTATATAAATGCTATTTCCAACAGCCTCCAAATGGGAAACTAGCAAGTGTATGCCAAAAATGGATAAGTAGGGCTGGGGATGTAGTGCTGTGGTAGAGCAATTGCCTGGCATGTGTGAAGCCCTGGGTTTGATCCCCAGTAATACAAACAAATCAAAAAGATAAAGAAATTGTGGAACTGTTTCACAGTGGAAAAACTATGTTGCACTGAGGATGAGCTATCAACTATTGCATGGGACATCGTGGATTCATGTCACAAAGTGTTAAGTGAAAGAAGTCGAGCACAAAAGAGTGCATGTTGTGTAAGTGCATATAAAGTTCAAAACAAGAATAAACCTCATCTATTCTGTTAGTGGTCAGGCTAGTGGGTTGTGGGAGGGATCAAAGCCTGGAAGGGAGCCCAAAGGGAGTTTCCTGGGTCCTGTTAAGATCCTGTTATGTGATGTGGGTCCCAGGCACATCATTTTGCTCTGTTTTGGAACATTGGTTGAGTTCTTCTATTATGACACGTGGAATTTCCTCTCTCTAAATTTTACTTCCATAAGAGACATTTTAAAAAGGTGTAAATCCACAACAGCAAAAAAAAAAAAAAAGGAAAAAATGGGGGAACTTGGAAAGCAGATGGTGAGTGACTTGGAAAGCTCAGCTACATGATTTTTCACTGGCAGAAGGAACCTGGTTTACCTTGTGGAATCTCAAAGAGGCCAAAGAATTTTTAGCATAAGATACCTCTGGAAAGGTATCAAACCCAGACCAGAAAGATGGTTGTGCATCTATTTAGGAAGCAAATAGTGTCCCTGGTGTCCTTTCCAAGTCTCTGGGATGGGTGACCACTCCCTTTACCCTAATGGGAAACTGGGGTTTAGAGAAGATAAAACAGAGGGTCTCTGGGACAGCAGGTCCATCAGTGAGAGTAAAGCAGTGTGATATGGACCACAGGGAACACAAGAGAGTCTTTGCCTCTACTAGGTACCCACAAGATTTTCTGTAGATTCTCATCAGCCAAGAAAAAAAAAAAGACCTAAAGATACTGAGAAACCCGTCTTCATGGAGGATACAACTGAGCCACACATTTATAGGGGACATAGTCAATAAAGATATGACAGAAAGAGTCCCCATGTTCCTCTCACTAACTTACTCTTAATTATAGATCTCAGGTGACTTGGGACCAACATGAAATAGTTAGGCATAGATTAAAAAAAAAAAAACTCTGAAAAACAGAAACAGACAAACCAAAACTCAACTTGAAGGAAACAGATGATAATGGAAGAAAAAAAATGTATCAATATTGGGGCTGCGGCTGTGGCTCAGTGGTAGAGCACTTGCCTGGCACATGAGAGGCACTGAGTTCTATCCTCAGCACCACATACAAATAAAATAAAGATATTGTGTCCACCTACAAATAATAATATTTATATATTTTTTTTCAAAGTGTCAATACTACTAGAGGTAAGGAAGGCCATAGTATAGCCTCCTATAGACAGGGATAGGTCATTATTTACAAAGGACTTATACAGAGAAAAAATAACCTTGGACATTAAAAAAAATGAAAGAAAATAGAAAATAGGAAGAGAAAGAAAAATCAAATAGGTGATTAATTCAGGAGGTTCAAGTTAAGAATAACAGATTTTTTTTCAGTAAGAACAGAAAAAAATAGTGGAAGAAAGTAATGAAATAATTGGATAAAATTTCCTAAGGTTGAGTGGCATGAATCTTCAAATTGAAAAGGATTACAGAACTCTAGGGAAAAAAGATACTAAAAGTTTCTAAACAGAACCCACCCCACCAGATTTCATACAAAGAATCATAATATATAATGAATCAGACATAGAAACCGGATGAAAGGAAACAGTAACTTCAAAATATAAAGTCACTCCCTCACAGAAGATGCATTCAAATTTATAAAACGTATGCCACCTTTGAGACAAAGATTTGGTCTGCCAACCAAAGCATTTCTAGAATCACTTCTATTTGCAAAAGCTAACACATTAAACCCACAATATTTAATAAATGCACCCAATTAAAAAAATAAAGAAACCAGTTGTCAACTTTGAATTTTATACCCAGCTAAAACATCAGTTAATGTGGGGGTTGAATGAATACATAAAAGCATTCTATGCCTAGGCCTTCTCTTGGAAAGCTCTGGGAGATGGTTTAAAAAGCTAAACAAGGGTCTGGGGGTATGGCTCAGAGGCAGAGTGCTTGCTTAGCATGTGTGAGGCACTGGGTTCGATTCTCAGCACCCCATATAAATAAATAAAATAAAGCTCCACTGACAACTAAAAAACCAGCTAAACCAGGAAAGATGATAGATGAGAGTGATACAGGAAACAAAGATCTCCAGAATAATAGGGGAAAAATCCAACTTTACAACTACACTGCAGGTTCTGACAACTGGTCCTGGTTGTTCCTTGTCCAGAATCAACTCTTGCAGGTCCAGGAGCATGTTCCAGTATAAATTGAAAACCTACCACATTTCACAATATTGTCAAGTTGGTGACATAAGCACAAAGGAAGGAATTACTTCAACTGACTTTAAAATACAACACATGGAGCCTGTATCCTTAGTGGGAAATATTCTGAAGATAAAAGAATAGAAAGGAAACTTTAGACACTATTTCAATAGACTAATTGTTCACAGAGCATTATGAAACTATTTGTATTAGTCTGCCCAGAATGCCATAACAGAAAACCTCAGTCTGGAAGGTTTAAACAAGGAACATTTATTTTCTCATAGTTCTGGAGGGTTAGTCCAAGATCAAGGTGCCGCGTGTTAATGGTTAGTTTCTGCTGAGGTCAGGTGGCCACCGTCTTATGTCCTCACCCTCCCACGGCCTTTCCTCTGTGGATGCCTACTCCTGGTGACTCTTTCTCTCCTTATTAGAACATCAGAAATATTAAATTCTGACCCTACTGGCAAAACCTGATTGATCTTAATTCCTTCCTTATAGGCCCCATCTTCAAACATAGCAATGAGTATTCTTAATGCTCAAATTGTGGCCTCTGACTATTGTATTCCTCCACAGGAAACCAGAGCCTCATGGAGAAATGTCTAGGGAAGGAAAATTTTGTAAGATGAATCCAGGACTTACTGTATTGGAAAACTAGGAAGACACTGGACACTAGTGGGGCCATGTCAAGGACAGAGGAACCAATTTGAAGGGCTTTCCTTAGTCAAATCTGGGGCAATGAGAACATCAAAAATAAAATAATTGCAACATCTCACATCACATCAAGTGGATCAAAATGTCTGGGTCCATAATCAAATTAAAACACTTGTTTATTTCCTTGTGATTTTAAGACAACTCATTACTCTGAGGGTATATACAGAAGCCAGTATTTATATCACATTTATTGTATGAGCTGTATTTTAGGGTAACAACATAGTTAAAGAGGAATAAGAGAAATCTTGTGCTTGGTTCTCATTAGGATTCTAATTTAAACCACCACCACCAACAACAAAAAGACATTGAAGACCTTTATGACATTTGAATTTTTGTTGACTATCAGGTATTGATTTTACTAGGTTTGATAATAGCATAGTGGTTATTTTTTTTAAAAGTACTAAAAGTTAAAGGTACTTACTGAACCATTTAAAGACAAAATGATATGATGTGTAGAAATCTCTTTAGAAATATCCCAGCAAACTAGGTAGACATGTGGGCTTTGTGATAATAGTTTCTCTACTTTTATGTAAGTTTTTACATTTTCATAACAAAAAGTTGAAACAAAAGTAATATTAAAAATGAAGCTACCAGAAAACAAAGCTCCAATAGAGATTTTTCATGATGATATACTTGAATATTCTGAAGAGAGATTAACACAACAGGGCAAGAATGCAAAGAAAACTAAGTAAATGAAATACCTATTTAAATATTAACTTCAGATAGCACAATATTTTACAGGAAACAAAAAGTAACAATAGTACACCACATGGCTCAATACAGAACCTTTACCTAGTCATAATGACATTAAGATCAAATACTGATCTAACTAAAATCACAAAGTAACCAAATTGGATCAAGTTAAAAGTCAGAAGGCCATGAGCAAAGGTGGCATTAATGAACACCATCTTCCATGGGGAACTGTCAATTGATGATGGCTGTGTTGAAAAAAATCAAGAAACATCAAAGTGAATAGTTATAGGGAACTGAATACCAAAAGAATCGTAAAATAAAGGAGAACCTGTGGATAATACAATAATAAGTTCTGTAAAACAGGAGTCATGTGATTGAGAGGTTAATAAAGTGCAATCTGAGGACTGTGGAGGACTGCACTGAAGGGACACTTGGGGTGAGTGCTGGGTTTTTATACTCCTGGAGATGTCCAGGATGCATACAGCGTTGCTAGTGGCCCCACTCATTTGACTCACAAATCTTTATCTATAACAATGCTGGGAAAATGTGTGAGCACACATACAAACACACACACACACACACACACATGCACACACGTATGCACAGAGTCAGCCCTGTGGGGATACTTGGCTACTCTCTTCACTGGGAGTTGAGTTGAAGTTATCACTTGGAGGCACTTGGATGAAGCCCAGGCACTGGCATTGAGAGGGGTCTCCTGTGCTTGTTGTTGTCCTCTAAAGTCGCCATCAACCTCAGACCCCATGTTTCCTCTAGAATGTCATGTAGAATTCTTGAATATTTGGAAAAGCCAGTGTGCCTCTCGATTCATCATCTGCCTGTTTGGCCTCGGCCTGGAAGACTATAAACAGTGCTTTTGAAAGGCCAGGGCTTCTTCACCGTAGCACTGAGCAGACGTGTGGGCCATCGCTGGGCTTGGCCTTACCTGCAGCAGGAACCAGGCTATGCTGTGGAGCCTTGTCAAAGGTAATTTCCGTAATGGAGATGGCCTGCGCTTCTGGTGCTTTTCATACTCTGGGAGCTGTATGACATGTAGATTTGTCACCTAAGGGCTGCTAACGAGTTTTCAGTTTGAATATGCACACTTTGTGAGGGAAAATACTGCTCAGATTTCTCTGAGGACATGTGTGACACTGGTTTTCTACTCCGTTCTCATGTGAACCTTGTAAGAGGCACTATCCGGGAATCAGAACAGACCTTCCTTCAAATAGAACCAATTGACAGGGAGCCACATTCTCACTGGAGGAGTTACCCTGACAGTATTAATGATTTAATAACGGTGGTCATTTTTTGTAAGGTCCTAAGTGGACACTATTACCTAGGGTCTCACTTGGCATCAGCTGGACTTATCCCCATCCCAATTACCACACGTATTATGTTGGCTTCTCAGTTGTATTGTTATCTTCATGTCCTATCCCCTCTGATAGCCATGTGCACTCAGCTCTCCAGGATGCTGAGGATCTAGAAAGCTGGTTCACCACCTTCCTAGCTGGAGTCTTCATTCCTCCTTCTCTGCATACCCAACCCACTGCAAAGTCTGCAGTAGAGGAAGTCAGGTTGTATATATTAAAGTCCTTTGATGAATAGAAAAAGACAGGCCGACCAATGTTTAAGGGAGCCTCACTGTATGAAGACGCCACTCTAAGCTCTGGGAATACAGGGAAGGCCTGAAAATGGCAATGCCCTGTCCCCAAGCCTCCTACTTTCTAGCGGGTAACAGACATAAACAAGTTAACAAATGATGTGTGATAAAATTATATAAGAGGTGGTAAAATTGCTATGAAAAAAAATAAGCAGCCTTGAGAATGGATAGGGCTTATGGTTTTAACTGTCTCTGAGGAGTTGACTTTTGGACTGAAATTTAGATGAAATGAGGAAGATTTACTCTAGCTATATTGGGAAGAGTATTCTAGGTAGAGGGTGTGGGATGTATCAATGTATGGAGGACAGACTATATTTGCAAAAGTAGAAATAGAGGGGCCAATGAGGATAACATCCCATTTATACAAGTTAGAGATAAGGTACAAAGAACATTGGACCTTCACCATATTTTTTAAAGTGAATATGATAGGATTTTCTGATGGATTGAATATAGTAAATCAGGGATGTGGTCACAAAATCGACTCTGAGGGTTTGTTTTGGGCTACTTTTGAACATTGATATCATTTATTAAAACAGGAAATACAGGGGGGGCAGGTGCTGGTGGGACTGGAATTCAAGGGTTTATTAGCCAAATGGAGAGGTCAAGGATGCTATTGATAAATGAATTTGGTGCAGAACAGTGAGAATATAAGTGGATAAATAGATATGGATACATCAGATGATAGCTAATATTCTGTGTCCTAGGATCAGATGCAAATACTCCAAAGACTTCACAGACAGAGAAGGAAAAAGGTACAAGTGTAGAGCCCTGAACAGTCTTAGGAATTTTCAGGAATTTCGATGATGAAGAAAAGCCAGAAATTAGAGGGAGCAGAAGTAAGAGGAGGCCCTTCTGAGATTGATTTGTGTGGACTAGAAAGGAATTAACATAATCAAAGAGAAATGCCAAAACATGACATGAAATCTGGAATACAGTTCTAAGGAAGGCAAAAGATCAGGAGTTCATAAATGAAAAAAAATTGTGAAGAATATTTTTTTTAAAAGGGTTTAGAACTTTTGTTGACAGAGTCCAACTGTTGATGGCATATGGTGTCATGTTAGAAGGTGACAGTGAGAAAGCAACATGTCTCACTTCCTATTTTACTGCCATGATTTTTATTTTAAAAGTAAAACTTACTAAGTGGAAAGGGTGGATGCAACATGGTTAAGAAGCAGGGGTGTGGCCTAAGTGAGAAGGAAGGAAGGAAATATTTATAAGATTAGGAACAAGAAAAAACCAGGGCCCAGAATATGACCACCATGGGATCTTCAGACCACTGTTGATGGAGCTCTCAAATGGGTTATATTTTACCACTCTTTGAGAGGGTACAAACAGATTTTAGAAATTATAAATCAGAGAGTTTGATGATTGCTAGTGAAATTAAATAAATGGTTATGATAACATAGTAGGAACTGACAGGCGTTTCCTGTGGTTAAGAAATGTCAGATTAATCTCATTTCCCTCTCTAAATGTTCCTTCTGGGATGTCACCCAGGGAATTCCAGGGCACTACAAGCGTGACCCATCAGCTTGACAGTAGGACAGCACAGAGCATCTCATGATAGAGGAGAAGTGTGGGCTGACGGATAATACAGTCAATGAAAATCCCCATATTCTTGGGCTTTGACTTCTGGTCAAAGAATTGGATCAAATAAAGCTGAACACTCTTCATTTCCTCTTGCTTCAAGCAACTGATGACTGTCAGAGTCATTTGCTGGCATAGGAATCATTAATAGTGGCCCAGTTGTAGTTTTGGAAGAAATCAAGGTGTCCATTTGGCCTTTTACTAGATATGTCCATTTACTTTCTCGACTAAGAGACTGAACTCATTTATCTAAGATAGATTAAATGAAACAATTAAAAAAGTCAAACTTTAATGCATTAAAGGCAGATCACTAGAAGCCACAGACCAACAGGGAACTCAAAGTCATATAGTGGAGACAGTGGAAGCTGCAGAGACCTAAGGGGGTAGACTGACTCTTCATGAAAGGTTTTTAGTACTGTGTAAAAAAGGATATAAAAGTCTAAGGTCTCATGCATCGTGGAAGCTAGAACTGGGCTTTATGTGATATTTCACATGGAAAGGGGCTCTGCAGTCAAAGACTGTAATACCTAAAGGAGACACCCACCATGGACTGTGGTGGGAAAAGTTATCCTTGAGAAACAGACATGTAAGCCTCATACAAAGTTGTGGGGCTTTGATCACATCATCTATATCAGGGTAGTAAACAAACAAACAACTATTGTAGACGTTGGTCTCATGATACATGGGGCTCTGGCAGAAGCAAGGTTCTAAGGCACCCACAGAGACTTCTTCACAGTTCAGGGCATATCCTGGAATCCTGCAGAAGGTAGCTTGTGTTGAAGGTGCGTTAATAGACAAAATCTCAGAGTAAATGAAGAAACCTAATTCCATGAAAGAGTCAGTGGATGGAAGCAATGAGAGTATTGACTCCTGAGGAACTAGAAGTAACATGCGACAAACAGAGAGCATCTATAAGAAATAGAAGCCCATAATGAAAAGGAATAGGCAGCTACAGAAGAGAACCAGATATTTCTAGAAATTAAATGAGTCATTGAAATGAAAGAAAAACAATGCCTTCGACAGATGAACAATACAATAGGGTAGATATAACCGAAGGGAGAATTAGTGAACTAGATAAAAACAAAACAAAACAAAACAAAACTAATGTGATTCATCAGACTTCTGTTCAGGAATTTTGTACAGAAAGGGAATGAAAGAAATATGGTTTGAGAGACAGGCTAGAATGAGAAGAACAACCATACATCTGATAGAAATTCTTTTTTTAAAAAATTTTTTATTGTTGGTTGTTCAAAACATTACATAGTTCTTGATATATCATATTTCACACTTTGATTCAAGTGGGTTATGAACTCCCATTTTTACCCTGTATACAAATTGCAGAATCACATCAGTTACACATCCATTGATTTACTAATTTACTATATTGCCATACTAGTGTCTGTTGTATTCTGCTGCCTTTCCTATCCTCTACTATCCCCCCTCCCCTCCCCTCCCCTCTTCTCTCTCTACCCCCTCTACTGTCATTCATTTCTCCCCCTTGTATTATTTTCCCCTTTCCCCTCACTTCCTCTTGTATGAAATTTTGTATAACCCTGAGGGTCTCCTTCCATTTCCATGCAATTTCCCTTCTCTCTCCCTTTCCCTCCCACCTCTCATCCCAGTTTAATGTTAATCTTCTTCTCATGCTCTTCGTCCCTACTCTGTTCTTAGTTACACTCCTTATATCAAAGAAGACATTTGGCATTTGTTTTTTAGGGATTGGCTAGCTTAACTTGGCATAATCTGCTCTAATGCCATCCATTTCCCTGCAATTTCTATGATTTTGTCATTTTTTAATGCAGAGTAATACTCCATTGTGTATAAATGCCACATTTTTTTTATCCATTCATCTATTGAAGGGCATCTAGGTTGGTTCCACAGTCTTGCTATTGTGAATTGTGCTGCTATGAACATCGATGTAGCAGTGTCCCTGTAGCATGCTCTTTTTAGGTCTTTAGGGAATAAACCTAGAAGGGGAATAGCTGGGTCAAATGGTGGTTCCATTCCCAGCTTTCCAAGAAATCTCCATACTGCTTTCCAAATTGGCTGCACCAATTTGCAGTCCCACCAGCAATGTACAAGTGTACCCTTTTCCCCACATCCTCGCCAGCACTTGTTGTTGTTTGACTTCATAATGGCTGCCAATCTAACTGGAGTGAGATGGTATCTTAGGGTGGTTTTGATTTGCATTTCTCTGACTGCTAGAGATGGTGAGCATTTTTTCATGTACTTGTTGATTGATTGTATGACCCCTCTGAGAAGTGTCTGTTCAGGTCCTTGGCCCATTTGTTGATTGGGTTATTTGTTATCTTATTGTCTAATTTTTTGAGTTCTTTGTATATTCTAGATATTAGGGCTCTATCTGAAGTGTGAGGAGTAAATATTTGTTCCCAGGATGTAGGCTCCCTATTTACCTCTCTTATTGTTTCTTTTGCTGAGAAAAAACTTTTTAGTTTGAGTAAGTCCCATTTGTTGATTCTAGTTATTAACTTTTGTGCTATGGGTGTCCTATTGAGGAATTTGGAGCCCGACCCCACAGTATGTAGATCGTAGCCAACTTTTTCTTCTATCAGACGCCGTGTCTCTGATTTGATATCAAGCTCCTTGATCCATTTTGAATTCACTTTTGTGCATGGCGAGAGAAAGGGATTCAGTTTCATTTTGTTGCATATGGATTTCCAGTTTTCCCAGCACCATTTGTTGAAGACGCTATCCTTCCTCCATTGCATGCTTTTAGCCCCTTTATCAAATATAAGATAGTTGTAGTTTTGTGGATTGGTTTCTGTGTCCTCTATTCTGTACCATTGGTCCACCCGTCTGTTTGCTCTGTAGTATAGTTTGAAGTCTGGTATCGCTATACCGCCTGATTCACACTTTCTGCTTAGCATTGTTTTTGCTATTCTGGGTCTTTTATTTTTCCATATGAATTTCATGATTGCTTTCTCTATTTCTACAAGAAATGCCGTTGGGATTTTGATTGGCATTGCATTAAACCTATAGAGAACTTTTGGTAATATCGCCATTTTGATGATGTTAGTTCTGCCTATCCATGAACAGGGTATATTTTTCCATCTTCTAAGATCTTCTTCTATTTCTCTCTTTAGGGTTCTGTAGTTTTCATTGTATAAGTCTTTCACCTCTTTTGTTAGGTTGATTCCCAAGTATTTTATTTTTTTTGAGGATATTGTGAATGGAGTGGTTGTCCTCATTTCCATTTCAGAGGATTTGTCGCTGATATACAGGAATGCCTTTGATTTATGCGTATTGATTTTATAGCCTGCCACTTTGCTGAATTCATTTATTAGCTCTAATAGTTTCTTTGTAGACCCTTTTGGGTCTGCTAGGTATAGAATCATGTCACCTGCAAATAGTGATAATTTAAGTTCTTCTTTTCCTATTTTTGTGCCTTTAATTTCTTTCGTCTGTCTAATTGCTCTGGCCAGTGTTTCGAGAACTATGTTGAACAGAAGTGGTGAGAGAGGGCATCCCTGTCTTGTTCCAGATTTTAGAGGGAATGCCTTCAGTTTTTCTCCATTCAGAATGATGCTAGCCTGAGGCTTAGCATAGATTGCTTTTACAATATTGAGGTATGTTCCTGTTATCCCTAGTTTTTCTAGAGTTTTGAACATAAAGGGATGCTGTACTTTGTCGAATGCTTTTTCCGCATCTATCAAGATGATCATATGGTTCTTATTTTTAAGTCTATTGATGTGGTGAATAACATTTATTGATTTCCGTATATTGAACCAGCCTTGCATCCCAGGGATGAATCCTACTTGATCATGGTGCACAATTTTTTTGATATGTTTTTTTATCTGATTCGCCAGAATTTTATTGAGGATTTTTGCATGTAGGTTCATTAGAGATATTGGTCTGTAGTTTTCTTTCTTTGAAGTGTCTTTGTCTGGTTTAGGAATCAGGGTGATGTTGGCCTCGTAGAATGAATTTGGAAGTTCTCCCTCTTTTTCTATTTCCTGAAGTAGCTTGAAAAGTATTGGTATTAGTTCCTCTTTAAAGGTTTTGTAAAACTCTGCTGTATACCCATCCGGTCCTGGGCTTTTCTTAGTTGGTAGTCTTTTGATGGTTTCTTCTATTTCCTCAATCGATATTGGTCTGTTTATGTTGTCTATATCCTCCTGACTCAATCTGGGCAGATCATATGACTTAAGAAATTTATCGATGCCTTCACTATCTTCTAATTTATTGGAGTATAAGGATTCAAAATAATTTTTAATTATCTTCTGTATTTCTGAAGTGTCTGTTGTGATATTGCATTTTTCATCCCGTATGCTTGTAATTTGAGTTCTCTCTCTTCTTCTCTTCGTTAGCATGGCTAAGGGTCTGTTGATTTTATTTATTTTTTCAAAGAACCAACTTTTAGTTTTGTCAATTTTTTCAATTGTTTCTTTTGTTTCGATTTCATTAATTTCATCTCTGATTTTAATTATTTCTTGCCTTCTACTTCTTTTGCTGTTGTTTTGCTCTTCTTTTTCTAGGATTTTGAGATGAAGTATGAGATCATTTATTTGTTGGTTTTTCCTTTTTTTAAGGAATGAACTCCAAGCAATGAATTTTCCTCTTAAAACTGCTTTCAATGTGTCCCATAGATTCCGATATGTTGTGTCTGTGTTTTCATTAATCTCTAAGAATTTTTTAGTTTCCTCCTTGATGTCTTCTATAACCCATTGATCATTCAGTAACCTATTGTTCATTCTCCAAGTGATGCATGATTTTTCCTTCCTTCTTTTATCGTTGATTTTCAGTTTCATTCCATTATGATCAGATAAGATGCATGGTATTATCTCTACTCCTTTATATTGTCTAAGAGTTGCCCTGTGACATAATATATGATCTATTTTTGAGAAGGATCCATGTGCTGCTGAGAAAAAAGTGTAACTGCTTGATGTTGGGTGGTATATTCTATATATGTCAATTAAGTCTAGGTTATTAATTGTGTTATTGAGTTCTATAGTTTCCTTATTCAACTTTTGTTTGGAAGATCTGTCCATTGGTGAGAGAGGTGTATTGAAGTCTCCCATGATTATTGTATGGTGGTCTATTAGACTCTTGAACTTGAGAAGAGTTTGTTTGATGAACATAGCTGCACCATTGTTAGGGGCATATATATTTATGATTGTTATGTCTTGTTGGTGTATGGTTCCCTTGAGCAGTATGTAGTGTCCCTCTTTATCCCTTTTGATTAACTTGGGCTTGAAATCTATTTTATTTGATATGAGTATGGACACTCCTGCTTGTTTCCGAAGTCCATATGAGTGATATGATTTTTCCCAACCTTTCACCTTCAGCCTATGTATGTCTTTTCCTATCAAATGCGTCTCCTGTAGGCAGCATATTGTTGGGTCTTGTTTTGTGATCCATTCTACTAGCCTGTGTCTCTTAATTGGTGAGTTTAAGCCATTAACATTTAGGGTTATTATTGAGATATGGGTTGTTCTTCCATCCATATTTGTTTATTTCTGTTACTAAACATGGTTTGTTTTCCTCTTTGATTATTTTCCCCCCTTTACTGTCCTACCTCCCACTGTTGGTTTTCATTGTTATTTTCCATTTCCTCTTCCTGTAATATTTTGCCGAGGATGTTTTGAAGAGATGGTTTTCTAGCTGCAAATTCTTTTAACTTTTTTTTTATCGTGGAAGGTTTTAATTTCATCTTCCATCCTGAAGCTTAATTTCGCTGGATACACAATTCTTGGTTGGAACCCATTTTCTTTCAGTGTTTGAAATATGTTATTCCAGGATCTTCTAGCTTTCAGAGTCTGTGTTGAAAGAACAGCTGTTATCTTGATTGGCTTACCCCTAAATGTAATCTGCTTCCTTTCTCTTGTAGCTTTTAAAATTCTCTCCTTATTCTGTATGTTGGGCATCTTCATTATAATGTGTCTAGGTGTGGATCTCTTATGATTTTGCACATTTGGCGTCCTGTAGGCTTCTAGGATTTGGGATTCTGTCTCATTCTTCAAGTCTGGGAAGTTTTCTCGTATTATTTCATTGAATAGATTGCTCATTCCTTTGGTTTGAAACTCTATCCCTTCCTGTATCCCAATGACTCTTAAATTTGGTCTCTTGATGTTATCCCATATTCTTGGATGTTCTGCTCATGGTTTCTTAACAGTCTTGCTGAGCTGTCTATGTTCTTTTTAAGTTGAAATACTTTGTCTTCATTGTCTGATGTTCTATCTTCTAAGTGTTCTACTCTGCTGGTAGTATTCTCAATTGAGTTTTTAAGTTGGTTTATTGCTTCCTGCATGTCTAGGATTTCTGTTTGTTTGTTTTTTATAACCTCTATCTCCCTGTATAGTTGATCTTTTGCTTCTTGGATATGTTTATGTAATTCATTGTTGAAGTGATCTTTCATTGTCTGATTTTGCTGTCTGATGTCTTCCTTGAGACTCCAGATCATCTGAAGCATGTATATCCTGAATTCTTTATCTGACATTCCATCTGCTGCAGCTATTACCTCTTCTAACGTTGAGTTGACCTGCATTGCTTGTGGTCCTTTCTTTCCTTGTCTCTTCATACTGTTCGCGTTTCTTTCTGCTTGGTGAAACTGTTGTGCTATTGAATTTTCCCCATATATATTTATATTGGTCTTGTATAGTTGCAAAGTCTCCCTCGCAGGCGCGGGCGGCGGCTCTGCCCCTCCTCCAATTGGGGCAATGTGCCTACCACGCCGGTAGGCCGCTGGGCCTGTGGTGCTGGTCGGTAGCAGGTCCGCCTACCTTGCAGGCGCGGGCGGCGGCTCTGCCCCTCTGCGGGCCACTAGGCTTGTTCTGTCGGTGGTCGCAGTTCTGCCTACATTGCAGGCGCGGGCAGCGGCACTGCCCCTCTGCAGGCCGCTGGGCCTGTTCTGCTGGTGGGTCGCAGGTCCGCCTACCTTGCAGGCGCAGGGAGGGGGGCGGCTCTACCTTTCCTCAGGCCGCTGGGCCTGTTCTGTCGGTTGCAGGTTTGGCCTGTTCTGTTGGTGGTCGCAGGTCCGCCTACCTTGCAGGCGCGTGGGGCAGCTCTGCCCCTCCGTGGAATTCTGGGCCTGTTCTGCCGGTGGGTCACAGGTCCGCCTACCTTGAAGAGGGGGAGGGGGCGGCTCTGCCCCTCAGCAGGCCGCTGGGCCTGTTCTGTCCTGATAGAAATTCTTGAAACAATAATTGGAATCAGAAAGTGACACGATTTGAAAAAGACATAAAATTCTGGATATAGAAGGAACACATTGAATTTTAAGCATGGAAATTAAAGATAAATAAATAAATAAATAAAGAGATCTTATCTGGAAACATCAGGGGAAGTTGTAAAATATGAAATAAAAAGTGAAAATTCTAACCATTACCATAAAGGAAAGACAGTAGAAAATTTTTAGACTGGAAGCCACTTCTCATCAGATGTAGAAGTCTCCAAAAGACAATGGAATAAAAGATGAGATGCAAATGGAAATAACTGTTAACAACAGTAATTCAAATAAACTATCATTCAAGAATAAGCCCAAGTAAAGATTTTCATGTGCACAAAGACTATGACAATTTACTACACATAGAGCTTTTCTAGAAACATTAAGGGTGTATTTCAGCAAGAAGATTATTGAACTTGGAAATACTGAAATGTAAAAATCAATATATAGTGATCAAGTAATTATACATGTCAATCCAAGTAAGATTGACATACATAATAATAATGTTTTCCCCCATGAGTTTATAACTACTACATGTAAAATAGTAGACAAACATAATATATAGGATTAAAGGGAATCATTCAGGAGATAGAGAAAGCATTCTTATTTCCTTTCAAGAGGGAGAAAGAAAATTAGAATTATTATTTAGGAGGAAAATATGAATTAAGCATGTGTGTCAAATTTTTGTTTTAATATTAATGATAAAAAACTTGTTGATATGGGGTTGGGGTTGTGGCTCAGTGGTAGAGTGCTTTTTGAAGACACACGAGGCACTGATTTTGATCCCCAGCACCACATTAAAAAAAAAAGGCTACTAAATAAAAAAATAAAGGTATTGTGTCCATCCACAATTAAAAATATATATATTAAAAAAACTTGTCGATAAAAGAATGTGAACTTTATCAGGATTTAACTGGAATAAAGCTGATGTTGCAATATTTATTATAGAAAAATATAGACTGCAAGTTTAAAAGTATGCTTATGATACAATATATAGAGACAGGTACAATATCAAAAAGGAATAATTTAACATATAACCATAACAATTATATAAGTAACTAACAGAATATATAGATATACTTCCCAGATTTATGAGAAAAATATCAACTATTGATAAAGAATTCAAGATGCAACAAATAAACAGAGTAAATAACTTTCACTGGTAGCTTGCGGTGTATCAGAACCTTCTCTCATAGTTCTGTTATTCTTAAATGGATGCTGGAAAGTGATCAATTACGTGCCCAAATTCCATGGCAGTAACTTCTTGAAGCAAGTCAGACTTGAAGCCATGTAGCGTAATCCCAAAGTCACGCTTTTAATCACTACATAATGCCTCTTTAAATTTTAACCTTGCAGTCAGAAGACATGCCAAGGTATATTGCATCAATTATGTTCAGGAGAATAGGAATATTAATTAGTTTAGTAAATATTTCTTGAGGGTTTCCTTTGTGCCAAATACATACTAGGCATACGGGCTTCAGCAGAAGAAAACAGCAAAAAAATGGAGTCTTGCTTTCAGGTCACTTAGATTCTACAGTGTGTACCAAAGAAGTTGAGAATTGACAATAAATAAACAGATATAGCTGTGTTGGATGGTGTTAACTGCAACAAAGTAGCAGAGAGCAGGGTAAAAGATAAGAACGTGGTAAGGAGTGATTTTGTGGAGGAGTCTCTGCCTCAAAGGTGAGAAGTCTGTGAGTGAGGGGAACCTGGGGGGTCTTGGGATGAGGTTCCAGGCAGAGAGAGAAGCTTGTGCAAAGTCCTGGTGAGTCAGGCTAGGCTGTGCTCAAGGGCAGCAGGAGCCCTGTGTGATGGATTGCTGGGAGCAAGGGAAGACATGAGAAAGGGATAAGAGAAAGCAGTTGATAAAATTTTAAAATATCCATATTAACCATAGAAACAAATGAATCTTCTTCTTTTCTTTTTTCCAATGAAAGGTTCAGTTGGGTGATATTTGTTTCACTGGGTTGTAATGGGTTGGCATTTCAGAGATGGAACGTGTGAACCCCTAGCCAATCTGCTACTGTCAAAATGAAAGCATTGGCTCTGTCCCGCTGTGTGTGCAGGATCCGTGACAACTGGAAGGAAGCCTGCGAAGGCCACCATGCCAGGCAGTAAACCTTGACTGTCTAAGTCCACTCATGCTGTTATGATGAGTACACATTTTGATGCTGATCAAAACCAGATATTTATTTCCTGCAGTTCTGGAAGTTGGGAAGATGAAGGTCGAGGTGCTAGAAGATTCACTGGCTGGTGAGAACCTGCATCCTGGTTCATAGATGGTTCCTCCTTGCTGTGTACTCAAATGCCAAAAGGGTAAGGGGCCCTGACAGTTGCTAGGAACCAGCCTAATACCACTGAATCACTCTGCTAGGTGTCCTAGGGTGAACTTATTTTATTATAAGGTTAAATTTTCTGCCCAGGAGGTCTTCCCATCTGCCATTTTGAAGATGCAATGTATGAAGATGCATGATCTACAGCTCAGCATGCTCAGGAATGTACCTGCTTCTACTTGTGATGACTGAGTCTTTCCAATATTAATAGGCATGAGATCCCTTGTAAAAGCCCCTTGTTTGGGGAGACACTGCCTTGGGAAATATCCCCAGGTTTCTCCTTACCTGCTGCAGGTAATAAACCTTCTTCACTATGATCTCTTGGTTGTCCTTAGCTTTGTGCTCCCCAAGGGGTGAGCCTGTCTCTCTTAGCTCTCTTTAATACAAATGAGGAGGCTTTTATCCCCACGACCTAATCACCACCCAAAGGCTCCAACTCCAAGTACCCTCAGACTGGGAATTAGAGTTTCAACAGGTAAATTCAGGGGGGACATAAATTTTCAGTTAATAGCAAGGATGCCCCCTTTTCTTCTCACAGAGAAAGGAACAAATGCAGAGACCAAACTGCAGGCAAAGACATGCTCAGATACAAAGGGTCTGCTTGGATGTCTTCTCCAGAGAAAGAAACGTACATGCTCAGGAGCTTGTGTGAAGGCTGCTGCACAGGGTGGGAATCTGTTCGACCTGAGGCTGCCCAGCACAGGATGCTGCCCCATGGATGACCACCTGCCATCAGGGTTGAGGAGGGATTGGCTTGGAAAACAAGTCAGAGGATCAGGTCCTGGAGAAACGAAAAGAAGCTGGGAACAGCCTGTTATGGTTTAAATATTAGGTGTCCCCCCAAAACTCCTGTGTGAGACAGTGCAAGAGAATTTAGAGGAGAAATGATTGGGTTATAAGAATCTTAGCCTAATCAATGCATTACTCCTCTGATGAAGATTAACTGGGTGGTATCTGTAGGCAGGTAGGGTGTGGCTGGAGGAGGTGGGCACCCGGGGGTGTAACTTTGGGGAATATATTTTATCCTTGTTGAGGAGCTCTCTCTGCTTCCTGATGGTCACCTCTTGAACTGCTTCCCTTCACTGCACTCTCCTACCGTGACATTCAGCCTCACCTGGGGCCCCAAGTAATGGAACTGGCTGTCTATGGACTGAGACCTCTGAAACCAGGAGCCCCCAAGTAAACTTTTCCTTCTTAAAATCGTCCTTGGCAGGTCTTTTGCTCACAGCATGAAACAGCTGACTGAATCACCTCCCAATGGGGCCTTGCCTGGCTAGAGCTTGAGGCCTGGATCGTGAGTGAGGTGAGGTCCTTTGGTCATTCTGTTGGCAGGGTTGTCTGTGCTCCTCTTGCCCAGCCCCCCATGCCATAGAGTTTAGTTGTGCAAATTCACATCCATTTGCAAATAGATCCTATTCTTCTGCGAACCTGGGATGGCACCCGGGAGGGTTTGGCCTTGCAATTTGACTGGACTTTGAGATCTTTCTTATTGATCTCAGCAGATTCAGATGTGATTAGTTGTTCAAGGAAGGAGGTACGGTTTGATGATATGGGTGTGGCTTTGGAGACGTGGGGTGATAGAAGGTTATGCCTCTGATATGAATCTTGCAAAACTAATGGCTGTGGAAATTCCACAAAAAAGACCTAAAGGACTAGACACTAGCTTTCACTTCCTCTACCATAGGGCTATATGGACCTGATACAGTCAGAAAAGCCACCTCCCTTGGCAACTGGGAGTTGCCCTCCACCCTGCTGCCTTTGGTTTGTGAGCAGCTGCCCCACACAGAATCTAGAATCGACAACGTGCTACTACTGGGAGTCGAAGGCAGCCTCTGTCTAAAGGCCTGCTGTGAGAAAGCCAGGGGCCCACATTCCACAAGTTCTGATTCCCATTCCTCCCTCCTGTGTATGTGGACATTACACAGTTAAGGGCATGCACTTGATTTGCGCTAATTAGAATTGTGCAGAAATGACAGGCACCATTCTGTGGTTTAAGGCTATGGAAAAGCCCATGCAATCCTCTTATTTCCCCTGTGGCATCAAATGCAAAAGCTTTTTGTTGGAGATAAAGGAGATGCAAGACCCAAGCTCCTGTTTTGCTTAGGATGGCTACAGAGTTGCCTGAACCTTGGAGGGTCTTGGTGTAAATAAGAAAGAAACCTTTGTGGTTTTAAGCCCTTGAGGTTTTAGAGCTCTTGTTATTACATGTACCTATCCTACCCTGACAATTAGCCACCAAGACCTACAGTAGATCCCCTTTATCCATAATTTCCCTTTCGGCAGTTTCAGTTACCCAAGGTCGACCTCAGTCCAAAACTACTCAATGGAAAATTCCAGAAATAAATAATTCATAAGTTTTAAATTGTGCACCACACCGTATATATGTTACTCTCCTGTTAGTCACTTAGGGACTCTGTTATCATACCCACTATTGCAGTATTACAACGCTTGTGTTCAAAAGCTGTTATTTTACTTAACAATGGCTCCAAAGCACATGCATAGAGATGCTGCAATTCAAATGTGACAGGAGAAACTGTGTTTTTTTTATGTAAGAGGTTAAGAGTAAGATATTTAGGAGAGAGAGAGAGAGAGAGAGAGAGAGAGAGAGACAGAGAGAGAGAGAGAGAGAGAGGAGAAAAAAGGGTATTTTCACATAACTTTTGTTATGTATACTCTCATAATTATTTTATTTTATTTTTAGTTATGGTAACTCTCCTATTGTGCCTAATTTATAAATCAAAGTTGTACATATTTTAAAAACATGATCTATATAGAGTTGAGTACTCTCTATGCTTTCAGACATCCACAAGGGTCTTGAAATGCATCCCCCATGGATAAGGGGGGACTACTATATTTCCCAAACCAGGCGGAGGGCCATTTTGTAGAGGCCCAAGGATCAAAGCTAGGGCAGTGCTAGCTAACAGGCTGATGGCTTTGCTCTCTCCAGGGGAGCTGCATCCCTCAGTCCAGAGCTCCAGAACTCAGGGAAGTGCAGGGATGATTCAGGCTAGTTTTAGAAGGATTGGAGGTCATCAGCACCCATCTATGGACAAGGAACCTGAGGCTTAAAGGGTTGAATAACTTGCCCAGATCACTAATTGGTGAGAGCTAGTCAAGAGCAGAGCCAGAATCAGCCAGGTCTTCCAACTGTGATGCAAGAGCCATGACGCTCAGGTCTCTAACTCATGGTTGCTGGGGAGCAATCAGAGGAGCAGCAGGAAACAGACGGCACAATGCAAGAAGGAAGTCGGATTTAATAATGGAACTATTTAGGCAAAGCAGAGGGGAACCCACAAAGGTTGTTACCCTGGAGCAGAGCTGAGCTTTGAATGTTGCCCCCACTCCAGGCCTGAGGGAGCAGGAGAGAAGGTTAAAGCTGTAAGAGGAGGTCACTCTTAGACCCTTGGAAGCTGTAACTTTGGGTAAAGGAACATAGCCCAGCCTCTCTAGCCTCCAGGCAGGGAACTCATTCTCCTTGCCTCTCTGATCTCCAGCTGGGGTTTCTCATCCATGAACCAAACTGGAAGACAGATGGTGCAGTCTATGTAGGTCACCTGCCAGGGAACAGATCCAAGTGAGGTGGAGCATTGCTCTGGAGGGGCCAAGGGAAGATACTCAGGGCAATTTCACTGAATCTTTGTATATAAATCCTATTTCCCCGGATAGATTCAAAGTTCTCATTGATTCTAAAGCTTTGACAGAGGTCATATGATAGGATCCTAATGACATGAGGGGCTGCATTGCTCTCCAGTAAAAGTGGGAGCTGATAGGTAGGTGATAAGTGAGTGGACGTCTTCCTTCTGTAGGTCGTCCAGAGACTCAGGTCCCTTCTGTCGTGTTCCATCACTGCCCAGGAGCCTGTTTTCATTGCCATGCTCCTCTGCCCACACACCATATCCACACTCCTGCTCAAGAGCAGAGGGAAAAGAGTAAGAAGAGGTCAAGCCATTCCATTGAGGAGATTCATAGCTCTGCTAATTATAGGTTGAATATCTCTTATTTGAAATGCTTGGGACCAGAGTGCTTTGGATTTCAGATTTTGGAATATTTGCACATACATAATAAATATCCCGGGGATGACACACAAGTCTAAACATGAAATTCATTTATGTTTCAGAGATACCTTATACACACACACGAAGGTAATTTTATATAATAATGTTAATAATTTTGTGCATGGAACAAAGTTTCATGGTATGACACTTTCCACTTGTGGAGTCACACGGGTGCTCAAAGAATGCTGGATTTGGAATTTTGTATTTTTCAGATTAGGGATGCTCAACCTATACTGGCAGAGCTAGTGTGTTTGGGGGAGTGACTTACTACATGGAAGAAAGTGATCAAAATCTTGAAGCCAGAACCTGTGACAATTCTGAAGTTGGCAGTAAAAGCACTGACCAGGTTGACCAGGTGCGCTCACAATACATATGGGTTTGTTTGTTTATTTATTATTTTTGTGGTTTTGGGGATTGAACCCAAAGAGTGCTCTACCACTGAGCCACATTTCTAGCCTTTTCTAATTTGAGACAGGGCCTGGCTAAGTTGCCCAGGCTGGCTTTGAACTTGTGATCCTCCTGCCTCAGTCTCCCAAGTCGCTGGGATTACAGGTGTGCATCATTGAGCCCAACCAGACATGGGTTTATAATATGTGCCTTCTAACCCGCCTCTAGGTCTGGCATGTTCCAGGCCTTCAGTAGACATCTGTCCTCAAAGCAGATGTGAATCCAAAACAGGCCTGAAGAATACGGTGGCCTGGCGTGTGACAAAAAGCATTTGCCAGGCACAATTAAGCAGGATGAACTGCAGAAGGGGCAACTAACCTAATTAACAAAGCAACGTTAGTCTGAGGGCTTTACGGAAATTAATTGTTGTTATACAAATGCTGAGCTAATTGAAAATAGGTCTTATCAATTTATTAGAGCAGGCCCTTGAGGACTTGTACTTAGAAACACTCTTGCAGGCAGTTTCAGACTCTGCGATCTTTAAATCACTGGCACTGGATTTCCCTTTCCCTATATTAACGTAGTTTCTGCTTTTTTTTTTAGGTTTTCCTTACTTCTGCCTTCTCCTCACTCCCACTTCACCTGTGAGTCTGAGATAAGCGTCTTGACTGTGATAGGAAGAAGGTTCTGGAAAGGAGACTCTGGGCACTCAGCGTTCTTCCACTTTGTTCCAGTGGACTTGCCCACCATACACACCAGAACTATTTTCTTTTCTTTTGTTTTGTTTTTGGTACTGAGGATTAAACCCTGGGATGCCTTGCCACAGAGCCACACTCCTAGCTCTTTTAATCTTTAATTTTGAGACAGGATCTCACTGAGTTGCTGAGGCTGGCCTGGAACTTATGATCCTCCTTAAACTCCTAAATTTCTGGGATTACAGGGGTGCTCACCAGACCCAGCCAGAACCAGTTTCTAATGGAATCAACTCACATTAAATGGATATGGATATATATATATATATATATATATATAATATTATATATAATTTAAATTACCCACTACCCCTCAAATGACTCAGTTCACCACCACAGTTTAGGATTCACATGTTGTTGTCTGAGCCTGAATTAAGGACCACGTAGCCTGTCTGGTTCTTTAAATCTGGATTTTAGGTGTGTCTCTGGAAGGCTACTTTTCTTCCCATGGTTGCAACTTTGTATGCTTGGTGAGGATGAGGCCCAGCACCTCTCCAGCCTCCATTTCTGTGAGGTGCATGATGACATAGTACTCTGTAGACATGGATCCAACCCTAAGGTTACACTTTTTTTTTTTCAGTGCCATAGGAGTGACAGAGTGCAGATTCAGGGACTGTGGCTCTGACTTTACCTTGGAGGACTCATTTCTTCTGAGTGCCCTATTCTAATAGCCATCATAAAAATGAGCCCCGGTGTGCCTCTGAACCACAGAATGGCAGGCCTTGGTCAGACCCCAGAGACCAGCTGCACAGTCCCCTTTTTATGTGGTGAATGGGGACCCCGGGAAAGGAGGTGACTTGCCCAATCCTCTTCTCGAATTGGCAGCCTGCTTGGGAATTGAACCTACCCAGCTCCCCTCATTACTGGTTTCTTATTTCTCCCACTATGGCACATAATTCCCTTTCTTCTGGGGAAAGCATTCCTTAGAATGTAAATACAAAAGCAATTCTTCCACGTTGTTTCCTCCTACGGAGTAAAGCATTTGTTTACTAGTGGTGCCATGGCCTTCTGCTGACTTGTCTGGTTCTGTTGTCCTTGAGCATGGTCGACCTCCTCCACACACAAAGCGTCACAGGTTAAACATGCGTCTGACTAGGCCATGCCAACTTCCCTCTGGGTTTTGGAATCATGGTTTCTGTGGATGGGGAAAGTGACCCCTGTGGCTGCAGGAACGTGCATGGGTGTGAGGAAGCCCGAGAGGGTGAACACAGCTTAGACGTTTGGAACTGTCCAGGCTGTGTTCCAAGGATAGCTTCTCAACCATGTAGGAAGAAAGACTTGCTAGGTAGAGGGAGCCCAGACTAGACATCAGCTAAAGGACCAGGTTTTCCAGGTGTGAAGGGCCAAGGGAAGCAGGAACAAAGACTCAGCAATCCCCTGAGCAGAGGAGAGAGAAGGGAAGAAGCCACGTGATTAGAACTGCATTTTGTCACGACTGCTCAGCCAAGTGTCAGATGGAGAGATTCTGCAAAGTGGAGGGAATCTGCTCAGCTCCTGGCATCCAGGAAGCAAAAGGCAGAGAGTGCCCCCAGGGAAAGAGAAAATGTCATCCCCAAGGAAATGCCCCCATTGACCTACTTCCTCCAGCCAAACCCCACCTACCTACAGTTACCACCCAGTAATTCATTCAGATTATGAATCCATCAAGTGCATTAATCCACATATGAAGTGACAGCTCTCATCATCGATCATTTCACCTCTGATCATTCCTGCATTGCTACATGAGCTTTTCAGGGGACATTGCATATCCAAACCATAACAGTTGCTTGAGTAGTTGTTTTGAAAAAAAAAAATCATTGGTTATAAGGATCCATAACAAGAATAATGTCAATTCAAGTTGGGCAGATTTCCTTAAAGAAGCATCTTTTTGTGCAGGGCTGCCGTGGACTTTGGTGCAAGGTTCTAGTTCTGGCAGAGTCTCTTGAGAGGGCTCTTGTAACCAGTCAGACATGCATGAGAACTTCTCCGACTTAACCTCCAGGCTTTACTCATTTTTTTGGTTAAGGTTTGACACAAGTGACTCCGATTTGAGTGTGACAGTTTTCACTGTTGTAGCTACTACTGGTGACTTAGTGGAGGAACAATTAAGAGGCTGTTGAATTGTGGTCACGGCAGTAGAGAGATGGGGATGGAAGTGGGAGGTGGGATTAACAGATCAGGATGGGACAAGAAGGATGAGGGTGACCTACCAGCTGTGCATGTCCTTGGCCCCACAATATAAAATTAAGGATGAAGCTTCAGTACACACCACATCTATATTTAGTGTCATGAGACGTCTATGAGCAGATAGATCCCCAGCCTGGTGTGTGGTGTCTTGACAAGGTCCTTGGGACTCAGTTCTTTCCATCTTTTCACTTCCTGGTCCTCAGGGAAGAGGACTTGACCTTACAACAGCTGCCCTAGAGGTTAAGATGTTCCCTTCACTTGAGAGACCATGGGATGGGAACAGAGAAGGGACAGACACTTGGGGAGGCTTTTCCTTTTATTTTAGAAGAAGCATCTCCTTAGAGTGACTGCTTAATCATAACTTGTCAGATTCGATTTCAGGGCCACCCTTTGCTGCCAGGTATCTGGCCTGGGCATATTGTCTCCTTGAACCCGCTTAGAATTCTGGAATTAAGGAAAAACAGGAAGACATTCCATGTGGCAGGTAGCTGTATCTGTTTCCAGGGAGTCCAGGTTGGCCCGGGCACTTGTTCAAAATGGGGCTGTGCAGGGAGCCAGGGGTCCAGGTCTGGGGCCACAGGTAAGTTCTGCTGCACGTGGCCTTTGTGGACACACAGGTAGAAGTGCTGCTGGGAGTTTGGATGTGGGAGACTAGAATTCAAGAGAATCCTGGACCAGAGACCCAGCTCTAGGCTGTGTCTGTCCTCTCACCCTCTCTGGGTCTCCCTCCTGACTTTGTCTCTGTCTTATGGGAATAGTTTTCAGACACATATGGCATGTTTGGGTTAGCAAACCCATTCTGTAGCCACTGAAGTTCTATAAGAATAACACGTTGCCAAAGGAACAACGCAATTTATCCATAGGCTTGGGCATATGGGAGGATATCTATATGTCTACAAGGGAAATATACCAACCCTCCTGGATTCCATGTGTAAATGGATCCCAGAATGCTGTCAGTGTCTCCTGTCTGGTTCCCAAGTCGCCAGGGAGTCACACCTGTGCTACTTTGCATAGCCTTCCGTGAGCCCAGCAGCTTAGCATTGCCTGAGAAGAGTGACCTGATTTGGCAAGGCCTACACTAGGGCCTTGGGGTTTTGTATCCTTAGAAACCTGGGGCCAAGTTTAACCTGTATTAACATCTAGAACAACGTTTCTGTGGGGCAGCAGGCCGGAGAGCGCCACCCTCATCCCCACTACCCAAGGAGTATCCTAAAGAACAAGCAAGTGCCCGAGCTGGCCACCTGCAGTTCCCCTGTGTGCCACAAGATGGTGTCAAGCAGAACGTCAGGAAAATGGAGTTGGGGAAAAGAAGGCAAAGGCTCCAGGAGCAAATCCAGGAAATTATACTCCCCAGTCCCTGACAGTTAGTTGCATCTGGGGCTGTGTCTACAGACTCTACAGCCAGCAATATGCATCCATCGAGGCCTTGACCAGACAGAACAAGAGCTGTTGCCATTGTTCCTAGTGATGGGCAGAGAGGTCAGGTGCTTAGCATGTCATGCACATGCCCTGAGACTTAATCAGTTCTCTCGCTCCCATTTTACAGATAGGAAAAATGAGGATGGAAGAAATAGTTTTCCGGGTAACTCAACTATTAAGTGGCAGACTCAGGATCCCACTCAAGGCATCCTCCAATCATCCAGGTTAGTGGTTAGTTCCTTGGCACATTCCAGGAGTCAGGGCCTGCAGGTCATAGCGGCTGCTTCTGTACTGGGCTGGCTGCCCGTTACAACGTGATGAGCTCAGGCAGCTATGTCTCTTCCAGAAGCACCATCTCCCGCGCTGGCTTCATGTGGCCTGCAAAGCTGTCCTGGGAAGGTGGGGTTCAGCAGGTAGACACCAATTGGGCTGAAGAGGCTGCCTTGGGGAACCTGGACCAGAGGGGGAGGGTTAAGCAGATGTGTCTTAGCCACATGTCCTCAGGAAAGGTATTTCTGGGAGTTGACGGAGGCATGAAGGAGGCTTTCAATGTAGTGTCAAGCAGGGGCATTAGGATGTCATACAGTCTTGATGACTTTTATTGAGGAATAAAGGATGCCTAGGGATTAGCTAAGCTTGAAGAAAAAGGAAGGAAGTACAAAAGGAATAGTGTGAGGAAAAATTGGGGGAAACAGCATCACTATGTACACGGGAAATTAAAATCAGTTTGGTATTGATGGATCGTGCTGTGTGGTAGGTGAAGATATGAAATGCCAAGTGGACGGAGTACAGTCCCGGAGAACCTTGGATACAATGCTAAGGAGCTTCTGCACAAGCCTACAGGCCATCCAGAGTGAGGGCAGGGTTTTTTTTTTTTTTTTTTTTACTGGGGGAAAGGTCCTACTTGGACTTATATTTTAAATGAATCACTTAACCTCAAGTCCCAAATACCCTGGGAACCTCTTTGAAAACCTGGGCTCATGCTGACAACTTGCTTCTGACTACTAATTTGTCTGTGCCAGGCATGTGGGTCTGGGGTAATAATTATATTTGTCTCTGCACTTTGCAGAATTCGGATAGACTTCTGGAAGTGGGGAGTCAAATGCTTCTTGTGCTTCTCTTGGGCTCACTAGAACCCGTTTTTTGCATAAGTAGGCATGTAGAAGTTGACTAAAACAGAGACAAGGTGCTGTTTGAAATCTACTATGATAAATGCATAAATCCAAATCCTTTAGGGGGCTGCACAGCCCTGAAATACAGCAAAAGACAAACAGGTAGTCTAATTGGCCCTGAGCACTGCCTTTGTAATTAAATATAAATTATGATTCATTCTGAGGACAATCAATTCTGCTACTTTCATAAACCTTTATTTCATTATTGAAAGTCAAGATTTCTCTAATAAGTTTTCCATTAAATCAGAGCTTGATTTGTAACTGGAAACTTCCAACCCCCACCTCCTTCTGTTTGCCTTTGTCTCTGAGGGACCGTGACAGTTGGATGTGTGCCCCTCTGGGGTGACACTGTGGCCAAGGTACTCCCATACAGGCACACAGAGCATCCAGACCCTATGCACTTCCCACCCATGCCCCTTTCAGAGTTGGTGCAGATAAAATAATCTTTTTTTTCAGTACTCTGAGCCTCAGTTTCCCCATCTGCTAACTGAAGAAAATATTTTAATGAGGCAATGGATATGAAACTGAAATGCTTGTTTCTGGGCCACATAAACAGAAGGACAATAGCCATGAGTTTTTACCCTACATCCTTGACTTTTAGCTGAACTCATATACCAACTGGGACATTCGGTATTTTATGGCCCATGAACCCAGAACTGAAAAGACCCTGAGACCTTTGGAGTAGCAAGTGTGGGAGTCACCCTGCCTTCCAAGCTCCAGTTTATCCATCACAGGACATGCTCCATATTCCTCCACTGACCTCAGAGTAAGTCTCTGGGAATTTGCTCCCCACTTCGTGTAATTTCTAAACATCGACTTTAATGCTTGCATTACTTTTCTTGATGTGCATGTGTGTGTGTGTGCATGCTTATGTGTGTAAATATATCTATGTGTGCATGCATGTGAATGTATGTGCCAATGTGCGTGTGCAGGCACACCATGCAGGTGTTCATACCCTGCTTCTAGAAAAAGTCTGGGCTGTACGCCAGTGCACACCCACCACTGATGGCATCCAGCATCCTGCCTGTCATATGTTCAAACTAGAGACACTCTCTTCTACATCTGCAGTTGTTGCTTGACTCCCCTTTTGTCTCAGCACCCCACCTATTGGGTCCTACCAGGTTAGTGTTCTCTGGTCATGAAGCCATGAAGCCCAGAAGCCCCTCGGCTAGAAAGGATGTGGGAGACCTGGATGCCATGTGAAGGCTCACTGGTGAAAGGGGAGTTCCTTTGAGATATGCCTGAGTGAACTGTAGAAGAACCCACATCCCATCACACAAATGAAGAGAGACTTTTCTTTACCCTCTACCTCGGCTCTTTCCTTGAGTGACTTTTTTATATTTTGAAATCACTATGACTTTTTATTTTGAAGGGCTGGGACTCAAATCTGAAGCTATTTCAAAAAAGTTGCTCAAATTAGTTGTGCATGACAGTAAAATGCATTTTGGCCCATCATATATAAATGGAGTATCAATTCTCATTCTTCTTGTTGTACATGTTGTAGAATCACACTGGTCGTGTAATCATATATGTACATAGGGCAATAAGGTCCGATTCATTCTTCTATCCTTCTTATCCCCTACCCCCTCCCCTCCCTTCACTCTCCTCTATCTAATCCAAAGTACCTCTATTATTCCCTAGCCACCACCCCACCTTATTGTGAATTAGCATCCGCATATCAGAGAAAACATTCGGCCTTTGTGTCTTTTTTTGGGGGGTGGGGATTGGCTTATTTTGTTTAGCATTATATTCTCAGCTCCATCCATTTACCTGCAAATGCCATAATTTCATTCTTCTTTAAGGCTGAGTAATATTCCATTGTGCATGTTTACCATGTTATGTTTATCCATTCATCCGTGAAGGACACCTAGGTTGTTCCATAGTTTAGCCATTGTGAGTTGAGTTGATGTGACTGTGTCACTGTAGTATGCTGATTTGAAGTCCTTTGGGTATAAACTGAGGAGTGGGATAGCTGGATCAAATGGTCATTCCATTCCAAGTTTTCTGAGGAATCTCCATACTGCTTTCCATAGTGGTTGCAGTCCCACCAGCAATGTCTCAATGTACCTTTTCCCCCACATCCTTGCCAACATTTATTATTGTTTGTATTTTGATAATTGCCATTCTGATTGGAGTGAGATGAAATCTCAGGGTAGTTTTGATTTGCACTTCTCTAATTGCTAGAGATATTGAATATTTTTTTAATATATTTGTTGATTGATTGTATTTCTTCTTCTGTGAAGTGTCTGTTCAGTTCCTTAGCCCATTTATTGATTGGGTTATTTGTTGAATTTTTTATATATCCTGGAGATTAATACTCTCTTAATATGGTAAAGATTTTCTTCCATTCTGTAGGCTCTTTCTTCACATTATTGATTGTTTCTTTTGCTGAGAAGAAGCTTTTTAGTATGAATCCATCCCATTTATTGATTCTTAATTTTACTTCTTGCACATTAGGAGTCTTGCAGAGGAAGTCAGGTCCTAAACTGACATGGTGAAGATTTGGGCCTAATTTTTCTTCTATTTGGCACAGGGTCTCTGTTCTAGTGCCTAAGTCTTTGATCCATTTTGAATTGGATTTTGTGCATGGTGAGAGATAGGGGTTTGATCTCATTTTATTACATGTGGATTTTTAGTTTTCTTAGCAGCATTTGTTGAAAAGACTATCTTTTGTCCAATGAATGTTTTGGCACCTTTATCTAGTATGAGATAACTGTATTTATGTGGGTTTGTCTCTGTGTCTTCTATTCTGTACCATTTGTCTTCATGTCTGTTTTGGTGCCAATACCATGTTGTTTTTGTTACTATGGCTCTGTAGTATAGTTTAAAATCTGGTATTGTGATGCCATCTGCTTCACTCTTCCTGCTAAGGATCACTTTGGCTATACTGGGTCTCTTATTTTTCCAAATGAATTTCATGATTGCTTTTTCTAGTTCTATGAAGAATGTCGTTGGAATTTCAATAGGAATTGTATTAAATCTGTATAATGCATTGGCATTGTGGCCATTTTGATAATATTAATTCTGCCTATCCAAGACCATGAGAGATCTTCCCATCTTCTAAGGTCTTCTTCAATTTCTTTAGTGTTCTGTAGTTTTCACTGTAGAGGTCTATTACCTCTTTTGTTAGAGTGATTCCCAAGTATTTTATTTTATTCTATTTGAGGCTATTGTGAATGGGGCAGTTTTCCTAATTTCTCTTTTAGTGGATTCATCACTGATGTTTTCTTTCCTATACATCACTGATATATAGGAATACATTTGATTTGTGGGTGTTAGTTTTATATCCTGGTACTTTGCTGAATTCATTTATTAGTTCTAGAAATTTTCTGGTGGAATTTTTCTGACATTCTAAATATAGAACCATGTCATTGGTAAATAGTCATAGTTTGAGTTCTTCTTTTCCTGTTTGTATCTCTTTAATTTATTTTGTCTATCAAATTGTTCTGGCTAGAGTTTCCAGGACTATGTTGAATAGAAGTGGTAATAGAGGGCATCCTTGTCTTGTTTCAGTTTTTATAGGGAATGATTTCAATTTTTCTCCATTTAATGATTTCAATTTTTCTCTGTTTAGAATAATGTTGGTCTTGAGAGTTTAGCATAGATAACTATTACAATGTTACGGTATTTTCCTACTACCCCTAGTTTTCTAGTGTTTTGAACATGAAGAGGTTCTGTATTTTGTCAAATGCTTTTTCTGCATCTATTGAGGTGATCATATGATTCTTATCTTTAAGTCTATTGATGTGATGAGTTATGTTTATATGTTGAACTAACCTTTAATCCCTGGAATGAACCCCCCTTCATGGTGCACTATCTTTTAAATATGTTTCTGTATGCAATTTGACAGAATTTTATTGAGAATTTTTGCATCTATATTCATCAGGGATATTGGTCTGAGGTTTTCTTTCCTTGATATGTCTTTATCTGATTTTGGTTTCAGGGTGATACCTGCTTCATGAGTTTGGAAGGGTTCCCTCTATTTCATGGAATAATTTGAGGAGTATTGGTAATAATTCTTCTTTGAAGGTCTTGTAGAACTCAGCTGAGAATCCATCTGGTCCTGGGCTTTTCTTGGTTTGTAGGCTTTTGATGGTGTCTTCTATTTATTTCTTGAAATTGAACTGCTTAAATTGTGTATGTCCTCCTGGTTCAGTTTGGTAGATCATATGTCTCTAGAAAGTTGTCCATGTCTTTGAGATTTCTATTTTTTTGGAGTATAAATTTTTAAACTAGTTTTAATTATCTTCTTATTTCAGTAGTGTTCGTCTGATATTTTCTTTTTATCACGAATCTTAGTAATTTGCATTTCCTCTCTCTTTTCATTAGTGTGGCTAAGGGTTTATCAGTTTTTTAAAAATATTTTTTTCAAAAAACCAAGTTTTGTTTTGTCAATTTTTAAAAATTGTTTCCTTGTTTCAATTTCACTGATTTCAGCTCTGATTTTAATTCTTTCCAATCTTCTACTGCTTTGATCATTGATTTGTTCCTCTTTTTCTAGGGATTTGAGATGTAAAGTTAGGTCATTTATTTGTTGCCTTTCTCTTCTTTTAATAAGACAGCTCAATTCACTGAACTTTTCTCTTAGCACTGCCTTCATAGTGTCCCAGAGATTTTTATGTGTTGTATTGATATTATCGTTTACCTGTAAGTATTTTTTAAAAATTTTACTCCTGATTTCTTCTGCCATCCATTTGTCATTCAATAGCATATTATTTAGTCTCCAGATATTGGATTAGCTTCCATTTTATATTTATTATTAATTTGTAATTTCATTCCATTATGATCTGAAAGAATGCAGGATATTCTATTTTTTGGAATTTGCTGAGAGTTGCTTTGTGGCATGAGACATGGTCTATTTTATAGAAGGATTCGTGTGCTGTTGAGAAGAAAGCGTATTTGCTCATTGATGGATGAAATAGTCTATTTATGTCTCTTATGTCCAAATTATTGATTGCATTATTTAGTTCTATAGTTTCTTTGTTTAGTTTTTGTTTGGAGGATCTATCTAGTAATGAGAGAGGTATATTAAAGTCATCCAGTATTATTATTAAAGTCATCCAATAGTAATAATACTGTGGTCTATTTGATTCTTGAAATTTAAAAAGGTTAGTTTGATGTACATTGATGCTCCATTGTTTGGGGCACAAATATTTATGATTGTTATGTCTTGTTGAGGTATAATTCTGTTAAGCAGTATGAAATGGCCTTCTTTGTTCCTTCTGACTAACTTTGTCTTGAAGTCCACTTTATCTTCTATGAAGATGAAAACCCCAGCTTGTTTACATGGTCCATGTGAATGATGTTTTTTTCCCATCCCTTCACCTCCAGTCTGTGGATGTCTTTGCCTGTGAGGTGAGTTTCTTGGAGACAGCCTTTTGTTGGGTCTTGCTTTTTAATCCATTCAGCCAGTCTATGTCTTTTGATTGATGGGTTTAGGCCATTAACACTCAGGATTATTATTGAGATATGATTTATATTCCTGTTCATTTTGGTTTATTTTTGGTTTTTGTTTGACTTAGTTTCTCTTTTGTTTGTCTTTTCTTTTAGTGGTTCCTCCCTTTGCTGGTTTTCACTCCCCTGCCCCTTTTTCTTCTCATGGAATATTTTGCTGAGTATATTCTGGAGTACAGGCTTTCTAGTTGTGAAGTCTCTTACCTGTTGTTTATCATGGAAGGTTTTTGTTTCATCTTCAGATCTGAAGCTTGATATTGCTGGATATAAAATATTTGGTTGGCATCCATTTTTTTTAAGAGCTTGGTATATGTTGTTCTAGGACCTCCTAGCTCTGAGGGTCTGGGCTGAGAAATCAGCTGAGCTCTGAATTGGTTTTCCCCTCTATGTAAAATGGATACTTTTCTCTTGCAACCTTTAAAATTCTATCCTTGTTCTGTATGCTAGGCATTTTCATTTTAATGTGCCTTGGTGTGGGCCTTTTGGGTGACTTTTAACTCAGACATTTCTAGCTTTTCCCGAGAATCCCGGGAGTTCCTGATTCATAGTAAAGTTTGCAGAGTGGTAGACCAGATGTTTTTTTAGTGGACAGAGGCCTGTCTGACCACAATTCTTCCAGGTCACTGATGTCCAGGAATGAAGACTGCCCAAAGGGTGTACCTGCTACACTGTGAACACTTATTGGTGGTTGTGTGAGCCTTGCACACAACAGTCACCAATAGGACTCTCCTTTCGCTGCCCCTTCAGGCAAGTCCAAGTCCCATCCCTTGGACTCCCCATACTTTATCATTGCTTTGTGTGTGTTTATGTCCGGGGATGTTTGGAAGGCAGGTAGCTAAAAAAGCTGCTAAGAGAGCTTGAGAGGAGGAAGCTGATGAACCTTACCACCGATGGATGTTTACAGGTACACAATGTGGATTATTGATAACATTTCTGGACCTAAAGTGGGCTATGAGTTTCAAATTTTGGTTTTGAGCATGAATAGTTTACCAGACTCCATCTTTCCATCCACAGACATTTGCTCAGTGCTAATAAAATGTGCCAGGTACTGCCTCAGGCACCGGGTCTGACACCAGCACGCTAGGCTCTGGGGACACGAAGATGGAAAAGACACAGGCATTCAGCAGCTTCATGTTGCTCACCAACTAGGGGAAATAAGCAATGTGATTTGCATTTGGTGACAGCAGGTCCAACATGCTACAGGTGTTTCCCTTGAGAACCTGAGTGATGTGGGGGATGGAGCTGCAGAAACCAAGAAGACATGCCAATCACCTGTTAAGCCAGTTTCACATGATGACTCTGTGATCAGAGAAAGTGTACATAACATTTGTTCATGTAATTGGTAAATGTGCAGGGGTGAGTTAAATAGTATGGGAGTTTCAGTTGGTGACGGTAGCAAGGACATGGAGGGATACAGAGTAATTTTTATAAGTATTTGTTATGGTTTGGATTTTTGATATCTTTCAGAAAGCTGTGTATTGGGAGCATGGTTTCCAATGTGGTGAGGTTTGGACGTGGGACTTTTAAGCAACAATAAGAGGTGTAACTTTATTAGTGGATTAGTCTATTTGATGGATTAATAATTTGAATGGGCTACTGGGTAGTAACTGTAGGTGGGGAGTGGCTGGAGGAAGTTTGTCACTAAGGGTGTGGCCTTGGACTATATTTATTCTTGGATATTCTTTCCCTTTCTGCCTCCTGGGTGCCCTGAGCTGAACAGCTTTCCTGGGACACACCCTTCAGCCATGATGTTCTGCCTCACTTCAAGATCAGAGCAATGGAATTGAATGACCATGAACGGAGGCATCTGAAACTATGAGCCAAAATAAAGTTTTTATCCTCTAAGTGTTTTTGTTAGGTATCTGGGTTATAGTGATGAAAAGCTGACTAACAGTATTTTAAGCCTGTTAGAGGGCTTATGGGGAAGTGTGATGAGAAGCATAAGAGATTTCCCCTTTGCCTGCCAAACCAACTTTTATTCATATTTGTGTACCTCCTGGATTTGAATTCCACATCAGACTCTTGACTTTGACATGTTGACGTGATATCAGCCACACATTTCCTACAACTTTCCAGATTTTGACTGTGTATATGTCATTGGCATTAAGCCATGTCTAGTCTCAGGTCAAAGATACTTAGGTCCATAATTTATCAGAAGCCATGCTGGGTACCATCTGGAAAAAAAATTGAGGAAAAAGGATGATGAGCAGAGTCTCTTTTTTCCAAGAGTTTACTCCTTAATGACAGAAACTTACAACAGGTAAGCAAGTGCACATGCAGTCAACCTTGTTTACCCTGTGAATATTGCAGGAATTGAGGTAAGTGAGTATGTATTGGGCTGGTCCCAGAAAGTCTCAGAGATGAGCATGACATTGAGCTGACTAGAAAAATCTTGGGGAGACCATGCATGAGTTAGCAGGAGACAGAAAACCATTCTGAAAATAGGGCATGTCTGAGGGTGAATCAGAAGGACAGGGACTTGAAGTTACGGGAGCAGCCACATCAACATGAGGAGTAATGTTAGCTGTCAGCCTAAGCAAAAACCTTAATATCATGCAAGGATTTTGAACCTTTCCCCATAACCAGAAGGAAAGCTGCTTTTCCTCGCCTAGTAGCTCCCTTGATAGGTCTGGCCTTAAAGGGGACATGGTAAGGGGTCCAGAATGCTTGTAGAAAAGATTGTCCCATTGTGGATTTCCTTTTTAAAGGTGTGTGGTCAACTGAAAAGATCTAGAATCTTTGTGATGCATGTATCAAACATTGGCCTGGATCCAGGGGAGACTTATTCACATTAGATAGAAAGCCGTCTACAAAGCAGGGGTGCAAATGGCCACCTTTGTAGTGAGAAATGGAGCTATGGCAGACCTGAATGCTTGTGTAGAAATGGTACCACATCTCTCCCTGCATAGTGAGGAAAGGGAACTGCTTCTAAAGGCCAGAATTTCCATGATGAACTGACCTGGATGGCAGTTTGGGAATGCGTGCATAAACAGCACCATCTGTTCCTTCTTTTTCCAGGACTGTCCCCCCAATGAGCAGCCACAGTCTCTGTCTTGCTCCTCTTCAGCTGGTCAGCTGTTGATCAGCTTCCACATTCTCTCCAGGCCAAAGGGAGCAAATGAGCCAATGATTCTGGATACTGGCTGGAATATCTGAGCTGTGAACTTCTATGTTGAGGGACACATTGCCAGAGTGTGGTGAGACCTGCTAGAGAAGACGAAATGTGAACAGGAGGACAATTATGTAACAGCATTTCTTTGGGCAAGACAGGCTCATCTCTGGGGCATCATCCAGACAGGTTGAGAGATCCTGGACTTGAGAAAAAAGTTCTGCAAGGGCTTAATACTGTTTGTCCCATATAAGCTCACTAAAAATATGTGTGTGCATTCCTCTCTCTGTCTATCCAGAACCCAACCCATCGGGTTGCGTCTGTCCAACTCCTGTGGTTTGCATCTTGGCTGTTCCATTATTCTAAAAGAAATTTTTCAGAAGTCAGTTCTAGAACTACCATGAATCACCAATAGGATTACTCAAGAATAACGATCACCCTGAGATTCCACTCCCATAGTTATGTACCTAGTGCTCTCTGGCACCAAGAACATGGCCCATATGCTGTACAATGAGGACCCAGGCTCTGATGTTACAGACCCACAGGTCCCATTCCAACTGTCAGGTGATTAGATCCAGGGTAAAATATATGACTTCTTCATTTTCCATTTTCTACTTCTTGAGACAGAGGATATATATCAAGGTGAATAGGCAGAATTCCAATTTTCCCTTCTACATCTAATCCTAGGAAGTTACAAAATGAATATAATTTACAAATATTAAGTGCACAACATTGTTGGATAGCAAGAGGATATGTTATCTATGATGCAGCTATTTGAGGAAATTCCTATGACATAGAAAATAGGTGGAACGGGGTTAATAAAGAAAACTATAGTCAAAATGGATACTTTCCTCTCTAGAGTGAAAGAGGGGAAAATTGAGCAAGAGAGAGAGAGAGATTGGTAACCATTTTGGTGAGCATTTGAGAGAAGCATCGGAGAAGCACTTGGGAATGATGATCTCTCTTGCCAAGTGGTGACAATTCATTATTTCCCCCTGGCTGGCACCATGAATGTGATGGGAGTTTGAGACACAGGGACCTGACTGGAAGACTGGTGATTTCAATGAGGCCATTAGGGAATGGAAGTTGGGTCAATAACATCTGAATCACAAGAGGAAGAACCTGACAAAGAAAATGGAATCAACAAAGGCAACAACTAATCACCTTACCCAGGAAGAATGGTGACCTCAGGAGAGGAGGGACCAGCACATCCCACTTCAGCCTCCATGCTCATGCTTCAGCACAACCATGGTACCCGACAAAGAGAACAGGAACAAGAGTTGACAGAGCACAGAAAAGCAAGATCTCATGGGAAGTACAAGGGATGCCTTTAGAGAGAGAAGAGAAAACACAGCTTCCATGAAAAAGAACAGGTAGAAATGAAAATGAAATGATAAGTGTATGGCCTTGGAGATAAAAAAAAATTAGTAGATAGGTTGCGTAGTAGAGTAGATAGAACTGAGGGTCATCTTAGTGACCTGGAGACAAAGCATAAGGACTAAGAGAGTGCACACAAAAGGACAAAAGGATGAAATGCAATGAAAATAAATTTAAGAGAGAAGGAGGATGGACAGATTTCCTAATAGCTATGCAGGGTGTGTGTGTGTGTTGGGGGGACACAATGGAGAGAAACGTAGTAGGATGTGTGCCCTGTGTGAAAAATGGCAAGCAAGATGGACAATACCCACATTTGGAATCATCAATGAGAAATTTCAAGAGTAAAAAGAAAACCCTAAAAACGTCTCAGAAAAGGAGGGAGGGAGATGTAGAAGGGCAAGATGGTGAGTGAGGAGGTTGGGGGCAGGGCCATAACCAAGGAGCATGGAGAGGGTCTTCCAATGAGGTCAACTTGACAGTAGTGTCCTGGACACAAGCAGGGGTTCCAATCAGACAGACACTTCCATGCTTGTGCTCCTAAGCAGGGGATCCAAAAGCAAAACTAAAGAAGACACATGGACACCGTGAGTACCAATAAATCAGAGCGAAGAGTGTGTGGACAGGGGAGGAAATAAGGAAGGGAAGAAATTCCAGAGAACTTAAAAGGAGCCAGGCAAAATTCTCTCATTTGTCCCTGGCTCCAGGGCCCCTTCTCTTTGGAGAAGTCTTGTCTCTGTTGCTTTTGCAATAAACCTGCTGCTTGCTTACTGTCTCTGTGTCCTGTTCTTCAATACTTTGCTGAATGCACCAAGGAACCAACACCCTTAGACGGTAATGAAAACTTGACCTCTAAGGAGTAAGGAATGACTTGGGGTATCCAATTTGCAACACAGGATGCAAGAAGACAATGGAAAAAAATGTGCAGAGTTTTAAAGAAACTTCTGAGTTTGAGCTGAGAATTCTATCCTGGGCCAAACTTGTATTCAGCTGCAAAGACAAATCAAAAGCACTTTGTTACCCAACTGCATAGCAAGATTACCACCTTGTAACCTGTTAGGGAAGAATTTCCAGATTGTATCTTTAGTCCAACATGGAATGTATCATAATGAAAGTCATGACAGGAAAGAGTGGTAAACAGTGGAACTAACAAAACCAAAGAGTCAAGTATAAAAAATAACTGATTGTCAAACAATTCCATGCATGGGGTTAAAAGGGTTTGGTTTTCTCTAGACATTCAAAGAACAAATTGATATTGTCAAAATTTCAATGTGACCATTAGGAAATTCAAGTTGGGTCAATAACATCTGAATCATATGAAGAAGAACTTGACAAAGAAAATGGTATCAACAAAGGCAAGAACTGATCACCTATATATTGGGCTAAAATGTTGATTGGGTTCAATACCAATAGCCAGGTGCTTAGTCCAAAGCATTTATCAGGGAAACAACATTCAGAGAGCTCCAACATCCTAGGAACAGACAGTGAGAAAAGAAAAATTCTATTTAGATGTTTGCAAAGAGGGAGTTGGGTTTTGGAGTTTATGGACAGTTTGAACACATCATAAAACAGGACACTAAGAAAATCTCAACAATTTCCAAAAATTAAAACACCGTAATCCAATAAAATTAGACATTAACTGCAGATAATGTCCAAAAATATTCATCTAAGAGTTGAGGAAGACATCAAAACTAAAATTTCAAGCCAAACTTTGGGTAGATTTCATGTTGAAATTTCTGGGTTTTAACTAAGGAAGAACTCAGAAAGAGATACAGACTTACCTATATTTAGTAAAATATAAGAAATACTGAAAATACATTGTTCACCCAACTTAAAAATAAAACCTAGAAAAAAAGTGAGAAATATAAACAATCTTAGTAGAAGAAATAAATTAAAGACAGAAATTAATGCTAATTAGAAAAAAACTACAGGGTCATTTTAAGAAGACCAATACAATAGGTAAAGTTCTTTGGTCTGGTTTTTAATAGAAAAGAGAAACTCTAAGCACAAATAATCCCCTTATAAATGAAATAGATGATAGATTACAGATATGGAGATTGAAACATTTTCAGATGTGTAAATCTTTTTATTACTTTGAAAACAATATATAAAATAAGTTGTTTGCCAGAAATATGTAAAGACCAAAATTGAATTGAGAAACAATAGAAAACCTGTCTATAAAATTTTAAAAGCAGTAAAAAATGTACCCTTAAAAAAGTCAATATGTCTAGACAGTTTTATAAGGGATTCCAAAAACCAAATCTTCAATAAAAAAGACAAACTATATATTAATAAAATGTTTCAGAGCACACAGCACAGAAAATGACTGACAGGATTCTCAATTTCTTCCGAGACTGGGAAATTCTCCAGATGGTGACCAAGAGGAAAAAAAAAATGACTTCAAAACAGAACAGAAGTTTTCAATAACATTAACAAATTACATCTATCACTGCTTTACAAGTAAAATATGTTGTTACCAGAAAATGAATAAAATGCCACATACACGTTTAGCATTTGTTATAGTCTCTGGCACACAAAGAGTGATATATTAAAGTCAAGTATTAGCATCTGAATTATGAATAGATGGTTCCATTTGGGGGATAATTATTAGGTAATTCACCATGCTAACAATTAATGGAGAAACGAATTACTGGATCCATCTTTATGTTTGGCTAAAATGTAGAGATTCCAAAGAAAGAGGCATTAAATGTGAGGTGATTAGTCCACAGCACTTATTAGGGGAACTCATTTTTCAGAGAGCTCCAGCATCCTAGGAAAAAAGTGAGAAAAGAGAAGTTCTACTTAGGTAAGTCTGAAAAGATAGGGGTTGGAGTTTACAACAGGGTTTGGGGAATTTGGCTCAAGGTTAGGGATAATTTCTATGTGTTTAGCAACATGTTTGATATTTCAGTGTTTTGGGCAATAAACTAAACAACTTATCAGTGCTTGGGAATGTTCAAAGCTGCGTTTGGGCTAGTACATGCAGGCAAAACACAGCTGGTCAGGTCATGAAGAGGTCAAGGCATTCTGTGTTGCTCAAGACCAAGAAAGGAAGGGAAGAAAACTGTGGGACTCTACAATTACTTTAATGGTCTAACATTATTATTCAGGATAGGAATGAGATAAGAATTCCCAATCTCATCAGGCTAAATGTTAGACCAAAATATTTTTAAATTAATTACACTATTAGAAAGAAGAAACAACATTTCTTCTTCAAAATATTTTTAAATTAATTACACTATTAGCAAGAAGAAACAACATTTGTATGCATTTATATTTGAAAACATCCAAGAAAATATACAAAAATAATTTGGTAAGTCAGTCGAACATAAATTAAGTATAAATGGACTACTTTCCTATATATCACCAGTAACCAATCAGAAAATGAAAAGAAACTCCCATGAATTCAGCAACCCTAAAAATGAAATAATCGGGTATAAACAAGAAATATGCAAGATGTATAACAAGAAAACTTCAAAATTATAATGTGAAAGTGGACCACATTAAGGAGGTCTAAACAACAGGTGTTAAGCAGGCAAATCTAAGTAAACAGAGTTTGTTTTTTAAGTGAACTGTATTTATTCATTACCTTTCAGAACATTTCAACAAAATGTCTCCCAGATTTTTTATGGATGTTCAAGTAGCAGAAAAAATGCATAAGAAAAACCAAGAAAACATTTGATATAGAAGATTAATAAATAAAACAAGGCATGCTATTTTTCTAATAAATTATTGAACATGTTAGAGTTTGCACCGTTCTCACTAACAGATACACTGAATAGAATAATGAGTTTGACAACAGATTAAAAGATTTGTTACTTATACTTTTATCTGTGATTATAATAACATCTCAAATCTGTGAAGAAATATGAGATTTGAATAAACTGGGTTAGAATAATTGACTATAAGCTTGGAAAACTAATAAGCTGCCTAACTTCTAACACAATAAATAAATTAGCTGTATTAAACAGCTAAAATTTTAAAGATACGAGAATACAAGGAAATTTAAGATAATATAGAAAAATACTTTGGGGGAGAACATATATATAAACATATTTAATAAAACACACACAAACTTGTTAAAAACTAAAAATAACTTTGTAGAAGAGAAAAAACAAAAAAATGAGAAATGAAAATCTTCTAGAAAACTATATTTAGCAAGTTAAGGATCCTTATCTATTCATATGTAAAGAACTTCTGAAAACCAATAAGGAAAATGCAATAATGGAAAAGAAAAACGGGAAAAAGATATTCAAAATAAATTCAGTTAAGAACAGCATATGAAAAGATGCTCAGTGTCTAGGGGAATGTGAATTTCAACCATAAAATTATATTTTGTTTTGCTTCTCTAGTTTGCAAAAATTAAAAGACTAATAATATCTACTGTTAGCAAGAATGTGGGGAAATAGACCTTCTTGCGTGCAGTGGATGAAAGAGCAGGCTGGCGAGGCTCCTTGGCAATGCAAATTGCCAATCTGTTCAAGTGTAAAATGACATACCTTTGACGAATAAATTTCAGAATGAAATGAAGGATGTATGAGTAATGATACTCATTCTGAAAGTTTTTTTTTTTATAAAGAGAAATGATGCAGCCATGGGATAGAATGATGTATGGGGACTACATCATGTAGGTGGATATAGGGAAGGATTTCCAAAACATTGTTAAATTAACAAAAGAAAGCTATGTGTCATGTGGTCTGTTGTTTTAAAAAATGTGAAGATGACTTCAGAGTGATAAATGTTTGTACAAATAGATGTGTGTGTGTGTGTGTGTGTGTGTGTGCGTGTGCATGCGTGTGCATGCATAGAAGAAGGTCTGGGAATTGTTGCCTCCTCCTAGTCGACAGGGATGTCCCAGTGGCTGGGAAAAAGGGTTATTCCTGATGGGTGACTTGTCTGAAGCCCTTTAGTGCAAATGTACCTGCCCCTGGCTGTTGTGCGGCTTGTCTGAGTCAATTCGTACAAAGCACCAGTCCACGGGGCACATTATTATTGCAGAAGACAAATTCTTTTTGAGGCGATGAAGAAGCTGAAAGTGCTGCACACTATAAGGCCACACTCTTCAGTCCATTGACCTTAAGCTCTAATTCTTCACATTGGAAAGCCTCTTGTAAATCACTTTGATCCAGCAGCCACCGGCCCAGCTCTGGAAGTGGAAGGCGAGGGTCTCCAAGAATTGAGATCCCTTTGGAGAAAGGCTGAGCTCTGACGTCACAAAGTTGCTTTGTGCTGTCCCCCTCACTCTCACTGGGAAAGGCCCAGAAGGGGTGGGGAATTAAGATGCTACAGGTGTCCCAGCTCTGTCACCATGGGTGGGGCAAGTTGTTAATGTGTGAGCTGTTCAACTGTATTGCAGTAATTGTGTCTGCAGCCAGCGCCCAATGTGACAAGATTAGCAGAGAGCACAGTTATTCATCAGTGACTTGTCATGGACTAATTATCCTTTAAATGCATCAGAAGACAGAGGAGAGCTGAAGAAGGTGAGGAGAGATCCCCTTAACTCTCCTGAGAACCAGCACATGTGGTCACTGAGAAAACAAAATAGCTTTCATGTAAACAGTGAATCCCAAATGTGGGCGTATCACCATGCAGATTGCCCTTCCCATTCCTGCTGTGCCCTTTCTCTGTGCTCTGACGGCTATTTAAAAATCATGGTAGCTGCCATCAGTTGAGGGCTCACCATATGCCAGAGGGCTTTGAAACAGCGTCTAATGTGAATTGTACAATAATTCTCAAGTGAGTATGGTGTTATGCCCATTTTAGAGATGATGAAACAGAGGAATGAGGTGACCAGTCAAAGATTCTGGGGCAGGCAAAGCTGGGAGTGAAACTCAGTCCAAAATGTGTGTGTGGAAAGTTTTCTATAATTATTTCATTCAGCAGGTTGCTCATGCCCTTGGTTTGAACCTCTATGCCTTCCTCTATCCCAATGACTCTTAAGTTTGTTTTTTTTATGTTATCCCATATCTCTTGGATGTTGGGAATGGAACCACCATTTGACCCAGCTATTGCCCTTCTCGGACTATTCCCTGAAGACCTTAAAAAAGCGTACTACAGGGATACTGCCACATCGATGTTCATAGCAGCACAATTCACAATAGCTAGACTGTGGAACCAACCCAGATGCCCTTCAATAGATGAATGGATTAAAAAAATGTGGCATTTATACACCATGGAGTATTACGCAGCACTAAAAAATGACAAAATCATGGAATTTGCAAGGAAATGGATGGCATTAGAGCAGATTATGCTAAGTGAAGCTAGCCAATCCCTAAAAAACAAATGCCAAATGTCTTCTTTGATATAATGAGAGCACTAAGAACAGAGTAAGGAGGAAGAGCAGGAGGAAAAGATTAACATTAAACAGAGACATGAGGTGGGAGGGAAAGGGAGAGAAAAGGGAAATTGCATGGAAATGGAAGGAGACCCTCATTGTTATACAAAATTACATATAAGAGGTTGTGAGGGGAATGGGAAAAAACAAGGAGAGAAATGAATTACAGTAGATGGGGTTGAGAGAGAAGATGGGAGGGGAGGGGAGGGGGGATAGTAGAGGATAGGAAAGGTAGCAGAATACAACAGTTACTAATATGGCATTATGTAAAAATGTGGATGTGTAACCGATGTGATTCTGCAATCTGTATTTGGGGTAAAAATGGGAGTTCATAACCCACTTGAATATAATGTATGAAATATGATATGTCAAGAGCTTTGTAATGTTTTGAACAACCAATAAAAAAATAAAATGAAAAAAAATAGAGTTAAAGAAATGTGTGTGTGTGTGTGTGTGTGTGTGTGTGTGTTGGGGAAGGTGCTCAGACATTCCTCATGTCTGAAATTCTCTCCATCTTCCGGTCCTAGATCATGTGTGTATCTCAGAACTCTTCCAAACCTTCTCCCTGATGCTTGCAGCCCTAATGCATTACCTCTACAATCTACCATCCCAAGGTTGACTGACATTCACTCCCACACCCAGCTTTCCATAAATATTCTGACATGGGGTTTCAAATCAGCCTTCAAGTTAGTGGGGACAAAAAGCTCTGGGTTGTCCCTTTGAAATGACAATCCAGGCTAGAGACCCATCCCGCTTCACTGTGAGCTCTCTGATGCATGCTGCCTTCCCAGCCAGTCACTGAGGGAGCCTAGTGCCCTTATCTGCATTAGGCTTTGTCCTGGATTTTCTTTATTTGAAGCCAAGATCTTCCTGGAATCTTTTGATTGTTCTTCTTTGCCCAAGCCTGGGGTCACCACTTATGAAAATGCATTGCTAGTCTATTTTTCTGGGCTAAGAAAATGCTAACTTCTTGCTTAATGTTCTCAAATAAAAACCTTTGCACTTTCCCATCTTGCATAAATGGATTAGAGAGGCATTGAGATCCTCATTAAGGGGGCTCCCTGGCAAAGACTGAAACTGACTTTGTGATTCCAATGTCACAAATAGAGTAGTTTCCCCTTTTCCTCAGGGGGGTATGATATCTATCTATCTATCTATCTATCTATCTATCTATCTATCTATCTATCTATCTCACTTTACAGCTTCTCTTTGGCATATTAACATATTTAAATTGCCCACATCATTATTCTTGTGCTTTAGGAACATTATTAAGTAAAATAAGGTTTACTTGAATACAGGCACTATGATATGCAACAATCTGATAAACTAGATAGTTATCAAATGACTAGTGGTTCGGTAGCATATACAGGGACAGGGACTGATTTGTCTCTAGGGCAGGATAGAGTGGGACAGCAGGAGGTTCTGTCAAGGTGCTCAGATTGTCACAATTTAAAACCTAGGAATTTTTTATTTCTGCAATTTTCCATTTAATATTTTTTGGATCATGGTTAACCATGGTAACTGAAAACACAGAAAGCAAAACCTTGGATAAGGTGGAGGGACTACTGTAAACAGAAACAAGTTATAGGGGCACCTATGCTGCTGTGGGTACAGTGTACTTGCAAAGTTTATGTATAAGAAATGTGATCCCCCTTGCAACAGGGCTAAGGTGGGGCCTCATGGGTGATATTCAGGTCTCCCCCAGCCCCCGCTGTGTCTCGTGACCTTCTTCCATGGAATAGGCAGCAAAAAAGGCCCTCACCAGATGGAACTCCTTGATCATGGATTTCCCAGACTCCGGAACCATGAGCTAAATAAATCACTTATAAATTACCCAGTCTGCAGTATTCTGTTACAGCAGCATAGAACACACCAAGGCACAAGCTGAAACAGCTCCCACCCCTCCTGTGCACATGGTTTTTAACATGTGATTTTTGTAGCTCCTCCAGTTGAATTTGACCTTCCGGCCTCCTTTGGTCCATGGGGTGTTACTAGACATGGAGCCAGCAGGGGCCTGACAAGCCCTTGTGTGATCAGGCCTCTTCACACAGTTGCTGCTGCTGCGGTTGCTGCTGCTATAAGCACATTCCTGGGGGTGGGGGGTCCTGACAAGTGGAGAATGGGTGCTGAGTTCTTGTCACCCCAACCAGGCCAGCCTAAGTTGACCAGAGCCCGCCCTGAACCCTGGGCCTCTCCCACCTGTTTCAAGCTTGAGAGAGAAATGCTTTGTGAGGGTTTGCTAGTTGTTAGGCAGTTTGACAATGGAAACAACTGATCCTCAGCTTTTAAGGGTGTTTGCTGGGAGTCCAAAGCCTGAATTGTTCAGGTACAGCCTTCTTTAGCTATTGAACAGTGGTCTCGTCATTGAAGCCTCCCAGAATTGGCCTGGAAGAGCTAACAAACAACTCAAAAGGATGTGCTTTGTAACTTGAGAGAACAGTATCATAATAGTGATAGTGGATCAAAAACGGGAAGGTCTCCTTTCCCATCAGGACAATATTAAATGTTTTCCTGGCAAAATCTGGTGGGGGGTGGGGGGAGAGTACAAGATTACAGATTAAATTTTTTCTGTCTTAATTTTGAAGCGATTTTATTTCTTTTTTACTTATTCATCTTTCCCAAATTGTACTGATTTGGTAAATAGGAAGTTTTCATAAATGTAAATAAAACAGAAAATGAAAAAAAAAATAACAAGTTTTGAAATTACCCTGGGTCTGACTTCTCTCGGTAACCATCCCAGCCTCACCTCAGACATAAAAACTATGCAAGAGTGTGAACAGAGTTAAACAAGAAGTTCCCTTCAATAAAAATGGAATTAGTGACACCCTAGTATCTTCAATATAAAAGTATTTTATTAAATTTTATTTCAGGTTAAGCAAAGAAAATGAAGTGGTATTTAAAATAAGGGAATTGCTGATCTTCAAATAAATATTGCCTTAATACAAAAGATATTATTCTGTGAAAGAGGCTGTAAGGTTGAGAACAAGACTATGAAAAAACATTAAGAGGTTGGAGCCCTTATGTTTTTAACTCCATTTTTCGATTTCAGAAAAATCTTAATTATGTTCTATTATCAAGGATGAGGAAATCAACTTTCTTATACTTTGTCTTACCATTTCTCTTGATTTTTTTTGTTGGTGATATTTATAATATTTACTTTGTCAAGGTTAATAGCATTTTGCATTCTATTATGTAACAATCATCCCTGCAGGTTTTTAGCCTTTTTCTATATTTAAATGAATTTGATACTTTATGAATTCTTTTTATAACAGCTTTCATCCTCCTGGCAGCATTTTTATTTTGCTTTCTTTGCTTGTTTGACAGCTTTTTATCACTGAGCACTTCTCCCTCCCATTTTCCCCTAAAAAGCTCTCATAGATGTTCTTTTCTTAAATTGCTGCCAGCCCAAGATTGCCTGTTGCCTTCACAATCAAAGCAAAACTGGCTGTGTAAACAATTTTCCTTTTCCCCAAGAAATTTGTAGTACACACTCCACCATCCTCTGTTTTTTCCCCTGGATTTTTCCCTTTATCAGAGTAAAATATATATAACATCAAATTTACGATTTTAACCATTTATCTTCTGGTTTTATGTTCTGTTCCAGGCCTTCCTCTTCTGTTAGTGAACTGACATTTTTCTTTTGCAATGTTTCATAGTACAGCCTATTTTTTGATGGGTTTATCTGGGCCTATTATTCCTGGAAGCCAGTTTGGCTGGGTATAATATTCTCAGGTAGCACTTCTGTTGCTCTCAGAGATTTCTCTCAATGCCATTGTCTTCTAGCATGAATGCTTCTGTGAGACAGTCTAAGACGAGTTGGAAGGATCCATCCCATCTCCCTTGCTTTATATGCCTGAATACAAATGATCCTTTTTATCCTAATAATTATCCTAACTTTTTATTAACTTAACCAGGAAATATTTTAATGGAACAATTCTCTAGTAACATTTTTCAAAATATGACACACCTATTAGGACTGCTTCAGTTTATGTTCCTTTGGTCACAAAATTTTTTCTATTATATCTTTTTTTTAAAAAAAGTCTGTCCCTCTTTGTGGGTTTTCCACTTCATGGGTATGGATTAGTCATGCATTGGTTGTCCCTTGCCTGTTCTCCATTTCTCTTGTCTTTTGGGTGATTGTTTTAATCTCCAAGTGTTTTCTTCTGCATGCACAGGTATCATCTTAAGAGCCTATCTGCCTCTATATCAGTTGCTTCCTGTCTGTTTTGTTCCTTGCTGTTTTTGTTAAATTACTAGCTCAGTTAGTCATGTTTCTTTGATACTCAAGTTTTTTTAAAAAATTTAAATTCATTCTTTCAATTTTTATCTGATCTTGTAACACATTTCACATTTTGATATGGTCTATTTTTTTTTTGTCTGAAGGACTCACAAAGCTTATTATTTTTGGTCTCCAGGTTGTATTTTTCACTTGCCCTGCTTTATTCTTCAGGCCTTTGTATGCTCTGGGCCTTCTTCCCTTTTCCCATTTTGAAATCAACCTGTTTATCTGATTACAGTGCCATACCTATCTATGTACTTCACCCTAACTCTGTGGCTCTAATGTCATCAGGCAAAATTTCCTTGACATTCTCTCTGCCTTTTCTGATATATTGCCTTTCTCTCAAGTTTCAGTTACAGGCACATACGGTGCCTTATAACACCCTGTTCTTTTGCCCTATTCTCATGGTAGAGTATTTTTAGGGTATTCGGTGCGCAGCCCTCAATGAGAAGAAATCCTAGATTTTCTCCTCCCTCTCTGAAAGCCAGAGGGAAGCCAGGTTTACTTCCTTTCCCTCCACAGGGTTGATGTTTTTATATCCCATGGTGGCCCATTCATTCCATAATCACCAAATTTGGGACTATTGAAAAAACTAGATTTTTCCCCCCTTATTCATCTGATTAATTTGACCTCTGGTTGGTAGAGCAGAGTGAATGCCTCACTGAGTTTAAATACTGTAATTTTAAAAACTTGGCTTCCCTTTTTTTTCCTTTTTTTTTAAAGCTATGGAGTGACATTCCCATCCCTTCTTTGAAAGCAACTGGCCAGTTTTTTTTGCTGACTTTAGTCCTTTTCTGTTGGAGAGAAGATCTGTGATCTGATTTTACTCCCCTCCTATCCTTACCCCTTTCATTGAACATCAAAGCCCACAGAACTGGGCCACACACAGTTTATATTTAGAAGCACCTGACATTTTTCCAGGACTGCATCCTCTTCCATTAACATATCAGTCAGAGCCCTGCCCCTGTCCAGGTGAGAAACCTGTTTTTTTTTTTAATTTTATTTTTTTTTTCAAGATCAGAGACAGAGCATTTTTATCTTGCACTATGTAAAATATCAGCTAGAAAATTAAATTCCACACAGGGAGGAAAGGTGTTGAGGTCATTTGATCACATGAAAATGAAGCAGAGGCACCGCATGAGACCTAACCTAAAGGAGGCACTGGAGGCACCTCATTTAGCATAGGTCTCCCACCTCCTCTGGGCCAGACTGCAGAAGGTGGGAAGAGGGAAAGTCTGTGCTATCGGATACCCGTTATGTTGAATTAGGTTTGGCCTTAAGTTGCCCCTGTACATATTGTAAGTTTGGCCTAAAAGTTCCTAACTACTCTGGGAACTGTAACCTAATTTGATTTGTAAACAGATTTGTAGCAACTAGTTGAGTCTCAGCCAATCACAGCAGCCACGTGTTCAACGTAGGTTCAAATAAGGCAAACACCATGCTTTATCAAAGCCCCTTGTACCTCACTTTCCTTTTTCTGTCTGTAAATATTAACCAACACCATGGAAGCCCCCAGAGCAGCTTTGAACCTTTCTGGTTTAGGGGACTGCCCAATTTCTAAGTTATTCCTTGCCCAAATTGTTGAATTTAATAGGTTTAAAGTTTTCATTTAACACTCCTCAGTGAGCCAAAGGCCTTGCCTGTGGTAAATGGTACAGAAGGGGACAGTGTTCTTTTTGTCATCAGTGCAAGCCGCTAGGTTTAAGAACAATGACTGGCAATGAAACAGAAACTCACCAAAAGTCTTAATAGCCAGGTTTGTTGCTACCAGCTTGCTCTCCTTACACCAACACTTTGTCCATCTTTTCTCCCAAGTGTGCGTACTAATGTACTCCTGTACCTGGGAACAACTAGGATGTTCCAGAAGGTCCTAGGGAAAAATCCAGACCCTCCTCTGGCCTGAACGATATCTGCACACAGAGAAGGAACCAAGGGCACGAGAAACATACCTGAAACAAATGATAGTCCCAATATCACCATCACCATCATAACCAGCATCCACAATTAAGATTGATCATCCACAGGGAGTCAGGACCATGCTATGCATTTTATAAACAATATTTTATATAGAGTGACCTTATCACAAAGGTAAGGACATGGAAGAGAAAAGAGGTTAGGTTATTATAGAAAATCATGTAACTAGAAAATGCCACAGTTAGAATTTTTTCCACTAAGTCTGCCTCTGAAATCCAACATATATTAACTTTTCCTTTTTGTTTATTGGAGCTAAAAAATATCAAAGGACCTGGAAGGCTAGGAGAGGACCCCAATCATCACTTTAGTGATGCTTTAAAAAGCAATCTTTGACTCCGTTATTACTTAAGTAGAAATTTATACACAAACTCTAGTGAGAAATATGGACAGAGACATCACGTCTAGGTGTTTCTTGAAACAGTTTGTAGAAATAGGGTAAAACAGAGGCAAACCACCTGCACATTGTCCAGGAGATGATGAGATACAACCACAGTGACGCTTCTGTACATAGGAAAGTTATGTGAGTCAAGAACTTCTAATAGTGAGAAAATGCTTATAGTATGAAACGGGGTGAAAAGAGGGATGCAACAGAGTCACTTACTCAGGGAAGCCTTCCCAGGCTAAGACCATCTCTGCACTTCTCTTGGCCCCTGTGGAATTGCATTTAATGATACTGAATGAATTATGTGCACACAGGTGCTTCCCAACTCTGTCTTAGATTAGAGTAAAAGCCACAGAAAGATGGCTATGAAGTCTGCTGTGTTTAGTGATTAATTCCTGCACCAAGAATTACACCCGGTACAAGGAAACTACTCAATCAACCTGCAGCATTATATGGAACCATGCACTCTGTGGTTCTGTGAGCATGGCTTCTGGCCTGGATCATACTATTTTCACGGTTCATCCATGTTACAGCAGGTATTAGTAGTTCCCTTCTTATTGTTAGCAATATTCCATTGTATCGTTATATGAATCTTAAAAGGTCCATTTTCAGTTCATGGGCATTTTTGGCTGTTATGAATAATGCTGCTATGAACATTTGTGTGCAAATTTTTGTGCAGATGTATATTTTTATTTCTCTTGAACATACAGCTAGAAGTGGAATTTCTGGGTCATATAATAACTCTATGTTTAATTGTTTGAGAAAATGACAAATTGTTTCCCAAAGTGGCTTCATTCCTTTACTTTCCCACCAGCAGTGCATGAGGGTTTAGATATCTCTGCTTCCTTACCAGCATTTGTCTGGGATGCATTTTCATTTGTTTAAATTTTCTCTATTTCTTTTAACATTATTTTTTAGGTTTAAGATACAAGTCTTGCAATTCTGCTAACTTGATTATTAAGTATTTTATCTATCTATCTATCTATTTATATATATGACAGCAGAATGCATTACAATTCTGATTACACATATAGAGCACAATTTTTCATATCTTTGGTTATATACACAGTATATTCACACCAATTCATGTCTTCATACTTGTAAGTATTTTATTCTTAATGAGATTAGTATAAGTGCAATTATTAATTTCATTTTCAGACTATTCATTGCTAAGTGTTAAAAATACAGTGGATTATTCTATATTGACTTTGAAGCTCACCATATTGGTAGACTTGTTTATTACTTATACTAGTGTTTTTTGTAATTACCCCTAGATTGTCTCTATAAATGAGAATGTCATCCACCAACAGAAACAGTTTTACTTCTTTCTTTGTTGTTGGATGACTTTTATTTTCTTTTCTTGCCTAATTGCCCTTGCTATATCTTCTAGTACAATGCTGAGTTAGACTTGATAAGACAGGGTTTTTTTTTTTTTTTTTGAGGATTTTCAAACCTGTCTCCCCTTTTTAATTGCTACTCTTATGCTGTTTTTTTCTTTTTAAATAAATGCTGATACTCCAAAACTGTTGGTTTTAAGGCTTCCATAAAACTGGGGAAAGGGGCTTGGAATAAGGTCAATTAAAACACCATGAATCTTACTGTTATTACTGAGATGCAGTCATTTTTTTGAATAAAAATTACTTAAATTGTTGTAATCCTTTGCTTTATTTCTTGAGTTCTGTAAAAGTTAATTTTTCCAGTGTTCTCATGACTTTTATGGAGGAGTGGATTTTTGGAGATCTTTCTCTGCCATTCTGGAATTTTGTATAATAGTTATAAAAATATTTATAGATATGCAGATAATCTATAGGGCAACCTCTAGTCTCTGGATGGAACCATCCACTCCTGGTCAAGAAAGATTGAATAATCTCTATTTCAAGGGCCAACTGATTGGCTGCCTTAATTTAGGTGTTTTAAGGTCAGCAAACTGAGTCCTTCTCCCTGTGAAGACTGAACACCTGGCTCCCTTAGTGGATGAGTCTCGATTTAATGTTGACATTTGGAAACACTGCCTGGTGCTCTGGACATTCAAATTTACTGTTAAGGTACTGTATTTGGGAAGAAAAGGAAAGGTCTTTGTTGAAAAATGAGTAGGAAGACAAATAGAAGGAAGAGAAGGGTAAAGGAGAAATAGTTGAGGAGAAATAGGAGAAAGAAACCACACGCCTCTATTTGATTCTGGAAATGATTTATGGAAGAATTAGAAGAGATGACGTACAAAAGGAACCTGGAACTCTTGTTTCCTACATAATGATATGAGAGTTGAGCTCCTATTTATTAGTGTTATGGTTAGTTTTCTCATAGGAAGTCCAGGGCTTTATAGTTAAGAATTTGTGAGGCTCTGGAGTAGGGAGCTATTATGAACAATCCATATGATAATTATTCTCTACCTAGAGTTTTGGGATAAGTTAACTGGGTACAATGATCAAAGCAACAGCCATGTGACAGAATGCACAGCTATACCATCTTAAGGTCTTTCATTTATTGTTCATTTACTGAGCAGGCCAGACACTATGTTAGACGAGGGTTTCACCCTGGCAGCGAGCAGCCTACAGGAAGACCAACAAGAACATGGTTGCCATAGCTACAGCATGGTCAGGCTCAGGACAGAGGCATGCCCAGGGACACTGCAGCACAGTGTCTAGGGGTAGAGGATGTGCTACAGAAGGAGTTTTATGTTGAGACTTGAAGGCTGAGCGGTAGTTGCTTAGATGGAGCTGGGTGAGGCTGGGGACAGGTGAGGTTGGCATGTAGAGACAGGGAAACCCGTGTGTGCTAGGACTGTAACACATGCCATCGGGTGACTGGGTTTGACACAGCTTCTGAAAGCACACCACAAGGAACAGGCTGCCTTGCTGAAGGATCACAGCGAGTCATTCAATGTCCTGAACAGAGGTGTGATGTGAGCACTTAGGGATTTTCATTTGAAGTCAATGTGAAGTAATGTCTGGAGGTGGGGTACAGTGAGATGAGAGCAAGGATGTCCCAAGAGTATGCCATTGTGTAGTTTAGGCCACCAGGATTCAGCCCTGGCCCAGGCAGAGGTGTGGGGGAAGTGAGACTAGGCAGAGGGGTGAGAGCTGAATAAGAGATGGCGGGGCAGTTGTTGATTCGACGAGGGTTAGGAAACAAAGGGATGAATGTAGGTTGACATCCAGAGTTCCATCTTGGACTGCCTGGTGGGTGTAGCATTAAGGGTCAAGGGCAGGAATGAGAAGAAACACAAGGTCAGTGGAAACATCAGCAAATATAAAATGCCTCTGTAGTGTCTGAGGAATGTGCAGTCCGCTCTGGGCTCTGAGGATACAATGGAACCCCAGGGTGTTTCCTGCATGGAGGAGAAAGACAAGCACATGATGCCCTGGATGGGAGGATATGCAGTGGTGTACAAAGGCTTAGAGGAGAAACACTCTGTAGAATGCAGCTGAAGTGAAGACTGAGCACAGTGACGGGGGCTGTGGGCAAGGATGGAGCAGTCCTGTGCTAGCAAACAGAGACCAGCTCCTAGTGGGCCAAGCTGGAGTACAAGGGTAATGCAGAGCATCAGAGGGGCAGAGAGGACTCATGGCTTTAGTTTAATTTTGCACATGGGTTAGTAAGATATCCAGGCAGAAATGTCCATCAAGCTTTTGGAGATATTGGCTACAACACTGGGGAAGAAACTTCTGCAGAGAAAAGAGGTCTTGAATTTACCCACTGACAGGTGCCTGCATCCACCTGGCAGGTGTCAGCATGATGAGGTAGCCCAGGGCAGCTATGTGCTAAGAGTAGCTGAGGCAAAGAGAGTCATCCCCATGTTTCCATAACCTGCGATGAGGACAAGGGGTGATGTGTGTGGGGCCTCTACTTGTGATCTACTTTCTGCCTCTGACATCATCCCTCTGCACATCTTTCCCAGACTCCGTGGCCTCAGGTACCTCTGTTGTTTTCTGACACCCAGTCCTGGCTGCTCACCCTGCCCTTAGTTCCCAACTAGATAAAGGGCTCCTGCTTGGAGCTCCGAGTGGCCCTATGAACATGTCTTACCGACAAGCCACCCCACTGAGTTTCACCTCCCTGCTAGCAGGGGCTGTATCCAGGATGAGTGTGGTGCCCACACCTGGTAGCTGACTGAGCAATGTTTGAATTGGACTTTTGCAGGCTGTAGCATCAGAGAAGCAACCCAGAAACTGTTCAAGAAATACAACTCTTCTTCCATGTCGCCACTGCAGAATGTGTGTGAAATGGGTTTTTAAAAGGGTGGATGCAAATGACATCTTAAACACACCAAGGTGAGCTGGTGGAAAGAGACACTTGTTAAGTACCTCTGATGCACTGTTTTAGGTACTTGGTTCTGACTATTGAAATGAGGACACATAGTTATCTTTTTGATGGATTCAGAGAAGGGTAGGTAACTTGATTAAGGTTGTTCAGTAAATGAACTCTGTAACCAGAATTCAAACCTAGAGATTTAAATCCCCAAATTCTCATTCTTCTTCCTGCCCAAATTCTGTGAGATGAACATTTTATAATTGTATTAGTTTTGACCCTGTGAAACTTCAATTTTTAAAGATAAAATGGTAGATTATTGGTGATTTCATATGGTTCCATCTAATACATAGCTTTGCTTACATTTCTCTTTGTGTGCAAATCTACCTGGACCTTACTTATTGAGAAGCTGGGATTCTGGTTGGCTTAATTCTGCTGGGTGGTCCCTCAACTGTGTGCTGTGATCCCAGAACTATGACTGGCTAGCAGGGGCCCCCATCCTGTCAGGGTCTCCAATGCGACATCCAGGATCGTTTGGGCTGATTTACTCTCTCTAGGCTCTACTGAAGGCTCAGTAGGGACCAAAATTGTTATTTGGGGAAAGATACGTCTCCAGCAAAAGGTATGGCATTTAGAAAGTGTTCAGAAAATGCATGTTGAGTGTCTCTGATCAGCCAATTAAAGAGTCAGAGAAAAAATATATGCTGTTGAAAAGTGTGTAAATTGGTAATACAAAACTCATGGCCCTATGTACCCAAGGCCTTAAAATGTTAACAGATTGATCATTTCTAATCAGAAAATGCGAAATTGGAAATGCTCCAAAATACAAAACTCTTTCAGTGCTGACATGACATCACAAGTGGAGAATTCTATAACATGAAACTTTGTTTCATGTACAAAATTATTAAAAAATATTATATAAAATTGCCTTCTGGCCATGTGTATAAGGTATATATGAAACATAAATAAATTTCATATTTCCACTGGGGTTCCATCTACAAGGTATCTCATTATGTGTGTGCAGAGATTCCAAAATCCAAAACAATTCTGATCTCAAGCATTTTGGATAAGGATTACCCAACCTGTTCTGAGTTTTTGTTCTAAGAAGTTCATCTGAAATGAGGACAAATTTTTAAGAATATTTGTGTCTTGGAGTGCTTATTTATAATAGTAAAAGTGAAGAACAAATCAGTAGTCCATAATGGACAAATAGCCAAGGAAATTAGGACACATCCACTTGATAGACTGTTTCACAACTTAGAATGCATGATGAACACTGGTTATAAGATGGAAAAAATGTTTATATAGTGTTTTCACATAAAAAGCAGAGAGGGCAAGCACATGAAAAACTAGCATTTTTATTTTGTGAAAACTAAATCTTGAAAATGTTTGAATGATGAGACTGAAGACAATTGATTAAAGATCAGCAGAAATTGTGACTTGACATAGGGATTGTGAATACTTGTCTTCCTCTATGTTTAGATTTTCTGACGTTCTAAGTCACCACCGTTAGGTTTGTGAATGTAATGGGGAAGAGCTGCTGTCTTTTGGGTTCCGTGTCCCTGAGCCTCCTGTGTCCCCATGTTGATTCCCTGGGTTTGGATGCAGTTCACTTTTCTCAGTTTACCTGTTTTGTGTGCACTGCTGGTCACTTATCTGACTACTTAGTCACTGAGCCCTGGACTGTGGGCTTTTGACGCTCTCTCTGGACCCTAGAACTTGGTCTTGTCTGAACCAACACCCAGCTCTGATTCACAGTGTTACTGACTCCAGATCCTGGCCATTCTTGTCCAAAATTTTTTTGAATCTGTCTAACCTGCGATTACTGTCATGGTCTTGGTCTTCATGACACAGGCCAACCCAGTCAAATTTTACCCAATCAACAGCTTTGTAGTGAGCCGATGGGGATGGGTGCAGGAGGAGGCTGCCTGTGGCAGGCAGGAAATCGCTCAGAAGTTCAGATAAACAACTTAGTTCTGTCGGAGGGCATGAAACTTCAACATGAGTAGCTGGATCTAGAGTAGGAGCTCAATCCAAACCTATGGCCTCCTACAGATTTTATTTAACAGCTCTGAGATACAATTTTCTTCATCTGAAAAGTTAATAATGATTTCTAATTTTCAGAGTTTCTGTTATGACTAGAAATGGCATGCCTAAGAGATGGGCCCTTCTGGATGAACTGGAAATTCCCTCTCAGGGAAGATTCCAGGGCCTCTGGCTGATTCCTGGCTAGCAATCATTTGTAGCTGGGGATGAGGTGTTTCTTACTGTGAAGCTTAAAGTCTTTCAAATCAGTGAGGTGATCCCTGCCCCTTCCCAATCCCTCAGCAAAGAGAACATATGTCCCAGTTCACCTGCCTTGAATCATACCTGTCACACCACAGTACTTATTAATCACACTTCTATTCATTCTAAAAGTGTCCTGGTTTGAATAAAAAATTATACGTTTACCCTACAAAGATATGAGCCAGCAGAGATCAAGGCTCCATCCTGAGGCACAGCCAGGAATTTAGCAGAGTCCCACTGGGGGTAGAGGGAGGCTATGGCGGCGAGTATTCCCTAACCTGTGTCTTTGCGCTTCTGCTTGACAATGGTCTCTATGCCTCACCTTGCCCTGTGCTAAAAATCAGCACTGTCGCGGGACAGAGACTACCCTGGAAGTGGGAAAGAGCTCCTGTGGGATGCTTGGTTGAGCAGGGACTATTGGAGATGCTATGGTTGGCCACGGTTTGGAGGTGGTTATATTTATTATTGGCTGAGGTCCTAGATGGAGAAATGTGGGCTGACTGGGTGACCCACAGCTTTGTGTTGTCCAGGATTTCCCTGGTATGGTGGCCTGTGCTGTGTGGGGCAGTGCTTCTGCTCCTGCAAGGCTGACCTATGTCCTGTTAAGGGTGGAGGGAAGCCACAGGGGCTACGATTTCCATTTCAGACATAAAGAAGAAGGGGCAAAGAAGGAGCTCTGTCATTAGACGCCTTTTTGAGGCTCCTTCAGGTAGAGCCTTGTATAGTTCTTAAAAAAAGCAAGGGAAGAAACTGAGAGGCTGCCTAAGTTATGGGAGAGACAGAGGGAAGGTGTTGGGAAGATATAGGAACCAGTAAGGAAGTGTCAGGTAGAGCAGTTCTGGTGAGCAGCAATGGGGAGAGAGTGGGGAGTGGGCCTGCAGGGGGTGCTTCTGCAGAGAACTTCTGCTTTGGTCCCTCCCTACAGGCAGCTCACAGAAAGATCCAGGGAACAGGGTCAAATAGCATGCCTACTGCATTTCAACTGATATGTTGAAATGATCTCTGGGAGAGAGCTCCTCAGCCTGCAGTATGTTTTGTGAGGATCCTTAGCAGCTTTATGCCTTGACCAAAGCCATTTTGAACTAAAGATGATAGGAGCAGGATTTTCGTTCCCACTCTGCCTGTCTACACCACAGACATCATTGCCCGATGCTCTAGTGTGTGTATGCTCGAAGGAAGGGAGCTCCAATCATCCCCTCTCCTCTGCCAGACCATGTTAGAAACCTCTGAAATGTCCCTTTCTTTTGTGTCCCTGATCAGGGCACCTAGGATTAATGAAACCCTAAAGATAGGATGAGATGCCCTTGACAACAGCATTCAGAATGACCCTTGCAAGGTTGGCATCTGATTTTACTGATGCCCCATTGAAGACTCTACAGGCTCACCTGTTTTGAGGGATCATGTCCCATTTTCTTATTGTGGGGTACAAGCACTCAATCCTGTACCCTCAGTTTCTAACTTCATGTTGGGGCCTTGTATAATAAGAAAGAAATAAAATAAAATAACAGAAAACGTTTGCTCTGGGCACCCACGGATGAGTTGGTTGATTCCCCATCATTTTTGTAGGCACCAATAAATGCAGTCATATTTGTGTAAATACTCATTGCCCCCACACTGACTCCATGACCAGCATTTCTTCTAACTAGGTTAATTGGGATTGTGCCTCCGAGGATGCGGATGGTCTCATTCCTGCAGAGTGAGCTCCTGTGGAGCAACAATGAATTCCATTCCCCACAGATGTAGGAGAGAATTCTCTGTGAATAGACTCTGGAATAAAACACTGCCAAGTCTCTGAGTGTGAGATTAGATAAGGCTTCATGTCTGGGCTGGCTTTAGAATGGCCTCTATGCCTGCTGGTCTGGCTTCCAGGTGCCGGGCAGGTCCTCAGGACTCTGCACACTGCCTTCTGGGCTCCTGTGCTTCCGCTTACCTGGTTGACCATGTTCTATGTGCTTCCTATCTGGGGGCTTCCCTCAATCCTTGTCCTGACTTGGTACATGCCCAACCTTCTCTCTGTCTTGCAAATCCATTCTTTATTAACGGTTTGGATCTGGAATGTCCACCCCCGCCCCCACCCAAAGCTCATGTGTTGAAAGCTTGGTCCTCCATACAGAAATGTTCAGAGGTGAACTTTGGGGTGTGATTGGATCGGGGGACTCTGATCTCATCAGTGAATTAATCCATTGATAGCTGAATGGGTCATTGGGAGGAGGTAGCAATTGTATGGAGGTGGGGCAGGGTTGGAGGAAGTAGGTCACTGGGGATATGTGTTGGGTACTGTGTCTTGTCCCTGGCTCCTCTCTTGCCTTCTCTCTGCTTCCTGGCTGCCATCTGTTGATCGGATTTCCCACCATGCTCTTCCACCAGCTGTTTTGCATTGTCTCAGATCCAAAGCAAGGGAGGGGGCTGACCAAGAACTGAAACCAAGATCAAAATAAATATTTCCTTATCTAAGTTGTTCTTGTCAAGTATTTGGGTTTCAGTGAGGAAAAGCAAACTAACACAGGCCTCATGTCCTCTGGAAGCTTCTTCCTTTTCGCACACTGGGGCCTCTCACTTCTCTACATTTTCTATATCTCAGGGTCTGTCCTCGGTTTTGGCACTGACTGTTTTCCCTTCTTCCTTGTTCTCTCTGTTTGGTAAGCTGAGCATTAGTGTCTCTCTTAGACAGATGTGGAAAAAGTACCCCTGGTACGCAGGGGGGATTCCCCTGTGTTCCCATAATTTAGTTGGGAACATTATGGGAACACAGGGGAATCCCCCCTGCACCTGCCGCCAGGAAATGTCTGGGAAGTCTGCCTGGATGGAGGGAGATCTGAGTGTAAGAACTTGCATGAACCAGGGGCGATGCACCATCAAGGAATTGCAGTCAACGACAACACATGCTCTGAGATGGGAATGCACTCAGCTCAGCATGGTGGCCTGCCCGTGGCAGCGGAGGGGAGAGTCTTCAGGAAAGAAAACATCTGGACTGGGCACTTGAGTTCCCCCAATGCGCTTGATGAGCATACATGTCTTTCTCACACTTGGACACTTTTCAGGGAACTGCACACATCACAGGTGTGCCATAAATACCTCCAGAGGGATAGGAAGTCACACTCTGGCTGGAAAGAGCTGAGTCCTTGCTACAGAAGACTGACTGTGTCATTATGAGGCACAATTTACTCTATTTAAGATAACTTGTGTATACTAAGCAAGTAATATTTCAAGCTGCAGGAAGTTAGGCAATATAAACAGCAAGAGAATATAAAAACCACCTATAATCCCCCAACTCCCAAATCACTGATTAAAAACTATGTATAATCCCATGTGGAAAACAGCAATTTATTGTTGGTATAATTAGTATTCCTTTGACTCTTAGGAAGAAGTTTAAGCTTTTTTGTTTTAATTGCACATTTAAAATCTCTTCCTTTATAAACCAAGCATTGACTACTTGTCTTTTTCTTATTGATTTTCAAGAAAGCCCATATACTGAAAGATATTAGCAATGTGATGAACAAAGCTATTATTTCCTTAAATGATGTTTGTCTTTTAATTTTATAATTTAACTCTGAATACAGTTGAATCTCTCATTCTTGTTCTAAAAAAATGATTTCGCCTTTGATGTCTCATGTTTAAGAATATATCCCCTACTCCAATATTATACAAATAATCAACCACATCAAGTCATGCTATATTTTTACTTTTACATTTAATTCTTCCATTCCTCTGCATGTTTTATACATGCCCAAAGTATGAGATCCAACCATATTCATTTTCCCAGGTGATTGGTCTGTTATATGAATACCTGCTGGGATCTGTTTCTTCCTTAGTATTCAACTTTTGTTATCAGCATGCCCCATTTTTTCATACATGGAATTTACGATTATTTTGTTTAGTTATAAAATTCCTCATGTTAGTTGTCTAATTTTGATTATTTCCTTTCTCATTAAAGTATAAATGGATATGTGACCCAGTTTTTACCCATGAGATATAAGTCAACTTTTTTTTTCTTGCTTAAATCTCAGGAAAAAAATTTTTGTTTCTTGATGAAAAGTGACATACTAATCTGGTATGCACACTATTTACTTCTTCCTTTCGTCCTGCCTGGAATGTGGCTTAGATGTTTAGAACAGTAGCAGCTACCCTGTGCCCTGTGCATTTTGTACAACTGACATAACAAAATAAGGATCACAAGGCTCCTTTTGGCACCATTTGGTGGCCATATCAATACTACCTTTAAATTTTCTGTTAAAAGAAAACTTGGACAAATTTTTGCTTAAGTTCCTGTAGCTAAATTTCTATTACATGCAGCCAAACTAAATCCTACTAGTAAAAATTCCATTTGGACTTTTAATTGAATTTCCTCACATTACCAGTTTCATCAAACTACAATATTAAGACATCCTATTCAGTCTCATCATATATATTAAGAATTTAAATTCAGTGGCTTTGCTCCTTCATGCTGCTTAGAACACTCCCATAAAGAATCCTTTTTCTATGCAATCTACTAGGGCAGGTCCTGGCCACCTGACTTTTCCAAGAGCCTTTCTGAAATAGTTCTCCCTGGACTTGCTCTTTTCTAAGTTCCTGCAGTATGGATCCATTTCATCCTGTGTTCAATCATGTTTAAACAAGAGAGTGAGTGTTTTTAAGAAAAACAAACAACAACTCCATGAGTTTAAGAGTGAAACAAGTCTCATTATTTAAAAGCCATACCTTATATAGATGGGAATGGTGCAAACTTTTTAAAGTATCTGGTGCACATCTGTAATCCCAGCTATTCAGGAGACTGAGGCAGGAGGAATGCAAGTCTCAGGTCAGTCTGGGCAATTTTGTAAGACCCTGTTTCAAAATAAAAAATAAAAAGGACTGTTATAGTTCAGATATGAGGTGCTCCCCAAAAGCTCATGTGTGAGCTAATACAAGAAAGTTTAGGGGTAAAATAATTGGGTTATGATAGTTTTAACTAATCCGTGCATTGCATTAATCTCCTAATAGGGATGACTGATGGAATTGTAGGCAGGTGAGGTGTAGCTGGAGGAGGCTGGTCATTGGGGGAATGCCTTTGCTGTATAAATTTTGTTCTTGGTGAGCTCAGTCTCTTTTCCTAAATCTACCAGTGCAGGTCCTGGCCACCTGACTTTTCCAAGAGCCTTTCTGAAATACTTCTCCCTGGTCTTGCTCTTTTCTGAGTTCATGCTTCTTGGTGGCCATGTTCTGAGCTGCTTTTCTTGGCCACACCCTTCTGCCATGATGTTCTGCCACATCTTGTATCCAGAGCAACGGTGTCAGCTGTCTATGGACTGAGACCTCTGAAACCATGAGCCCCAAATAAACTTTTCCTCTTCTTCTCAAGTCTTTTGGTCGCAGCAGTGAAAACACTGATTAAAACAAGGACTGAGGATGTAGCTCAGTGGTAGAACATCCCTGGGTTCAATCCTCAGTTAAAACAAGACAAAAAAAGAAAACAACAACAACAACTAAAACAACATTTTCTTTCCTTTCTTCCAGAGCTGCCCTTCCCCACAGTGGTGGCTCAGGGCAGAACTGAGTATGTGTTATGGCCAGGAAGAGAGGAAAAAGTGGAGACAAATGCTTCCTGTTCCAAGTGCATTTCTTTTTTCCTTCACTTACGTCCACCTGGGGACTGAGAGGGGGACTGTGTGCATGGGGGTACCCGTTGACAGCAGGTGACATAAGGTGTGAAACAGTGAGTAGCTCATCACCACAGTTTGCCTTGTCTAATGTGGACACCTTGTCTCATGTAGCTCTCAAAGGACCCTCTGACATAGATCTAACAATATCCATATATCCATTTCATCAGCAAACAAACAAACAAACAAAAACTAAACTCAGCCACCAATAGTCCCATCTGTGCCATCAAAGGAAGGGCTGTTTGTAGCAGACATGAAGCTGTCTCCTTGCTCTGGGCCCTTCCTCTCACTGGTCTGTGTGGTGGCCCTGCAGACTCATCTGGCTTGTTCTCTGTTATTTTGGATTTACCTGATTCTGGAGAACCTTCAGTGATGAGTCTGAATGTTTGGGCCCTGGTGTTGGAAGATTAATCTGAGCTCAGGTGCTTGCAGTATCATCTGGGGAAGAATCAGTCCCAGTTATGTGGAGGACATGATCTTGGCAGATGACCCCATCTGGTACTGTGACAAAATGGTGCTGGTCATTCTCAAGATGAGGAGAGTACCCACTGTACAGAACTCCAGTGATCTTGATAAATCCTTCATGCACACACAGCACCAATGAGGTCATTTCCAATTTTGGGCATTATCAACATGCCTTTGAATTGAATGACTTATTCTGTTATCAAAAGGATCGAAATAAGAGAATCTTCTCTTAGTAGCATCCCTGACTTACGTGAGTAAGTCCTTCCCCTGGGGAAATGGGCACATACCTGTGAGTGACCGAGTGAGTGTGCAGAAAACTGGTGTGTGTCCACAGGTGCTCAAACTGTTTGAGAGTATGTCTCTGCTCAGGTCTGCTTCTGAGTGCAAACACAACATGGTTCCCCTTCTGTGTCTTTGTTCTGTTCCCATAAATGCACCAACCTGGCCTTTGTCCTTGGCAGGCCATCATGTGATAGGCATGTGCTGGCTTTCTGGACCCTCTCACCAATGCCCTGGGCAGGTGCCCAGAGGGTAGCGACCTTCAGGCCTAGCCACTCTCCTGGCCCCTTCCATGGTACTGAGGAAGCCCTAGCATTGTGTCCACATAGTGCAAATATCTACTGACAGGTTTAAAGTAAGGTATTCCTGCTGCATTCACGGAAGACCTCTGCCTTAGAGAAAAATGCAGACAAAGAATTTGCATGAGTACATTTACATGACAGTTTGCTAAAGTATGGATGTGGCTTCTGATTCCTCCCTTCAGCCAGTATAAGTGAGAAAGTGGAGAAAGTGAGGCAGAAACAAGTGATCCTTGGTGTTCTTAGCTGGGGGAGGCGCGTGTAGATAGGGAGGGGGTCCCATATGTCTCCATTTCTGGTCCAGGACTCCAGGGCCCCTAGCAGGCTGTTAAAGAAACACATTGAGAACTGCATTCATTTCTCAAGCCGCCTGGGTGATTAAAATGCATATTGTGATTAAAATCAGCTGGTGTGAATTTCACAGCTCTCACTACTTTCTCTTCCATCTTTCTCCATAATCTTTGGTGCTTTCCAGTTACACTGCTTATGTCCTGCGGCCAAGCCCGAGAATCTGTCTTCCCAGGGAGAGTCCTGCTAATCAGCCTCTGTGATGGGTGGACCTTGGACCTTGTAGGAACAGAGGAGGACAAAGGACAGAAGTGAACCCAGGGATCCCAGGATCCCCTGGGAAGACATTGCTAGTGAGTGGAAAGCACAGATCTCAGGTGCTCTGGAGTAGAAGGAGCCAGGAGTCATGAGGATTGTGAGCCTGGGGGCAGCTGGCTCTGGGGGGTGGGGGCTGACCACCTTCTGCAGGTATGCAGACCTCCATTTTCTGAGGTGCACTAACCCAGGTGCAGCGAACCCAGGCCTGACCTTGAGAACTAAGAGAAACCCTCACCAGAATCCATGAGAATGATGTGTTTATTTGACCCGCTCTGAGTGAAAATCCAGCTCAATTGGCCCCTCACCTCCAGGGAGAGCACTCACATTTCAGACTCCCCCATCCCTGAGTCTCCTTCACATCCTCTCAGCCACACTGGTTCCCAACTCTGGGAGGAGTGCAGGTTCACAAGTCCCTAGTTCCTGTCAATGAAACCGTCTTCTTCAATGTTCTAGAAATTGGACAGTTTTTCCATCTCTGGGTCCAGACACACACTCTTTTTGGATCCCAGCACTCTTGATTTACTCTATTCAAGACCTATCCTGGGGGAATGTTCTAGAACCACCTCAGAATTACCCTGCTAGAACAGGATTCCAGAGGCTTTTTTGTTTACAGTGTTAAGTTGCCAGTATAACAAAACACATAAAATGAAAGATACCTTTCACACCGAATACTGAAATGTTTATTTATATATATATATATATATGTATATATATATATATATATATTTGTTATGATACACACACACACACACACACATATATATTTATTTTTTTATTTTTTGCATTTCCCTAAACTGGCTAAGTGTGTCTTCCCATACCTGCTGGACATGACTGTAGTTCTGTGCTTAAAAGTATTGCGGAGACCAGTCCAAGGTTCAGGGTCATTCTGGCGTGTTTCCTGGGCAGATGTCGACTTTGTTTTTACCTACAAGAGGTCCTTGAGAAAGTCTGTTTGCTTTAAGTCCATTTTTTGTGTATGCGTCTCTCTGTCTGGGATTGGCCTTTTGAGGATAGTGGGCCTCCCTATTCTTTGGGGAACCCACACTCACTCTGAAGACACTATGTGGGAGGGACCCCAGCATCCTAGCCTGAGACAAATGCAGAGATATCCAATCTTTGGGGTTCCTAGTAGGGTTAGGTCTGACAGTTTTCAAGAGTCTGGTGTACCAAGGGGGTTCACAGGCACTGGGCATAAGAGAGACAGATTGGTAAGCTCTCTCCCTGCAAGCATCTCCAAGCTGAGCTGGGAAACTACCAAGCAAATACATGAATACTTACCTGCTCAGGGCCAGGGTGGAAGGAAGAGTGGGGGTTTGTGGAGATGCAGAAGGGGGTGCCTCATTCAACCTTGGCATGTTTCCAGTAGAAGCACCTGTCTCTCCCTTCCTCTCATATTTGTAAGGCAACCCTAACTAATACGGGTGCCTTCAGGGAACTCACCTACAGCCAAAACACCTCCTGGTCCTCAGGACAGAAGATTTCATGAGACAGGACTACAGTTGATGCTGTGAGAGGTGGAGAAGTTTAACAACAACAGGAAAAAGAAAAAGAAAAGAAAAGAAAAGAAACTAACACTTGTGTGTTTTCCAGAATCTGCAAGGAGCACTCCACAGTATCATTTATTCCTTATACATTTCCATAAAGAAGATTTTTTTTTACCTCCCATTTCTCAAGGGAAATGATCATAGCGGAGAGAGAGTAAGGAGTTCACCCCCAGCAAGATGGGAGTGCAAAAGGGCTCCAGAGATTGTCTGGCTGTCAGAATACAGCCAAAACCTGGGTTGTAGACACAGGGAAATGACAAGTTCCTACCCAAATGTTCAGCTCCAAAGCCTGAAGGACCTTTTACCTTTTGTCATGTTCATCACAGTGGTCACAAGGCCAGTAGTGTCTCGTACCTCTGAGATGCAACAGCAACCCTTCCCCATGAGTGACACTGTTACTGTTGTTTTGCCCCAGGTATAGACTTGTCCCCATGAGAAGCTACTTTCCAGCAAGCACAGCCACCTGTCGTCTTGATGTAATATTTCTCAGTGTAACACAATGGATGGACTCATTTGTGAGAAACATTTGGAAATTTCTCCATTTCCAATCATATTGCTCGTTGAGTACTTTCACATAATCTCAGTTAAGACAATCCAGTTTACCTCTCCTGTGGGGTTTCCTGACCTGGACCTCATAATCTACTTCAATGACAACATTTATCACTAATGTCAAAATTATCCCCTTTGCTGTTTTTACTCCTTCCTTTTAAAAGTTTTTAATTCTTTTTAGATACACATGACAGTAGAATGTATTTTAACATATACACACATGAACTATAACTGTCCATTCTTGAGGTTGTACATGATGTGATTTCATTGGTGATGTACTCATATAAGAACATAGGGAAGTTATGTCCCATTCATTCTGCTGTCTTTCTTATTCCCATACTCTCTCCCTTCCCTTCATTCACCTTTTTTCTAATCCAATGAACTTCTATTCTTCCATCCCCCACCACTTACTTTGTATTAGCATCCACTTATCAGAGAGAACATTTGGCCTTTAGTTTTGAGAGAGTGGCTTATTTCACATAACATATATTCTCCAGTTCCATTCATTTACAAGCAAATGTCATAATTTCATTCTTCTTTATGGCTTAGTAATATTCCATTGTGTATACATACCTCATTTTCTTTATTCATCTGTTGAAGGGCACCTAGGTTGGTACCATAGCTTAGCTATTGTGAATTGAGCTGCTATAAACATTGGTGTAGCCATATCACTATAGTATGATGATTTTAAATCCTTGGGTTACATACTGTGAATATGGAGTGGGATAGCTGGGTCAAATTGTGGTTCTATTCTAAGTTTTCCATTCCATACTGCTTTATGGTATATTTTTACTCCTTTCTATGTACACAATATTTTGTTTCATTGCCATGTCATATTCTTTCTGGGAAGAGACTTTTAATGATAATTAAACTCAACAGATACAATATCAACAATGCACATAAAATGAATGAAGTGACTCTAACTGTGGATTAGGAGACTATGCAATTCATCATCCCACTGTAACACATCTGAAAATAAAAGTAGGCTAACAATAATTAATTAATTGGAACTAAAAAATTAGCTGAGACAGACCCCAGCAAAATGGGATATGACGTTACTTCAGTTCATTGTTACTTCACTTGCAAACAATGACCAGTCCATCACAAGTGTTACCTCCTGGGCACCATGACATCAGACACTATCCATTGTGAGACATATCTAACTGCAGAGATGCTAAAACATAAAAAAATGCATCTTAGCTCTAATGCATTGGGACTTCCTTGTCATTTGGTGAAGTCCCCATCCTGTTTGCATGGACTGTTTTCTTGCTAACCCCTTTACTCTCTCCCACATCTTTAAAAATCACTTTCCATCTATGGAAGCTGTCATATCTCCTGACAAGTTTCGGTTACCGTAGCCCTTCTATTCAAATGATGACATGAAACTTCACCTTCTCTGTCAACACTGGAGCCAAGCTCCCACCCAGAGGGCACCATTCAGAACCATTCAGCTCTATCCCTCTCCATCCAAGAGCAGAGCAATGCCCAGATCACAGAGCAAGCTCTCCTACAACATCAAGGAAGATGGGAGGTGGTGGCAGGAAGCAGACAGCACCCCTTCCTCTGTCCACCTTCTCCTCCAATCAGCAGCCTTATTCTGTGTCACATGCCTACTTTAAAGGCACAGGTCCTTGGTCTCACAGAGAAGCACTTGTCATTGTGAAAATGTGTAGTTTCTTTGGCTTTAGCAAGCTTAGGGCTAGCCAGAAATACAGGCATATCTTATTTTATTATGCTTTACATTCTTGTACTTTGGAGATAACTGTATATTTTGTAGATTGAAGATTTGTGGCAAACCTGCATCCAGTGAGTCTGTTGGTACCATTTTTCCAAAGCAAATATTCATTTTTCTGTCTCTGTGGTAAAATGGCAAAATGTGTTGCATTTTGGCAATTCTCATGGTACTTTAAGCTTTTCGTTATTATTATATCTGTTATGGTGCTCTATGATCAATGATCCTTGATGTTACTGTTATAATTGTTTGGGGATACCAAGAAGTATGCCCATGGAAGACAGTGAATTTAATTGATAACTGTTGTGCATTCTGATTGCCTCACAAGTTGTTCAGTTCTCCCTCTCTACCTCCCCATCCTTGGGCCTTCCTGGAAGGAAGAGTTGCACCTTCCTCGTTTTAAATGAAAAGCTAACAATGATTAAGCCTAGTTAGGAAGACATGTTGAAAGCCAAGACAGCCCTAAAGCTAAGCCTCTTGCACCTGTTACCAAGTTGTGGACACAGAGGAAAAGTTCTTGAAGAAAATTAAAAGTGAACACTCTCGAAGGAAATTAAAAGTGCTACTCCAGTGAACACATGAATGATAAGACAGCAGAACAGCCTTATTGCTGATATAGAGGAAGTTTTAGTGGCCTGGATCAAAGATCAAGCCAACCACAACATTTCCTTAAGTTAAGCCCCTAACTCTCTTCAGTTCTGTAAAAGCTGAAAGAGGAGCAGAAGCCGCAGGAGAGAAGTTTGAAGTTAGCAGAAGTTGCTTCATGAGATTTGAGGAAAGAAGATGCCTCTGTAGCATAAAAATGCAAGGTAAAGCAGCAAGGGTGGATGCAGAAGCTGGAACCGGTTATCCAGAAGAAGTTTTGAAGATAGTTGATGAAGGTGGCAACACTAAGCAGCAGATTCTCAGTGTAGATGAAACCATGCATGCTAGAAGAAGCAGCCACCTAAGACATTCGTAGGTAGAGAGGAGCAGTCCGGCTTCCAGTTCTGACTCTCTGACTCTCACATTAGGAGCTGAGGCAGCTCAAGACCAGAAGTGGAAGCCAGTGTTCATTTGCCATTCCCAAAATTCTAGGGTCCTTAGAATCATACTAAATCTATTCTTCCAGTGCTTTGTAAATGGAGCAACATATCCTATATGATACACATGTGATTACCACATGGTTTAACTAAATGTTTAAGAACTACTGCTCAGAAAAATATTCCTTTCAAAATATTACCTCTCAGTGACAATGCACCTGGCCACCCAAGAGCTCCACTGGAGATATTCAATGGGGTGACGATTGTTTCCATGCCTGCTAACAAAACATCCATTCCACAGCTCAAGGTGGGCATCTCATCTCTGATTAGTAGATTCTCAACAAACCTTAATCCTTCCCCTGCACATAGCAAGTTCCAGCAGATCTTCACTCCGGGTGCACCTACTTTTGCAACAGGGTTGTCTTAGAAACAGGGTTGTCTTGAGAGGAAGGGAGAGACAGGTGGAGGGTGTGCTGTATTCGGGTAGTTTTGAAACAGATACAATACAACACACAGAGATTGATTTTAAATACATAGTTTTGAAGAAGTGACTTATGTGAATAGGAGGAGTGACAAGTTCAAAGTCTGAGATCTGGAGGGCAGATGAGCAAGCTAGAGGCTAAGATAAGAATTGATGTTACACACTTGAGTCTAAATTTCTTCTTCTGTGAGAAACCTCAGTGTTTTTTCTTAAGACCTTCAACTGATTGGATGAGTCCCACCGAAATTATGAAGGGTAAGGAAGTTTACTCAACATCTAATGATTTAAATATTAATTGAATTTTAAAAATAGCCTCATGGGAGCACCTGGACTATGTCCAAACACCTGGGCACAATAGCTTAGCCAGTTGACATAAGGTTAACCATCACAGCACCCTATCCTGTCATGGATATATGTACTTCCCATAACACATAATGGATCTAGTGGATAAACAAATAAGATGTGGAATAGTCCCTTATTTCCTGAAGCTGGATTGATTTCTGCGTACAAAGCACCTACAGTAGAGACTGTAAGATGTATAAATACTACAGTATTTGCATGCATGACTATTAGTTTTGGAAGTAATTCACAAAAAAGGTGAGAAGGGCATCAACCAGAGAAAGGTGGAGGTACAGGATTGGAATTAACTAGTTTGGGGGACCCTGGAAAGACATTCTAATCAGCCTCAAACTTGCACATCCTCCTACCTCCTCACCCCTTCCTGTGGTCCTCAGGTGAAGGAATGGCTCTTTCTAAATTCAGGGGAAATCGCATGCATCTGATGGAGACTACACAAGGCCTTGGAGAAGCCAGAGGACTCTTGGCCACTGAAATGAATGGTCAGGACCCTTCAGCTGTTAGTCCTTGCTTGAAGCAGGCCCATTTGTCTTCCTAGGGGGATGATCTTTCCCAGCCATTAGCAAACAGAAGCATTTCTGGGTAACTCAGTGCCAAGCCCCCCCCACTGACCTTCATAATTGGGCTCAATATTCCTACTCAGCTTTCTAATCTATTGTCTGAGAACCAAGGAACCTGAGTTCTTGTTGCTGCCCCTAAATGTCTTTGTGAACCTGGACAAATGACCAACGAACCTCTCTGAACCTCAGCTTGCATTTATCAAAATGAGGTTGCTTTCCTGACTGACTTCCAAGTTTCCGCCTCTTATTGGAAAATCAGATAATCAGCAGCTTTTCTGAGAATTCACAGAAAAGCTGCATTCAGGCTATCGTTTGCATATCTCCAGCTCACTTACACACTGTTGTTTAGCTTTGCTTTTCTGCCGCAGTCCGGCTGGGCAAAATAACCGGGAGGTGACAAGAAACTTGAAGATTGAAACGGGAACTGCTTTATTGCGGAGCAGCAGAGGTATATATACCTAACTGATTACACACAGCTAGACTCAATTAGCATCATCCAGTTACAGCAATCAGCCAATAAGGAATCCCTACCATCTTAATGGCTCGGTGGTGTTGCCTCACAAACCACTCCTCCTGGCAAACTGCCAGGCGCCATCTTGACTTGATATGCGGTCCCCAACACTTTTCCACTTAGGATCACAGGGTAGATGCAATGAATAGCAAATTGTGCATATTCCATGAATAAGGTTGTGTTGGTCAACGTCTGGAAACTGAACATAAACTGTATTACAAATGGAGGAGATTTAACACTGGATATGGTTCTTTCAGAATGGAGGGACCAAAAAACTCAGAGGAGATGGAGGAAGAGATTGACACCCTTTGCTGTGCCTAGGTATGTGCTGGGATCCTCCAGGCTCCCGTGTTTTAACATCTGCATAATGAGCATATTTGGGTTCCTGAGCAGAGCCAGGGTAAGTTGAACATGGTTCTTGGCACAGTAAAGTTGCCAGGCTGGAGGTAGAAAACCTGGGTTCAATTTTGGGCCATCTGCTAAGGTGTTGTATCACTTTGTCCCAGGTACTTGGCCTCCATAGTTGCTATCTTCTTTGTTGGTTGTGGATTGGACTTCATGACTCAGATCCCTTTGGGTACACCATTCTACGGCGCCTTGTAGCAAATGGTGCATATTCCATGAATAAGGCTGTGTTGGTCAATGTCAGGAAACGGAACATACATAGTATTTCAAATGGAGGGGATTTAACACAGGGAACTGACTACACAGGTATGGGAGGCTGAAAGAACAAAAAGAGTCTGATGTATTAACTCAGGAATCAGGAAGTGTCAGCTGCAGCCAGTATCTTTAGAGCTGGGGAATAAAAAAGGAAAGAAGCACGGAGGGGGATATGTGAGCCTGGAGCAGGAAATAGAGTTGCTCTTGGACAACAAAGGAGGTAAGACGCAGCTGAAGGAGCATGGATTCTATCCATGGAGCAGGTGCTTGGTGTCTCATGACTGGGGCACGCCATGCCTCAGGTGCTGGAGTGTTGCACAGTTGAGGGAGACATTCTAACAAAAGCTTTCTTTCCCCTTTTTTAGCCCTCCTGTTTCTGCAGGTGCCTTTCACGGATAGGACCTATGAGAAAATATGTTAGGAAGGGAATCTGAGAAATGAAGCTTGCATACTACCTGCAGAGCAGAATGCAGGTGCTGGGCTTGTGCTGACAGTCGAGTGGGAAACATTGGTCCCCAGGTTAAGCGCTGGCTGTCTTATTCCCATCTCCTTCAGCAACATCCCTATCCACCTGCCCACTGGTCTGTCCTCTAATTCCCCTCCAGAGGCCATTTCAGAAGACTGGTGCAAAACACTTGGGTTTCTATTCCTGGGAACCCAGAGAATCTGCTGATTCCCCTGGCTCAGGTAAGCCATATGTGTGATGCCATGACCCAATGTGGTAGTACCTGCCCTCAGACAGAGTTGGCCAACCATCCCCTAACTTACCTGATAACTCACAAAGCACAAGAAAGTGACACTTTTGTAGCAGCTGTGCCTGAAGATCTATGGCTGGACTTTTGTTTCTGGATCAGAAAAGAAACCAAGGGCTGGGGCCTGTGCACAGAGCTCAACTGAGCAGTTCCCTTTAATGAGACCGTGTCTCTGGCTGCCATTTCCCTAAGTCTTTGTAGCTTCCTGAAATGCAGCCAACCTGCTACATTTATTATTTATTATTCCAAGGACTCATTGGGAGGAAGAAGAAATAAGCAAGGAGGGTTATGTTCCTTCCTCTTGCCCTCCCAACCCTCAAGGCTATCACATTCTGCCCAGGGATTCCTGAGAGGGACTGGGCACTGGAGAGGTGGTGAGGATTCCCCAGGGCCCCTTCCCTCCCAAGCTTCTGGGACCCTCAGATTCATGCCCATGGACAGATCTGGATAGTTTCCTGGCCCTCTAACTGGACTCCAGACCTGGACTCTGTTCAGAAGGCAGAGCACAGATGAAAGTGATGTTCTCCCTCAGAGGACTCCCACCCTCCAAGCTGGAGGCCATTAACCCAAGCACCATGTGCATGGACAGTGCCTGGTGGGGCCAATATCGATGACACAAGAACGCTCAAGCTGCAGATCCAGGCTGCACTTGATGCAGTGAGAGTGACAGGCAGATTTTACATACAGCCTACAGAAATACATTTGCACTATGACAAATTATGAGCTCATGCCTGAATATAACACACATGTGTAAGCACACACACACACACACACATACACACAGGGGAACAAAATGTTTATATTTGTAACATGGATATCCATGAATATAAACTTGCTTCATTCTAATCCAGTCTTCTTGAAAACAACCGGAGGCCAGATTTATTACCAATGTTTTATTCTAGGTGAGGTGTGAGGCAGGAAAGGAAGAAAGCAAATCCAAGGAGGTTTGCTCCTGGGCTGGCTGTGGTTTTATTTGCAAACACCATGGTTTTCTGGCTATGCAGAATGGCAAGAGAAAGGCTCTGAGGAACCACTGCACCCTAAAAACATCTGTTGTAAGGAGGAGGGCTCCCTTCATCTCCTGTCTCTCATTGATTGACATGTGCTGTTCAGCAGTATGCCTGAATTTTCAGACAGAGCCTCCATGGGTCTGCTTGGGTTGAGCAGGGAGCTGCAGCTGCTGAATTCTTCCCACAGTTGATGCAATGGGGTAGTGGCCAGGGCTTGGCCTTCATCCTGTGGGTATCTGAGAAAGTCAGTATCAGTAGCAGAAATAGAAGAAGAGTTGATTGCAGAAGCAATTGGGGCTCTCCATTGAGCAAGAGACAGAGAAGTGGAGGTTCAGGTGGGAACCTGAATATATCCCCAGAGAAACACAGAAAGCAGAATATATGTATGCATAATCTGGGTAAGGATGTGATTGAAACATATGTACACAATTTCACAAAGCAAACTTCTTCCTTATCACATTGGAGCACTCTAACAATGCTTATATTCTTTAAAAAAAATCCTGATTGTTATTCACTCAACCACTAAACTACACTTTAGACAAAGTCTAGGCAGGATCTTTAGCTTATGTCAGTGTCAGGGATATGTTTCCAGAAGCAGCTATAATGGCTTTCTACCACACTAATTTTTTTTGTTTTGTTGTTTATTTATTTATTTTAATATTTATTTTTTAGTTGTAGTTGGACACAATACCTTTATTTCACTTATTATTTTTATGTGGTGCTGAGGATTGAACACAGGGTCTCTCACGTGTGAGGCGAGCGTTCTACCGCTGAGCCACAATCCCATACTTTGTTTTGTTTTTTAAATGAATTTGTTGAGATAAATGTAGATTCACATTCAGTGGTAAGAAATAATACACAGAGATCCCTGTGTATTATCTCTGTGTATTACAGCTTGCCCAAACTATGCAATAGTAGTATTTTACAATATCACAAACAGGGTATTGATGCTGATATAATTCACCTATCTTATTAAGATTTCCCCAGTGTGATTTCTACTCATTATGTGTACATTATGTTTATTAGACTCCACTCAGTTTTATCACTACTACAATTAAGATACAGAGGGCCATCACTACAATAAGACACCCAGCAGTTCCAACACCACAAGGATTCCTTATGCTGTCTTTACACACACACACACACACACACACACACACACACACACACACTTCCTGTATCTTTTTGTTAAACTAGTAACCACTAATATGTCCTCCATTTCTAAAATGTTTCCATGTGTTTATTTGCCATATGTTACTCTTTTAATATTTGCTCATATTTTTGCCCATGTTCTGATTGGATTGCTTTATTTTATTCCAGTTCAATTTTGAGGGTTTGTTATATATTCTAGATGCCAGTCCTTTATCAGATATGTGCTCTGCATTTTTTCCTGTTTTGTATGTTGCCTTTTCATTTTATTAATAAAGTCCTTACAGAGCAAAATTTTTAATTTTGATAATGTGTCATTTATCATAATCCTTTCATGAATTGTGTGTTTGATGTCAAATATAAGAATTCTATGCCTCGTCTTAGGTACTTAAGGCTCTTTCCTATTGTTACCCAAAATTTTGGAGTTTTTCATTTTATGTTTAAGTATGTGATTTGCTTTGCTTCAAGTTACTTTTCATGTATAGTGTGAGGATTAGGTCAATTGACATAATTGTAATCACTCTGCTCCATGGTTTTTAAATTTTTAAAGATTTTTTATTTGTTCTAATTTGTTATACATGACAATAGAATGCACTTTGACATTATATATATATATATATATATATATATATATATAGAGAGAGAGAGAGAGAGAGAGAGAGAGATTAATTCTTCGTTCCTTTGGTTGCACATGATGTAGAATCGCACTGGTGATGTAGTCATCCATGCACATGGGGTAATAATACCTGATTTATTCTAATATATTTCCTTCTCCCATGTCCACTCCCTTCCCTCCACTCCCCTCTGTCTAGTCTATAGCAGCTCTATTCTTCCTTAGTCCCACCCCACCTTATTGTGAATTAGCATTGCATATTAGAGAAAACATTCAGCCTTTGGTTCTTTGGGATTTGCTTATTTTGATTAGTCTGATATTTTCCAGCTCCATACATTTACTGACAAATGTCCTCATTTCATTTTTCTTTAAGGCTAATATTCCATTGTGTATATATAGCACATTTTCTTTTTTCATTCATCTGCTGAAGGACACCTAGGTTGGTTGCATACAATTGTGAGTTGAGCTGCTATAAACATTGATGTGGCTGCATCACTGTCATATGCTGATTCTAAGTCCTTTGGGTACAAACCAAGGAGTGGGATAGCTGGGTCAAATGGTGGTTCAATTCCAAGTTTTCTGAGGAATCTTCATATCTCTTTCCATAATGGTTGTACCAATTTGCAGTCCCCAAAGCAAATTGTAAGAGTGTACCTTTTTCCCTGCATCCTCACCAACACTTACTGCTGTCTGTATTCTTGATCACTGACATTCTGACTGGAGTGACATGAAATCTTAGATTAGTTTCGATTTGCATTTCTCTAATTGCTAGAGATGTTGAACATATTTTTTTTCATATTTTTGTTGATCAATTGTATTTCTTCTTCTGTGAAGTGTCTATTCAGTTCCTTAGTCCATTTATTTGATTTTTTGGTGTTTTTTCAGTTCTATATATACCCTGAAGATTAATGCTCTATCTGAGGAGCATTTAGTAAAGATTTTTCTCCTATTGTGTAGGTATTCTTGATGTTCTTCATAGAACTAGAAAAAGCAATCATGAAATTCATTTGGAAAAAAAAAAAAGAGAGAGAGACCCAGACTAGTCAAAGCAATCCTTAGCAAGAAAAGTGAAGCAGGAGGCATCACAATACCAGATCTTATACTATACTACAGAGCCATAGTAACAAAAATGGCCTGGTATTAGCACCAAAACATGTAGACCCATTGGTCTACATGACAGAAGATACAGAGATAAACCCACATAAATACATTTTTCTCATACTAGACAAAGACGCCAAAAAACATTCACTGGAGAAAAGTTAGCCTCTTCAATAAATGGTGCTGGGAAAATTGAAAATCCACTTGTAACAAAATGAAATTAAACCCATATCTCTCACCCTACGTGAAACTCAACTGAAAGTGGATCCAAGACCTAGCCACTAGAACAGAGACCCTACACCTACAAGAAGAAAAAGTAGGCCCAAATCTTCATCATGTCGGCTTAGGATCTGACTTTCTTACCAAGACTCCTAAAGTGCAAGAAGTAAAATCAAGAATCAATAGATGGGATGGATTCAAACTAAAAAAAAGCTTCTTCTACACTATGTTTTGAGTGATGTTTACACAGTATATCTTTTCCCATCTTTTTACTTTCTACTTCCAATCTCCATGTTTTGATTGGTATATTTGGATTTAATACACCTTTGGCTATTTGGATTTAATCTAATTATTAATGTATCATATTAATGTATTTCCATTACTGTTTTTTTTCTTGTTTCCCTGCAGTTACCTGAAAATATTTTTAGGATTACCTTTTGATTTCTTTATGGTGTTGTTGAGAATATTTTTTGATAATTTTCCTATTGGCATATCATATTTCATACATTTGATTCAAGCAGATTATGGACTCCCATTTTTTGCCCCGTATACATATTGCAGATTCACATCGGTTCCACATCCACTTTTTTACATACATGTCAAGAGCTTTGTAATGTTTTGAACAACTAATAATAAAAAAAGAAAAAACAACAACAAATGACAGAAACACAATTCAAAACCAACCAAGTAAATATGAAATATATTAGCAAATATAAATAAAAAAATACCAGAAGTTGAAAAAAAAATTTCCTATTGGTTGAGAGTCATCATATGCATATGTGTCTTGTAGTGCTGTGTTGCTATAAACATTGAACCACTTTGAATGAAGTGTGAAAACCTCATTTCCATTTCTGTTTTCCTTCATTATCATTATTATTGGTATCAGATTATGTTATAGTTTCTGCTTCCATTGTCAAATGTTATTTATAAAACTTACGGGCAAACAATATCATTTGTACCCATGTTTCTGCTCTTTCCATTGGTCCTTCTTTTCCCTGATGCTCCAAAATCACCTAATCTCCTTTCTGTTTGGAGAACTTCCTGTAACTATTCTTTAAAGATAAATCTGTTAATGGCAAATTCTTCCAATTGTCTCTAGCCTTAGAGTGCTTTTATATCCCCTTCATTCCCAAAAGATAATCTCACAAGATAAAGAATTTGTGGCTGGGAGGTTTTTGATTTCAGCATTTGAAAAACATGGTGCCATTATCCAAACTGGTTGTCTCCCATACATAAGGCCTCATTTCTCTCTGACTGCTTTCAAGCTTTGTCTGTGTCTTTATGTTTTAAAAGTTTAATTGTGTTCAGCACAGATTTCTTTGTTTGTATCCTTCTGAAGTCTACTCAGGTTATTGGATCTCTAGGTTTATATTTTTAAACAAGTTTAGCATGTCATCAGCCATTATTTCTTCAAACACTTCTCCAGGTCCTCATTCTTGTCTCCTGTTGAGACACTGAATATACAATATTGGGAATTTTGTTATTTTCCTTTAGTTCCCGTAGGCCTGATCTTTTTATTTGTTTGTTTGCTGTTTTGGTTTTCAGTCTGTTTTCTCTACTGTTCAGGTTGAGTGAGCCCCATTGAGCTGACTCCAAGATCCCTGCTCTAACCTCTATCATCTCCACTATTGAGCCCATTCATTTCTATTATTGATTTTTTTTCCTGTTCTATAATTTCCTTTTTTTTATAACATCTATTTTGTTCCGGGCTTTTTCATTGTTTCAAGAGAGTTTGTAATGGACTGTTAAAGAATTTTTATAGTAACCACTTTCAAATCTTTGGCAGATGATTCTGACATTTAATTCATTTTGGTGTTTGTATAAATTGTTTTCTCATTCAAGTCGTTGATTTTCTTGCTTGTTGGTGACAGGTGATCTTTTGTTGTTGTGACTTGGGACATTTTGTCTATTTGTCATCATAGTAACTTGGAAACCATTTAAATCGACTTTCAATGGGCAGTAACCTTAAAGAAGCTCCTGGCCTTCTTTTGTGGACTGTGATTCCAAAGGTGGTTCAATTTTCTGAGACTTTGCAGTGTTCCTAGGGTCTGATCCGTGAGTTTGCTGCCACTGGTCCCTGCTGGTGCCACCTGAATAGGCAAGAATGGTTTCGTAAGCTGTGCTGCCAGGAATCTCAGTGGGAGGAGATCTTCTACGAGAACCCCTGGTACCATAGGCGCTTGGTGGGGAAGAGTCTCACAGGGACAGAGAGAAATCCCAGACCAGGCCACCTCTCGCAGATCTTTAGCCAGCTCTGCCCACTCATCCGCCTCAGTATTTCCCAGGAGACACTGAACACAGGGGGTTTCAGCCCAGGGGGAAAGGAGAGCACCTCCTGGGACCACTTGTCTCAATGGGTCTCCCAATGGATCCTCCTTACCAGTGTGTCTAGCTTGGCTGATGTGGAGAGGTATCTCCGGGGTGGTCTGGGGGAGGAATGAACCCACCCTGCTGCCTCCTGCTGCAGTTTGGGAGTCTGGGTCACCTTCTTCTGTTGGGAGGGGATACACAACATCCCATTCTTCATACATGAGGCCTCAAACTGGCTTCCCTTCTCCTCCCACCTTTCAGAATTCTGCTCTGTCTCTTGGTTAACGTCCAAGGTTTGTAGTTGTGCTTAGTGGGAAGGAGTATGGAGGAGCAGGCCTATGCCATCTTGGCTTCACCAGAACCCGGTGTCCTTTAAGACACTGTCTCACCATGAACCATCCCCTTTCCCTTTTGCTTCCCATTCTGCAACCCTGGAGCCCTAAGACCTGTAATCCAGAGACATGGATGGTTGAAGGCATCCTTAGGAGAGACACAATCCTCACCACCTGCTCCAATAGAGCTATGGGGAAAAGCAGACAGGGCAGGTACTCCCAGGGAGCAAAACTGGGTCCTGAGCACAGGGGCTCCTTACTAACTCCATCTCAGGCCACTAGGCATGTCCCATTTCTCCCTCCCTCAATAGGGAAGTTTTATTGCTGTAACAATCTCTCGGGACTTCTCTTCTACACCAGCAGATTTTCAGGAAGCTGACATGGTCCCCGCACCACTGCTGAGGAGAGTAACTCCGGGTAGGCGTCCCGGTGACTCAGCTGAACCAGGAGGCCTTCCCGTTGTGTCGAGGTATAAACCTTGGGTGCGATTACTTTTGTGAGATGAAAGGACACAGGGTGGGAGTTTTGTGCGGGAGCCAGGCCGTCCTTAGGTTGCCAGAGGAGGGCGAAGCTGCCACAGCGAAGACCACTGTAGTCTCTCAGGGGTCATCTAGGTCACTGGACCCCCAACCTGGCTGAACATCAGGGTTGCTGGCAAGCTTCCTGACATAGATTCCTGGGCCCTACTCCAGACATTCAGAGTCAGAGTCCCTGGGAGCAGAAGTCAGGAATCTGTGCCTCCATGCTCCCAGACGACCATTCTGGACCCACTCAACTAGAGCAAGTGCTCTCCCAGTGAACTAAGGTACTCAGAAACCTGCCTGAGAAGGAATGGACCGGGTTCCCCTGGAGAACTGTCCACGGCTGAGAGCTCCTAGATGCAGGGAGCCTGGCCCACCAGGGAAAGCTACACCAGGAAAGCAGTGTTCTGCACACCCACCTCCCTGCATCTCTGCCCACAGACCCAAGGTCTCATGCCGCAGTCTGGCTGCAGCAAAATAACCCGGGGGGTGAGGAACAACTTGTGTAGATTGATACAGCAGGAGTGGGAGCCGTTTATTGTAGGACAGGAGGGGTATATATACATTCCACACAGCTTATCTTAATTAACATAAACTAGATACAGCAGTCAACCAATAAGGAATCTCCACACTTAATGGCTCGCTGGCGCCACCTCACAAACCACTCCCCCTGGCAAAATGCCAGGCGCCATCCTGACTTGTTTACAGACTCTAACAGTCTCAGGACAGGTCTGAAGGTACACATGGGCCATTCTTGGGGATGTTTCTCTGACATGTTGGGTTCATCTATCCATTCATTCAACCTCCATCAGGACCTAGCGAACATGATCTATTATAATTTCTCATACAGTTAAGGTGTTAGCACAGTAAGAGGTACAGCCACTTCTTTGGTTACTCAGGAAGAGAGGGGACCTGAGGTCTGACCCCAGGAGATGTGACTTCCAGCAGATGTTTTTTTTTTTCCCCTAAGTACTGGGTGTCACTGCTTCTAGAATCCATCTAGCTGATCCTTGTAGTTGGTGTTCTCAGTTTGGTGACTTCTCTCTTCCCCGTCACCCATGGTGGAGAAAGGGCATGTATGTGGTAGTGTTGGTTCAAATAGCCACCAGAGCTCCCTTCTTTATTCCAGTGCCTGGAAGGTGCCAGTACTTCATGGGTTTTGAATACCTGCTGCTCCCCACTGTCCAATTCATGTCCCCCCCTCCATGCTTTTATGGTGTCGGGGAAGTAGGTTGGTGTCATCAGGTAATTGTGATGGGTGTACATGCACATGCTGACTGAGGACATCCCACAGGTAAGAGACAATACCCACTTGTTAAAAGAAATGACCTTGGGCTGGGATTGTGGCTCAGCGGTAGAGCGCTCGCCTAGCATGTGTGAAGCCCTGGGTTCAATCCTCAGCACTACATAAAGAAAAAAAAAAAAGAAATGATCTTGTAAAGAGACCAGGGGCTCAGCATCCTTTAGAAGAATAGAGGGGTCATGTGGGGCTGGGAGCAAGGCCATGTGCTCCTGTGGCTGAGAACACACTAAAGCTGAAGTTGGGACACGTGTACAGCCTGTAAGCAGGGCCTTGAGGTCACACTGCCAGGCCTGACTTCCAGTGCTCCTCTGCAGGTGAACACAGGGCCATCCTGCAGTGTGACCAGGGATCCTGGCACTATTGGAGCATTGGGATGAGAGGCAGACAGAGGTCATCTTAGTGCCTTTAGAGTGTCTGGTTTTAAAAAAAAAAGATTTAATTGAACTGCCATTGGACTCAGAGGGAGGCATAGCATTTTAGGTTCCGAAGTGAATAAACAAAGCACCAATATAAAGAGATAAACAAAGCTAGGGACTTTATCAGTCAGAAACTTCCAACTAATCTCTAACGAGGGACTTGACACTCTAAACAATCAGACATGTTTTCTTTTTCCTGAGACTCAAATGAGATATTTTTTTTTACTTGACATATTTTGGAATATCCCCCTCCCCATTATTTCTTTATCTTGCTTCCATGAACATGTTACAAAATTTCCTCTCTCCCCCTACCTGTGAGTGCTGACCTCTTGTACTCTAGTGGTGCCCAATTCATGAATCACTGAAGGCCCAAATGAATTCTTTAAAAAATTCAATGTACTTAAGTTTATCATATAACACTCATGGTGCTGGCAGTGAGGGGCTGAACAGGCCCCCAGATGATGACCTTGGTGAGGGAACAGGTGCAGGGACCCCACGGCTCTCCCTGCACTCATGCCGAACATCTGGAGATTGTCACTTAAAAGTCCTCTGGGCTTTAAAACCTGTGTCGAGTTCGGAACTTTACAACCTGTGTTGAGCTCGGAACTTTATTTGAACATTTTCAGTTCAGACTAAGTTCAGAATTCAGACCACGTCAGACCTGAGAAATCAAGACAGAATGAGCTGGGCCCTGGGGAATAGAAAGAGGGCTCTCTTGCTCAAATATAGCAGCTTCGTTCTTCATTGTGCATTTCTTAGGGTGTCGTGAGTTTTTTTTTAATCTTGTTCTAATTAGTCATACATGCAGCATATTTTTTTTAATTTGTTTTTTAGTTTTAGGTGGACACAATATATTTATTTTATATTTATGTGGTGCTGAGGATCAAACCCAGTACTTCATGCATGCTAGGCGAGCACTCTACCACTGAGCCACAACCCCAGCCCTGTGGTGAGTTTTTCATTACGTTCCAGAGTTCCAAGAAAATGAAGTCTGATTTTTTTTTTTTACCAGCTTAATCAATTTGGAGTTTGTTTGTTTCTGATTATGTTCCAGAGTTTAAAGAATCAATTTGGAGTTTGTTTGTTTCTGATTATGTTCCAGAGTTTAAAGAAAATACATTCTGATGGCTCCCTGCCCCCCATTTTTGTAACCATCTTAATCAATTTGGAGTTTGTTACTCCATGAGTTTTGATGACGTCACTTCCAACTGATTTTCAACAAAGGTACACAGAAGGGAAGGATGGCTTTTGGAAGGAATGGTGGTGGAGCCATGGTGCATTCATTAGCAAATGAATAGATATACTTCAACTAAACCTCACCCTTATAAAAAAAGAAATTTGAACTGGATTATATACTTAAATGTAAGGTGTAAAACTGCATAACCTCTTCCAGAAAAAATATCTTGGGGATCTGGAGCTAGGCAGAGTTCTTAGATTTGGCACCAGAAGTATTATCCACAAAAGAAAAAAATTAATAAATGGGATCATTAAAATAAAAAAAAATAGAAGAGTAGAGGAGAGAAAGAGTATCAAGAAGAGGGAGGAGAGGAAGTACTGGGTAATGAAACTAATCAAACTGTGTCATGTGCATCTACAAATATGTTATAACGAATCCCACTATTATGTATAATTATAGTGTACCAATAAAAACATAAACACTTTAAAATATTTTGTTGTGTGAAAAGCCTGGTTAAGCGAATGAGAAGACAAGTACAGAGTGGGGGAAAAATCTCTGCAAATCATACATTCAACAAAGTACTAAAGGAGAAATTGGATTACTGATACATTGCTGGTGGAATGTAAGATGGGAAAGCTCTCTAGAACACAGTTTAGCAATTTCTTATAATATTTAACATGCAGTCACCATATCCAACAACTGTACTCCTGGCCATTGATCTCAGAGAAATGAGAACTTAGGTTAGCGCAAAACCCTGATTAAGAATGTTCATGGCAGCTGTAGTTAAAATAGCCCCAAATTAGAAATAACACTCATGTCCTTAAACAGTGAGTAGTTAGACAGTCATACTTATATACCATGGAATACTACTAGGAAATAAAGAGGAACACATTTATAATACATGCAACAACCCAGTGAGTCTCAAAGAAATTACGTGGAGTGAAAAATGCCAATTTCAACAGCTTATATACGGCATGATTCCATTGATATAACATCATTGAAATCAAAGTATTATGTTAATAGATAACAGATCAGTGGTTGCCAAGGGTTAGGATGGTATTGAGGGCAGAGTGGGCAGGAGTTGGGTACGGATGTAACAGGGCAACAAGGTATTGACTGGGCTATGTTGTATCTTGACTGTAGTCATGGATACTTGGAAGTAAGCATGTAACAAAATTTCATGGAACTAACTACCTGTGCACACCCACAAATAAATATAAGTACAAGTAGATTAATCTGAATGAGATTGGTGCTCTGTTATAAAAATCAATATCCTGGTGTTGATATTGTGCTATAGTTTTCTAAGACATTATTATTGGGGAAAACTGAATAAAGGGTATGGGAATATCTTCATTTTGTTTCCTATAGTTATGCAAATCCATAATATATCACAATAGTTTCGTTTAACATAGCAAATGAGAAACAGTCAAATAATTCTACTTTAGCACTTCATATTTATATTAGACTTCTGTTACTATAACAACATTCCTGAGATAATCAACTTAAAAAGAGGAAAGGTTCATTTTGGTTCATAGTTTTAGAGGTTCCCAGACTGTGGTCAGTTAGCCCCATTGCTTTTGAGTCTGTGGTGAGACAATATGTCATTGTGGTGAAGAAAGCTCATTCATGTGATGGCCAGGAATGAATGAGAGAGAGAGAGGGGGGGTGGGGGGAGTCACTAGGTCCCACTCTCACCTTCAAGGACACACATCCAATGATCAGAAGACCTCCCACTGGCCGCACTTCTTAGAGTTTTCACCTCTTCCCAACAGTGCCAGGTTGGGGACTAAGCCTTTACACATGAGCCTTTGTGGGACCCAAAACATAGCACCCAAAACATAGTGGAATTCTGCAATGATGCTCTGGTTTGTTTGCATGTAATTTGTTCTCCAAGTTTCCTGTGTTGACAGCTTGGTCCTCAATGTGGCAATGAAAAGAGGTAGAACTTATGGGAGGTTGTTAGGTCACTGGGATGTGCCCTTGAAAGAGATTTGGGTGTTTCTGATAGGACCTGGTTAGTTCTCAGAAGAGGGCTGTTGTGGGATGCTGAACCCCATCTCTCTGCCTTCCTGTTTGGCCAGGTGGTTTCCTCCCACACACATTCCCATCCTGTCATCTCTCCTCATGTTTGGTCTCTTTTGCAGATACCACTTGGCCTTCCGCTCTCCACATGTCATGAAGCAGCATCGGACCCTCACTGGGACTCAGAATCAGTTTCAGCATTGGGGACTGCTGGCATCTGGCCTTTGGACTTCCCAGACTCCATGATGTGAATCAAAACACAAAATAACTTCTTTCCTTTAAAAACTGTCTAGTTGTCGTGTATTCTGATATAGCAACAGAAAACAGACTGACACTTCTTTTTTTCAGTGCCTGCTTCCTAGAGGACTCCAAGTGGTGCAAATTGTTTGCAATTGCTTTTAGTCCATGCTCATAGATCATTTGTGAAATACAGCTAGAAGGCCATAGTCTCATTCCTCACCTTCTCCAGCTTAAGAGCTGTGTTTATTTCTCTACCAACTGAACCTACTGTTGGTGCCTTGGATATAAGAATCATTCATTGCAGAGCTCTGGTAATTGCTATTTTCTTCTCCTGGGAAGCTCTGCTTTGCCAAGTGTATCCCATAGCCTTTTTGACACCAGTTTGAATATCCACAGAAAACTCTTTCCTGATTCTCAGACCAAGATCAGGATCTGTCTTCTACCTACACTGGTCACTGTGTTGTTGAGTGATTACTTGATTAACACCTGGCTCTCTCACTGCATCAAAAGCCAAGACAATGCTTTGGCTGCTTTGTTGACTGTGGAATGTCAGGTACCCATCCCGTTCCTGGCACAGAGTTGGAACTTGAGGGTATTTGTCAAATGGATGCACAAGTTATATGGAGGAAGGTAGCACTGTTTTCCTGACCTAAGCTGTATATTCTTAATTCACAAACAATTTTGTTCAAATCCTTTCATTTAAGGAATTCAAGAGAATGCCAAAAGGCACCGATCACTTTGCATTTCATGTATGCAGCCCTCTCCCAGTAATACTTGAAGCACCTGTGGATTCCCTGGGGCCCACTTGCGGCAATACCTAAAGTCTGATTTGCTAATCAAAGGCTTCACTTCTTCTAACCCATTCATGAAATCAAAAGGGAAAGAAAGCCATTCCCGCAAGCTGGTTCCTCATCCTTAACAAATAATACTCATAAAATGCTAATTAAGTGATAAATCCAATGGACAACCTCCCAAATGGCTGACTTGCATTTTTTAAGTTAATGAGTAGTTGTAGTTGTCATGGCTATGGAGGTCATTATGGATTTCCAAGTGCAGGGTTTGACTGCTGGGGCCCATAAACTTTCCATCTCAGAGAGGGGTCACTGCTCAGGCTCCATGAAAAAAACCTAGGGGTGCAGTCCAAACGAAATGCTTTATTCTTTGAAGCTCCCAGGAACTGAAGTGTTTGGAAGCTAATTAAAAACAAACAAATACTATACACACAGGCAAATTATACTGTGTCTGTTTATGCAAAACAGAATGCAAATTCATTCCAACAAGTTCTAATCAACAATAACTGATGAATACTAATGGAAGTGTCAGGCCTTCACTGTCATGCCCAGGCCGTCTGGACCACAGCCTCAGGATGTTCTGGGCCCCTCCCTCCCCTTCCTAGTTCTTGATTCAGCATCTCCTCAAGATGCCCTTTGTTAGGAGTTTCACTTCGTGGAAGAGACAGAGGACCTTTAAGTCTTTCTCTCCTGCCCATGGTTAAATAGCAGAGATGGAAATTGGACTCCTCTCTGTCTCTCTCTCTCTGGCACCCAGCTAAAACACCTTCCTGTCTTAGATTTCTTTCTAGGTTTTGCTTTTCCAATTCCTTGGCCTTGCTGATTGCCTCTGCCTGAAGCTTGTCTTCTGACTGATCTGGCCCAGGAGTGCCCGCTTGATGGGAGGCATGCCCTCAGGGTTTGGTTTGCCCAGGTACCCCTCAACATTGTGCTCATGCCCCCTTGTCCCTCTAGAACATGAGTGTTCGCCTACAGACCCTCTGCGCCAGGCAGGTGCTGAGTAGATGCTCTGAGAGGCATCCACTGTGTCCTCCAAACCCAGGTCTGCTCATGCCTCTCCTCTGCTACTTCAAGGACCCCCCTGAGAATGCCTTATCACTAGTGGAGAGAGAGAAGTCCACTAGTGGACTGGATCACCCTCTTGGAGTGAGTTTTGCCTTTTTTTTTCCTTCTTGGGTCAAAGGACCCAGTTTTCAGAAACAGTACTGCAGGAATCTCCCTAAATAAGTGGGCTGCTGTGCTGAGTAGCCCAGACTCCTGGATGCTTGGTTTCTCCTTGACACCCTGGTGTTCCTGAGACATCATTCCAGAATCCCTACATCCCAAGACCAGGTGACTCTTTGGACACCTCGCTAGAGAGACATCCTCCATTCTTTCAATCAAGGTTCAGACAGATGGGAAAGGGTGACTCACAAAATTAAGAGGTCAGTGCCCAGATAGAATCCAGGTTCTACTGAGATCAAGAACCTTCCGGCGTTTGCTGTGGCCTCAGGTTCATATTTGAAAACAGGAGATCACAATTGAAGTTTTATGAAGGGCCACTGAGATCAGAGGGATTGCTGTGTGAAGAGAGCAGGTGAACGAGCCCCTTCCCGCTCTGGGGTAGCCTGATTCCAGCCCCCTCCTGTTTGGAATTCAAGATACAAGAACACATGAATGATTTTGAAGATGTTGCTTTTTCTCCCTGTTTCTTCCCTCGACCCCCAGATTGAAGCCGGTAGAGCTCTCTTAGTATAGATTAGGCTTGCTAATGCTCCTTCCTCTAATATTTTTTTTGAAAAATCTGAGCAGAATTGAAGTTAATTCTTCATTAAAAATTGGTAGAGTTCACCCGTGAAGCTATCTGATTCTGAGCTTTTCTTGGTTCAGAGGTTTTTGATTAGTGGTTCCATCCTCTCACTAGTTCTAGAATTTTTCTAAGTTTCCATTTTTTTTCAGGCTTTTAACTGCACATTGCTAGGAATTTATCCATTTAATCTAAATTGACTGATTTGTTGGTTCATAGTACTTTAATAATCCTTTTTATTTTGGCTTAAAATGCCTCCTCTTTTATTTCTGATATTAGTTATTTGATTCTTCTCTATTTTGCAGTCTCACTAGCTAAAATTATGTCATTTTTTGTTGATCTCTTAAAATAATTAATCCAGGCTTATTGATTTTTCCATTGATTTTCTCTCATCCATTTTGTTTATCTCTGCTCTAGCGTTGGTTATTTCCTTTCCTTCTGATAGCTTTGCATTTAGTTTGTTTTATTTCTAATTCCTTAAGATATAAGGTTAGGTTGCTGATTAGAGATCTTCTTCCTTTTTAAAAATGTAAACTTTAAATTTCCTCCTTCGAGCTCAGTGGGATGTTGCAAACCTGTCATCATAGCTGCTTGGGAGGCTGAAAGAGGAGGATCACAGTTCAAGTTCAACCTGGGCAACTTAGAAAGACTCTGTCTCAAAATAAAACAGGAAAATGGCTAGGGTATGGCTTGATGGTAGAGTGGCCCAGGGTTTAATCCCCAATACAAGAAAGAAAGAAAATATATATACACACATATGCATAATATATTTATATGTATATATTTATATATGCATGTTTGTGTGTATATATGTGTGTGTGTGTGTGTGTAGATTTACTCCTTAGTACTACTTTCATTACACCCTTCAAGTTTTGTTATGTTATATTTTCATTTCATTTTCCTTTATTGCCAGGTATTTCCTAATTACAATTGTACTTTGTTCTTTGATCTATTGGTTGACTAAGAGTGAATTATTTAGTTCTATATATTTCTGGATTTTGTTTTCATTTTCCTTCTGCTATTGACTTCTAGTTTAATTCAACTTTTATCATAAAAATAGTTTGTATGGCTTTAATCTTTTCAAATTTATTAATACCGGTTTTATGCTGTAATGTATGGTCTATCCAGGAGAATGTTCCATGCAGAGTGGGCAAAAATAAGTATTTTGTGAGAGTTGGGTGGGTTGTACTCTATGTTTATTAGGCCAAATTGCTTTATAGGGTTGTTTATCTCCTTTTCTTGTGAATATTCTTTCTGGTTGTTTTATTTTTCGTTGAAATCAGAGTAATGAAGTTTTCTTCTATTATAGTGGAGAATTGTCTATTTAGGATCTCTAATGTTTGCTGCATATATGTTTATAACTGTTTCTAAACTTCTTGCTGAATTGATTCTTTTATCATTATATAATGTCTTTCCTTGTTTCTTGTAAAACTGTATTTTGTCTGGTGTTAATATAATCACTTCTGCTTTCTTTAGATTGCTAATTAAATTCTTTTTTTTTCATTTTTGTAACTTTTAATCTATGCCTATCCTTACGTCTAAAGTGGATGTAGTGTATTATCTCTATGTTTTTGTATTAGCTAAGAGTTGCTTTGTAGCATAAAATATGGTCATTTTAGAAAATGTCCCATGAGTTGCTGAGAAGGAGGTTTATTCAGTCATTGATAGATGAACTATTCTACATGTCTGTTAAGTTTAGATTATTCATTGTGTTTTTTAGGTCTGTAGCTAATTTATTTAGTTTTTGCTTGGATGAACTATCTAGTGTTGAGACAGGTATGTTTACATCATCTAGTGTTGTTGTGTTATAGTCTCTTTGATTCTTGATATTTGTTTGATGTACATACATGCACTATTTGTGGGGGCATAAATATTTTTGAATGTGATTTGTTATTGTCTTAGGATTCCTTTAAGTAGTATAAAATGTTTTTCTTTGTCTCTTGTGATTAACTTTGTCTTGAAGTCCACTTTATCTGATATGAGAATAGAAACCCCAGCTTGTTTATGAGATCCACATTTTTCCCCAACCTCTCACCTTCAGTCTGTGGATGTCTTTGCCTATGAGGTTAAGTCTCTTGGAGATAGCATATTGTTTTTTAATCCAATCTTCAAGACTATGTCTTTTTTTTTTTTTGTACTGAGGATTAAACCCAGAGTTACTCAACCACCGAGCCACATCCCCCAGCTCTCTTTTTTTTTTTTTTGGTTTGTTTTCTATTTATAGACAGGGTCTCAGTGAGTTTTGTAAGGTCTTGCTAGGTTGCTGAGGCTGGCTTTGAACTTGTGATCCTCCTGCTTCAGCCTAGTGAGCCATTGGGATTACAGGCATAAACCACTGTACCCAGTAGCCTATGCATTTTGATTAATGAGTTTAGATCATTGACATTTAACATTATTGTTGAGAGATGCTTTTTATTTTCTGTCATTTTAATTTATTTGTAGTTTATAGATTAAATTGCATTTTACTTTGACTATTCTTTTAATGTAGTTTCACCCTCTGCTGGTTTTAATTTTTATTCTCCATTTCTTCTTCATGAAATATTTTATTAAGTATGTTTTGTAGTTCCAGCTTTCTAGTTGTGGATTAAGCAACTCTTGGCAAATAAAAAAAAATAGAGATAATATACTGCATCCTATCAGATCATGATGAAATGAAATTAGAAATCAATGATAAGACAAAAAGTAGAAACTACTCCAACACTTGGACTCTAAATAATTCAATGATGAATGAATAGCAGAAGAAATCAAGGATGAAATGAAAAATACTTAGAAGTAAATAAGGATAATGATACCATATACCAAAATGTCTGGGATATTCTGAAGGTGATTCTAAGAGGAAAGTTCATAGCATTGAGCTCGTTCATTAAAGAAATAGAAAGATACCAAATATATCATTACATCCCAAGGCCATAGAAAAGAAAAAAATCAACACCAAAATCAATAGAAGATTTTAAATAATTAAAATCAGAGCCAAACTCAATGAAATTGAGATTAAAAAAACAATTTAGAAATCAATGAAACAAAAAGTTGGTTCTTTGAAAGAATAAACAAAATTAATAACCCTTATCCAAGCTTTCTAAAAGGAAGAGAGAAAAAAACTGAAATTGTTAAAAGCCACGATGGTAATGGAAATATAACCACCGACACTGAAATACAGAAGATAATCAGAAACTGTTTTGAAAATTTATACTCCAATAAATTAGAAAATCTTGAAGATATTTGCAAATTTCTAGATATAGCTAACCTACCCAAATTGAAGGATATAGAGAATTTAAATTTAAAGGAGGATATAGAGAATTTAAACATATTAATTTCAAGTAATAAAACTGAAGAAGTCATCAAAAGCCTACCAACAACAACAACAACAACAAAATGTCCAGGATTGGATGGATTCTCAGCTGAGTTCTACCAGACCTTTAAAGACGAATCAATACTAATCCTCCTCAAATTACTCCATAAAAAGGAATAGTGGAGAACTCTTCCTAACACATTCTATGAAACTAGTATCACCCTGATATAAAAACTGGACAAAGACACATCAAGGAAAGAAAACTTCAGACCAATATCCTTAATGAGTATAGATGTAAAAATTCTTAATGAAATACTAGCAAAACACATACAAAACACATTAAAAGGATAGTGAACCATGACTGAGTGGATTTCATCCTGCAAATGCAAGGTTGGTGAAACAACATAGGGAAATCAATAAATGCAATACATGACATAAATAGACTTAAAGACTAGAATCACATATCAATAGATGCAGAAAAAGAATTTGAAAAAATACGTCATCCATTCATGTTTAGAACACTAGAAAAATTAAAGACAGAAGGAGCATACCTCAGCATTGTAAAAGTATATATGATAAGTCCAAGCCTGACATTATTCTAAATGGAGAAAATTTGAAATTATTTCCTCTAAAAACAGGAACAAGAGATGTTGCCTTTCACCAATTTTAGTCCACATACTACTTGAAACCTCAGCCGGGGGAATTAGACAAAATAAAGAAATTAATGAATAGGAAAAGAAGAACTCAAACTATCTCTGTTGGCTGATGACATAATTCTGTATTTAGAAGACCCCCCCCCCAAAAAAAAAAACACTCCACCAGTAAATGTCTAGAACTAAAAAATGAATTCATCAAAGTAACAGGATACAAAATTAATAACCATAAATCAATTGCATTCCTATACTCTGAAGATGAATAAGATGAAAGAGAAATTAGGAAAACCATCCCATTTACAATAGCCTCATAAAACAAAACAAAAAAGTTAGGAATTAACCTAACAAAAGAGCTGAAGAATATCTACAGTAGAAACTATAGAACACTGAATGAAAATTGAAGAGGACCTTATAAGACAGAAAGACCTCCCATGTTCTTGGATAGGCAGAAATACTATTGTCAAAATAGCCATAATACCAAAATACAGATTTAATGCAATTCTTATTAAAATTTCATTGACATTCTTTGTAGAAATAGGAAAAAAAATCAGCCATGAAATTCATCTGGAAAAATAAGAGGCCCAGAATAGCCAAAGCAATCATTAGCAAGGAAAGCAATTCAGGAGGCATCGTGATAACCAAACATTAAATCATACATTGGAGCTATAGTAACAAAAACAGCATGGTATTAACACCAAACATGCAAGAAGACCAATGGAACAGAATAGAAGACATAGAGAGAAACCAAAATAAATACAGTTCTCTCATACTAGACAAAGGTGCCAAAAACACTGGAGAAAAGATAACCTCTTCAACTAATGGTGCTGGGAACACTGGATATTCTTATATAATAGGATGAAAATTAACCCCTCTTTTTTCCTGGCACAAAACTCAACTCTAAATGAATCAAATATCTAGGTATTAGTCCAGAAACTGCACTTACTAGAAGAAAATATAGCCCCAACAATTCAACATATTAGTTCAGGAACTTACTTTCTTAAGAAGACTTCTAAAGCACAAGAAATAAAATCAAATATCAATAAATGGGAATGCACCAACTAAAAAACTCCTTCACAGCAAAGGAAACAATCAGGAGTGTGAAGAGAAAGTCTACAGAATGGGAGAAAATCTTTTTCATCTGTACCCCAAATAGGGCATTCATTTCTAGGAAATAAAAAACTCAAAAAACTTAATATCAAAAACAAACAAACAAACAAAACAAACAAAAACATCAACAAATGGGCAAAGGAACTGAAGAGACCCATAATAAAAGAAGAAATAAGAATGGTCGATAAGCATATAAAAAACATTCAACATCTTTAGCAATTAGAGAAATGCAAATTACAACTACACTGAGATTTCATCCCACTCAGGTCAGAATGGCAACTATCAAGAACACAAGCAACAATAAATTTTAGTGAGAGTGTGGGGGTAAAGGTACACTGTTGGTGGGACTGCAAATTGATGCAGCCACCTGGAAAGTAGTATGGAGATTCCTTGGAAAACTGGGAATGGAACCACCATTTGAGCCAATTATCCCACTCCATGTATCCAAAAGATTGAAAATCAGCACACTGACACAGTCACATCATTGTTTGTATCAGCACAATTTATAATACCTAAGCTCTAGAGTCAATCTAGGTGCCCTTAAACAGATGAATGGATGAAGAAATTGTGGTATATATACACACACACAATGGAATATTACTCCGTTATAAAAAAGAATGTTTCACTGATATGTGGAAGCTAAACCACAATAAAGACAGGGAGGGGAAGAATAAAAGTTCCCTAGATTAGACAAAAAAGAATAAAGGGAAGAGAGGGGGGATAAGAATAAGAAAGACACTGGAATGAATCTAACATAATTTTCCTATGTACATATATGAAAATACCTAAGTGAATCCCACCATCATGTATATCCACAAGAATGGGGTCTTATTTAGGATGAGATATGATCTATGCTTGTATAATTTTATCATAATAGATTCTGCTATCATGTATAACTAATAAGAACAAACAAAAAATGAACAAAATAAAATGAATGTTTTGTAGACAGCTTAGAATTGGATTTTAGCTTTTTTTAAAAAATCCATTCTGCCAATATGTGTTTCCTTCTTTTCCCACTGTCTTTTGATTATAAGTAAAATAAGACAGAAACAAGTCCTTGGAGGCATCACCCAGACAAGACAGAACGTTGCAAGCAAATTCCATTCTTCTCTTTCTATCTAGTGGGAGGAACCAGGAATTTTTCATTCTCTTCCCAACTGTGTAGTACCAATCCAAGGAGAGGGTAGAACAACACTCTGCAAAAATGCAGTGATATGTCTTACCAATCAAAATGTAGCTTTTTCTTCTTAGTTGTTCCTGTTTCTTAACTGGTTTGCACAGTCTTACTAGTTATTTTGGTCTGTATGTTGGTTATTTTGTGTTTCTGTGGAAAAATAAGAGAGATCTGGATTTTCCCAGTCTGCCATCTTTCTCACGCCATCTGATACTTAACAGCTCTGTATCTTGTTGAGTGTATGTATTAGTTTTCTATTGTGTTTGTGACAACTTACCATACATACCGTGCTGAGAAGTCCCACGTGGATCTCACTGTACTAGGCTGAATGCTGGCACGACTGTGTTACTTTATGGAGGTTCTAGAGCGGAATTCATTTACTCGTGGCTCAAAGTCTGCTCAGGCCAACATTGTCATGTCTCTCTTGTAATGATCTTCAAAGAAGAGGAACTCCCTTCATTTTCAACTATGTGGATGAATCTGGAGGATAATAATGTGTTAGGTGAATTAAGCCAGATACACAGATACAAATGACACAACAATCTCACTGATTGGTAGAATTTTTAAAAAGTTGAACAGAGTATACAACAGAATGGTGTCTTCCAGAAGCTGAGGTTGGGGAATGTTGATTAAATAACACAAAACTTCAGTTGGGAGGAATATGCTCAAGAGAGAGATTGTACAAAACGGTGACTATGTTAATAACATATTATTGCATATCTGAAAGTCTCCAAAAATTAGAACTTTACATATTCTCATCACAAAAATGAAAATTATATGAGAATTATATGTGAATTAGCTCTACGTAGCCATGTTAGTTATGCTACAATGTTTCCAGATTTCAAAACACCATGCTGTGTGCCATAAATATACATATTATATCTGGAAATTCAAAAGAAAAACACTCACATACAAATTTATCCCTTCAATTAGTCCAAGGAAGAAAAACAAAGAGGCACAGGAAAATAGAAAATTTAAAATAAATTGGCAGAAACAAATCTGACAAAGAATGTAGAAACATAAAAGTAGTCATTAAAATATGAAGGTTACCACATTAAATAAGAAACAAAATCCAACTATATACAATTTATAAGATGCATATCTAAAAGACTCTTAGATAAGTAACATTTTTAGGGATAAATAAGACCATTCATAATGACAAGAAATTCAATTTGCCAAAAGAGTAGCCAATTCTAAACTTAAATGCACCTGTTAAAAGTAAAAATAGATTTACATTGGAGAATGAACAAATTGATGAAATGGAGTATTTCAAAGCTATCTCAGCAATTGATAAATAAGAAATAAAATCATTAGTAGGAATTTGGGAGATTTTACCAATACAATAAATCAGCTTTATATAACTTAAATTATAACCTTATGTTGAAAATTTACATGGAAAAACATAGATTATACAATATTCATACACAGAAGATTATAAAAGTGATCAAATGGTAAATCATAAAGCAAGTCACAACAAATTTCATAGATGAAATCACATAAACAATATTTTTGCAATTAACTTATAAACCAATAAAATGGCCTGTAACAGTCATTTGTTTTTAACTTAAAACACATCCAAATAATTTAAAATTCATAAAAGAAACAATAATGGAAGCTAAAATAATTTGACTTGAATGATATTAAAAACACTATTAAAAAACGCCTGGAATGAACTATAAGATGTTCAAAGGGAAATATGTAACATTAAATGTTCTTATTAGAAAAAGACAAATTCAGAAAAATAATGACATAATGAGTAAAGCATTCAACTGACTAAAATAGCAAATGGAAAAAAATCAAAGTGAAAGTCAAGAATGATGAAGATGAGAAAATCAAGCATTTCTGAAATAGAAATGATATAATAGAATCAATTATGTTAAAAGCCAAGTCTTTTTAAAGACCAAACATAATTTTTTTTCTGACAGAATGATCAAGATAAAAGGGAAGGATTACTGTAAGATGAACAGAATGTTTTAAAAAATATAATACATGAAAAATTGTATCAATAAATTTGAGAACTTTTGACACATCTTAAAAATATAATTTAGCAAGTCTCACTCTAGAATAAATAGAAAACTTGAATAATGGTGTAGCCATTAAATAAATTGATTGAGTAGAGTTATATGCTTTCCGGTGTGTGTGTGTGTGTGTGTGTGTGTGTAGTTGGTTGGGGGAGACTAAACCTTAGTTGTTTTAGAAGTTTTATAAAACTTTCAAGGAACAGATAATGCCAATTAAAAACTCTTCTAGAACTTAAAGAAAAATCATACTAATATGACAAGAACAGAATGAAGAAAGATTACTCACCAACATAACTTGAAAAATGCTATGCAAAACATTGCCCAAATCAATCCAAAATTTATTTGAAAAGATAATACTTCGTGAACAATTTGACTTAATAATAGAAAACATATTAGTGGAGTTGGGGTGTAGTTCAGTGGTAGAGCATGTGCTGAGTCCTGGGTTCATTCCCAAGCACTAAAAGCAACATAAACGAAATAGAAAGAAATCCATATTCATGTAATTTACCACATTAACAGTTGAAGGAGACAAGATGATCAACTCAAGAGTCCCCAAAGAAGCATTTAATAACAATGAGTCATTAAAGATTAAAACATCAAGAAAGCTGGGGAAATAAAGCATATTTAATGATAAAGGTCTTATACTGAAACCTCCTATAAATAACATATTTAATGGTAGAACAATAAACGTGTTTAATAAATATGAGAAGAATAATCCTATTTGGTATTTATTGTGTCCTATTAGATTTCTGTAAAAAGGAAAAAGAAAGAAACAATATAAAGTTGAGAAAAAGAGATATCAGACTGTTATGTGAAGGTCATATGAGGGGACAGAAAAATGTAGATGATCTAGTCAGCTATTTTAGGACAAAAAGGGAGTTTTCAGGGTGAATGAAAGTAAGGTTACTATTTACCCTTAAGTAGACTTAGGCTATTAGCCAAGAGGGGATCGAATTCATCCACTCCATTGAAAACACTGGAAGAATAGACAAGATGTAGAAAAACAGCACTTTCAGAGGTTGGACAAGAGGCAGTACTTCCCTGAAAGGGGAAAACAGGATGAGTTGATCCCTGGGTTCCCCAGTTTACTGCTTGGGGATTATTCAGATTACGGCCCAGCAGGGGTGGGCCCAGGTAGACTCTGGGGGTCTCCCTGAATTGGGGAGATTGGACTGGGAGTCTGAGCCATGCACAGGTAGGAAGAGCATGAGCATCCGGAAATAAAAAAAAAAAAAAAAAACATCTGAAAGAATTAGGGAGAACTGCTGATGAAGCTTGGAGGGGGTCAAGAACAGGAGCCACCGGGGGCAATACAAAGAGACCCAGAACTAGCACAGATGATGGAAAGTAAGACTGAACACGTTGAATCCAATTACAAAATGTATTTTAAAAGAGCAAATAAAGCATATGTATATAAAAATAAACTGGAAGAGGGGTGCACGCCTGTAATTCCGGTGGCTTGGAAGGCTGAGGCAGGAGGATCACAAGGTCAAAGCCGGCCTCAGTAATTTAGAGAGGCTCTAAGCAATTTAGTGAGAGCTTGTTACAAAACAATAAACAAACAAACAAACAAACAAACAAGGCTGAGGATGTGGCTGAGTGCCCCTGGATTCTATCCTGGGTACAAATAAAAAAATAATAAATAGATAAACAAACAATAAAACACACTGGAAGCGATAAACATTACATAAGAAAAGATTCAGATTATTGGAAGACTAGTAAATTCCCTAACAACTTCCTCACTTTTAGCAAACCAAAAAAAAAAAAAGTATATGAGTTGCACTCAGTTCAGTTCTACTGCAGTTCCTGTGGCAAGTCCCAGCAGCTCCTGGGACAGGAGGGACAGAGGCAGGAGCAGAGCCCAAGTGCAGGATGCAGGGTGCTCAAGAGGGAGGTCAGCTCCGCCTCAGGGAATGGGAAGGAGAAGCCCCAGAAGAGACTGGCAAGGTCCTCAGGTAAACCTGCTCCTGCAAAAGCGGAAACACAGTCCCCAAAGGCAGGGGAAAGGATATTCAGATAAAGAAGTGCAAATAAAAGGGAAGATTGGGGCCAAGAGGCTGACGTGGCTAACCAAACCTCTAAAGATTTGCTTGCAGAAAACCCAGAAGCTTAAACACGATCAGAGTCCAGGTTCTAATGAAGCCTAAGAGAAAGAAGCCAAGTGTGATCACTCACACACCATGTACTCTTGCACACTCCAGGGGAATCCTTGTATCAACTATTTGGGGAATGCAAGTTTTTAGTTGCTCTAGAAACATTTGTAAAAAGGAGGGAATCCCAACTCATCCATTTTTTAAGTGGAAAGGATTTTTTTTACAGGTGAGATCATTGGCTGGCTGTTTATTTTTGGTACCACCAGAAAGGAGGGGGATACTGAAGACAACAGGGAATCACTGTCTCAGGTGTCAGCTTAACATTCCACAGGTGGGGGTTAGTTTTATATCCTGCAATATGAAGCACAGTAGGTGCTCAATTTGTAGTCACAGTCCTGCCTTGAATATTTTAAATTACTTCTATTCCCATGTTGTTTTTCGGGAGAATTGTTTCCTAAAGAAAACCACTCCAGAGCAGAGCTCTATCAGAATCCTGTGGACTCTAACATCTTTGGTCATAGTAGCCCAGGTTTCCTAATAATTTTTTAAATGTACTGTGAATGGTGGAAGATTTGAGTATGTAGTGTATATGACATGAAATTGTGAGTTGTTGGGACTTAGGTGATAGTTTATCAGCAGTTGAAGACACTGGTATTTGATATTCTCAAAATTTGCCTTCAAATTTGAAGCAGGAAAGTCTGCAATAACTGAAAAAGAATCATAGCATAAAGCCTTTTAGATCTTTGGTAAGTGTGTTAAGAATTGTGTGCAAAGTGAAATGTCTATGTGTAGTGACTCTCAATATAACCCATAAAATCTCAATTATGAAAGACAAAAAAGTATAGTACTATTATGGTTTGGATGTGCAGTGTCCCCCCAAAGCTCACATGTGAGACAATGCAAGGTCTGGAGGAGAAATGATTGGTTATAGCCTTAACTTAACCAGCGAATTCATCCCCAATGGGATTAACTGAGCGGTAACTGGAGGCAGGTGGAGTGTGGCTGGAGGAAGTGGTTCATTGGGGGAGTGGCTATGGAGTATATATTTTGTATCTGGAGAGTGGAGTGTCTCTCTCTGCTATCTGATCATCATGTGAGCCATTTCCTTCTGCCCTACTCTTCCTCCATGATGTTTGGCCTCATTTTGAGCCCTGAGGAATGGAGCCAGCTGTCTATGGACTGAGACCTCTAAAACGGTGAGTCCTCAAATAACCTTTTTTCCTCTACAATTGTTGTGGTCGGGTCTTTTAGTCTCAGCAATGAAGCAACTGATTAAAATAAGTACATCATGACCAAATGTTTTTTACAAAGTTTGAAAAGTTGGTTTGACATTTAAAGGATAATTAATATAATACACTGAAATAATAAAAAAAGAAATATATGATAATTTTGAAGGATTCAGTAAGTGTGCTTAACAAAACTGAGCATGCTTTCTTAATAAAAACAGCCTCAACACACAAGGAATAGAGGAGAATTCCCTAGAGCTAACACTGTTCATCCTCTGAGGCTCAAGAACATGCAGGCCTGGGGGTGCAGCTCAGTGGCAGAGCACTTGCCTCACATATGTGAGGCCCTGAGTGTGAATCCTCAGTAGCAAGAGAAAACAATAGCAACAACACCCTATAAAACAGCAGGAAGACACACTATACACAAAAGCCAAGAAAAAAACAAAAACAAAAAGCAGTCAAGGATATCCAATACTACCACTTCTATTTAATAAAGTAGTACAGTGGCAATAAAAAAAAATGTTTAAAAAGTGGAACTGGAAAATAACATTATTTATTTATTATTTTGGCTCCAGGGATGAAATCCAAGGGCACTTAACCACTGAGCCACATCCCTAGTCCTTTTTATTTTTTATTTTGAGACAGGGTCTCACTAAGTTGCTTAGGGCCTCACTCAGTTGCCGAGGCTGGCTTTGAACTTGCAATTCTCCAGCCTCAGCCTCCTGAATTGCTGGAATTACAGGATGCCACCTCGCCCAGCAATAACACTTCTCATGTTAGCATTAAAATATTAAGTACTTGGAAGTAAATTTAACAAAACATAATTATGAAGGAACTATTTCAACCATCGTTGAAAGCCATGTTAAAATATTGTTAAAGAAATGGAAAGAGATACCATCCTCTTGGGGGAGAAGACTCGATATTGTTAAGATATCAGCTTGAACTATAGATTTAAGTACAATCTTAATAAAACCTTAGTATGAATTTTTATAAAGTACGATTAATGGATTCTAATGTTTATTTGAAAATTAAAAGGGCTTGGAATAGAAAAATACAAATAAAGACAAAAAAAAACTTTTTTTTTTTTTTTTTTTTTTTTTTTTAAAGAGAGAGTGAGAGAGATAGAGGTAGAGAGAGAGAATTTTTTAATATTTATTTTTTAGTATTTGGCGGACACAACATCTTTGTTTGTATGTGGTGCTGAGGATCGAACCCGGGCCGCACGCACGCCAGGCGAGCGCGCTACCACTTGAGCCACATCCCCAGCCCCAAAAAAAAACTTTTGAAAATGAGAAAAAGTTTTGGATGTAAGACTTATTATAAAGCTATAATAATCAAGGCAGTGCAATATATTGTCATAAAGATAGACAAACAGATCAATAGAACAGAATAGAGTCCAGAAATATACCCATTTATATAATGACAACTGATTTTCAACAAAGTGCAGTTAACTGCAGAAGGATAGGCTTTTCGATAAATACTATTGCAACGATTCAATAACCATATGTAAAAATATTAGCTTTGATTCATATGTTGACTCTACACAAAATTAACTCCAAATAAATCATGTAAAACCTAAACTATAAATCTTTATAAGAAAACATGGGGGAAAAAGCCTTCCTGACCTTGCTTTAGGTGATGATTGCTTACACTAAAAGAATTTCCCATAAAATAATAAGTTGACAAATACAATTTCATCATACCAAAAAAAAAAAAGTCTTCTCTTCAAAAGACAGTGAATGAAATGCAAAAAGACGGACAGAAAATATCTGTGTGGCTTATATCTGATAAGTAACTTGTATTCAGATTTATAAGGAATGTTCAAAACTTAATAATATAAAAACAACAGTCTGATTTTCAAAATCATCGAAAGGCTGGAAAATCCATTTTCCCAAATAACATGTGCAAATAGGAACATAAAACACCATTAATCATGAGGTAAATGCAAAGTAACAGCACAATGAGATGTTAAATCCTAAACTCTGGAGCTTATTTGCAGGCTTCTAGGCCAAGCCTTGAACGGTTATTTCTTGAATTAAATGCCTCCTAAATTTAGTTAGTTTTGGCTTTACATGTGATAGTGACCTATCTCTCAGTCTCCTGAATCAAATCAGACAGCCACACCTGTATTTATGGAACATCTTACATAGCTTGCTTGAGCCAGGGTGGGCAATAAGGACTTTTTTCTCTAAAGGTCTGCTTCGATTGCAGAGGTACAATGCAGACATGGATAACTACTGTCGCACCGGCACATTACTATTGTTGCAAACTCCTCTGGATAATGTGGCCTTAGGGAATTTAAGGGACCAGATTCTTTTTACTCATTCACAGATCTCATTGCCTACTTTGGAAACCACACATTTTTTAAAATGTATTTTTTTTATAGCACCTTATGGTTGTACATGTCATCAATTGATGGGCATCTGGGTTGATTCCATAATTTAGCTATTGTGAATTGTGCTGCTATATTGATATGGCTGTGTTGCTGTGGTATGCTGATTTTAGTGTTTTTGGAAAAATACCCTGGAGTGGGATAGCCTGGTTATATGGTGGTTCCACCCCTAGTTTTTTGAGGAATCTCTGAACTTCTTTCCAGAGTGGTTGCACTAGTCTGCTGTCCCACCAACAGTGTATAAGAGTTCTTTTCTCCCCACAACCTCACCAATATTTATTGTTTGTATTCCTGATCCTTGCCATTCTGACTGGAGTGAAATGAAATGTTAGTGAAAAGTCTCTGTCTAGTTCTCTTGTCTATTTATTGATTTATTCATTTTTTTGCTGCTAAGTTTTTTGAGTTCTTTGTATATTCTCAACATTAATCCCCTATCAGAGGAGTAGCTGGCTAAGATTTCTCCCATTCTGCAGGCTCTCTCTTTATGCTCTTAATCATTTTCTTAGCTGTACAGAAGCTTTTTAGTTTAATGGCATCCTGTTTATTGGTTGTTGGTTTAATTTCTTGGGGCTTGGGGGTCTTGTTAAGGAAGTCTGTGCCAGCATCTATATGATGGAGTATTGATCCTATGTTTTCTTCTAGCAGTTGTAAGTTTTCTAGTCTAATTCCTAAATCTTTGACCCATTTCAATTTGAGTTTTGTGTGATGTGACATAGGAGTCTAATTTCATGTCATTACTCCAAGATGTTTTTGGTACCTTTGTCAAATATCAGATGGCTAGAGGTTTGTGAGTTTGTCTCTGTGTCTTCTGTTCTGTTCTATTGGTCTTTATGACTATTTTGGTACCAATACCATGTTGATTTTGTTACTAGAGCTCTGTAGTATAATTTCAGATCAGGTATTGCGATGCCCCCTGCTTTATTTTTCTTGCTTAGTATTGCTTTAGCTATTCTGAGTCTCTGATTACACCAAATGAATTTAAGAATTTGTTTTTCTAGTTCTGTGAAGAATGTCATTGATGTTTTGATGGGGATTGCATTGAATCTGTGTATTGCTTTCAGTAGTATAGCCATTTTGACAATATTAATTCTGCCTACCAAGAACGTGGGAGGTCTTTCCATCGTGTAAAGTCTTCTTCGATTTCTTTCTTTGGTGTTCCATGATTTTCACTGTAGATTTTTTTTTTAACCTCCTTGTTCAAATCAATTCCCAAGTATTTTGTTTCGAGCTTATTGTGAATGGGATGGTTTTCCTGATCTCTTCCTCGACCAAATCACTGTTAGAGTATAGGAAAGCTATTGATTTCGGGGTATTGATCTGCTACTTTGCTAAATTCATTTATAAGCTCTAGAAGTCTTCTGGTGGAATTTTTTGGCCCTTTTAGACATAAGATCATCTCCTTGGCAAACAGAGACACTTTGACTTCTTTTCCTATCTTTCCCTTTGATTGTAAGTCATGCATTTAAAGACTGAGCACATCCAAAAGCCACCACAAATACTGGGGTGATTTGGAAAGTCACTGATCATGACCAGGGAAAGAAATAGACTCACGAGAGATGCAAGAGAGCCTTAAATCAATACCTCACACTGATCTTTACCACAGAGGTAAACCATAAGAGTCAATAAACTAACAAAAAGATCCCAGAAAAAGGGATAATCTTATTTTCAAAATTACCATAAGATATCTAATTTTCCACATGACAAAAAATTATGAAGTAAACAAAGAATTAGGGAAGTATGGCCCATCCAAAGGAAAGAAATTGAGTCAATAGGAAATATCCGTGAGAATGAGCAGAGGGCAGATTCACTAAACAAAACTTCAGACTGTCTTAAAGATTCTCAAAACACTAGTGGAAGATGAGGACATAGTTGAGAAAACATTACATGGAAATGTAAGAGAGAATATGTAAAGAGAGGAAAAGCATGAATAATAGACACGAAGAAATTCAGTTTCTGAGAAACACAACTGAAGCGAAATATTCAAAAGAGGGACTTAAGAGTGGATTTGAATGGGCAAAAATAAGAATTAGGAAACAGAACAATTGAAGTTGTAGAATTTGATGAGTAGAAAAAAGATTGAAAAATGAACAGAGCTACTGTTTAATATGAACAGAGTTGGAAAATTCGGGAGATGATAGAGGTGGTGGTGGTTGTACAACATGTAAATGTACTTACACCGCTGAAATCATAGGCTTATTTGGTAAATTCCATGTTACATGTATTGTACCAGAATAAAAGATGCAGAAAAACAATCTAAACACCTGGCCCTAGCAAGTACTGACAAGGATGAGGAGAAAGTAAATTCTCATGGGCTGTTGGTGAAAATGTCCTATCATACGGTTGCTCTGCTGAGAGACAGTTTGTTTAAAAACCAATTTTCTCCACTGTACGATCCAATAATTCCACCCCTAGATATGTTTCCAAGGGCATTTATTGTACACAGATGTTTGTAGTATTTTTATTTGTAATAGCTCCAAATTGGAAACAACCCAAATGTCTACAGATGAATGAATACACTGTAGTGTATTCATGAAGTGGAGTACTATGCAGAAATAAAAATAAATTGACTATTGATACACACTATGCCATAGATGTGTCTAAAAACTTGTATGGTAACCAAAAGAAGCCTGGCACTGCCCCCTGCCGAAAAGTTCATATTGCACAATTCTATTCATCTGAAAGCCTAAAAATACTGATAAATCTATAGTAACAGAAAGTGGATCAGCAGTTTCCTTGAGTGGGGTGGGATGGAGAGTGGTAAGAGGGAGGAATTGCAAAGGGACACATGGAAACAGTTGGGAAATGGTTATGTTCATTACATTAATAGTGGAGATGCTTCATGAGTGATTTAACACACACACACACACAAACACACACACACACACACACACACACACATACTCATATACCAAGACTTGCAAAATTTACATTTTAAATGGGAGCAATTATACCTCAATAAAACAGATTTTAATCACACGATAAGATGCCTTTACACACCTATTGGAACAACTAGATTTACACAATTGTCCATACCAAGTGTTGGAAAGAATGTAACATAACTATAAGAGTTGGCATATTAAGTGATAAATGATTTAATCATTTTGGAAAACCATTCAACATTTCTTAAAAATCTAAGATGGATAAACCTATCATATGATCCAATCATTCAACTTTTAGAGACCTTCTGAACAAAAATGATGGCACCTCATGGTGTTTTGCAGACAAGCATTTGTAGGAAATGTTCAGCAGTAAGTGAAGATGTAAGCACAATATGGCATATTCATACCATGGAATATTACTTAGCAATGCAAAGGAATGTGAAGTGTGACTTACCTAACAAACCCTTTGTGATCTATTTATACAGAGAATACTAAACTATTCAGACATCAGAATAGAAGAGTATAAATGAGTAGATGTTAAGTGTTTTAAATAGACAGACTGCTCTGGCCAAAAATGATATGTTCTTTCCAAATGGAGCAGTGAGGTTTTACTTTGTTTGAGAGGGACAGCCCTGGTAGATATACCAGAAACCAGGGACATTGCAGCATGTGGCTGCTCCTGTGGACTCTGGTTGAGGTGATGCTCCACCAGAGATTAAATTGTATATTAACCAGCCTTAAACATTTCCTTTGAAAATTCTCTTCCTGATCTTAGTGATATTGCTTGTCTGGATCAAAAATGGAAGAAAATATGGATGGGCAGGAGGAAGTCAGAGAGATGGAAAGTGTCTTTTTGAGTCTCTGTACCTGCAGGTTCATAATGTGGGCACCTGAGTGCAGAATGAGCTCATTCACGCTATTTATTTGATATTCAGTGGCACCATCTAATCTCCACATAATTAAGAAAAGAGAAAGCATTCCCGAGGCAGTGGCTACTAAAGACAGACAGGCCTGTGCCTCGTGACATCATTACAAACCCTCATTAATTAGTTTTCCACAATGGCTGGGATATTTGCAATTAATGAGGTAGATTAGTGTTTCTCCTGCTTAAATCTGGGGATAAACAAGCTGAGCCAAGAGGCTCTGTGGATAAATCCTTCCTCATTCTCAATAAAAGTACAGAGATGCATTTTCTTCAATTGGAGGTTGATTTTCCATAATGCTTTTGAACTTTTGGGCTTATCTATGCCTTCCTCTGACTTATCCATACTAGTATCTAGGGTAAGGTGAGCTGGCTAAGTTACAGCTATGTATCAGTAGTTTCTAGATATCTTGAAATAAAGAAGAATATTGCAGGGGCACAGGTGTGTGAAAGATGTACACTTACCAGGCCCAAACACAACGTGAGATTATGGTCCTTTAGAACAGAAATTCAATGCTGGGCCACCAAGCAAGAGTCACTGACATTCCTTGACATCTACTTTATTGTCTTTGAAGGTAGCAACTCTGTTTCATCTTTATACCCAACTCCTGGCACAGAGCCTGTCTTGAAGAAATGTCCTGTGCAACTCAGTCACCATATGACTGGACAGACGGCTAAGCACAGCCACGGTGACCACAGAAGAAACTTAGTGTGGACACTATAGGTCTTCCGGAGAGTGAATAAACACAAGTGTGGGCACTGAGGGTTGATGGAGAGCACAGAACCCTACTGCAGATAGCACAGGGACCTTCTGAACAAAAATGATGGCACAGATCTTTATGATGTTTTCCAGACAAGCATTCATAGGAAATGTTCAGCAGTAAGTGAAGATGTAAGAACAATATGGCATATTCATACCATGGAATATTACTTAGCAATGCAAAGGAATGAAGTGTGACTCACCTAACAAACCGAGAACTGCAGTTAGACTCTACAGCTTTGATGGGAAGCACAGAATTTCACTAAAATACCCCAGGAATGTTGGAAATCATAGAACCCATGGTGGACACCCCAGGTCCATGCAATGAGAGAGCCTGTGATTTTCCTACTGACCACACTGAGCCCTTGTGAAGGTGGTGATGTGCCTGTTGGATTCAGTCAAGGTAGGACCTATGGACACTCTGGATTTAAACATTTCTTTGTCAGCAATAGCAGTTGCCTTACTCTTTTTCTACTTTAGATCAGCTGGATAATGGCCTTATTTTTCCACTCTATTTCCCTCTAAGTAATGGTAGATAAGGTTTCCTGAGAGATAACAGAAAAAAAAAAATGTGTTTTTTTTTTTTCCTGGCACTGGTTCTGTATATAATAAGTGCCCTAAATTGGACTTTGCAGGCTATGCTGTAGCATCAGAGAGACCCAAGACAGTCTGCAGTTTCTGGGTTCATTTCTTCCTGGACGGTTCACAAAGCCTAAAGGCTAAGAGACCAAAAGCCAACAGAGTTGGCTCTCAGTTTCCTGGAGGCAAGAGCAATAGAGATTTAACTGGACATGACATACATTCCTGCCCAGGTATGTGGTCCCTCTTACAGTCTCCCAGAGTAAACAGACAGTACCTGCTTGGGGATCTCATGAACTTTGACTTCAGTAGGAATTAAGAGTGAATCGCTCCTAATAGAAAGATTCAAGAAGAAGCACCCTGCGGGTCGAAATTTCTACTGAAGTAGAGAGGAGTCCAGGAGAGACTGGTCCAGTGCTTTGGGAAGGACAGAGGAAGCTCTGGGAGGAGGTCCCTAGGCTCTGAGAGAGAGGCCAAAGCAGAACCCTGTGTTGCATGGCAGCCCCAAAGAATGCAAGAGGCAAGCCTTTGAACTTAGGTGATAGCATCAAAAGAAAAATGGCCTCATTTCAACAGCATATCTGACTCTATTTTCTATATTTCTCAAAAATTAAATTAATGACTATTCATTAGTTTTATAATAAAAACTTAAACGCATGATTGTTATATGAGAGACAGGACAAAGTCTCTTAGCATGCATGGAATTTGTAACAGAGCAATGGAATTTACATGCATCACACTGAACATACAGGGGTGAGAAATCTTAGATGTGTTTATTAAACAAGAATATACCTGCAAATGCACTGTAGGGCATTCGTTGTCAAAAATGAAAATATAGAATATATGAGGTATCCATAACAGTCTATGACATTAGGACATTTTAGCATGCAGATTCCTTGAGGTATGAACTGTGGAAATTCCTCTTAGGTCGGGTGGCCACCCAGAAAGCAAAAATTCCCTGCAGGAAAAATCTGTGTCCAGAGGAAATTTTCCCAGGATGTCTAAACTTGAAACTGTGAGAAGCCCATCATGTAATTTAAAATGGAGAAAGAGGAAGGCTTGTTAGGACTCACTTCTTTCAGTTCATTGAAATAGATGAAAATCAATTTTTATTTTATGTTTTAAGCTTTAATGTTTCTAAGAATTCTGGTTCACTATACTAGATGAAAAAGAAAAAATAAGCCGTTTAGTGCTCACTTGATGTTGGATTATTTTTCCTCCTCCGTTATTCAAATCCCTGATCAGACATAGCTTTCCTATAATGCACGGTACTAATGTCTCAAAGCCTATGTAGATGGGGCAAATGGGAGTCTATGAGGGACTGTCATTTATACATTTGCTTTCTTTCCAGAGACCATCTCCTGGCTCAGGCTCTCCACAGCCTGACTGTTCTGTTTGAACTCTGTCCTGCTTGGGGTAGAATTGGCAATGTCTGTACAAATGATGGGTCAAAGCCAAGGTGCCTGGGAAGAGGCCATGACTCCATTGAGCATGGCAACCAACATCCTGTGAGTGGCTATTAGGTCTGTGCATATCCTGTCAGTATGGACCCCTCTGTCACCATCCCTTCTGAACAACTGGACACAGCCTTGTGTTACATTTGCTTGTCAAGACAGATGGCTTTTTGCTCCTTATCCCTCCAATAATGAGACAGCCCTCAGTGTAATATCGCCTCTTCCACTTCTTGGCCCCATGCTAGAGCTGGGACGGCAAGTCTGGGGCCCAGCCTTTGGAGCCCCTTCCCTCCTGCTGTACACCCTTGCCCTATATTTCAGGCCCTGTGGATGTCCGTCCAGCCCATTGCACTGGGGTACAGACTGAGCGGATATGAGAGTGTGTAAGACTTAAGGGATTCTGCCCTGGTGCCCCAGTGTTAGGGTTTGAACCAGAGGTTTCCCCTGAAATCTCATGTGTGAGGTACAGTGCAGGAGTATTCAGAGGTGAAATGATTAGGTTATAGGAGCTGCACCCTAATCAATGCATTAAATCCATTTGATGGATTAATCATTTGAAAGGTCTACTGCACTAGGCAAGTAGGGCATGTTTGGAAGAAGTAGGTCCCTGGGGTTTATACTTTGTCCCCGGGAATCTCTCTTTCTCTTTCTGTGTCCTGGCTTCTAGGAGCTGAGCAGCTTTCCTCTACCAAACCCTTCCACCATGATGCTGTGCTTCACCTCAGGCCTGAGCATTGAAGTTGGCTAACCAAGGTCACAGTGACAAACAGTTATCTGGCACACCCAGTGACCTCACGGTCACCCACACAGACCACACAGCCAAAGACTCATCACTGATCTGAGTCTTGGCAGGACATCCTTGGTCCCCCTAGAGCACCAGTGGGTGAAGGTCTATAAGGAGATGCTCTGAGACTCTATCTCACTGGTCTGTCTACCCCTAGGAGGCTGTCATGGGACAGTTTCTTATCAACTCCCAGATTCTGATGAGGCCTGAGCTCTAGCCCTGCTAAAGCCGCCAACTCTGGAACACTTTAGCTACAGTCTAGATTGGCCTCCTCAGGAACAAGTGTCTCCACTCACTCCCACTCATCCAGCCCCTTCTGTTTAGTGTCATTCTTTTTGGAAAGAAAAGGCATTCATTTATTATTATCTAATACTTTACCTTTTAAGTAAAACTAGGCACAGATAAAAAGAAAATATATTTACATTATATCTTAGCTTGTAGCCCAAGAAAATATTTAGTAGCATACTTAATTTTATTTGTAAAATATACTTCATAGTATTTTTTTCCTCAGATTTTTATTTTATTTTATTTATTTTTTATTAGTTGTTCAAAACATTACAAAGCTCTTGACATATCGTATTTCATACATTTGATTCAAGTAGATTATGAACTCCCATTTTTCCCCCGTATACAGATTGCAGAATCACATCGGTTACACATCCACTGTTTTACATATTGCCATATTAGTGTCTGTTGTATTCTGCTGCCTTCCCTATCCTCTACTATCCCCCCCTCCCCTCCCCTCCCCAGCGTCATTCTTTTTGGTGTGTGGAACAGGGGTCAGGGAGAGCTGACACCTTTGGTCACTCTTAGTTGCACCCATGTCAGTAATACACTATATGAACCTGTGACTTCACCTGCTGAATCATCTAGACGTTGGTCTTGGCTTTGCCTTGGGCTGAGGGCTTGGCAGGTCTCTGAGAGGAGGCAGGTGATGCCAGATTCAGCTGAGTCCAGGCAGGAGCAGGAACTGGGGGAGGTTCTTCCAGGCCCTTTCTCTTCCATGTGCTATGAAAGCAAGCCCTAAATATGGAATCTTCATAAGTTTCTGGGCAGCCTACAGACAGGGCAAGGTCACAGAGACTCTGAGAGAAGGTAATCCAATGACAGATCAATGGATAAAGAAAATGGTACATATTTATGGTGGAATATTATTCATCCCCCAAAGCCAGTTGAAATCCTGTGATTTGTGACAACATGGATGAACAGAGAGACCAATATACGTGAAATAAGCCAGGCACAAAAAGTCAAATACCATGGGATGCTGTTCATATGAAGAATCCGAAAAAGCTGATCTCAAAGAAGTAGAAAAAGTAGAATGGTGATCATCAGAGAGTAATAGGAAGAGAGGGATGGGAGAGGTTGGTCAAAGGCACAAAGTTACTGGTAGGAGGAATAAATTCTGGTGTGCTATTGCACATAGCTAAGAATAATATATTGGATATTTAAAAATAGCTAGAAGACAAGATTTTGAGTGTTTTATCACAAAGAAATGATAAATGTGTGATATGATAGACATGCAATTGAACAATGCATACACGTATCAGAACATCTCATTGTACACCCTAAATATGTGCAAATATGTACCGACTAAAAATCAAACTAAAAGAAAGCAAAGGTTTTTCTAAGACCAGAAAGAGAAGTCCTAGCATCTTGTCATAATATTATGGGTTAAGATGAGTTGCCAGGGATTGGCCAGTGCTGTTTTCACCATTAACTTTTCCTCCAATGATTTCAGATCTTGAGATCATAGGGAAGAAGTCTAAGGTAGCAAAAAAAAAAAAATATATATATATATATATATATACATACACACACACACATATATATACACACATATGTTTGTTTATACATTTTATTTTATGTACATATAAAATTATATATATATATACATACATACATACACACACACATCTATGTATGTGTGTGCATATATATATTTTAAATGCTGGGAATACAACCATGGACCTTGTACATGCTAAACAAGTATCTAACATGGTGGAGTTACACTGCCAACCCATTAGCATGGCAAGTTAACAGTTGGAAACAGTTGATCTTAACCGCACTTGTTAGGAAGTTTGTTAGATTACTTCTACCTAACGGAATAGAGAGCATCAAACACTTTAAGTAAAGAAGTATTTGGCAAGAGCCCAACCTAGGCCCCTGGACACACTGCCGCCTTGGTTGATGGATGGCGCACTATGATGGTGGTGTGAGAACATGTTTAGTGCCAAGCAATACTGTAGAGGGGGTGGTGAGCCTCTGAGGACAAGGCCAGTGCCGTTAGTGGAATCCTGGTTGTCATCAAAGACAGCAAGAACAGCAGCACCTGTGAACAAGCCGCAGGTGGCCACAACTACCATGATCTCTAGCCACTCACAGCTGGAGAGTTGAAATCCCCAGGCAGATTTATAAAATGCCGATACCTAGGTCCGTCGCCCAGAAATCCTGATATTGCTGTCCTGTGTATAGTCTGGGCATCTGACTTTCTAAAGCTCCCAGGTGATTCTACTGACTACTAAATCTGAGAAATTTTCCGTCAAGTCTCCAGAACTGTCAGCCCCCTGCAGGCTGGTCTCTTCTCAGGTCTTCCCCCTTGCTGCTTTCAGTTCCCCCTGGGAGTCCCAAGAAATGACACATTTGACATATCCAAATCTGCCATGTGTGTCGTTGCTGGACGTGGATTGTCTATCAGGAACAGAATGTGCCTGAGCTTCCTCAGATGGTGGCTCATGAAAAAGCAGAGGGAGGGCCAGATTCTCATTTCCTATGCTCATTTGCTTCCACGCTGGGGCAGAATTCTTGTGTTTTCTTCCCTTTCTCCTCCATTCCTTGTAGGAAAATCAAACCCATCTTTCAAGACCCACTGTCTCCAAGAAACCTTCTTCTGACCAACTAAGCCTATTTGCCATTTGGTCATCAATGTGGTGGGTGTTTTCTGCAAAGTATCCCATGGTGTGAGGCCTGGGCCTTTTCATACAGGGCAGAGAAACAAAAACAAATCCTTGAAAGTTTGTTAATTGGCCAGAACTTGTGTTGAGGTTGACACTGGAATATAAGTATTAAGTTTGAGTAGGTGGTTTCCCTTTTAAAAAATTACATAAGTGTTTTCTTATATAATTTTCTAAGATATTTGTCTTTCCTATTTAAAAGGCAGCAGATGTTTTATGAGAATAAAAAATATGCATTTTTGTTAGGGATGTTTTTGAGTATATGTATGTGTTTGATTAACATCTGCAGTATAAAGCTGTTAGAATGTTAGAAGGAGTCTTCTGTTTTTATTATCTAGTTTCTATAGGATTCATTTTCTTTATTTTTCAGCATAAATTAACTTCATTCTTAATAATAATTATTATTAGTAGAAAAGTTTATTGATCACATACACTAAGGAAAGTAGTGCCTATTTGTTTTCAAGTTTTACAACAAACATTAATAAAAAAAAACTATCACCTCCATTTTACCAGTATAATTAGGATCAGAAAAGTTAACTGAAATTACTCAGGATTATAGATTCAGATATGGCTAATTATAGACTCAGATACAAATATCCCCAGGTCTTTTCTCTATCACCCTATTTTATCTCTGAATTTTCATTAATATTTGTAATAATTAGCATTTTTTGCTAGGTTCTAAAGATGGTATGAAAAAGAAACTAAAATATACTTTAAAGTTTATTTGGAAAATTGGTTAAACTACTATGTTCCACACACAGAAAACAGATGAGAAAAATATAGATATGAAATTTATAGTTATATGAAATTTATAGTTATTTCTGAGTGATTGGGTTAGAGTGGTTTTTATTTTCCTCTTTATCTGTTTTTCCAAAGTCCCAAGTTGATAATATGAATATGTATTATTTTTGTCTCCAAATCATTAAATACAATGTGCTATGAGGATCTAATTAGACAGAAAACAGACATGAAATAGTTCAATGGTCTTACGGGACAGTAAGTGATTGACACCATATGTGTTGGATGTCATAGATGCTCTGAGAAATCCCAGGTGAGACTGTGAATCAGGGAAGGCAGAGGAGGCTGGCTGGTCCTTGGAGAGCCGTGCACTTCTGGAAGGCAGAGAGGTGGTGAGGAGACAGAGGGAGAGAGGTGGGCAAAGACCAGGCAAGTGGGTAAATGGGCCTTCTTGGAAGAGGAGGATTCTTCTGCCTGTGAAGGTTGTGTGAGAGGCCTCTTGTAAGACACATCTGTCATATCTAAATATGCCATGTGTGTCGTTGCTGGATGTGGACGGTCTCAGACATCAGGAACAGAATTGTGCCTGAGATTCCTCGGATGGTGGCACATGAAAAAGCAAAGTGAGGGCCAGTTCCTAAGCTCTCATTGGAAACACTAGCTTTCCCCACCTGCTGGCCTTATTCTTACTTGTTTTTCTTAATTTCCTTGTCACTATGAGTGTACTCTTCCTTATTTATGGACAACCATCAATTCCCAATAGTTTTAGAATAGAGACTCCCAAGTCTAGGTATCACACTTTCTCTGTTGCTTGAGATTGAATTACTCAATAGGCTCCTTTTGATAAATGAGGTAAGTGAACTAGGTTGTAGCTACCTTGTCCTAATTTGCATAATAGTTAACACCTCCTTCCTCTTTCATTATACCACTCAGACTCTCAAAAGAGTGCCTTGAAGTAAAAACCATGAGTTACCCACATGCCTGATTCAGGAACTGTCTATGCTTTGGCTGGGAGCAGGGTCACCTGTGGCACCCAGCTTCTTTGCAGTTGCGTTTGATGTTTGGTATGGAGCTCACCCACTGTCTCTATGTGGTTTGCAAGACTCTCTCCTTTGATCAAAGATCCTAGTCTTTTTGTTGGTTCTCATGGGGAAATTGGCAGTGTATCTACTCCTACTCTCTTCTTACCTACCTGTTCCTTGGCCCTTCAAGTTATTCGTAAATTTGCATAACTTCCCGAAAGTTGATCATTTTCTTGTCCTAATAACTTGAGCCTATCTTCTCCCATCTACCTTTACCAGATTCCTGTTCTTGGGGCTTTGGGGGAGAGCTGATAAATTGCTGTTTGTGCCCTTGGTTATCTTCTGAAAGAGCAGACTCAGAGGAGCCTGGATGGCTGTGAGGGGTGAAGCTTTGTGGGTTCTCAAGGTGGCTGTGTCCATGATAAGTAGGAGAGAAAACAGCTCCTGGTGTTTAAAACAGACTGCCACTGAGCATGACATTTCCCTGTACTGGGGATGATATTCTGAAGAGCAGGAAAGGACCTGGTCACCTTCCTGTTCATAGTGATTTACATACCCTACTGTATTTTCCTATTTCTTCTAGAATCCACTGAGAAGCAACTTCTATAGTGAAGAGCAAAAGGGTAGAAATGGTACATCAACAGTGATAAAAGAGCACAACAGAAATATGAACTCAAAGTTCTTAGTTTTGAAAGTAATTCTTTTTTGGGATAGGGTAGCTAAATTATCATTTTTTTCCCCAATAATGTGGTTCACTCTGTTAAGGAGAAATCCACCACATTATTTGAAACTTGAGGGGTGTTTTGCTTGTAAAGTTCTAGAATCCTAATAAAGTGTTAAGTACACTTAAAAAGACAACATTAAAAATTTAAGACAAAATCTACCCTATTAAAATGAAGAATGAGCAGGGGGTTCTGTCCATTCAATCTGACTCAATTAGTTGAAGATTAATGGATCTTTTCTTGTGAGGAAGGTAGTTAAAGAAGAGTGAAGACAAAGTCTTACTCACTGAGAACTTTCGATCAAGAAGGCCTGAGGGGGGCTTTCGAGGTGGAATTTGGACTGAATTCCCTTGACTGCTGCATTGGTTGGCAGCATTATTCCCCAGACATTGCATTCTTTAACATCACATGATTTCCCTTGTGATGCTGGTATAAAAGGCCATGATTTGGGGGATAGAACTGAATAATCCCATTTTCTTAATTTCCAGAAGCCTCCATGACAACTCCTAGAGTGGCCACATAGAAGTCAGGGAGTAAGAGTGTCTCCCCCCTGAGATGCCAAGTGGATAGAGAAAATGTGGGAAGCAAGGTATGTGCAAGGCTCAGACATAATCCATTCTTTTAGTTAATGATCACTTATTATCCTCTACCCCTTCCGCAGGCTAATAGCAATACTAGGACATTGCACAGTGGACGAAACTATTATTGTTTTGGGGAATCTTAGAGTTTATTGGCAAAGACACATAATACTTAAAATGCACATCATTTTAGGCATTAGGAAATGTCAACTAGAAAAAGTAGGAAGTGTAGGAGGGATAGGAAGCATTCATGCGTGCCCCAGAATTCTACATCTTAATCCATGGTTCTGTGACTATGTTATTTTTTGTTGCAAAAGGATACTGCAGATGTCTTTAAATGGGCACATGATTTTGGAATACCCAGGTGAGCATTAAAAACAATTTCAAGGGACCCTTTATGGGGGAGAAGATAGTGATACAGGGAGAGAGGAAGAGATTGAAGAGATATGGCCAAGCAGCAGCCTCCGAGCTAGAAGCACCTCCAGAAGGAAACCAGTCTTGCCAACATCTTGACTTGATCCCCTTGAGATACTTTTGTATTCCTGGTTTTCAAAACTGTAAGAGAATTAATGTGTGATGTTTTAAGATATTATTTTGTGGGAATTTGTTTCAATGTCAGTAGGTAATACATTGGAGGGCTCATTGAGAAAAAGAAATTTGAGTAAATATCTGATGCAGTAAACAGGAACCACATGAAGCAAAGGGCCAGAGCATAACCGTGCCTGGTGGGTTGGAGGAAGAGCTTTGGAGCTAATGTGAGGAAGGAGTGAGCTTGATTGGACAGCATTTTTGACAGGTCTATTGGGGGGTATAATCGATATACAATTATATCAATTAAAATTATATAAATTAAACGTATATAAACTGTACAGTTTGCTTAGTTTTTATCTTTGTACACATCAGTGAAACTGACACTGCAATCAAGAGAGTGAATACATCTACCAACCCCAGTTAGTTCCTTGTGCCTCCTTGTAATCCCTTCCGTCCCTCAATCAGCTACCCCTCTAGGCAAACACTGATCTTCTTTGTGTCACTATTAATTAGTTTGCATTCTCTACAGTTTTATATTGGAACAGGAATATTATGGCATATACTCTCTTTTGGTCTGGCTTCTTTAACTCAATTTTAATAACTCAGAGATTCATCCAAGTTGTTGCATGGGTTGGGGATAATTCCTTGTTCATTGCCAAGTCATATTTCTCTTTATGAATCATCTCAATTTCTTTATCTGGTTGCCTGTTTATGGGTATTTTGGTTATTTCTCATTTTTGGCTATTGCAAATAAGGATGTGAGGATACAAAGTTAACCCCCATAAATCAATTTTGTTCCTATACACCAGTGATGAATCAGCTACAGAGGTATTAGGAAAACCATCCCATTCACAATAGCCTAAAAAAATACTTGGGAATCAATCTAACAAAAGAGGTGAAAGACCTCTATAATAAAAACTATAGAACACTAAAGAAAGAAATTGAAGAAGACCCTAGAATATGGAAAAAATCTCTCATATTCCTGGATAGGCAGAATAAATATTATCAAAATGTCCATAATACCAAAAGCGCTATACAGATTTAATGCAATTCCTATTAAAATTCCAATGATGTTCTTCATAGAAATAGAAAAAGCAGTCATGAAATTCATACAGAAAAATAAGAGGTCCGGAATAGTCAAAGTAATCCTTTGGGAGAAAAGCGAAGCAGTAGTCATCACAATACCAGAGCTTAATTATACTACAGAGCTCTAGAAACAAAAATCACATGTTATTGGCACCAAAACAGACATGAAGAACAATGGAATAGAAGACATAGAGACAAACCCCTATAAATACAGTTGTCTCATATTAGACAAATACACCATAAACATACACTGGCGAAAAGATATCCTCTTCAACAAATGGTGCTGGGAAAACCGGAAATTCATATGAAGAATGAAATTTAAGCCTTCTCTCTCACCCTGCACAAAACTGAAAGTAGATCAAAAACCTATGCATCAAGTTAGACTAGAAACCCTGCACTTGTTAGAAGAAAATATAGGCTCAACACTTCAACATTTTCATATAGGAACTGACTTCCTCAAAAGGTTGCTAAAACAAAATGTAAAAATCAAAAATCAATAACTCAGTGGTAGAGTGCTTGCCTAGCATGCATGAAGCATTGAGTTCGATTCTCAGCACCACATACAAATAAATAAAATAAAGGTCCATCAACAACTAATTTTAAAAAACCTAAAACTCCTTTTTAATAGCAAAGGAAATATCAAGAGCATGAAGGGAGAGGTTTAAAGAATGGAAGAAAATCTTTGCCACCTTTGCCTCAGAGAGGGCATTAATTTCCAGGATATACAAAGAACTTAAGGCTTAACACCAAAAAAACCCCAAACAAAACAAATAAACAAACAAAACAACCCAAGTAACCCAATCAATAAGTGGGAAAAGAAACTAAACAGACACTTCTTAAAATAAGAAATGTGATCAACAAATATATGAAAAAATGTTCAACATCTTTAGCAACTAGAGAAATGCAAATTAAAATTACATGGAGATCTCATCTCTAATCAGAATGGCAATTATTAAGAATATAAGTAACGAAGATGGCGGGCCAGCATTCTGTGATGCTCCATGACTTGGGACTCAAGTAGTGAGAATACTGCCAACAAGAGAGGACACACCCATAGCTGCACAGGAATCATGGCTACTGTGGCTGTGCAGGGCTCCAGGCCTCAGTGTCAGAGTGGGTCTCCCAACTACTTGCCCATGCAGGAATGCCAGGCACCCCAGTGGGACCACCAGCATCTACACCCCTGCAGAAGTTTTGGCCACCCATCCAAGCAGAAATTCCAGACACCGCTCTCATACAGGACATCCAACAGCTACCCATGTGCAGAAACTCCAGCCACAACTTCAATGTGGGCCCCTATCTAACAATATGGGGCTCCCCCAGTGGCCTCCATCTTGGGACTCTGCAGCAATGGAGATAGTCCACTATCCATGGTAGCCTGCCTGCACCTGGGGACATCGCACAGGCTCTAAAGACAGCTGACAGCCACACACTGTATGTCTTAGAGCTCATCTCTGAATACATCATCCAACACAATAGCTCGGTTCCCCCCATCCAACCCAACACCCCATAGCTGAAAGCAGCCTCCTCCATTGTGAGTCACCTTCATTACCATCTTTTTTGAGGGCAACTCCCAGTTTGGAACTCCGGTTGGCTAGGCACCCAGTTTCTAACCTCCTCCTCTCCTCAGCATCTGCTAACCTGGCATAGTGATTGTCCAACACAAAACAGCTCTCAAGACAGGCGTGTCAGGTGCACAGTGCACAAAGCGCAACACACAAGACCTCTGGAGAGAAAGGTCCCTTAATAGGAAGTAGAAAGGGAGAGAGTGAGTGTGACACAGTTTAGAGACTAACATGGAGACCCAAACAAATCAAGATACCACACTATTAGAATCCATGGCCAGCACAACAGAAGAAATGACAGAGAAAGAGTTCAGGGTGTACATAATTAAAATGTTCTGCAAATTCAAGGATGATATAAGAGCAAATACAGGCAGCACAAGATCATCTCAATAAAGAGATACATAAGCAAACACAGGAAGCAAAAGTTTACTTCAATAGGGAGATAAAGTTTCTACAAAAAAAAAAAAAAAACCAACAGAAATCCGTGAAATGCAAGAAACAATAAACCAAATTAAAAGCTCAACAGAAAGCATCACCAACAGATTAGACCATTTGGAAGACAGGATCTCAGACAATGAAGACAAAATATATAATCTTGAAAAGAATGTAGACCACACAGTGAAGATGGTAAGAAATCATGAGCAGAACATTCAAGAAATATGGTATAGCATAAAAAGACCAAATTTAAGAGTTATTGGGATAGAGGAAGGAATAGAGTTCCAAACCAAAGAAATAAACAATCTGTTCAAAGAAATAATATCAGAAAATTTTCCAAACATGAAGAACAAATTGGAAAACCAAATACAAGAGGCGTACATGATGCTAAATGTAAAAATCACAACAGAACCACACCAAGGAACATTATAATGAAAATGCCTAACATAGAGTATAGGGAGAGAATTTTAAAAACCAGTAGAGAAAGGAATCAGATTACATACAGGGGGAAACCAATTAGGTTATGTGCAGATTCTTCAACCCAGACCCTGAAAGCTACAAGACCCTGGAACAATATATATCAAGCTCTGAAAGAAAATGGATGCCAACCAAGAATCTTATATCAAGCAAAATTAAGCTTAAGATTTGATGAAGAAATAAAAACCTTCCATGAGAAATAAAAGTTGAAAGAATTTATAGCTAGAAAATCTGTACTACAAAACATCCTTGGCAAAATATTCCATGAAGAGGAAATGAAAAATAACAATAAAAATCAGCAAAGGGAGGTATTACAATAAAGAAAAAGCTAATCAAAGGAGAAAGCAAGTCAATAACAAAAATGGCTGGGAATAAAAATCATGTCTCAATAATAGCCCTGAATGTTAATGGCATAAACTCACCAATTGAAAGACATAGGCTAGCAGATTGGATCCAAACAACAACAACAACAACAATATTCTACCTCCAAGAGACTCATCTCATAGGAAAAGACATCCACGGAGTGAAGGTGAAAGTCTGGGAAAAATCATACCACTCACATGGACTGCAGAAGTAAGCAGGGGTTTCCATCTTCGTATCAAATAAAGTAGACTTCAAGCCAAAGTTAATCAGAAAGGATAAAGAAGGATATTTCATACTGCTCAAGGAAACCATACACCAGCAAGACGTAACAGTTGTAAATATATATGCCCCAAACAATGGAGCATATATGTTCATCAATCAAACTCTTCTCAAGTTCAAGAGTCAAACTGACCACAACACAATAATTCTGGGTGATTTTAACACACCTCTTTTACCACTGGGTAGATCTTCCAAACAAAATCTGAACAAAGAAACCATAGAACTCAATAATACAATCAATAACGTAGACTTAACTGACATATATAGAATATTTCATCCTTCAATGAGAGAATACACTTTCTTTTCAGTAGCACATGGATCTTTCTCTAAAGTAGACTATATATTATGCCACAAAGCAACTCTTAGCAAATATAAAAATAGTATAGATATTACCCTGCATTCTATAATGCAGGGATGAATTTAAAAATTAATAATAAAATAAAAAATAAAATCTACTCCAACACATGGAGACTAAATAATATGCTATGGTCTGAACAATAGATTGCAAAACACATCAAGGAGGAGATTAAAAAATTCTTAGAGGTAAGTGAGAACACTGATACAATGTATTGAAGTCTCTAGGACACTATGAAGGCAGTACTAAGAGGAAAGTTCATTGCATGGAGTTCATTCCTTAATAAAAGAAAAAATCAACAAATAAGTGACCTAACATTACATCTCAAAGTCCTAGAAAAAAGAAGAACAAATCAACACCAAAAGCAGTAGAAGACAGGAAATAATTAAAATCAGAGCTAAAGAGAATGAAATTGAAACAAAAGAAACAATTGAAAAAAAAATGACAAAACAAAAAGTTAGTTCTTTGAAAAAATAAACAAAATTGACAAACCTTAGCCATGCTAACAAAGAGAAGGAGAAAAATAAGATTACTAACATACGTGATGTAAAAGAAAATATCGCAATAGACACTATAGAAATACAGAAGATAATTAAAAAATTATTTTGAAAATGTGTACTCCAATGAAATAGAAAATATTGAACGTACTGACAAACTTCTAGAGTCATATGATTTGCCCAAATTGAATCAGGATGATACACATGATTCAAACAGATCAATTTCAAGCAATGAAATAGAAGACGTCATCAGAAGCCTAACTAAGAAAAGCCCAGGACCAGATGGATACACAGCTGAGTTCTACAAGACCTTTAAGTAAGAACTAATAACCAATACTCTTCAAATTATTTTGTGAAATAGAAAAAGAGGCAGCACTTCCAAACTCATTCTATGAGGTCCATATCACCCTAATTCCAAAACCAGGCAATGACACATAAAAAAAGAAAACTTCAGGCCAATATGAACATAGACATAAAAATTCTCATTAAAATTCAGGCAAATTGCATACAAAAACATAGTGCACCATGATAAAGCAGGGTTCGTCCCAGGGATGCAAGGTTGGTTCAACATATGGAAATCAATAAATGCAATTCATCACATCAATAGACTTAAAAGTGAGAATCATGATCATCTCAATTAGATGCAGAAAAAGCGTTCAACAAAATACAGCACCCTTCATGTTCAAAACCCTAGAAAAACTAGGGATATCAGGAACATACCTCAATATAGTAAAAGCTACCTATGATAAGCCCCAGGCCAAACTCATTCTAAATGGAGAAAAATTGAAAGCATTCCCTCTAAAAACTGGAGCAAGACAGGGATGCCTTCTTTCACCACTTCTATTTAACTTAGTTCTTGAAACACTGGCCAGACCAATTAGACAGATGAAAGAAATTAAAGTGATACACATAGGAAAAGAAGAACTCAAATTGGCACTATTTATTGATGATATGATTCTATACCTGGAAGACCATAAATGTCCCACCAGAAAACTTCTAAAAGTAGTAAATGAATTCAGCAAAGTAGCAGGATATGAAATCAACACCCATAAATTGAAGGCATTACTGAATATCAGTGACAAATCATCTGAAAGAGAAACTAGGAAAACTATCCCATTTACAATAACCTACAATAGTTTCTTAACATGCAGATGCTGATCACCATTCTGCTGAATCTCAAAGAGGACCATCCATAGAGCTCCGAGTCTCTCACTAGGAAAGCTCCTTTCTTTGGTCCATAGTCATGCAGGCTCTGATTGTTATTGCTTCTGTGGACACTGGGTTCTGTCTCATCCCTCTTTGTGGACCAGCCTGGAAATTCTTTCAAGTGTCAGGTTGGAGGATTCATAGGAATCATTTAGTTTATTCTCTTCTCCCAGAAATACACAATTTGCATTGTCTGATGTCCAGTGTTTAGAAACTAATATTTAATATATTTTGTGTGTTTGTTGTTGCAGGTGGGGAGTGGAAAAACAAATCAGCTTCCTGTCTGGATTTTGAACAGAAGCGTGGGTCATACTGGCTATCCCTGATACCATGGTTAGTTAGCAAGAATGATGTTCTTATTTGTTTCTTATGTACCAGTAAGTCAGCTTGAGGAATCACATTAGCAAGACATGTGTTCCCTATTGCAGCTCTATAAGGCAGCCCTATAAGGCAGTTCAAACACACATCATGATGCTGATCAAATTATGTCCTGGATTTTAATATATAAAATGATGATGTTGTTGATGATGATTTCTACAAAATTGTTGAGGGTTAGAGGACTTAGTTCATCACTTGATGTATAGGAAATACTCAGCGTGAGGAAACCAAGGCACAGTGAGGCCTAGTAATTGGCTAGAATTATTGACATAAGTTTTGTGACTTGCCAAAGGTTACACAGGTGTTAAATGCCAGGGCTTGGGTGGGGGCCTGGTACCATCTAACTTAGTGGTGTCTTTCTATTATAATAATGGGTGTGGCTTCCTCGAGGAAGGGCAGGCACTTAGCTGACGACTGTGGCCACCCAGGGAAATGAAGATGTGTTTTTAGCTGTAGTGGGGTCATGGGAGAGAGTTGAGGGAACAAGTGGGAGGGACACCTTCCAGTATGTGTCCTCCCAAACACTAGTGCCTAGTGAGCCCCAGTAAAGAGTTCAAATGCTACAGACCTTGGTAGATTGTGTGCTGTCTCGCTGATATGACTTCGGAGTATTCAGTGAATAAAAGTACACATAAATTCCATAATAAGGAGAACTTGATTACTTTGTTTAATCTCAACATTTCATAGAGCTGACCATTATTAAAATATACCACAGATTTACAATAAAATCTATTTTGACCTGGCTAAGGGGTGATGAGGTCTGATAATTATGGTAAAATTAGAGATAATATATGTTAAGCTTCTAGAATTGAACCTGGCATGCCATAGATGCTCAATCAAATAGGGATTTCTTGTAGGCCTGCATGGAATGACCTCCAGTTTAAGACATTTGGCGTAATATAGTGCTGAATTCAAATCCCATCACTCCTGAACTTTATAATCTTTGAGATTCACTTAGTCTTGTCACACCTTAGTTTCCTCCATTGTAAGGTGGATATAATAAAATTTCCCTCGTGGAATACGTAGCTTGTGCAGGTGCTATGCCATTCTGAATGATAGAGAAGGCTGGCAATGCAGTGTTTTTAAAAAGTCTGGCTCCTGCTCATCCCTCTCCTCTCTCCACTCCTGCAAACTCTGAGGTAGGGTCTAGATGGACATCTTTGCCCTTTAGAAGCTCATCACCAACACAGTGGAGTCCACTTGGACTTCCTTGGTGCATGCTGATGGGAAAGCTGCCTCCTGGTTCAGCCAGGACATGTTCAGCCATGCCCTGCGTGGCTCAGATGTATTGGGGGCCTCATTGCATTTAGCAAGCTAATTGTTCATTAAGGAGAAGGGGACATTCACAGAGCTCGCCTGACATCCTGATAAAATACCAAATGACTTTTAGTGTTTGATTTATGGGCACAGGCTCAGCTCCTTGCTGGCTCATGTCAGAGCAGGCGAGAGCGATAAGCACACATTTATCTCTGGGCCTTGATGAATGACAGTGGAACGTCGCACCAGAAAGGCAACAAAACCACCCTGTGGGAAGAAGACTGTCACTGAGTGCATTAGGAAAGTCCGATCAGACTCCTTGTGGGAGGACAATGAGTGGAATTAAAAGTTAGAATTTTAATTATCATACAAATTAGAAGGAAATTAATCAGCTCCTACTTTATGACTTGACTTGGTGTGGAGCACTGCCGGTTAACTTTTATGGCAAATCTTTGATTAATTGAGACGCAGCATGAAGGTATAAAATCCAGACTCCAGCTGCATGTTAATCTCTCCCTTTCCTCCCGAGTCGCCCCAAGGTTGGAAACGGGGTGGGGGGGGGAATGAGAGATGGATGCTGAGAGGATGCACGCCCACTCATGCAAATACTAGTGTACAGCTTGACTCTCCGCCAGATCCTTGTGTGCGTGTTCTCCAGCTAGTTGCATATGGGTCTTCTGTCCCCACTTCCCTATTTCATGCAGTGACCTGACTTCTGCAGCCTGCCATGGTGTCCTTGGAGCCTGAGTCTATTGATCATAAAGTCACCAGACACAGGGCAGTCCTCCTAGGAGAGTCACTGAAGAGGTATCAATCAGAAGTCCAGGCCCATGGGTCCATCCTCCCTCCCCTCCCAGGCCCTGGACCAAATTAACAGTTGGCAGCTGAAGGATGGTTTTCACAAGGTCGGTCCAGTCGTCTGTGGCTCTAATTCCAACAGGGCTGGGCCACTTCAGGCAGAGCATTGGCTTCCAAAGTAGAAGGGGAAAGCTGACTGGAGCTGCCTGGAACTCTGTAACAGGAGGGCTGTGGCTTGGATCCTGATTCTCCCCCAAATCTCCTGTGTTCAGTGTGTGGTCCCCAGCACACAGTGCTATTTTGGAGGCTGTGGAAGCTCTAGGAGATGAGATCTAGAGGAAGGAAGTTGGATCATTGGATGCACGCCTTGGAGGAGATATGGGGACCCTCGCTCCTCCATCTCTCCCTTTGCTTTCTGGCTGCCATGAGCTTAGCAGTGTCCTCTGCCATGTGCTCCCACCATGACACACTGTACCACCAGGGCCCAAAGCAATGGGGCCAAGTGATCATGCTTAAAACCCCTGAAATTGGGGGTCAAAATAAACCTTTCCCTCTTTTAAGTTGATTACCTCAGGGTTTTGTTTTTTTTCCCACAGTGATGGAAAACTAACACAAAAAGAGACCCTTCCCTGTCTTGCTGCAAACACACGGAGGAGCTGCTCATTTGTAGGTCACTATTCCAGGTAGGGAGCACGTGGAGAACTGGAAGGAGGCAGTCTTCGAATGACCAGGGGTAATCTCATGTTGGAGGCATTCACTAACTGGGCTGCTAAAAATAAGCATGTCAAACATAACATGCCCACCCTGAACTGGTGATCCACTCTCTATCTCAAATTCATCGCAACCTGTCCCTCCCATCGTCTTCTCCATGTTGATAAGCTGCAATTCAGCCTTTCCGCTTGCTCAAGGGAATTTGGAGTCTTTTGATGTCAGTCAATCCTTTAGGCTCTATTATAAAAGTAGAGGCCAGAACGGACGGCTTCTCACCACTCCCATTTGGACCACGCTATTCCATTCTCCTTCTGGGTGACTCGGATAGCTTCCCCTGGACCTGCTTCCTTCATCCTTGTCCACTTGGGTCTGTTCTAAATAGATCTGTGTAAATGAGCCTGTTGAGATATTCATGGAATCATATCACCCCTCTCTTCAGTTCTCTGATGACTCCGTCTAGCCTGGAATGAAAATCAATGTCCTTAAGGTGACCTCCTCAAAATGTAATCTGGCACTTGGGCTTTCCCTGGCCTCAGTGACTCTTGTCCGGTTGGTTTCATTCCACCCAGGCTCATGGCATTCGCAGTTGATATGACGTTTGCCAAAAATGCTGTTCTCCCTGGTAGCCACGTGGCTTCACTTCAGTCTCTTCTCAAATACCCTCCACGATGTTTGATTTTGTATGTTAACCTGGCTGGGCGGTGGTTCGATATATTTGCTCAGACATTATTCTAGATATTTCTGTGAAGGTATTTTTTTGATGAGATTGACATTTTAATGAGTGGGTTTAGGGTAAAGCAAATTATCTTCTATGATGTGGTGGGCCTCATCCAATTGGTTGAAAGCTTTAATAGAACAAAAGCCCTACCTCCCGGAAGGAAGAGACACACTGCTCTGCTTTCAGACCTGAGGTAGATTATGAAGTCCCTCCATGGTCTGGGATGCCTTCTTTAGACACCCTCTCTGAAATAGGAGCTCTCTCGCCCTCATGGTCGCTGAAGCCCAGGGTACACAGTGTTCTGGTAAATGTACGATGACTGGTTTGAGATTGAGGGGTAGGGCTCATCAATTTGTAGTACTTTGCTGATTTTCATGATATACATTCTTTTGCCATGGCCAATTTTAGGCTACCAAAGTAAAGAAAATGATCATGCAATTCTGAAAATAGAGCAGTTGGCTTTTGCAATTTTCAGCTGGCTTTGACATTCCTTGTTTATGATCTTTTTCTGTTCTGTTTGTCTTCTTAGTCTCAACTCTTGACATATTATGTATTTAATGTGTACGTTTATATCCTAGCTACTCCCCCATTAGAATATAAATTTCATGTGAACAGAATTTATGTATTTATTCTTTGCCTGGTAGGGTGTCCACGACAGAGCCTATTACACAGTAGGTGCTCAATAAGACTTTGCTGAATGAGAGTTAATGAAAGAATTAACATCCACTCCTTCAAAGACATTGGCGCATTTGGGGTTACAGAGAATAAGACGATATCCTTGATCTTGACTTCTAACAGTGAAGAAAAGCCTTTGCCATACAACGGAATAGGGTCTAAACAGGAGTTACTGTCAGTAGAGAAAGAGAATAGGAAAATTATCAAAACTAGCTTCAAATGTTGGTGTTGTTAAGTCTTACATGAATTGTATAGCTTTTTATTTATTTATTGTGGCACTAAGGATTAAACCTAGGGGGTGCTCTTTAACTGAGTCATATCCCATCCCTGTTTTCTTTCTTTCTTTCTCTTTTGACAGGTCTCGTTAAGTTGCCCAGATTGGCCTTGAACTTGCAATACTCCTTCTTCAACCTCCTTTGTTGCTGGGATTACAGGCAGGAGCAACTGTGCCTGGATTAATTCTATAACAATGATATTTGACCAAATCTCTCTGAAATGCCCAATTTATTATACACTTCCTCTTCTTTAAATTCTAAATATGTTTTATTCTGTGTTGTGTTGCTATAATAAAGTACCCGAGACTGAGTACTTTATAAAGAAAAGAGGTTTATTTAGCTCACAGTTCAGGAGGTTGAAAGTCCAAAACTTGGTGGTTTTATTTGTTTGGCCTCTGGTGAGGACCTCACTGCCTGTGTCATAACTTGGCAGAGTAGCAGGAAAGGAAATAGTTGTGTAGAAGAGATCACATGGCAAAATAAGAAGCCAGGGAGATTCAGGGTTTTGGCTTGCTCTTTTTATAACAATGTACTCTCTTGGGAACTAACTAGGGTTTCAGGATAATCACAGTAATCCCTTCAAAGGGCGGTACTCCATGATATAAATTCCTCCTTCTAGGCCACACCTCTTAAAGGTCCTGTGACCTCAATACCACCGCACAGGGCATCAAGATTCCCACTCAGGAGCCTTTGGAAAATCATTCAAACCACATCCAAATCCTAGAATTATATATGTAGAACCCAGTGGTGCTTTAGTAACTTTTTGAGTATCTGTAAATCCTCATAATGCATGTTATGGAGATGAATCCCATAGCCAAGGCACACGGTGTCTGATTTTATGAACTAGCCAACACTGGAGCCTGCAGTAATAAAAATAATATTTAATGCTCCAGATAAAGTAGAGAGCAGATCCTCTGTACCTACCCTTGGGGCATCTCTCAGCCAGTTCATAGGGAAGACTTCCAGGGTGTGCCCCCAGTGACTGGCCTCCCCTAGCCTTCCCCACCTGCCTACAGTCACCACCCAGCTAGGCCATTCAAACTAGGACGGATCAGGGTCCGTCATAATTGTTCATAATTATGTTCATAATCCAGTCATTTCACCTGTGGATATTCCTGTGTTCACAGAATAGCTTTCTGCAGATGCCTCATATTCAAGCCATAACACTTTGTCATGAGTAGTTCTGCAAGGGCCTCAGCTGAGGTGCAGCAGAGTCTCCCTGGACAGAACCTGGTTACATGTTCTCAGAGAGAAAATACATATGAAGGCCAGAACTTTTCCAGAACTTTTTTCTGTTTTTCACATTTTCTTTAACTTGTTTGCTCTGCTTCTCCTAAGAAGGCGGTTTTCTCTATACTTCCTTAGAGTCAGAAAGAGCAGGATAGGGGGGAGACTTGTTTTGCAGTTGCCATGAGGTAAAGGGATTAGGCTTAAAATGTCACCTCTAAGATTTCCCAGCTTGAGGGTGTCCTGGATTACGAAATCTTCACACTGGCCAAGTCCCATAGGATTGGGGAACTCTGGTGTTTGATTATACTTCATTGGCTAAATACTTTAATCTAAGGGGGCCAAGAATATAGCTCATGAAAGAGAGTGTGCTTCGCATGCAGAATGCCCTATGTTGAATCCTGAGCAACACACACACACACACACACACACACACACAACAATGCAATTGCCTAAATAAACTGTAAGAAATTACTTAAAAAGACTTTAAAAGGTGATCTGAGATTTCCTACCTTCAGCTTTTCTATTCTTTTCTATGTGATTTTTTTAAAAAGGATATTTATCCAGCATTTAAAATTGTCTACTAGCAAGGTGGGCTCAGATGAATTTAGCTTTATTTCTTAAAACCAGAAGTCGGAGGGATCCAACATGGCGGCGAGAGGGGAGGCAGCGCTTTCAGTACCTCCTCAACAAAGGGGTCAGAGAGACGCATGGATACGCTTAGATATGACCTGCTGAGAAACTCCTAGCAAAATTCCACTAAAGAGAGACCGGCCGGGAATTGGAAGGATTTTTGGAGGTGACAGTCTGCGCTAGACGAGTGAATCTCCGCCACGCAGCGCAGAGGTCCAGACCCGCCAGCCGCTGCCCGCGCGACTCGGCGACTGTCGGCTGCCTGCACGCCGCCCCTGCGTCAGGGTTCATAACTCACTTGAAGCAAAGTGTGAAAGATGATATATCAAGAACTATGTAATGTTTTGAACAACCAACAATAAAAAAAAAAAAAGAGTTAAAAAAAAAAAAAAAAAACCAGAAGTCCATGGGATGATTGTCGCAGGTGATTTTCTAATTGAAAAATAACAGTAATTATTTTGGGAGAGCATTGCCAACAACTGGAAGGTCCAGAAAGTGGTGAAATCTGAGGTGACTTTTGCAAAAGGCTGTTGTGAGTAGCTTCCTGCTCCCTCCTTTCATCAATAAGAGAATCTGCTGAGGATTCCCCCTCAAGGGAACTTAAAAGGCCAGAGCATGCAGAACAACATGGCAGAATGTCCTTGTCTTTGTGGTGAAGATTTCTTCAGAAGATCCAGCTATGTTTGAGTTAAAAGTATTAGGCACAGATAAAAATAACACTGAGATAACATCTTCACCTATAAATTAGAAAATGTTAAAAAAAATTCCTTTCTATTGTGATGAGACAGGCACTCTCCTTTATTAGTGTGGAGTGGAACACATTTGGAAAGAATTTGACAACTTGAATATAACCTAAAAGTTAATTATGCCTTTTGGCCTGTAATTTAACTTTTAGAAAATTATATTAAGTAAAATGTAGAAAAATCATGATGCATAAAAAGGTTCATTTACTCAATAAATATTTATTGAGGGCTTACTATGTCCTAGATAGCTTTCTGAACACCAGGAATTTAGCAGTGAATTAAAAATGAAAACCTAGCACACAAGTGCTACTTCAAGTTGTATCTGTCAATAAAAAACAAAGAATTAAGGGGATTACATGTTATTAAAAGTGTCTTAAAGTAGTCCATTTCTGGCCAAAACAAATTAAGCTCACTGAAGATGTTTTTTTTTTCCTTCTTTTTCAGTGCTGGGAATTGAAAAGTGCAGATTATTTTTCACAGTAGTTAAAAACAGACATGCTGGACAAAAAAGAAGAAGAAGAAGAAGAAGAAGGAGGAGGAGGAGGAGGAGGAGGAGGAGGAGGAGGAGGAGGAGGAAGAAGAAGAAGAAGAAGAAGAAGAAGAAGAAGAAGAAGAAGAAGAAGAAGAAAACCAAAGCTAGCAACCAACTAACCAACCAAACAAACAAACACCAACTACCTGAGGATGCTGGGAAATAAATAGCATCCAAATGGTGGCAGATAGCCCTCCTAATGTGAAGAAAGGCCAATTTGGTGGTGATGAGCTCTGGTTTTTCTCCTCCCACCCCTCTGTTTTCTAAGTCTTAGTGTTAAACCAAGTACACTCCAAAGTAGGAAACTATAGAGCAGATGGTGTGAGAAAAAAACTCCAGAAGATGTCTGTCTTTCAGGTTAAAGGACAGGAATAAAAACAAACAAACCTGTGAATCAGTGGGTGTAGAGAGAATCCTTGCAGGGATTTTCCTCTATTTTTTCTCCAATACCTGTTCCACCAAATAATGCACTATTGTGAAGTTGGCGTGAGCACCTACAGCCCTAGGAGGAAAGTGGGGCTTGGAAAGGAGTATGTGGGGGCGGGGGGAGGAATCCCAGGTATGCTGTCTTCTCTCTGCCTCTCTACTCCGTCCTGAGGACAGGCATCGTGGTGTGGAATGACAGAGAAGGTTAGAATTCTGAGAGAGTGGAGTCTCTCTAGACAGAAGAATCCAGAAAAGGAGGTCTGGATGTTTGTGGAGGTGGAGACTACGGGAAAAAGTTGCAGAAGGGTCTATGGTTGGGACGACCTTGATGTTGAGACTGTACAGAATACACCAGACCAGTCTAGCACTGGCTTTGAGAACTGATGTTCCATAAAATCCACAGCCCTGGTCCAGGAGCAGATCATGAGTGAAGAGTAGACCAAAGAGCATAGCAAACACTGTGAAAATTGAGCCAGTGTTGGAACTACCATCCCAGGCACAAGACAGAATTCATGACCTAACTCTTTAGATTGAGCAAATGGTAAAACAAAGATAAAAACCAATGTTCTTCAGAGAATTTTAACATGAGCCAGAGTCACACAACATAACATCTGAAGTTATCAGAAAATTTGTGACCAATTCTTTTTTTTTAAACAAGAAACCAATATTCCATTTATTGTTTAGTTCTACATACATAATGAATATACTATGCTTGACACTTTCTAACGCAGATTCTATGAAAAAGACCATGGATACTATACGTTTAAACATTAATAATACATGCAAATGCTATGAATTACTACCAATAGAAGATGAAATCTATGAGAGAATGAAAACCAAATTTTATTTTATTAATATTGTAGTTTTCATACCTTTATTTATTTATTTATTTTTTATCTTGTATCGATTTTATTTTTTTTAAATACACGATAGCAGTGGAATGCATTACAATTCTTATTACACATATAGAGCACAATTTTTCATATCTCTGTATATAAAGTATGTTCATGCTAATTTATGCCTTTATACATGTATTTTTTTGCATTACAATTCTTAATACACATATATACCACAATTTTTCATATCTCTGTTTGTATATAAAGTATGTTGATACCCAATTCGTGTCTTCATACATGTATTTGGATAATGATGTCCATCATATTCCACCATCCTTGCTAATCCCCTGCCCCCTCCCTTTCCCTCCCACCCCACTGCCCTATCTAGAGTTCATTACTCTTCCTCCCTACTCCACTATGAGTCAGCCTCCTTATATCAGAGAAAATATTCTGTATTTGTTTTTTGGGATTGGCTAACTTCACTTAGCATTATTTTCTCTAATGTGACCAATTCTTAAGAGAACATCCAAACAACAGATGTCAACTCTGACATGACAGGCTGTAGAGCCACTACTAAAACAGTGATCCATGAATTAAAGGTGAACTTCTTTTTTTTTTTTTTTTTTGCGGTGCTGGGGATAGAACCCAGGGCCTCATGCATGCTAGGCAAGTACTCCACCACTGAGTTACAGCCCCACCCTGTCAAAGCAAACATTTTTGAAATAAGTGTAAATACAGGAATTCTCAGTGGAGAGATAGGAATTATAAAAACAGAACCCAAACATAAATTTTAGGACTGAAAAAAATGCAATATCTGAATTTAAAATAAATTGTTAGTTTGACTCAGTTAGATGGAGCTGACAGAGGAAATATCTGTGAACTTGAAGAGAGAAGAATAGAAATAATTCCATCTGAAGAGCAGAAAGAAATTAAAAATAAAATATATAGATCCTCAGGGACCTGTAAGACAATATGAAAAATTTCAACATTTGTGTTTTTGATCTTCTAATAGAGACGAGAATATGGTGCTAAAAATTGAAAATAAATGGCTAAAAATTTCCTTGATTTGGTGAGAAACATAAACGTATATATCTAACAATCTCAATAAAATCTAAATAAGTTAAATGCAAAGATACTATCCCTATGAATGAAGAATGTATTCCAACCTCCTCTGTGTGTCCTATTACAAAAATTAACCCAAACTAGATCAAAGATGTAAATGTAAGTCCCTTCAGTGAAAACATAGGCATAAGTCTTTTTAAAACTGGATTAGGCAGTGGTTTCTTAGATATACAAAAAAAGTACAAGCAACGAAAGAAAAAAATATATAATCTGTGTATCATCAAAGTAAAAAATGTGCTTCACAAGACACCATTAATCATGAAAAAAGAAAACCAACAGAATGGAAGAAAATATTTTTAAATCATATATCTGATAAAGGACTTGAATTCATAATCTATAAAGAACTATTATAATGCAATAATAACCCAATTTTTAAAAACAGACAGATACTCTGAATACAAAATTCTATAAAGAAGATATACAGATATCAGACAAGCTCATTAAAGAGATTCTCAGTAGAATTAACTCTTGGGGAAATACAAATCAAAAGCACAATGAGATACCACTCCATTCCCATCAGGATTGCTATAATCAAAAATACAGAATTAACAAGTGTTGGTGAAGATGTAGAGAAATTAGAATCTTCATGCACTGCTGGTAAGAATGTACAATGGTGCAGCCTCTTTGGAAAATACAGTTGTGGTTTTTCAAACTATTAAACACAGATTTATCATACTATTGATCCATTTCATTCATAAAAACATATATGCACACACACTCATATCAACTTGTACGCACATGTTCTTAGCAGCATGGCTCATGTAGTCAAATTGGAAATAACTCAATATCCTTGATTTGGTGAATGAATTAATGACATGTGGCACATTCATACAGTGGTATATAATTTGACAATTAAAAAAAAGTGAAGTGCTAACCCATGCCTCAAGGTGGATAAATTTTAACACATAATGTTAGGTGAATGAAGTCAGTCATAGTAGACCACATATTTGAGAATGCAGTTTTTCTGACAAGTCCAGAGTGGTAAGAGAGCATATTAGTCATTGCCCACAGCTGGTAAGGGAGGAGAATGTGAGGGTGGTGCTAACAGCTAAGAAAAGAGGGTTTCTTTTGGAGAAATGAACGTATTCTACAATTGACTATGATGAGGTCACACAACTGTGAATACACTGAAATCTGTTGAATTGCAGCAAGTGGGTGAATTGTATGGTGTACGAATTCTATCTCATTAAAGCCATCAAAGAAGAATACGTGCCAGACATATTATAATCAAACTGCTAAAAAAAATCAAAGATCTTTAATGATTTCAGAAAAAAACCCAACATATTACTAGAAGGAGCAATTATTTTTATAAATGCAAATTTCTCATCAGAAACCATGGAAGCAGAAGGCAGAAGAACCGTATATTCAAAGTCCTGAAAGAATAAAATTACAAACCAGGAAGTCTTCATCCAGTGAAATTACCCTTCAGGAATCAAGGCAAAATAAAAACATTCTTGGATGGAAAAACCAAAAACAAACAAACAAATACCTAAGGATTCATCACCAGCAGATCTACTGTAAAAATGAATGCTGATACATTTTTTTTTAAGGAAAATGGGAAGTCATATTGGGGGGGAAACTTGGAGCTTTAGGAATGAAGATGAACAGAATTGATAAAGATCTGGGAAAATGTAATGAGCTGTATCTCCATCTGTTAAGTTCTTTAAAATACGCATGACTGTTTAATGCAAGTATCCTAACATTGGGGAGTTTCAATATGTACTCTAACAAGAAGGGGGGAGAACTGAGGAGGGGTCTATGTGATATTTGAAGTGGTAAAACATTACTAGATTGTGCAAAGTTTATATGCATATTGTAATCCCTAGAAAAACCACATATATATATATATCTGAAAAGCCATTGTGGGGTGGGGTCCCTGAGGAATGAGTAGGTAGGATTTCACTGTGTTAACAACCAGATAGATTTTCTCTCCTTTCTTCTGTCTCTTCTATTCCTAATTCATTTCAAAGTGTTCCTGGTCACAGCTCACTTAACTTGTTTCTTGACCCATTAGTGGGTTGAGAGTTCTAGTTTGATAAGTACTTGCAAAGGCTAAAACTGGCCATGAATTGAAGTTTCAAGAAAGAAATTCTCAGACTGTGTCAGTGATATCAGGTCCTCATAAACCTTCAATTCCTCAGAGGTGAGCTGGGGGGAAAACTCTGACTCCCAGAAGAAAGCCTCTTTATCACAGATGTAAGTCCAGGTAGAGAGGAAAAACTAAGTGAATAACAATCTCTCACTGGAAATTCTGTAGCTTTGTGTGGTTAGGTCCAGACATTAGACAAGGTCTATGACCATAGTATCCAAGCTAAGAATTTAATTTAAACTAGACCTGAGTGAGTAGTATCCTTGGATACAGTAAGGATCAAACTGAGATGATCTCTGGAGGAATGCACTTTAAATATCTCCTTCAAGTAATTTTGAAAAGTGGAGTTCTAAGGAACTTGAATTCATGGTTTAAAAAAAAATCATCAAATTAGAAAGCTAGCAGAAACAAACAGTTACACACTCCCCTGGATTCTGTCAAAATCAAACTGAAATAATCTCTGGAGGAATGCACTCTAAACATCTCCCTTGAGGAATTCTCAGGTGTGAAGTTCTAAGAAATCTGAGTTCATGATGCTTAAAAAAAAATCATTATACTGTACATGAGAGTTGGTGGAAACAAACAGTGGTAGACCCAGACCTAGAAATTCTTCACCTGCTGGACTTACCTGGAATGAAACACCAAATAAGGCTGTTTAAGTCTTTAAGGACATAAATTGGAGACTGGAAGCGTGAGAAGAAATGAGGCAGTCAAAATTAACCAGCCGAATTCATTGAAGAAGCAGATAGAATTTCTCAGACAAGAAAGATACTAATTGAAGTTAAATATCTCTCAAGATGGAATGTGGTGACTTGCTTTGGAAGAATAAAATAGAGAAAGGAAAAAAAAATAGTATCTCTAAGTTGAAGAATCCTGGTAGACACTACGTTAATCAAATGATAAAGGTCAATGTTACCAGAGATATCATGTATCTCTGGCAGGACTTGATGAGCAGGGAAATTCACTTTTGTGGTCTTTTCTAAGACCCATCCATACCCCCATCTTTTTTTTAAAGTATGTGTTTATTTATTTATTTGTTCTTATTAGGTATGTATGATAGTAGAATGCATTTTGATTCACTGTCCACAAATGGAGGACATCTTTTCATTCTTCTCTACAAGATTTAGAGTCACACCCCATGTGCAGTCATACATGTACCTAGGGTAATGATGTCCATCTCATTCTACCATCTTTCCTGCCCCCCTGTCACCTCCCCTCCCCTCCCACCCTTTGCCAAATAAAATTTCCTCCATTATTTCTATGCCCACCACCCATTATGGATTAGCATCCACTTATCAGAGAGAACATTCGACCTTTGGTATTTTGGGACTGGCTTGCTTTGTTTAGTATGATACTCTGCAACTCCATCCATTTACCTGCAAATGCCATGATTTTATTCTCTTTTAATGCTGAGTAATGTTCCATTGTGTATATATACCACAGTTTCCTTATGCATTCATCTATTGAATGGCATCTAGGTTGGTCCCCAAATTAGAGAAAACCAAATTGAGGGATATTCTACAGTTTTGCCGATCAGTGTGACTCAAGACTCTGTAAAACATGGAAATAGAGATAAGCTGAGAAACTTTGGGGGGAGGGACTGGGGAATCATGGAAAGTAAACATAATGCCACACCCTGGGTTGGATCCAGAGGACATTCATGGAAATCCTGGTGAAGACACACCATGTTTGAAGTTTAGTTCATGAGATTGTACCTATGGAAGTTGCTGTGTTTTGACAAATGTGTGACGGTCATGTAAGCTGTTAGCAATGAGGGAAACTAGGTAAATGTTTTCTGGGAATGCTGTGTATTATATTTCCAAATCGTTTATAAATTTCAGCTTATTCCAAGAAAAAAAAATTTGTTAAAAGCAATGACTCAGAAATGTGATAGGAAGAGGTCTGAGCGGTGTGTGATCAGGTACAGAAGGAATAGGCAGGAGAGGAGCCCAGAAAGAGCTGGTTGGAGGTGAGCATAAGCCAGGAGAGTAATGGGTTGTAGGGCTCAGAGACAATCTCCAGATGGAAGGACCCTTTGTACAGTGAAGCCACAGGGAGACACCCCCAGATGAAGACAGAGAAGGATATGTCCCAGTGGGAGATAAACAAAAGCTGGCAATTTTAAAGCTCAAGACACACCAAGATAAGGACTGAGAGGTATCCTTCATTTTGGTAGCATAGAGGTCATGGGGTCTTGGACATGAGCAGCCTGATGGGAACAGTGAGAGGAGAAGCTCCATAGGAGTAGGTAGAAGGTGGTTGGAAGTAAGTTTGTGATGAACTGGTGGGGGATGGGGTGCTGGCTTTAGGAGGGATCATAGGGACCTGAGGGATGGGAATTTAAAGTGAAAAGGTTTTCCTGTGTCTACAGCATCCAGATTCCTTTCCTCCTTTTTTCCTCCCATTGAGATGGCTTGGCCATCATTCACAAACAAGGCGCTGCTGAGGGTCATCTTGCTCTGCTGATGCCATTGCTTCTTGAGGACACACTGGCCTAGGATGCAGCAAAGCCCATTCTTATGGTAGCCTGTGGGTACAGCCTGGGGATTGCAGCAATGGTCCAGCGGAGGCTTGCGTTGTTCTGCTGCCCCTTTAGGATAGGATTCAGCCCACTGCAGGGAGAGAGCTGTAGAAGCACCTGGGCCCACACTTATTGTCCAAAGCAAATCCTTATTGAACTTGACTTTATGCAACAATCCCTTGAAGGAAGGAGGTTTTTCTACCCTAGGGTTGGACATGACTGAGGCTTCCCTAATTACTCATGTTGCTGTTTGGTGGCAGAGTTTCAACAATGTAACAACAGCTAACTCTAGTTGAATGGGTTTTGTGCCAGACACTATTTTAAACGCTTTCCATGAGTTAACTCATATAATCATTAGAGCAGTTCTATTCTTACAGGAAATGCAAGATGAGGAAATGCAAGCACAGACAGATGGAGAACTTTCCTGAATCATGGAAGTAAGTTTGTGATGGATTCAGACAGGAGTCCGCCCTCAATACCGCACTCCCAGACCTTGCACACACTCGCTCTGTTTAGAATCTCATGTTGCTTAAGAAAGGCACCAGGGAGAACAACACAAGGTCTAGTAATTTCACAATGAATTGTGTTTATTCAAAGGCAAGAGAGCTTGTGTATTCTATGAACACATGCACAATGTAAGCCATTTAGAGAGGAAGAAAAACAAGAAAGAAACAGTGAACGGCCCTAAACACTTCCCATTCTTTATGGCAATTGCTTGTGCATCTTATGAATGGAGTACTGGAACACAGGAGTGTATGTGATCCTAATGTGTAATTTTTATAGCCTTTGGCATGGTGCTTGAGACATATGGATATTCTGACAATATTTGCTATATGTGATGGTGTTGATGGTGTCAACCAGAATTGCCAAATATTTTCTATAAAGGACCATATAGTAAATTATTCAAGGTGTTATAGTTCACATAATCTTTGTCACAATTACTCAACTCCCAGTAGCATGAAATCAGTCCCAGAAAATAAGTAAATAGACGTGGGAGTATTTCAATAAAGCTTTATATACAATATGAGGTTGAGGACAGATTTGGGGTAGAGTTCACCAATCCCTGGCTTAATCTGTTCGTACTTAGTATGGGTGACTGAATGTATGCGCACACGCACACACACAGACCATGTACATGTATGTGGATATGTATTTATACTAGTCTATGCCCATTTATGTGTACACATGTTACATACAGTTCCCAGTTTGGAAAAGTTTAAATTAACAACTTTTTGACTTGGCAATGGTACGAAAACAATATGTATTCAGTAGAAACCACACTTCAAATGGTCATGAAAGTGGGGTCCCCACCATGGGATAGGTGCCTTTATAAGGAGAGAAGCAGAGAGGAGTGCTCTTTCTCCATGGCCATGAATGCACGTGAGCAACCCAGCGGTGGACCCTCACCAGACACCATATCTGCTGGCAACTTGATCTTGGACTTGCAGCCTTTTTAACTGTGCCTGAGCTGACTAAGAGACAGGGTCAGGTTACTGAGGATCATTTCTGTGGAAGGAATATAGGAGCATTAAAGAGAGAAGGGGAATCAAAAGCCTAAACATAAAAGCTAAAACTATAAAATTCTTCTAAGAAAACATAAGGGAAAAACTTAGTGACATTGAAATCTGCCAGATTTCTTAATATGACCACAAACATATAGGTGACAAAAATACATACATTGGATTTCAACAAAATAAAAAACTTGCATGCATCAAAGGACACTATCAATAGAGTGAAAAGCCAATCCATGAAATGGGAGAAGATATTTATAAATCATGAATCCAGCATATATATATATATATATATATATATATATATATATATATATATATATATATATATATATATATAAACAACATCTACAAACTAAGAGCAAAAAATTTTAGAACCAAATTAAAAAATGCACCAAGACCTTGAATTGATATTTCCCCAACAGGATGCACAAATGGCCAGATAAGTACGTGTAAAGATGCTTAGCCTAATAGTCATTAAAGAAACAAAAATCCAAACTACAATAAGATACTACTTCACATGCATTAGGACGGCTATTACTTAAAAACAAAATGACTTGACACTTATGGGTGCCTGCATACAAATACATACACCCATGAAAATAACAGGCATTGGTGAGGGCACAGGGAATTTGGAATTGTTGTGCATTGATGGTGAAGATTTAAAATGCTGCTGCTATTGTGGAAAATAATAAGGCTGTTTCTCCCAAAATTAAACATAGTGTGAAATGATCCAGCAATTCCACTCTTTATACTATCCATTTTTTTTTTTTTTTTTTGGTACCAGGGATTGAGCTCAGGGGCACTTGACCACTGAGTGACATCCCCAGCCCATTTTTGTATTTTATTTAGAGACAGGGTCTCACTGAGTTGCTTAGCACCTTACCGTTTCTGAGGCTGGCTTTGAACTTGAGATCCTCCTGTCTTAGCCTCCCGAGTCTCTGGTATTGTGCCACTATGCCTGGCCATCCAGATTTTAGACTCAAACAGATATTTGTACACTCACGAACACAGCAGTGTTATTCATATAGTCAATGATAGAAGCAACCCTTCTACCAACGGATAAGCCAAATATAGAAGGTACACTGTACCTGTACACCAAATGGAATATTGCTTAACCTTAAAAAGGAAGAGCACTTGAACATCTGCTTCAACATGGACGGATGTTGAGGACATAGTGCCAAGTGAAATAAGCCAGTCACATTTTAAAGACTAATACTGCGTGATTCCTTCTGCCACGAGGTATCCAGAATAGTCCAATTTAGAAACAAACGGTGTTTGCCAGGGGCCAGAGGGAGGGGAAATGGGGAGTTTTGTTTAACGGGTAGAGCTTCAGTTTGGGAGGATGGAGAGAGTTCTGGAGATGGACGGTGGAGATGGTGCCCTACAATGTGAATGGGTTTAATGTCATGAAACTGCACTTTCACATGTCTACAATGGCAGCGTTTGTCACATGTCTTTTACCACAACAAAGAGAGAGAGAGAGAAAAAAAGGGGGGGCAACGCATGCTCAGAAGATGCTCAAAGAGGTCTCTACTAAGAACTAAATTATATGCCTCATTCTGGAGACTCAAAGCTAGGTCTAGCTTTGCCTTCTGTCCCTCGTTGACCTGGCTGTAATCAGAAAGGAATGACCCATTAGTGGTACAAAGGAAGCATCAGTGTTGGCACCCCAAAATACGTAAATCAAGAGGACACTCGGTCCCCATGTTTGAATTTTTGATTTATTGGGATAGGTTTCTGATTGCTTTAGAAAACTTAAGCAGAGTTTTCTTGTATTTCATTCCGACTAGGGATGCATAATTTTGCCATTTTTAGCAAGATTTGCTTTGAGTGGTCTATTTGACTAAGACTTAAGTGGTTTTATCATTTGTGTTTGTTTTCTCCTTTTATGGTTGGTTGTCTGTTAGAAAGGAAATTGCGTATTTACCTTTCACCCTCTTAGAGAATCAGCAACTAAGTACCGTGACCAGGATTCAGGCCATGCTCTTGCTGGCTTGACCATGGCCTGACCCTGTTGCTATTGATATGGGGTCTTGGATGGCTGAACTGGAACAAAGTGGAAAGATCACTTCCGAGAGACAACACTAAATTTGATTTAACTACTGCTACTACCACTTCAATGAAGGAGAAGGCAGGGGAGGAGGAGGCATTATTATTGGAGGGATAATTTATTGAACACTTATGTGGCAAACACTGAAATAAAATCTTAGTGTAGATTATTCCCAGGATGATTTGGTGAGGTAATTTTTATTATCCACATTTTACAGAATAGGAAACTGAGATTCAGAGAGGTTAAGTGCTTTTACCAGGTCACACCTCTGCCTGGCAGAGCGGGAATGGGAAACGCAGTTAAATCTCCTGCCCCTCATTTCCCATTTTTATTGTTAGTGCCACTCAACAGCTGGATGAACTTGATGATACCCGAAGCATTCAGAGACAGCACAATAGTCAGATAGAGATAAACAGCATTTATCTATTATATGCCACGCCCAGTGTCCAGAGCCCATAACTCTGTGGAGCATCCTAGTAGCATACCAAAGCAGTGGTATTTCATAGATCACGTTTGATAGATTCTGCTGTAGCTGTGACCCCTGTTTTCCTAGGCTGCTTCTCAGCAAAAATCAAGTCAAAGCAAACCAAACCACTTCAGAGGTTGGTGGATGATTACAAGGGCTGTTAATTATCAACTGAATAATTGGCAATGGTTAGTATAAGCTCTTTCTGGCCCTACAGGATTGCATGCTGTATGTATAGTCAGAGCCCCAGCATGTGATCTCCAAGACCAACTGATGACGACATCTCTGGGACTGCATCTTTGGATGACAGGCTTCTGCAGTGTAGGAGTGATGGTTGGCTTAATAATAATTTTCTGTAGTCATTCTGCCCCTCTCAGAGTAACCTCATGCTGTCATTTCCACACGTTAATGTCTCGACTGAGGTCAGTTGCTTCACCTGGCTGACTGTTAGGGGAGAGGTCCTTCTGGGCACAAATGCCAGAGTATGTTTCATGTGGGCCTGACCTCTGAGATGTCATCGCCAGGCTGGATAGAGTGAACTTCCCCTGAAAAGCCTTCTGAGATCAGGAGTCCTAAGGGCAACTGCAGTCTTTCTACAAAAACAGGTTCTGTTGAAGGGCATCTAGTTTGGTTCCATTGCTTAGCTATTGTGAATCAAGCTGCTATAAACATTGATGCGGCTGTGTCACTGTGTTATGCTGATTCTAAGTCCTTTGGGTATATGCTGAACAGTGGGATAACTGGGTCAAATGGTGGTTCCATCCCTAGTTTTTTGACGAATCTCCATGCTCTTTCCAGAGTGGTTGCACCAATTTTCAGTCCCACCAGCAATGTATGAGCATTCCCTTTTCCTCACATCCTCGCCAACATTTGTTGTTACTTGTATTGTTGATAATTGCCATTATGACAGGAGTGAGATGGAATCTCCATGTAGATTTAATTTTCATTTCTCTAATTGCTAGAGATGTTGAGCATTTTTTCATATATTTTTTGACTGTTCATTTTTCTTCTTTTGAGAAGTGTCTGTTCAGTTTCTTTGCCCATTTATTGATTGGATTATTTTTTGGGTTGTTTCTTTGGTGTTAAGTTTTTTGAGTTCTTTGTATATCTTGAAAAATAATGTCATATCAGAGGTGCGGGTAGCAAAGATTTTCTCCCCTTCTGTACATTCTCTCTTCACACCCATGATTGTTTCCTTTGCTGTAAAGAAGCTTCTTCATTTGAAATCATCCCATTTATTGAGTTTTGGCTTTATTTCTTGTGTGCTTTAGGAGTCCTGTTCAGGAAGTCAGTTCCTGTACCAATATGTTGAAGTGTTAGGCAAACCTTTTCTTCTAGTAGGTACAAAGTTTCTGGTCTAATTCTTAGGTCTTAGGATAAAGAAATCATGGTATATATACACATAGTGGAATTTTACACAGCCATAAAGAAGAATGACTTTATGACATTTGCCGGTAAATAGATGGATCTGGAGACTACCATGCTATGCAAAGTAAGCCAGTCCCCTCAAACCAAAGGTCGAATGTTTTTGCTGATTTGTGAAAGTTAAACTACAATACAGGAGGAAGAGGGAAAGAAGAGAAGTTCAGTAGGTTAGAGAAAGGAGAACAAAAGGAAGGGAGAGGGATAGGAATAGGAGAAACAGTAGAGTGCATCTGACATAATTTTCATATGTACACCTAGGAAAATACCTAAGTGAACCTCACTATTGTGCTCACCCATAATAATGGGATCCTAATTAGAATAAGATACATTCAATGCTTGTATAATCGTATTATTGGAGGATTAATTTATTGAGCACTTATGTGGCAAACGCTGAAATAAAATCTTAGTGTAGATTATGAATTTGTGAGGTAACATTATTATCCACATTTTATAGAACAGGAAACTGCATGACTGAGAAGAACCAATAAAAATAAAATTACAAAAGAGGTCCTGGTCTCTCTGGATGATGCCCTTCACTTTATCTGGGTCCAGAGCTGCTCTTTGGACAGCTGTTCTGGAAGCCCCTTCTCTCCTTGCTAAGCCTGTTTTCCTTCTGAGCTCTGCAGGTATGTGTAAAATGGAGTTCTGGAGGCATCTGTCTTCCCAGGAGGGGACAGAGGCATCACAGCAACACCCCAGCTCCACACTTGATCCGATTCCCTTCCTTCAGCTGTGCATGATGCTCTGCTGGTTCAACAGAAGCATGACTGTCCTGAGTCTCCAGAAGGCTCCTGTTATTAGAATATAAGTCAGTTGCCGCCATCGTCAATTTCCTCATTTAATTCAATCCTCATCATGACCCTATAAAGCCAGGGTCATATGCACACATACACACACACACACAAAATCTGAAAACTGAGATTCAGTGACAGGAAGTTGAATCCTGGTCATAGTTGATTCTGTGGCCCTGGTGTGCAGCAATGGTACCTCCCAACAGACAGATCCAGTACGCACAGCTCCGGACAAAAGCATCATCCATCTGTGGCTGTATTCTCCCTCCCCAAGCCCAACTTTCCAGACATCCACTGACTCCTATGGGCTTTCTTCACAGTGCACAAGTTAGCACTTACTGGAAGCTTTCCATAGTTAGGAAAGCCACTTTTCAGGTGCTAAGGAACTTACTCAGGAGTAAGGTGGCCTCACTCAGGTACATGTGGCATGAGCCTGGCTCACAGGTGCTCATTGTCCCTCCATCACCCTCTTCTGCCTCTCCTGCCTGAGACCCTGTGACAGACACACAGAGGAGTAGGTCCACCATGTCCAGGTGGGACCTGGTAGAGCATCTTCTGCTGTCAGAAATGCTGAGATTATAGAGGTTCTGCTCCCTCGAGTCACCTGGGCTTCCTGGAGACGTCTGCTGTGTTGATTGCAGATGAACAAGGACGTGGCTGGATGGCTGAGGGCATCTATTCCAGGTCAGAGCTTCATCATGGCACAATGAGCTTTTTGCTCAGTCTAATCACAATCAGACCATTAAAAAAATCCTTTAATGCCACAGAGTCAATGGCTGTCAGAACTGGCTTGTCTGCCCTCATGAGAACTGATTGTTGCTCTCTGGGGCAAGGCAGTCCAGAGGAAACTGGGATGTGGACCAATGATTTGTTCATATCATGCTCCTTAAGCTACAGAAGACTATTTCCAGATGTTAACATCTGTGCTCTTGAGGGGCTTCTGTGTTTCACTGGAGCCTAGGGAGGACTTTGCTTATTGTTTTTGTTGTTAAAAGATCCCAATGGCTCAGGCCCTCTCCACCCTTCCCACTCTGGACCTTCCTCTGAGTCCAGCCTCCTAGGTACCATTCCCCTAGGGCTCTTAGAAACCAGCTGCAGACACCACCTCCCTTTAATCGATGGCCCAAAGCTAACTACATTTATTCCTGTTCCCCACCCCCCTTCATTGCTTAGCCCTATTTCTGAATTCCCACCTTCACTTTGCCTCTGAGTCGTTGGCTCTTGGAGACCTATGGAGCTGTTCTTCCTTTATCCTGGACGGGGCTTGTACACACTTTGACTTCAGCATCTCACCTCCCCTTCCTGCTCTCTAATGATCCTTGGCTGGAAGCTGGAAGCACCCTGGAAATCTAGACATCTTTGTAAAATGGTGATGCTGGCGTGACCACTTTGTTCACAGGGCGAGTTTTAAGTCCACTTCTGCTACCTGGGGTTGGATGTCATTGTCCAACGCCTTCTTGATCATCTGCCCCTCTTCATGCTATGGAGGAGTCTTTGCCGGGTGTAGAGAAAGGGAACCATGCATTTGTCAGGGGATCGCATGCCATCCTTTGCCACAAAATCCCCATAGGGTTTGCAGTGTGTGTGTTTTCTAAGCCTGAGGCTTCTGAGGCTCACCTCTAGGCTTGCCATGTTCAGGAGATAGGCCCTGATGAGTCAGGATTCTTTTTGATTGTTAAGTGGAGGAAACCCAGCTCAAACCCACATGAGCCAAGAAGTAATGTATTAACTCATGTCACTGAGAAGTTCACAGAAGTTTAATTTCAGGCATCACTCAGTTCAGGGACCCTAGATAACTCTATCTGGTCTCTCTCTCTCTCTCTCTCTCTCTCTCTCTCTCTCTCTCTCTCTCTTTCTCTCTCTGTCTCTCTGGTTTATTCTTTTTATATATACATGACAGTAGAGTATATTTTCACATAATATATGTACATGGAATATAACTTCCCATTCTTGTGGTCATACATGATGTGGAGTTTCACTGGTCATGTATTCATATATGAACATAGGAAAGTTATGTCAGATTCATTACTGTCTCTCCTGTTTCCATTTCCCCTCCCCTCGCTTCATTCCCCTTTGTCTAATCCAATGAAATTCTATTCTTGCCTCCACCCCACTTATTGTGTGTTAGCAGCTGCACATCAGAGAGAACATATTACACTACATTTCTCCATCTCTTGGTTCTTCGTTGCTTTCTTTCTTATTTTGCAGGTAGTTGCTTCCAGGTAGGAGGAAAAGATAGCTACTAGCTCTCACATTTAATTTCCCAAATCTTCCCAATTCCAGCATATATATAATTTCCACCCTCTCATCTCTGATTTGTCCTGTCTGGGTGATATATCTATCCCTGGAGCTATCACTATGTTCAAAACAATTGATCTATTCAGATCTGGATGTATTGTTCTGGGTAAGTTATAAAGAAAAGGGGTTTTTATTTTGGCTCAACGATCTGGTCCATGGTTGAGGGGATGCATCTGGTGATGGCCTTCTCACCAGCAGAGTCGTGAAGTGATATAGGGCATCACAAAGCAAGAGATGGGAAGTGCCTGTGTGTGTATGTCTTCTGGTCTCTCTCCCTCTTCTTATACATACACCAGTATACAATTACAGAAATGCCCCTCTGATGACCTTGTCTAATCCTCATCACTTGACAAATGCCCTACTTAGAAACGTCGTAGTCAGATTAAGTTTCCATCCTCCAAAGGCTTTACAAGGGGATTAAAGTGCAACTTGAGTTTCAGAAGGGACAAACTGTATTCCAACCATGGCACTTGGTCACTGGGCCACTGCAGCAATCATGGGAAGGGGCCAATAGCCAGAGAAAAGGGACCCAAGGAGTAGCACTCCAGGACAGCCACCAGCCAATGGTAGCCAAGGTCTCACAAATGGTAGGCAAGCAAGACCACTCCTCAAACTGCGGTGGAAGGTGGGTGGCCCGTAAGGAATAGGTGCTTCCTGCTCACCTGGGGCCTTTCTCAGTCATTTCTTTAGTCAGTAGAAAGATAAGTTCATATGGAACCACGGTCAGCTATGTTCTTCGTCTCTGCATCCCCTGAAGACTCCATGAGCAATTCTCCACTTTTAGCCTGTGATGATCCTGAATGACTACACCAGCCCCTCCATTGAGGCTAACAAAGGAAAATTAAGCAACTAATTTAGGCAACTAACACTAATGTTTTCCATCATATTTCCTAGGACACCTCACATTACCTGTCCACGTCATTAGCACCTTCATCAAGGGAGACAACTGGGTACGTGATCTTCTTTAATATAGGATATAAACAGGCTTAATCTCTGTGATTAAAAAAATGGCCTTATGTTTAGAGAGTTTGCAATCATACACATTAGCTACTCCAAAGAAATGAAAAAAAAAACAACAACAACAGTAGGATAGCTGGCCTCAAGCAGAAAAATATAAGTAAATTTGTACAGAGTGCCAGGAAGCCATTTCATTTGAATCTCAACATTGCTTCACAGATGGTCTGTTAGCCCGATGCATTCATGATAGGTGTGATTTTCCACTTGGGTCCCCACTGAACTGTGCTATCACTTAAGTGGTTTCTTGTTCATCTCCTTGAAAAAAAAATAAAGACCCTCACAAATAACCTACAGAGCTAGCTGGGTTTTTTTGGGCAAGTGAACACACAAAATCATCCTTATGCTCTGACTAAGACACTTGTGAGTTTACATTAAGCCATAGATAGATTATTTGTTGCTTTTTTAAAAAAGCCAATTTACTTCCCAGTGTTGATGCTTAATTGAATCCAAAGCACCACTCTGCATCACCAGCACATGTCTTCAAGGAAAACAAGAGGCAATGTGCAGAACTGAAGCTCAGGGCGGCGATGAAAACAGGCAAATCCATAACTCATATTTTATGCACCTCTCATTTCAATTAGCAAAATGTGTCCATTTCTTCCTTTTCTCTGTGTGAATCTCCCACTAATAAACAATCTTGATGCATCAGACAATAAGGAGAATATATCTTGTAGATGCACCAATTTGCATTAGCTGTCACCCAGAAGGCTGAAATACAGAATAAATAACATGCACAGAGTCGGCACAGTGAGCTGGAGGGTTGCTGATTGAGAATTGCTTTTATGGTGAATGTGTGTGTGTGTGTGTGTGCATGTGTACAGTATTATTTCTAACAAGACATTAACAGGCTAATAGGGCTGTCAATGGCTGTAAAACATGTAATGGTTTGCTATTTGTCTTTGCTGCAAGGGAAGCATGTTCTTGTGCCATTGTATTGGAAGGGGCTGTCCTAGTAACTGTGCATATGTTCAAGAAAATATGGATATAATGGACACATTTTGGTGGACAACAGCTTCATGGAAGGTCCTTGTCTGTCTTTCTGGCTGTCTCATCCCCAGTGAGTCAGAACTAAAAAATGAACCAGGAGGAGCCAAATTGCACTTTTTCCTGCTTGTGTTATGTTTGAAGCAAAGAAATGAATACGACAATCAGATTTACATGATGGCATTGGAAGTTCTTTGAAGCTAGACACACCTCTCTGTGTCTTACCTGGAAATTACATTCTCAGTAAACTAAGCTCAGCCAAGTATGCTTTTTATTCTTAGGGCAAGTAGTCCAAGTCTTTCAGAAAGCCTCAAAATTGATCCTAATAAACACACCTCTTTGGTTTTAGGTGAAGCTATTCTCTTCTGTCACTTCTCTGGCCTACTATGAAGCTATCTGCTCCTTATTCTGGGCGAACAGAGTTTGCAGAAGACCAAGGGGAATGATAACTGTTAGCATGATTTGTAAAGATAAAAGTAGAAATGTAGAAATCCACAGGTTTATGAAAATTATGGGCATTATAGAAAATCCAGTACCCCTGGTGCTTACTCCAACATATGAGCTACTGAGCATCTACTTCATCAATGGGAAATGTCCTAGGTTTTTTGGCATCTTGTTCTGTTCTTAATATTGTCTAGGGGAAGAATCTTGAAAGTCTTTAAAGACTGGGTCATCTTCTGGTTACTCATCTACAAAGTAGAGACAATAATAATAACCTTTTTTCCCAGGTTATTATAAGGTCCAAGTGAGCTACTGTGTGCCAATATCAGCACATACTAGGGACAGGTTAAGTGTTTTGCAGGTTAGAAGACACAAAGCTGAACAAATCATAAACACATGGTTCAGGAATCTATTTTCAGCATCTCAGCTTATTTCTTTACTGCTTGATTTTTTTTTAAAATTTTCAATAAAAAAAACTCCCTCCCACCTAAGCTGTTGAAAGGGCCACCTGGACTGTTTCTGTGGGGGATCTTTTTCTGACCCAGCCTCCCTGTCCCCAGAGGTGGGAAAGGGCGGGGTAATTGGCTGTCAGAGTCTGGTTAGTGGAGGTCAGGGTATTATCCAGCTGGCCCACCCAGGGCTTGCCGTACAACTGGTTGTGATTACAGAGTCCATTCAAGCTTGAAAATGGCCGGGATGCAGAGAGATGGAAACTTCTAATCCCCAGCCAGCCAGGCTGAGAAGATGGATACCACACTGAAGGCTCTTCCAGAATCTCCCTGAGGGAGAACAATCTTCAGGATGTGTTCACTGAGAACAACTTGAAGACCAGCAGCTATGTCCTGTAGCAAAAACCCAGGGTTCCAGGGATAGAACTGGGCTCCAGGGAGCCAGACTCTCCTTGTAGAAGGCTGGGGGTGGGGGTGTATGTGCATGTAAGTGTGTGCATGTGTGAGTTACGTCTGTTGCATCTGTGAAGGTAGCTGTATACATGTGTGCATGTGTGTTTTGTGTGCATGGTGATTCCAGAGAGGCTGTCAGGGCTTCTTGGCTATCCAGGACTTATATGGTCCTTGGATTAACTCTTTTCTCTCATTTCTAGGAGAATGCCCGTTGGCATGACCAAGGAGAACCCAATCAGTGATCTGGAAGATCATAGAGAAGCAGTATTTCTAATCTCAGAGGAAAAGTACAAAGGTGTAGAAATTAGGCAGGAAAAAAGGAGAAACCCATAGGACAGGTCCAGAGGATCTAGAGTTGGAGATGCAGAGAAGAAACGCATGGTGAAGAGGCAATGACTAAACCAAACAGAGTGGAAATTTTCACTGGTCTGAGGGAAAACTGTTCGCTGATTAAAAAGGTGGAGTTCCATACAATATGGATACCTCTCCTGGTAAATTTCTGAAGCCCAAAGATAAAAGGAAACTTATAGGCATAAATCCAGGCAGAAAGAGAAGCTTTGTAGCAAGGGAAAATTAATCAGACCAGGATATATTTATTTATTTTTTTCTCATCTGCAACATTGGAAACTAATAGACTGTTGAAGAACCTTCACAGATCACTGAAGAAAATAGATCACAACCCAAAATCTTCGACCTCATTTAGATGATACTAGCCTGTCATTCCAGAAGAAAGACATTTGCAGACACACAGTGATTCAAAGAAGATGTAAACCAGGAATTACCAATACTTGTCCCTTAGTATCTGTGGAGGATTTATTCTAGGACCCTCTCAGATACCAAAATCCACTCCAGTTCCTTATATAAAATGTGTAGTATTTGCAAATAACCTATGTGCATCCTCCTAAATCATCTTTAGACTTTAAAAAATACTTTATATAGTGTAAATGCCATGTAAATAGTGCTTACACTGTATTGTTTGGGAAATAATGATAAAAAACTGTACATGTGCAGTACAGGTTCAATTTTTTTTCAAATGTTTTTGAGCCATGATTTCTTGAATCTGCAGATACAGAACCCAGAGATAGGAATGGGTGACTGTATCTAGAAATCAGTGAAATAAAAGCACACACACAAGGAGCCATGGGTTATAGTACACTCAAATTTAAATGCACATCTTCAAAAGTCATCATTACTAAAGACAGAGATAAAGGAACCAAGAACATGGAGAAAGAGGGAATCAATTTTGAAAAAAAAACTAAATCAATTGTATATTAAACCAATCAAGGTAAAAAGAACAAATAAAATTTTTTATTTATCCTTAAAGCCCAACAAAGCAGATAATGATCTTCAGATCAATTAAGGAGAAATGGAGTTTAGGACTAAGAAAAAAGACAAACTATAAGATAGAAGAACAAAATTTCAACAATGTTTTATATAACCAGCAAAAAAAAAAAAAGAAAGAAATCATTTCCTAGAAAATTAAAGAGAATCAAATGTCATGGCACACAAACATTAAGAGAGAAAGTAGGATCAGGTGGAACACTGATCTTTGATATAGAAGCCGTGACCTAGAGCTGGCTCTGCAGGTTTATTATATATTGTCTCACAATCAGGAAGGTAAAGACTATAGAGGTGCTGTTCTTTGTGCACTAGAAAGTTAGAGGAATAGGAACATTTTTGTAGCTATTCCACTGTTGTAATGCTAGGAGCTTCCTGTGGCACTGTGGCATTGTCCAAAGTTTCTATTAAGTGGGCAGGCTTGGAGGTCACAGCACTGATGAAACACTGTGGTTATCTTGCTATGCTCAGAATCCTCTATCCCTGGGAGCTGGTGTCGGAGACCAAGGTCATGACTGATACAGCTTCCATGCTTTGCACTGAGCCTTCTGGGCAGGATGTCACCATAACAATTGGGCAATCTTTATCTGTACTTTTTGCACAGGAAGTTCCCAGCATTTACGAGCACACCAGAACCAGGAGACAATCAAAGATCCTGATTCAGATCACTGCACGCCACAATCAAAGATTCAAAAAGAAGTAGAAAAACTTGGCTTTATAACCAATAAAGAATTTGGAAATATGACAAGCATATTATAAGGAGAGACTAGGTGAAGATGTTTTACAGCTTCCAACCTAACCTGCAAATCACACATGATTCCAGTCATATATACTCTATCACAGTTATTCTCAAAGTCTGGATCCCATACCAACAGAAATGTGAACTCTTGAGCCCCACCCAAGAACTACTGAATCAGAAACACGGAGACAAGTCTGGAAATCTGCTAATCAAGAAGTACTGAACCACAACAAGAGGGTGGGGGGAAGAATAGAAGTTCAGTGGATTAGACAAAGGGGAACAAAGGGAAGGGCAGGGGAATAGGAATAGGAAAGACAGTAGAATTAATCTGACACAACTTTCATATGTGTGTGCATATATATATATATATATATATATATATATATATATATATATATATCATAGTCAATCTCAACATCATGTATATGCACAAGACTGGAATCTTAATTAGAATAAGATGTATTCCATGCTTGTATAAATTTATTAAAATAGATTCTATTGTCATGTATAACTACAAACAATAAACAAAACTGTCAAAAAAAAAAGGAGGTACTGCAGGTGATTCTGAAGCACACTTAAGTTTGAGAACCACTGTGACAGCAGATCATAGAAAAAGTTGGAAAGTTTCCTGTGGCAGGTGCATTGATATCTCCCCCTCTCCTTCTGCCCCACCCTGTCTTCTCTCCCTCTGTCTCTCATCTATTGACTTTTGACTCTCATCTATATGGCTTATCTAGCAAGTTTCTAAACTGCTGGAATTTGTACACGTTCCTGAACCTGTAAAACTCAACAATGACATTTTTTTTATCCTGATTTTTAGATGTTAAATGTACTTTTGCTTTAAATCTTGTGTGATGTCATAATGCATTATAATTCTCAAATGGTTTTCAATTAAGTTTGCTGATACTTAGGATTTCTGCAACAAATTAATAAACACTACTGATCATTAATTTTCTTTTAAAAATATTTTTGCAAAACTTTTGTAACAATATTATGTAAGGAGAGTTGGTGAATATCTCCTTTTTCTCTTTCCTCAGAAGAAATTTGTAGAATATTGGCATTATTTTTTCTTAATTTGATAGAGTTCACCAGACAAATCATTTAAGGCAGGACTTTTCAGCATTGGAAATTTTTAATTAGAATTCAACTTCTCAATAATCTTTGTATTTTACCATTTTTAATTCAGATTTTCTGTGTCTTCTTGAGTTAGCTTTCTTAAATTGTATTATTTAATTTGTCCATTTCAGCTAAGTCGTTAAGTTTGTTAACATAAACATGCTTAAAAGTTTTTATTATCATTTTAATAATACTATTGAAGTATAATTTAGTTAATACAGAATTCATCCTCTTAAAGGGTAGAATGTGTTTTGTATGTATGCAGGATGAACAAATGGAAAGAATTGCCTTATGAGGACTTTGTTAATAATAGTATTATTACTATTGTATTCAGGATTTTTGCTAAATGAATAGATCATAGTTGTTCTTGCCATGGGGGGATGGGGGAGTCAGGTAATGAGGATGGGTAACTATGTAAGATGATGGACATATCAGTTTGTTCCATTATAGCAACCATTTTACAATGTATGTGTATTTATAACATCAGGTTATGTACCTTAAATGTATACAATAAAATTTATTCTAAAAATAATTAAACAATTCACTGCTTTTTTTGTACATTTACAGAAATTTGCAACCAATTTGTAACTTATTATAATAAGTTACAATCTTAACATTTTCCTTTCCCCATATCCATGGGCAGTCACTACTATTCCTCTCTAACCCTAGGTCATCACTAACTTTTTTTTAGTACCTATGAATTTGTCAAATTTGGACATTTCATATAAGTGAAATTACACAATGTGATTTTTTTGTGTGACAGTTTTTTTTCCACTTTGCACAATATTTCCTGAGTTCTGCCATATGGCATTATTAGTACTTCTTTCTTTTGTTTTGTCAAACAATTCATCCTGTGAATATACAACAGTTTTTATTCATTCATGATTTGATGGGCACATAGCTTATTTTCACTTTTTGGCTATCACATAGAATGCTGTTGTGAGCATCTATATACAATTTTTAAAAAATAAACATGTTTTAATTTCTCTTGACTATGTACCAAGGTGGGGATTCTCTGGGTGACATGACTTCTCTCTTGACACCTTTTCATGTTTTCACTGGCTATTTTCACACAGTCTTTTTGTATATGATGGAGGAAGTGGGTCCAATTTCAGTTTTTTGCAAGTGAAATCAAGGTGTCTCCACAACATTTGTTGAAAGGACTTTTAGGTCCTCTACTGAAGTCTTGTCTCCCTTGTCGAAAGTAAATTGATCCAATAGTATAGATTTACTTATGGACTCTCTTCTATTTCTTTGATTTATGTCCATTATGCCATTTCTACACCCTCTTGATTTCTGGAGCTTAGTAATAAGTTAAAATCCAGAAGTGTAATTTAGCATGTCGAATAATCGTGGTCTCTTGTATTTCTCTATGAATTTTAGTACCATTTTGGCAAACTGACAAAAAGTCTAATATGTGATTTTGATAGTAATTGCATTTAATCTATGCTTCAATTTGGGAAGTAATTCCATCTTAACAATATTAATTGTTTTGTACGTGAACATGAAATATCTTTGTATTTATTTAGATCTTCTTTACTTTCAAAACTTCTTTGCAGTTTTCAGGGAACAAGACTTACCATTTATTTTGTTAGATTTATTCCTTAATATTTTATTTTATTTTTTGGCTTATCAGTATTTTTGAAATGGTGCTAAATTTACACATATTTGTGAACTTTACAAATTTCCTTTCCTTATTTTTTCCTTTTTGTAATTTTATATTATTGCACAATAATTTTATATTCTTGTAGTTGGGAAACATAATTTCTATGATTTCCATTCTTTCAAAATGATTGAGGCTTTCTTTGCCAACTATATGGTCTATCCTGGGGCATGCAGCTGATGATATTGCTGTTCACATTTATTTACTTATTTTCATTTTTATAATCTTTTAACCCAGTTCCCAGGGGGTACCACTGGATTAGACTGTGCTACTTTTAGTTAATAGTTATGCTTAGGCTCCTTTGGCAAGATGGACACGTACTCCTTACCGCTGAACCTGTGTATGACCCAGGTTCCTGGAATTCACAATTTTACTTCACACTCATCCAGTCTTGGGTTTACCCCCCTCTTTTACTCCCAAGAGTCTTTAGGTTACTAGGTATATGTGATTTTATTTTTGAGCTTTGCTTCTTAGGCATTACTCTTGGGTTAGAGTAGCCTATGGTTCTGCTAGTGTTTGGCTAGAGGATAATAGATAGGAGGGAGATTTTCAGAAGGATAAAGTGAGGAGCAGGGAGAATTTTCTTCCCAACAAGACAACAGTTTCATTGGAGAGAATTGCTTGTTTTTAAATAACAGAATCTTCTGCTCCTTGTTCTTATTTAAAGTCTGTGGATGCTCAAAGAATAGACACGAAAATTTTGACACAAGAAAATCTACTAAAACACACTAGAGCTCAGTAATGACATCAAGAGTCTGCCACATTTGAAATACAACATACCAACAAGGCCCAGTATTCTAGAAATTGCTCCAGAGACTCTAATCCAGTAGGGAAAACAAGGAGAAAGGTGCTCATTTTCTTTTCCTCTCCCAGCCTAGCACCCTGGGTCATAATGCGGAGGTCAGAACATGGAGGGTCTCCTCTCCAATTCCGTACTGCAAAAACTCTATTTTAGGCAGGCTCAGAGTAAAGGACCAGCATTTTCTTCCTCAATCACCAATTTAGGGGTAGCAGCTCTAGCCCAGGTAATAGTAGATCAAAAATAATGGGATCCAATCACCTCCTCCCAAGCTCACTACTCATAAGATGGAGATTCCACATCAGGAGAAAGCATAGACAAACAGGGTTATCACCCACCCACTTGTGCCCTGTCAGAACAGCAAATTTTTAGGTTCATTAACCTTTTTTTTTAACCCTGGTTTTATAGTTCATAAATTTCTTTTACCTCCACAATTGCCCCCTTTTTAAAAAAAAAAACTTTTCTTGGTTTAATTGACCTTTTCCCCTATTTTTTTTAAGAAAGAAACTTACATAATTAATTTTAAATATTTCTTCTTTTCTAATACAGGTATTTATATAGCTGTTGATTTATGTCTAATCACTACCTTGACTGCATTCCATAAATTTTCATATACATTCTTTCATTATTATTTATTTTGAAATATATTATGATTTCTGTTTGAATCTAGACTCAGAGCTTATTTAGCAGTGAGTTCTTCAATTTCTAAGCATCTGAGAACTTTCAAGTTGTCCATTTGTTTTATAGATTTTAAATTAAATCCCATTTTATCCTGAAAGCACACTCTGATTTCCAGTCCTTTGAAACATACTGAGATTTGCATCACAACCAAGTATTTGGCCTATTTTGCTGACTATTCAATATGTTCCTGAAAAAAAAATTTTATTCTGCAATTGTTGGATGTAGAATTCCATAGTCATCAACAAGTTTTTTTAAAAAATTTTTTCCTCTTCACTGATTTTTAAAACCTGCTTATTCTAACAATTCCTGGGTTAGGTGGGTAAAAATATGCAGCTTTGATTGTAGATTTGTATATATTACTTCTGTTTTTAATATCAGTTTTTGCACCATGTAGTGTGGAGCTATATTACTAGAACCTAGAGATTTTAAAATGTCATGTCTTTAGTCCTTTTATGATAATGAGATGCTCTTTCTTATCTCTCAAATTTTCCTTGTACACCTAACATGACTACATCAGCATTTTCTGTGATTAATATTTGCTTGCTACATATTATCCTAACTCTTTGCTTTCACACTACCTTTGTTGTTCCATTTAAAACAAAGTTGCTTTGTAAACAACTCATAATTGGGTGTTGTCTGTCTATCCCATCTGACCATATCCGTCTGTAAATTAGATTGTTGAGTTTATTTAGATTTAATGCAGTTACTGTCTTGGTAGTGCTCAAGTGTAACATCTTGCAATTTGTATTCTGTTTTTGTTTGCTTCCCTTTATACCTTGTTCTGATTTTCCTGCTTTTTAAAATTTAGAAATGTATGTTATGTCATTTATATTCCATTTGGGCCACTGATAATGCCTTTTTTTTTAACCTTGCAACTTACTGCAATATACATCTTTAACTTAGCACAATCTACTTTATATTAGTGTTTTTCTCATAACCTTAGACCAGTATAATTCCTTTTACACTCTCATACAATATGTGCTATTAGCATATATTTTACTTCTACATGTTATCAATTTCAGAGCGCATTGTTCTATTTTTGTTCTGAGCTGTCAACAGACTTTAACAAAAGGAAAAATCATGTTCATATTTACACATGTGTGCACATATGTACCATTGTGTGCAGGTATACATACGTGTATGCATGGGTGTGGGCTTATCACCTTTTCCTGCAGAATCCTCCTTCTGGCTTTTATCATTTTTTTTTCTCACATTCAGCTTTTGTTATTTTTTGAGGGTAAGCTTGGCTTTTGTTTGTCTGAAAATGCCTTTATTTCAATTACAAGTATGAAGAGTATCTTTATGAGATGTGGAATTCTAGTTTAGAATGTTTTATTTTTCTTTCAACACTTTAAAGATGTCATCTCATTGCCTGGCTTTTATCATTTGTGTTGTCAAGACACTTGTAATTCTCATTTTTATTTCCTTTAATATAACATTTCTTTTGGAGGGAGTGCTGCTTTTAAGCTTTTATCTTTATTTTTGGTGTTCAGCAATTTGACTATAATGTGCCTGTGTGTGCTTTTCTTAATATTTTTCCTGCTTGAATCAGTTAGTTGATGTCTTTAACCGTGTCGGAGGCTTCTTAGCTGTTATTTCTTTGAATACTCCTTCTCTTTTTTTTTCTGCCCTACCTCTCATGCTTTGCTATTTTATTTTTCTCTTTTTTGTTCTCAACATGGAACATTCCTATTGTGTCATCTTCTAGTTCACTGATCCTTTTTCCTTTATTCTTATTTTTGCTAAATTTAGGGTAATGATGTATTAATTTCGAATCTGTTTTGGAATGTCTAATTGTTTTAGAATTGTTTCTATATTCTCTATTTTCTATATTGTCTACCTTATCAATTCTCTTTATCTTTCCTTCTAATTTATTTACTATAACTATAGCATTTATTTTAAAATACGCATCTGCTAATTCAATTTTTTTCCCCTAGTTGTTACAGTGAGGGTACTGGTGTTTTGACTGTATATATCCTAGCCAGAGCTGAAAGTCTTTTTTAATGTTACTTTTTGGAGGGATTGTTTTCTGACTGCTGCACACATTGTATTGGGGAAGTGTTTTTTTTTTTTTTTTTTCCTGATAGTAGGACAGAATGGAGAGTGTGCTGGAGACAGATTGATAAAAATATTGGGAAGTTATAGTGATCAGTTGGGCTGTTTTGTTTTATTTTCAGAAGAAGGGTGGCCACCTCTGCCCCCAGAAGGCTGCTTACTAACCAGTAGAATATGGAGTTAGAATCTCACCTGTGGTGCCAGGTGCCTCACTTTCCCAAATCCTGAGTGAGCTCCTTGGACTGGTGGACATGACTCTACAGACCAAGCAAGAGAAAGATGCCTGTCACAGAGAACCCAACTCAATGGGAAAGATTGAACATGTTTCTTCTTAAAAATGATAATGAGAAAATGAGAATTTTCCCTTGACTTGGCAGAAGGAAATTAGCATCTATTTAGCAAACATGACCTTAGAAGCTGATTAAAATCATGGGCAACACTGCCTTCTCGGGGCATGGCTTTATTTCAGTTACTGTTGAATCCTTCTATGATCATATCACTCCTTATTTGATTTAAATAAATGTTTTTTAAAACTGTGATCTGCCATGGGAGTCAGGAAAAGGCTTGGAGGTTCAAAGTGACTTTCTCATGCTACACAGCAAACAAGGGGCAAAAACAGGTGCCCAGGGGTCCCCCTGTGGGTCTCTGACTGCCACAGCAGCTATGTGTCCAGTAAACATGTTCATCCCTCCAAGGGAGTGACTCAGGTTCCTTCCATTCTGCTGCTCTTGGTTCAATAGCAAGCTCTTAGTTAGAGCTGGATTTAATTAGAGGTGGGGTCTTGAGCAAATCTGCTGTGATGTGATGAATTGTGCCCCCCACAAAAAAATCCACATGAGGCCCCCTGATACCTCAGAACATGGACTTATTCAGAAAGGGGTTATTGTATATATGATTAGTAAACTTCCATAACAAGGCTTTGTGATTGATAAAGTGGTGCCTGAAATCTAGCTCAGCCTGAGGCAGTGAGCATGAGAGTGGTCCCTCATCCCGCACAGCTTGAGTCCTAAAAGGAGAGGAGATTAGGACACTGGCTTGCACAGAGGAAGATGATGACAGGAAAAGACAGACATCCACAAGCCAGGGATAGAGGCCAGGACCAGGTCCTTCCTGCATATCCTCAGATAGAACCAGTGCCACTGCACCCCAATTGTGGACTTCCAGCCTCCAGAACCATGGGTCAGCAAATTTCTATGATTTAAAAAGGCAAAAATGGTTCTTACTCATACACAGAGATGGTCCCCAAATTATGGTGCTGACTTAAGCTTATTTGGACTTCATGATGGTGTGAAAGTGATAAACATTCAGTGGAAATCGTACTTTGAAGTTTGAATCTCCATCTTTTCCCAGGCTAGTGATACGTTCTGTTCATGCTGGGCAAGTGCACGCGGCACCCAATCAGCAAGGTGACTGCAAGGAGAAAGACCGGAGATTCTGCCCTGCACTGAGCTGCTGAGCTTGGATATTCGATAGGTTAGGTATATTTGATTCAGTCTTGATTTTCAGTGTTTTCAAGTTAGGATAAATTTATCCTGATAAATTAGGACACTGGCTTGCACAAAGGAAGATGATGAAGACATCGGGAGAAGACAGACATCCACAGCCAGGGAGAGAGGCCAGGGCCAGGATAGGGCATCCATAATTCTGAATGTTTTTAGTTCACTGTCCAATTTACTAGCACATACTATGTGGTAAGCACCATGCTGGGGACAGCAAGGTAAATTAAGATCCATAATCAAGGAAGGCAAAGTAATAATTATACTCCAGGGCAAACACAAGGATGCTGTTGGAGCCCAGAAGAGGAAATTCTTTTTTTTTTTTCCTGGAGAAGACACCTGGGCTGAGTCTTGCAGCATCACCAGAAATTAGCCAAGAATAGAAAGGAAAACTGGCACATAACTCAAAATAGCATGTAACCCCTAGTTTTTCATCGGAATAAACAGGTGTGCTGAAATGAACAAGTGCCTACCCCCACCTTCTCCCTTACCTGGGTTTGCTCACGACCTCAGGTTTCGACTCTTGACTGACAACACAGAGATTCCTCCTCCAAGGCCTTAACTCTGTAAGATGCCCCCAGTCCAATGCCAAGCTTGTACCATTATGTGACAAACACTGGGTTGGGGCTCCCATGAAAACAACCTAGCATCTGTTGGTTTCAGGAGATTTGCACTCAACCTTAAATAATGCAGAGAGAAGTGAAATTTCTGCTTTAAATATTCTGTTAAGTGGGAGACAGAAAGTGAGTACACTTGAGGACAGTCTCTGAATCACAGTGGACAGAGAGGTCCCTGGCTGCCTCTAAGACTGTGGAGGGAGGGCAGGCTGGAAGCAGCAGGTGAGCATGTTGGAGTGAGCACGCTGGCCCCTGCAGGGATGCTGACATGGCATGCTGGCTGCTCCAGAAGGACAGTGTGCCAGCCCGCTTCAGCAACAACAAGGATCACAGTTCATTAGAACTAACAATGCTAACGGTTAATGAGCAATGGAAACATTTTGGCAGCAGTGGAGCTTACAATTGCACTGCTCTGGTGCCTGCAGCTGAAGGACCCTCTGACTTCCTTCCCTGGTTGGGAACTGCACGTATATCTTCTCCAAGGTTTCTCTAACCTCCAGGCCTCCAAGTCCAGAGAAGAACTGTGTTCTCCAGGGAAACCCTAGTACTCTGGGAAAGTTCAACAGACTGCAGGGAAGGAGGCCATGAAATGATGTGATTATCCAGTTCAGGATCTTTATCTGGTTTAGCACTACTAAGAAGGGAGAAGAAATTCATGTAAGCATTCAAGTGATTTCATTCCTTGGTTTTACTGCTGATATATATACAAAGGGTCAATGGACAAGAAAAATGTTTATTTCGGTTTAAAAACAAATGAAGCAAACTGATATTCAAACATAGGAAAATGGGTAAAAAAATATCATGCTAAATGTAATAAGGCAATCCCCCGAACCAAAGGTCAAATGTTTTCTGTGATATGTGGAAGATAACCCATAATGGGGGGGGGCAGGGGTAGATGTTCAGGGAGTTAGACAAAGGAGAATGAAGGGGAGGGGAGATGGGAAGAGGAAAGACAGTGGAATGAATCGACATAACTTTTTTTTTTTAATTTGTTTTAATTAGTTACACATGACAGAACAATGACCTTGACATATCATACATTTGAATCAGATGGGATATAATATCTCATTTTTCTGAGTATGCATGTTGCAGAATCACATTGGTCATGCATTCACATATATACACCCAGTAATAATAACATCTGTTTCATTCTACTATCCTTCCTATCTCCCCAACTCCTCCCCTCCCCTCCCATCACTTCTCTACCTAATCTAGGGTAACGCTATTCTTTTTTTTTTCTCACATCTTCATACATGTATTTTGTATAACAATGCGACATAACTTTCTTATGTTCAAATGTGGACATAGCAAATCTCACCATCATGTACATCCACCAGAAAGAAATTTTAAAAATAATAATAAGTATAGACAAATGGCAGAAAGTCAATAGAGGGAAAGAAGCAGAGGGAGGGGAAAGGAAGGGGAAGAGAGTTACTGGGATCTGAATTAGAATAAGATATATTCCATGCTTGTATAATTAGGTCAAAATGTATTCTATTGTCATGTATAACTAAAAAGAAATATATATATATATATATATATATAAAATTAACATTGCATATCATAAAGCCATGATAAACATATTTAAAATTATTTTAATGGCATTGGGAAGCTTGTGGAATAATGTAGAGAATTTGGGATACAGAAATGTATATAGCAATAGCAATAGCAATGCTTTTGAACCATGGATAATAATGCATTTGTGGGTCTTGCAATCAGTTTAGCAGGTTGTAAAGAATATGTAAAAAAATGAAACAGAACAGAAACTATCAGAATTTAATGGAGGTTGTAAGGGCGAGTATTGTTTGGTGAAATTTGTTTTGGGTAATGCAAAACCTACATATCATCGTGTGCAGTTAAATAACCAAGCCTGAGAAGCAGTAGTAGACCTGTTACATTTCTAGTTTTCTTAAAATAAAAGTATGGTCAGACTTAGAAGGAAGAGTGTCCTATGTTGTCACTTATATGTGGAAGATGGAGGGAAAACAAACACAAAGGGTCGTGGTGAAAGTAGAATGGAGACCACTAAGGGCAGAGCAAGGTGACCAGTGGGAGGGAGGAAGGAAGAGTCAGGGAGTAAAATTGGCCAAGTTATATCTTTATGTATATAAGACTGTACCACAATGAAACCCACCATAATTAATATGTACCAATAACACTTTAAATAAGTGTAGGTTGTTAACTCGATTTACATTCTCTGGTTTTGCTTTTCTGAGGCTTTCAGCTTTCCTCCAAGCACACATCGTTTCCATCCCCAAGAAACAACCATGAGCACTATTAGAACAGGAAGGCCACACTCTGACTGATGGAAGGCCACAGTTCCCTGGGAGGGGTCACCTCCGGTCTCACTGTGAGTCATCTCTAAGATGTTGAAGAGAGTTGCCTTAAGACCCATCTCTTTCCAGCAACATTGTGTTTTATGACAGTCTTAAGATGAGAAAATCCTGAGAAGCTTGAGAAAATAAAATGGGCAATGAAGGATGTTCTAGGTCTCTATTGCTGCCCGACAAATAGCCATAAATCAGGGCCGTCTGAGGGTGCATCTCACGGTTCCTAGGCCAGAATTCTGGGTGGGCACCTAGCTCTATGCTCACTTCTTAAGAGACTGAAATCCAGATGTTTGCAGAGCTGTCTCTCAGAGGGAGTGTGGGGTCCTTGCCAGGGTCAGTGGTCAGAAGGAAGAGTGTCCTATGTTGCCACTTACATGTGGAAGATGGAGGGAAAATAAACACAAAGGTAGGACTGGGTTTCATTTTCTTGCTGGCTGTCAGTTGGGTGCTGCTTCCCAGCTCTTCAAAGCTAGGAGTGCAGAATCTCCCTGACTCTGAGAGCCTCTCACACTTTAGATCCTTTTGTGTGTGTGTGTGTGTGTGTGTGTGTGTGTGTGTGAAGAAGAGACCAGTCCCTTTTAAGTACTCGATTGGTTAGTTCAGGCAACTAATGGGGAGATCCCTTTCTTTTCTTCTTTTTATTTTTTCATTTCTTATTTTTTTCTTTCCTTTTTTGGGGGGGGAGGCAAGGGATGTCATACTGGGGACTGAACCCAGGGTTGATTTGCTACTAAATACTTCTGCAGTCCTTTTTATTTTGAGACAGAGTCTCACTAAATTGCTGAGGGTTTTACTAGCTTGCCAGGGATTTGAACTTGGTTTCCCTGCATCAGCCTCTTGAGGTACAGGTATGCATCACTACACCTGGCAATATCCCTTGCCGGGTTTCTGTTCTTGCGACTAAAAGGCTCAGGGGTCACTCCAGTTGAACTGGGCTAACTGGGCTTTGCAAAATAACCACACAAGAGACACAAGTACCTTTTTCATTGGGGTCGCTGTGATGGCTCCTCTGACCTTAAGGGTCCTTGGGAAGAGATGGAGTGAGAGCATGCACTGATCCCTTTTATTGAGGAGAAGCTATTCCAATGAGGTGAGGGATCAGGTTTCAGGGGGCTGAGTCTATCTTCATGATGTCCACTGTCAGCAGGTTGACTGACACCTGGGTAGGCCACACCCAAGGGCACAGTAAGAGAAGGGGACACACACACAAGGCACTTCCTTGGAAGATTCTATCCTAAAACAGGGCAAGGGGTTATATTACAAAGGAACAGGTGAGCATAGCTTCACCCATGGGGCTGTAGCAAGACACACCCATGCAAGAGACACCTACCCTCGAACCCAAGAAGGGTGGGGAAAGCTCTGCCACATTTCTGTGACTGAGCGCCTCAGCACTCAGCCGGGGAGTGTGACTCAGTCAAGTGCAAGGTTGGTCTCCCACAATCCCTTTCTTATGTCAGCTGTTTTGTGATTTTACATTCTCAAAGTATCTTCACAGTCTCACCTATAGGGTTTGGTGAATGATAGGGAGATGGTCTCCAGGAACATAGAACTCTGTAGAGTCTATCTGCTATCCATGGTCATTGTGCAGGCTGTTCTGAGGGAAGCAACCTGCTGTTGCTCACCTGACTACCCACTTTTGTAGGCGACATGCATTGATCTTCAAAGATCAATGACAATATTTGATACCATTTGTCGAGTACATTCTGTCCACTTTTCGTGCCATGTACTTATTCATTCATTTATGCATGCGTCATTCAACACATTCAAACAGGGTTCCCTAGTGTTCTAGTGTGGCATAAGTACATACTGAATAAAGAGCCCAACACTTCAAAAGCCAATGAGGCTCAGAGAGGTTAAATGTGTTGTGCATGCTCACCCAGCTTGTAAGTGGCAGGGATGGAATTCATTTCCAGTATTTCTCTTTCTTATCACTTCACTAAATCATCAGTACATATGTATTTTCAGATTGAGGGATTGGGCCAAAGTTGAGAAATGAAATGATTTCCCAGGTTCTCGTACATTTGAAGACTTACTGCAGTTTTGGCAGAATCACGCATCATTCTTGTGGTTTGAGTACTCTTTTTAAAAGTCATGTTGATATTTAGTCCCACTGTGGGAGTAAATTCTGATTTTGGTATTTGGAGAAGGGATCTTTGGAAGTTAATTGAGGTTAAATGAGGCATGAGGCTATAGGGTGGGGCCTTGGTTCAATGGGATTGTGGCTTTATAAGAAGAAGAGCTATGATGTTCTGTCTTGCCACCGGATACCTTGTGTTCCTTTGGGACTCTGCAGAGTAGCAAGGATCTCAGCAGATTGGGCCCCCTGATCTTAAACTTCTCAGCTTTTGGAACATGTCCCACCTTGGTGACATGTGCCTGTGGCAGACATTATTATTCAATTATGATGCTCTGTCCCTGCGGCCAAGAGGGCTATGACCCCATAACTGCCCTGGTGTGATGCTGTGGGAAGTCATTAATTGGGACTAGTTGTAGCACATCAGAAGAAAATCCAGGCTGGACCAGGGTTTGAGAACCAAGGACTTTAAACAAAATAAAATAAATACATCAGAAATTGATCTGAGTTTAATACGCATCTGTTCTTTTGTTGTGTTTAGATTGCCACATGCCATAGCTTTGGCAGCTCTGTGAAATCTGTATATTCATCTCACTCCTTCACTATCTTCTCTATCTTCATCATTCTCACTGACTCATCTGTGGATGCATTATACAAGTATGGACTTCATCCTGTGTAAAGGGTATCTGCTAAGCGGCTAATGGATACCTCAGTAAGATCTGGCACTTGTCTCCATGAATGCACAACAAATAAAACTCTAATGTTCTTTTCCTTGACCTTGTTTTCAAATCTCTCTTCTACTTGGTGGGAAGTTGCCCTGGCCCTTTTTGCAACAAATGCCTGTTGATTTATTATGTCTAGATACAATTCAAGGGCTTCTTCATACTTACATTAAGGGAAAATTAGAAAAGTGATTGAAAGAAAATAAGCCTGGACTTTTAACTTCATACCATTTCCTGTTGACTCATTTACACATAGGTTCAGAAATCCTTACTGGGCTCCCTAGTGTGCCAGGAATTACAGGATGTGAGGATGGACCCAGCAAGTACCTGCCCTCCAAGAATTTACCATCCACGAAATATCATAGTACAAGGAAATGGTAATAAGCATTATGATTGAAATAAGCACTTAAAAAGAAAAAATATATAAAAGGCTTCATGGAACCACCTGTGGAATCTCCTTGGCTTTGGCTCCCCACACCTCCCTCCCTGGCACCTGCCCCAGATCATGAGTACCCTTTACCATGTTTGCTCCAACTCACCTTTCCTACAGCCCCAGGCTGCAACTGTCTAGTGAAATTCACTTTTCTTGGGTTCCTTCTGTGGAACTTTTCAGTTCTTTCCATGATCTACTTGGTTGGATGTGATACATGAATCCCAAGCAGAAACAGTAGCCTTCCTTTATTCATGGAGAATGCCTTTCAAGAACCCCAGTGGATGTCCAGAACTTCAGATGGTACCAAACCCTACATACACCATGTTTTCCCCCTATATTTACAACTGAAGGGAAAGTTTAATTTGTAAATTAGGCCCAGTAAGAGATTAACAACAATACCTTGCTATAGATCTTAGCAACCTTGGATGTGACTTTTTTCTTTAATTATTAATTTGAGATCGTTTACCTTTTCACTTAAACACTTTTACAGCTTCTCTTTGGCGTATTAAAATTGTTAGCATTACCACTTTTGCACTTTGGGACCATTATTAAGTAAACAAAAGGTTGCTTTAACATAAGAACTGTGATATTGTGGTAGTCAATCTGATAACCTATAGACTTACCAGAGGACTAACAGGCAGGTAGTGCATATTGCATGGACACTCTGGACAAAGAAATAATGCACGTCTCAGGTGCAATGCAACAGCTCGGTATGAGATTTTATTGATGACTCTCAGAACAGTGTGATATTTAAACCTTATGAATGTTTATTTCTGCAATTTTCCTCTTAATATTTTCAGACCATTGTTGAATCATGGATAAAGGAAATTTTGCGAAGCAAAACTGCAGGTGAGGGGGACTACTGTGAGTGAAAGTGAGAAGTGACTAGAAGAAATCCAGGCTTCTCATCAGGACACATGGGGTCCTGCACAACTTTGCTACACTGCTAGCTCCACTGGCCTCTCCTTCCAGAACCAACCACATTCTTGCCATCTTGAATTCCTTGGGGCTCTCCCAGAAGAGCCCAGCATTCACTCCTGCCTCTGCAGTTGTCCCTCCACCTTCCCAGGTATTTATAAGGTGCAACTCATGACTCCCCTGGGCCTGGACACCGTGTTCACTATCCAGGCAGCTCTGGGTGGAACTCAATGCATCAGAGAGGTTTTCTGCCCTCAAGAAGCTTGAAGACTCCTGAGAGAGATATTCCCATAAATAATTACTATGAGCTACATGAGGGGAATATTGACCTGGGGAAAAGGCCCTATGGAAGACAGTATTTGAACTGAGCTCAGAGAAGGTGTCAGATGCCAAAGGCAGGTGACAGGAAATAGACTCTTACACTTTTATTTAGGCTTTGAAGGATGAAAGATATGTACATTAAAATATATGCTTCTCAGATTTTTCTCCTATGAGAATATGATTTTTTTTTTTGTAGAAATAAGACTTCAAAGACCAATCTTGCTTTTAAGCTTTGACGATATCATGTGAACCTGCAGCTTGGCTGGTAATTAAAGTGTTTACACTACAGTCAGGGGCTAAACAGGTCTGCCATCTCATGCAATAGTGCTGAGCAAAGTCAGGTAGAGAGGTCACTTTCCTGATCATCTTTTCTGCATAGCCAACTTTATTTTTGAGATTCTGTTTTTTTAATCTTCATTGCCTGAGGCTCTGAGTTCCAGGTGGTCTAGTCTGTTGGTGATGCTTTCTATTGAATTTTTAATTTGGTTTATTGATTACTTCATTTCAAGGATTTCTGCTTGATATCTTTTCAGAATCTCTGTCTCTTTATTGAAGTGATTTTTACTTCCTGAACTTTATCTCTGATTTTACTCCTTAAATCATCCTTTATCTTGCGGATCAGTTTAACTATGACCATTCTAAACTCCTTCTAAAATGTCTTCTACTCTGATGTTATTAGACTCTATTTTTCATGCATTTTTGTTTGTTTGGGGGCAATTTGTTCCCCTGTTTTCTTCGTGCTGTTTATAGGTCTACCCATCTAGCAATATGGATCTAAGGCAGCCCAGTTCCTTCCCTAAAGACTATAGTGTCCCTAGAAGTTTCCAGCACCCTGATCTTAAGGGGGGGGGGGGCGCAAATAATAACAGCAACCAATGCAAACAGTATACAGCCTTAAACCAAACTGCTCCTATTATGACATCTACAGTTGTGTTGTAATAAACAGAAATGATTTGTTCAAATATTGCCTACAATAAAAATAGTAAGTTTGCAAAAGGATTCACAATTTTGGATGGTGAACCAAAAGAGAACAGGAATGGTGCCAGATGTGATGCCCATGGGGAAGAAGAGAAGAGAGAAACAAAACATAATAGGAAGAGTGAAAGAGAATCAAGGGAAACAGATATGTGAGAGGACAGACACAGACAATACATATACATATATATATATATATATATATATATATATATATATATATTTAAATTTAAAAACAGAAAGAAAAAGGTATAAATAATAGAGTGTAAAATAAAACTGAAATATACTACTCAGACATCCCAGTTATCAATAATACATGAAAAGTAGTTGCTTTCAAAAATGGTAGAAATGTGATCAAGAAAAAAAAAACATAAAATACTAGAGAATAAAAAATATCTTGATGAAAATTTGAACAATTATTTCCACTGGTGCTGAAAGGTTTCTCAGCTTTGCCTCTCAACATACAGGGGCTCTGCAGGATGCAGATCAAGGCTGTGCACCAGAACCTGCATATGGGGCCTGGGATCTAGGATCAGTGACCAAGCTGTGTACTTGACTGGCCAGGGGCAGCAGCTAAGTGGCTGTGGGCAATTTGAGAGCCAGCCACATCAGGGGCCCAGGTCTTTCTGCCAAGTGGATCAAGGCCAGTTGCCTTGACCTAGGGCAGCTGAGAAGCTGCAAGTAATAGGTTCAGTCGGGGGCCAACGAGGGATTGGGAGACCGGGGACTGGGAGCAGGAAGGCCTTTTGGGTGCTGGACTGAGATATATTTCGTGTTTGTTTAATTATGTCAAAATGGATTCTACTGTTGTGTATAACTAAAAAGAACCAATAAAAACAATAAAAGAAGTCCTGGCTGGACTCCAGACCTGTGGATGTCATACTGGAGGGTGAGGGAGTTGGGGACCAGGCTGGTGCCAGCACCTGTGACGGCCCAGCCCAGGTGCCTTGGGAAGGTGGGGGAAGGACTGGCTGGCTGAATGAGCTGAAGGGAAAAGGTCCTCACTCTGTCTTCCAATCTTCTGACTCCTACCCTCTGTAACCAGTTCCCATGGGCCTCTGGGCTCATGGAGCTGGGGAGAACCCGGCTGTCTCCTGCCTCTCTAACCTATGTTCCCCAGTGAATTGCAAATGCAAGAATCTGGGTTTTTAGTTTCTTTAGATTCCTGCACACAGCAGTTCTGAGATCTATTATGGAAGCTTTTGAGGCTAGTTTCTTTAACTTATAATATTGCATCTGAGATTTATCGACTGATGCATTGAGGTGTATATCAATTGTTGATTGCTTTGTATTACACTGTATGATGTCCTTTACATATTTAAACAATGAAAGATATTTAAGATATTTTCAGTTTGGGACAATATTAAATAATGCTACTATAAATATTCCATACTCAGGTTTTTATATAAATATACCCTTTCATTTCTTTTAAATATATACTTAAGAATAGATTGATGGGTTATATTATAAGAGTATGTTTGAAATATAAGAAACAGACATACTATTCTCCATAGCAGTTTTACAAGGTTGTGTCTCTAGCAATGTAGGAGAGTTCTAAATGCTTCTACGTCTTTACCACTGTTATATTTTTAAAATTTAACTACTTTAAGGGGCTAATAGGTCTAAAGGAGCTTTTCATTGGGATTTTAAGTTTTTTAAATATGTTAAAATCTACCATGATTTTATTTTATGACACGGTTTGATTTGCGGAAATGTTGCAAAGATAGTATATATATATATTTCCCATATATTCTAAATGATGATTTGTCTGATGCTTTTTTAGTGGTTAGGCTAGGGGAATATGTCTTTGGGAAGTAGAATTCAGAGATAAACTATCATTCTCATCACACCATAGTAAATGCACACACTATTGAATGACTTACTGTTGATGTTAACCTTGAATGTAGTGCTTGTTAACCTTCTCCAATGGAAGCTTTTGCTTTATTTTCTCCTCCTTTTAAATACTGAGCTCTTTGGAAACAAGTCATTCAATTTGTTCTTGTTTTGACAGTTGAGAGATCTCTTACTTGTGTTTCTTTGAAATATACCTCCCCGACACAGTGGTGCTTTTAAATTAAAAAAAAAAAAATTGTTTTCACTCCCTTACTTTTTGAAACTATAAGATGCCTCTTGAGCATCTCGTATAATCCCCGTTCCAGTCCTAGGATCGGTCATTTAGCCAAGGAACACTGCTTCCTTTCATTGGAGAATGCTGTCGAACCACAAAGTCCAGGACTAAGTGTGCTATGAAGATTTCTTTCTTATTAGTTCCTTGTAGGTGATAGAGAAAAAAAAAACATATATACTAATTCATGCGCATGTGCATATCTATAAGTATTTCTATATGCAGCTATCTGAATTTCTATTAAGACAAGCATGAATTCATAGTGGTGTCTCTTGCTTCCTCTAACCCATGACCACAAGGGGCATAGGGAACCTGGCTCCCACCACCAGCCACATATTTACTTAATCGTTCATTTCCAGCACACGTGTATAGAGGTGTCAGAATTGTTAACTCATTGCCCTGCCAAAGGGAAAAGAAATGCACTGGACACACAGACTCAGAGAGACTTTATTCAGAGCTATTGAAATAGAGGAAAAGGACAGAACTTAACTCTGCTATGATGAGAGATGAGAGGGTTTTTGAGTGCTGGGGTGAGTTGGTAGAAAGTACGGAAGCTATTACAAAGATGATTGATCAGTGGGATGTGTCCAGTCCCTTGAGTTATTCCTGAGTTTGCAAGAATTTTTTTCTATGACTCTTGTTTTCTGATTGGCACCAGTTAAAATTAGGCTCTTATCCTCTCACAGAGAACAAGTCCCTGGGATATTCTTTTCCTTGATGACTGTATTGCAAAAGAATGTTTTTTTTATTGTTATTATTATTTGTACCAGATATTGTACCTAGAGGCACTTACCCACTGAGCCACGTTCCCAGTCTTTTTTTTTTTTTTCCTCACTGAGTTGCTTAGGGCTTCACTAAGTTGCGGAGGCTGGCTTTGAGCTCAGAGATCCTCCTGCCTCAGCCTCTCGAGCTGCTGGGATTACAGGCATGCACCACCGTGCCTGGCTTCTTTTATTATTTTTATTGGTTCTTTTTAGTTATATGTAATAGTAGAATCCACTTTGACATAATTAAACAAACATGGTATATATCTTATTCTAATTCAGACCACAGTACCTCTTCTTCCCCTCCATTTCCTGCTCTCTGCTCCCTTATCTCTATTGATCTCTCTGCCATTAACCCATAGTTACTCTATTTTTTGTGTGCTGGGGATTGAACCCAGGGCCTTGTGCATGCAAGCAAGCACTCTACCAACTGAGCTATAACCTCAGCCCCATAGTTACTATTTATAAAAAATTTAATTTCTTATGGATGTACATGATGGTTCTTAAAGAAATTTCCTGAACTGTAAAACTGGTGAGATGCTGGGAGAAGATTCACATACATTTCAAAGGCGGAGAGAAAGGATTTAGTTACAAGTTGTCTAAAGTAAATACCTCTATAGAAAGAGAGTTCTGAGGCTAAGAAGCAGAAAGAAACCCACCAAAAATCTGGTCAAGTGGAGGGCAACAGTTAAGTCAGTCTTGCTTACCCCAAGAGAAATAATTTTATCAGTGCTTCTGAGCAAATTCTTTTTTTAAAAAAAATTGGTGCGTTATAATTATATATAATAGTGGGATTCTTTGTTGCATATTTATACATGCACACAATATAACAATATAATTTGATCAGTTTTGTTCCCCAGTATCTCTCTTCCCTCTCCTCCTCCTTCTCTCTGTTCTTCCTTCTTTTTCCATGAGATAGCCTCCTCCTTGACTTTTCTGAATTTGGTCTATTTTGTTTAACATAATGCTTTTTCCATTACAGATTGCATTTTTCCAAAGTCACTTGGGCTGACAACTTCTTCCCCACTCCCTTTAGTGAGGATGTTTTCTACATCAATAATTAGAGTTGGATTGTTCTGTCACATTCCAACTTCCACACTGAAAATTCTATGGGTTTTGAGAAACAAATAATGTTATAGATACACTGCATTTGTCTGCTAGCCTGCCAAAGCACAATATCAGACTTGGTGGCTTAAATGACAGAAGATTGCTTCTTTATGATTCTGGAGGTTGGGGATTCAAGATCAATTGTGGGAGGGCTGGTTTCTCCTGAGGCCTCTCCTAGGTGTGCAGATGTCCATCTTCTGTGGACATGGCCCTCCTCTATCCCTATTGTTTGAGCCTTAATTTTTTTCTTTTCTGTAAGGATACTAGTTATATTGGATCAGGGCCTATGGACTCATTTAATTTAATCACATCTATAAAGACCCTGTCTCCTGCTATAGTCCCATTCTGAGGTATTGAGGATTAGGACAATAACATAAATTTTGTGGGGAGTCACGATTCACCCCATAATATCTGCCATTTCAGTATCATACAAAATTGATACATTGCCTTAAAAAGTCCCCTATCTATCTTGCTATGCACTCCACCTCCTCTTCCAATTCTAACTCCTGGCAACAGCTGATTTTTACTATTTTCATAGTTCTGCTTTTTCTGGAATACCATATGTTGTCTTTTCAGCTGGCTTCTTTCACTTAACAATAAGTATTTAAGATTCATGTAGGTCTTTTTGTGTCTTGATAGCCCATTTCTTTTCATTGCTAATTGTTTTTAATCATTTGATGTACCATGGTTTAATTCATTTACTCACTGAAGAGTATTTTGGCTTATGGAACCTTTATTCATAATCAACAAAACCTAAATATTTATATGAAGATTTGTGTATACACATAAGTTGCCAAATCAATTTGGTGGATACCTAGGAAGAAAATTTTTAGATTGTATGGTAACACTAAATATAGCTTTGTAAGAAACTGCAAAACTATCTTTCAAAATAGCTATAACATTTTTCATTGTTGCTTAAAAAATTTTGACTCCACATCCTTATTAGCATTTAACATTGCCAGCTTTTGGATTTAAGCCAATCTAGCAGGTGTATAATGATATCTTATTACAGTTTTAGCATGAAAATTTCCTAATCACAAATATGTTGAACATCATATACTTATTTGTCATGTATTGCATATCTACATTGGTAAGGTGTCTGTTCAGATTAAGTGTCCATTTCTAGTTATTTGGTTTTGGGGGGTTATTTGTTGTGGAGTTTTAAGACTAATATATATATATATATATATATATATATATATATACATATATATTTTGCTTTTATTTTTTAAATACATGACAGTGGAATGCATTACAATTCTTATTACACATATAGAACACAATTTTCCATATCTCAGTTTGTATATAAAGTATGTTCACACCAATTCATGTCTTCATACATGTACTTTGGATAATGATGTCCATTACAGTCCATTACATTCCACCATCATTGCTAACCCACTGCCCCCTCCTTTTCCCTCCCACCCCTCTGCCCTATCTAGAGTTCACACCCTCTTGGACAACTCTGTCATGGTTTGGTTGTGAAGTGTCCCCCAAAAGCTCATGTGCAAAAATTGTGAAAAGGGTTAGAAGTGAAGTGATCATGTTATGTGAGCTTTAACCTTATCAATGAAGTAATTCCCCTGATGGGGGTGTGCCTTTCAGGCATTTATTTTGTATTGGAGAGTGATATCTCTCTCTCTCTCTCTCTCTCTTCTCTCTCTCTCTCTCTCTCTCTCTCCTGATTATCATGTGAGCTACTTCCTTCCACACATTGTTTTGCCCTGATGTTCTACTTCACCTCAAGCTCTGAGGAATAGAGCCAGTTGTCTATGGATTGGGATCTCTGAAACCTTGAACCCCAAATAAACTTTTCTTCCTCTACAATTGTTCTGGTCCATCTTTTAGTTGCAGCCATAGCAGTGAAAAAGCTGACTAAAACAAACTGTAAAAATAATTAAAAAATAACTGGTGAGGATGTGAAGTAATTGGAATCCTTGTATATTGCTAGTTCGAGTGCAAAAAAAGGGGTAGCTCCCTTGGAAAATAGTTTGTCAGTTTCTCAAATTAAACATAGAATTACTATATGACTCATCAATTTGACCCATAGAAATAAACCCCTCCAAATTATAAAGATGTACTCAAACAAATACTTGTACACAAATGCTCACAGCAGCACTATTCACAATAACCAAAAGGTTGAAACAGCCCAAATGTGTATCTGCAGATAATTGCATGTACAAAGTATGGTACATCCATTCAAAGGAATATTATTCATCCATAAGAAGAAATAAAATACTTGTAAGTTACAACATGGACAGACCTCTAAAATATTATAAAGATTAAGCTAGATATAAAAGGTCCCACGCAATTCCATTTATTTGAAATATTCATAAATATTAATATCCAGTTAATTAATTAAATTCTCAGTTAATTGTAGGTTCTGTGAAATTTATCTCAATTTAAAATAAAATCAAACTTACTGGGATTTGATTGGGATATGTTGAAAATATAAATTAACTTGGGAAGAATTGACATCTTAACAATATTGAGATTTGCAATCCATGGGCATGCAAAATTATTTATTTATTTATTTTTATTTTTTGATTTCTTTAATAAATTCCTTTCGCAGTCTGTGTAATGACCCTGTACATATATATTTTGTTTGACTTATATATAAATATTCTAATTTTTTGCTGCTACTGTAAGTAGAAATTAATTTTTATTTCAAATTCGAATTTTTCATTGCTAGTATAAGAAAAATCAATTCATTCTTCATGTTTACTTTGTTCTATTTATAGTTTCAAGAATTTTTGTTGATTATTTGCAAAATTCTACATATATATATTCAGCTCACCTACATTTATAATCATCTGTGAACAAAAACAGTTTATTTTCAACCTATAACTTTTAATTGTCTTATTTTTTAAAATAGAAATTCCAATATAATATTAGATAAGAGTGTTGAGGAAAACTTCCTATACTTTATTCCTGATCTTAGGAGAAAAGCATTATTTTTGTCATCATTAACTATAATTTTAGCTGTATAATATTGTTGCTGTTCTTATGAAGCTGAAGAAATTCTCCTGTATTCCTAAATTGCTGAGTTGAGGTAGTATCATTTGTTAGGTTTCTCCAAGACAAAGTTATTACAGTCTCTCCTTTCTGTACTATAGAGTGGTTGATAGAAGTCAGAATGTGCAGAACACAGTTAAGAAGTGAGGAGTCATGCACACTATTTTAAGGGCGAATTCTCTACATAATTGCTTAGATTCTTAAGCACAGGAATTTGTTCATCCTCTATGCTTTTATTTTTTAAGTAGTTTAATCATGCCACTATGAACTCATGGATATTTGTTTTATTCAATGCATTATAAACTCTTCCTTCTTTCCTTCCTTCCCTTTCTTATTTCCTCCCTCCCTCCCTATTCTCTCCATGTAAAGTCTTCTAATCTATACCTTTCTCTGTGTGTGTATAAATTTTAATCTTGGCCACAGGGAGATATCAGCCTCTGTGTCCTTTGATTCTGTGTCCCTTTCTTAGAAGAAGAACTACCTTACTTCATTGAATTTCAAGATTCTCTAGACTAACTCTGTCTATTCCCTGAGGTGAGTCCTAGATTCAGCTAGTTCTCTAAGGAGCCCTGGCTTCTAGTATTGGAGAGTAGTATCAGAAAAGATCTGAGCACCAAACGTGCCATTGTTACTGGGTGTCACTGATTCTAAGCCTTCTCAGATGATAGAGAAAGGAAATATGCTTATACATACCTAAACACATGTCCATAAATATATATACATATATATATATATATATATGTATGTCTGTAAACGCACACATGCACACACTTCAATATGTGTCATTCTGTAACTATGTTGATCTAAACATGCATTCATACTGATACTTCTCAATCCATGCATCAGATTCTTCTATCCACCCCTTCCTAGTCTTTAACTCCCATTTCAATAGTGGGAGTGCATCCATTTATTCAATTGTTCAATTTCAGGGCATATGGTATTTTCCAAGTAAGTAACCCTTACCTCTTGGGTAACAGCATTATCATGTGGAGTAAAATGCAATTCCTTTTTACTTCAGTCTTACAGATCACACTGGTTTCCAAAGTTAATATCCTTTTCTCTCACCCTCAAGATAGGCTTTGATTTTTGTTTTTAAGCGCTTGCTTTCTTTTCTTACCTTGTTTTTGATATCAGGACCTGCAGGTGCACACATGTTTGATATCTTTTGCTTGTCTTCTGTATTTATTGCCTTTGATCTAATCCTTTTATCATTGTTTTTCAATTCTCTAGGCATTTTTCATATTTCTTTTATATGCTGTTAGGTGGACTCAATAGTGTCAATTGTCTTTTATTTCCATTGTAATTCAGATTTCACTTTTGAAATAACTTTGTCTTTTTATTTGTTTTCTGAATTCTGCAAATTCAGAACTAACATTTTCCTGTTGTCCATTTATTTTATAAGATTTCTTTAAAAAATCAGGCTCTTTCTCAACTGCATTTTCTCACTTAAAAATATGTTGTTTGGAATTTGTTTTTTGGGGGGGATTGGCTAACTTCACTTAACATTATCTTCTCCAACGCCATCCATTTACCTGCAAATAACTGATTCATAGTGGGGTAGGGAGAGGGAGAATGAGAGGAATAGACAAACTCTAGAAAGGGCAGAGGGGTGGGGTGGGGGGAAGGGAGGGGACGGGGGTTAGCAATTCTGGTGGAATGTGATGGACATCATTATCCAAATACATGTATGAAGACATGAACTGGTGTCAACCTACTTTATATACAACCAGAGATATGGAAAATTGTGCTCTATATCTGTAATAAGAATTGTAATGCATTCTGCTGTCATGTATTTAAAAAATAAAATAAATTATTAAAAGAATATGTTGTTTGGAATGTTGTATTGCTGTTTACTCCAATTTGTGGCTGCATCTTCTACTAAATTTTAATCTGTTCATTATTCTACTTCTATTATCCTGTCTTTGTAAGCATGCTTGTATTTTTATTAATCATTCAATAAGCTGGTTTATCCTGAGTCACTTATGAATGGTACCATATTATTGGGGTGGTAGAATACCTCACTTTCCTCATTTCTCAAATTCAGTTCTTCTGTTGTATCACAAAGGGGGCTGCATCTTTTATATGTAGGTATTTCTTTAATTTTCCTGCTGTTATTTCAACTCTCTCTTATTTTTTTCTTTTCCTGTTTCTGTGTTGTTTTTTTTTTTTAAACAAGGAATTGAACTCAAGGTCACTCAACCACTGAGCAACAATCCTAAGACTTTTTTTTTTTTCATTTGAGACAGGGTCTCACAAGTTGTTGAGGGCCTCGCTAAGTTGCTGAGGCTGGTTTTGAACATGTTATCCTCCTACCTCAGCCTCCTTTTTCTTATGTGCTTTATTGATTCTCAAATGTATCCCTATCATTTTGGCACTGGATGGGATAATTTCTAACAAGGAGTAAATGTTAACTGGTATTTTCTAGATGTTGCTTTTTTAAAAATTTTGTAATATGGCAGATTACACAGTTGATCATACACATACAGAATTATTTCTGAACTCTTAAACTTTATTGTATTAGCCTATCCTTTATTACTATATGTGCCTATCCTTTATTACTATATGTGCCTATCCTTTATTACTATAGCTTTTTGTAATAAGTTTTGAAATTGAGATGTGTACATCTTTCATCTTTGTTCTGCTTTTTTGAGTTTGTTTGGACTCAGAAAAGATTTTTCAATTTTACACAAACTTTTTCAAATAAATTTTTATATAAGTTTTTTTGTTTCTTCATAAAAGGCGACTCAAATTTTGATAAGGACTGTGTTGAATTAGTATACTGCTTTAAGATATATTGCTTTCTTCATAATATTCATTCTTTTGATTTATGAATGTGCATCTTTCTATTTACTTCAGTCTTTTATTTCAGTGATGTTTTCAGCCAAAAGTATATTGGTCTTTAAGTTCTTGGCTAAATTTTTTCCTAAATATTTTATTCCTTTAAATGCCACTGTAATAGGAATTGTTTTCTTAATTTCCTTTGCAGTTTGTTCATTGCTAGAATGTAGAAGGCCAGTGGAGTAGAGAAGGAGGAAAGGTGGAGGTATGGAAAAGGGGGGTGAACGAGGAGGTATTGGGGACTGAAGTGGAACAAATTATATTCTGTACATGTGTAATTATGTCAGAATGCACCAATAAAAACATAAAAAAGAAATTAAGCTGATTTTTTTGGCATGTTTACCTTCTAGCAACTTTGAATTTATTACCTCAAATAGGATTTTCTATGTATAAAGTCAGATCATCTGTGAATAGAATTTTTTTTTACTTTTTTACTTCCAATTTGGAATTTTTCTATTTATTTTTCTTATCTGATTGCTTTGTCTAGAATTTCTAACACAAATTCTCCTGACCTTAGGGGAAATGTTTCAGTCTTTCACCATAGAGTTGAAGGTTTCCATATATGTTCTTTTGTTGTTGATAAAGTTCTCTTCTATTGTTAGATGTTGAGTGTTTTGTTTGCTTTTGGGGAAAGACCATATTGATCTCACATATTTTTCTGCATTAATTGAGATGATTGTGCAGCTTTTACCCTTCATTCTATTAATGTGATGTGTTACAATGATTGATTTTTTTCTTTTCCTTTCTTTCTGTTGTGCTGGGGATAGAGCCCAGGTTCTTGTACATTCTAGGCAAGTGTTGTACCACTGAGCTCCACCTCCAGCGTTCTACACCAACTGATTTTTTATATAGTGAAACACCTTTGCATTCCTAAGGTAATTCATTTGGTCATGGATATATAATCCTTCTAACATTCTTCTAATATTTCTAGTATTTTTGTTGAAGATTTCACACAGTAACAGGAGGAGGGTTAGGGAGGAAGAGAATTACTTATAGGGATATTGGTCTGTAGCTAACTTGTGATGTCTTTTCTTAACTTTGTTGACTTTGTTGTTTATGGTAATTCTAGCTTCACCAAATGAATTAAAAATGTGTTCCCTCCCGTTTACTTTTTGGAAAACTCTGAGAAGCCAATTTTAAGTTCTTTTTAGTATTGGTAAAATTCACCAGTGCAGTCATCTGGGCCTGAGGTGTTTTTTTTTTTTTTTTTTTTTTTTAGTTTTTGATTACTGATTTAATTCCTTCTCATCCATCTATTCAGGTATTTTCTTTCCTCATTAGTCAACTTCCAAATAAGACAAACTCACAGAGATCCAAACAAAGGCACATTTTAGTGAAACTGCCAAAAGAAAAAGACAAGAAAAAAGTTTGGAAGTAGCAAAAGTTAAGTGATTTGTCAGTTTAATATGGATCCTCAGTTAGATTAACAAATAATTTCTCATCAGAACCCCTGCAGGCAAGAAGGCAGTGAATGGCATATTTAAACTGCTAAAAGAACAACTCTGAACCAAGAAGTCTAGATATAGCAAAACTATTCATCAAATTAGAGAAATTAATATATGTCTGAATAAATAAACATAGAGTGTTGTTCATTATGTGAAGTACGGTAACTAAAATGAAAAACTTGGTAGGTTTAAAACATCAGGCTTATAGCTAACTATGAAACCAATCTAGATGTCCTTCAACAAATGAATGGATAAAAAAATGTGTTATGTATACACAATGGCATATTAGCCTTAAAGAAGAATGAAATCATGGCATTTTCTGGTAAATGGATGGAGAATATCATGCTAAGTGAAATCAGACAATCCCAAAAAACCAAAGGCCGAATGTTTTCTCTGATACGGGGATGCTAATTCACAATAACAGGAGGAGGGTTAGGGAAGAAGAGAGTTACTTTGGATTAGGTAGAGGGGAGTTAAGTGGGGGGAGGGTGTGGGGGTAGGAAGAATAGTAGAATGAATTGGACATTATTATCATATTATATATATATATATATATATATATATATATATATATATATATATATACTTGACCAGTGTGATTCTACATCATGTACCACCAGAAGAATGAGAAATCATACTCTATTTGCATACAATGTGTCAAAGTGCATTCTACTATTATGTATAACTAATTAGAAGAAACAAAAAAGACAAAAGAAAAAAATCAATGAGCTTGAGGACAAGTCAAGTGGAATCATCCAGTTTGGGGAGCAGAGATGAAAAATAAAAAAAGAGAAAAAGAATCCAAGGCTAACCAGAAGGCTGTGAGTGTGACAACATACACACAATGGAAATCTAAAAAGGAAAAAAAAAAGAGTGGGAAAGGGGAAGAAAGAATATTTGGAGAAACAATGGCCTCACACTTCCTGAACGTTTATCTGAGACACAAAGTTACATATCTAAGAAACTTACTCATAGCTGCCTCTTTACTTTGGAAGAGTTTTGAGTGAAATAAAACATAAAAAATAGATATATATATATAGTAAATCATGTTCCTTGCATCTTCCATATCTTTGTCTGTTTTGTGTTTCTATAATAAAATACTTGAGCGTGAACACTTTATAAAAACCATGACGTTCAGAGGTTAAGTTAGCTTGCAGTTTTGGAGTTCTGAAATTCTAAGATTGGGCGGCCCCGCCCAATGATCTCTGGTGAGGATCTTCTGGTTACATCATGCCCTGATGGATGATATTCACACATGTGAGAAGAAGATCAAATGGAGAGAAAGGAAACAAGGGAGGTTCCAGGGTTAGATTTGCTCTTTTCATAATAAGCTCTTGTGTGAATTAACTGGGGTCCTGCAAGAACTGTACTAATCCCTTCTGAGGATAACACACATGACCTAACCACCTTCCCCCGGGACCCACCTCTCAAAGGTTGCACCACCTCAACATCACTTGGAGAACAAGCTTCCAGCATATGGACCTTTAGGAACCAGCCACATCCAAACCATAGCATGTGATTGCCTCAAGGAACTCCCAGGCAGGCCCAAGTGAACAGATGCAGTTCCTTGGAAGTAAGGTTCACTATAAACTTACTGGGACCAGGTACTCATGTCAGGAAGACAGACTGCCATCTTCAGGACCACCACATGGAAGGCTTCATCCATGTGCCTTTTCCTTTTCTGAGTTTCATCTTAATCCTTTCACACTGACACCCCACAACCATGAGCATAGTAGCTTATCTTGAGTCCCATGGTCCTTTAAGCAAATAACTAAGGATGGTCCCAAGGATCTTTGACACACCTGCTTTTATGAGCCCTATCATATTTTGTTAAAAGTTGCACATGTCCTATCAGGTGACACAGCTGTTTATTAATTGCAGGTTTAGTTTATGGAAATAGTTTCTTTTTTTCTAATAAAAATTTAGGCATGTGAATAAATTGGCCATTTTTTGTCTCTGTATATTGGAGAAAAGATTCATATCCCTTTGGATTTTGTGGTTACTACTGGAATCTCTGTTATCAGTGTTATTATGATTTGGGGTCTTTTTTTTCTGAATCAGTTTTGAGAGTTACCTGTTAATGCTATCTGCCTGTGGCAGACATGAGAGCAGAGGGGAACCTATGTGGGAACTCATGACTCTGTCTCTTTGATTAGGTTTGGATTTCTTTCTCTCCACTTTATTGTTAGTTCTATTTACAGTGCTCTTAATGGTATTCTTTAATATTTTTCTTCCTCTATTGTCACTGGTCATGATTTGTTTTGCTTCCCCACTGTTTAAATCTCTTTCACCTAATTTGTGACTTATACCTGAATTTCTCATTTTCTTCCATCCCGCTGGCCTGTCTTCCTGCCTTCCTATGTAATTACTTTTCCAGAGCTACTATTGAGGTTTTTTTTTAAACTTATACTTGACCTAAAAATTCTTGTGTTAATTAACACTCTTCAATGTTTTCTGAATAATGTAAACTTATAATCCTTAATTATGATTCTCCTCTGTTATGCATGTATAGTACATTAATTTTGCCTCATTTTGTGTGTCTCAAATTAGTTACCACTATCAGTATTATTATCATTGTATAATGTCAATTATTCAGATTTACTCGGCTACATGCCAGTTTCCATCACACCCACTTTCCTTGAAGATACATGACCTCCTTGCCAATTTGCATCATTTAGTGGGTTTTTTTTTTTGACTAGACTTTTTGAGTAGTAAAGTTTCAGAATTTTTCCAAAAAATATATTTGTCCCATATTTTTAAATAATAGTTTAGGTATGCATGTAACTAGACTGACAATAATCTTTCTTCTCTCTGTATGTCAAGGAAAGTAGTCACACTCTTTTGGATTCTGATGTTTCTGCTAGAAACTCCACTCTCAGTCTCCTTATGATTCCACTGCAGGTAATATGATTTTCTGAACTTGACTGTTTTTAAGATCTGACTACCTGTAATGGTTTGGATATGAGGTCTCCCTCCACAGTCCTGGGTTAATGCAGGAATACTCAGTGGTGAAATGATTGGATTGTGAGAGCTATACCTTGTCAATTCATCCTAATTTGAATGGACTCATTAGGTGGTAACTTTAGGCAGATGGGGGCATGGCTAGAGGAGGTGGTCACTGGGGCATGTCCTGGAAAGGTTATTCTCTTTGTTGGCCTCTTCCAAAATTTCTCCCTCTCTGCTTCCTGGCTGCCATGAATTAAGCTTATTTCCTCTGCCTTTCACTCCTCCATGAAGCTCTGCCAAAGCTCAGGCCCACAGCCATGGGGTTGGCTGACCTTTGAAACCCTGAACCTAAATAAACTTCTGTCTCTAAGTTGTTCTCATCAAGTATTTTGGTCATAGTTAGGAAAAGCTAATACTGCCTTTGATACATTTCAAATTTACTATAATTTATTATATCATATTAATTTAATTGAATTAGTACAATTCATTGCATGAAACATGATGTAGTATGCTTTAAAACAAATATGAGGAATCTGAGTCATTTTTTTCTTAAAACTATTACTAATTGTATCATTCCAGAATTCACACAAGATGTAAGTTGGATGCTATCAATGTGTTCTGTATCTATATCTTCCAAATTTCCTAACTTCTCTTTATGTCTACATTTCTGTTTTTGTTTTGTTTTAGTTTTGAAAGATATGTTTTAGTGTGTTGTTGTATCTTATGGTTTTGATTTTTTCATGTTTTTGTCATTTCATATGTACTAATTTCATATTCTTCTATTATCTAAAAATTGAAGGAGTCTCAATTTGCTATTAATAGGCCTCCTCAATAAAGATTGTGCATAATGATTTTTCTCCTGCATTTCATTACTTTGGATGGTGAGTTCACTTTTAATAACACATTATCTATGGAAATTCTTTGCAGGCGGTATTGAGGCCTTTACTAACAAAAAAAGCTTTAGAGTTGATTCTGCAAGATACTCCAGGAATATTACTGGTCTGAGACCAATTTTCAGATAAATGTCTTGATTAGTTAGAGTTCCTCAAAGAAAACGACCAACAGATTCACACCAGTGATTCATTATAAGTTGGCTGTTGCTTTATGTGATGATAGAGGCTAGCAAGTCGAGAATCTGCAGAGTTGATATCCCAGTTCAGGTCTTAAATTCAGAAACTACTGTAAAAGTAGGAAGAGTGAAATCCCTATTTGAAGATGTCATGCAGGAAGAGCCAGTGGAAAGATCATAAGGCAAGAAAATTCTCCTCCGTTACTTAAAGGAAAGTCAGTCTTGTTCTATACATTCCTTCAACTGATTGCATAAAGCCCACCAACACTTTGGAGGGAAACTGCTTTACTTAGTCTACTGACATAAATGTTAATCTCATCCAAAAGTACCCTCATAGAAACACCCAAAATAATATTTGGGAAAAATCTTAGTAGCCTCTTCCCCGTTAACACACAAAATTAAACATCAAAGACCATGTTGGTAGAGCCAATTCAAATCCAATGCCAATGTGAACCTAATTATTAAAGGAGCACAACAGACACTAGTATGGCAATATGTAAATCAATGGATGTGTAACTGATGTGATTCTGCAATCTGTGTATGGGGTGAAGGTGGGAGTTCATAACCCACTTGAATCAAAGTGTGGAATATGATATGTCAAGAAATTTGTAATGTTTTGAACAACCAACAATAAAAAATTAAAAAAAAAATAAAGGAGAATTATCTTCTACCCTGAGCCCAGGTAGAATGAACTGCTGTTCCCCCCCCCCCCCCGTCCCCCGTGGTTGTTATTGTCTTGAAACCTCTTCATCCTGGTAAATAAAATATTCACTAAAAATGCAGATATATTTAGTCTTAGTTTTAATTTTCTATTTAAATCTGCTCCAACATAGGTGTACTATCTCTAAGATGGCATTACAACCCAGTTCGTGGGCAGTTGCTATATAACTCTTTTGTTTATTGGTCTTGGCTACATTTCCTGCCTCTTAGATACTAAAGACTTTTCCATCACTCACATTCTTTTGTGTAAGCTAAATTCTGCATTTAATGTAATATTTATTGAATCATTTTATAATATTTCTAGGTGCTTATAGCAGGAAATGTTCAGGGCACTTAGTGTCCTATTAAGCTAATATCCAAAAGCCAAATCAATTATTGTTATGGTTTTGGGAACAATTTTGGTGACTAGTCTACATAAATATAAATTAACACTCTACCTCTACATAAACAGAATATTACCATATAGTAAAGCTGGTGAAATAGAATCAGTTATTTTTGAAAATACCTGAATCAAATTATGATCTTATACTGTTTACTTTGACGTTTTAAAGCACAGTTGAGGTTTTGCACTGTAAAGTTATATATAGTTAATTGGGCACACAGACTTATCCTTGGTTCATCCTCAGATACGTAATTATGATTAAAATGGTATTTTTATCTTCTTACTTTAAAAGATTTCCACATTTTTAAATATAGTGGTTAGTGGAAAACGTAAAATCACAAGATTTAATGAAACTCTTGATACATGCTTGATGTGCAGCAGCCCATGTTTTAAAAACCATCAGAGGAAGCAAGCTTCTATTCCCAAAGATGATGTATTATTCCCTGTTTGGTCACCCTGGACACAGAATGATGAGATACTCCTTGCCTCAGTTCCTGCCTAGTCCCTTGTATGGAGACCTTTAATTAGATCCTGGGGCTGGTTTGATCTTCCGTAGAGAGGAAAGATTGTTGAGTGCAGATATCCATTGCTGAGATAAAGCTTGCAGCAGCTGAAAGATCCAACTGGGAAATTGCAAAAATATGGATTCCAACATGCTAGTTTCAGGGAAGGCAATTATCCCAGACATAATAGGAGTTGTCCAGAGTTACCTGGGATGCTCAAGAAATTAAGCATAGGGCTACTTTATAAATAATTTATTAAACAAACTACTTCATAATATGGGTTTTATTACCAGAAAAGTCAGAATACAATACAGATAGTTTCCATTTATCAGATATGGAAATTATCAGACAAATTCCATTTATCAGACCCCCTGTACCCTGTTATTCCAATCAGTTTGAAAAACGTTCACAATTAATGTAGCACTGTGGATACATCATTATCAGCTGATGTCTATAAATTATTTAGAATTCCTTGGTTTTGCCTTACAGTCCCAGGACCTCAGGAAGGATAGCACACCTAGTCACTAAGTCAACTGAGGCTCTTTGGGGCTGTAACAGGTTTTCAGGCTTACCTGTTTTTTAATGACATTAGAATTTTTAGAAGCACTGATCATGAGCCCGTCAATTGGGATTGAGTACATTGGAGTAATGAGTTTTGGGGAGAAAGATCACAGGTGTAAAGGACCATTTTCATCACATCATATCAAAGGCACATTCTACAAATGTGACTTATCACTGTTGACATTAATCATGATCATCTGGCTGAGTAGGGTTGTGACGTTCCTCTTTTCCCCCTTTCAATAAGTCTTCAGAAAGAAGTCACTCTGCGTGTGAGGGTGGGTGGCTATGCTGCAGCTTCTTGAAGGCACAGTTACCTTCACGACTGTTTTGAAATTCTTCTGCTTGAGAAGTTTTTCTGTGACAGTCACTTTATGTATTACTTTGGTCACTTGTTTGTTGTCAGTTGGACTCATGGACACTTATGCTATACTTTGTGTTATAAGAAAATACCACCTCATTTGTATTTTACTAAGCTTGTTTCAGCTTTGGCCAGTGAAAGCTCTTTCTGTTGATTTCCATGTCACTTTGACAAACTGATATCACTCTGATTTGTTTGGTTGAGCACTTCCTTACTTTCTGACGGGTCCATATGCAAATACATATTTCATGCCCCAGTACTAGCATCAGCCATTTTTCCAAGCATGTATGGTTCCTTTAATTGGAAAATAGTATAAGATACCACATCTCGGTGTTTGGTGTGCTTGTAGCTACAGGGATTTCATTGTTTCGGTTTTTTTTTTCCAGATGACAGAACCAGTAAACACATGCATGTGTGGTATAACTCATGTATATGCACATATTGACAAATAGGCTGTTATTTTTTAACATTATTTGCTATTTTTGGATACACATGACAGTAGAGTGTATTTTGACACATTCTAACTAGAATTTCATTTTTTTTCTGGGTACCAGGGATTGAACTCGAAGGCACTTGACCACTGAGCCGCATCCCCAGCCTTATTTTGCATTTTATTTAGAGACTGGGTCTCACTGGGTTGCTCAGCACCTCGCTGTTGCTGAGGCTGGCTTTGAACTTGCAATCCTCCTGCCTCAGCCTCTGGAGCTGCTGGGATTATAAGCATGCGCCACCATGCCCAGCAGAATCCCATTTTTTTGGTTGTATGTGATGTGGAGTTTCACAGTCGTGTATTCATATATGATCATAGGAAATTTATGTCTGATTCAATCCACTGTCTTTCCTATTCCCATCCCCCATCTCTTTCCTTCATTCCCCTTTGTCTAATCCAATGAACTTCTATTCTCCACACCTTTATTGTGTGTTATCCTCTGCATACTAGAGAGAACATTTGGTCTTTGGATTTGGGGGAATGGCTTACTTCACATAGCATGTTAGACTGCAGATCCATCCATTTAACAGAAAAATTCAGAAAGTCTTTCTTTTTTTTATGGCTGAGCAAAATTCCATTGTGTATATATACCACATTTTCTTTATCCATTCATCTGTTGAAGGGCACATAGGTTAGTTCCATAACTTAGCTATGGTGAATTGTGCTGCTGTAAACATTGGTGCATCATGGTAGTATGTTGATTTTAATTTTTCTAATTTGATTTTAATTTCTTTGGGGGTATAATGAGGATTAAGATAACTGGGTCAAATGGTAGTTCCATTCCATGTTTTCTGAGAAATCTCCAGATTGCTTTTCAGAGTGGCTGCACCAATTTGCAGTCCACAAGAAAGAAATGTACAAGTATACCTTTTTCCCCACATCCTCACTAATATATGTGTGTGTGTGTGTATATATATATATATATATATATATATATATATACATACATATACACGCACATATATATACATACACATATATACATGTATGCACACACATATATAAATATATTAGTGTAATATATATTCATATATGTTTAGTTGTAGATGGACAAAATACCTTTATTTCATTTATTTATTTTTATGTGGTGCTGAGGATCAAGCCCAGTGTGTCACACATGCTAGGCAAGTGCTCTAGCTCTGAGCTACACTCCAGCCCCTATTACTTGGGTTTTTGATAAGTGCCATTCTGACTGGAGATGAAATTTCAATATAGTTTTAATTTGAATTTCTCTAATTGCTAGAGATGTTGAATATTTTTTCATATTTTTTTAACAATCTGTATTTCCTCTGTGAAGTGCCTGTTCAATTCCTTTGCCCATTTATTGATTGGGTTATTATTATTTATTTTTTTAGTGTTAAGTTTTTTGAGTTCTTTGTATATCCTGGAAGGTACAGATACAGGTGACAAAGATTTTCTCCAATTCTGTAGCCTCTCACTTTACGTTCTTGATTCTCTCCTTTGCTGTGAATACACTTTTCAGTTTGATACCATCCCATTTATTGATTCTTGCACTTTAGGAGTCTTGTTAAACTATATTGACAAAAACAGCATGGTATTGGCACCAAAATAGGCAAGAAGTCCAATAGAACAAAATAGAAGACGCAGAGATATACCCACATTAAGTACAATTATATCATAGTAGACAAGGGCATCATAAACATACATTGGAGAAAAGAGAGCCTCTTCAACAAATGGTGCTGAGAAAAATGAAAATCCATACGTAGCAGAATAAATCAGGCTCCTATCTCCCACCTTGCACAAAACTCCACTCAAACTGGATCAAGGACCTAGCATAAACAGAAGACAATGTAGGCCCAAATTTCCATAATGTTGGCTTAGGAGCTGACTTTCTCAACAAGATTCCTGAAGCACAAGATGTATATCTGCTCTTGACATATGTATCTTTATGAAAATATAGACACAACTTCAATTCCAATTATTGCCATATAGATCATGTTAGCCTTCAGACCCTGCTTATCTATATAACCTCCTGCTTAACAGTGAAAACTTTGGTTTCCACAATCTGCATTACATTTATTTAATTTTTCATTTTTGTACACAAGCACTGAATATGTGTAGAATTTTTAAATCCATACCCCATGTGAAACTCTTTTGTCAGTTATGTTATTCTTCTTATGCAGTTCTTTTTGCCTATAGTTTACAGGCCCCCACACATTTTGAAAGTTACTTAGATCCATAACTTTTCTCATATTCCTTTCATTAATAGAAATGAGATTATTTTTTCACATTCTGCTTTCCACCCTGAAATGTGTCACCCCCTAATTTTTTTTTTAAATCAGCATACTTAAATGTGCACACTTTAAGTTGTAAAATGTTGTGGAGTTTGAGAAACAGCTTAGTGTTATGTATCTATCATTCCAGTGTCATACAAAATAGTTTCACCATCTTAATAAAAAATTCTTGTTCATTTCTTATTGAACATTCCTCTCCCTGAGTCTATGGAAATCACTGAACAGTTTACTATCTCTGTGGTTTTGAGTTCCCTGTCATGATAAATAAATAAAATAATATCGTACCTAGCCTTTTAAAATGGATTCCTTTCACTTGGACATATATGTTGAGATTCCTCCACATCTTTGCATGACTTGAAAACTCTTTTTTTACAGTTGAATAGTATAGATATACCACTATTTGTTTATCTACTCTCCCCTGGAATATTCATTACTTCCAATTTTGGGTAATTATGAATATATGTTTACTTGTGGGTTATTGTGTGGATGCAGTTTTAAAATCAATTGGGTAACATGTAGATGTACAATGACTGAAGTGTATGGTTTGGTGGGCTGAAAAGTGGCCCCCAGATACATCCAGTTTTTAATCCCTAGAATTTGAAAATATTACCTTAGAAGAAAAAAATAAACTTTTCAGCTGTGATAAGATTGAAGAATCTTGAAATGGGGGAGATTATTCTAGATTATCTGACCCGAAAAAAGAATCCTAATAAAGTTCTTATAAACAAGAGGCAGAGGCCAAATTGACTGAAGTGTTAAAGATCATGTACCGAAGCAAAGAAAGAAATTTGAAGATAATATACTGCTAGCTTTGAAGATGGAGGAAAGGGCCAAGAGCCAGGGAATGCAAGGAATTCAGCACAGAAACTGGAAAAGGCTAGGGCACGAATTTCCTCCTAAAATTTCCAGAGTGCAGCCATTCCAACACAGTAACTTTAATCCATTGAAACTGATTTTGCACTTCTAATGTTCAGAACTGTAAAAGAATAAATTTGTGTTAAATCATCAAATGCATGGCAATTTTCTATAGCAGCAGTACTAAACTAATAAATATGGTAAAAGTATTTTTAGTGTTGTAAAAATCTGCCCATCTGTCTTCCAATGTAGCTGTTCCATTTTGCATTGTAACCGTCAATGAAAGAGAATTTCTATTTTTTCCTCATTGTATCCAGCAATTGGTTTGTAATTTTTTTTAAAAAAAATTAATTTTAAACATTCTATTTCATATGTAGTGGTAATTCGTTATTATTTTAATTTGCATTTCTTTAATGGCAAAAGACATTGGGGATTTTTTACCCTATGCTTTCTTTTTTTTTTTTTCCTCCAGTCTGTATATCTTCTTTAATGATGCATCTTTTTAGATCTTTAGCAAATTTATTTATCAGGTCAGTTGCTTTCTTATGGTTAACTTTTAAGAATTCTTTGTATATATCCAATATAAGTTCTTTATCATATATGGGTTTTGTAAATATTGTCTCCCAGTTTGTCTGTCTTTCATAGAATAAAAGTTTTAAAATTAATAATTATCAAGTTATTAATATTTTTTCTTATGTGAATTATGGTTTTTTTGGTATTATGTGTGAAAATTTTTAAATTAAAGACACCTAGATTATCCACTATTTTTTCCTAAAAGTTTTATGGTTTTGCATTTTGCAGTTAGTTTTATGATGCATTTGGGATTTGTTTTGTATAATAGTAAGATTGGTGTGGAGGATCACTGAATTGCATGTTGTGATGAAAGTTCTGAAATTAGGGATCACTGTAGGCCTTTATTTATGAAAAAGCTGTGGCCTAATGACAAGCTTTCCTCTCCACACGGGCACATTCCAGGCAGACTCTCTACCACGGAGCCACATTCTGAGCCTCTCTTGTTCCTGACTTTAGGAAAATTTTTCTTTTTTTCTTTTTTTTTTTTTTTGCCACCAAGTGTAATGTTGACTATAGGATTTTGTTGATACTTTTAAGGTGAAGAAGTTGACTTATACATGTAGCTTGCTAAAAATTTTCATCAAGATTGGGTGTTGGATTTTATCATTCTGTGTGTATGTGTCTGTGCACGTGTGTGTGAGTTGATGTGGTCAATGTTTCTTCTTTAAGTTTGTTGATACGGGAGATTGCTTTGATTGGTGTTGGAGTGTTGAACCAGGCTTGCCTGGCTGTAATATGTATCAGCCAGGAAATATAATTATTTTTATATTGTTTTGTTAATATTTTATTGGGGATTTTCACATATATGTTTATGTGAGATAGTAGTTTTTACTTTTCTTTTTTTTTCTGGTATGTTGCCAATTTTGGTTTTAGAATAATGCCTGACTTGTAGAATGAATTAGAAATATTCCTTCTCCAAAAGGTGACTTTTGAGGTGACTTTTCTTTTTTTGTTTTTTCTTCTCTTTTTGGTACCAGGGATTGAACCCAAAGGCACTTAAATCTGAGCCACATCTGTAGTCATTCTGTTCTTTGATTTTGAGACAGGGCATCACTATGTTGTTTAGGGACCTTGCTAAATTGCTGGCCTCAAAATTGTGATCCTCCTGCCTCAGCCTGCTGAGTGGTTGGAATTACAGGTTTGTTCCACCACACCTGGCTTGAGGTGACATTTTTCTGAAGTGAAGATTTGGTATTCTTTCTGCCTTAAATATTTGGAAAAATTCTCTAGTGAGACCATTTCAGCTTGTATAACTTCTTTTTGGACAGGGATTAGTTATGAACTCAATTTATTTAATAGATGTAAGGCTAAATAATCTATTTTTTCCTTGTGTGGGTTTTGGTAGTGTTTCTTTTTAAAGAAATTGTTGTATTTCACTTAAGTTACATAATTTGAAAGAAGAGAGTTATGTAACTTAAATGAAATACAGCAATTTCTTGAAAACACTAATTTTACATTATTATTTTTTAATATACATGTGATCAGTAATGATGATTTCTTTTTATTTTTAACATTGTAGTTTGTAAATTATTTTTATTTTTTACTAGGTTAGTCTGAAAAGAAGTTTGGAAATTTTATTGATCTATTTAAAGAAGCATATTTTAGTTTCACTGATTTTTTTTCTATTATCCTAATTTTAACTTAATTTCTGTTCCAATTTTTAATTTATTTTTCCTGTGCTTGTTTTAGTCTTAAGTTGTGTATCTCTAGTTTCATAAGACAGAAGCTTAGGTTATTGATTTTAGAGTATTCTTCATTTCTAATATGTTCATTTATTGCTGTAAATTTCATTGCTTAATGAAGGAACACGTTCTGAAAAATGCATAGGTGGGTGATTTTGTCAGTGGGTGAACGTCTTAGTGTGTACTTATACAAATCTGGATGGGATAACTATTGTATCCCTAGGGAATATGATATAGCTTATAACTCTTAAGCTACAAACCTATACAGCCTGATACTCTACCAGATACTTTAGGTAATTGTAACACAATGGCAAGGATTTATGTGTCTAAACCTATGTATTCCCAGAAAAGGTAGTAAAAGTACAATATATAATATTAAAATTTGTACACCTATATACAGGACACTTAGCCCAAATAGAGTTCACAGTACTGGAAGCTGCTCTGAATGAATCAGTGAGTGTGAGGTGAGTGATCAAAGCCTAGGACATCACTGTACACTCTTGTAGACCTTATTATACATGGTTCACTTAGGCTGCACTAAATTTGCCTAACATATTTTCCTTATCAATAATAAATTAATATTACCTTACAGCAACATTTGTACTTTATACAATGTTAATTTTTATCTTTTTTATTTTTTCATAATAGCATTGAGCTTACAACACAAACACATTATACAGTTGTACAAAATATGTTTTTAAATTTTTATTTATTTATTTATATGTTGTGCTGAAAATGGAACTCAGTTGTCTCACACATACTAGGCAAGCGCTTTACCACTGAGCTATGCCCCAGACCCTGAACAAAATATTTATATGTCCTTATGTAAGCTTTATTCTATTTAAATTGTTTTTATTGATGCATCTCAGTTACAGCGTGACAGATTTCACTGTGATTCACTTTGACATGTGCACACATATATAAAAACAAAATTTGATAAATTTTCCTCCTCAATGACCCCCCACTCTCCTCTCTTCCCTCCCCTTCCCTCTACCCTAATGGTCACCCTTCTGTTTTCACAGTGTCTCTTTTTAACCTCCAGCTTCCACAAATGAAGGAAAACTTATAGTGTTTTCTCTCTGACTCTGGTTTTATTTTACTCAAAACTGTGGTCTCCAATTCCCTCCATTTTCCTACAAGTGTCATAAATTTTTTTTCTTTATGGCTGAATAAATCTCTATTGTGTATATATACGACATTTTCTTTATTCATTCCTCTGTTGATGCACATCTAGGCTGGTTCCAAAACCTGGCCATTGTGAATTGCACTACCATAAGCATGGGTATGTTGATATCTCTAAAGTATGCTGGCTTTCTAATTTTGGGGGGATAAATATCAATGAGTGGAGGAGCTGGATCATATAGTTGCTCTATTTTTAGTTTTTGAAGAACCTACATATTGGTTTCCATAGTCACTGTACTGATGGACACGTCCAATTTCTCCTGCATTCTTGAATCATTTATTGTTATTTGTATTCTAAGTGTCTGGACATTCTAAGTGGAGGGACATGGACTCTCAGTGCTGTTTTGACTTGCATTTCCCTGATGGCTAAAGATGTTGAACACTTTTTCATATAATTGTTGGCCATTTGTACTTCTTTTGAGAAATGTCTGTTTAGTTCCTTTGCATATTTATTGATTGGGTTATTTGATTTTTTAATGTTGAGATTTTGAGTTTTTAATATATTGTATATATTAAGCCTCTGTTGGAAGAGTGGCTGGCAAAGATCCTATTCTATTCTGATGATGGTCTCTTCACTCTTAATTGTTTCCCTTGCTGTGTAGAAACTTTTCAATTTGATGCCATCCGTTTATTGATTCTTTCTCTCATTTCTTGAGCCATTCAGGTCCTGCTTGCAAAGTCTTTGTGTCTATAAGTTGGAGTCTTTCCCCTAAGTTTTTCTTCTAACAGTTATAAAGTTTCTGGTCTTACACTTGGGTCCTTGATCCATTTTGAGTACAAAGTGAGAGACGGGATCTAATTTCACTCTTTTACATACGTATATCCAGTTTTCCCAGCACCACTTGTTAATGAGCCTGTCTTTTTTTTCTCCTGCAATCTTTATTTCATTTTAATTTTTTTTGACTATTGAAATTCTTGGTTAAAAATTAAGACACAAGCACACATATTAGCTTAGACCTGCATAGGGTCAAGAACATCACAGCTGCCTCCCATATCTGAATCTTGTGCCATTGGAAGGTCTTCAGGACACACATGGAGCTGTCACCTCCCACACATCAGTGCCTCCTCCTGGTACTTCCGGAGGACCTGCCTGAGACTGTTCCTGAGGCGGGATCAGTCTTCTCAGACGTTAGTCCATGGTGGTTTGCTTGATATGCTTCTTATCACAGATTTGCTTCTAAGTAGATAGAACACCATTGATCGTCTTCTCTTTTGTTTGACAACGTTTCAATGTGTTGGGGTCCACATTTCCAAACTTTTTCAGGAAATTGTTGAGGTTGCAAAACCTTGTTAAACCCTTTATTGTAACCTTTCTTGGGGATTTTTCTTGTTCTTCTCTTGAAATTCTCTTTTTGTCTGACTCTTCTTCACTCACATATTCCTATTCAGTTATAATGTAATCTTTGGTCATACATGTGATCCATCATTGACCTAACCATTGCTCTGTAGCATAAATTAATTACAATAAAAATTGTGACCCCATAAAAATTCTGGTGATCTGCATTTCCTTTTTATTTAGTTCAAAATATATATATATTTTTTCTATTTTGGGGGGAATTATTATTTTACTTATGTGATTTAAAACTGTATTTAATTTTCAAACAGGAGGATTTTTCTGGCTATCATTCCAACATTGATTCATAGCTTAATTCCACTGAGGTCTGAGGACACACTTTGTATGATTTCTATTCTTTTAAAAATTTTAAGGTAGGCTTTATGGCCCAGATCTTGGAGAGTGTTCCATGTGAACTTGAGAAAGCGTGTTCTGCCATTGCGGGATGAAGTATTCTCTACATGCCAATTAGGTCAAGTTGATGGATGGTACTGCTCAAGTCAAGTGTATCATTACTGATTTTCTGTCTATGACATTTATCAATGACTGAAAGGAAGGTGTGGAATTCTCTGTAATGTCAAATTATCCATTTCTCCTTTAATGATATTGGTTTTGCCATATGTATTCTGAGGCTTTTTATTTTTTAGGTGTATACATATTTAGGAGATTTATGTTTTTGATGTTACATTATTTTTAATTAATTTTTTATTGGTGTATTATAATGATACATAGTGAGATTCTTTATGCCATATTTGCTCATGTACATAATCTGATGAATTCTCATTCCCCCATTCCTCCCCTTTTCCTCCTGCTTGACCTGCTTACTCTACTCAACTACCTGCCTTCTATAATAATAATTATTATTTTATTATTGTACTATTATTATATATAAGCGGGATTCATTGTGGTATAAATTATGGTTTTAATATAGATTCTTATAAACCCATTTTATTTACTTTTATAATAAAGCAAACATCATTTAAAAAATAGTGATTTCCTGAAGTTTATAGTATCCTTTTTAAAAATTTTGTTACTTTGAGACAGGGCCTTGCTGAGTGCCTTAGGGCCTCAGTAAGTTGCTGAGGTGACTTTGAACTTGGAATTTTCCTGCCTCTGCCTCCTGAGCCACTGAAATTACAGGTGTGTGCCCAGTGCATGGTTATAATATACATTTTTAAGTAATCAAAGTCGATCTTAAGCACATATTTTTAGTTTTAAGTGACAGATAGTAATTATATATGTTTGGTACAATGTGAGATACATATACATGTGGAATGATTAAGTCAAGTTAATCTGTATGACGGCCACCACACATTCATATCACTTCTTCAAGGTAAGAATGTTTAAAATTGATTTTTCTGCAATTTTAAAACATACATTACTATTAATTATAGCCAGCATGGTGCACAATGGTTCACTGAAATTTATTTCTCTAATCTATTGGAAATTGATTAATATCACCCTGTTTCCTATTCACCCCTTTTGACCCCTGTCCCAAGCCCCTGGTAACCACTATTCTACTCCCCACTCTATAGATTGGCATTTTTGGAATACACAGGTAGTTGTCATCATGCATCCCACACTGACAGGTTTTCACTAATTGAGAGAATGTTCCTGAATTCCTTCCCCCAGCATCATATTCTCCAGGTTCATCACTGTTGTTACAAATGGATGACCATCTTCCTTTTAAAAAAAAAATCCAAATAACATCTCATTGTATATATCCCACATTTTCTTTATCTATTCATCTGTTGATGGACCCTTAGCTTGTTCCCATATCTTGGCCATTGTGAATAATGCTTCAGTGGACACAACGTTCAGATACCTCTTTTACATACTGTTTTCACCTCCTTTGTCTATACACCCAGATGTGGGACTTCTGCATCTCATATGGTAATTCTGTATTTAGGGTTTTTTTTTGAGGAAACTTGATACTATATTCCAGAAATGTGTGCACCGATTTATATGACCACCAACAGTGAGGTCTTTCCATCTTTAGAATACTTCATCTTCTTGACAATAGACATTCAAAATGAGGTGATATCTGACTGTGGTCTTAATTTGCATTTCCCTGATTAATTATCATGGAATTTTTTAAAAAAATATATAACTTTTGATCCTTTATGTATTTTCTTTTGAGAAACATTTAGAACCTTTTCCAGTTATAAATTGGAGTATTTGTTGTCTTGCTATATTGTTGCTTGGGTTTCTTATGTATCCTTGATATTACCATCTTGTCACGTGTATGAATTGCAAATATTTTATCCTGGTCTATTGGTGACTCTTCACTCTGTTGTTTCTTTTTGCTGTGCAGAAATTTTATAATCTGATGAAGTCCCATTTGTCAATTTTTGCTTTTGTTATCATATTCAAGAAATTATTACCCAGATGAATGTCATGTAGCTTTTCTTCTAGATTATTTTCCTAGCAGTTTTATGTTTCAGGTCTTACATGTAAGTCACTAATCGATTTTGAGTTGATTTTTGTATGTTTGAGTCCAAAAGCATTATTCTGCATGTGGATGTCCAGTTTTCCTAACATCATTTATCGAAAAGTCTATCCTTTTCCCATTTTGTGCTTTTGGTACTTTTGTTGAAAGTCAGTTGACCATGAATGCTTACGGATTTATTTCTGGGCTCTCTATCTTGTTGACCTGATCATTGTGTCTATTTTTATGCCTGTATCAAGCTATTTTGATTATTATAGTTTTGTTATGAATTTTGAAATCATGGAGTGTGATTACTATTACTTGGATGTGGAATGTCCTCTAAAGACCAGTATTTGGTCCCCAGCCTGATGCTACAGAGAGTTGATGGCAGCTTTAACAGATAGCACCTAGGGAAAATCTTAGGTCATTGGGAAAGTGCCCTCTGAAGACACTGAAAGACCCTGATCTCTTCTTTTCTCCTTCTTTTGATTCTCAGCCATACACACAGTCCCACTGTGACATACTGTGCTACACAGGCCCAAAGCAACAGGCCGGTCATAGACTGTGAGCCAAAATTATCTTTTCCTATTTTAAGTCAATTAAATCTCAGGTATTTGTTGTAACAAATGTATTTATAGTAACAGAAAGATGACTAACAGTGACGTTCCCAGATTTATGCTTTCTGTTCAGGATCACGTTGGCTAAATTTGAGATCTTTTGTGGTCTCATGTGAATTTTAGAATATTTTCTACTTTTGTGAAAAACAACATTGGGATTTTAATAGGGTTTATATTGTATCAGTAGATTGCTTTGGGTGGTATGAATGCTTTAAACATATTAATTCTGCCAATCCATGAATACAGGATATCTTTCTATTCATTTATATTGTCTTCTGTTTAATCAGTGTTTTACAGTTTTCATAATACAGATCTATGATCTCCATGATTAAATTTACTCCTAATTACTACATTTTATTTGTTGATGTTATTCTAAATAGAATTATTTTCTTAACTGGCTTTTCAAATGATTCATAGTGCATAGTGTATACAGTTGCTACTGACGTTTTTCGTGCAATTTTACTGAATTTTTTAAAAAAGCAGTTCTAACAATTTTTAGTGCAGTTTTTAGGGTTTCTATGTATAAGATCATGCTGTCAGCGGAGACTATTTCACTTCTTTCTTTCCTGTATGATGTCTCTTATTTCTTTATCTTGCCTGATTACTCTGACAAGGACTTCCAGTACTATGATGAATAGAAGTGGTGGCACTGGGCATCTTTGTCTTGGTCCTGATCCAGTGAAGTGATGTTATCTGTATTTTTGTCATATATGACCTTTAGTGTGCAGAGATGCATTCCTACTATGCCTAATTTATTGAGAGATTTTAAAATGAAAGATGGTTGAATTTCATCAAGTGCTTTTTCTGTGTCTTTCAGATAATTAAACTACTTTGCATGTAGTGCAGATACCTTCTAACAGAGCATTCCTTCTTCTTCCCTCTCACCCAGCAGATAATCCTGTCATTCATTCCCACTTATCCATATACCACCATCACACTATATTATTAAAGTTTTTGCATTAAACAAAGTTACTTTGTAGGTCAATTAGACATTAGGAAAATAAAATTTCTTCTTTTATACTCATATTTTTTTATATTCTGATTCACTTCCTTTCTTTAAACGAATCCGAACATCTGATGTACATTATTTTAATTCTGCCTGAAGAATTGCTCTCCCAAGTTCTGCTAAGGCAGGTCTTCTTGTGATGAAGCATTTTAATTTTGTTCTGAGGAAATTATTTTTCTTCCACATTTGAAATAACCTTGCTCAATATAGAATTCTAAGTTGGTGGGTTTTTTAATGCTTTAAATATTTTATTCCATTTCTCTTCTTGCTTGTGTGGTTTCTAATGCAAAGTCCAATTTAATTCACACCCTTGATCCTTTCTATGTACCCCACCATTGAACCTCCTTTTTTACCCTCTTCTTTTCTGTTTTTATACAGTTTTAATATGATATCTGTCCATGTCAAGGGAAAGGCAGTATTTATTCTGCCTGGTATTCTCTGATCTCCCTGGATCTATGATTTGGTATTTATTTACATTCTGGAAGATAAGTTTTCAGTTATTATTATTTCAAATATTTTTCTTTTTGAGACTCTCATTCTTTTTGTGGTATACTAATTCCTCATTGTAATACCTTTTGATATCATCTCATGTTTTCCGAAAGATTTATTATACTTTATTGCTATTATGAATCCTTTTTCTTTTATTATTTTTCTTTTTCTTTGCTTTCTGGTTTGAGAAGTTTCTTTAGCCTTGTTTTCAAGATCACTGTGTTAAATTTAATGATAAACACAGAAAAGGCATTCTTTATTTTTACATGTTCTTTTTCTACCTATAGCATTTACTTTTGATCCTTCCATAGAATTTTTTAAAAAACATTTGTTTTTTAGTTGCAGGTGGACACAATACCTTTATTTTATTTTTATGTGGTTCTGAGGATGGAACCCAGAGCCTCACGCATGCTAGGCGAGCACTCTCCCTCTGAGCCCCAGCCCCCTTCCATAGAATTTTTATCTTTGCTAACATTACCCATTTCTTTTTTTTTATAGCATCTACTTTTTTCAATTGGAGGTTTTACCAAATTAATCGCAGTTCTTTTCAATTCCATGTCTAAGATAATTCCAACATCTGTGTCATATCTAAGCCTGGTTATGATTTTTTTTTCAGACTGCATTTTTTTCCCTTGGCTTTGAAACAAAATTCATTTTTTAGTTGTTCTTGTTGAAATCCAGCTATTTTAAATAGAGCAATAGAAACTGAGGCAAACAGGCCTTTCCCATGAAGACTTATGCTGGTCTGGTCAGTGGCGGCACTGTGTTTAATTTTTATTTTCAGGGCATTCAAATCCCTCTCATTGCTTTACATTTGTCTTTACTTGACTCTGGGTCTTATCTGTGTGCAGAGGCTGACTATCTGTTGGCTCTTTCCACTTTAACTTATTGCATTTATATATTAGACTCTTCTTGGTGCAGTGTTAAGATGTGGCCCAGAGACCGTGTTCAATAGGATTCTCACTAAATCTCAGGTCTTTTCTGACCTTCACAAATACTTCCCCATAGGTCTGGTTTTGGTCTTCCTATCTGCTGTGCTGTTCCTAATCTATGTCTTTGAAGCCATAGTCCCTGAAGAGTCTTTTCCCCCTTAGGTGAGACTTGAAATGTGGTAGGGGCTGCAGAGGGGATCATTTACTTCTCCCCTGGAATAAGGCTTTGGCAAATCCTCCCCTGTAGAGTAGCCTCTGCTCACAAGGGACCTCTGGGCGCAGTTTACATTGATCACTCACTGATCACACAGTGATCCTCAGGGAATCTTTCTAGATCTTCACCCTGAAAATTTGGTAGGTTTCCTAGAGGTAAAGCCACAGAATTCTGTGGTAGCTTAAGGCTGCAGATCTCTTCTCAGCCAGACCTGTCTACTTGAAGCCTTTAGCAATTTGTCAACATGTCTGAATCTGCGTTGGCAGGGCCCATTCCTCCAGATCTGGGGATGGGAGTTTGCTCCTCAACCTCAGTTGCCTGATGGGGCTAAGAAAGGTTGTCAATTGAGGTTCAGTTTACCCTGCTTTTTCTGATGGTGAGCACACTGGGGTGATTCAAGCTCTTATTACCATTGGAGTCAAGTCACGTAAGAGATGTTTGCATGTGCATTGAAGTTGGGGTTGGCTTCCGGCTTTTTCAGAGAAGGATCCCTTTCAAGTGCCCGGGCTCTTTGTAGATTTTTTTACCGTTTTATTCACTTTGTATGCATCTGTGGGCTTTTACTCTAGTATGAAACACTGGACAAAAAGGAGGATAATGCAATTGACTGATCAGAAATGAGTTCTACTAATACCTGGTGTTATGGTTTAGTTATGAGGTGCTCCTTCAAAATTCATGTGTGAAAGAATGCAAGAATACTCAAAGGTGAAAGGATTAAATTATGAGAACTTTTTTCCTTTTTATTTTTTAATTTTTTTAAGATTTTACTTTATTGGTTCTTCTTAGTTATACATGACAGTAGAATCCATTTTGACAAAAGTATAGATGCATAGGATATATCTTATTCTAATTAGAACTCCATTCTTGTAGTGGGCACCATGGTGGGGTTCACTTAAGTATTTTCATATGTGTACATAGGAAAATATGTTGGATTCATTCTTCTGTCTTTTCTATTCTTTTCCTTCCTTCCATTCCCCTCTGTCTAATCCATTGAACTTCTCTTTTCACCTCCCACTTTATTGTGATTTAGCTTCCACACATCAGTGAAAATATTAGACCTTTGGTTTTCGGGGATTGGGTATTTCACATAGCATGATAGTCTCCAGATATGTCCATTTACTGGCAAATATCATAAAGTCTTTTTTCTTTGTGGCTGAGAAATATTCCATTCTGTTTATAACATATAAAATTTCTCTATCTGTTCATCTGTTGTTGGGCATGTAGGTTGGCTCCATAGCTTAGCTATTGTGAATTGTGCTGCTATAAATATTGATGTGTCTGTGTCACCTTAATATGCTGATTTTAAATCATTTGGATATATGCCAAGCAGTGGGATAGCTATGTCAAATGGTGTTTCCATTCCAAGTTTTCTGAGGAATCTCAATACTGCTTTCTAGAGTGGTTGCATCAGTTTACGGTCCTACCAATGATAGATGAGCATTCCCTTTTCCCCACATCCTTGCCAACATTTGCTGTTACTTGTATTCTACATAATTGCCATTCTGACTGGAGTGAGATGGAATCTCAGTGTAGTTTTAATTTACATTTTTCTAATTGCTAGAGATTTGGAACATTTTTTGTATATTTGTTGATTTTTTGAATTTCTTCTTTTGAGAAGGGTCTGTTCTATTCCTTTTCCCATGTATTGATTGTTTTTTGTTGGCGGTGTGTGGGGGGGGTAGGGTGTTAAGATTTTTCGTTTCTTTGTATATTCTGGAAATCAATGCCCTATCTGAGGTGCAGATGGCAAAGATTCCCTTCCGCAGGTTTTTTTCTTCATCCTTCTGTTTCTTTTGCTGTGAAGAAGCTTTTTAGTTTGATGCCATCTTATTTCTTGATTTTTTTTTTTTTTTACTTTCTTTCTTATGATTTAGGAGTCTTGTTCAGGAAGTCAGTTCCTGTGATAATTTGTTAAAATGTTGGGCCTGCATTTCCTTCTAGTAGGTGGAGGGTTTCCTCATTCCTAATTCCTAGGTCTTTGGTCCACTTAAAGTTGACTTTTGTGCAGGGTGAGAGACACTCCTGAATCATCGGATTAATTCACTGATATGGATTAAGTGGGTGGTAACTGTAGGAAGGTGGGGTGTGGCTGAAGACATAGGTCACTGGGGGTGTGCCATTGAGGTGCATAGTTTGTCACTGATGAGCAGAGTGCTCTGCTTCCTGGTCGCCATGTCCTTAGCTGGTCTTCTCTGCATGACCTTCCACCACGATGTGCAGCCTTACCTCATACCCAGAGCTATGGCGTCAGCAGACTGTGGACTGATGAACTGAAACCACAAGCCAAATTGAACTTTTCCTCCTCTATGTTGTTCTTGCCAGGTCTTTTGGTCACAGAGAGGAAAAACCTAACTAAAACATCAGGAGAAATAATCTTAGTAATTGTCTTCAAAAACAGATGAAGCATTATATACTGACATTTAAGCATTTTATACTGATGTTTTAGCACCGAAATTCTTTTGCTTATCATAATCCCATGAGACACCATCCTAAACATTACAAAGACAAATACTGAAATTTTGAAAGATCCATAGAACCTAAAATCCCTAACATATAAAATTCCCTAAAGACCAGAATCCTGGAAATCATAATCACAAATGTTGAAATTCCAAAAGCTGAAATCACCAAAAATGCAATTTTCTTTTTTTTAATTTTTAAATTTGTTTTACTTAGTTATACATGACAGTAGAATGCATTTATGCACTTTGCTACATCATACATAGATGGGATATAATTTCTCATTTTTCTGAGTGTCATGTTGCAGAATTATACTGGACATGCAGTCACATATATACATATGGTAATAATGTCTGTTTCATTCTACTATCTTTCCTATCCCCACATCCCCTCCCCTCCCCTCCAAGCCATTTATATCAAAACAAATCATCTCAATTTTCATTAAAAATTAGGAACCTAAGTAATCTGGTGCCTAATACTGTAAGACAGGGCCCCTTTAGGATCTGCAAATAGTATTCAGATATTTTCATGAAAAAAATTAAGCAAGGGGAATCTTAAGCCCAATTCTGGCCAAGCAATATGGTAATGACAAAACTTCAGTTTAAATTGTGTCATTTGTCTGCATTGACATTTCTTTCAGCTGATGAAATTCCAGGAGCTTTTAATGAATTAAAGCTGCATTGGCTTGAAGAAGCCAACCAAATCACTGACTGGTTTGAAAACAATTTATGTGCACAGTAGGATAAGAAGACACTCCATGGTGTTGCTGTTTGATCCCCAGCACTGTTTCTGCCAAATCTATGGTCTGCATGTAAGTGCATGCAGAACAAATTTCCACATACCCAAATCTACATAGAGGTATTGCACTGAAGATGGTAAAATTTAATATGAAATACTCATGTTGGTGTATATCTAATCAGAATAATTTCAGAGAGCAGAGTCACAACAGGAACTGGATGTGAGCACATTCTCTGAGGAGAGCCAGGCCCTAAAAGAAAAATAAAGGCAGCTCTTAATTTCCATGCAAGACTTGAAAATAAAGTTAACAGCTGTGAAAGTCAGCCAGCTCTCACTGACTACCTCTGTGCTATTGCCCATAATCTCTTCCTGTAATACACTTTTTTTATATGTCATATTTTCTTTTAAAAGCTGCCTTGTTAGTTTTTTGTTTGTTATTTTTTTCTTAAAATTTTTTCCCCACCACTTAATATTATCAGCTCTATGTTTTACAATTCATTATGTTATCTTCACTTCACTCTCAATATTAGAGGTATAAATGTTGTGAAGATTTTTAGAGAATGCTAATTCATTTTATGAAATTTTTCCCCCAAATTTAGCCATTTGGAAAGTACATTTTCACAATTTTGACTTTGGGTGTAAGCATTCTGCATATAAAAATGGTAAAAAATCCTCAATGAATGAAGAAATGTCTTTTTTGCATATTTGTATTGGTGAAAAACAGTCCTTTTGAAGATCTTGTCTCTTTGGCTGAAATCTTGCATATTTGGTGGTAACTTACTGCAATTTTTGATAAATCTTGTTAAAAATTTAGGTTGTTCAGCGTGATATTTCAGATGACCATGGTTGTGAAGTTGGATGCACACAGTTACCAACCACAGTGATATGTATCCCCACATGCGCGCGCGCGCGCACACACACACACACACACACACACACACACACCATGTGCACACTCTATGCTATTGAATGAGTATTTAGATTGAGTTGAAATGGAAGTGAGAGGTGGGAAAGTGAGCAGATTAGGAGGTGAAAGTGGACAGAGAGGGAAAAGACACAACCATCCTACAGATTGAATTTAACACTAAAACTTACTCATTGATAAATACCAGATTTGGTTATGTGGAAAGACTATAGGTTTGCCTTGTCCTGCCCAGTAAGAGCCTTTTACTAGAATAATTTTATTTTGGTTTCTTTAAAAAAAATTCATTGTGAAAGGGGTTGAAAAAAAAAGAAATGGGTGGAGATCATGGGATTTAGGATAAACACAAATGAATGACACCTGAGAGCCACAGAAAGTTTTGGGGTTGAGATCACTGAAAACAAGGAAAACATTTGTGCCTTCAAAAGGATAGCTGCAACTGTCTTGGAAGCAACTTTTGAAAATACATTCGCTAAGATACCACCTCACTCCTGTAAGAGTGGCAGCCATTATGAAGACAAACAACAAGTGCTGGCGAGGATGCGGGAAAAAGGTACACTCATACACTGTGGGTGAGACTGCAAATTGGTGCAGCCAATTTGGAAAGCAGTATGGAGAGTCCTTGGTAAACTGGGAATGGAACCACCATTTGACCCAGCTATCCCTCTCCTTGGACTATACCCAAAGGACCTAAAAACAGCATACTACAGGGACACAGCCACATCAATATTTATAGCAGCACAATTCACATTAGCTAAACTGTGGAGCCAACCTAGATGTACTTCAGTGGATGAATGGGTAAAAACAATGTGGCATTTATACACAATGGAATATTACTCAGCAATAAGAAAGAATAAGATCATGGCATTTGCAGGGAAATGGATAGAGTTAGAGAAGATAATGCTGAGTGAAGTTAGCCAATCCCAAAAAAACAAATGCCGAATGTCTTCTCTGATATAAGAGGGTGACTCAAATGGGGTTGGGAGGGAGAGCATGAGAAGAACATTACCTCTAGATAGGGAAAAGGTGGGAGGGAAAGGGAGGGAGAAGGGAAATAGCATGGATGGTGGAAGGAGACCCTCATCATTATACAAAATACATGTATGAAGATGTGAATTTGGTGTCAACATACCTTATAGACAAACAGAGATATGATAAATTATGGTATAAAGGTGTATTAAGAATTGTAATGCAAAAAAAATAATTAATAAGAAAATACATTCAGGGCTGGTGTTGGGACTGGAGCTCAGTGGTAGAGTACTTGCCTATGCAGAAGGCCCTACGCTTCATCCACAGAACTGAACAAAGTATACACACACACACACACACACACACACTTGTATCTGGGTACTTGTACTCCATACATATTCTTCACATAAATTGCTTCCTGTAGAGTCTTGAAAACTAGACTTGATTTCTTATACTTTATGTAGGAAGATAAGGGAAGACCCAAAATGTTGGGGCCAGACTCAAAATATTATACCAATAGCTTATGTGCTCAATGTTTCCACCAGGAACCTGCTTTCCGCAACAGAACAGTTTGCCTAGTATCTGCCTAGAAGTAATCATCCTCAACACATAGGAAGACATGCTTATTTTTGAGAGTTCAGATTACCTACTAAGTGGAGAAACCATTAACTTTTCCCAGCATAGAATATGGCAAGTACACTTAGAAAAAGACAGGCCTCTCCGTGTTTGCCCCTCAGGAGAACTGATTCGTGGACACACTTCACTCAGCCTGTTTCATGGCCAACAAGTACAGATTTGTCAGCCACATTTCCAGGTCCCCAGGTATTGCCATTGCTTCCTACCCGTGGAGATTCTTGATGTTAGTACTCAGCTTTATTTAGCTTATTCCAGGCAAAATTGTTCAAAAGGCAAGTTTATTGCCTAGTTAGCAAAGGAATTATATGACAAGGTAAATCCAGTTAGTGTCCTAAAATCTGGTATACAGTAGGAACTCAAATGCTTCTTTAAAGAACAAGTGAAGTAATTAAAAAAAAAAGAACAAGTGAAGTATTAAATAGCAAGAGACTTCTATATTCTTATATAGCTTTTCTGAAAAGGCAAATATTTAATAGGATAAGATTTTCAATGGAGAGGAAGCAAATTCATGATTGCTGATTAAATGCCTGCATTGTTGCCCTTCACCTAAGTCATTTACACAATCTCATTTAATCCCTACAATTATCTTGAAAGCTGTTTTTGATTGAATGAGAAAGGTAAAAGATAATTAGAGAAATCAAACAACATACTCAAGGTGACTGATAAGTAAATGGTACTGACAAGATTGGAACCCTGGGTTGGAAGATGTCAAGCTCTGAGGGTTTCTATCATGTAAGTGTGGTCCTTTAACTTTGGGATGAAGATAGTTAGTTTCCAACAGTTATGGTCAACATTTTTGCTGCTGTGACTAAAAGACATGACAAGAATAATTAAAGGTGGAAAAGTTTATTTGAGGACTCATGATTTCCGTGGTCCATAGAGGAACTACTCCATTCCTTGGGTCCTGAGATGGGGCAGAAGATCATCATGGCAGAAGAGAGTGGCAGAGGAAAGCAGCTGAGAACATGGTGCCCAGGAAGCAGAGCAAGACTAAGCTCAGCTCACAAAATATACACCCAAAGGCTCGTCCCCAGTGACTCAGGTCCTCCAGCCACACCCGACCTGCCTACACTCACCACTCAGTTAATCCCTATCAGGGGATTAATACACTGATTGGGTTAGGCTCTTATGACCCAATCATTTCACCTCTGAACCTTCTTGCATTGTTTCACACAGGAGATTCTGGGGGACACCCACAATTGAAACCATAATACCAACATAGACAAACTGAGTCAGAACCCTGGGGACAGGGACTGGCCACCATGTTTATTGGCATGCCATGAGATTTGGCTGCAGCTCAAGTAGGGGAGTTTCTACTAGACCATGAAAACATCTGACTTTCTCAGGTTTCCTTGGAAGGTCTCTTGCTAAATTTTAATGCTTATGCATTGCTATGGTTTGAGTGTCCCCTAAGAGTTCCTACTTTGGATGCTTGATCTCCAAATTCATAGGGTTGATGGTATTATTAGGTGAAATCTTTGGGACATAGTTAAGATTAGAGGAGGTCATGAGAGTGGGGAACCAGGATGGCATTAATGGCTTTATAAGAAGAGAAAGAGAGATTCAAGCTAGCACTTTTGCTCTCTTTCACTATGTGATGCCCTTGGCCACATTATGTTGTAGCAAGGAAGTGTCTACCAGAATCCCAGTCTCCAGAACTGTGAACCAAACAAACTTATATTGTTTATAAATTTCCCAGTCTGTGGTAATCACTTATAGAAACAGAAAACACACTAAGACATCCTTGAAATTGTATGTACCACTTTCATACTGTGCTGACTAAAAAAAATGTTTTCTCTTGGCTTCAACAAGCTACCGGAGCATTTCTGCAATGGCTATGTTTTTCTAACATAAAACTTGAATTACATGATACATCTCTTCTGGTAGACACAATGTCTCTTGAGATTTTTAAGTAAGGACATTCCTAGTCATGGTGACAATTGCTACTCGGTAACATTATCATAAATCTTAACAGAATTGTGTGTTCCTTGCAAAATTATTTCAGTATGAAAAATGATCTTACAATTAAATGTTAAGCAGTGATATATTGCACTACATCTTCTAATAAAGATAAGAGAGATCTACTAAATAAACAAGTAATTGAGATGGGATTTGTCACCATCATCACGAATGATTCACTGTCTTAGTGGTGTCAGCTGAAGGTGACCAGTTCCTGTGGGGAGCGGCTCTTCCCCACACCCACGAGGAGGTCAGAGTGAGCACTTTATTTCATTTATCATTAACCACAACAGTGCTGCCACAGAAACCTGAGTGCAACTCCACCAGCAGGGATATGCTGCATGGCAGAGTCCTAGGGAAACCAGAGGCACGATATAATCTTGCTGAATGCATAGAGAACTAAAAATGTTCTCCCAACTGGCAGTGCCAGGTTGGCTGTCTCTTCGGGATGCTCCAAATGCTATGGTCCCAGCCCCTTCCCTTTCCTCATCTTTCTCCTCTGCCCCCACACAACCTCTGTGAAACAATGCATCTTCCTCGAGATTCCTTTTCCCAAGATATAGAGCTAAACCCACAAAATTCTCTTTTCTATGATACAGATGCAATGAGCAGAAAAAAGATTTTTTAAAAAATTAAATTCAATTACTTGCTTATTTAGTAGATCTCCCTCATTTTTAAAAAATGCTAAATCCATAGTAGAGTAGGGAGATGTCCACAGAGGCTGTTCTGCGGAGGTGGCAGGGAGGGGCCATGTGACAAGTGCATCCAGCACTGTGAAGTTTGCTGCCCAAACACATCAGCTCAGGCTGGGGCATGAGGGATGCTGCTGAGCCCTAAGACACAACAAAGCCCTTCCCTTTCGATGCAAAGAACCAAAAGATGATGTATCTATTTTTTTTTTTTTTTTGCATATAACATTGCTTAAATGTTTGGTTTTCTAAACATTTGGGGGAGGAATGACCCTGAATAGAAAGGACCTCTTCGACCTGTGATTACCCTTGTCTAATTTGGTACTGATTGTTATTGAATCTGTTTAAGAAACACAATGTGATTACGCATTTTACTGAATAGGTTGTTATGTTGTGTTTTGTCCTTAAGGCAACAGGCACTGCAGCTTTGGGAAAGGAAAACATTGAGAAATCAAAGTGATGCTTAGGAGGACACGAAGATCATACGCTGGCCCTAAAAGCATCACAGTGTCACGTCTGAGGCTCTGAGTCTGGTAATGAAGGGGGTCACTGAATGTGATGGGTCCCAACACACAGAAGTCCAGCTGGCTCCTAGTACTTTTCCCCTCTCTCTTGGTCTATTTCTGTCTCTCTGGTCTTTGTGAGAAGCAGTGTGGGATGCTGGTTAGGATGTTGGAACTGGACTGTTTGGGGTTAAAGTCCTGACTCTGCAGTGTAATAGCTGCCTTACCTTAAGGGGTTTAATTTCTCTGAACCTTAGCTCCCTCATTCATAAAATGGAGAGGAATAAAACTATCAGTGTTTGGTTATCTGTGGTTATAAATCTCTAAATCTAGTGAGGGGAAGGGGAAAAATAATATAAGGGGGACAAACGAATGTCAGTAGAGGGGGCAGAGAGAGAAGAGGGGAGGGGAGGGGAGGGGAGGGGAGGGGAGGGGGGATAGTAGAGGATAGGAAAGGCAGCAGAATACAACAGACACTAGTATGGCAATATGTAAATCAATGGATGTGTAACTGATGTGATTCTGCAATCTGTATATGGGGTAAAAATGGGAGCTCATAACCCACTTGAATCAAATTGTGAAATATGATATATCAAGAACTATGTAATGTTTTGAACAGCCAACAATAAAAAATTAAATAAAAAAAAAGGGACAACTCATCCTCCTGCACACCCTCCTCCTGACTCCTCCATACAGGAAACATTTATATACCTTCTGCATGTTCTCACTGACCACTTTTAACACGTTACCCCTTTCCCTCATTTGTCTCCCCCCAACAACCTTATGCTTAATATAAAGAAAATGACCAATGCTCAGAATGTTAGTAAAACAATTTTTTCTTAAATCCCACAATTTAGAAACGGCCACTATTAATATAGGTAAATATAACACCAGACGTCTTTTTATGAGAAATAAAGATAGATGAGGAGATATAGATATATAGATAACTATATCGAGTTTTTAAAAAAATAGAAAATTGTACTCTCTGGGAGTGGTGGCACAAGCCAGCGATCCCTGTGGTTGGGCACACTGAGGTAGTACGATTGCAAGTTCAAAGCCAGCATCAAGAACTTAGCCAGGGCCCTAGGCAATTTAAAAAGACCCTGTCTCAAAACTGAAAAATAAAGACTGAGGAGGCTAAGTGGTTAAGCGCCCCTAGAGGGGTGAGGTTGTGGCTCAGTGGTAAAATGCTTGCCTAGCATGGGTGAGGCACTGGGTTTCATTCTCAGCACCACATATGAATAAATAAATAAAATAAAGGTCCCTCAACAACTAAAAAAAAAAAAAATTAAGAAAAAAAAAGCACCTCTAGGTTCAATCCCTGGTCAAAAAAAAAAGAATTGTACTCTAAATGTGCTCTTTTTCCTTACAAAAGTAATATCTTTAATTTCACTTGAATTTAAGAGAACAAAAAGAAGTGGAGGTAAAATTAATAGGTCTTCAAATACATGTTTCTTCACTACAAGAAATATGATTAATATATAATAGATATCTAAGGGTAAGAAGAGAGGTTATGAAAAATGTGAAGAGGTTGTGAGTAATGATTTTTAACTCCACGTTTTGATTTTGTACAGTTTCAATTGAACATCTGCCATGGAAGAGAAGGGAAGCATTCTTCTCTCATGCCACTCCTACAGCTCCTGATGTGAGTTAGGTATTATTTCTATCTGTCCCAGTCTATAGGGTTCACATTCTGTTCTATAAATAAAATCCCCATGAATCTTTAGCATTGATACAATGTGTCAGCTGGTCCAAGGCTCTCCATATTCTGGCTCCCTTGTTCCTGAATTTTTCAGCTGGTGCCTTTCACTGTGGGTAGCTTTTTGTTTTATTGTTTTCTTTTTTTAGGACTAAAGATATTGTATTTCTTGAGATGAATCACCTTTGAGATGATCTGCCTAGAGTTGTTTTACTTGAATGCCATCTTAATTAGTGTACTGTTCTTTATTTCCCCTGGAATATTTAGAACTAATTTCATCTCCTTACAGCACTGCGTGGCAGGAAACACAGATTTTATGCTATCTTCCCCTCCCCAATTAATGCCCCTTGATAAATGACCTATTTGGACTTAATTAGTTTTCCTGGGCTATGGTATGCATGTCTGTGGATGCCCAGAATTAGAAATTGTCTACTCTTTGGGGGAAGTTTTTCCTTGTGTATTAGTATATGTGTTCTGTTCCATTTGTTAGGACTAACTTCCCAGAGCCCAGTTATCCTTAGATAACACCACCTGTGTCTCTCTCCCCTTCTCTCTAACTGCTTAATTTGCTTGGCTCTTGCTATGTACATTATTCCCCTGGATCTGAGAGGATGCTTTTGTTCTCAACTCGTGACCTTAGGTCTTCAGTGTCTTTTGGTTTCATTCTGTGATTTTATTGCCTCTTCTTTGATATTTTGGATTTATGTTTTTATTAAGCTACACTGTCAAGGAATACCGATGTGCTTCCTTGTATTTATTTGCTTAGTGTTTTTTCATAGTTGTTTTTATGTGCACTTATGTGATATGTTCTATGCATTTATATTCAATTTTTTAAAAAAAAATTTTTAGTTGTTGATGGACATTTATGTTACTTATTTATATGTGGTGCTGAGAATCGAACCCAGTGCCTCACGCATGCTAGGCAAGCGCGCTACCACTGAGCCACAACCCCAGCCCCATATTCAGTTTTATTTTATTTCATTTCATTTTTGCACAAGCTTTCACAGTGTCCACGTTGTTTCAGTTTCTCTTGCTCCAGCTTAGGGAGCTGCATTGTTTCTATGGCCCAGTGTGAGTGACACATCTCCTGACCCTGCTACACTATCTCAAGCCAGCTTATTTTCTCTTCTTCTTCCTTTTTTTTTTAATTTGTCATGATTTCACTTTAATTTTTAATGTAAATATATAGTTACCATAGGAAGGCAGATGTTAAAGACTTTGTATTTTGTCTGGTCTGGTGTGAGGATGTGTGGGAAGCCACAGGAATCCAGGTTCCCATTGTAGTTTCCCTTAGATGGATGACCTCAGAGCAGCTCTTCCTTTAAGATTTCTCTTTGCTTGTATTCTTCTGCTTCCCCAAGTTGAGCTATAAATAGTATTTCCATGAGAAGTAGCTTGGATATTTCCCCCAACTCAGAGGCAACACTGAAACCTGCATTTCAAGGTGAAACCAGCACTCTTGTGTTCTTTTCCTTTTTCTCACTCATTTCTCTTCCCCTTTCCCCTACCTCTCTGCCTTAATAACACAAAGACGACGGGAAGGTTAACCACTCACTTTACTTTGCTTCAATTTTTGAGGTTGTTATTACAAATTTTCTGGAATGGATTTGGGGATGTGGGAAAAAGACTGGGATTTGAGCCTTTCTGTGCCTTTGCAGTTATACTAGAATGGTGTATTTCTTTCCTTAGTGGCTAGACTTTGCAATTTATTGTGCTATAACTCTGGCCATCTGTATTTGTTGTTGGTCATTCTCAGTGCTGTGCTGTACTTTCAATCTGTCATCTTAACCATCGAGTTTTCTTTGAAATGAAATCTTTCATGGAATAAAATACTTAGGCAGTCAAGTCTCAAAGCATTGTTACATTTGAGATGCAGAAACAATGAGATCATCTAAGAGGACTCTGTCCTCGCTTGCACCCCATGGAGCGCATTAAAGGAAAGATCATTCACTCATCACCTACCTTTCCTGGACCATCCCTTGCCTCTCCTTTCTCTCCACCTCGATTTTCTAACACTGTGCACTCTCTTTAAGATTCTGAAACATTCCTCATTAGGTCCCACTTTCCTCGACATTCGGTCCCTCTTCTGTCCTTCTTATCTTCCCTTTTCTTCTAAATTTCACTTCACAAAAGGTACAATAACCAGTTTAGGAAGAAAGTCTATTCCCCTGGGAGGGTTGGGATTGGAAATCAACTGCATCCTGTCCAGTGGAAGGGAGTAGGGGCTGGAGTTCCATGTGATAGTCACTTTTTTCCTGTGACACAAAGACTAAAGAATGGTCAGGAGCTTATCCCCAACCTGCCAGGAATCTCCTTGTCTCTTCATGCTTCTCACACCAACTGTAGGAGGTTCCAGGAGAATCAAAGGGTCTCTTGGGCTCCAGAGCTGAGCAGAAGCCTCAGTTTGAAGAACACTCCCAGGTGTAAGGGCATGGCACTGTGAACTGATGGGAGAAACATGGACTGTTCAATATGTGTACTAGGACACGTGGCTAGTGTGTGGAAAAGTAAAATAAAATGATATCTCTAGCTTGCACCACATAAAATATATATTTGCAGCATGCTGAAGACCTAAATGTGAACAATTTAAAAAAAGTTAAGAAGAAAATACAACTTTGTTACATCAGTACAGTGAAAGATTTCATAAAGAAAACAAAATTCGAGAACATAAAAAAAAAACACAAAGTTGACATATTAGAATAATAAAATAACTAAGCTTAAAAAAAATCCAGAACAAACACAATTAGGAAAAAAGCCACTGATTGGCGGGTAATGTTTGTCAATGCAAGGTCACATACAGAACTCCTACAAAGCAAGATGAAAAGAAAAACATGCCACAGTGCATGGTAGGCGGTGTGTACAAGTGATTCCTGGAAGAGAAGCCAGGCTAGCCCATCAACACAGGATAAAATGTTGTTACGATTTGGACATGAGGAGCCCTCCCTCCAAAAGCTCATATGTTAATTCAGGAATGACTGGAGGTAAAATGATTAGATCCTGAGAGCTGTAACCTGTTCAGTGGGCTGCATCCCTTTGATTGATTGATAATTTGAATGTATGACTTGGTGAAAACTGTAGGCAGGCAGAGTGTGGTTGAGGAAGCAGGTCACTGGGGCGTGCCCTGGGACTATATTTTCTCCCTGGCTTCTCTCTCTCCCCTGCCACCTCTGTCTCTCTCTTTCTCTCCTGTCTCTCTTTCTCCTTCTCTCCCTCTCTCCCATGAAGGGAGCAGCTTTCTTCCACTATACCCTTCCACCAGGATGTTCTGCCTCATCTCAGACCCAGAGCAATGGAGTCATCCAAACATGGACTGAGACATCTGGAACCGTGAGCCCAAATAAAATTTTCTTCCTCTAAGTTGTTCTTGTCAGGTATTTGGGTGACTGACAAAAAGCTGACTAAAACAGATGCTTAAAAGCCATTGTGACCCAATGTCCCATTTATATGCTTAAATCGAGCAACTTCAGTTTGATTGTTTTATACGTGTCCTCCATATGGGATGCTGGGATGTATTCTCTTAAACCACATAGGCATCAGGGAGACACAACAGAAACATTTCATTCTCGTTCAGCTGGAGGAAAACAAGTCTGACAGTCCAAAGTGTTGGCAAGCAGCTGGGTCTCGGGCTGTCCAGGTGAAAGTACAGACTAGTATGTCAGAGGGCAAGTTGCCAACACTTCTAAAATTGAAGCTGCACATTCTTCAATTCATTCATTTTTGCTTGTAGGAAATGGTCTCCATGTGCTTGTGCCATGCGTGTAAGGAGGTTCTACAAGATGCTCATTGCAGGCATGTTTGCAATACACTAAAAAAAAAAAAATGTTGATACCTACTTGCTCTTTAGCAGAAAATGAATAATTTGGGTTGTGGTAAATTTATATGATTAAGTGTTACATAGAATTAAAATGTCTGATCTAGATCTATGTGGAAAAAAAATATAAAATAAAGCTGAATGAAGCCTGATACAGAAAGAATATGTCATTATTGAGGATTTTTTTTTTAAAGCCACCTGGAAAAATATTGCATGCTGCCTATGAATTCATGTATATGAGGTACAATTATAAAAATGTTTAATTCAGAGTTGTGATTATCCCAGGGAAAGGGGAGGAGGAGGCACTTGGGGTTTTACAGAGAAACAAAAGATATTATTATGAAATCGGAAATATTTTTTGTGAAACAAAACACAAAGCACATGTGGAAAACATATTGATACTTCTTTGTCATGTAACTCCCTCCATCTTAAGATGGTTTGAAATATTTCCTAATAAACCTAAGAAAAAGAGAAGAAAGGGGTCACACAGCTGATACAGGGTGAGGCTCAGCTGCTTCTGGGTGTTCCAACTCCCTGGGGCTACACTGCCTTCCCCAACCCCATCTTTGCCCCATCCTGGCTCAGACCACACCAGAGCCTGCAGACTCACCTGCAGTCTCCTCCTCACTCTCCATTCTCTTGCTCTCACCAGGCCTTTTGCATCTGTCCTGTGTGAAGCTGACCCTCCACCTTGGGTGATCTCACCTCCCCCTGTACTTACAAACTGCTGTTCCAGCTATGTCATGACAGTGGGTGATTGTTAACACACATCTGTTCCTCTGGTTAGATGGAGACTGTGCTAAGCTGGGCTGGTATCCCATCTGTACCCATAATTCAGCCTCTAACCCACTGGGGCTCGGGACATATTTCCTGAACTCAGTTGACTTGACCTCGGACATGCTGCTGGCCACCTGCTGGTCAGTCACTTCTCATTCTTTGCAATAACTCCATCTCTGTCCCCAGACCCTGTCTCTGGCCAATTGGGGGTCAGAATCGCATGCCAACAAGTGAAAGTGCTACACACAAGAGCTGACCTGGTTTCCTCTCCTTCTCTCTTTGGGGAGTCTCTTTACTTAAAAAACAAAATAACAAAACCAAAAACAAACAAACAAAAAACAACAAAAAGAACAACAGCAATAAAAGTTTTGCTTGTGTTTCAGCTTTTGGGGGCTTATGAAGAGTTTATCGTCCTTCCCTCCCCCTTGGCTCCTTGCTTTCAGGACTGGATTCATTTTTATTTCCCTGCTTGACGATTGAGAGGCAACTTGGTCTTGTGAGTCTTTGTGCTTTCTCAAACACCTTCCATAATTACATCATTTAATCTTCTGAGTAACCCTGTGAAGTGTGTCTCCATATTACAGGTGAGCAAACAGTGGCTCAGAGAAGCAAAATGACCCATGCAAATCCACATGGCAAGCAGCAGTGTTGGGAATTCTCTCCAGGATGGAGTGATTCTGAGCCTAGCGTCCTGTAACACTAAACAGCCCCCCCCCAGCAATTCCCACACCCCGCTCCCCATCAGCGGACTCCACTCTCATTCTGTCATTGTGGTCAGGGACTGAACCAGCCCAGGAAACATGCCAATGGCAGAACTGTGTCTAAGCCAGCACTGAGGAACGACAGTTCATGCAGTTCATGATGAACAGCCTCATTATTCTAGGGCAATGGTACACGATTAACAGATTTACTAATTTCATATTCCTACCCTTCCAATAAATGTGTGATATCATATGCAGAGTTATTAGTCATTTGTCAATATGAGATCGCTCCACTTGGACGCAGAAGGAAAACTTGCGGGGAGGGAGAGCATGAGGGCCATTCCTGGGTGTCACTTGAGCAAAGGCTGAGTGTGCAGCTATTTGCAAGGCTTTATCAGTGAGCTGGCATCTCTGAGGGCAGAGCGCTCCATGTAGATGGGATCATTAGCAAAATTATATAGCTAATGAAGGGCAAATTAATGAAACTCTGTAACATTTTATAAGCCTGTACAAACAGCAACTTGTCATACATCACTGGGAAATAATTGCCAGAGAGTTGCTCAGAATGTACTCATTAAGTCTTAACAATACCAACTGGACAGTTTATCCCCTGTGGAGCAGCTTGTTCAAATGGGCTTCTCTCTTTATCTCAGGCTCTGCGAATCGGATTTCAGGTTGCAATCCCAGGCACGCATCCAGCCTCACTTTGTTTGCATGGTGGAATAGTGGCATTTGGGGAAGTTATCTTAATAGCTAGAGGAGGAGGAGAAAGATGCCCACTCTCAGCAAAGGGCACCGAAGCATCAAATTGAAAAAGTGTTGCATGTGTTATAGAATAATTCCTTTTCTGCTCTTACTTTCTGATACTTGTTTTTAAAGCAAAAGCTGGCAAAGGAAGGGATAACATCTGTCTGGACCATAAGACATCTGGCTGCACCTGGATGATGCCCCGCAGCCCTGTCAAATACTCATCTTGACGATAATGATGGGATAATAGCAGGTGTACATCTATATGTCTTAAAATAATTAGCATTCTTGAAATGCACTCACGTTGGATTGGGACGTGATTAGCTTAAATTTGGAACGCCTTTTTAAATATTCATGAAGCCCCACATTAGATCTGTACTTTATGGGGCAGCTATAATGCAAACAAAATTGCAACCGGTCCAAAAGACTGCCGAGTGCTGGTCTTTCCACAAGGCCAGTAGAGCAGACGTGCCTGGCTGGGACGCCATCCTTGTGATGAGGGGTTGAAACCTGTTGAAGACAAGGTGGGAAGGTCTGTGTTGCTGTTCTGCTGGGTGGGCAAGAGGCCTGATGGACATTCATGGTTAATGAATGGGAGGGAGAGAAAAATGAGAGAAAGATGGAGAAAAAAGCTAGAGGTAATTTGAAATACCCTAGAGGATTCATGCTGTCCTTTCTTCACTAGGGCCTTAAGCTCCATCCCTCACTTGAAGTTACTAAGAGGAACACCAGGCAGGGTCTAATTGGATATGGGAGTGGTTTGAATGGTGCAGTACTCTCATGGTACAACTGTTCCCTGTGGATCAGCTGTGACAGATGTCTCTGAGCAAACAGGTGAGGAAGCTGGGATAGAAGGAGAGGGAAGCCCCTGTATAAGACAGGACTTGACAGCTCTTTGGGGTTTGCAGATCTGGCCAGCCCCTCTCCATAGCTCACAGCTGTCTGAGCACTGGTGAATGACCACCTCTCTTGGCTTCAGATTACCTGGAACTTTGGTGTCAGTTTCCGAGATGTGAACATTTTCAAAATAAATATGGAATCACCATGTCAAACCCCCAAAACAACAAAAAGTAAATAAAACTGGGAGGCTCTGAGGGAGGGGATCGTGGGGACAATTCTCTGGTAACAAGAACGATCACAAGAGACTCTACCTCAACCATGTACCATGGCTGCTTCAACCTTACTCAAAAAATATTTCTGCAAGGACATTTGTCTAGCGACTGCCCATCCAACCTTGGAGGGATGCCACCCTTGTTACTGATCCTTGTAGCTGAGGATAATTGTTTCAACTATGTCACCTTCCTCATTTTGCCTTTAAATAGGCTTCCCTCCCTTTGCCTACTGAATAAACACATAGCATATTATGGCACATATAGTCCCAATGAAATGTTCATTCCTGAATATAGTCATTATCATAGGAGAATCACTCTCTCTTTATTATTTAGATTGACTAAATCGTTGTGAGTTCCTGTCCCCTAATTAATATATTGAAGTAACAACATCTAGGACCTCAGAATGTGATTGTATTTGGAGATAGAGTCTTTCAAGAGGTGATTAAGATAAAATGAGGTCATTAGGGTGGCCCCCAATACAAGATGACTGATATCCTTATAAGAAGAGATTAGGCCAGGTATGGTGGCACATGCCTGTAATCCCAGCTCTTCAGGAAGTTGAAGCAGAAGGATTGCAAATTTTAGATCAGAGCCTTGGCCATTTATCAAGACCCTATCTCAAAAATAAAAATAAATAAAGAAAAATACTGAAGATGTAATTCAGTGGTAATATGCCCCTGAGTTCAATTCCTAGCACCACACCAAAAAAAAATAAAAAAGGAGGAGGAGATTAGGACATAGATTAGAAGGCCATTCACACACCAAGAGTAGAAGCATAAGAAAGAACCAACACTGTTTGCACCTTGATCTCAGATTTACAGCCTCTGCATCTTTGAGACAATATATCACCATTGTTTAAATGGAAGTCTATGGTGCTTTGCTATGGATGCCCTCACAAATTAAGACAGTATGGGAAATACTGCCTGTTAGGATGGTCTTGATCGAGCATTAACTAGGCTAAGATATCAGCAGACTTTGGTAACTAGCACTGTGTCATACATAAACCCATTCACCCAGCCCTACCTTACAGTTTACATAAAGTACTTACAGATATCTCATTAGTAATCTCTTAATGCCACAAACAAACTTATACCCACAAGATACTTATCCTTCCACCCTCTCTGCAGCCACTGCAAGTTGGGGTTCCCTAGCCACAGCACAGCAGTAGGTGGTGGTCTGTACCCAAGGAAGGGCAGGGCTGCCTTCTTCACTGTATGCTTCAAAATGCCAGAGGCTGTGATACAGTGTAATGTGCAATGTTAGGAGCTTTGTGTAGCACTCAAGAAAGTCCAATGTGTAAAGTTACTATTAAGCAGGCAGCCTCAGGAGTAAGAGAGCTGGTGAAACATCGTGGTTATCTAACAAGAGAATCCTTCTATTCCCAGGAGCCATGTGCCTGAGAACAAGGTTGAAGCTGATAAGACTCTTGCACTGAGCCTCCTCATGCAGGGCATTGCCATAGCAGCTAGGCATCCGGTGCCCTTGCACAGGAACATTCCCAGGCACTAGGCATGCCATAGCCATGAGGTCATCAGAGACCCCAGTCTCAGATACTGCTCTCCCATACTCTGTTGCTGCTCTCCACACCCAGGCCCTTTGCTTTTCAAGAAGGACACTGAGCTGTACTGGGATTTAGTTGATTGTGTGGGTGCCTATTATACACAGTGCTGGGTTCAGTTCCCAGCACCACACACACTCATACACAGGCCAACATAAACTGAGCAAAGAACCACATGCCCTTTGTGTAATTTGCTGCAGAAAATGAGGGAGGAAAAGGTGGTGGTATGTAGACATGAGCTATTTGACATCCAGATCCTCAGGCACCAATGATATCACTGCCATTTACAGATAAATGATGCTGAAACTCAGAGAAGTCACCTCATCTACCCACAGGCAGATGACAGAAAAGGGTTAAGGGGTTGAAATTGGATGGCTCAGCCTCGGGGGAAAGAGGCTATGCTGAGATGGTCTGAGCCACTGTGAGACTGGGGTACAAAAGCATGGGATAGAATGAGGGGTTTGACTTTAGTACTATTTCTGCAGAAAGTCAATGCTTTGGGCTGCAGATTTCTGGGAAATCACAGGCTTTCTGACAGGTGCACAACTCCCTTCAATATCCTGATTCTTAATGTAGTTCCAGAATGGAAGATTGAAGTGTGAAACAAAACTTCCCACCAGCCCAAGAACCGTCATCACACAGGTGAAAATTATTTTAAAAAAAATCAAATGTGTGGAAATTGTCCTAAGGATATGCAGGTACAGAAATATTAATAAAACAATATCAAATATACCTTGGTAAGAGAAACCAGTATATGTGGCATTTGAGCCACTAGCCCCTCCCTTTCAGGCCTCCCAACTCTCTTATGGAATTCTGGCCCCTCACATTCCCCTTCAGGTAGATGCAGACAAAGAGCCAGGGCTCCTTCTCCTTCCATCACACTTGCAATGAGACGCCTGCAGTAATCTATGGTGTAGAGAATGGAAAAACACACACAATAATATTTATCTCCTTGCTGACAGCCTTATGAAGATACAACACGAAGAATAAATTGGGAATAGATGAATAATGAATTGGGAATAAAGAACCTTAAAGTTTTCTGACTTCCTGACTCTAACCTGAATACATGGTTTATTTGATGATAAACTATATATTGATAGTGTGAGATGCTTAAAGGGGAGAGAAAATATCTATAGGTAAAGGGAAGGGCAGTTCTCAGGACTCTTGAGGGTCTATTTCTGAACACATCTGCAGATCTCTTTCTTTTCTTCCCGTTCTGTTATGATTTGGATACGTAGTGTCTCCCAAACCATGCCTGTATGAATAACATAAGAATGTTCTGAGGTGAAACGTTCAAGTTGTGAGAGCTCTAACATAATCATAATCATAATCTACTTCAACATCCTGATTTTTAATGGAGTTCTAGAATGGAAACATGAAGTGTGAAGCAAAGCTTCTCACCAGCAAAAGAACCATGCAACAGGTGAAAATTATTTTTTAAAAAAATCAAATTTTAAGAAATTATGAGTGGATTAATCCACTGATAGGGATTAACCAGGTGGTAACTATAGAGGGTAGGATGTGGCTGGAGAAGATAGGTCACTGTGGGTTGCCTTTGGGGTTTATATTTTGTCTCGATGAGCAGAGCACTCTCCGTTTCCTGCTTGTGATGTCTTGAGCTGCTTTCCTCCTCTGTGCCCTTTTGCCAAGGTACCCCTCATCTCAGGACCATAGCAATGGAGTTAGCCATCTATGGATTGAGACATCTGAAACTGTGAATCCCAAATAAATTTTTACTCCTCTACTGTGTTCTTTTCAGGTTTTTTGGTCACTGAGGTGAAAAAATTGAGTAAAACAGCCTCTACCCAAAGTCTTGCCCTATGAGAATAAAATCCTACCAGCCCTCCCCCAAGTCCTATTGGTTTCCATGAATGCCAGATGCTGGACCCCTTCTGTTCTATTCATCTTTGTTCTCTCTTGCATTCCCAAGAAGGAAGGCACCTGGGCTATAAGGCGATTTGCTCTTAGAGCTATCTAATGAACTGTAAAGGACTCCTATAAAATGATGTTTCTCAGTCAAGAGCAGGGCTCTAAAGGACAGTAAAACAGGTGCTGTGGAAAATTCTGATTCATTGTCCAAGCTCACCGAAGCAGCTACTGGTTTCCCTGTAGTCCACAGAGGATCCACACAAGCTGCTTCACCAAGTGACTGCCAAGGTGCCCGGTGCCATGGTGGAGTGATTGCAGGCTCTTGCCAGAGTCAATGCAGTCCCCTCTATCACGCGAGGCTTTATACTTGCCATGCAGTGTGGAACCATCTCCAGGTGATAGAGTACTTCTCAGCACCTCAGGGACAAAAGCAGTCACGGAGAGTGAACAGACAATTTTCATGCTGGGCCGTCACTGGAACATCTCCATTTGGGTTGGATTCATAACATTTATAATAGCAGTGAGCAGAGAAGATCTACTGCCTCTGATAAGAAGGTCAGTGGCTGTCACTCAGGCCCTGTGATTTCTTCCTTGGGGAAAATATATTTGGAAATGTCTTACTTCCATTTTCTTCTTTTCCATGTGTGCTAGACAACTCCTAGGATTGCCGTGTATGCATCAAGACCTCTCCGCTTGTCCCTATTCCACTTTTACAGAGGCACAGAAGCTTTTCCATTAATGTTAGATGAGATGGCAATTTGGTATTTTGAAATCAAATTTCCACGCTTTCCATTTCTTCTTTGAATGCCAGGAAGTGCATTCAAGAGAACAGCACAATGAGGTTGAAAACAAGTGCGTGAAGATAGCAATGGCAAATTTCAAAAAGGGGTTATTTTATAATTTGTTAAGATATCACACCTACATTAGTTAATTTGATCCTCAGAAACACTTTGCAAAGTCAACAAGCCACGTAAAAAATGTTCCCTTTTCAAAAGAACACTAAGGCACAGTGATATTGAATGATTTACCCAAGAGCACATAATTATTAAGTAGCAGGCAAGACTTTGCAGCTGGGGTCCACTGATTCCAAATTCAGGACTTTTATACAGAAATTTCTCTGTGAGAATCAATTTGGCAGAGATACTAGTGAAAGTATTATGGCAATTGAACAGTCTGTAGAATAGAGTTTAACAAAATAACATGCTCATCTCACACAATATCTACACGGTATGTGTGTTTGTGTGTGCGTGTGTGTGTGTGTGTGCGTGTGCACGTGCACATGCACGAAGGCATGCAATGCATCTGGTATAGAGATATTTCAAAAATCAAACTAGAGCTTGTTTCTGAATTCTTGATTGACATATTTGATTTTACAGTTTATTGAACTCTTCAATATGTGCATATTTTCTGTGCAAATACAGCAGGAAAACAAAACAAGTGGGCATGAAAGAGAGAGGCAGAGCTAGAATGAGGGTGAATTCATCTGATCCGATGCTGTTTCTTCATGTTCTGATTTCCAAAGCAGATATACCTTAGAACAGAGAGCCTGGGTCCAACAAGCTTTCTGAGAGATTTCACGAGTATGGGACTGTTTCCAAGGCACAGCACCAAGCTTTTTCTCATAGTAAATGGTTAATTCCTGATGATGTTACTTATATTACAGGATAAGAGGGATGAAGAGATATTTTCTTTCATTTCAGTTGCTCAAAGAATGTATAAAGAGCCTCAATTGAAGAGGAGATTCTATCACTACTCAGAGAAAAACGAACATCAAAGAGTGATAGGCTATTCTCAAATTTAGCTTTTTGTCACTAACTCTGACCATGGCTGTGCAGTTAGCGGAACAACAAGACACACTTAAGCAGCGCTGAAAGGCAGGTGTTATCTTTTTGGCCTCAAGTTTCTAGTCTCTGAACACTGTTTGAAAAAAGGCAGCAGCCACAGAAGCAGTGGATTATGCCTTTGTTACTCTGCCTTGTGTTTAACCCTTAATTAAGACTGACTGTCTTCACTCTGTTGTAGAACTGACATTAACTGGCCACCCAAAGATACCAGAGTGGTGTATGCTGGAAAGGAGGGTATCCTGTCACATTATGCACCTGCCCAGAAATTGCTTTCCATCTCCCCAGATAAGGGAGAACCCATGACACACACCTGCCTGCAGACTCCACACTCTGACCAGGAGCCATCAGGTAGCTTGGCCTAGAGGAACCTTTTGCCCCCCTCAAGCTACTCAGTATGAACTCCAGAGCCCCCACTGACACCCGCTGAATAAAATAACACACCAATAATACTTCTGATAATTGACATTAGAGCCACAGAACATAAAACCAGCCAAGAACCTGTGTGCTAAATCACAACAGGGTGATACATTACCAGATAAATGATTTATATTAAAAACAAGTCTCTTACCTGAGAGTCAAAATGTTCAAGATATAATAAAAAATCATCCATTCTTATAACAATTGGGAAAATCATAACTTTATTGACAATCAACAATTCCAAGCCTGATAGATACAATTTTGGAATTATCTGACCAAGAGTTCAAAGCAGTTTTAATTTGAAAAAAGGGGACTTCCAAAAACTTTATCTTCAAACAAATGAAAATATCAATGAAAAAGATTAAAGCTATGGTTAAAAAAATGGAAATTGTATAGAACTAAAAGAAAAACAGAAGAAATGTAGAATAAAACTTGCTGAGAAGGCTTAATAGAACAGTTGAAGTGACAGAGTATAGAACTGATGAACCTGAGCACACATCAATAGAGTTTACACAATCTGAACAACACACAGGAAACACAGTAAAAATAAATGGGGAGGCTGGGATTGTGGCTCAGTGGTAGGGCACTCATCTAGCACACGCAAGGCAGTGGGTTTGATTCTCAGCACCACATAAAAATAAATAAATGTCCAATTACAACTAATGTTTTTTTTTAAAAAATAAACAAATTATGAGAGCATCAGGGTTCTTTTAATCAGCTTTTTGGCTGCTGTGACTTAAGGATCTGACCAGAACAATTTTAGGGGAGGAAAAGTTTATTTGGGGGCTCACAGTTTCAGAGATCTCAATACATAGACAGCAGGCACCATTTCTTGGGGGTCAATGTAAGACTGAACATCATGGCAAAAGATTGTGGCAGAAGTTCGGAACATGGTTATCAAGAAAGCAGAGAGAGAGGGGCTGGGATTGTGGCTCAGCGATAGAACGCTCATCTAGCACATGCTAGGCTCTGGGTTCAATCCTTAGCACCACATAAAAGTAAATAAATAAAATAAAGGTATTTTTCCAACTATTTTTAAAACAATGTTTAAAAAAAAAGAAATGAGAGAGAGAGAGAGAGAGAGAGAGAGAGAGAGAGAGAGAGAGAGAGAGAGCGCTCCACTCTCCAGGTACAAAATATATACCCCATAGCCATGCCCCCAGTGAACTACTCCCTCCAGCCACACCCCACCTGCTTCCAGTTACCACCCAGTTAATCCCATCAGATAGTAAAGATCTGATTTTGTCAAGACTATAATCCAATCATTTATTTTCCAAACCTTTTTATGTTGTCTCCCACATGAGGTTTTGGGGAACACCATATCTAAATTTTAACAAGGCACCTGTCAAACAATAATATACATTCTTTGTATAATGATAAAGTTCCAAAAGGAAGGGAGAAAGAAAATGAGGATAAAAGTGCATTCAAATGTAGAATGACTGAAACTTCCCCCAAATTAGTGGAAGACACAAATCTACAGTTAAGAAATTTAAACTTAAAATAGGATTTTCTTGTAAACTCAATGCAATCTATGCCAAGACTCATGATAATTAAGCTTCAAAAATTTATAGACAAAGAAAAGTATTGAAAACAGCCAACTGTAAGTGATATATTGCCTTTGTGGCAACACAAATTTATGTAAAAATGGAAATCTGATGTGAAGACATGGGGGTAGAGGAAAACTGCTAAAACGATTTCTGAGTGCTCAAAGTAAAGAGCTGGCAACTGCAAATTCTATAACCTGCAAAACTACTTCAGGAATGGAGGAAGAGAAAGACAGGGATCACTACCAGACATACCCTTAAAGACTGGGGTTAGAGGAAGTTCTCCAAATAGGAAATCATAAAATTCCTGGAACATCAGAAAGAAAAAAACATTGTTGTATACACAGACAGGCTTATTTTAAAAAATTTTGTCAAAAGGTGTGAGTACGAGAACACCAAAAATAATTCTCCATAGAAGAGTGAAGTGGAAGGAATCATTCCCTCTGAAATGAAGGCTTCATTTACAGCTACAGTAACCTGGCCAGTGCACTGTTTTCAAAAAGTGGCGGAGGGGTAGAACAGAGTGGATGCCATGGGAATATCCCACACAAGTGCTCAACTAATTTTTGCCAAGGACGAAAAGCAAGTGGTGTTGGAGCAATTGAACTCTGCTGTGGTGTGAATATCTCCCCCTGAAAAGCATGTATGTAAATTTTAATTGTCATTGTAACAGTATTAGGAGAAGCAACGAGGTTATCAGGGTTTTGCCCTCATGGATGAGTTAATATGTTACTGTGAGAGTGGGTTCCTTATTAGGAAAAGTTTGGTGCCCACTCCCTTGCTCATGAGCATTCTCTCTCTTTCTCTCTCTCTCTCTGTCTGTCTGTCTCTCTCTCTATTCTCTGATCCCCCATCTTCCACCATGTTATAATATAGCAAAAAGGTCCTTACCAGATGCCAGAACCTCGATCTTGGACGAGCTAGCCTTCCAAACCATGAGCCAAAAACAATTTCTGTACCTTATAAATAATCCAGTCTATGGTAATAAATGGATAAATGAAAAGAAAAAAAGAGAGAAATGACTGCCCATTCATGCATTGCATAGGTATTTATGGAGCACCCACAGTGTGTCTGGCACTCCCTAATCAACGTAGAAATACAAAGCTTATGGTGGTTCGGTCCCAGATCTCTTGCGAATTTTGCTTGGGATTGAGACACCCTCAATGCACGAATATGACAATACATTAATGATGTCAAGCAGTGACATCTGCTGTAGTCATAGCGGAAAGCTAGGAAGGAGAGGGCCTGAGGCTGAAGGTCCTTGCAAGAAGTGCCAAGGTTCTGAGGTTATAATGCGCTTAGCTCAGAGAAGAACAGAAAGGTCAGTGCAGCTGTGGTTTCCTGACATGAGACTGAGAGGCAGAGGAGCTTGGGGGTCCGGGGTTCTTATCTGGAAGGCAAGATAAGTCACTGAAGGGTGAAATTCGAGAAAGGGACATGAACAAGGAGATTTTGGATATTGATCTGAAGGTGCTAGGGAGGATGGCTTAAAGAAGCACATATGTCACTTCTCAGGAAGGCTGGTGCTTAGGCAAACCTATGTATTTGATAAGACACTTGGGAAGAATAATCAAGGGAACCTATGGCCTTCCTGCATCCAGACTGTCCTGTTCCCAGACCTGCTCTCTATGCAGCCTGAAGCAATGGGGCAATATCAGAGAGGTGAAATGTGACCAGGAAGCAGAAGGACAGTGTGGCCTCAGTTTTCCTGAAATGAGCTCCTTGTTCTTGATCGTTAGCATCCTTGAGAGCAGGCAGTCAAGGCTCTGCTGTGCTGATTTCTGCAGGGGCTGATTGATGAAAGACCTAGGCATGGGTGGGTATGGAGAATGCACAGAGACACAGGAGGGGCCTCATTATGGGTGGCCACAAAGCCTGAGACAGAAGGAATTAGAATTAGACATAGTAGGGAGCTACTGGCAGATTTTGAGTAGGGGTAGGCATGGGAAAATTGATATTTTAGGAAAATTTGCCTGGCAGTGGTAGGCCAGATAGCTATAAGAGCATCATTTTGATAATGGAGCTAGTAAAAAGCAGTAGGATTTTAAAAAGTCATTACATATAAATGTAGGTCTTCCTTCAAAAGGGATTGTATAGATATCTGAATATTTATGCTTCTAAATATGGAGGAAGCATAGTGCCCCGAGGGACATGATAATACTTTTGAATTTTAGGCAGAAAGATATTATATAGATCTAAATTGCTTCTGCATATATTATCACATTTTATTTCCATTACCTTAAGAGGTGACAAACCCCATTTTCAGGTAGAGAGAATAAGCCAGCCTTTTAAGCTCCTTTTCATAGTTTGGACAGTGATAGAGGGTGGATCCTGGAATCTTAAGAACCTGAGATCAGTGGGGCTAATTCTGCCAGGTGGTCTCCACTTTCCTTACTGAGACCCAAAGTCTGAGTTTCTGGCCCAGCTCTGTACCATAGAACGTTCAAGCTGTCATGGCAATGTTATCCAATATGGTTTTGTTCAAGAAAAATGTATTCCATGGTGCTTGTTAAAGCACCATAAGGCAGTCTCTACTCAAGGGGAGACATCCATAGGTATAGAGACAGTGGGGTTTTGCATGCGTCGGGGATCAGACTCCATTTAGAAAACAGAAAGGGAAAAAGCATCATTTTCCACTGAGGTTCAGGTTGTGGGTTGATAGATGGCAAAATGGGTGAGGGGTTGCTGCAGTTAATCTGATGTGGAGAGCGGGCAGTGCCCTCTCTGCTCTGCCTCACCCCATGTTCTATAGAGCAACAGCACTTAGCCTTGAGTTTATTATAAAACACTCAATTTTATCAAGCAGAGGTTTGCTCTGAGCTCCTTCCATCCACAGGTGGATTAGCCAGTCAACATCAGTGATTGGTTTGCCATTTTGCACTGGTGTGTTCTGTATCTTCTGCTATATTTTGATGTCTTTCTTTTCATTGTTATAACCCATCACTGTTTTTCTCATTCACTGCAGTGTTTGCTGGATGTTCTGATCAGATGATGGTGTGTTTCGCTGCACCGGTCTCTCAGGTGCCTCTCTTTTTGTTTCTGGTGAGGAGGTTTCATCATTTATTGGTCTGGTGTGTCTGATGAGCTCACCGGCCTGGTTTCCCTGATATGGGTTTGATACACCTATGCATCCATATGCTTCTGATTTAATTCAATAAGTTCTCATGTGGTCATTTTTATTAGCATAATAAATTTATTTATCAGTGCCTTATAATTGTGCTTTGCAGCTGGGGTTTATTCTTTCCCATAAGTTCTGTATGTCCAACATCTGGTTGAAACAGAAAGTCCCTTAAAATGAAAAGCAACCTCCTCACAACTGCTTTTCTACATCTGGAGTTTCCTCCTGTTGAGAATGAAAACTGAGATGCTATCCCCTGGCTTGGGTGGGCACCAGGGGAATGAATCACAAAGTATTCTGATCAGCAGAGCCTAAATGAATCTACATATGTGTATTTCCTGCCTTGTGTCCCATCTGTATCCCCTTTTCCTCTTATAAAATTTGTCTGACCCCTCTACCCCCACCCCACAGATGGAAATTTGAGATAGAAAAGGTTTCCTCTAACTTTCTCAAGATCGGCTTTGAATTCGCCTGTTTTCCTTCACCACTCTGTCTCCTAATTATAGAGGAGCTAGGAGCAAGGTAGAATCTTCTTTCCTATTACCATGGTGGCTATCACTTGACCAGACGAGTTACCAAGTCACTCTGATTTAGCACTTGTTCTCAAAATGGAGTAGTTCAGGGCGAGCTGATGCTTTATTAAATGGAGCAACCCAGGGCAGGCACAGCCTTCTCTCCACATCTGAACTAACAGGACTCTTGCTGAATGTGGTGAGGGAGACAGATATCACCCTGTGGGTGGGGGGTGAGGAACTCCATTAGAACAGAGGGTGATCAGATGTTGAGGGTGAGGGACCTGGTTAAATTGACGGAGCAGGATTCTTGCTAAAACTGGACAACGCAATGGACATGCCCTGAATGAAAAGGGGAGCATGTGGGGCCTGAGTTTGATCAAAGAGAGTGTCTTTGTCAGTATTCACTAACTGACAATGACATTTATAAACTTGAAATGTGCAGGGTGTGATAATTCCAGAGGCTTGGGAGGTTGAGGCAGGAGGATCGAAAGCCAGCCTCAGCAAAAGTGAGGTGCTAAGCAACTCAGGGAGACCCTGTCTCTAAATAAAATACAAAATAGGGCTGGGGATGAGGCTCAGTGGCTGAGTGCCCCTGAGTTCAATCCCTGGCACCAAAACAAAACAACAACAAGAAAACTTGAAAGGTGACTGGTTCAGTTAAGTCATTCTTTATTTTATTCAATTTTAATGGATTTAAGTTTAATCAAGCTCTGTAGCTGATGGCTGCCATCTGAGCCTGCTGCTCTTGGTTGTGGGAGAGCCTGGACCTGCTGGTTTGCTCCTAGGCTCCGGTCTCTGTGGGTCATTGGGCTCTTGGGTGGTTTTCCTCGAGGGCATTGAGCAAGAGACAGGCTTCCAGAGGAGGTGAGGGAGCAGCAGAAGGTTTCTTCAGAGTGTTCCAAGGTGTGTCTGATGTGTTAAAAGGTCCTGATCAGATGAGATTGAACAGTTCTGGGTTAACCTGAGGTAAAATATTCTTTTACTCAGGACTCTGTTGAGCCTTTTCTATGTTAATGTCCCCCTTAAAAAATCCTAAAGGAATAAACATGGTAAACTGTATTCCTCAAACACAGTAAACGTGTGCCTGTTTTCACCAGGACTGGGTGGACCAGGGAGTACTTCGTGGAAACCTGTGCCTTGAGAGTAAGACAAATGTCGCTGACTTCTGCATGGTCTAAGTGACTTTGAAATACTTCTCAGCATTGCTTGATTTCAGTTCCCTATTCTCAAAATGCTAATGAAGTCTCCTGACTCAGAAAGTCACTGTGAGGATAGATCAGGCAGTGCAGTACTTGGGGCACAGTGAGCCCCAGATCTGGCTGCTAATTATGGATGTCCTCTCCAGAGATGCGTGATTCGAACTCTGATGGTCCACGGCCTGCTGAGGACACCAGGGTGTAGTATCTCTCCCTGACTTCCTGTCTGACCCGACACTCTGAATCTTCCTAAGTGGATCTGCAATTGTGCAGTGCTGTTCCTGGGAGTTCTCTGCATGTCTTCCTCCGTAATCCTCAGATTTTACCTAGATTTTGTCTGTAATTGGGGCTATTGCATCTTCTCTCAGTTTTATATGGGGCTTGCATGGGAGGCATCAGGAATGCTAAGCAAGCACTCTGCCACTGAGCCACACCTAGTATCACAGCACTTTTGGTCATGGGGATCAGGTCTGGCATGAGAGAGAGAGCTCCTCGTGCCTTCCCAACACTGTTCCACACGTTGAACTTGGAAGGTGGCCCGCTTACCTTGGGCAGTAGCATATGGCTGGATAAAATTTTAAATACTTTCAAGTAGGCTTCAGTGTTCATTCTTTTTAGTGAAGTTTAAAAAAAATCATGAAAGAATAGTGTTTAGGGAGCATCTGGCATTAGTGGAGAACAAGGCCTTGTTTGTCTCTCCTGACCCACTGTCCCATTGAGACAGAATGGACATCTGTGGAAGAGACCACAGAGTATATAAGCAATTGTTTTAGAGCAAGGACCTGATTTAGAATCAGAAGGCTCCATGATCAAAATCTGGCTGTAGCAACTATGTGATTTTGGACAGCTTGCTCAATATCTCTGATTCTTCTATGCCTTTATGAAGATGATCAGAGCTCACAGGGCTTTAGTGTTAAATAATGTAATGGATTAAAAGATATGACATGATCCTTGGTGTAACGTAATGAATTAAAAGATTTGACATGATCCTTGGTGTCTAATGAGCACTCAAAGGTAATCTTACTTTACTGGTATTTTAGTGATGTTATTTAAAAAATGTGCTTGTATGCTGAATCAGAGCCCTATTTACTCATCCCTGAGCACACCTGCCTTTATGTTCAGCCTCACTTTGCTGATTTGTGTTCAGCTTGTGTGTGTTCTGACCCTAACTGCTTTCTCAGCCATCTGTCCATGTGAATCGGGTATTCCCTATAGGCCTACTGAATTTTATTTGCTCAGGACCACAGAGCCAAGTAAAGCATGGTAATATATTGATGGCGATGGTTGCGGCACAGGTGGGAAGTGGGGACTAATGAAGCTTCCTTGTCCCAGTGTCATAGCTGAGTGTTGAGGGCTCTGGCACGTGTGGCTGGGAGAGTCCTGGGTCAGAGCCCCTTCCTGCAACCTTCACAGGGCCCCCTGACTCTTTGAGCCTGGGTTCCTCACCTATAAACTGGAGTGCCTGATGTTTCATAGTTACTTCTTTGCATTGAGGGTATCAATATGTCCAGCGTGCACATGCTGTGAGACGCACACCAGGCATTCTAACCCCAGCCTGAATTCTAGGCCGTGTTCAGAGTCTTCACATTGCAAATTTAAATTTTGGAAAGTCTAGGAGAAAGGATCCCTCGTGCCTCGTACTAAAACTACTGAGTTTCTGTCTTGTGCATGTCTTCCAACTTTTACATTCTTCTCTTCTCTCATTCTAGAAAAAAGGGGAACATAATGGACTGTATCAGAAAATGCCAGCTTGGTCATGTTTGTTATTGTCTTTCTTAAGGGCAATTCATTATTTCTGTAGAATAGTAGGAATACCACGGATGGTAATGATAATAATACTGATGATCATTACAATGATGGCAGTTTCTATTTATTGATCTCCAGACACGGTGTTGTTAAATTTGATACATTTATACTGTACAATACCCTGGATAGTAGCTATAATTCCCATTTTATAGATGAAGAAACAAAGTCTTAGCGATGTTAAATAGCTTATTCCAGGTTACCCAGCAAATACATGGCAGGATTCAAATTCAAAATTATATCAGTGTTCAACTCCAGGGCTGAAGATGCCCCAAGCATCCTGTGTACCAATCCAAAAGAAAGAAGCTGGGGGATTCAGTGGAGAAATTTTGGACATTTTAGTAGTCACTATTCCTTAGCAGTGGCAGGCTGGTATACAAGGAAGGGCTGCATTGTACCTACAAGCAGGAGGGACATATAGGACAGGTCACATGTTCACTGTGCAGGTGTATTTCCTCAGATGTTGTCTGAGTACATTCTCTTACTTTACAGCCAGGGTCACTCTGCTTTGATGCTTACCTAAAGGTTGGAGGTAAGGGGAGTATCCAGCTCCCCTCTCCATTCCCTTCTTTATCACATGCTTTAGAGTTCTGTTCATACTGCTAGCTTTCCTAGGCACTAATTAGCATTTAATCCAACAGTCAGTTTTGCACCAAAGCCCAATAAACTGTCTTTTTAAAAATTATATTTTTTATTTTTTTCTAGATATTAATAGACCTTTTTAAATTCATTTATTTCTATGTGGTACTGAGAATTGAACCCAGTGCCTCACATATGCTAGGCAAGTGCTCTACCACTGAGTCACAACCCCAGCCTCCCATGAACTTTCTACCACCTTATGTCATTTATGTGGAATTGCCTGTTCCTTATGTCACAGACCTTCTCTTTGGTTGGGTATTTCCAATGTTCTATACAGTGTCTGGTCCTTTCTGAGTCGAATAAGTGAATGAGTTAGCTTATTATCAAATACCTGACAAGAGCAGCTTAGAGGCGGAAACATTTATTTTGGCTCAGTTTCAGTGGTTCAATCTATGGTTGAATGATTCCATAGCTCTGGGCTCAATGTGAAGCAGAAGATCATGGCAGAGTAAAGCTTCTCACCTTGAGGTAGCCAGGAAGTGGAAAGGAGGGTAGTCGGAAGGGCCCCAGATACGCTACCTTCCAGGGCATGCCTCCAGTGACCCACCTCCTCCAGCCACTTCGTACCTGCCTATAATTGCCACCCATGTAGTCCTTTCAAACTAGGATGGGCTGATTAGATGACAATCTCACAATCCAGTCATTACACATCTGAATATTCCTTCAATTACACAGGAGCTTTTGGGGAACACCTCATATCCAAACCATAAAAATGAGTGAATGAATGAATTAATGTCCACTCCCCCTGAACTTTCTACTATCTTTTGTGGTAGACATGGACCTCCTCTTTGCTTTGGTATTTCTAGTGTCCTACGTGGACTCTGTTCTTTTCTGACCACGTGTTGAATGAGTGAATGAGCAAGTGAATGAATTAACACATGCATGAATAGCTGAGTGGTTTAATTCAAACTCCTTCTGCAACTGTGATTCATTGAAAGGTATTTTTTTTTCCTGGCCAAATTAACATATTTTTCTCCTGCATGGTCATGTATTCCCTCAGGACAAATGACTCTGATGAGCTGACCCACTTTTTATGCTTTCTAGCAGCTCCTGCCAGGTGGGGAATTAGTTGTGTGCATTTGGCACTTAGAATAGGTCCTACTAGGAGAGAGAAACCCAGGCAGCAGGAAGAGAACAGGCAATTCCACATCGCTTACTTCTCTCCCAAGGTTTGCAGAAAACAAGATTAGTAGAGCATGAGGGAATGAAATGGAGAAAAAGAAGGCATGAATGATAACAGAACGGGGGGCCCCACTCTGGGAGGTAGTGTGGAGTAGTATTAAACCCTCCCTCCCCATCTGTCTGCTGGAGGAGGATTCTTCTCCTGTTAGTGACCTTGACTGTGAGGGTTGGTGGTCCTTCCCAGAGCTCCTTTTGTGGAAAACAATACAGACTGAAAAATGAATGCAGCTGTCCCTGGGAGGGCCTCACACTGAGGGAGTTCGCCTGACTTGAGACAAAACAGAAAGACCATGTACAAAGTGCCTATGGTGATCCGCATGGAGGGGGGGGGAGGGGGGGTTGCATAAACATTAGCTTTATTGTCCGTCTTCAGCCACACCTCTGCACCTCCACTGCTAAGATGCATTCATCCTAACAGCCTTTCTACACCAACTGACTGGAGCACAGGCAGGGTACCTCACAGTCTGTGGTGGAGTCTACACTTACCTCTGTGTCTGTGGATTTTAGCCCTGACCAAGGGATGCTCTGTGCCTGGTGCCTTCCTGAGCACTTTCTATGGATAATCTCATTTTACAGCCATGGCAGCCCAATTTTCACATGGATTCTGTATGCAAAGAAGCTCAGGCACTGATAGGTTAAAAACATGTCTCTGGTCACATAACTAGCAAAGGTGTGTACCCTTGTAACCTTGAGTCACCACGTGAGAATCCTGCTGCCAGGTGAAGAGGTCCCCAGGCTAACCTGGAGCTCTCAAGTTCTGACATGCTCTCTGCAGGGGGTTCCTGTATGAGCAGGAAGCCTGTTTCCTGTGAGTTTCTCTTGGTTTTCTGCCTGGACTTCAGAAAGAGCAAGTAGGAGGCTTGGAGTGGAATTTTCTCTCAGAAACTCAATGGCCTCCATTGACCCTTCTTTAATTAAGAGACAGCACTGGAGCTTGAAGAACACAGACCATTCATCTTCTAGGCACAAGGGAAGAATCCAAGTATTAGGGTCAATCCAGAGAGAATTTGCCTTTCAAATGGAGTGTTTCCCAGGCTGGGGGATGTACTGGTGATGGGTGGTTTTATTTTGAGGATCACAGGCTGGGGCTTATGCACAGAAACATGCAGTTTTCTCATTCTTGATTTGACACTGAATTATAAAACAAAACCTTGTCTCCCTCCATCTGTGTCTGCATGCATGTTATTTTACACATGGTTGTAGAAAGGGTGGGCATTCTTAATAATATCTTACCCATGAATTAAAAACAGGCTTGTCTCAGATTTATGCATTCACTGATAAAACATTGCTCACTGTCTGCTAAGTAATTGAGAGTGAGATGAGAGTTGTACTGAACTCATCATGTAGAAACAACATAATTCTTGTTCCTGGGTGAGAACATCTCATAATTAAAGGATAGAGTTAAGGGTACAATTGAACAAGTCCTACTATGTGCTCAGCTTAGTTGTGGAGGTAAAGGGGAATTCTGTTGGAAAAAACAATCCTCAGGTGATATATGGCTTAAGTAAGTGAAGACAAGCCAGATAGAGGGAGAAACATGTGCAAAAGCCCTGTGGCTGGTAGAAGCTGGGTGATTACGCATTAGGTGGAACAGAGAAAAGAACTGCACTCAAGAGGTGGGGTATGAACAAACAGAACTGGTGTACTATGTTTGGGAAATTGGAAATTGATCGATTTTTTTTTTTTAAGAATCCTTATCCGTTGAAGAGTTTTACGCACATTGACAGCATCATCACATGTGTTTATTTTAAACATCATTTTGATTGCAGTTTGAAGACTGTTTCAAGAGGTCAGAGGGGATTCAAGGAGGCCAGCTTGGACAGGAGAGGTGGTAGTGGTAATGAGGGAAAGAGGACAAGTGTGCAAGATGCTCAGGAGGGAGAACCCGGGCTGGGGCTAGAACAAAGCTCTTGCCATCTTCTGAGTAACTCTGAGCCAGGGACAGTCTCTGCTCACTCAGCTCTGGCACCCATGACACCAACTACGTCCCCCTGTATGCCTGTGGTGAGGTGAGCGCATGAGCAAAGCTCTGCTGTTTGCAAAGGTCAAGTTCCCGTTTCTGAAGCCCTTTCTTTCTGCTGCCCATTTTGCAAAAAGTCCACCTCAGGCTCTTTCCCTCCAGGAGACACCTGCAGTCATCACTTCTCTGACCTCCAAATACGCTGGAGCTCTGGACTTCGCTTCTCTGCAGCTCACCCCAGTGCCTCCAAGCTGGAGCAGGCCGCCTGCAGGCACAGTTCCATCTGGGCTTCTGCTTCCTACTTGTCAAGTGAGGAGGAAGGACCAAATGCTCTCTGAAGCCAGTGGAGCTCTACAGCTGGCCATTCCTATGATCAGTGTGTACTTTGAAGGCCTCGTGGAGACTCCGGTACACTTACATCCTGATGTTTATTTCTTTTAAAGTGAGACTGGTGGGTTGCAACTGCACGTCCTGTGTGTCAGGGATGGATTTATATTCCCACCCCCTCACGCTGCATGCACAATGAGCATTGGCTGATTTGACTTGATTTGATGTGAATCTTGGCTTCAAAACCAAGATCAGAACCAGGCAGCTCAGGAAATACTGCCCAGGCATGACCTGTTTTCTGACCCATCCGTCGCGCTGCTGTTGGAAAGCTCTGTTGGGTTGCAGGAAAAAGAGGGGGATGTTAAAAAGAAGAGGCGGATGCTCAGAGGCAGGAGCAGCTAGGCTGTCACGGGCAGCGGGGAGATTACAGCAATTGGTTTTATGAGTTTTACATTTAGGACTGTAATGTACACACCTACACATCCTATGACATCACGATAGATTTTGATAATACAGCATTCCTTCCTGTCCTCCTGTTTCCACATTTTTTGGCTTTCTCCTTGTGTTTTCTGTCCTGTTTTAAGATGTCATGCTGTGCTTATCAGTCTCACATTTTATTTGTTGATGCTGCTTTCCATGAGATGGGAATTAGCCTTATCCCATCTCTCCCACATCTCATCCCCCTCTGAGGTCCCTGTCCTTTCAACCAATTTTTCCATCAAACACTGCTCATTGAACTCCACACTCATCCATGCCAGCTTGTGTGTCTAGGTGACAGGCAGCCGGCGAGAGGCTACCATGGAGGGGGATTCTACCCCCTGCACCCGCTTCCCTCAATTTCTGTTGCATTTTAGGGCATGTGTTCTTTGGAATTTGAGGAATGGCATTTTGCCCTAAGAACATCTATCACCTGGGACAAAATTTTAAAGAGCTGGGGAACATCGTCTTCTCAGACTGTTTGAGAGTGTGAGACCAGTATGATGATACTAGCATATGTCATGGAAATGCTCAGACTTATAATGAAAGCATGGCCAGACATTATGGGCTGGATCAATTGGACTTTGGGTTTGCTGAAGGAAGTATTCTGTTTCCTAGATGAGGACAGTTCACGTTCTGCTACTGAAGGAATGCTAACGTAATGTCTCTGGACATGAAGGAACTCTCAGGGTGAGAAAAAATATGAGTCATAATTCTGAGCTGAATTGGAAGTAGAGGGAAGACATAAAATTCTTTGGAAGTTCTGCTTTTGGGAAGTTGTAAAAGACTTTCTCCTATTTCTTTGGCTAAATAAAACTAAATATTCTGGATATTATATAGAAAGCATTTAGTAGGATTATGAAAAATAAGAGAAGGTGCACTGAGTAGGTACCTTAGCACCTGATCGGCAACATAGTGGAAAGCTTCATGGGTTTTATTTTCATCTCAGACATATGGAAACCATACTAGACAAAAAATAAAATGATTGACTTGTACACAAATGTTTGAACAACTGCATCGAATATCAGTGATCTATATATACAGATTAAAAGAAGAAATTGGCAAAAGCAGAGTAATTCATGGTCAAAGAGGAAGTCTTAAAAAAATTAAAGAACACTTAACTGAAAAAACACAAATGCAGTATAAAAAATTATGGAACACAGCTAAAGCAATAATGACTGGGAAACGTCTAGTACTACAAGCACACATCAGAGAAAAAGGCAAAAATGCCTAATCAATGATCGGATGTTAAGAATCTAGAAAAATAAAAATAAAATGAATCAAAAGCAAGCACAAGGAAGGAAATAAGAAGGATGAGAATGGAAGTCAATAAAATGGAAACAGAAACATAATACAAAAAACAATATAACAGGTAGATCTCAGGAAAGATAGAAGATATTGACAAATAGGAAGCAAAACTGACACGGAAAAAAATAGATGATACAAATTACCAATATAAAAAATAAAATGGGGTATTACTCTAGTTCCTGCAGACACCAAAGGAATAATAACAAAACACAACAAACATCTCTAAAGACACGCAGTACAACTTAGACAGAGTGGACTGGTTCCCTAAAACCACCCATGATGCGATGGATAGTGTGAATAACCTTGTAACTACTAAGAAAATTGAATTTGTAATTTAAAAACTGCCCATCCTGCTAATCTTCAGGCTCAAATTATTTCACAAGAGAATTCTACCAAAATTAATTCTAATACTACACATTTTCTAACCGATTATAAGAGGTAAAATCACTTCCCAATTCATTTTGTGAGGCTTTCATTACCCTGATCCTAAACCCAAAATCAATAAAGATAAACAAAACATTCAAAAGTTTTTTTGTTTTTTTTTAAACTGTTAGAACAATATCCCACGTGAATATAGATCAAATATCCTTACAAAATATTAACAAACAGAATTCAGCAAAATATAAAAAGAATTATATGCCATGCCAATGTGGCATTTACCCTAGAGATTAAAGGTGGGTCAATATTTAGAAATCAATGAATGCAATCCACCATATCAACAATTTAAAGAAGAAAAATCACATGATCCTGCCAATCGATGCTGAAACAAATGCATATAACAACACTCACTATTCATGATTAAAAACAAACAAAAAAAGCTCTCAAACTAGAAATCATTCTTTAAACTAATGGAGAGCAGCCACAAAGTTCTTACAGTTAATGTTTTTCTTAATAGTGAAAGATTGACTGTTTTCCCTCCAAAAAGTGAAATAAGGCAAGATTACATTGTATGCTTCAATACCAGCAAGAAAGAGAAGCAATTAAAAGCCACACATATTGGGAAGAAAGAAAAAAGGGTCTCTATATAAAGATGACATCAGTATATATGTAGAAAATGCCAAGGATTTCACAGATCACACTTAAAGCTATCAGCAAGTTCAGTAAATTCACAATTGTCAAGGTAAATATCAAAATCAATTATATGTGTACATTCTAGCAAAGAACACCTGGGCACCAAAGTTACAGAAACAACCATTAAACCTGTAACTCTAACAAATACATAAAACACACGGCTGCAAATCTAACTAACTAAACACACTCACAGACAGAAAGAAAGACAAAATAGCTAAGGACAACAGATTATGGGTGAAAGAAATTAAATATTTAAATAAGATGAAGGAAGATATTTGTGGATTAGAAGCCTCAACATAGCAAAGGTGACAATTCTCCTTAAGTTGATCCACAGGTTTAATACAATTCTTATCCAAATCCCAGCAAGAATTTTGTGAATATAAGCAAGGTTATTTTAAAGTGTATAAGAAAAGGCAATGGAACCAAAATCACTAAAACAATTGTGATAAAGAGAAAAAAGTGAAACAATTAACCTACTCAATTTCAAGACTGTGTATTCCTGGAGAAGACATAGACACAGAGATCAATGGAGAACAATAGAGAAACTGTAATAGACCCACACAAATATGCACAATGGATTTTTCATAAAGGTGCAAGAGTTGTTGGAAGGATTAGCCACTCATAAGGCTAAAAATCTCTCATTTTTGATCTCAAAAATCAACCAAAATCTCTCATCTTATACAAAAATTAACTCAAAAAGAATCAAGGGAGTATTCATGAAATGTAAAACTATAAGACTTTAGAAGTACAAAGGAGTAAAATCTTTGGAAGTCAGGACTAGGCAAAGAGTACTGGATTTGACCCAAAATGTACAATTCTGGAATCAGCAATATATTTTACTTCATCAAGATGAAACATTCTTGTGCTATGGGGGTGGGGGGGAAGCCTGATGAAGAGAATGAAAAGACTACCCAAAAGTGACAGAAAATATTTGCAAAGTATATGTCTACTGAAGAACTCGTACCTAGAATACAAGGAAAATGCTCAAAACTCACAGTGGAAAATACAACAAGAAAACAGTCCAATTAGAAAATGAGTGAAAACATGATTAGACATTTAACCAAAGGAAGTGCGTATCAAGGTTCAACATCATTGCCCATTAGGGAAATGGAAACTAAAACCACAGTGAGGCTTCCTACATACCTATCTGAATGTTGAACAAATAAAAATAACGGCAAGTGCTGCCCAGGGTTACTTTTACATTGTTTCCAGGAATATTGTTGACACAAGCACTCTCGAGAACAGGTTGGTAGTTTCTTAAAATACTAAACATGCTAATACCGTAAAATTGAACTCCTGGGCATTTATCCTAGAGGGATAAAATGTGCTGTGGTGACACACTGGGAGAAATCTTTAGACAATTATGCTGATTAAAACATCCCTTATCTAAAATGTTGTGTACTGCTTAATTCCATTAATATTACATTCTTGAAATGACAAAGCAGAACATAGGGACAAATTAGTGGGTCCCAGGGGTTAAGGTGGTGGTGAGGATGGGAGGATGGTGGGTGTGGATATAAAAGAGCAAATTGAGGGATCTTGTGCAATTATGAAAATGTTCCGTATCTTGACTGTATCAATGTCAATATCTTGGTTGTGATATTATAGTATATAGTTTTGCAAGATGGTATCACTAGGAGAAGCTATAAAGATACACTGAATCTATTATTTGTTAACACCATGTGAATATGCAATTGTATATGAAAAATTCCAACTAAAAATTCTGAGCATGTTAATTTCACAACAAAATTGGATTTTGAAGACTGATTTATTTAAATTTGTTTCAATTTTAACTTCTCCTGGGAACTTTATAATAGGAAGGACTTTAGTATTCAAATATGGAACATCTATCAATATTTTGTTGACATTTTATCACTGAAATATCTTGGGGTTTTTAATATCCTTTTAAAATTTTGATAAACTCTATTGAACAGTGTGGCTGGGTATAATTCAAATGGGAAATAGAGGAGCATTTTCATTTTCAACCTTGGGTACAGAGTGGCCTTGGTGTTCACTCCCACTTTGGAACCTTCAGAGGACAAAATCCATACTACCCACAACAACCGTAGGAAGAGTCCACAAGGAGAGTAGTCTCATAGATAATAAGCAGAACTTACTTGAAAGCCACTTGACTGACTAGTGGTTGGATTAGTGGTTATATCCATTATATTAAGAGAGAGAAAACTCATGGTAACAGGGGGAGAAGAGCAAGAATGATATGGATGGAGAACCTATTGGGAAGAGAAGGCTTGGGTTCTGTGATTGCAAGTGTGAGAGAAGCAACTAAATGTGCTTGAATCGACCCTTCTTTTCAACCTCTGAGGTCTCCTTGTAAGAATCTTACTCTCTGGTCCCCCATAGCATAGATTCTACCAGAAAAGTCCCCTCAGGCTATCACTTTTTCTTCTTCCTGTGGCTATCTTTTGGTTGGTTCTGAACCTAGGAAGAATAAAATGGAGTGTTGTGTGTTAAGCTTTGGAAAATCTAGCTGCCCTTAATCAACAAAATGGCACCCACTCTGGGTTGGTCATTAGACTGGTGATGACAGCTGGCTCTGTATGTAGGACTACAAGCATCAGAGGGACTTTAATGAGAATTTTTCCAGGATCAAGCATGAACTCCAACTGTTCCTTGCAGTAACGGTCTCACTGTGCAAGTTCTGCATTTATCTTTGTGGTAGATTGTTTGCAAAAATGGTGGGCCTCTCTCCTTTTATTCACTCTTGGGTCATGCTTGATCGTTGTTTGTTTTCTACTGCTGGGAATGGAACCCAGGGCCTCACACATGCTAGGCACATTGTCTACCATGGAGCTAAACACCCAGCCCAGGTAATCCTTTCTTATAGTGACTCGGGTCTACATCACAAAACTCATTTTGCTGAAAGGCCAATAACAGGTGGGTCACAAGCAAAGATTTGGAAAGCATTTGCACATTGGGTCTTACTCTTTCTGGCTACTCTTGGGAAACTGTGCCCACTCCCTGTGAACTGGGTCAGCCTGATGAGAGATACATTCCTTTGCCTCAATTGTCATAGACATAGGAGTGAAGACTTCCTAGACAATTTGCCCAGTCAGCCCAGAGAAGGAGGGCCAGCCAGATGATTCCAGAATCATACACAATAACAGATGTCTGGTGTTTTAAGTCACTACGTTTTGGGGTGACTTAAGAATGAATTATGAAAGCTAACTGATAACATTTCACATCTGGACTTGTCTAAGGTATTGACTCTTATTTGAATCAGTGGGTAGTTTTGCCTCAGCAAATGACTTTAATCCCCCACCCTATAGACAGAAATGAGGGATATGATAAATAAGCTCCCAAGGTTTTATATCCAGCCATCCAAAGGATTCTCATGGCATGTCACTGGGGTTCTGCCATCCTCAATGGCAAAATTACATTCTAATGGAAACAAGGATTTCTCACACTTCCAAGTGAACTCTTTGTCAGCTATAAATGCCAGCTCTGTCCCACTGCAAGTGATGAGATGTTTGATCTCACCGTGGTAATTCTGTTTCTATTGATTTTCTTGTAGAGGAGTTTTGGTCACAGCCCACGTTGCCCATAAAACCTTTATGTCATCATTAATACTGCAGCATCTTAGAAACTCTGTTTTATTTAGTGATTTAGTGTTATTTTATGTGCTGAATAGAGGTGAGGGCTGCCCAGGCCTCCTGAGGGATCACAGTGAGTCAGGCTGGTCTATGCTACTCAGATTCTTTTCTCCTTATTCTCTATCCTAAGTACCCTGTGCTGCTCATCCTCTCCTTCGCTGTTTCTGTATCTTTGTATATTTCTATTACTGGACTTTTTCACATAATGCTAGATGGGTGAGTTTTTTGGTGACAGGAACTATGTTGCATTCATTTTCATCTTCTACTCCACGGTACTGTATTTGGTGCATGTCAGGTGCAGAGTAGAAGTTGGATGATTGGAGGATTTCCATTTAATTCAATTTATTTATTCATTCAGTATATTGTTGTTGAGTTTCTACGATACTGTGGACACTGGTAAGCACTGAGCAATACAAATATGGTTTGTGTTCATACACAAATATCTGATTATGAAGGATGATGGTTACATGGAGGAGAAAGCACAAAGAGGATTAGAAAGAAACCTGATTTGTGTTGAATGGTTGACCTCAACCTTCATGAAGAAGGGCCTTGCAGATGCTGACAAAAGCAGGATCTTCTCAGCCTTGCAAGGCAGAGACCCTTGACACAGAAATCTATTTACAGTGCTCCCTGGAGTATTGAAATTCAGTACCCCTGAGTCATGGGATGAGGACTTTTCTAAGAAGAAGAAAAAGTGTGTGGAACCATCCAGAGATGGGAACATGCTGGATTTTAAAGCCATGCACCAGAGTATAGTATACCTGCTGCATGTGAAGCAAGGTGCTATTGGGGGTTCTCAGAAGGTTTGTACTATTGGCTACTTGTACTTGAAGCATAGAGGAGAACTCTGGCAAGAAGATGTAGACTGGAATTCTTCAGTTTATAGATGACAATTGAAGCACTGCAAAGAGAATTAATAAGTTAAGGTGTGAGAGGACCTGAGACAGAGCCCCCAGAGGAGCACTCTACAAGACTGATTGAGGTAGAGGAGCTCAAGAGGAATGAGGAAAAGTGTGGAGGAATGGTGAACGAAGCTAAGGGAAGAGAGTATACAAGGAGGAAGGGGAGGAAGGGAAGAGGCCAAGTCAGCTCAGGCTGGTGGGGTCTCCTCTACAGAGGCTGCTTCTGACCCATCACATGGTGCCACAACTCAAGCACTTCTTATCTTGTAGTCTCCTGTTTCATCGTCTGTCCTCCCAGATTTTGATGGCTGAATGTTCAATTCCCAGGCTGCAAATGCCCCAAGCATACTTTTTACTGATCCCCTCCATTGGAGGACTCACTGGGAGCCTTTGGACATTTTATCACTCACTTGGTGGGCCGGGATACAACAGAGGGCTACACCATGCCTACAAGCAGGTGGGGACATGCAGGCTAGGTCGCATGTCCACGTCACAGGTGGATTTCCTCAGGTGTTTTAGGAGTACACTCCTTTACTTTACAACCAAGGTCACTCTGTTTAGATTCTCGCTTGAAGATGGGAGATAAGGGAAATGAACTGTTTCCATTCTCCTTTTTCTTTATTATCAGATTCTTTAGACACCTTATCTCATTGCAAGGTTTCCTAGGCCATGATTAGTCTTTAACCTGACACTTCACACTTTTGGTACCCCACACACAAGCCCCTTTGTGTCCCTCTCCATCTCAGACCATCTTATGTCTTCTGTGAGGCCCTCAGAACAGGGATCTGGAGGCACATCACATCCATATCTTCCAGAGCAGCACAGAGAGCAAGAAACCATCAGCAAGCATGCTAAGGTAATTAAGACAGCATCTATCTGTTTAGATTTAACTTGTGTTAAAGCATGAGCGAGATTGCATTTTAGTCCAGTTCTGTTCTATCCAAGTCAATTCCATCTCATGGGTGGGTTGAACTGCCCAAGGAAGTCCTTGTGTTTTTACATCCGCAGGGAGTTCTGAGCAGACAACAGTTGGTCTGGTTGGCATGATATACAACTTCTGTTGCCCAGTCCAGGAATAGATTACTTGTTGCTAACCTATGGAGAATTTGACAAATGTTTAGTAGGTACCCAGAATGGAAAGTCAGCTCCATGAGGTACCATACAGGCTACTTATGAACTTGGGTTAATAAAGTAGACTATGATAGACTTGCCTGGTGAATGCCATACCAATCTATCTGCACTTCAGGAGCATAGAAAGGGTAAGACACCTCGGGCATATTTAACTCTCTTAAACGGATACAAGGTGTTCCTCAGGTGATGACACTCCAGGGTAACATCACCTGTTGTTCTGAAGACCAGCTTCCCAACACAGTAGCCTTTACTTGTGAATTTAGACATGCTCTCTCCCCACAAGGGGTCAGTAAGCCAAACCACTTACTTGTACATTCCATGACAGACAAGTGCTCCATGTCTCTCATGTGAAGTCCTGAGGACATGGCAATCGTGAATTATTACTTGTGCCCCAGGTAAGTTTAAGAAAATGCTCAGTGGAACTGCCCTTTATCTATAGCTGTGATGCTTGTAGCCACGGGCAAGATAACACAGAAACAACTGCAGGCAGTTAATGTCTGGGTTTCTCATTTAGTGTCCCCAGTTCCTCAGGCAGACAAGCAGCCCTGCATGAAGTTACTTTTAGTCCTGAAGGTTTATTTCAGCTGGCTCTTTCTTTATCCTTGGATGAATCCAGCTCCTGTTGGATCAGATGGCAGGTGGAAAATCCATAATTTGTGCTACTCTTGAGCCCACTGTTGTTATGTCATGGTCTGAGAGATGAGTTCCTTTGTTACTTTCAATTACCTGTGGTGTGCCATATATGGCACTCCGCCAGACCATTCCCTTAATAGTTGCCCTGTTCTTGGCCCTTTTGCTGGGGAAGGCCTGAATCAAACCTGTAACTGTGTCCACCCAAGTCAATGAATATTTGGCCCCTTCCGATAATGGGAGAGGGCCAATATAGTCTATTTGTTATCCCTCAAGAGTGATGTCACCTTGTTAGATGTGCCCCTTGGTGGCATCCAGACATCGTGGGTAGTGAAGGCAGGCAAGACAGTTCTGGTATGTAGCAACAACATCAGACATCCACATGGCAGCCCCCCCCCCCCGGGTGTCACAGCAACCCACATGGTCTTATGCCCTACACTCTTTAATCTATGATGTAGCAAAGGAGCGGTTTCTTCTACTGGGGGTCCCTTTAGCCATCTTTTCCTTGCCAAGCTTCATCATTTCCTGGAAATCGAAGAGGGCCATGAGCAGTCACCTGGTACACTGTGACAACTTTGGTGTGGACACAGTGCCAGATGATACACTTCCATAGCTGCTTTCTGCACAGAGGCCTGCTGTCAATCATCATTCACTGTTGGTGTTGCCACTGAGACCGCCATGTTGTAAGTCCTCTGAATATGACCCAGCTGTCTGTTTAGATAGTCAATAGCCCACTTGCATGAACAATAAGCATCCTTACTGCTCACGATTCATCCTGCTGGCTGCTGTGTCCTTGTCCCTCATTGATCCACAGAGTCTTAGTCACTGGGTGATAGGCTATACTCTCCTCTCTGGAAAGTTTTCTTTACTGATCTGTCACTGTACCAGGCTGTCCCTGCTATTGGAGGTTGGCCTTTCTGTACAGGTGAAGGGAACAAATGTGTGTCTTCTAGCATTTCATCCTTTTCTACTTCATATTGACTTGTCCCAGAAACTGTTGAAGTTCTAAGCTGGGAGGAGAAGTGTTGTCTATTCCTCCTTTCAAAGGTATTCACTCCATTTCATAACAGTTGCCAACTGGGCTATCCTCAATCATGGAGCCTTGACCTTTTTCTGTGGTCATACACTAATAGGGTAGGTCGTCACCTTAACTGGAGCTTCTCTGGTGATAGGCTTTTTGGCAGGAAGGGCAGCATAAGTGGCATATACTTTTCTTCCAATTTGCTATAATATTCCTCTGCCTTCTTCCATGACTGTGACCAAAATCCAATGGGGGACTTATGTCCCCCAATCTGCTGCCATAATTCCAATCCAATGCCATCTGTAGTAAGCTCAGCAGGTTTTGGTGTGTTTAGTGTCTCAGAGGCTGTTTTAACATTTGTTTAGCCTGATTAAAGGCCTCAGTATGCCAGTAGTAGGGTCCCATAGAGTACTCCTTCTACACTAATTATAAAGGGGTCATAACAACTGAGCCAGATGAGGAATGAAAGCCCTCCAATAACTCGGTAGCTTCACAAATTGTTGTATTTGACTTACTGTGTTGGGAAATGGAAACACCTGAACTTTCTCACAGCTGCAGTACAAACTTTGTCTCACTTGACCAGACAACACCCAGGAATTTCACCAATTACTGAGAGCCCTGAAGATTGTCAGGGATTATGCTTTGTTTCCTTCCTCGCAAAAGTGTGGGGGTAGCTTTGGTGAGCACTGGAAGAGAATCAGATGTGATTATTACAGAAATACTTTTACTAGTGGAGGTCAGTACCAGGTATTTTGTCACACCATTTCAAAAAGTGGGATGATGGAGATATCCTTGAGGAAACACTATAAACATACACCATCAGTTTTCCCATTTGAAGGTACGTGGGTCTTGACTCTTCAGATCTTTGTCTGTGACAAAGAAGGCATTAGCAAGACCCATAGTAGTATGTCCATAATTGAGTACTTAGCTCTTCTAGAATAATGGCTATGTTGGGAACGGTGGCATAAAGTGGAGGGATCAATTCATTTAATTTTCTACAAACTACTATCACATGCCAAATCTCATGCTTCTTTCTTACTGGCCATATGGGGGAGTTAAATGGACTGTGGGCTGGCAAATTATGCTGACTTTAGCCAATTCATGCGTGGTCTGCATTATCTCTTGAAAGCTGATATTGTCTGATAGCAATGACTCAGCAGGGTGCAGGCAAAACAACAGTGGTCATCAAGAACTCTGAATATTGGCTTTACAGCTCACACATGCTTAAGCTCCCAGCAACAAACAGAACTCCCCTAAGGTAGTAGGGAGGCCTTTATCTCACAAGATGTCAACACCTGTTATACATCAGGAGTGGGGTGATGAACATCAGGTAGTAGGGTGGGTGGTAATGGTCCAAGCCACAAAGTTTCAGCTCAAACTCTCACTATTTTTCCCCATATCCATCAATAGCAGTTAATCTTCCTGAGCATTTATCAAGATTTCCACATATCAATTTACATTCAGCTCCTGTGTCCACCCATGATGGCATTCTCTGAATATTTTTGAAGCCAATGTATTGCCATTTCCATTTCCAAATACGCCCTCTAGTCCAGAGACAAGGCTCATACCCCTGCACTTTGACCTGTCCCCTAGTTGTCCTACACTGAAGGGCTCCACGACTCCTCCCGGGGAGCCAGGGGCTCGGCTTTCCTCCTGTCTCCTCATGGGAGAGGCTTGTCTTTGTCTCTTTTTGGAGTAGGAGTCCATTCTACCTTTCTGTCTCCCTTTTTCTTCTCCTTATTGGATGATAGTGGCTGAGACCTCTTGTCCTTTAAAAATTGCTTCCACAGCTATACCAGTGTGGCATTGGGTTGTTAATCTGTTTTCCTATTAAGTCACCCACATCTGTTTTATAGAGAGTTGAAGAGGTCCTTCCAGTTTGGGCTGAGTTTAATAGATTCCCATTTTCTCCCCAAATCTTTCTGTCTCCCCTAGATCTGTATCAGTTGTGCTGCTTGCTGGAGGGGCTCCCCTACTAATGGGGATAATATTGGTAACAGGGTACCATAAATACATAGAAGGGCTATATGAGACACTGCATTCCTCATCCTGGCAGTAAAAGTCACACTCTTCCTTCCTGGGAAAGGCCACACCTAAATAGTATGTTTTATTCCCAGTTCTCACATATAACTCTGTAGTTCTTCCATGGAGGCCCAGGTGCCTCTGGGTACAGGAATATCTCTTGAATTTAGCCATATATTGTGAATGGCAAAAAGCAGCCAAGCTAATAATGACCCTATACTTTTATTAGTAGCCTGACGTAGAGCAGAATGAGCAGTTACTGAGGTCATTTTAGATAATCCTGTACTATTCAACATTATCCTATCTGCTCCAGGGTCCCACAAGAAGAGCAACCATGCAGGTACACTTCCTTTTTCTCTTTTTTTCCCCTGAACTTGGACCCTAGTTCCAGCAGCTCTGTGGGAGTATGTGGTGTATGGTATGTAAATATTCCCCAGGTTCCTCCCTTTGAGTCTAACTTTTGGACCATTACTAGTCTAGCTTCTATTATGTCTTCATCTTCCACCTCAACTTCTGAGTCCCTGGAACTAGTGGACTCCCCAAGTGGACCCCAGGTCTGAGAATCCCAGTTTTCATGAGTCACCAATGTCTAATACCTGTCTGGGCCTTGTCCCCTCAGTTTAGAATAAGAGCAGGCTGTGACCTGCAGACGCTCATCTACATGTTCAAGGGCGTCAACAGCACATTCTTATAGTCACCCTGTGCTAAACGGGCTCCTTGGTCCAATTTTAACACTTTCTGTCCTCTAAGGAGCTGAGGCTGGGTGGCTGGGCCCCAGTCTGTGGCTAACTTTAAAGGGCACAGCAGGGGCCTGGCCACCACTATGGTGGCCTCTTTTGTTTCCTTTCACTCTTTGTGACTACTTTGGATTCCTCTTTTGTTGCTGTCACTACTTTGGATGCTGCTTCCAATACTGGCAGTACCTCTCTTTGCATTTTTAGGGTGTCCCCACCCCTCCAATAGGGAAGACACCTCAAATCACATCAGGGCTATGGCCAGTCTGGGATTTCCCCTGCAAATTCCCTGCTCTTTCCCATCTCCAGGGTCCATTTATCATGTCTCCCTGGGGGATCCTGCCAACTACACCGATTGCTGACCCTCCTTTCCAGCATATTATTTTCTGATCCCCCCAAAAGGAACTTGTAGGACTCAACAGAGACTATAGGCATTTTATTACTTACTCACTCACTCCTCCATGACATGGCCGAGATACAATGGAAGGCCACCCTGTGCCTATAAGCAGTGGATTTTACCAAACACAGACCCTGAGTCAAGGATTGGAAAGCAAGTAGTTTATCGGGGAAGATTTGGGATGCTGGGAAGGAAACACGTTTTAAGTCAGACAACTCTGGACAACTAAAACTTACACCAGAAGGATGACAGCATTTGACTGCTCATTGCATTAGATGAAGGTCTATCTCTCTCACCCCCTCCACTCTATGTACCTCCCTGCCCACCCACACCCACTCAAGTGTGTATCACTGTCCTTTCACAAGTGGCATTACTAGATAGCCATTTCTAATTATTGCAATCCTCCCCCAACACTTTTTTCTTCTTTTCCTTGGAGTTTATTTTCAGTTTCTCTCTTTATCTGTTTTTCTAGGCATTTGACACAAATTTGACTTCAATTGCTATGAATATGTTCAGACAAATCATTTATCAGTATCTCTAATTACTCCAGTCAGTACTAATTGACTCAAAACTCGGCACTCAGCGATCATTTATGTGACCTTCCTTTTTATTGTCCTGGGGGCCTTCTACTCTGCTGATGTGTGCTATTCTTTCCCACATCCCTTTATTCTTCTTTCTTGGATTACTCCTTTGTTTTGTGGAAAGCATTTTCCAGTAGCTTCTGAGAAAGAGTACTTGGGAGATCACTCAGTATTTTTAGATAGTGCATTATAATTTTACATTCTATAATAGTGGAATTCATTGTGGCATATTCATATGTGCACATAACAAAACTTTTCCTTTTCCTCTCCCTCTCCTGATCTACACTAGTGGTCTTCCTTCTGTTCATTTATCTCTTTTTTTATTGATGCATTGTGTTTATACAAAAAAGTGGGATTCATTTTGTCATATTTCTATATGCACTTATAAGATTTTTAGTACCAGCCCAATTCACCATTAGCCAAGTTATGGTACCAGCCTAAGTGTCTCTCAACAGGATAATGGTTAAAAAAAATCTGGTATATGTACACAATGGAGTCCTATTCAGCTATTAAAAACCATGCAATGATGCAATGATGTCTTTGCTGGTAAATGAATAGAATTGAAGAACATCACACTAATGGAAATAAGCCAGACTCAGAAAGGCAAGGGTCAATTTTTTTTTTTCTCATATGTGAAGCTAGAGAGAAATCAGGAATATAAAAATGGGGAAGGAAAATCTCATAGAAATAAAAGACATAACACAAAAGTAGAAGAGGAGGATCCATGGAGAGGGAAGAAAAAATGGGGAAGGGAAATAATTGCAGAATGGATCTGAGATCAAATTTTGATATTGTATCCATAGGACAACTTATTTATCCTACCCTTTATATTTGAGTTTTAGTTGACCGGGCATAGAATTCCTTCATAATTTAAAAAGCATTCATTTAGTGTCTCTGTCTTCTAGGGAGGCTATTAAAAACTCAGAAGACATTCAGCTCTAAAAGTCTTTATATTTAATCTTGTTTTTCTGTCTAAATATTTCAGGACCTTTTCTTCATTTTCAGCGTTCTGAAGTTTCATGATAATGATGATAATGTGCCTTGGTGAATATCACCATTTTATCACTGGGTTGTTTACTCCATGGGCTTTTTTATTTTTAAGCTGAACATTTGTCTCCTTCAGAGGAAATTTTCTTGAATTATTTCTTTTACAATTTCTGTTCTTTTCATTCTCTTTGCTTGAAGTGTTTTATATGCTACATGTGTGAGTGGGGGGGGCTGGTTTTCTAAGTTTCATATTTAATTATTCAATTATATGTTTGCTTACCTTTTCAGAGATTTTCTCAACTTTATCTGCTGACTCTTCTGCTGACTTTTTGTTTCTGCTCTTGCATTTTTTTTGGTTTCTAAGAGCTACTTTTCTTCTCTGCATATTCCATTTTTAGGGCATCTACCATTTCCCTCTAAATGTGGTAACTTGTTTTATACTGTGAGGATATTTATGACAGTTTGGTGGTGACAGTGTTTCCTGTCATGGTCTCTATTTTTGTTGACACTGAAAAATATTTCTTAGTTTTAATCTTTTTTTCTGTGTTAGTCACATTCCTCAAGCATATGGCAATATTTGGTTTTTGACTAAATTTAAGTGAGGCATTGAGAAGCCACTCGAAGTCCTCTGAGAATGCCTGAAATTTGTGATCAGTGAACTTCACTGAGAAATGATGTGGCTGCACTGCTTCCTGGGAGAACACCCATGTCAGTATCTTTAAGATCTGCCTTTTGGGGCTGGTTGGGTTTTCCTTCATATTTTGTGAGCTGGATGATAGAGACCTGGCTACCAGAATCCGGGGATCTCCATGGGAGGAAAGGATGTGGTGGGGAGGGTCATGTCTCATTCTCTACTTATTTCCTTAATCCATTTCTAAGCAGTAAAACACAGAAAGGGGTATAAATTGATTTCACAAATCCAAGAAAGTTAATTCTGAAAACAGCAGTGGGAAAGAAACTACTCAGTCTACACAGGCTGCCCCTAACAAGCTCAGGATTGTATGGTATCAGGTGCATGTAGGAGCAAGGCCAGGTGCATGTAGGAGGAAGGGCAGGTGTTCAGAAGAACTGACCCTCTCACAACACATTGAAGCAGAAGACCTCAAGGTGTCCTCCAAATCCTGCTGGAGAATTCAGAGTATAAAACAGTAGGTCAAGTATGTCCTTGTCCCCAATGTCATAACCTTCTCTTACTGGTGTCACTCACCTCCTTGCCCCTTTCCCACCTTGTGATGGGCTCTACAGCAGTTGACAAAATACCTGATGCAGACAACTTAAAAGGAGGAAAGATTTATTTTGGCTCAGGTTTTGAGAGGTTACAGCCTGTGGTCAGCTGACTCCATGGCTTCTTTGGGCTTTGGGTGAGACAGAACACTAGAGTGGAAGGGCAATGGAGAAGAAGCTAACCAACTTATGGCAGCCTGGAAGGGAAGGAAGAGAGTGGATGGGGGAGGGAGGGAGGGACGGGAGTGGGGAGAGAGAGACAGAGGGAGGGAGAGGGAGACAGAGAGGGAGGGAGGGAAGGAGAAAGGGACCAGGGACAAGATATAGTCCCTAAGGGCACGCCTCCAGTGAATTCCTTCCTTCAACCAGTTCCCACCTCCTACAGTTCTAACAACGCCTTCAAATTATTAAGTCACTGATGAGGTCAGAGCCTTTATGATCCAGCTGCTCCCCAAAGCCCCACATTTACTGCATTGGGGATGAAGGGGAAGAAGCCTTTAAGACATGAATGTTTGGGGGTCACTTCCCCTCAAAAAACACTTGTGGATATAGAATTTAGGAAATGTTTCCATGGAAGTCTCCTTTGTGTCCCTTTTTCTCTCAATCACTTATCCTGTTCTCTACATCTGTCATTTGGGGTATGTGTCCCATAGAAGGGATACTGGGTGTCAGTCTTCAGGTTCTTCTGGTGACAAATAGAAAAACGGAGTGCCTGTGATGTTCCTCACGATAGAAACATGAGCAAGCGTTTCTCCATTTTTTTTAACTTAATTTTGTTTATTTATTTTTATGTGGTGCTGAGGATCGAACCCAGGGCCTCCCGTGTGCGAGGGGAGCGCTCTACCGCTGAGCCACAACCCCAGCCCCTGAGTTTCTCCATTTTTGTAGGTAAAGTCATGAGGGTCAACCTACACACAAATATATAAACTTTGGGTTATTCCAGGAAAGTAACCAATATATGAATATTGGCATCTGCTATGTTTATTTCCACATAGTTCTATTATTCTAAATAACAGGTCCTGGTAACCAACATGTGGTATAACAACGAAGGTGATGCAATATATATCCAGTGCTTCTGTTATGTTTTTTAATAATTAACTCTTAAATTTGCTTGAAATAAGTACAATGGACTGTACAAGTTCCCCCAAAGTTTACATATTGAAGTCCTACCCCACAATGTGACGGTGTTAAATGGTGGGGCCTTTGTTAGGGGATTAGGTCATTTGTGGGATTACTATTCTTGTAAAATGGATCCCAGAGAGCTCTCCCTCCTCCTGCCATGTGAGGAGAGGGAGGGAGGGAAGGAGAAAGGGACCAGAGAAGACAAGTCAGCCTTGTGCAATCAGAAGAGGCTCTCCCCGGAACCCAACCCTGATCTTGAACTTCCAGCATCCAAAACTGTGAGAAATATATGTCCATTGTTTATAAGCCACCAAGTTTACGGCATTTTTCTATAGCAGCTCCAAGTGACCAAGACAGTGACAGTAATCTGAACTTCTGTAAGTGAAAATTGTTCTAATCATTCTGAGCCTTTTTCAAGACACACAGAAAAGCTATTTTTGCCTATTTTGGAATTCAATCTTAGCTCTCTTAGGTCAGGCATTAACAATTCAAAGCCCATAAAATATAAAATATTAAAATGTAATTTTGTGGAACACCCTTTCTATTTCTAATATTTTAACACACAAAGTTCATGTTTTCTTCTTTATGAAAATTTATATTTTATTATACAAGTAAAGAATGTAGCAGATATCTAAAATCCCCAAAGTAAAAAGAAACCAATAAGACATCCATTATCCACACCCCCCATGTGCTCGCATTACATTTTAACTAGTGCTCGCATTACATTTTTTCCTCCAATCTTTCTCAAGTATGAACATTATGTATTTCACATCTGGAGTCATCTGTAAGAACAATTTTATGCCCTTTTATTTTTATTTTTTAACTAACAGTATACCAGCCTTCCAGATAATAAAATGTTTTTAGTTATGATTTTGTACCATTTTTTATTGAGCAATTCTCCTTGTTGGATGTTTAGGTCACCTAAGGCATGTTACTATTATAAATGATCTGCAGGGACACCTGTGTACATCAACCTCTGCCTGCATTGTTGATTTTTTTCTTTAATGTGGATTCCTAATAGTGAAATTAATGTTTCAAAGTAATGATTTATTAGGAATATTTTTAAGGTGCATTTTTTTATTTAATATCCAGAAAAATTGTACCAACTTATCTTTCCTTATATAACACCTCCAGAAAGGCATCTATAAAGCACTTGTACCTTGGTGCTGGTTACAAGTTCCCTCCCAATCCTGGAGAGCCTGAACCAGGTAATGCAAAATCTTCCTGCTGTGCTTTGCTCAAAGTCAGGTATTTGAAATGACTGGGCTGTGCTCAGAAACAGTTTTGAAGGTTGAAGTCCGTTTTGTTAAAATGCTTTGGGTTCCACATTTCACTATGCACTCTTTGTTTCGGTTGGATATGAAGGATCCCCTAGTAGCTCTTGTGTTAATTCAGAGATGTTCAGAGGTGAGATGATAGAATAGGGAGATGTGTAATCTAATCAGTGCATCCTAACTTGAATGGGCTGGCTGGATGGTAACTGTAGGCAGGTGGGGCATGGCTGGAGAAGGTGAGTCACTGAAGGCATGCCCTGGAAGAGTTCATCCTCTTGTCCCCTTCCTCCTCTCCCTGCTTCCCGTCTGCCACAAATGGAACAGTTTTCCTCTGCCATGATCTTCTGCTCCATCTTGAGCCTAGAGCAGTGGAGTTGGCACACCATGAATGAAACTCCTGAACCATGAGCCCAAATAAACTTCCCTCCTTTACTCTGTTTTTGTTAGGTAGTGTGCTCACAGAAATGCAATTCTGATTAACATATCCCTACTCTTTTCCTCTTTCCTCACCAAATAAAGTGGCTTCCTGGCATAAAGAGCCACACAGGTGGGATTCTGAAAGAACCTATGGAGTAGTCAAGGATCTGTAAGCCTCCCTCCCTCACATCACCATCGTTGGTTCAACATTTTCCCTGGGGGTAGACATTGTGAGACATACCAGGAGTAACAAAAATAAAATTCCAGCCCTTGCAAGCTCTCATCTACACAAAACAGGCATCTAATTTGCAGAGTCTACTATATAAATAGATTGTGAATTCTTTTTCACTGAACAACTGAGTCAGCAATGACCATTTATTAAGGACCTGAATACCCAGGCTTCATACACTTATTTCACATCATCCCACACGTCAATAGGGTGATAGTCTCACATCCATTTCACAGAGAGGAAAACTGAGACTCAGACTGGATGAGTGGATGAGGATCACACATACAGCTTTCCTTCCACAGAAGTCCCTGACTCCCTACTCCCGGCACTGTTGCACCCCATGATTACCAAAGCAGGGGCTTCTCATGGAGCTCAAGCAAGGCTAGGTTTTACCTAGATTTTTCAGGTTTATAAGAACAGACTGGAATGTAGAATACAGGGTGGTAGCACCTGATCTATGTGACCTGGAGGGATGACACATGTGGGTGATTCTTGTTAGGAGAAGTGTGAAGGTGGGTGGGTTGACTGGGTTGACTGAGCATCCAGTGACAATGGACCAGGGCACAGAGATATCCCAGGTGCTGCTGGGATATTTGCATGCCATCTGATTGAGAAACAAGAATGTGTTTCCAATGTTTGAGTTGATTCTGCAAAAGGAAGCCAGACTTCAGAGATCTTGAAATACCTCATTCAGGATGCTACCAGAAAAGAAGCATTCAGGGATGTACTGTGGACCAAGATCTCAGAAGGACATCAGAGAAAGCAAGTGCAAAGGAACTACAGTTGGAAAGTCCCAGCAAGCAGTTTTTTGAGGATCCTACGTATGGTCTCCATGATGGGACCTTTATGATGACTCCAGTGACATGGGACTTCATCTGTGTCTTCCAGCCTGGAGGGTCCACAGCGGGTTCAAAATATAGAGCCATATAAGAACAGCCTGAGGGGTAGACAGGGATCTCATTTGTCCACTATTCATCTGGCATCACCTTGGGGTTGAGTATCACACTTGAGTAGAAAGCAGTGACCTGGTTTTGTTGGTTCTCTTCTTTTAGAAATACTACTTGGAAAAATTTAGGATTGAAGAATGTCTTAGTCTGTTTCATGTTGCTATAACAACAACAGCAACAAAAAACCCTAGAGTCTTGATACTTTATAAATAAAAAAGTTTATTTGACGCTCATAATTCTGGTGTCTGGGAAGTCTAAATAACATGGTGCAAGAGTTTGATACCCATGACATCACAATGTGGTGGAGAAGAAGAAGTAGAACTGGCCATGTGCATAAGTCCCACACATATAAAAAAAGAAGCAAGAGACCAGAAAAGGGCCATGCTCATTCTTCTGTAACAACCAACTCTCACTCCACTCTTGGAGAGCATGAGCCTATTCATGAGGGTGAAGGCCTGAAGATACAATTATTTTTCACTGTACCCCACCTGTTAAAAGCTCCACTACTTAACGCTGCCATACTGGGATCAAGAAACCAACACATGACTCTGGGGGACACAATCAAAACATATCCAAACCAGAGCAAGAAACTGACTAAAATTGCATTTTTATTTCTCCATTAAGAGCTGAGAAATATGAAGTTTAGCAAGATCAGGAAATTTGCCTAAATTTCAAACTCCTGGTTGATGGTATGCTTGAGATCATACATATTATATCACTTTTAAGATGCAAACCACTGTTAATTCTTTATTTGTAGCATTCATTCCATCAATCATTAACTAACCATCCAATATTGTTTAAACACCAACTCTGTGCCTATTTATATAATGTCTACTATATAAATAGATTGTGAATTCTTACTGAACAACCTTCACTAAACAACTGAGTCAGTGAATGACCATTTATTGAGGACCTGAATACCCAAGCTTCATACATTTATTCCACATCATCCCATACCTCAATAGGGTGATAGTGCCTGGCAGTGCTTGGCCCTAGCAATATGTGGATACGTAAGCCTAGCACACGTTCTCTACCTGCAGGCCTTGATGGAAATACCTTGTTGTTGATGTAGCACATTAACCAATTTTGTTCTACTGTCCCAGACAGATATGGAACAGATGCAGCTGTTATGGAGACAAACAACAATAAGTGTTGGAGAGGATGTGGGGAAAAAGGTACACTCATACATTGCTGGTGGGACTGTAAATTGATGCAGTCAATATGGAAAGCAATATGGGGATTTCTTGGAAATCTGGGAATAGAACCACCATTTGACCCAGCTATCCCTCTCTTTGGTCTATACCCAAAGGTTTTAGAAATAGCATACTACAGGGACACAGCCACATCAATGTTTATAGCAGCACAATTCACAATAACTAAACTATGGAGCCAACCTAGATACCATTCAGTGGATGAATGGATTAAAAAAATGTGGAATATATACAAAATGGAATTTTACTCAGCAATAAAAGAGAATAAAATCATGGCATTTGCAGGTAAATGGATGGTGTTGGAGAAGATAATGCTAAGTGAAGTTAGCCAATCCCAAAAAACAAATGTCGAATGTTTTCTCTGATATAAGGAGGCTTACTCATAGTGGAGTAGGGAGGGGGAGCATGGGAGGAATAGATAAATTCTAGATAGAGAAGAGGGGTGGGACGGAAAGGGAGAGGGCAGAAGGTTAGCAAGGATGGTGGAAGGTGATAGACATCATTATCCAAAGTTCTTGTATGAAGACACGAATTGGTGTCAACATACTTTATATACAGGCAGAGACACAAAAAAGTGTTCTGTATATGTGTAGTAAGAATGTGTAATGCATTCCGCTGTCATTTATTAAAAAAAAATCAATTAAAAATCTTAAATATAATACCCATGTCAATTTTGTTGAATTTTTTAGAGTTGAAATCTTGGGACTTAATGGGTTAATAGTTCTTGATGTGATAATGAATGCTACACAGTTTTTAGAGTAGGACTTAATGCTTTTACAATTTATGTGTGGTTTAGTTCCAAGAACATCACAAGCAATAATAAAGGCTCACATTCAGGCTATACTTATTACTATTCCACTCTGGTTTTATTCCAGTCTTAAATATTAGGTTGAACCATATAAAGTTGTTGGTTTTATAGGTCAAAATGGTCAAACAGTGGTGGTATCAAATGCTTCATCTTAGAAATGGTCTCCAGTGGTTTAGCCTAAATGGCTGGGAACCTTCCTGGACTGACTTTTTCACAAGGCTAGAGAAAAGTGCTGGATTCCAGCCCTGTAAGTAGAGCTCTCCTTAAATGATAGATTATTCTATCTCATGAAATTAGAGACGAGATCAACAGAATAGAAAAGGGGAACAAGAGGGAGGGAAGAAGGGAACAAAAGGTGAAGTACTGGGAAATAAAATTGTTCAAATTATGCTATATGCATGTACAAATATATTACAATGAATATCACCTCTATGTATAATTGTAATGCACATATATATTACATTACATATATATGTGTATATATATATATTAACATATATATACACACATACATATACATATATATGGAAGATCGGTAGAGTACAGGATGAAGGAACAGGGCAGGCAAAATGAAAGTACTAGGGAATAAAATGCAGGAAATAATGTGATGTGCCTATATGAATATGTCACACTAAACTCCACTCTTAGGTCTAATCATAAGAAACTAATAAAAACCTAAGAAAGAAAAAAATAGACATTGTAATATCAAGCAAACATGAGAATTTAATCATAGAATATTAGGAAACAGAACTTGGATGACACCTCAGTGGTAGAGCATTAGAAAAAAAACTGGATTAAAACAATGACCTGAGCAATACTTTTTATTTACCAAAAAGTAATTATATTTGATACAGATCAGGGGACTTCAATATTAACACTATGGTCATTGACAATGGGAATCCAAAATTGTTACCATACTATTAGAAAGAAATTTTATATTATTTACCAATAAAATGTTAATGGTTTGGGTTAATTTTGTTCATAGAAATCACTTACAAGGAAATATTAAAAATGTTAGACCAACCTACATTCTACAGACACAGAGGATCCGTCAACATGCTCAGACTCTTACTAAATGGAAGTAAGGAAATTCTTTGGAGTTTAGTATCTTCTTATTGAAGCAAAAGATTACTACTAATCTCCTGCCCCCAACCCAAATGGTTGAACCTAAACCTTTATGGATCCCCTGAGAGGTAGCTCCAGAGCCTACCCACCCACATCTTTTGTTTCTTTCTCTGATAGTTAATGCTGGTGTATTGCTAACTTAAAAGAAATATCATCTATAGAATCAACCCAACCCCAATGAAGGCTTGGGGTGGCTTAACTGTCCTCTTGATTGCCTCAGCATCAATTAAGACAGACTTACCTGAGCACAGATTAAACACATTTACATAAAACTTTGGACCTGTGTTGGGGCAATTCCCAAATGGCTATAGTCAGGGTCCCTCACCAAAACTTCCAGTGAGAGTTTTTAGTGTGTAGCCAGGGCTGGGAACTGGCTATGGTTAGTCAAGACCAGAAGCACTGATTCAACATTAAAGGTCATAAACATGTGAGCATGTGTCCCCTTATGTAACCTGGTGGCAGTGTGCCTTATTTGTTTGGCCTGCATATAAAAAGGACCTCTGGAAAAGAAATGGGGGTGTTAGGTGACTAAAAATGAATGGACTGGGGCTAAAGCTGAAGCTGAAGGCTGTTACCACCTCTGAATAAAGCACATCTACTATCCTAATATGCATGTGTTTTGCATCTTCTTGCACCTGTTGGGACCCTAAATCTGTTTCCTGGGTCTGAGTCCCCACAGGACAACGTGGTAGGACATAGCTCCTGGGGTCAGATTTATAGAGGTAAAGAGCTCATGGCAACATGGGCAGAGTCTCTGATTTATAAAAATTTGACTTCACTAAGACAAGTTCTCAGGGACACATCATTTCTGGAGTTTCAGACTTGACCAGGTTTAGAACTTGCACACTTTGTGCATGGCAGAGTCCGCAAGATTGCAGGTTCAACTCCAGAAGGATTCAAATGATGTAAGAGATGAGAAATGGGATTTTTTTTTTCCTACAGAAGAGAAAAGAAGAAGAAACAGGAGGGAAGCTAAGGATTTGGGGAGACAGAAGATGAGTGGCCAGGGTATGGGGAACTGTGTAGACTTATACAGAAGTAACTTGAGAACTGAGTATCAGAAAGCACCTCAACATGTTATTGCTTCAGTTAGTCAGGGATCAAACTTTGTAGAAAGGTTGTGTGTCTGAAGCCAAAGCCTAATGAAGATTTAATTAATTTTTTCCCCTATGGATGTTCCCATGAGGAACTACACCTGAGATGAAAGGCATCGCAGACTCGTGCTGTGTCTAGCAACAGCCCCCTGTTGAATCATTCATTACCATTCCCTCATCCCACCACACCCTGGCCCTCCTGGTGGTCCACCTATTTCCTTCACATGCCTGTGATGGAGCTTAGCTTTAGGATGCCCTACTCTTCTAGGGGAGGTCTGTGACTAGCTCCCACCCTAATTATACCACCTCCGGCTTTGAGCTCTGTGCTCCAGCATACCCTCTGGTACCTCTAACAGCTTTTCTCACATGGCTCCCTGAGGATTTTCTACCACACTCTGCACGAATCAGGAAGTCCTTGGAAACATAACTGCTTCTTGCTCATTTTCGTATTTACAGCATCCAATACAAAGTTGTCTATTGTGGGTTCACAATACAAATACAAATTTTGAAAAATGTGAATGGAAACTATTTAAAACTATTCTGCTAATGGGTAGAGAGTTAAATCCTAGAGTTCCCTATATGGACATCTCCAGGTTAGCATCTTCCTGCACTTGCCTACTGTTCTGCTTCAAGGGTAGGTCTAGCCCAGGGAAGAGGAGCCACTCAGGCCATTGGGGACACTGGGTTGAGATAAATCCATTTGAAAATAGGATATGCTCTATCTACATTAGACCAACTGTGCTCCTCTTGGGACAAGATCTGAGTCATGTGTGTTGACTTGAGTTCTAATACGTGAAGCATTTATGGGGTTCAACTCAGAGAACTGAAGCTTGAGAATGGATAGCTTGGAGTTTAGAACACCTATTCATTCCACAGTCAAGTCCATTTCCTGTGCTCTGGATACAACAGAAGCACTGGCTATGTCCAAGTAAAAACCAAGCCCTATTCTTATGCAGAAACAATAAGCACATACCTGTGTCACAGGCCAGCGTCATTAAGCTTGACCAAGAGAAAGAAAGAAAAGGGTGAGAAGTAACTGGGCTTTTTTTTTTTGATCAAAGATTTATGGAAACATAATACATAATTCATTCATTTGAAATGTACAATTCAATGGTTTTCAAAATATTCAGAATTGGGAAATCATAACATAATGAATTTTAGAACATTTCATCACTTCAGAAAGAACCCTTGTACTTCTTAGCTATCAGCCCCTTCCTGCCCGCCCTGCTTCTTTGATATAAGCAATCACTAATCCATTTCCTGACCCTATAGATTTTCCTAATGGAAACTGAAAAATGAATGGAATCCTATAATATTAAGACATTAGTGAGTGCTTTCACTTAGCATAATGTTTTCAGTGTCCATTCATAGTTTAATGGGTGCTGGTACTTCATTTCATTTTATTGTCAAATAATATTCTATTGTTTGGCTGTCCCACATTTTATTTATAAATTCATCAGTTGAAGGTAACTCAGCTTGTTTTCACTTTCTGGTTTTTAAGGATAGTACTGCCAAAAACACTAGTGGACAAGTTTTGTGTGAACATGTTTTCATTCTCGTGGCTATAGTAAGAGTGGAATGGATAGGTCATAAGATACTTCTAGGTTTATCCCTCTGAAGAAGCCAGACTGTTTCTCCAAGCATCACTAGGGCCTTCCGTAGTCAAAGGGGGTTCACAGGGAGGACCTCATGATAAGGGGAAGTTGGAGAGAATGAGTGGGGTGGTGTAGCCATGGAAAGGGAGTCCAAGCAAGGCCACAGCAAGGGCCAGGGAGGCTGGCTAGAGCCACAGTGATGGAAAGAAGGCCCTGAGCCAAGGCCACACAGCCTTTGAAGTCCCTGATTTGGAATTTCTCTGAGTAAGGTGAGAAGATTTGTGAAGGTTTTGAGTAGAAGGAACTTCAGAAGACCCCACTGACTCTATTCTTGGAATTGTGTGGAAAGCGAACAGTGCAAGAAGTAGACCACCTCCACAAGAGTGAGGAAAGTGGGTGGGCCAGGCTGGGACAAGGTCTGAGCCAGGTGAGGGCCATGATGACATGAAGAAGGTCTCCAAATAGAAGCCGGCTGGCAGGGTTTGCAACACAGTGACTGTGGAATGAACAGGTGTTCCAAGAGGACAAGAGGAATGCAAACCTCACCAACTGAGCAGGGCCCTAAGCAACTTTAGTGAGCCCTTGTCTCACAAGAAAAACATTTTAAAAGGATGGGGATGTGACTCAGTGGAAGTGCACTGGGTTCAATTCATGGTCCAAAAAAAAAAAAAAAACAGGAGGCCAAGGAGATTCAAGGTATTGGGATCTCAGGTCTGGGCAGGTGAAATTGGTCTCTCAAATAAACATCAGACAGACATTGGGCTCAATCAGGATCTCAGGTGAAGTCTGGGCATTATCCATGCGGAGAAGAGATTGCTTAGGAGATGACTGTAAGAGAGAAGAGGATGAGGCTGGGGACCAACTCAGGCACGCTCACCATTTACAGGTTGAGGAGACTGGGAGTTCCAAAGAACCAGGAACAGCAAAACAGTCTCTGATCTGGACTTGCTTGTTGCTGATTTCACAAGTCTTTGGCTTGATTTGGTATCACAGCACATAGTCTCCAGTGCCTGCTATGGACCCTGTCTGTGCTAATGCTGAGCACACATTCTCCTTCCTCAGAGAGCCTCCATGAGGGGGCTGAGGTCTTTGCCCTGGAACAGGTTCCGTGTAAGACAAGGCTGTGTGTTATGAGTGCAGGGCACTTTACGTGGAAGTCAGGACAGATGGGGATCATTGCTGATCATTGCTGAAGAACAGGCATTCACCAGGCCCACCACGTATGCAATGGCTGGGGGCAGTCCTAGAAGGCACAGCGGCACAGAACACCCTGTAGGTGTGTGACACACTGCCGATTAACCTGCCTACCACACAGGTCTTTCCAGCTTTCTCCCAATATGGTACTTTTTCCCCTTGCTGAGGACGTAATACCTAAATCTCCAAATTTTTCCCATCCATTCAGCAAGTGCTAATCCCTACCATGATGAGAATTGTCATCTAGAAACTGATATGTGGGAAACACCAGTGATAAGCTAATAGCATCTATAAGTTCTATGAAAGAAATAAAATGCAGGTACACGGAGAGGGACCGTGTGGACCTGAAGGTCAGAGAAAATCTTCCTCCAGGAGGAGGGGTATTTAAGTAGATCCTTGAGGGTCTTATGCATCTGTAGGGAGCAACAGGGGACCCTGGAGGAGTCCTGGGAACCTGCAGGCAGTGAGGAAAGGAGGCAGCCACAGAAATTGAACCACAGTAGTCAGCAGGGCCTGAGCATGTTGGACGTGGTTAAAAAGTTGAAATTTTATTCAATGTGGGAGGTGAAGTTCTTGCTCAAAGTATTGAGCAGGGGAAGCTGTGGTTTAACTTTGAAAAACCCAACTCTGACTTCTGGGGGAAGGGTACCCTGCAGAGGGCAGCACAGCAGCAGGAGGCTCAGCTCTGTGTGGACTGGAGGTACAGGTGGGTGCTTGGGATGTGGAAACTGGTTGGGCCCAGGCTACACCTTGGAGAAGCAAACCCACTTCTGCTCTACCAGGGCTGTGCTCTTGTGTGTCTCATGACTGCTGACCCTTGTGCTTCTATGATCCCACCTTGCCAGTGAATAGAAATTCTCATTCCCAGTCTGGGATGTGGGGGTCCCACATGGTATCCATGGGCTGTCATCTAGGTCCCATACCTACCTCTACTGGGGAGGTAAAGACCATGGTCTTGATTGAATAGTGGGAATGAATGGAAGAGTAGGATCAAGAATGATCCCAAAGATTTTGGAGTGAGCTACAGAGACTGGGAAGAACTTCCTAAGGCCATGGTTTGTGAGCTCACATCTGTCAGCATTAGACGCTCCCTGGAGGTTGTTCAGCCAAAATTCTACCCAGGGTGTGACCTCCAGGATCACATCTGTCTCTGCTCAGATGTGGCCGGTGACTGTTTGGGGCTGACACCCATGCATTGCCCTGCCTGAGTCTCTTGTCAATCTGCTCTCTGAATTCAGACAGGGGCTTGGGAGAGTTGATGACTGTCACTAGAAACTGATATGTGGCTTTGGAGGAATATGGCTCCTCCCAGAACAAATGCAAATGTGCTCTTTTTCTCCCTTGAATTCCACCATCAATGCAGCAAAGGGCCTGGTATGCCCCACCATGTCCCTTTTGTAGGCTCTCTCATTTTCACTGTGTCTGAGAAGGTGACCAGGCTCCTGTTGCTGTGTGTCAGCAGAGGAGCACATTTTTTTTTCCTCTGAATTCAGGTATTTTTTCCCGACAATGTTGGATGAAACACACAAGCATGTCTCAGGGGTTTACTATGCCATCAATGCTGAGTCGAATTTAAAATGTTATTCTTGCCTTATTAGCTGTTTAATCTCTGAGTCTTTGTTTCCCAGTTTGTCAAAAGGTACTTACCTCAAAAGTTTCAAGGCTGCATCTTAAGGCAGTTTTGCTGTGGTTTCCCCATAGTTTGATTTTGCAGAGTTTAAGATGCGCTGAAGTAGCTAATGCATTGTCAGACACGTAGAACCAAGCCCTTGGCTACTTTTCCCTCTCTGAGGCCCGTGGTGCTGCATGTGTGTATCATGTGGCTGCTGGATTTTTTTTTTAATCTTCTTATTCTTTTTCTCTGAGTCTACTTTATCCCATCCCCAGTCTGGGCTGAAATAGGGCAGTTTTACATGGTTTCCAAGGGTTCCCCTCTAAGTACCAACTCTACAGTTTTGCTCACTATTTAGAATCCATTGTTAGCTACTGCATTTTAAACAGAAATATCCTTAGCGGCTTTGATAGGGTTGGTGTCAAAGGAAGCCAATGACTCATAAAACATCTGTAAAATTGGATCATAGAACATTTCTCAGAGGGTGGAGGTGTGGAACTCGAAAAATGCAGAGGGCAGCATCTGTCACATATTAGGTGCTCCATTTAATGAAAGAGAGGGAGAGAGGGATACTGAATATTTGGGTTGCCTATGTTTTTAGGTATAGGATAAGAGTATATGGATAACTTCTATTTATTGAACAACTGAACTGGACACTCTGCTCACTTCACTAAAACCCCATGAAAGGGTTCGTTAGTTGGTGAGGAAGCTGAAGCCCAGCAAGTGAGGACATGGACCTGGAGTCACTTCGAGGCCAGTGAGAAGTGGGAGTTATGATCTCCAGGGGGTTGAGTGAGATCATTGATGTGAATCCCTTTGAATAGTGTTTGGCTCATACAGTATATTACCTTTGTAATAATCAAGTCAGTGTAATTGTTAGGAGCCAGGCTACACAGGCAATGACCAAACAGACTCCATTTTACCCTGAGATTCCATATGGTGTAAGAAATGCTTCTCCCATGGGAAAGCCCCGCCTCTGTACCCATTAATAGTTACCTAGCATAATATACTTGGCAACACAAATTAGCAATTCTTTTTTTATTTTTTTAATTTTTTTTTAATTTTTTTTATTGGTTGTTCAAAACATTACAAAGCTCTTGACATATCATATTTCATACATTAGATTCAAGTTGGTTATGAACTCCCAATTTTACCCCAAATACAGATTGCAGAATCACATCGGTTACACATCCACATTTTTACATAATGCCCTATTAGTAACTGTTGTATTCTGCTACCTTTCCTATCCTCTACCATCCCCCCTCCCTCCCCTCCCATCTTCTCTCTCTACCCCATCCACTGTAATTCATATCTCTCCTTGTTTATTTTCCCATTCCCCTCACAACCTCTTATATGTAATTTTGTATAACAATGAGGGTCTCCCTCCATTACCATGCAATTTCCCTTTTCTCTCCCTTTCCATCCCACCTCATGTATCTGTTTAATGTTAATCTTTTCTTCCTGCTCTTCCTCCCTGCTCTGTTCTTAGTTGCTCTCATTATATCAAAGAAGACATTTGGTATTTGTTTTTTAGGGATTGGCTAGCTTCACTAAGCATAATCTGCTCTAGTGCCATCCATTTCCCTGCAAATTCTATGATTTTGTCATTTTTTAGTGCTGCGTAATACTCCCAGACACTTCTCAGAGGAGGACATACAATCAATCAACAAGTACATGAAAAAATGCTCACCATCTCTAGCAGTCAGAGAAATGCAAATCAAAACCACCCTAAGATACCATCTCACTCCAATAAGATTGGCAGCCATTATGAAGTCAAACAACAACAAGTGCTGGAGAGGATGTGGGGAAAAGGGTACTCTTGTACATTGCTGGTGGGACTGCAAACTGGTGCGGCCAATCCGGAAAACAGTATGGAGACTCCTGGGAAAGCTGGGAATGGAACCACCATTTGACCCAGCTATTGCCCTTCTTGGACTTTTCCCTGAAGACCTTAAAAGAGCGTACTACAGGGATACTGCTACATCGATGTTCATAGCAGCACAATTCACAATTGCTAGACTGTGGAACCAACCCAGATGCCCTTCAATAGATGAATGGATAAAAAAATGTGGCATTTATACACCATGGAGCAATTATTTTTTTTAAAAAAAAATTTAAAGATGGACACAATATCTTTATTTATTTATTTTTATGTGGTACTGAGGATCAAACCCAGGGCCTCACATGTGTGAAGCAAGTGCTCTGCTGCTGAGCCACAACCCCAGCCCCGAAAAATTAACAATTCTTATACAATGTAAAATTGTTCTCTTTGGTTTCCATTTTTCTTGGACAGTATACCTTGTCAGAGACTGGTTGTCTAGACCTTAGTAACCATTTTCTAACTTGTACTGAACTAGGGTCATTTTCACCCACTTCCCTTCTGCTTGCCTGCTGCTATGTCAACCTGGAAAGTCCCATGGGAAATACCTATGTCCCCATTGCATTGTCTCGCTAAGGGCACAATTCAGCTTCTGCACCTACTTGCTTTTAGCTCTGTCAACCCAGATGTGTTTTTTGTGGGTTTTGCCTTTAAATAGCCTAAAATGCTCAGGCTCAGGGCTGTTTCTTGCAGAGATAGTTGCGGGTCCTGTGGGTAACAGTCGCCAGCTGGCTAGCTAAATAAAGACTCTTCACTTTGAACAAAACTGGGACTTGTGTTTTCTGAGCGACCTGCCCCACAACATAATCACCATGTCTGTAACTTCCAATGTTGATCGTTTCTTTGTACTGAAAGCACTCAATAGAGATTCTCTCTTCTAACTACTTTGGAATCCACAGTACCTTCTCGTTAACTGTCATCGCCATTGCGTACAACAGAACACCAGCACCCATTCCTCCTGTCTACTGTTCTCACCTCTATCCTACCACCTAGAACAGGGCCTGTAACAAAGAAGCCATCCGATGAACAGAAATTCGTGGAGTAAATAAAGCAGGCAGGCCTCCAGTCCACACTAGGTATCCTCTGCCTTGAAGGCTCATTGAATCTCTAATGCATTGTTGATTTAGGGATTTCATTTCAGTCCATCAGAGGTCAGTGATCTATTAAAGAAATGTGTGTACTTTGCATCAATATGCCCCCACTGGGTGCCACCTGAAGTATTTGTCCTTCCCTCCCTACCCTGTTCCTAGCTAATCTCTCAGGCCTCTCTTCCTCCAGGTAACACTGCACCCATGGCGCCCTCCCTCTCTCCACTGAATTTGCTCATTTCACTGTGTATCTGCTTCTCCTGTTGCCTGGACGCTCCTGAAGCTCAGGGATGTTCCTGGCGGAGGAGTGCTCAGTTCCTCCTTGGGCATATGAAGGACAGGAAGGCTTGTACACAAATGTCACTATACGGGGACCCTGAGAGAGAGGGGCTCATAGGGAAAGATCCTAACTCCACAGGGGAATGCATTGGAGCTGGTATCAGTTGTAGATGCTAGATGCTAATAGTGTAGGAAATTTATTCTGAATAAAAAGGCGGTTAACATTCTGAAAACATTTTCTATCTCAGACACGCACAGAGTAATTTTGTTGAAATGTGTTGGTTTACTGAACCTTTGGTATTATGCACGTTCACCGAAATGCATTTGGACTTGACTCTGCCTTCGAGGACTATTGTGGAAGAATGTAATCAAATCACTCGTGAACTCAATATTGCTTGCCTATGGATTATTTGGATGTGGCTCTAATAAAAACGCTTGCTTTTTTCTCCCCTCTCCAGCAAATCATTGCTGTGTGCAGCCATGAAATGTTGTCGCACTCCTACTTTATTGCAGATTTAAATTACTTGGATTATTTTGTTGGACAGTGGCTCCCCGAAGCACAATGAATCAAATCATTAATTACTGCTCCAGTGTGTGCGATCCATTGGAAAACATTAAACTCCACTCAGGAGCTCGTTTGGTGATGATGGCTTCTAAGTCTGTCCCCCCGGGCTCCAGATCAGATAGAAACTTTCTGACAACAAGAAGATGCCATTTGCTCTTTCAATCCTGGAAGAGATAAGCACTGCACGACATAGACCTGGTGACCTGGGCTTCCTGATCCTGATCAAATGGTATCTCCTTTCATACTCCATTCAGAAGGCTGAGAAACAAGTGCTCCTTGTTTTATATTAGGAATTTCCCAAGACACTTTTCCATTTTGAACCCTGAACGTCCCTTGGTCAAAATTAAAAACAATGAGATTTCTACAGTGCAGATCTGATGTTAGGATCTCCCCTGTGTTTTGGCATTTATGAACAGACCCTCCCCCCAACCCTGACCACCACTATTCTATACACAATGGGCTTCAAAACACAACACCAATATCAGTAAGCTCAGAATGTCTTATAAGGCCCTGGGTGGAGCCCTCCTACCCTAAGTACCTGGAGTGCAGTACACTGGGATGAAGGGCATCATCACGTGGCCACAGGTGGTCTGTGTGAGTATGCTCTTTCTGGGGACAATAGGGAGCTGTAGGGACTGTGTCGAAGGAGCGGAGAGCTACCAGGAGGTAGCCTGTCCGCTATGTGGTAGAATGCTGCAGTATGGGAGGCACAACCTATGGGCCACATTCTTCAGGGACTTACCATGTACGAAATCCACAATCCCTTTGAAACCTCTGACTTCTCACTTGTATAGCAAAAACAAAGTTGCTTTCATGTTGTACAAATATATGTTTTGCTCTGTATAGCTAAGTAAAATCACTGTGCAGATCAGATATGGCCCGCAGGACAGCAGGCTTTGTCCCCTCTGGTATGGATGTAGACAGTGGATGAGAAAAGCTGAAATAAATTGATTAGATTAATGACCCCTCTAAGGTGGCTCTGTGATTGAGTTAGAATTGAAGGCTGCAGACAATGAATGTGGTAGGAACAGGTGACAACCTCCAAATCCATGTCCATCCTGCCTCCTGGGCATACATTCAGCTAACCAACCTTCCCAGGTCCCTTAGCCATTGGGTATGACCACAGGCCTTAGGATAGGGGGAAGAAGTCATGTTACTTGAAGCCTTGGTCTGTAGAAACTTCTTGTATCGTCCTCCATTCTCTCCCCTTTGGCCTGTACCCAGGAGGGTAACACCAGGGTGACCTTGAAAGCCACAGCTAAGAGAAAAGAGAGCAGAGCCTCTTTCAGCCTAGTCCTAAGACACTGGGGAAAGTAGAGCCTCCCATCCCTGCCCACCACCCTTACCAGCTCTATGTAAGTGAGAAACAAACGTTCATAGTCTGAATCTCTGAGTTCGTTGCTTGCAACAGCTCATGTTTGTGACCCCCACCGTAGTGACTGCCCAGAACGAGACGGACAGCAGATAGCCTGAGCCTGCCAGGCTCTCTTCCAGAGCAGCAGGGAGACCAGAGGTCCTTGAGGTGTGACCTTATGTAGCCCTCAGTCCCACTGCCACTTGATTTGGGCACTGTTCAGTGCTTTTCTGATGGATAAAGGAGGCCAGGGAAACTGAACCCTGTGGAGCACTCCTGCCCACCATTTCTGTCTAATGCTGGTTTCTCTTATCCCCTAGAACACAACTGAATGGAAACACCCCCCTCTCCTGTGCTCCAGCAGTGCCCTGTCTTCTGGACCAGCTGCTAGATGACTCTTAAAGTCAGTGCAGGGGCCATCCCCTGAGCCACACCTTCAACTTGCTCCAGGGACTCTTGACCCTGTTATCATCTCACTCTGACTCTCTGGCCCTGTCTTTGACTGTGACAGCCTGTGTGGATGTTGGACTTACCAAAGCTACCAGGCTCCTGGGCACCTCGCCTCTCTGGTACACTCCCATTTTGAGAAGGCAATGGGTCTTCCTTTCACCAAGTTTCCAAATGGAATGTGGACAAGTGGCCCTAATGCAGCTGGGACATATTCTAGATGTCAAACCTATCTCCCTAAAAATGAGGTTTCTTGACTCATTCTGGAGCCCTGAGTTTGGAGGACTGAAGAGATTATAAGGGGGCCTTCAAAGTGAACCCACTCTTGCTCCTCTGATGCTTTTTTGTTTTTTTTTTCATTTTGAAGCCCTTCTATTTATATTTACTTAATTTTACAAGATGATTTGGGGAAAGACAGGGAGCTCAATGCCAACATTCTGAAATTCTAATTCACCTATGGATTATAATATCCAATTGATATTGATGGGAATGACCATGGTGTCTATCTTAAAATCAAGATTACATAAAATAAAAATACAAACTACTGACAAAATTTTTTTTTTAGCAAGTTGCCTTTGTTTACCAGATGAAGTTGACAGACAGGATTCACTACTCACGACTCAACCTTTGACCCTGGGCTCTGTCTCTGTCAGAGGTGCCTAGACTGTGGAGCTCAGCCTCAGAATCTATTTCTGACCCTGGCTGCAAAATTTCTTTCTCTGATGGTACTGACTGTCCTCTTAGAAGAGGGATGCTTTTTGCTGTCATGTCCAACTTCATGCTACACCCACCAAATTCCCAAGCGGAACAGAGATAGGCCATCCTGGCTCAACCCAGTGGGTAGCCATTTTTTTTACGGAGGTTCATCAACACAGGAAATGTAATCTTATGACTGCTTCTACAAAATCTAAAACATCTGAAATTAATATAACTAAGTTTACGTGAAATTGTTGATCATCTCTGAAAAGTGTTATATATTACTTAAATGACTCATGCAAACTTTATTCCTCAAATAAAGTAATTGTTTTTATCAAGTTAAATTTCTTCCTGTGGATCATTGACACAGAAGGATGTATGTACGTGAATGCTAGTGGATGTATTCTTGCTTGTGGTGATCCTCACTCCTGGAAAACAGCACCTAGTGGGGTCCCTCACTCCTGGAAAAGGGTACCAGGGAGGGGGTGAAAAGCTACCCTTGCCTATTTATGCTATGTTTGTTTTGCTTTTTTTTTCCATGCTGGGGCTCCAACTCAGAGCCACATGAATGCTAGCAAGTGCTATAGCAGTAAGCTAAACCCCCAACCCTTGACTTTTTTTTTTTAAATGAAGAAATAATAAGCATGTGTATCATTTTTAACAATCAAGTCCTGGTGTTGTATTATACAGAAGTTTACTATAGTTAACTGTATTGTATCGTATAATTTAAAGTAGCCAGAAGAGAGAATTTTGAATGTTCTCATCACAAGTAAACGAAAAAAAAAATCTGAGATGATGGATAACAGAAGTATCCTGAGTCGATCAATATACAATGCATAAATGTTCTAAAACCTCCATTTTAACCCACAAGTATGTACAATCACTATCTGTCATTTTTTTTTTTTTATTGTTGGTTGTTCAAAACATTACATAGTTCTTGATATATCATCTTTCACACTTTGCTTCAAGTGAGTTATGAACTCCCATTTTTAGCCCATATACAGATTGCAGAATCACATCAATTACACATCCATTGATTTACATATTGCCATACTAGTGTCTGTTGTGTTCTGCTGCCTTTCCTATCCTCTACTATCCCCCCTCCCCTCCCCTCCCCACCCTTCTTCTCTCTCTACCCCCCCTATTGACCTTCATTTCTCCCCCTTGTATTATTTTTCCCTTTCCCCTCATTTCCTCTTGTATGTTCTTTTGTATAACCCTGAGGGTCTCCTTCCATTTCCATGCAATTTCCCTTTTCTCTCCCTTTCCCTCCCACCTCTCATCTCTGTTTAATGTTAATCTTCTTCTCATGCTCTTCGTCCCTACTCTGTTCTTAGTTACTCTCCTTATATCAAAGGAGACATTTGGCATTTGCTTTTTAGGGATTGGCTAGCTTCACTTAGCATAATCTGCTCTAGTGCCATCCATTTCCCTGCAAATTCTATGATTTTGTCATTTTTTAATGCAGAGTAATACTCCATTGTGTATAAATGCCACATTTTTTTAATCCATTCGTCTATTGAAGGGCATCTGGGTTGGTTCCAAAGTCTTGCTATTGTGAATTGAGCTGCTATGAACATCGATGTAGCAGTGTCCCTGTAGCATGCTCTTTTTAGGTCTTTAGGGAATAGACCAAGAAGGGGAATAGCTGGGTCAAATGGTGGCTCCATTCCCAGCTTTCCAAGAAATCTCCATACTGCTTTCCAAATTGGCTGCACCAATTTGCAGTCCCACCAGCAATGAATCCCTTTCTCTCGCCATGCACAAAAGTTAATTCAAAATGGATCAAGGAGCTTGATATCAAATCAGAGACACGCCGTCTGATAGAAGAAAAAGTTGGCTACGATCTACATACTGTGGGGTCGGGCTCCAAATTCCTCAATAGGACACCCATAGCACAAAAGTTAATAACTAGAATCAACAAATGGGACTTACTCAAACTAAAAAGTTTTTTCTCAGCTAAAGAAACAATAAGAGAGGTAAATAGGGAGCCTACATCCTTGGAACAAATCTTTACTCCTCACACTTCAGACAGAGCCCTAATATCCAGAGTATACAAAGAACTCCAAAAATTAGACAATAAGATAACTAACAACCCAATCAACAAATGGGCCAAGGACCTGAACAGACACTTCTCAGAGGAGGACATACAATCAATCAACAAGTACATGAAAAAATGCTCACCATCTCTAGCTGTCAGAGAAATGCAAATCAAAACCACCCTAAGATACCATCTCACTCCAGTAAGATTGGCAGCCATCATGAAGTCAAACAACAACAAGTGCTGGCGAGGATGTGGGGAAAAGGGTACACTATCTGTCATTTAAAAAACAATAAGTGGGGCAAAGAAAGTGAAAGAAGAAAAACTGAATGAGGGAAAATAAAACAAAAAGGGGAAAATAAAAAGGAATGAAAGAGGAAATCATGAGAGCCCTGGGAGGTACTTGCAGGAGCAGTGGGAGGGAAGGGAGGGAGGGAGGGGACCCCCTCTGCTCCTGTGTGTCTGTGGAATCAGCCAGCATTGTAGTGAATGGGCAACTGATCAGCTCCTCTCCCTAAATGTATTTTACGTTAGTCTTCTCAAGCTCTTCTTTGGGGTCACAGCCACTTACAGTTAGAGCAATCCAACACTTCATACCAGTAGGGAGTGAGAGTGGGGCATCTAGGCATGGCTGAGGCTCCAATCTCAAAACTAAAGAATCCATGGCCCTTGAAAAATTTCCACCTTCAATCCTCCTGTTCGCTTTTTTAAAAAATAATTTGTCAATCAATTAAACTGCGTTAAACATTTAGAGGTTCCTCCAAAGGGTCTGAGTAAGAGGATACATTGACACACAAGTGGCAATGTCAAGATGTCGTAGTCTTGTCACCTGATCACAACTTCCCTGGTGGTCTTGGGTGCCCATCCATGAGAATCAGAGCCTTGATTTCCTTTCTTTATGTGAACTAGGCCCACACAGTTATTAAATTTGCTTCAAAGCAAAATAAGAAAGAAGTATGTCGTCAGGTAGAATTCTCTGCTGATCAGATTAATTTGCAGTCATTAGAGATCATGATAAAAAAAATAAAGATCTCAGCTCTTCTCCTTACCATTTCCCAGCAAGGAAAGAACCTGATTATTATTCCCAACAATCTTCTCTAAAAAAATAACCTTCAGATTTCTAAACACTGTGTTTTGATTTCAAAGAAAATATTAGATCCCTCCAGGAGTGAAGTATTTTGTTTATAAGCAGCATATGTTGCTGGTGGTATGTTTGCTGTTGCTAAATTACCTGCTAGTGCCTTCTAACAAAAACTTAAATTATTATGTAAGATGCTCTCTCTGCTCTACGGCACCTATGGCTGCTTAACAGAGGACATTGAAGCTGTAACAAGGGCCTTAGTCATGAGCCATCACTCATTCTGAGGAAAATCTTTGGTTTAAAATTTTATTGTGGAAAAAATAGTGGAATTTTATTATGAAATTTTTCATATGAATTCAAAAGCAAAGAGGATCTTAAGACTTCTCATAATCTTACTTCAACAAGTCAAGATGTGGCAAAAATTTTTTTCATTTATAACCAACACCACTAATGCCACCTCTCCTCCCCCCACCCCATTATTCTACTTATTCTAGAAAAAGAGTTCTGGCAAGAAGTAAATGCCACCTATTATGGTGTAGATATGAGGTACCCCCCAGAGGCTCATGTATGAAACAACACAAGAAAGTTTAGAGGTGAAATGACTGGGTTATGAGAATCTTACCCTAATCAGTTTATTGATCCACTTTAATGGATTAACTGGATGGTAACTGTAGGCAGGTAGGGTTTATGTTTTGCTCCTGGTGAGTGGAGCTTTCTCTCTCTCTCTGCTTCTTGAATATTCTAAGCTGTTTTCCTCCCCCATACTCTTTCATCTTCTTGTTCTGACCAACCTCAGGGCCACAGCAATAGTGTCAGCTTTCTTTGGACTAAGACCTCTGAAACTCTGAGTGCCAAATAAACTTTTTCTCCTCTCAAATTGTTCTTGTCTGGTCTTTTTTTCACAGTACTGAAAAAAGCTGGCTAAAACATCATCCTCAAAGGGTTTGGTTGAGAGTCTATTAAAGGGGATCTTCATGGTTACAGGGAGGATTACGGAACTCAACCAGGGCTGACGGAGATTTGGGAGCCAACAAGAGCCAACCCAACCCTAGGACAGGTGAGGACTGGAATGAGATTGCCAGTCCTAATGATACCCCTGTTATCTGTGACGAGTTCTGCTTCCTCACATGTTGAAGTCTGAACATTAGAGAAGCATATAAATCAGGGTTTATTTAAAAAAGGGTAACATAGACTTCTCCTGGGAGGGGGAAGGGGGCCATAGCTGGTATCCAGGTATCCCAAGAAGCAAGGTGGTCTGCCCTTTTTTATATGTCCTAGGATTCCTTTGTTTTGCTCTCTTCCCCTTATCTCTGTCCTTCCTGTGTGTGTGACTGGGCCTAGGAAATGCTCAGTGAGTAGCCAAAAGGTGGGAAACAGGGGGCTGAAGGGGGAAGGGCAGGATGATGCAGCCAAGGACACATTAACAACCTTATAGCTCCCTGTAAGGAGGGATAATTCCTGGGATAGGTTACCTTGGCAACAGGTTGGAGCAGGGGCGGGTTCTGGATACAGGTAGAGGAAGGGCTCTGAAGGAATTAACATTTGAATCCCTCAGGGGACAGTCTCCAACTTCCCAGACTCACTCAAAATTGGCCTCCTTGATCCAACTTGACTTGATTTACCTGTCTATACTGACTGCCTGTCTAATTCTGGCTTCACTAATGAGGACTGTGGTTGAGGGAAGGAAGACAAGAGATCATATCTGGCAGGTGACCATGCCACCTCTCTCATCCCTTTCTGATCCCCTTAAGGTACCTCCCATTGATTGAGCCCATCCAGAAGCCAGAGGAAGAGATCCTGAGTACCAATATTCCATAATTACCTGCTCAGACTGGACATAAAGAGAACGTCTCCTTTCCCTTCTTCCCAAAGTAATCACAAGACCAGATTCATTCATAACAAAATAGATATAATCCCCTCACATCAGCTAATGCTTGGTCTAAGAAATAGGAGAGATTGGTGTTATCTTGAACCAGAAGCATTGTAATATGATGGCAAGGGTCAGAGAGCTGGAGTGAGAAAATTTGGTTTGCATCTCAACACATGCATCATTTGAGGAAAATGAACTTATCTCCAAGTCTTAGTTATCCCATATGAAAATCAGGAATGATAATTCCCATCTCTCTGGGTTGTTGGAGGGTTAAATGTGAGAGGTGAAGACAAGTTCTTTGAAACAAGTTCCCCTCACGCCTCCATCTCTTATGTCTTATTTATTGTTTGCTTATCTGTAGAGCAGACTTTAGTCAGTCTGTCTGAACTGCTAATGTCCATAGAAAGGCCATTCTGTTTCCAGAAAACTAGAGAAACTATAGTTCTTCTATGTCTACAGCATCCATCCATCCATCCATCCATCCATCCATCCAACCATCCATCCATCAATCAAACCATCCATCCAACCATATATCCATCCATCCATCCGTCCATCCACCCATCATTCCTTGAGCACCCACACTTGGTACCCTCTGCTGGTCCTTTGAACACAGAGAGGAAAAGAAAGGAGACATTGTCCCTCAGGAGCTTACAGTCCTGATGGGGAGAATGATGCATAACCTAGAGGTCCCAGAGCACTCCCATGGGCTCTGAGGCAGAGGGATGCAAGAAGACTATCATTGCATCACAGGGGCACCTGACCCTATGAATGTCCTGGACTGAAGGATTCTTGGCAATGCCTGATTTGGTAAGTAGATCTTATACACCCCTGCCTTCATTTTCAGGTCTGCACCTGCATCTGTTTCCATAGAGTAGATGTCCTCAGATATCTAGCCTTCAGTCTGGACCTTGATTTAATTTTTTGTTTTCTACCCTAATTTGATGTTGTTAGCTGTTGCTCTTAAGGGATTTTACCCCATCCCTGCTATCATTTTTTACCTCTCACCAGGGAATTCCTTCATAACTTCCAGCTTGGTACTGATCATATACCCCATGCTGGCAGGTCTGGACTGTCAAGCCAGACACCTGCTGGAATCTCATAACCGGATTCGGCAACCTGAAGATGGTTCCATCCACCTGTAAATGTGTCTGATATGTCTGCCATGCCAGTCCTTCTGTTGGGAACTGGAGATTTCAGGATTGTTAAAGCCTGTGCTAGCTTTTAAGGAGGTCACCATGTCACTTGAGGACAAGTAAACTATAATAAGGTTCCCATTCCTTCCCTCAATTGTCTGGTGAAAAACATCACTAATCAAACAGAATGTTTTCCTGCTAAGCTAGAATTTGTATTTAGACACTTTTTTTTTCAATCTCATAATAAAAATGAATTTCACTTGCCTTTCCTGGCCTTATGGGTCAGAGAAGATACCCTGACAAATCCAGTCTAGAATGGACAGAGGTCTTTATTAAGGGTCAACACTTGCAGGTGGGTGAGGCCATAAACTCAAGAATTTCTATTCTGGTTTTAGGTTACCTATACTGTCATACTGTTCTGGGAATATGTGCAGTACCTGCATCCTTGGGGATTTACTGCTCACTAAGCCCCATCTGTGCCAGTCAGCACACCCCCACCATCACATCCTCAGCAACCTCTGGAGGCAGGCAGTATTCTTCTGATTTCACAGATGAAGACACACAGTCCTAGGGGATACAGCCTCTGGTTTAGGCTGCAGAGCAGCTAGGGAGGGGCCTAACTTTGAGTTCAGGGTTTGTCTCTGCTGCAAGAACCAAACAGAAATCAGCCTGACTGGAAAGACAGGGCTTCCTATTCATGCCGGATTCAAGGAAGGACAGTCATTTTATTATTTTAGGTAGAATCATGGTCACTAATACAGAGACAGAACAAGAACTTCTAAGCCCTGTATACTTTTCTTCTAAACTCTGCGTGTGCTGAAAGAAAGGCGAGTAGTGGATAGTTCTAAAAATATTTATAGTGCAATTCAAATGCCTGAGGTGCTATTCTCTTAATGGTTTGCCTTGTTGAGATCCTGGGAAGCTGGGAGAATGGCTCCTCTCTGGGTCAGCTCACCCTGCACTTTATATGAGGATATGGGAGGTGAGAGAGGAAACATTTCTGCAGAAAATATTTAGAACTGGCAGACAAGGAAGCAAAAGCTCAAAGTGGGGCCTTAGTGGGTTTGAGTCAATGCAGTTTCCTAGCTTTTAAAAAAAAATGCATGCATGTGTGTAACCCCCAAACACATCAGAACAAAAGAGGCTGGCCTGTCTCAATTAGGTTTTATTCCTCTGTCAAGGCAGGTTTGCAGATATGGGTAACAATAAATCTTAAGGGTTTCTTACAGCTCCAGGATTCTTAATAGGCATAACCCAGTTTTTTACCTAACTGAATGAGAGATTTATGAAAGTATAAAGTAGGTCAGGTTCCTGGCCCTCTTCCACACCACCTCTTCAAAATTGATGTGTAGTATGACAATTTTTTTGAGAATTGCTATTTCGGTTTTATCTGCATACAAACAAGTGCTGGCAGTGAGCATGTAGTGGTAGCAATAGGACCAGGCAGAAATACAGTCCATTCTTTAAGAAACCTACTTGTGGGAAGCTGGAGATGAAGCTATACCCAAGGTAGGCGTTGGTAGATCTGGTCAGTGTGTGAGACTGTGATGACATCCAGGCTGACCTTTGTGTTGTTCCTTCTCATCACACATCCTACATGACGCTAAAAAGCACCAACACACCCATGTTATGGTCACAGGTAGTCCTGACACATGCATCCTGAGCCATCTTGTACAATTCCCTCTACCAATATCAGAGGATGATATCAGACTCGCTAAAGAGCCAGCCTGGACATTAAGTGGGCCCTGGAATTCTATGCTCCAAAGTAGCATAATCCTAATTAATTTAATCTTCCACTTATGTATTTAATCCTCCAATCCAGCCAGCTATTACTTTCATTTCTTCATTCATTGTTTACTCCAGGAAGAAAAATCCACTGTTTAGGACAATCTTGCTGTTTAAGATAATTTTTCAGGGAAGGGAATAAAAACAGGCCCTGTGGGATCAAGGGCCCAGAAGTTTCAGGAGTCTTGAGCATTGAAGGTTGTGAATTTCATCTTGAGTATGTTGGAAACAGTACTTTGTGTATAGCTCCTGCAGTCTGTATTGCATAATGGTTGATACCTGTCAGACAGGTTGGGTTCCCAGGTCTACTGCTTGGGAGTATTAAGACTTTCAGCCATCAAACTCTGAATCAGTTTTAGTGTCAGTAAAATGAGAGTATAACCTCTCTCTCTACATATACACACATAGCCTTTGGTGCATCATAAACACCTGATTAAATGGTTGTTCCTGTTTTTGCAGGAACTAAGTTGAGAAGACAGAAAGGTAAGGCACCATAATCTTCATAAGAATAGTGTGCCTGTCTATTCCATAAATGTGGATGGGAATGCTCAACAAAGGCATTTCTGTAACTAAGAATGAGCTGGTTTTCATCAAGTTGTGGAAAACAAGCCCAGACTTCCTCTTAGAATAGGAGATAAAAGCTACTGGGTGTTAATTCACACCTGAACTCAAGAAATGTAAAGCTGGAATGTATTGAGTGAGGTTAGCCTCTTCTCCCTTCTTGGCAAGACACATACAACAGAGTTGAGGATCTCTTGTAAGTCTCTGTCCCTTACACCTAGTAGTTATAGAGGAAACTGGTAAATGGTGGTAAAGTTGGTGAGCTGATAGTGTGCAGGAAGAGCATCTCCCATGGGTGTGGGAGGAGCTCCCCTCCCAAGAGTTTAGTCATAGACTGGAGAGGCAATGAGGGAACTGTAGACTACTAATACCAGGCAATAAACTGAGCAAGTCAAGGAACAAAAAAGTGATAGTGAAGCTCAGGAACAAGGAGCCATCAAGTTGTTTAATTCCAGGGGGAGACTCCTGAGCTGACTGCATGCAGATATAATCCAAACAAGGATAAAACAGGATTGTGAACTTAACCACTGAATCGACTGACTGTGAGCTGGCACATATGTAGGACCATTGCAAACAGCATTTACAATTCCTCTTGCCCATGTTCACAAGGGGATATGAGACCTTCTTATAAGTACCACAAATGTACCAGAGGTTGGTTGGAACTCACAGTCCACACCAAAATAAGATATCGATTCTCTCTATAGATTTTTTTTTTAAAAGAGAGAGCGAGAGAGAGAGAGAGAGAGAGAGAATTTTTTTTAATATTTATTTTTTAGTTTTCGGCGGACACAACATCTTTGTTTGTATGTGGTGCTGAGGATCGAACCTGGGCCGCAAGCATGCCAGGTGAGCACGCTACCACTTGAGCCACATCCCCAGTCCCTCTCTATAGAATTTAAACAGAACCAAGCATCTCATTGCATAACATATATAATATCCAGGATAGTAAAATTGCTCAATGTATAGTAAACCAGAAAAAACTCAACTATCATTGAAGTGACATATATGTTGGAAAAACTATGCATTGCGATAGTAAAGTGACCGTTAAAAATATTCTCCAACAAGCAAGGACAAATACTTTTGCAACAAAGGAAAAGACAAAAATCCTCAGTAAATAAATTTTTAAAAAGAAGCAAGTGAAATTTTAGAATTGAAAGGTAAAATTACAACAAACAAAATCACCCTATAATTCAACAATTCTAATAAATGGGCAAAAACAACAACAAAAGGAATAGATTTTCCTCCAAAGATGTTCAGATTGCCAACAAACATTTTTAAAAAATATTAAATATCACTAATCATTAGGGAAATGCAAACAAAACCACAATGAGATATAACTCCATACCCTCTTGGTTGACTATTTTCTTACAAAAAAAGAAAATTAATAATTGTTGGCAATGACGGAAAAAAATTAGAATTCTTGTGTTTTGCTGGTAGAAATGTAAAATGGTAATGCCACTGTAGAAAACAGTTTTGGGGTTCCTTAAAAAATTTAAATGTAGAATTACCATATAATCTAGCAATTTTACTTGTATCCAAAAGAACTAAAAGCTGAGACTTGAATAGTCATGTGCATAACAATGTTCATAGCATCACTATTTACAACAGCCAAAGATGGAGACAATCCAAATGCCCACTGATTAGGGATGTGTAAACAAAATATGACATATATAGTCAGTGAAACATTATTCAGTCTTATAAAGGAAGAAATTTTAGACACACTATAACATGTATGATCCTTAAAGAAATTACACCAAGTGAAACAAGAGAGACACAAAAACAGAAATAATGTGATTAGTCCTATGAGATTTCTAGAGTAGTCAAAATTGTAGAGACAAAAGAGTCCTTGATGACCCATGTGGGAGCCAAGGACCAGGTCAGGCCCAGGACCAGCTCACAGACCAGCCAGGCCCTGGCCCAGGACCACTCACCGACTGGCAGACCCACACTGGAGACCCAGGCCAAGGCCTAGGACCACCCCACCAACCCATATGGAAGCCTGGGTCCAGGTCAGGCCCAGGTCTGCCCCACCATATGCCAAACTACCCTGGAGCCAGGCCTAGCCCACCTCCATCTTGCGACACTGCAGCCATCCCCATGGCCCCCCCCATGCACCAGCCTCCACCCCTGGACAACAGTCAGGGCCTGGAGGCAGCTACATGTCTAAACAGGCAGCCCACAGCCATTGTAAGTCCCACCCTTTCAGCTCCATCTCTGAACGTGGTTGCATCCATCTTGGGGCACCCCCACTGCTATTCTGAGTTACCTCTGCTATTGCCGCCACCACTTTTAGATGGAATAGCATCCATTGTGGGACACCGGCAGGAAACTGGAAGTCCAACACCAAGATAAGGTACAGGTAATCTTCAGGGGCACGACAAGGTCATAGGGTAGAAACTGAAATACCTCAGATCTACACTGCAAGAAAAGAAGATGCACAGACAACATGAGAAAAACAAGGGAAGAAAGTGCCTCAAACAAACCAAGATACTACAGTAATAGAACCCATGGACAGCGAAGTTGATGAAATGTCAGAGAAGCTGTCCAGAGTGTGCATAATTAAAGTGATCTGTGAATTAAAGCATGACCTAAGTGAGCAAATACAGGCAAAAATTGACCACTCCAACAAAGAGTTAAGGGAGCAAATACAGGTAGCAAAAGATTACTTCAAGAAAGAGATAGAGATTCTGGGGAAAAAAAAATCAGAAATCTTCGAAATGAAGAAATCAATAAATCAAATAAAAACTCAGTAGAAAGTATCACCAACAGACTAGATTACTCGGAAGAGAGAAATTCAGATAATAAAGACAAAATATACAATCTCGAAAATAAAGTTGACCACACAGTGAAGATGGTAAGAAACCATGAACAGAATATCCAAGAAATTGTGGGACAGCATCAAAAGACCAAATCTAACTATTGAGATAGACGAAGGCACAGAGATTCAAATCAAAGTAATGAACAATCTCTTCAATGAAATAATATCAGAAAATTTCCCAAACATAAAGAATCAATTGGAAAATCAAATACAAGAGGCTTACAGGACAGCAAATGTACAAAATTACAACAGATCTACACCAAGACACATTATAATAAAAATGCTTAGCATACAGAATGAGAATAGAATCTTAAAGGTCACAAGAGAAATTAATCAGATCACAAATAGGGGAGACCAATTCATATCTCAGCAGATTTTTCAAGACCCCCCAAAGCCAGGAGATCATGGAACAACTTATACCAAGCTCTGAAAGAAAATAGATGCCAACCAAGAATCTTATATTCAGCAAAAATAAAACCATTCACGATAAACAAAAGCTAAAAGAATTTACAGCAGGAAAGCCTGTACTATAGAGCATTCTCAGCAAAATATTCCATTAGGAGGAAATGAAAATCAGCAAAGGAGGAACTACACTATAGGAAAGAAAGTCCAATCAGAGGAGAAATTAAGTCAAGTTTAAAACCAAAAATAAATCAAGATGTCCAGGAATATAAGTCATATTTCAATAATAACCCTGAATGTGAATGGACTAAACTCATCAACTAAAAGACACAGATGGAAAGACTGGATTAAAAAAAATAAAAGAACCAAAAATATTCTGCCTTCAAGACACTCATCTCATAGGAAAAGACATCTATAGACCAAAGGTGAAAGGGTAGGAAAAAACATACTCACATGGACAGTGGAAACAAGCAGGGATTTCCATCTTTATATCAGATAAAGTGGATTTTAAACCAAAGCTAGTGAAAAGGGATAAAGAAGAACATTTCATACTGCTTAAGGGAATCATACATCAACAAGACATAGCAATCATAAATATTTATGCCCCAAATAATGGGACATCTATGTATGTCAAACAAAACGTTCTCAACTACAAGAACCAAATAGACCACAACACAATAATACTGGAACACCTCTCTCACCACTGGATAGATCTTCCAAACAAAAACTAAACAAAGAAACTATAGAACTCAATAATACAATCAATAATTTAGACTTATCAGACATGTATAGAATGTTTCATCCATCAACAAGCGAATACACTTTCTTCTCAGTAGTACATGAATCCTTCTCCAAAATAGATCATATTTATGCCACAAAGCAACTCTTAACAAATACAAAAAAATAGAGATACCACCATGCATTCTATCTGAACATAATGAAATGAAATCAGAAATCAATGGTAAAGTAAAAAAAAAAATAGAAGCTACTCTAACACCTGGAGATTAAACTATACACTGTTGAATGACACATGGATAACAGAAGACATCACAGAGGAGATAAAATAGTCTTTGAGGTAAATGAAAACTCCAATACAAGATATCAAAATCTCTGGGACACTATGAAGGCAGTGCTAAGAGGAAAGTTCATTGCATTAAGCTCATTCATTAAAAGAATGAAAAGTCAACAAAAAACGATCTGACATTATATCTCAAATCCCTAGAAAAAGAACAAACTAACCAAAAGTAGTAGGAGGCAGGAAATAATTAAAATCAAGGTGGAAATCAATGAAATTGAGACAAAAGAAACAATTCAAAAAATTGACAAAACAAAAATCCGGTTATTTGGAAAAATAAATAAAATTGACAAATCCTTAGACACCCTAACAAAAAGAAGGGAGAAAACTCAAATTACTAAAATTTGTGATGAAGGAGGGACCAGCATAAGAGACACTATTGAAAAGCATAAGACAATTAGAAACTATTTGAAAATTTATACTCCAGTAAAATAGAAAACCTAGAAGACACCAACAAATTTCTAGAGGCATACAATCAGCCCAAACTGAGATTTTAAGAGGACATACACAATTTAAACAGATCAATTTCAAGCAAGGAAATAGAAGATGCCATCGAAAGCCTCCCAAGCAAGAAAAGCCCAGGACCAGACAGATTCATAGGTGAGTTCTACAAGACCTACAAAGAAAAACTAATACCAACACTCCTCACAATATTCCATGAAATAGAAAAGGAAGGAACTCTTCAAACTCATTCTATGAAGCTACTATATCCTGATACCAAAACCAGGCAGAGACAAATCAGGGAAGGAAAATTTCAGACCAATATCCCTGGTGAATATAGGTGCAATAATTCTCAATAAAATACTGGCAAATTGCATACAAAAACATATTTAAAAAATTGTCCACCGTGATCAAGTGGAGTTCATTCCAGGGATGCAAGGTTGTTTCAACATACAGAAATCAACAAATATAACTCATCACATTAATAAACTTAAATATAAGAATAATATGATTATATCAATTGATACAGAGAAAGCATTTGACAAAATACAGCACCCTTTCATATTCAAAACACTAGAAAACTAGGGATAGTAGGAACATATCTCAGCATTATAAAAGTTCTCTATGCTAAACCCAAGGCCAACATCATTCTGAATGGAGACACATTAGAAGCATCCCTCTAAAAACTTGAGCAAGACAGGGATGCCCTCTTTTACCAATTCCATTAAACATCATCCTTGAAACTCTAGCCAGAGTAATTAGACAGACAAAAGAAGTTAAAGTGATATGAATAGGAAAAGAAGAACTCAAACTGTCATTATTTGCTGATGACATGATTCTATATTGGAGAATACAAAAAAACTCCACCAGAAAACTTATAGAACTAATAAATGAATTTGGCAAAGGAGCAGGATAAAAAATCAATATCCATGAATCAAATGTATTTCTATACCTCAGTGACTAATCCTCTGAAAGAGAAATTAGGAAAATTACCCCATTCACAATAGCCTCAAAAAACAATACTTAGGAGTCTACTTTAAAAAAGATGTGAAAGACCTATACAATAAAAACTATAGAACACTAAGGAAAGAAATTGAAGAAGACCTTAGAAGATGGAAAGCGCTCCCATGCTCTTGGATAGGCAGAATTAATATTGTCAAAATGGTCATGCTCCCCAAAGCACTATACAGAGTCAATGAGATTCCAATTAAAACCCCAACATCATTCCTTATAGAAATAGAAAAAAACATCATGAAATTCATTTGGAAAAATAAGGGACCCAAAATAGATAAAGCAATCCTTAGAAAGAAGAGTGAAGTAGGAGGCATCTCAATACCAGACCTTAAACTATACTACAAAGCTATAGTAACAAAACCAGCATGGTATTGACATAAAAATAGACATGTTGAACAATGGTACAGAATAGAAGACACAGAAACAAACCCACAAAAATACAGTTATCTCATACTAGGCAAAGGTGCCAAAAACATACATTGGAGAAAAAATAGCCTCTTCAGCAACTTGGTGCTAGTAGAAGTGGAAATCCACATGCAGCAAAATAAAACTAAACCCCTATCTTTCACCATGCCCAAAACTCAACTTAAAGTGGATCAAGGACCTAGGAATTAGACCATAGATCCTGTGCCTAATAGAGGAAAAAGTAGGCCCAAGTCTTTGTCACATAGGATTAGTAACATGACTTCCAAAGCACAATAAATAAAATTAGGAATTAATAAATGGGATAGAGTCAACCTAAATAGCTTCTTCTCCGCAAAAGAAACAATCAATGAGGTGAAGAGAGAGTCTACATTTTGAGAACAAATCTTTGCTGCACTCATGTCAGATAGAGCACTAATCTCCAGGATATACAAAGAACTCAAAAAACTTAACATCAAAACAACAAACAACCGAGTCAATAAATGGGCTAAGGAGCTGAATAGACACTTCTCAGAAGAAGATATACAACTGATCAACAAATATATGAAAAAAATTTCAACATCTCTAGCAATTAGAGAAATGCAAATCAAAACTACTCCAAGATTTCATCTCATGTCAGTCAGAATGGCAGCTATCAAAAATACAAACAACAATAAGTGTTGGCGAGGATGTAGGTGAAAAGGCACACTCATTCATTGCTGGTAGGACTATAAATTGGTGCAGCCAACGTGGAAAGCAGTATGGAGAATCCTTGGAAAACTTGTAATGGAACCATCATTTGATTCAGCTATCCCACTCCTCACTGGATACCCAAAAGATTTAAACTCAGCATACTGGGAAGAGAAGGGAGCATGGGGGCAGGAATGATGGTGGAATGAGATAGACATCATTACTCCAGGTACATGTATGACTGCACATATGGTGTGATGCTACATTGTGTACAATCAGAGAAATGAAAAATTGTGCTGCAATTGTGTACAATGAATCAAAATGCATTCTGCTGTCATATATACCTAATTAAAATAAATAAATACAGTTTTTAAAAATATAAAAAATAAAATAAAATATATGTCTTTTTAAAAAATAGAATTATAGTTGCTAAAGACCGGAAAAGTATGAAATGGAGAGATTTTACTCATTGTATATAGTGTTTCCATATAAGAAAATAAAGAAATTCTGAACATGGATGATTGTGATAGTTAAACACTAGTGCAAACATATTTTATATCATTGAAGTGTACAGTTAAAAATGTTTTAAGATGGTATATTTTACCTTATGTACATTTGCCACAATTTTATAAAGGTAAAGGGATGGAAAAATAAATACTTAGCAAACACTAACCAAATGAAAGCAGCAATGGGTATTTCAGTAGCAGACAAATTAGATTTTCACTGCAAAGAAGCTTTTTAAAAGAGCTATGGAGAGGGATGTTATAAAATTATTAAAGGGTTAACATGTCACCAAGAAGACATGACAATCCTAAATGTATGCGGCACCTAAAAATAAAGCAGAAAAATACACAAAGCAAAAGCTGAAAGAAATGTAATGAAAAGTAGACAAAATCCACAAACTTTCATATCCATTTCTCAATATAAACATTGATATAGAAAATCAGAAAATAAGTTGGACATGGGCACAAACCTGAAATCCTAGCAACTCAGGACACTGAGGCAGGAGAATGACAAGTTCCAGGGCAGCCTCAGCAGCTGAGTTAGACCCTATCACAAAATAAAATATAAAAATAACTGGGAATGGAGCTCAATCTCCTGGGTTAAATTCCAGTATAAAAATTTTTTAAAAGAAAAGGAAGGAAAATCAAAAAGTATATAATGGATTTTACAACAACATTATCATCAACGAATTAAACTACATTGACAGAATCCAGAATCCATAGTGGAGAACACATTCTTTTAGAGTACACATGATATTTGTAAAAACAAAACACATCTTAGTCATAAAGTAAAATAAAATAAAATAAAATAAATCTGAAGTCATACTGACCAAAGTGAAATTAGGCTTTAAGATCAATAACATAACATTAAGAGCAACATCTTTTACCACTTGAAAATTAAACAATGATCTTATAAATAATCCATTTATTAGGAAGGAAGTCTCAAGGGACATTAGAAAATGTTTTGAAATGGCAAAAATGTAAATAAAGCATCAATATTTGAAAGAGGTAGGAAACATAGTGCTTAGTTGAATATTTATGAATATTTATACAATTAGAGTTTATATTTGAAATGACACAAAATATTCAAGAATCTAAGCATCTAAAGTTATAGATCAATGAACTAGAAAAGACAAGTGAAACAAATTCAAAGCAAGCATAAGAGAGAAAGTAAGAAACTTGAGAGCAGAAGTCAATGAAACTGAAAATTGAAAATAATTAACAAATACAAATGTTGTTTCTTATAAAGTAGATGTACCTTGAAAAGTGATAAAGAAGGAGAAAATATAAATTATAACAATCAAGAATGAGAGAATATCACTATAGAATCTACAGACATTAGTAGGATAAAAAGAGATACTATTAACAACTAGGCGCATAAATTCTATAACTTAGATGAAAGAGACAAATTACTTAAAAAAACCAAACTACCAAAAGTCACCTGAGACTAAACAGGCAACTTAAATGGTGCTAAACTTATGAAAGGAGTTAGTTGAAAACATTCCAATTTCTGTAATTTTCAGGTTCATATAATTTTTCTAAAGATGTCCATCAAACACTTAAATGAGTCACAGCAATTCAAATTTAAACAATAATATCATTATAATGCCTCTGATAAATGAGAAACGCAAATATACATCTAACCAAACATGAATGAAATATAAATGTGGGTAACTGCCAAATGTTGGTGAAAAATCTTTCATTTCTAAACAAGAGATAATATATTCATGAATAAGAAGACTCAACACTATAAAGATACAAGTTTTCCCTGAATTGGTTTATAGATTAAATGTAATTTATAGATTAAAAATCCATGACTGGATTTTTAAAAATAGTCCTAGGCCATCAAATTATAAAATATAAAAGGAAAAGTAAAGAAACTAGAATAATCAAGGTAATTTTGAAGCAGAAAAACAAATTTGGAAGAATCACACCTCCTAATTTTAAGGCTTATTATACTAGAGTCAGAGTGTTATTTCCAGATGAATAAACAGATGGATCAAAAGAACAACCCAGAATCTACATAGACCCATCCAATTGCTGTAATAAAAAGTGCACAAAAAGAACAGGAAAAGGACAATTTTCTCAACAAATGTTTTTTGAGCAATTGAACACTGATATGCCAAAAAGAAAAAAAAAGATTCAATCAAAAAGGAACTTTGATCTGAATCTTAAATATTATAAAAATGTCACTCAAAATAGATTATAATTTAAGTATATAACTTAAAATTATAAACTTTTAGAAGACACATAGTAATAAAACTTCTTGACTGGCAGTGAATTTTTATACATGATCCCAAAAGTATGATCTATTAAAAAAATAAGTTAAATAAACTGGAATTCATCAAAACAAAAAAAAATAGCTCCTTTTTGGCAGAAGAAACAGTAGAATTAAAAGATAGACTATAGACTGGGAAAAATACTGTGTATTACATGGACCAGGGGTTATATTCAGAATATATGAAGATATCTCAAAATTCAATTAAAATAAAACAAACCATTGAATTAAAAAGTGGGCAAAAGACCTGAGAAGACACTTCATCAAAGTGTATATGCAACTAGGAAATAAATACTTAAAAATATGTTCAATATCCTTAGCCATTCTAGAAATGCCGCATATAACCACAAGGAGGTACCACTATATACCTATCATAATGGCTAAAATTTTAAAAGAATACTGACTACATTGAGTGCTGGAGAGGATGCAGATCAACAGAATTATGGAACTATTGCTGTTGGAAATGTAAGGCCACTCTGTAAAAATATGGCAATTTCTTATGAAGTTGAACATTATACAACTGGCCCTCTATATTCCACATGGCTTCCATATTCATGGATTTAACCAACTGTGGGTTGAAAATATCTACAAAATTTGCATCTTTTCTGGACACACACAGACTTTTTTCCTTGTCATGATTCCCTAAACAATACAGTATAACATCTATTTGCATTGCATTTACATTGTATTCATTATTATAAGTAATCCAGAGATAGTTTAAAGTATATAGGAGGATGTGCAAGTTATATGCAAATACTATGTAATTTTACATAAGGGTCTTGAACATGGATGCATTTGGTATCCTTAGGGGTCCTGGAACTAATTCCACATGGATACTGAAGAACAACTCTATTTGTCATATGGCACAAACATTCACACTCTAAGGTACGTACCCAAGCGAACTAACTGATGTTCATACAGAAAACTACATAGAAATTTTATGACAACTCTACTCATAAATTTAGTAGTTGAAAACAATTCACCTGCTCTTCATCTGGTGATGGGGTGAATGGCAGCACATTCATACAATGGAATACTACACAGCAATACTAAGAAATAAATCACTGATGAGCAAAATACCTGGAGTTGCTTTCAGAGACATCACACTGGGGAAAATCAACCTGTCTCAGAAAGTGGCATTTTGTATTATTCCATTTATGTGACATTTTCAGAAAGATAAGGCGACAGTGAAAGAGCATATATCAGTGTTTAGGACAAGTGTTTAGGAAAGAGAGTGTGATGTCAAGGAGATGGGGTGGATCTGTTCCATATTCTGATTATGGTGTTTATATGAATAAGTAACACATGTCAAATTTAAACGACACACCCATGAAATCTACTTTACTGCACTGTGTTTTAAAAGAACCTTATTTTATTTAAATTTTGGTACTGAGGATTAAACCCAGGGGCCCTTTACCATGGAGATACATCTCCAGACCTTTTTATATTTTATTTTGAGACAGGGACTAAGTTGCAGACTAAGTTGCTGCAGATGTCACTAAGATGCTGAGGCTGGCCTTGAACTTGCAATCCTCCTGCATCAACTCCCAAGTCACTGGGATTTCAGGTGTGTACTACTGCACCATACTTAACAGGTATTAATTGATCATGTACTATATAGTTGCCTCTTCCTCTGAAGAGTCCTTGGTCTAAAATCCTCCCAGAGGCCTGTGAAATGGGAAGACCACTATCATCATCAGCCTCTGAGTGGCTGAGTGGGTTACAAGAGGCCCCAGTTATTCTTCCCTTCCAGACCAATGATCGTGACCTTCCACCTCCCACACCAACCTCCTTGCTGAGGTTACAGGTGGTATTCAAGGAGCAGGTAATGTAGTCTGGAGGCTGGCTGGGATGTAAAGAAGATACATTTAACCTAATTAAGTAAAGAATTCTTAATTACGTGAAGGCTGAATTATGAACACATAGATGCCTGTCAGATCCCCACCAGGAAGTATAATGTAATTGAGAAAATTCTGCAGCAAAAACAGAGAAGACTGAGTTCAATTGGTGAGACCAATTTTTTTATACCATATTCTGGCTTTTTAAAAAAATTATTTATTTTTTAGTTGTAGATGGATACAACACAATGCCCTTTTACTTTTACGTGGTGCTGAGGATCGAACCTGGGTCCCGCCTGTGCTAGGCAAGTGCTCTACCGCTGAGCCACCATCCCAGCCCAAGTGAGACCAGGTTTGAGGTTCAAGTCTGCTTCAACTAATAAACTTATAACCTGCCCCCTGTGAGTCTCAGTCCCTCCCATTCTCCTCCATCAATCATAAAAACGGAATAACAATCCCATATGCATAGATTGCTGTGTTGTGAAGATTCAATTAGATAGGATAATTTATTGAAAGTATGCTACTACGGTCCTGGACCTATAGGGAGCACTCTGTTAGTAGTGTCAGCTTCTTGTCTCTTTGGAGAATACAATTAGGAGATACTATTTAATAATGCCTTAGTGTTACTTTATTTAATTATACTTGTTATTAAGAACATACATGTGATTAAGAGCTTCTCCAATTCATTCATTTTAATCACTTCTTGCAGTATTCATTCAAGAATAGTGTTTGATACCCAAGTTTCAAGTGGTATATTATTAGTGAAACTGTTCTCCTCAGACGAGGGTCAGGGTCCTCTCAGTGTCTGTGAGTGTGTCCCTTCAGGTCCTCCTCCCACACCTCTATGGGCTGGACTTGGACCCAGGGCCTCATGCATGCTAGGCAAGTGCCCTACCCCTGAATACAGCCTCAGCCATGGGATTTCCTCCACAACCCCTCACTCCCTGGCCTGTGATTTCCTGAGAAAAAGATCCTAGCAGAGCCAAGGTGGCACAATCCATTATGCTTATAATAAATGTGCTTAATATTTAATCTCAAATTGGGCTATTCTGAGATTTTCCAGTTGCGGGTGGTAGAGGGAGAAAGGGGGAAGAGACATCTACTAGAACCCCAGTCAGGTGCTGGGTGGGTTAATTCAATCAGCTGTAGAAGCGTGGGTCACTCTGCCCACATTGGTCCTAAGTCTATTTTCCTCTTTGGAACAATAGCTAATTGAGATTTTCTAAGTGATCAAAAATGTCCTTCCTTAGGCTTACATGGTAAGCCATTTAGCATGCCCCGCTAAGTATTTAACTGATGCCCTTGAGCTCAGGATTTCTCACTCAACTTAGAGTCCTCAGTTTCTTCCAAAGCCTTGTGCATTTTACCTGCTCAATACACGTTTTATTAGATGGATGAAACTCTTTATTTGCAGAGAAAAAGACTACTTGTGAGGTGGTAGGGCTATAATTTCTCTTCTGACCCACTGGAATCTGACATATGATCTATAGTTGCCAGTAAATAACCCGAACCAAGAAGTCATTCAGGTATTAGTGCTATGATTTATTTTATTTTTTAATTTAAAAAAATACTTCTTGTTTCTCTATCAGTTTAGCGGGTAGCTACATTCCCAGCAGCCTCCAGAGGACTAGATATAAGGGCATTGGCTGAGGATCTATCTGCCTCAGTCTCCCTGGGGAAAGCCCCATGATCATGGATTGGACTACAGGGAGGGCTTCTATGACACAATAATAGGGTGAAAGTTGAGTAGTGTTTAGTATTTGCAAATGCTGGGTGATATGTAGCATACCTGGAGACCACACAAGGAGATCAAGGAACAAGGGAGTGGGAGTGGAGGGAGGGCGGAGAGACTGGCCACAGAGACAGAGAAAAAGAATGGAAAGGGAGACAATAGACCAATACCTTTATTGAATCTTATTTTTATTCAAATAGGTTTCTCCATTGGGCACTTTAATTGATGGGTTTAAAGCAAGTAGTCATTAGTTCATGAAGTTGCAGTGCAATAGAGGGTTGGTTATTCCAGGTCTGGGGTGTTATGATTTAGATATGACGTTCTTCCAAAAGCTCATGTGTGAGATAATGCAAGAAAGTTGAGGTGAAATGATGGATGACGAGAGATTTAACCAAATCGGATGAATGAATGCACTGGTAGGGATTAACTGGGAGGTAACTGTAGGTGGGAAGGATGTGGCTGGAAGAGGTAGGTCATGGGGAGCATCTTTGGAGGATATACTTTGTTCCCGTGAATGGAGGCTTACTCTGCTTTATGGTGACATGTCCCCAGTTGCTTTCCTCTGCTGTACACTTCTGCCATGATATTCTGCCTCATTCGGATCCTAAGGAATGAAGTTGGCCATTTATGGACTGAGACCTTTGAAACCATGAGTGTATATAAAATTTTCTTCCTTTAACATTGTTCTTATCAAATCTTTTGGTCACAGCAGTGAAAAAGCTGACTAAAACAGGGGGCAAATATCTGAGTGATGTGTTTAAAACTTATGAAAACAGGAGTCCAGCTTCCCAGGCAGGAGAGATGCCTCTAATTTTTGTACTCTGGCCACCATCTGAAGCCATTTGGGTCACATATAGTATTATATACATGTGACTAGGTCTTTCTTCTGCTATGGATTTAAAATTTAGAACTGGATGCAAAGAACACATAGAGTTATAAGAACTCGCAACCTGTCATTTCTCTGAAATTCTCTAGAAGATTGTGGAAGAGCATATTTTCTTGCAGTTGCTGTGTTTATAAACTGAAAAATTCAAAGAAGAGACTCTTGGGTAGTTATGCTTCTATTTGTGCAGGTTATATTCTTTCATGAGACTGAGCATTCATTTATGTAATATTACCTTTGTATTTTCTCACCATAGCATTTAAGAGTGAAGAGTTTTCCATCTGTTTTTGTTAGAAGTCCCAATAAATTTTGCTCTAAATGAGAAACTCAGTATGATACAGAATAAGCCCTCTAAGTTATATTCCACTGGTTATAATAGTAAAACACAATGACTCTTACTACAGCCAATAAATTGCTTTTATTTGTGACAATGACAACTAGAATTCTTGTTGGCATAGAAGCCATTGGGTGTCTCATCCCTTTGTTATAAGTTTTGGGGAAGCATTTCTACTTCTTTCCTCTCCTATTCTGGACCCCTTCATAATTAATTAGTCTTTGTAGCAAATATTGACTTAAGACAATGTGATACAATGGTAAAAGCACACATTTAAATCTCAGTGGAGTCCAAGGGAGTGAGAGCTCCCATCCTTCAATATGTGCATGGTTTGGGACCAATGACTGCAGTTTCTCTGCTTCCATTTGAATGCCTATTGTTTCAAGGTCATGAAAATTAAAATATATAAAAGATAAGAAAACTTTAGCAGTTCTTCAAATATCAATGTTTTATTTTACCACCTAGAGGAAGAGCTCAGGGTGATGATCAGTTTTCAATTTCTTGTTTCTTACTCCAAGTACACTTTTCAATAATGCTCTGCAATAAATAACAAATTTTCATTGAGTATCTCTCCTCTATAATGATATCAATATTAAGCTTTACAGTGAACATTGCAGGAAAATTACTCCAGTGTAGACAGGGCATTGGTAGTGGGGGGTGTAAAAAGAAATACAGGTGGTCCTGATTGCAAAATAAAGAAGTAAAGCTGTCTTTATTCACATACGACATGATCTTGTATGTAGAAAAGCCTAAAGATTCCGCTAAAAATTCCACAGAACTAATAAACAAATTTGGAAAATTTGTAGGATAGAAGTTCAACATGCAAAACTCAATTGCATTTCTGATTTGCATTTCCCTGATTCTTGGTGATGTTGAGTATCTTTTCATGCACTTCTTGGCCCTTTGTATAATTGAACAAATGTCTATTCAAGCCTTTTGTCCATTTTTGAATTGTTTATTTATTCGCTGTGGATTTTCAGGGCTTCCATACACATTATAGATACTAATTCCTCATCAGATACATGGTTTGCAAAGTTTCCTCATGTATTGATATTGTTTTTGATTCAAATATCTTTCACAAAGTACAATTTGTCTACTTTTTATTTTGCCACTGTGTTTTTGTGTCATACCCAAGAAATCTTTGTTGAATATAATGTGAAGATTTTGTACTTTTTTTTTTTTTTGGTACCAGGGATTGAACCCAGGGGCACTCAACCACTGGGCCACATCCCTAGCCCTTTTTTGTATTTTATTTAGAGACAGGGTCTCACTGAATTGGTTAGTGCTTCGCCATTGCTGAATGGAGATCCTACTGCCTCAGCCTCCTGAATTGCTGGGATTAGAGGCGTGTGCCACTGCGCCTGGCTTGTACTGTTTTTTTGAAAAAAAGTTTTATACTTTTAAGTATTGCAATTAGTTCTCCAACCTACTTTAATTTTTGTATATGGTGTTAAGGAAGTATCCAACTTAATTTTTTTGCATGTGGATATTGTTTGGGACACCACTTTATAACCATTAAAATAAATATTTAAAAACAAAATCTCAGAAAATACAAAGTATTGGAGAGGATTTGAAGAAAAAAGAAGGGACCCTTGTGTTAGTGGGAATGTAAAATGATAAGTTTACTGTGTAAAAAATGTATGGTAGATTCTCAACAAAAAAAAAGGAAGCATAGAATTACCATATGATTTAGCAATTCTACTTCTGGGTATATGCAAAATGATTGAAAACAGAGTGTGAAAGAGGTATTTATTTTTGTATTCAAGTTCATTGAAGCATTATTCACAATAGCTAAAATATGAAAACAGATCAAATGTCCATTGATAGATGGACAAAGAAGAGAAATATGGTATGTTTATATGATGGGATATTATCCTGCCTTACAAAGGAAATTCCATCATATGCTAACATGGATAAATGTTGATGACACTATGCTAAAAAAATAAGCAAGTCACCAAAAGACAAATATACCATGATTTCATTTGTAGAAGGCACCTAGAATAGTTAAAATTATAGAGACAGATAGTGAAATGGTAGTTAGCAGGGGTCAGGGCAGGGGCAGTAACTGTTTAATGGGTATACATTTTCAGTTTTACAAGATGAAAATATACAAAAAATGAATGATAATAAGTAAAGGGCATCAGTGTAAATGTATTTCATGTCACTTTACTGTGCACTTAAATAATTATGATGGTAAATAATTATGATGGTAAAAATTAAATAATTTTTGTTATATATATTTCACCACAATAAACATTTGGAAAAAATCAATTTCATTTCTATGTACTAGTAATGGCAATCCAAAACTGAAATTAAGAATAAAATTTAATTTCCTACAACCTGAAAAAAGAATAAAATACTTAATATTGGATTAAACGAAAGAAATTCAGGACTTATACATTAAAAATTACACTGTTGAAAGCAATGAAAGAAAATATACATATGTGGAAAGATATCTCATGTTAATGGATCAGAACAACTTAATATAGTTTAGGTGGCAATACTTCCCAAAGTGTTCTATAAAACCAATTCAATGCTTATTAAAATTCCTATTAAATTTTCTGCCTATTAAAATTTTTACTTTTTGTTTTCTCTTCCTTGTTTTATTTTGCAAAAGTTGATGAGGTGATATTAAAATTCATATGAATTATAAGGACACAGAATAGCCAAAAAAATCTTGAAAAAGAACAGAAAGGATGCCTCTCAATTTAAAAATTTACTGCCAAACTATGATCATCAAAGCAGTGTGGAATGGCATACGGCTAAACATATAGATCTACAAAATATACTGAGAGGTCAGAAATAAAACATTACATTTATGGTCAACTGATTTTTGACAAGGATGCTAACAATTTAATGTGGGAAAATAATAGGGTTTATAACAAATGATCCTGGGATAATTTGATATCTACATTGAAAGAATGAAGTTAGACTGCTTCACATTGTACTCAAAAAATTAACTCAAAGTGGATCAGAAAGTCAAGTAAAAGAGGTAAAACTATAAAACTTGGGGGAGAAGACAACCTACAGAGTGGGAGAAAATACCTTTATATTTCATCTTATAAGAGGTTGATATTCAGAACGTATAAAGAACATATACAATTCAATAACCAAAAAGGCAAAAACACTCAATTTAAAAATCAACAAAGAAATTGACGTTTCTTCAAAGAAGATACATAATGGCAAGCAGGCATGTGAAAAGACGCTCACAGTTATTGTTTATCAAGGAAATGTCAATCAAAACCACAGTAAGGAACCACTTCCCACACACTAGTGTGATTATTATCTCCAGCTAGCCGGGCTGGCCACCTGAGCTGGGTTCACAAGAGCTGGCTACATCAATAACTAAGGAAATAGCGAAGGAAGCACACAAACACACAGAAATACCTTTACTTGCAGGAATCAGGGATGGCTCTCCACCTTAAGGGTCTATTGGAAAGAGAGCAAGTGAGCACACCTGAAACCCTATTAGGAAGACACTCTAGAAAGTTCCACCCAAAGGAGGCAAGGGATTGGAATTCAGGGGGGTGTAGCCAAGTCTCTCTGGGTGATGTCACTCCCAGAGTTTCATTCCCCTGCCCAGGGTGAGACTCACCTACTTTGCATGCAGCAGAAGCCATTTCCATACCTCCATCGCTCAAGGCCCAGGGTACATACTCATCTCCTATGAGGCAGATCCCGACAGATGATAATTTTTTAAAAAATGGAAAATAACAAGTACTTGAAAGTATGAAGAGAAATAGTAACTTTTGTACATTTCTGATAATAATGTAAAAGGGTGCAGCCCCTGTGGAAAACACTTGGGCAGTTCTCAGAAAGGTAAAGATGGAGTTGCCCATATGACCCAGAAATTCCACTGCAAGGTCCTTACCCCACATAAATGAGAAATTTTTACATTTAAAAAAAAAACCTGTTCATGAATTCCCTGTGGCAGCTTTATTCATCATAGCCAGAAAGTGGAAGCAACTCAAATGTACATCAACTGATGGATAAATATATTTTGGTTTATACACATAATGGAATATTAATCAGTCATAAAAAGCAATGAAGTTCTGTTTACTCTTAAGTTTTTTTTTGTGGTGCAGGAGTGTTCTACCATTGAGCAACATCCCCAGACCTTTTTATTTATTTATTTTTCATTTTGAGACAAGGTATAGCTAAGTTGTAAGACTGGCCACAAACTTGTGGTCCTTCTGCCTCAGCCTCCAGAATTGCTAGACTTACAGGTTTGTGTCACCATGCTCAGAAAAAGGAATGAAGTTCTACTACATGCTACAACATGCATCAACCTTCCAAACATGCTGAATGAATGAAGGCAGTCACAAAGGACTGCATATTGTATGATTCTATTTTTATGAAATGTCCAGAATCAGGAAATCCACAGAGCCAGAAAGTAGGCTAATGTTTGCCTAGGGCTGGGGAGGGTTTGCTGGAGGAAAGGGAAGTAATTACTGATATGGGTTTTTCCTGGAGCAGGGGGGTTATAAATATGCTCTAAAATAGATGGAGATCAAGGCTGAACCACTCTGAGAGTATACTAAAATCAGCTGACTTGCATGCTTGAAGTTGGCAAGGTTTATCACATGCAAGTTATATCTCTTTAAAGCTGTTCAAACAAACCAAAAAAAAAAAAAAGAAAAAGAATAGGGGACTAAGGAGTAGATGGACAGGCCCCTAAGATCTCATTTTCCAGACCATGCCTTTCTGTGCCAATCTTTAGACTTCTGGTTGACCTGCAATGATCATTCTTCTCTGCTTTCTTGCTATTTCAACAAATGGCTATGTGAGCAAAATCAAAGAATGCCCTTCTTATGAAGCACAGCCATCGGTTGGCATTTCATTTCAGGACGTGTCTGCAAAGCCATTAATTAAATCTGCCTTGTGTCTTCCAGGAGTCCCCCCTGGCTACCCAGAAGCTGCCCTTCACTGATTCCCAACTCCCTCAAGTGCCTTTCTTAATGTCTCCTCTTCTCTCTTTGGCACACCCCCAGCCAAGCTCATTGGGGTCAGTGTTTAGTTTTCAGTCTTTATATTTAGTAGCTAAGACATTTATTAAATTTTAACAAATCCCTGAGTGACAAAATTTGGAACTTTACTGATGAGGGTATAAATTTAAATACACAAGCTTTAGGAGTAGGCAGGATGATTTTTCTTCCTAATGAAACATGTTGGATATTAGAAAAGACATGTTAATTTTGTGCTTTAACTTGTGTCTATTTTAGTCAATTTTGCAAAGGAAAATTGAGTGAGGTTACGTTACTCAAGAATTCTGAGTTTTCTAGGTTATGTTCAGGTTTACTGTAATTCGTTGCTTTATTATGGCATCATTTTTATTTTATAGACAATATTATTTATGGATAGACACACAACCTACTAAAGACTTTGAAAGTTTTTAGCTACTTTTTTGTAGACAGAGCATATCTTTGGTGCATGGTCTCATTTAGTTATTTAATTGCAGCCCTTTCCAGTTTTAAGCCTTCTACTAAATGGCTTATAGATGTTTCTCAAGTATTATTTTATTAAAAATCGTGTATATATATATTATATAGAGAATATAAATGTGTGTATGTATATATTACATGCATATGCACATTTGCACTGGAATTCTGAAAGCCACACACATGCGTTGTCCCTTTCCATCCTGAGCAGTGGCAGAGGTTGAGCTGAGTCTCATGCCTGGACCTCCCTTCCTCCCCACTTTCCTCTGTTAGTCCTGCAGCCTGGCTGTCCCCTCAGCACCACCTGCTCCATACCTTCATGACTGAACTATTCACTCTAACTTTGAGTGTCCCCTAGGCTTTCCCAGTGTCACTGAGGTTAGGCCTTTGAGGGTGAAGGACTCTGAACTTGGGAACAGTATAACAGGAGGTCCTTTGGAGGAGAGTGACCAGGTGTGCATAGTGGGTGCGAGCCATGCCTCTCTCCTTTCTGTTGCTTGGGCTGAATCTACACCTTCTCTCTCTGACTGCAGAGTGATTCCTTCTCCAATATTATAAAGAGATCACACTGAAATCTCAAGTATTTTCTTCTCCACCCACAGCTCTGACAATACTCTCTCTGCTGCTCTTCCCAGGACATGACAAAGTGGGTTCAAACTGAACTCAAGGCATTGACGTTTCCGCCCACACAGGCCTTGACTGTGTCTTCATCTTCCTGTAGAAGGCGACTGACTCCTTCCTTGTTCAGGGTCTGTTTCAGAAAAGTCATGCTACTCACAAAAGAGTCTGGAGCTTCCAGCCTGCTCCTGCTCTGGTATCCTTGATTTGAGCAGTCCTATGTATCACACTGAGCCCTTGCTCAGTTTTGACTGAGCCCGTGAAGCAGGAGTTTGGGGATGTGCAAGTTTGCATTGAGACCCGCAAGCCCTTTTGGTGGCTGGGTGCCCTTCCATGCTCTTCACCAAGCCTGAATTCTGAAGGGTACATGTGGGTTTCTGGGCTGCTGTCACTCTCCAGATGACCTTGGGGAGTCCCAGACCTTCTCTGAGATGTTCCATCACCTATAAGTGGAGCACACTCTCCTGTGCTGTCCAAAGTGGGTGCTAATAGACACACAACTGATACTGGGTGCAGGCACTGACTACTTCCTGTACTTAGGGATGGCTCTTAGGCAAGGGGAAGGGGCCCCCATGTTCTCCTTCATTGGTACTTACAGGGTCAGTATAGCTTGAGAAAGTGGGGCTACCTAAAGGGACTCTTCCTATAAATCATGGTGACACATTGCAGTTTATGTCGTGTACTGTTTATTTTTTTTCTTAACAAATAATCCATTTATAAAATCGATCTAGGAGTCAACAGAGGAGAAAAATAAAAAGAAATAGCTTCTCACAAAAGCTGCGCCAAAGATCATTGTTGAGAGGACTTTGTTCAACTGTTTTCCTTTTTTATTTTTATTTTTTTTTTCAGAGAACAAGAAGCCCCATCATCAATTAGAAAGGCTTGGGTCTGGTTCCAGCTCTGCCTGTCTTGCTGCCATCTGAAATGAACAAGTAGAATAGAAAATGGGCAATTCTGACTACTCCAGAATTCCAAGTTCTGGGTCACAGGGTACAGGAAATGACCAAAGGCCTCAATTTCAGATCTCAGTCCCCAAGGACTGATTGAACTCCTCTTATGCCCAGGCTCCCCGAGCATGTCTATGGACCCATGGCTGCCTTTTCAGAGAGCCTCCAGAAGAGGGAAGTGCCCAGCCAGGGATGCACATGTGTACAGCATGATGGGTGCCTGATACAGGTAAGAGGATCCAAGAGGAAGTTCATGGCCTCAGAGGGGATAGGGAGGAGTATGGAGGCACTGGCACACAGATAAGGATGAGGGGATGTTGCTTCAAGTGCACTTGAGAAGAGAGCACCAGGTGGGAGCAAGGGGAGCTCCGGAGGAAGGGCACATGATGTGGCACTGTGGGTTCCTGCACTTGACCTTTTGTCTAGAATCCTGGAAGGTCTTTGGCTCCAACAAGCTCTCTTATGAGCAACAGGGGGCTGTGTATTACTTGGAGGGAAGAAGGGGGACGACATGTTTCTTTAGGTCATCTGGGGAAAATCAAGGCATATGATCTTAGCCTTTAACAGCTAAAGTCTAGAAGGTTTAAGTGATTTTTTTCCAAAGTCATGCAGTTCCCAAGTAGTAAAGAGAATCCTTATGCCCTAGTGTTCTGATTACTGATGCTAAGCAATACTGAAGTTGCTGCCCTTAGGTGTGGGGTGTGTGATTCTGCCTGGGTCTCTGTGGAACGCCATTCCTAGAGCCAGGTGTCAGCCAATCAGCAGGCTTTTGCTGGCTGTATAACTTCTATTTGAAACTTGTATGGTAGGCATAAGAGTCTAATGGGGAGCCTAATTAGGAGCCTAATTAGGAGCCTAATTAGGAGCCTAAGGATGGGAGAAATGGCTCCTAAACTCAGGAGGACAGAAGACAGGAGATATCCTTTATTTATCTCTTCAACAAGGTTTTTTCTAAGCTCTTCTCATGTGTAGGAGCCTGGGTGAGACTAAGGGGGCAACTTGGGAAGTAGAGCAACTGGGGTCCCTCCCTTAATGCTTCATGCCAAATAAGGGGGAGTCACAGGAAGCAAAGATAGGGACTCTGGGGTCTCATCAAGAAAGCCCCACAACCCAGCACTGGAACCAGTGTGGCAGCAGCTAAAACGGGCTTGAGGATGAGTTCCAAAGAGGATACCTAGCCAAGCAGCAGGTGGATTGAGTTTGCTTTAGGGAAAGTGAGAAATAGGACCAAGTTTAACATGACTTATGGGTAAGAAGGCCAGGGCTGACCAGATCTGGTGTGTAGGCAGGTGCAAGGCAGACCAGGGAAACATGAAAAGAAGGAGCTCCGGCCTCTAGGAGGCAGAACCAGCTTCCAGAGGTAGATCTTTACAGGAAAATTCACTGGCAGTCACTCTCCCTATAAGTAGGATAAATCTATGATTTTTCACCCAAAACAAGTCCTTGGGTCTGCAACAGGGCAATGAGCAGGCCTGGTGCTTGAGGCAGGTGGGAACCTCTATGGGTACTTGCACCAGTGACCTGCTGGGCAGGATTAGCCAGGTTTCTTACTTCTTTGGGCCACAGATTGAATTCTGGTCCTCTTTGCACCTGAGGAGATTGCTGCTGCTCACATCCAGCCGTATAAAACCATCTATGAGAGTGTGCATGCCTGATATATTTCCTCCATGCTGGAATTTTTCTCATAACACTCTTCCCACTTCCAGTAACCATTTGCTGCCTGGAGAGTATCTATTCTACCTTTTCTGATTCAACTTAAAGGCACCTATGAAAACTTGCTTGGGCACAGTTGCCAAACCTGCCCCCAAGTCAGAATGTCCTGCCTCTGTGTCCTGTGTGTCTCTACATTCCCACTGGGTCATCTTCTGGCCTTCCCCAAAAGTCTCTTGCAGGTTAAGATGCTGTCTTCTTCCTACTGGATCTCTCTACTCATTCCTATTGGGTGGGTGAAGACATGGAGATTTCCTCCTGTAGCACCTCAGTGAAAAAGTACCAGGCCAGTGGTGAGAAGAATTCAAGTGGAATCAGCCCAGTCATTCGTGGAAGTCAGAACTGTGTCATTTGGCATTTATATCTAGCTCATGGCATGGCACAGAGTAGATGCTCTCAATCCATCACTATTGAATAAAATGAGAGAATGAGAGAGCAGGAATCCCAGCCTCATCCCCACTTCCCATGGTTCTCTTCCCATGGAAGAGAACTGGAAGGCTGGAGAATGTGTGCTTCTTTGGGAACGATTTACCCTTTAAACAAGTGGAGCTTCGCTGGGTCCTAGAAACACAGCAGGTTCATCATTTTGTTCTGGCTGATGCTTTCCGCCTTTAGAAGGATGCAGAATATTGATGCCCTTCTGGATCAAAGTTAGAAAATTCGGAGAAGTATGTGCATACTCGTGTTGGTTTTGCACAAGGTGGTCCTCCCCAGCAGGGAAAGAGGCTGTAGATTCTGCAGGGTCACAGCGCCACTGCCTGCAGGGAGAGGAGGACCCTGCATCAGTGCTGCTCAGCCTCAGCTCCAGGGCTTTCCTCTCAGGCTTTCAAGAGCTCTCCTGGCTATTAAAACTGCAAACCTGGGATAACATTAAAAATGTTAATGTGCTGTAAAACTTTCTAACGTGTGAGAATCTCACCTGCAAAGAGGAGGAGATGAGCCTATAATGGCTAGCTTTTCATCTTCTCGATGGATTTTATTACAGCAGTAACAAGAGCAATTCCACTTAAAAGACTCTTGTCAGGTAACAGTTACAGTAGATTATAACTCGGGATGAGAAACAATCTCTATCCCATACAAATTTGGAATGACCAAAAGGAAAAAAAAAATATGAGCACCAAGAAATACATTTGACTGGCAATTACCAATGAAACTTTAAGAGAGGCGAAGTTGGGATGAACTGGGGGAGGGGGTGAGCTAATTAAAGGCAAATCACATTGCTCTGTAAGTCATTCCTCAGTAGGGCACAAAATGGACCCTCAGAAGGAGGCCAGCAATTCAATTTCATCACTCAAAGATTGCATCCAGGACACGGCATCTGTAAGACCTACTATAAAAGCAAAATTGTCACTGGCAACTTGAAGTAGCCAGCACAGCATTCTTACCTTGGAAGGAGGAAAAAGGATTTTACTCATAGGCAAGTGATCCTGTGGAGGTGTCTCAGCAGGAGAGATGGGAGAGATGTATTATTCTCCTGGTCTTTCTGTTCTCTGGCTATGTCAACTGTGTTCTCTGTGACATGCCAGAGCCTCTCTTGATATAGCAATCAAAGATCAGTGTCAGCAGCCTGCAGCTTGAATTCAGCCAAGGACTGGTTTTATCTCTTACCTGCCTGGATTGCCAGGGATGGAAAGACTGGTTTTATGTACTGAGCAGTGAGCAGGAGCAAAGGCTATATTTAGTGGCAGATTTGCATGTGAGAGCCATTAATGAGAGGCATTCAAATAACCTGGGTGGAGTCTTTGGGGTTAAGGTCATCTCTCAAAGCATCTCTCTTTCTCTAGTAATGCTTGTCAGAATCTGACCCCAGTTCCAGGATTACTGTACTGGGAGACTGACTGTAACCAGCATCTAAGTCGGTGTCTGGCTTAGATAAGTACAGTACTCCAACTGTGCAATGTGTCCTCTGGGTAATTCTTATACCTCCTCTGGTTTAAATAACAGAAAGAAACCCCTGAGTACCATTGTCAAAGGGAAGCCAAATCACAGAATGATATGTTATAAAGAAATTAACCTAGATATTAAATCCAGTCCAAATTTACCATCAGCAACCCAACTTGAAAATATCATTCACCTCTGAGCATTAGTTAAGGAAGGAAATCAATCCTGGTGCAGTGGGGGTCTCTATATAATCAAAGCTACTATGAAGCATTCTTTTATTATTTTGAAGTATTTGACATAGGAACATGTGCAATGAAGCAATCATGCATCTGTTTAATAATCATGATCAAGATGTTAAAATAATGTTTGCAAATACTTTATAATAATAGCTGACGTTAAAAGGTAGTATTCAACATTGTATATACAACCTTATTTTAAATAAGGTTGAAAAATAAGTGAAAACTATATAATAAAAAAGTTCGAGAGAAAACAGAATATTTTCAAATAAACCTTTTAACACTTTAGAACAGTTTTCGATTCACAATTTTCAGTGACATTAGAGTTCCCATATACTTTTCACAAGGTTTCTCTAATTGTTAGCATGTTGCGTTATTATGACACATTACTCATAGCTGGCGAATCTGCATGTAGTATGGTTTGGATGTGAATTGTCCCTAGCAAAGCTCATGCTCAGGTTTAATTACCCAGTGCAGCAGAGTTGGGTGGTAGGGCCACTGAGTGGTGTTTGAGTCAGGAAGGGATTGATAAAGTTCCCAAGAGGACGGGTTAGTTATTATGAGAGCAGGTTGTTATTAAAAAAAAAAAAAAAGCTGGTCTCCTTTTCTTTTCCTCTTGTTATGCATACACACTTGTCCTTCTGATCTTCCCTCATGCATGGAGAAACCCAAGGCCCCCACCAGAAGCAGATGCAGCCCCTTGATCCCAGCCTCCAGAACTGTGAGCTAAGTAAACTTATCTTTATAAATGACCTGATCACAGGTTTTCTGTTAGAGCAACAGAAAATGGACTAAAACATATTGGATTTTAAACAAAGAACATGATTCAAAATCTCTTGTAGCAGTGCAATCTGATTTATTTCTGTGTGAAATCCATGAATGTGACTCTCACTGCTCCCTCCTGTGTACTCAGGTGTCCCATTATGGAGTGGCTATTCGTCCTGCAGATATGCAGGGGATGCATCTTGGTAGCCCCAGGCCATTCTAGAAACACAAGGATTATTTAGCATTCGGGGACCAATGAGATAAATGTGGGCTCATTACAAAGAATTTTCATAGGTTCCTATGGGTTGGTATTGGGGTGGACAGACAGGTTTTCTTTCCCATTTTTACCAGGTTGCTTCCAGGTCCTGGGAGGACTTCTTTGCCCTCGCAGGACACAAATGAGAACATGGCCTCAGCCTGGTTGGCTCAGCTGTCCTTCTTTCTTTTGGCCCATATTCAAGATGATCATCAGAATGACAACTGCTGCTTCATCTGCTTCATGGTAGGGCAGCAATACATGAGTGCAGAAATGCCCAGGGGCCAATTTTAAGGGATTTTGAGTTGTGACAGATGAGTCCTAAGCCAGTGGTCTAATGAAATTTATGTTGCACCTAAAATTTAGTCATAAGACTAGGGAATAAGATAGTCTCTGGTCCCCCCTACCTCTGTTACACTCCTCAAAATCTTTGAGTCGTTAGCATGTTCATGGCATTCTATACCAGGATGCCCTTTAAAGGTAAACCAGATATGGCATTTCCCCTTACATTTAACTATTTAGAATTTATTTATTTCCCCTTACATTTAATCAAATGCGTAAAAGTCCCACTTTCCTGGTGGAGATATATCTTAAAAGTGATATATTTGGTATCTGTCCCATGGACACGCCCCAGACCAAGACCAAAAGGCCCAAGGACCCTCTCTCCTACTATAGATCATCTAGGAGGTGGAAGGGATTTCTTCAAAGTAATTCCAATTTATAAGCCAAGTATTATAATCAGGAAAACTGATTTACCAAACCACGTCTCGCCTATGCATTCATGGGATTTCCGGAAGCCAAAGGTAGTTTGTTTCCAGACCTGATTCCTGGCTGGATGAGGGAAGCCTGACAGTCCTGAAGGCTTGGAGTGAACCTTGCATTGTGTTCCCAGCATCACACATGGAGGGGGAAATCTCACTCAGTGCTGAGTCAAGGGTGTGCAGAGAGAGCTCTGAATTGGAGCCCCACCAGGAAGGCCTATTGGAGACTTGAGCCCTCACACAATGAACAGGGAAGAGAGATGTGTAGACTCTGTGTTCAATGAGGGTTTGGGGAGCTGAATAGAAAAGAAAGTGAAATAATCAGAAACGAGAGAGATTGTATGTGACAGAAAGATGAAGATGTTTTGCATGGAAGTGTTAAGGGTCATTAAAAGTCAATGGTCAGAGGGGAATAAAATTTAACATGCTCATCAGAGTAACAATGCTGATCCCTTGGCAGCAGCGTCAATGCCCTGAGTTCCTTAGCTAACCCAGGCTCTGTGTTAGTGCATTATTTAGTTGAATAATCAGAGCTAATAAGTGATTCAGTAATTATAATCTGTTTATTGTTGAAGCTGAAGGTTAAGCACGCAGAGAGGAAGATTGACTTCCTCAAAGCTGTCTTCCTTCATTCAAAGCCCCAGCAACTGAACCCTGCACTCATCCATCCATGTGTCCATCCAACCACCCACTAATCTACTCATCCATCCATCATCCATCCATCCATCCATCCATCCATCTATCCAACCATTCATTTGTTTTTGTGGAAGGTTAGTGGAGCTAGCGGATGAGTTGAGCATTGGGTATTTCAGAGCAACATCTAGGAGACTCTGCTGAGCCTACAGGACCATGACATGGGAAGAGTTTAAATAAAGGAGAACATATTTCTTGAGACATGTAGAAGTGATGACAGGAGATGGATAAAGGGTTTTTTTAAAAAATTTCCTTTTATCCACAGAGTGACTTTAAAATCAGATTTTTTTTTACCTCACTCAATTAAATAATATTGCAGGAAAAAAATGGATAAAAGAAATGTCCCCTTTCTCTCTCGGTTCTAAGATCCAGTGCTTTATTCTAAGAGTGATCATTTCAGAACATTTCCATGCGGAAGAGGTGCTGAGGGAGTTGTTTTTGATGTTCCAGTTCTTATTTTTGGTAAAGGTTAAGATGGTTTAGAATTTCTCACAATGGAGTAATCTAATGAACCAAATAATTTTTAGCTCTCATAAAACGGTGTCACTTTTCAAATGGCCATATAAAATTGTTTTAAAAATTCAGTTTTAAAAGAATGTAACCTAGCATGACAAGCTTTATTCCAGAAGAACTTTTTTTTTCCCTCGTAGCCAACTTATAAACTTCCATGGCAGTTATACCCAATAAAACTGCCAACAGACCTTAACTATAGTGACACAAATGTTGTCACTGTAATAAAGGGGATGAGAGTATCATCAGACCTGCCTGTTTACATATACTTTGATGTCCTCAGTGTATGAGAGGATACAGAGCCGATTATATTCATGGAGTCTTAAGAGCTATAAAAACATTGACAAATATATAGCTGTGTACAGAGTACCTCCAATGAAATATTTTCACTCTGCAATTCAGTCCTGGCTGATGACAGAAAGCTCAGGGCACGCCAAACCTTTGCATTATTTATGATTGATGTTTCTGCTCTTATAAAGTGTGAGCAATGTTAGGAGGCATCTGAGTGGAAAACGGATCATTTTGTTATTTGATGCCTTCGTTACATGGTCTTCTTCATGTCGTTGATCTGTGATATTTCATGCTATTAAGACCATTTTTTTTTATGTTGAAAACTTTGCTGTAGAGTCAGAGAGTGATCTCATTAAACATCATGGAGTCGAGTTCATTAAGAAGGGGTCAAGCATTTCACCAGTCATCCCAACAACTTCTCTGTGCTGGATTTTCAGATTCCATATAGAATTTCATTCCTCCATGATGGTAAACCAGGCAGACATACCTGGGGTCCAATAGAAAAGTTGGGCAGTGAGTTGGAAAGAAAATCATGAGTAGATAAAATTATAGGGCCTTCTATCATGGCAAGAAGAATTTGCTCATGGGGCTGGAAAAGGCTGATATATTCTGAAGGCTTCCAGATAAGGAAAAAGTTCTGCTTACTCAACATAAAGAGCACAGCTGAAGAAAGACTTCACTCTAACCAAGTGGGGTCGGTAGGAGCATACCCAGGACTCTGAGTCTGCATCTTCCCTGGAACACAGGAAAGCATTTGGGTCATTTTGATGAGGAGAATATCAGGGCAGGGATCCCTCTGTGGCACGCCAGGGTGGGTGCTCAGGACAGATCTTGGCAAAAGAAAGAGGATGATGAGGGTCAGTCCTAATGGGTGCTGTTCAGGAAACATGGCTGAACCATCCATATTGCTCTTTGGTAAGTGCTGCCTCCCTCCACAGTGTAGTAACTGAAGATGTTCCACTCCAGGAGAAGTTAAGCACATACCACTGTCATGTCAGTTGACCTTCCTGGCCTCAATGCTAGGAAGAGTAAAGACTGTATTTCACATCAGCTTGCTGATGTGGCACTTAGCAAAGTGTCTGTCGTAGAGTAAGTGTTCGTCAAATACTAGTTTTCTAAATAATAAAATATTTAATGCAATGCTCCATTACTTTTTCGTTTACCCTAAGCTCCCTAAAGCTTTTTAATGTGGCCTTTTTCCTAACATATCATCTAGCACATAGTTACATTTATATGTACATGAATAGGTACATTTGAAGTTAATGGGACCTAAACTGCTTCCCAGTGCATATTAAGCTCCTTAAAGGTAAGGGCTGTTACTTCTCTGTATTTGGCCCATCACCTAGCATAGTGCCCCAAATATAAGACCTTTGTAAATATGGATGGGATGAAGGGAAAACAATAAGTTCATATTTTGCATTGACCTTTTAACCTAGGCAATGTCTAAGAATACAACCTTTTTTTGGGTGAGAGTTTGAAATAGGACCTTGGGGGAACGAGCTGTTTAAGGAAATTTTAGTAGAGCTTCTAAAATAAAAATGGGAAGACTTCAGGAATAATTTTTAATGATATCCTAGCTTAGCACTGAGAAGCCCCTCCTGTTTCTGTCTCAAAGCATTTTATGACAGAGTATCACCAGTAGAGTTTTATGCTTTTGAAAATATTAGCACCACCATGGTGCATCTGATGAAAAATGAACGAATGAGAAGTAAAAGCCCAGGATACAGAGCTGGCACCCCTGGGTGGCCAGCCTAGCTTGTGATCTTGAGCAAATTCCTCAGCTCTGAGATCCTCAGAGTTTCTGTCCTGAGATATAAGATGCCATATTTACTTTGCCTGTTAATGAGTGAATATCAGAAGTAACTTAAATTTAGTCTTTCATAAGCAGTAGATATTCAGTGATTTATTACCAATTTTTTTTTAAATTTTGGCTCTGCAAAATTTTTATTGGTAGTAAACTATTTCTTTAGTAATTTATAGAAATGACATGAAAATTTTATCATTCCAAAATTTTGAAACACGATGGCAATGTGAAAATCATTCTGTTCCACTCTAAATTCCTAGCACAAATTTATCCACCAAATATCTTGATTGGTATTAAACACAAGCTACTGTCTATCTGTTCCCGTAAGATCATTCTTCACCTTTCTACACATGGCTTTCATCATCTACAACAACTTGGAGATCCCTTTACCTCCTGCTTCATGATAGATGTGTGGTATTCTGCAGCAGGGAAGTGTCAAGATCATTTACTGCTCTCTGATCTGGATGGGTTTATAGCTTGCTTGTCCCATGTTACAGCAAACATCCTCCAACATGTTGCTCTAGCCCCGAGGAGAGCAGTTCTCTGGGAGATACAGCAGTGTCTCTATTTCACTATAGCCTCACAAGGCAACCTTCTCCTGGGCCTTTTCTTTTGTCTTAATCCACTTGAACATCTCAGCTCTGCACACATACTGTTCTTTATAAATAATGGGGATCAGCTGACCCAAATGTTGATTCTAGCTGAATAATTCCTATACTTCTCCAGTCCTATGAGTTTGGAAAAATGTATAATGACGTGTACCCATTGTGGTTCCATTTATTTATATAGTATTTAGCAGTGCTGGGATTGAACCCAGGGCCTTGGTACAAGTACACAAGCACTGTACCTCTGAACTATACTCCCAGATCCTAGTTATTTTTTAAATGACTTAAGCTCTGTAGGGAATGAGAAATAAACTGATATATTTTTTATAGAGACACAGCAATATCTTTTTCTTGATTCTGCTCCTGACTATGAGGAGCACTGGAAACAAAGTTTGAAATATTTCTCTAAAGGAGAACCCTGGGAAGCTCAATGGTGGGATGACCTTCCTTATAAGAGTCCGTTTGAGCCAGGTGCAGTGGCACACGCCAGTAATCCCAGCGGATCAGGAGACTGAGACAGGAGGATTTCGAGTTCAAAGCCAGACTCAGTAATGGAGAGGCATTAAGCAACTCAGTGAGACCCTGTCTCTAAATAAGATACAAAAAAAAGAGGGCTGGGGATGAGAATCAGTGGCTCAGTTGTTGAGTGCCCCTGTGTTCAATCCCTGGTACCCCCTCAAAAAAGAAAAGAGTCCATCTGAGTTTGTCCAGGAGCCCATGTAAGCAGTGCTGAGGACACGAGTTGTGTCCTCTGCCTTGGACAACTTGGCTATTTTAGAAATCAAATGCAATAGACTTGATCTTCTCTTCCTAGATTTCATCCTAGATTTGAGGTATACTAGAAAAGCAGGTGAAGAGCATTTCAAATTAAGGGAACTGGGTGTGTATATGTATCTATGTCAGTGTATGGGAATGTGTGCACAGACATATTTGTGTGCTTATGTGCAGATGTATGTGCATGTGCATTGAGTATAGGTGTGAACATATATATGTACGTGGGTACATGTGTCTATATGTGTATGCATGTGCATATGTGCATGTGGGTGCATGTTCATTTGTATGTGTATTTATATGTATGTGGGTGTGTGTATTTGCATGTTTATGCTCTTGTATGTGTAGGTGTGTCTTTGTGTGTGCTTGTGTATCTGTCAGTGTGTTAGGCTGACACATCACCTGATGCCCCTTATTGTAGAGGTCAGTTTCACCATGAAAGCTAACAGCAGATGAATAGTATCAAGTAGATTCCCTGGGAGAGAGATGAGGGGTCCAAGACAGATGCTGGGCCTGAGGGAGCCAGACTAGAGGAGGAACACCCAGCTCTCAGGGATCAGGAGGCAACTCAGGTCCTCCTGTCACTGGAACAGTGAAGCGAGCCTCCTACTTGAGCCTCCCTGGGAGCAATGAAGCTATAAGATGACCTAGGAGATGGAACCGCGTGACACCATACATACTTTGTACACCATCAAGTACCATATAACATGACTATTAGTCAAATTCATATGTAAGGCAGAGGGTCAGGGGTTGAAGTCAGGGCAGGGTGGGAGGAGAGTGGAATGGAGTTAAGCAAAGGCTTAAGGTGGAATCTGGGACTCTACTTCCATGTGTAACTAAAAAAGACAAATAAAAATTGGGGGGAAAATAGAACCTGGTTCCAGACCCAGAAGATTCCAGGGACTGTGTCTGTGTGGCCAGTTCTGCTCAACTGGACTCAGCCAGCATGCCCACCCTGCAGGCAGAGAGATGAGCAAGGGTAGTATGGGAAATGCAGAGGAAAATAGCATCTATGTGCAGGAAAAAAAGGGAGGCTGAGGACAAGCACAAATCCAGTTGGGTTGTGAGGCCTGTGCAGAGGTGTCTGTGCCAACACTGGGCATTAACGGGCCACTAGAAGTGAACCCCTGGGCCGACTGAGAGCAGAAGGGAACTCTGGACAGACTGCAAACAGGACAACAGCTTGGTGTGTGGTGAGGAGGTGGGCCAGCCGGAGCAAAGGGCTTCCTGGTCTTCACATTCCCAGTGCCCCACACAGCACTGGACAGGACAGCTGTCCAGTGAGTGCTGCCAAATGATGGCAACCACCCCCAGGGGGTGTTGGGTCCATGTCCCCGATTCTCTCTGCAGCATCTGCCTTTACTTTAAAAAAAAAAAGAAAAAAACAAACAAAAAAAAAAAAAGGAAAAGAAGATTGAGTCCTTTGACCAAAAAACACATTCCTCAGTAGTGAAGTGCTCTTCCTTTTAAGGGCCTGAAACCTGACCCTGATTTTCTTGAGTCTTCACTCCTTGCAGGTGTGGGGAGGATATCAGTCAGCCTGCCAGAGGCTCCCTAGAGAGACATTTGTAGATTTGTCCTTGGGGGGCTGAGGTTCATTCCCTGCACTTGTTAAGTTGCTAAGACGGAAGTGTCAAGTTGGCAAACAAAAACCAAAAAATCATGGTGTTCCCAATTCCTCAGTCTAGCAAACCCTCAACCCCCCAGAAGATACAGATAAATTGATTGCTACGCCCACTTCCCCATTTATTTTTCTTTCAGATAAAATGGTCCAAAAGAATGCATAGTTCAACAGATGACACTTTCAAGTTAAAATAGAATGGATTTTACCTATTTCAGTATGCATATATTACAAGAAATGAGTGATATTTCATTTGTGAGTCACTTGCTATTTCCTTTCCTTACAGATAATTCATTTTGGGAAATCATCACTGCTAGTATCCAGTGACAGTGATATAGCTGGTGAGATGCACGCGCGCGCGCACACACACACACACACACACACACACAGAGCATCCAGTGGAAAGCTTGTGAATCAAAGGCTTGACTGCCTCTTGCAGCTGTATTTATTTTCCCTCCAGCTTTTGGCTGTGGAGTCTTCCTTCTATTCTAGGCCATGAACACTCAACCCCCACTGCTGCCAGCATCGTTTATGTTGTATTTGACGTGATCACTACTGTGTCTATCTTGATGAGCCATTTCAAGGACAAATGCTTTAAAAATGGAGGCACACATTCTAGGAAGGTTCTAGGGCCTGATGAATCTTCCCGACAAATATGAGTCTTTGAAGCCTTAAGAGGATCATCAGTGGAAGCATCTCAGAGATGGAGACATTGGAAGCTACCATGCTCTTCCCTGTCAATGGGGCATATCTGATGAACCAATTTTCACTACAGTGCTAATAACTAATAGCGTAAGATGTCATTTCCCCAAGAAAAACACATCCATTTTTATTCATATTTCTGGACTTGCCAAAGAATAAATTTTTATGGTTTGACCTTTTTTGAGTTATAAAAATATCAGGTGCAGGGAGTGAGCTTTCCAGCCACATGTGAATGATACCACCTTGGCAGCTTCTTCATCTTCTTAAAGCTGGGACTCAGGAGTACAGTGAGACCCACAGGTGTTGGGGCCTTGAGGGTGACTGGAGGCTGTGTGCATCTGCATGACATGTCTTCTATTTGGAGCCTTCTCATCCTGTGCTCCTTAAGCTCCTTAGGGAAGCTGTAACATGCACCTCTGGCTCCCCTGTTGGTTGGGGGTTCTCTGAAAGATGGATTTCTTTTTAACTATCTTTGCTTCTCAGCACCCACCCCAGTAACTGGAATAGCAGAGGTGCTGAGAAAAGGCTGAATGAATGGGAACTAACTAATGTTGCACACCTGCCAGGGACTGGGTCTTTGTCCATGTCATCTCACCTGCAAACCCACCCTAATCAGAGGTGGGGGTCATGAGTCTTGAAGATGAGGAAATGGAGACACAGAGCTGTTGGTTGATTGTTCCAGGTTTCCACTGCTAGAAAAAGAGGGAGCTGAGCTGTGGACCCAGGCCAGAGTGACACTCGGCAGTGTCTGGGACTCCCAGACCAGGCTAACCTCATGTACAAACTCAGTGGAACTCAGGGCTTGTGGACCATGGGTGAAAAGAACTTCAGTCTCCTAGCCTGAAGACTGTGTTTTTGTGAGGTTCTTTGGTGATCCTGCAGAGGTGGCTTCTACCATCGGTGGGGTGATGGTCTGTGGCCTTAGCAATTAGTGGGGTGACAATATGTGCATGTTTTGGATATAATGTCAGAGAAAACAGTCTTATCCTGATAGTGTTCAATCATGAGAAAGGTTACAAAGAGAATCCTGGAAATCTGGGATGGGGCCTTCCCATTTTTGCAGTTTGCTCTACCCCTCACTGTACTGACCAGGCCCTCAACATCCAGAAATGTCTTAAGATTTCACCTAAGTAAATTTGGGTGACTTTGGAAAAAAATGCATTTGCCAATTGTATTCCAAAGTTTCTTTTGGACACTTTACTAGTCTACAAAGCAGAAATCTGGCTGAATCCAAGCTATCCATCTCTTTGAGTGGCCACACATGAGGAGGGTTTGAAGCTTGGTCATACCCATCCCCTACCTTGCTTGTCTCCATTGCCTGCTGCCGCCCTCCTGTCCTCTCCTTATACTGGACTTATAGGTGCTCACAATGACTGCAGGTTTATTCACCCTTGGGAATCCCCAGAGCTGAGGAATGAATCCCAAGCTTTCTAGCAAGAATCAAAGGACCATCTCTTCAGTGTGATATGACAAATTACCAGGCCCTCCCTGGCCACAAGGAGAGAAGGCTCTTTGACCTTGAGGTTAACATATCTGCATGGCACCTGGACGACCACCGAGGAAGAAATCCTCCATGGAGTACCCATCCAAGGAAGCTTTCCCGGCGTGGTAACTGACAGAGAGGAAGAGACTCATGGATTTTCCAGTGATTTTTTTTTTAAAACTAGCCCCATTTCAGAAAGGAGTGCTTAGCACAGGCTGATGTGCCTTCCATTGTTCAAGCTGCCCTTGACTCAGACGGTATAGAGCAAAGCCTGGCACTGCCTGGGGCTGCATCCTGGCCCTGCCATTTATCTATGCCACTTTGGGCATTAAATCACTGAATTTCTCCTGGTCTCCATTCTCTTGTGTTTAATTGGGAAAAACAGAAGAATATACCTGGCTAGATACTGTGGACCAATATTCAAGTTCTGATTCACTCTGCATTTGTTATGTGCCCATTAGGAGATTTTTGAACCTCCTGGGTAATATCCCTGAAATGAAAAGGGTGGCTTAGGTCTTCCTCCTGTCATACTCAGCCATCTAATGAGTTCACCTTGTTCCCTTCATGTAAGTGTCTCAGTAAAGATAATGCAATTGTGAAGAGCTCACTGCACTTACAAAAGCCAAAGCCAAAGCAAAATGGGCTTGGCTCTCATACTACTATTGTAAGAAAGGCATTAATCTCTCTTAATGACCTAATCACCTCCTAAAGGCACTACCTCCCCAAAACCAGAACAACCATGATCAAATTTCAACATGAGGTTCGGAGGGAACAAACTGTAGCATCTTGCTAATTTTGTCATGATCCTCCAATGAAGATTTTGTTGTCCCATGAACCTATGATGAAATGGATGCCTGGAAGGGTTTGGTCACTTGTTGGGAGAGGAGCATAAAGTTCTGTATTCTTGTGTTGGCACAGCTAGCCCCAGACCTTGGCTCTTCCTCTTCTGTATTTCCTTTTTCTTTGCCTTATATTTCTTCACATCTCCTATAGCTGAGTCTCTGACACTTAATCCTTTAGGAGTTAAAGTGGGCTCAGAGTTCTCACTTTATAGTGGCCTTAATCTCCAGGAAGTGCCCCTAAACAAGTCATTAATGTGACCATGCGTTAATGTGACCATGTGACCATGCAGCCTCCCAAGATATTTGTCTTTGGATGGAACCCTTAAATGTATCTGTCTTCACTATGTAATGTGTGTGTTACTTGTTACTCATTTAGAAAATATCTCTTCCAGCCCTGGGTAGCTCTAAAGCATTTATAAAGCATTTTTATATAGACTTCACATTAGATCTCTACAACTCCCAGAAGGTGGGTACTCTTATTCCACACACAGACTGTGCAGTGCCAGGCCCTGCAGCTATGTGAGCCCCACAGTGCAGGGACAGAGGGCCAGCCTCCAATAGCCAGGCTTTTTCCTGCCATGTTCCCTTCTTTTCCTACTGGTGCTCGAAAGGGTGGAGTGAAATTCCCAAGCCTGTGAAACTCATAAGCAGAAATGCCTGGGCTTGGGACAGGTCCCTGCCTCCAGGCTAATTTAAATGAGAAATTGCTAGAAGGAAGCACTGAAGGTCTTTTGCCTGCTGCGTGGCACCTCAGATACACACATGGAAAGCCCTTAGAGATGAGTCCAAGAGGACTTGCTCTTCTCATCTTCTCTAGCCAGAGATGGGTTGAGGGTGATGTTCAGGATTACTAGACCTTAAACTCTAGGCCATCAGTTTCAAGTTTCCCCATTTTCAAGAGACTTTGGTTGTGAAAATTGACTGGGATGACCTAAAGAAAGTGGCTGCCAGCGAGTCTGGACCTATGCAAGTCCTTAGGCTGTGACTGTTGTTGTTCTGGCCTGGACGTTCCCTGGAGTCCTACAAGCTGCTACCTGTAGAGTCCATATTCTTGGTTTATTTCATTCCTGTGCTGCTCTCTGTAGTGGGATTCATCCCGAGGACCCACTGTCTTCATCTGAATTGGGCATGTTTTGCAGCTCACCCAGCCATCCACTGGCAAGGCATCTTGGAGGAAGGCAATTCTCCTGAGTTAAGGCCACCTTCTCAGGGTAGCTCAGCATTCCTCGGGGGCCACGGTATGTGGATTCAGATTATGAAGATGAGGGTGGGGTGCACAGGCTGTGGTTGTGGGCAGTGCTGTTGGTATTGCCAGGATGGTCAGGGTAGTGGTGTTGGCATCCCGTGAAGAACAGCGCCTGTGGTTGTCAGAGTGAGCTCCGGGAAGAGACACTAAGTGCCTCATTGCTGCAGCCTGGCTTCATGCTGAACACTCTGACAAAGACCTGTTTGTGTCTCTCTCTCTGAGTCCTTCTGATTTCCTGACGCCTTAATCCTTTGTTCTCTGTTTCCCTCATGGATTTCTAGACTGTTTACAGATTAGATGGATTTGGATTGGCTTTCCAGATCACATTTCTTTTAGTCCCTTGAGCTGGTTTTCCTGCTTTTTCCTCCAGCCCTCTTTCTCCATTTGGTACAGTATCTGTGAGTACTGATTGGAAAATTGTCATAGAGTGACTTGTGTAAACTTGGCATGTGTCAGCAGTAGGAAGATTGTGTGTGTGTGTTGCTACTATCGGTATCCTTAGTATAATCACTATTCCTAATCCTTAAAATGAATAAAGAAAATCTTCCCATTGAAAATCAACTATATATCACAAGCATTATTTGTATAAACGTTATATGTATGTGTGTGTGTATATATATATATATATATATATATATATATATATATATATATATATCCATTTATTTGTTTTAGATCATTATTACTATTGTTATTATTGTTTTTATACCAGGGATTGAACCCAGGGCGCTTAACCACTGAGCCACATCCCCAGACCTTTTTTTGTATTTTAAGACAGTGTCTTGCTAAGTTGCTTAAGGCCTCACTAAGTTGCTAATTCTAGCTTTGAACTTGTGATCCTCCTGCCTCAGCCTCCCACGTTGCTGGGATTACAGGCATGTGCCACTAAGTCTGGCTTCTTTTAGATTAATTTTAAAGAAGTCCTCCAAATTTCATGAGGTTTTGGCTCTCTGGCATCTATTGTGAAGCAGTCTATAATGCGGTGCTTTTAAAATGTCCTCAGGTCTGTTTCTGATCTGTTTGAATTCAGACTCCAGGGCTCAGTGGGAGACAGATTTCCTAGCAGGTGCAAAGTCCTGGTTTTGAACTTCATTGCTGAAACAAAAATCCAAGTTATCAGTTACCCACACAATGTCAATGTTTCCAAAATTGAGCTCATCTGTCTTCAAACTACCTCCTCCCATGGGGCCTCCAGGACAGGTGACTGAGGCTCCCTAACCCTCCCTCTCTCCATGCTTTCAAATCCTGTCTATTATGTCTTCACAACCTCTATTTCACCCGCATTACATCCTTGTATCTCAATACTCCTTGGACAACTGGAAGAGCATAAAGGAGACTCTTGCTCTACAAACTCACCAATGGGTTATTTATTTGAAGTCTGCCTTTCTCAACCTTCTCACAACCACCCTGGGGGATATTTTCAAACTTTATTACTCTCATCTTGGGCCCTCACCACATGCCAACCAGGGTTCCCCTTTTTTCCAGATTGATCCCAACCTCTTACTCTAGTATTTGAGACACCCAGAGTCCACCCCAAACTTCTTCTAGAATATTTTCCAAAACCTCCTTCCTATTCTGAAAGAACATTTCCATTCTCCTCTCCCAACATGTCTGCAGTTCATTTTTATAGTTTTCATTTACTCCTCCAGTATTACCAGGCTAGCACTCCATGCCAGGAACTCAGCTAGGTCTTGTGGAAGGAATGATGACCAGGCATTGAGTCTTTCCCCAGGAAACCCTCCTACTCATTTAAGCTGTTTCTGCTTCTGGAGTGGTGTAACTTCCCCCCTGGTAACACACTCCTCTTAAAATCATTCAAGGAGATAGGATGCCCCTGACCCTGTGCAAAGCATTCCTTAAATGTACCAAACATGCAGAAGATATTCCTGTCTTCTGACTATGTAATCCACTTTTGGGAACCTAAACATGTAATCCAACATGAATCTAAACATGTAATCGAACAGAAGCCAGAAAAAAAAATGGCTTCTGCATAAAAATTCACATTATCTTCTTATTTTTCAGCTTTATGCATTATACAGAAAAGTGGAAATCATATAAATAACAAAGGATGGCATAAATATAATAGAGACCATCAATAACAGAAGATTTCCAAACCCTATTGTATCCACTTAGGAGCGAGTATTCCACACCTGTTCAATTATCAAGAACAGAAGCTTCTGGCAATATGGGAAAAGACTACCATGAATTATTTGAAAAAAAAAAGTAACTATAGCCATGTATATGTGTATAAGCACTTGTGTTAATGTTTCTAACTCTACTTAGCACACAATTTTAAAATCATATGTAGCAAAGAAGACTAAATGAATCCACCAATTTATCACCAGTGATTACCTCCAGAATGTGGGCCAGAGGTAATCTCTCTCTCTCTTCTTTTTACTTTTTTGTGTTTTGCAAAATTTCAATGTGTTATGCTTGTATTATTTTAGGGTTTATTTTTTTAACAACTAGTCTTTTTTTTTCTTTTGCCCATTCTATGTGTGCCTGCCACATGTCACTTTCAGGATGCTACTGCTTCCTGTCTCCTCTCTTGAACTCTCATAACTCTCATAAGCCTTGTCACTAGAAAGCCATGTCCTATGACACCTTCTCCTTTATTTGTCTGTGTATGTAACTCTTCTCCCCAGCTAGATTGGGGCAGGCAGTAAGCATAGCTTAGGCATTGTTGGCCCCATGGATATGTAACCACCTGCCTGTTGTGAAAGGGTGTTGGGAGAGCAAGGTGTGCTGATATTGAGATGTACGGAGGAGCCACAGTGGTACTAAGTTGCTCCTTCACTTGAAGAAGTTAGGGATAACAAAGCAAATTTCTCTCAGGGATTCATTTAAATAAAAATATCTGGGAGTGAATAGTAAGCAGAGACTAGCATTATTTAAACTTCTGCATGGCAGGAATTTTACTTCCATTTCAGAAATCATGATTGAAAACCTCCATGCATAGGGAAAGTTAAGAGAGAGGAAGAAAATGGGCTCTGAATTTATGAAGGGCTTAGTATGACCTTCTGCTTTTCCTTTCAAAAGTTCTGTGACTTCTCACATTTTATATCATCTGTCCATTTCTAAACTTGCATCTGTCTGGTTGTAATTAATTGAGGTATATCCTTGTACAAATGAAGTGCTCACTAAATCTCTGTTAATTCAAAATAATCCTAGGCTGGGTGCAGTGGTATAAGCCTGTAATTCCAGAAAAGGGAAACTGAGGCAGGAAGATCAAAAGTTCAGACAAGCAATTTAGTGAGATCCTGTCTCAAAAGAAAAAAAAAATCATGGGTATGTAGCTCAACTGTAAAGCTCCCTTAGACTCAATCTTAGAACAAAGAAATCTAAAGTTTCTATCTCTAAATATAAATATATCTATTTTATTATATATAAATACATATTATGTGCATAGTATTTATATATTATTTATGTAAATAACTACTAATAATAGATTGTTATTTATTATATTATATAACATTTACATTGTTAGATATTATATTTTTATAATATTTATTTGTTACAAGTTTATGTTATTTTTATTTTACATATATTAAAACCAATATTGGATGCTTACTAGAGAAAAAGTAAATATTTATAGATAAATGAAAGAGAAATTTTGCAGTTTACATATTTTTACCTCCTAAATTTTAAAACAAGGAATGTACTTCCTGTCACAGTAATTAATACTCATTTTTGAAAAAAAATAAGAGAAGCAAAAAACAATCATCTGTTTTGTGTTAGCCATCCTGGGTGGGAAGCAGCTCACAGCAGAGAAGAGGCTCATGTGCTAGGTATCCACATACTTACTTACCAAGCACAAGTCTCTGGTTTAACTCCCCACGTCTCCTGTGGTGCCAAACTCCCAAATGACTGGATAAGGAAGTTGTGTCTCATATCTGACTATGGGTTGGGGATAACTGAAGGGCAGAGTTCTTTATGGTACTTATTAAAAATAATATTTTCTGTTACTGAAGCACTGTTTGAAATGCTTTAAAACAATCTTTCAAAAATGAACAAGAAAACGTGGTAAATTTTTTAAGGCACCAATGCTCTATGCAAGATGAAGAAACAATGGGGAAAAATACATACCAAGAAATAATGGATCTAAAGAGGTGAATAAGCAAAGCTGGCAATGCCCTGGGGAACGAGCTGAGCCACTGTTCCTATTACAGAGATGGAAGATGAGGTCTGCACACTCTTGCAAGGGAAAGTTGGATGGAAGATTCCTGTATAAACGCTGGGTCCTCAAAGGACTGCAACCACAGCAACAACCATGAAAACCAAACAAAGCACAGGAACTCTTCCCACAAATGGAGCTATAAGCACATTTGACCTTCTGAGCATTAGGTTTGTGTCAAAGGGACAAAACTCGACTTTCCTGACAATTCTGAACTAGAAGATAGGGTGTTGGATTGGAAGTAGCATCTTGTAGCCGAAATAAACTGTCCAGTCTTGTTACATGTTGGTAGCCCCTCAACCCTGTTAGAAGTAAAGTAAAATCCTTCCATCGGAAGAAAACAATCTATGCTGATGCACTAAAAAATTCACATAATAATGTGTTAAGAAACACAATGCTATGAAAAAATAAATAAAATCATCAATGACACAAGGAAATAATGCTCTTTGATTAAGGGTCAATAGAAACAATAAGCAGAAGAATCAGATCCAGAAAACTTCAGATATTCAACTTATCTGATATAGAATGCATCACGCATCTGATGCTGTCTTAAAGGCTTCTATTTCCTTAGGCTCTGGTTTGGGAAAAAGTGTTTTGAGGCAAATTAGGGAGAGACTGGGATTCTTTAGTCATTCTCCCATCTCCCAAGAATAATAGCTCTCACATAGGCATTGTGCAGTGTCTAGAGTTGTTACAGCTATTTTCTATCCAGTTTTTATAGTTGTTTAGGACAGGAGTATTCGTGTGATAGTGTTACCATTGGGAAGTCCAGTTGAAGACCAGGTCATTGGTATCATGAACAAAGACTTGAGCAGGACACACAAGAAGTAACACATAAGGTACAGAGTTATTGAAGGTGAAGATAGCACTCTGTTAGGTAGAATGCAGTGGGCTGAGAGAGAGAGACAGGCTCAAGGCCCCAATGTCTGGAAATTAGGGTCTTATATCCTGAATTGCGGGGTGTTCTCTTCCCTATATGGACCTGATTGAAGACTTTACCCAATTTTCTCCCATTGGTTACCTTATGATACCCAATTCGAGTATTTTCCATTCACCCCCCACACAGATTATTTTAGAACATCTAATTAGAATACTTCCCACTTTACTTCCATTGGTCATTTTAAAACTTGAACCTATTGTCATGGTGGAAGTCCTCATTGGCAGGAGTTGTCATGGTAATGGGACTTCTTGTAAACAGGAGCAGGACTCTTCTTCTCATCTTGTCCTACTTTTTAATACCCTGATTCTGCCATTTTGATGTCCCTGAACTCCTACCTAACAATAGCCGTGACTCCACATGGCTATAATTGGATATCCCTTTGGCTATTACTAACAGAACTGCCATGAATGCTTTCATACATGTTTTTTTAGTAAATAGGGTCATGCATAGCTGTTGGGTATTTGTTCTCTGTTGTCTATAAAGGCGTTTCTCTTGCTAAAGCTGATTTGCTCTTCCCTATTATGAATGAGGATTTGCTGGATCATAGGAGATAATACTACCTTTAGTAGTATCACCAATTTCTGACCAAAACTAGATTTTTTTCTCCCCCTCAGAATTGTGGAGCCAATAACAAACCTTAGGCTTGATTACACAGAAAAGGAAACTTTATTTTATGACCAGAGTATAGGGAGAGGCAGGGAGAAATAACTCAGGTTAACTTCTCATAAATAACTCAGGTTAACATCCAAACAAAGGATGAGGGTTCTTTTGAAATAAAAGAGAGAAAGGGGCTGGATTTAGTGAAAGAGTAAGAAGATTATTCATGACATCTTGGGGAGGGGTGTGAGTCTATCCTGAAGGTGAGAGAACTTTTCTTTTGTCTTTTTTTCTATCCTTATATGGATTGGTTTCAAAAGGGGTCAGAAGTGAACCAGACCACCTGCTGGGGATGGGAATTTTATTAGGGCCATGTGTTACCAGATGGTCATGAGTCTGGGGTGAAGAGCACATCCTCATGGTGTCCTTTATGGCCCATACTGGTTTTGCATGATTCCATTCTGTATCTGGTCCACAGTAGCAGCAGCACAGGTCCCAGATATCAGCATGGCTGGTTAGGTGGGTGTCAGGTCTGGAACAGCACTGGTTAGTAAAAGGGATTGTTTCTTAGGATTTGAGAGGATGTTTGTAATAACAGTAGGTACTACTAAGCTATTTGCCAAATTAGTTGTTCATTATATTGCCTTTAGCCCACAAAGAGACTTCCAGTTTCTCCATATCTTTGATATGATATCTGCTATTGCCGTTGTATAAACCATTTTAGCCACATTACTGGATATGGGTTTATATCTCATTGGGTTTTAATTTATGTTTTCTTCATGACTAGTGGATATTGGGCACAGTATCATGTATCCACTAGACATTTTATGAAATATCTGCTCAAAGGATTTTGCCAATTTATACATAAAATTGTCTGACTCCTCATTGATTTGCGGTTTTTTTATTTTCTCTATAATAATCATCTATTTTATAAACATTCTGGGGAGATATTCCAATGTGGTTTGCTTTTTTCTCTCATAGTATTGTCACGATAGCTAGAAGTTTTTAATATTTGTGTCTAGCATTAATCTTTTCCTTTGTGGTTAGGAATTTATGTATTCTGTTAAAGCAACTTGTCTGCTTCTTAAATACACTTTCATATTTTTTTTAGAAACTATGGATTTACGTCTCATATTTAGGTGTATGACCCATGAAGAATTATTTTTGTTCATAGATTAAGGTGAAGCATCACTATTATTTCCCACATGAATACCCAGATGACCCATTGGAAAAGATCATAATTTCTTGCCTGCAGTGTATTGTCACCTTGATCATTAGCAAGGTGGGGATGCCTGAGAGTGCCAGTTATCCAGCACTGGATGTACATGTAGATCTGATCTCTTGATCTGGTTTTCCTTCTATATTAAAACTGAACTGTTTTAATTACTGCATGTTATTAAAAGTATTAATATGTTGTCATGTACTCCTGACTTATTTTCTTGAAGGCATGTTTATATTTTTGGTGTTTTTAATTTTTCATGTCAATTTTGAATCAGATGAAAACTTGTGGGAATTGCAATGTTTTATAAAATCACTTTGTAAATAAGTGTGGGTGAGAAGGAACATTTTTTACCATTGGTTTTAATATATGGCTATTACTCTGTTTATTCAGGTATTCTTTGTTTTCCCCCAGTAATTTCAATTCTTGGTGGAGTTATTATTCATCTTTTTCTTTTCATTTATTCATAAGTATTTGAGATATATACTATTATAAGTAAACTGTTTTAAAATGTCTGTTTTCTAATGTTTTTTATTAGTACACAGAATTACAATCGAATGTTACACTTTGACCCTGTATCCAGTATTATTATGTAATTATCAACTTGTAACACAAGAGTCCTACATTTAAAAATATCACCCTAGGGGCTGGGGTTGTAGCTCAGTGGTAGAGTGCTTGCCTAGCACATGTGAGGCACTGGGTCTAATCCTCAGTACCACATAAAAATAAACAAATAAAATAAAGCCCTGTGTCCACCTACAACTTAAATTAAAAAAAATAAAATCACCCTAAAGTTCAGTGGTGATAGGTGAACTGTTGAAGTTATATATGAAGCTGTGAGATTTGGAATTAGCTGGGGCTTCTCTTCAGAGTGACAATCTGATGAGTTGGTTGGGATATCTCTACTTGATATGCCTCATTCTGGGGCACAAACTGGATGGGCAGACACTACCTTCTAGGTGTTCTTCTCAAGGAGAAGGTGGGAACCTCCAAGACACCTGAATTTTGGACTCCCATGAAGCTCGCTCACTTCTGCCCACAGCCCATTGGGCAAAGCAAGTTACATGGTTAAGTTCAGCCTCGATGAGGCAGCCAGTTCTGCTTTCCTGGAGGTGGGCAGAAGAAGCAAATATTTGCTACATAAGTCTAATTCACACGGTTGCTAAATTTGCCTATTAATTCAAATAATGTACCTGAATATCCTTTTGGATGCTCTGTATTTACAATTTTGCTATCTTCAAATAATAGCACCTGTATCCTTATACTTTTCTTCTTCCCTTACTGTACTGTTTAAAACAATGTAATTGTTGAATGGAAGATGATACATTTGTCTTGTGCCTTATTTCAGGTAAACTTTCAATATGTCATTCATAAGTACAATTTTTGTTGTAGGCTTATTGTTGTTGTTATTGCAAATGGATATTGGATTTTGTGAAATGTTTTTTCTGTAACCTTTGAGATGAGCACTTTTATTTTTATCTTTATTCTATAAATGTGGTAAGCTGTATTGATTTTTGTAATGTTAAAACAGCTCAAATTTCTGGAATAAGCCCAACTTGATTGCTATGAATTATATTTTAAAAACTGTATTATTAGATTCAGCTCCTGAATATTTTTCTTAAGATATTTATAGCCATGTTAATAAGAGAGTTCAATGACAGATTTGTTTCTAATTTTTCCTTTCTTATGTTGTTGTCAGATTTTTAATTTCTAGGTGTTGATAGTTTTATAAATTGATTTTGAAAGGGATTATTTTTTTTTCCTTTCTATTTTTTTTTCCTGGTAGAACTGTTCTGTAGAACTAATTTTTTTAATTTAATTTATTCTTTATTTACTTTAATTTAAATATTTTGAAGAATGCACAGTTTAGCCATCTAATCCTAAAGTTTCCTTTATGAAAAAGTTTTTTTTAAGTAGAAGCTCAGTTTATTTAATGGATATTAGAAGGTATGTGTGGATATCATAGGATATAGAAGTATTCTTATTTTCTACTTCTTGATTGGAATTGATGATACCTTTTAAAAATGAATTTATTCATTTAATTTGAATTTTTAAAATTTTGTCAAGTGCTTTTCATATTTCCTATACTTATTTATTTTATCTGCAGGAATCTGTCATGATTATTCATTAATCATTGATTTGGGTCACTGTATCATCTTTCTCTAGTCTTTCTCCCCTCCCCTTTGTCTAGATTTGTCACCTTTATTTGTTTTTTGTTAAAAAAAAATAAAAAGAATTTGTTGGTTTGCTTATTTTTTTCTTATTTTTGCTAATTTTAAAAATTTGTTTTCCTTTTCATAATTTTCTTCTCTCTTTGTTATTATTTTCTTCCTTCTATTACTTGGAGTCCAGTTCAATGTTCTTATTTTAACTTTTAGAATCAGTGGGCTGCCTGCTCAGATGAGTCCTACTAAGGGCCTCCAGATTCTGGCTCTTCCGCTTGCTCTGAATTCCAATTTCTATCTCATTGTCCCGGAAAGACTGCAGAAAGATCTAGGCAGATTGCTTTGTATTTGGTGTTTAGGTCTCATAATGAAAATTTGCATATTCCCTAGGGTAAAATTCGAGTTCATTTCTGTGGCCTGATATGCTTCCCTTTCCTCTAGGATTGTGATTAAGTCCCAGATGTCTTGGTGGTCCTTTCCTGCTTTGAACAGGTTTAAAAAAGTTATATAGCTTTTATTATTGTCCTTAATGTGAGGATTAACCTGAGCAAACTACTTGTCAAAGCTAACAGGAGAATCTTGTCCAACTTCAGTAGGTTTAAATCAAGTAAACTTTAGTGTATGAAATGGGATTTTCAAAAGCTCATTTACAATTTCACCAGCAGGCTCTAAAAATTCTCATTACTTTATATCTCACCAACACTAGATTTTGTCAGACTTTTAATTTGCACAAGTCTGGTGGATGGGAAATAGAATCTCACTGTGGCTTTACTATGCATTTCTCAGATCAATAATGTGATAGAGCCAGGCAAGGTGACACTTGCCTGTGATCTTAGTGGCTCTGGGGGCTGAGGCAGGAGGATCACAAGTTCAAGGCCAGCCTCAGCAAATTAGTGAGGCCCTAAGCAACTTAATAAGATTCTGTCTCAAAATAAAGAAAGGACTGAGGATGTGGCTCAGTGGTTAAGTGTCCCTGGCTTCAATCCCTGGTACTACTACTAATATGATAGGGCATTTTTTCATTCTTTGACTTAATTACCAAACATAAAATTCTGTGAATTTCCTATTCACATATTTTACTCATTTTTTTCTGTTGCATTTCTTGCCTTTATTATTAATTGGTAAGTTCTTTAGCATTTTATATTCATTAATATTCATCTATATTCTTCATACACCATAGATATACTCTCTCCAAGTTTGACTTTTCATTTTGTTAAGAACGTTTTTAATGGAAAGAGATTCACTTTCATAGCAATGGAAGTTTTTTACAACATATTACACTTTAGTTTAAAAAAAATAGATAAGACATAGCTAATCCCTCTGCCCCTGCCTTTGCCCAAAGTAACTCCTGTCTAGAGAAGCAGTGGTGCTAAGATGTGGTGGAGAAGTGGAGCACGGACCTCTGGTGACACTCTCCATATGCTGAGTGCTGCTGTCCATGGTTTGTGCTCACTGCTTAATTTAATCTTCATAACTTTATGGCACACAATCTTAGGCCCATTGAGTAGAGGAAGTTCACTATCAATTTCCCTGATGACCAGTTAGTTAACTGTTCCTTGTTCTATTCCCCCAAAATTGCACTTCTTACTATTCTTGTCAGTAATTGACATTTCCAAGGTCATTCTCTTGTCATGGAATCATAACAGAAAAATTTCCTCAATCACAGGCTCACTTGTGCCAAGAAAGCAAAACAAAACACCCCGGCAAGTGTCTGCATCCTCTCAGCTGGAGACATCCCAGAGACTGCCCAACCTATGGTAAAATCTGTCTGAGGGACTCCATTGAGGCTGTGGCCAGTAGTGTTCACTTTCTTATTTCAGGTTTAACTCTTTTGCAAGTTTAATTTCGTCTCCTATAAAATCTTTATTCTTTGGATTTAAAGCCCATTTTAAATACTTAGTTTATGCTCATAACATTTTATTATTTTTCATGCAATGTATCTTTCAGGCTATTATCCTTACTTCACTTCCCATGTCTGAAGTCCTGTCGCCCCAGGTGTGCCTCTTCTCTTCTACAGAGGTCTCCTGGGTCTTGCTGTCTGTCCCTCCACATTCTCATTGACATTTTTTTTTCCTAATGCAATCCTGGGCTTTGACTGCAGGTCGGACTTATTTTGTTTCTAGGAACTTTTCATCCTCTCTGTTGGAATACTCATTACTTCTCTGATTTCCTCAGTGTCCACAAATCCTGTCCCTACTCTCCTTGGCCCTTTTCCTCCCTGGGGTTAGCCTCTCTGAGCTCTGTGTTGCCTCAGCCTCTTCTTTTCACTTGTGTTTCTGCCTGTCTCCAGGCCCAGCTCCCCCTGTCTCCAGCTTCACCTTAAGGAAAGTTTTTTCTCTTGTTGTCTCTCTCCAAATGCTGTCTCTCCTCTCCAACTACTTCCAAACCCTCTCCAGATGAAGATTCTACCTAAATGGCTATCTCCAGTCCAGAGCATTTTCCTGAGCTTCAGATCTGAATAACCAGTGGAGCACCTTGCCCAAGACAAGGAGACACTCAGAGATGCTGTCTCCTTCATGACTTGGCTTCTTGGTGGAATTCACCACTTCCTGGTGACACAGCCCAGTACACCAGAACCAGAATTGAGCCTTACCTTTCAGAGCCCCAATATTCCATCTCTGGGTCCCGTAATCTTGCCTGACCTGCTTCTTATCCCCATGTTTTCCAGCTGAAGTGAAAGAATACAGTAATTTTTCTCAGTTTGGAAAATCGCTGTCTATGTTATCTCTACTCATCGTTGCCTAGGACAGTGTTGGGTCAGAGAACTGCAAGGGTCTTCTATCTTGATTTTTAAAGTGCATAGTTAGAATTAATAAGGGCACCTATCTTCGTTCATTCGTTCATTAAGTAGCAATCACTGTCCTAAATACTTCCCATTCATTGTCTATACTTTCCATCATAGCAGCAAGAGGTAACTATGTCCGGAGATTTGGAACAGCTTCTCTGGTACCATGTATTTAATAAGAGAAAATCCCAGATTTGTATCCAGGTCTACCCGTTCCAAAACCTATGGTTTTCCACAATGGCAGATGCCTCACACTTAAGGGCAGAATCATGATTACAATTTCTAACCCCATATCTTCTTCTTTCTGGGATGCCTGGAGTGGAAAAGTAGAATATCAGCCTTGGGGCTGGCATCTTCATTTCTGTGATGGTGGGTTTGTGGCCACTTGCTTTCTCCTCTAACTCCATGGCAGTACATAAAGGGTGGTGGAGGTGTAGCACAGAGCATGCAACTCAGCATTTAGCTGGCTTTTCTACTCCAGGATAAGATGAGGAAGTTATTTCTGCTATAGACCTCACTTTCAGATATTTGAATGAAACCCAAACTCTGTAAACTGCAAAGTTAATGTTCCTGCTGAATCACACAGACAAGTGGCATTGACAGTAGTTAAGAAACGATCAGCGCCGACATTTATTGCATTCTTAAATAAAGAGCCAGTGGGATGGCTTCATAGCAACCCTATAAAGAAGTCCCATTTTATAGATTTTTTTATAAATAATCACAGTAGCTAATATACATGATTATTCTAAGAAATTTACATTTAATGTCATTCTTGCTATAATTCTCTGACATACATAATATTATTCTCATTTACAAATGAAGAAATTGAGGCACATAGAATTTAAGAGATTTGCCTAAGCTCACATAGTCAGCAACGGGGGAAAAGAATCCAATTGTGAATGGTCCTATACCAGAATATACCTGCATGCACAATACTGCCTCCACTCTGTGTTCTCTAGAAACCTAGGATCTTGAAAAGGAAAAGACAAGACACTGGAGAGCACTGAGGGAGAGGCATATTGACAGAGCTGCTATGTCGCAGCTAGATGGATTTTAAACCAATGACCAAATTATCCCTCCGGTATTTAGGGTGCCTAAGGATCTAATAAATCTGCAGGCTGGAGCCACAGAGGTTTCCTGAACTCCTTCCCAGGGTCCATCCATAAACAAGCATTCTACTCTGTCCCCGGAATGCAAAAGTATATAACTGGGGCAGGTAATGCAGAGAATGTGGGCTTAAACGGGGGAATGGTCAGGCCAATGCAAACACAACCAAGGACTAGCTGTTGATAGTATGATATGTTGATACTATGTATGGACCTGGTGGAGACCCAAGTGATCAATTTTACCTGGATGAAATGAAGGCAGAAGGGGGGCTGGTGTTATCTCACCAGTTTAGTGTTAGGGTCTGTAAACAAGTCAGGATGGTGCCTGGCATTTTGCCAGAGGGAGTGGTTTGTGAAGTAACGCCAGAGTCATTAAGTGTGGAGATTCCTTATTGGTTGACTGCTGTATCTAGTTTATGTTAATTAAGATAAGCTGTGTGAATGTATATATACCCCTCCTGTCCTACAATAAAGGGCTCCCACTCCTGCTGTATCAATCTACACAAGTTGCTCATCACCTCCCGGCTATTTTGCCCAGCCAGCAGGGCTGCGGCAGTTTAGAGATGAATTCGATTGTTGGGAGGTTCCTTTTGAGTCTGTCATTTGAAGCTCTGTTGCCAGCACCAAACAGGAAGATTCATTGCCTTGGATTTAATTCTAGTTTATAAGACTTGCGACCCAAGTACTGGCCCTCTCAGATTGAGGAAGATACTTGCATCCAGCAGCGTCAGCCTTAGAAGGTGTGTTCTCTCTCTTTTGGAATGCCCTCTGTAAAGCTCCCACTTTTACCACCAGAAGTGCAGTTCCTTTTCTCCTGAAAATTCGGCTAAGCCTAATCCTAAAAGGCTGTGCGCCTTTAAGGGTTTAGGTTTATGTTCTTAGTTCTTCCTGGAGACGCCCTCTTGCCTCCCACAATTGCTCTCCCTTCTCTGAACCCGGTTTCCAGTTTGCTAACCCAGTGTAGGTTCATCCTTGCTATCTAGTTATTCCTCAGACAGTATCAGCTTCTGGGCAAGAACCTTGACCAAAACTGGATTTCATTTAATGTTTATGATGCCCAGGCCCATTTTTAAAAAACAGTTCACATAGCACACAACTACTTACCCATTTAAAATGCATAATTCAATACAACATGGTGACTATAGTTAATAATGATATATTATATTCTTGATTATCTCTGAGAGTGGATTTTGAGTGTTCTTACACAGAAAAAAATGTTTTAATGCCCATACCAATTAGCTCAATTTAGACATTCTACAATGTATGCATATTTTAAAACTATATTCTGTACAAGATAAATATGTACATTTGATCAATTAAAAAGAAGTTAACTTAAAAATGAAATGCCTAATTCGATGTTTTTGAGGATTTTCGAAGACTTTACGAACATTATCACAATCTAACTTGAGAATGTTTTTGTTGTGCCATAGGAAACCCCACCCTCAATAATGGTCACTTCCTAGTCCTCATTTTGTTCATGCATTTATCGGTTGTTTTAATAATTTGTCTATTATGAATAATGCTACTATGAGTTTGGGTACCAGTTTTTACAGAGATATATGTTTTTATTGCTTTTTAGGTATGGACCTGAGAGTGAGATGGCTGGGTCACATGTTAACACTGTTTAATATTTGAAAGGACTGCTAAAATGTTTTTTTTTTCCACAGTGGAATTTGTCTTAAGTCAATTCTTCCTTCCTTCCTTCCTTCCTTCCTTCCTTCCTTCCTTCCTTTTTTTCTTTCTTTCTTTCTCTCTCTCCCCCCTCCCTCCCTCCCTCCCTCTCTCTTTCTTTCTTTTTCATTTTTTTTAAGAAAGTCTGTTCTTCCCCCATTAATTGATGTTGGCCCTACTGTCAAAACTTAGACAGCCACAGAGATATGGGTTTATTTTTGGACTTCTATTCCATTGTTCTTTATGTTTGTAATCATGATAACACTACTTTGTCTTGGTTACTCTAACTACATAATAACTTTTAAAATTGGGAAATGAGAGTCCTCCAACTTTGTTCTTCTTTTTCAGGATTGTTTTGCTTACTCTGGGTCTATACCAATTTTAAGATAAGCCTGTAAAAATTTCTGTAAATAAATTAGCATTAGAATTTTGAAAGTTGTTTTATTGAGTCTGTAGATTAGTTTGGATACTATTGACATCCTGAAAAAAAATAAAACCTTCCAATCCATGAAAACAGAATGCCTTTTGATTTATGTAGATTTTTAAAAATTCCTTTCATCAATGTTTTCTTCTGAATGCACAAACCTTGTACATATTTGGTTCATTTATTTCAAAATTTTTAAAATTTTTCATGCTATTTTAAAGGAAATTAACTTCGTTAATTTCATTTTGAATTGCTCATTGTTATTTTATAGAAATATAACTGTTTCATATTTTAATCTTGTATTCTACAATTTGCCTGACTCTAATAATTTCTTTTTGTGCTTTTTTGTTTGTTTGTTTGTTTGTTTTGGTGGAGGCTTTGGAGTTTCAATGTATAAGATAACATCATCTAGAGATGAAGATTGTTTACTTCTTTCTTTTCAGTCTGGATAATGTTATTTCTTTTTCTTGCCTAATTGGCCTGATTAGAACTTCCAGCATAGTGTTGAGAAAGACATTCTTGTTTTCTTCCTGATTTTATCAGGATGGCTTTTGTTCTTTCACCATTAAGTATGATGTTTGCTATGTGTTTTCATACAAGACTTTGCCAGGTTAAGAATTTTCCTTCCCTTTCATTGACAGTTCAATAAATGGATTTTATCATGAAAAGTATTGGAATTTGTCAAATGTCTTATCTTTATCTCTTAAGATGATTATGAGGATTTTACCTTTTATTCTATTGATATGGTTTAATATGTTAGCTGAATTTTTTTAATGTTAAGCAAAACTTCCATTCTAGAATAAATTTTTATTTGCTACTGAATTCAAGTGGCTGGCTAGTAATTTTGGATGACTTTTACGTTTACATTCATAGGTGATAATGATCTATAGTTTTCTCGTGATGTTCTTGTCTGTGATATCAGGATAAAAACAGTTACACAGACTGCTTTTGGAAGTTTCCTCCTCCGCAATTCTTTGAAAAAGTTTATGAAGAATTGGTTTTAAGGGCTGGAGTTGTGGCTCAGAGGTACAGTGCTCGCCTAGTATGTGTGACACCCTGGGTTTGATCCTAAGCACCACATAAAAATAAAAGTATTGTGTCCAACTACAACTAAAACAAATTTTTTTTTAAGAATTGGTTTTAATTCTTTAAGCATTTGGTAAAATTTTCCAGGGAAAATATCTGGTTCTGGCCTTTTCTTTTGGATATTTTCCAGTTATTGATTCTTTATATTGTTATAGTTTTCTTCATTTTTAGACTTCTTTTTGAGTAAGTTTGTAGTTTTCCTTTTTCTAGGAATTTTTACAATTCATCTACCTTTTATAATTTATTGGTTTTCAGTTGCTCATAGTGTTTGTTGCCTTATAATCATTTATTTTACTTATATAAGGAATACTTTTCTTTTCTTTTTCATTTTAGTGATTTGCGTCTTCTCTGTTCCTCAGAGTATAACAAAAATTTCTCAATATAGTTGATCTTTTCAAAGAACTAAGTATTGGCTTCATTGATTTTCTCTCATGGATTTCTATTCTTTAATTTCTAAATTTACATTACTTTCTTCTTCATGCTTGCTTTGGTCTCCTCTCTCTCTTGCTCATGGGCTCCCTCTCCTCCCCTCCCTCTTACCCCCTCTCTATTCCCTCCTCCCCCCTCCCCCCTCTCCCCCCAGAAAATTAGTATTTACTTTGAGATCTATTTATTGATTTATTTATAAGATTTGTTTTTTTAGGTGTAGATGGACACAACACAATGCCTTTATTTTTATGTGGTGCTAAGGACCGAACCTGGGTCCCGCCTGAGCTAGACAAGTGCTCTACTGCTGAGCCACAATCCCAGCCCTCTTTTTATTTATTTGTTTTATAATATAAGCATTTATAAAAGCTATAAATTTTCCTCCAAATGCTACTTCTGTTGCATCTCAGCTTTTGGGTTATGTTTTCATTTTAATTTATCTTGATTTATTTTTAAATTTTTATTTTGATTTCATCTTTGACCTATTGATGATTTAGAACTGTGTTCTTTAATAAGCTGTGTTCTTTAATTAAATTCCAATGACATTCTTCATATAAATAGAAAGAGTTTGACTATGAAATTCATTTGGAAAAATAAGAAGCCCATACTCATGCACGCAATAAGCAGGGGAGGAAAGAGTAGAAAGTTCATGGGATTAGACAAAGAGGAATGAAGGAAATGAAGGGGAGATAGGAATAGGAAAGATGGTAGAATCAACTGGACATAATTTTTTTTATGTTCATAAATGAATATATGACAGTGTGACTCCAAATCATGTGCAACCAAGAGAATGGGATCCTAATTGGAAGAAGTTATATTCCAGCTATGTATAATATGTCAAAATACATTCTACTGTCACATATATCTAAAAAGAACAAAGAAAACATATTCAAATATTTGCGAATTTTTTGGCTTTCTTTATTTATGTTGTTTATTTGTATTTTTCCCATTGTGGTTGAACATACTTTATATGATTTTAAAATATATTAGGTAATTTAAAATATATTAGAACTTGTTTTGTAGTCTGACATTTTGTCTTTTTCTTGGGTATTATTCCATTTGTATTAAAAAAATGTATATTCTGCTGGTGTTGAGTGGAGTGATGTGTGTATGCCTAATAGATCTAGTGGGATAGTGGCATTATTCAAATATTATATTTCTATATTCTACGCATTACTCAATAGTACTAAAATCTCTACCTGAGTGGATTCTTTCTCTCTTTCTTTAGTTCTATTTTTCCTGTATCTACTTTGGGGTTCTAATATTAGCTGAGTAGATGATTATAATGATTACATCTTCCTGATGGATTGACCCTTTTATCACTATGAAATGCCCTTCTTTGTCAACATTACCATATTTTGTTCCTTCATGTTGGCTTTTCCTGATATTGCTAGAGCCACTCCATCTCTTTTTTGGTTACTGCCTGCCTATATATTTTTTCCATCTATTACTTTCAACATTGTCATAAATTACAACTCAAAGTTTTCTTGCTTTGTGCAGTTTTTAAAAATCAAATATAAATATTACACATAAGAATTAAGATAGATATAGAGTTCCTTTTTCTTATATAGTTCCTTTGTACATCCTTTAGGACTCTTTTTATCTATTCATATTAATTTGAGTTACTATGTAATCTTCAATTTTAGAATTTCTTATAAGGCAGGATTCTAGCACAAACTTTTTTTGATTTTGTGGGTTTTTTTTTAAAAGGCCTTTTTTTTTCTTTTGAAGGAATATCTTAAATTCGTTGTTGTTGGTAAATATTTTAGGGTAGTTTTGCTGGGTATATAATTCTTTAATGATATTGCTTTCCTTTCACACTTTGAGTATATTTTCCATTGCTTTCTGCAATTCAACTTTTTCAGGTGGTAAATCAGCTATTAATCTTACTTTGGATTTGAAATGATTTTCTCTTCCTCCTTTCAGTATTCTTTCTCTGGATTTCTACTTTTTAATTATGATACATATATACAGACATATCAGTCTCTTTGAGTTTTATGTATTTGTATGTATTGTATTGAATTTCTTGGATGCATGTTTGTCTTCATCAAATTTGGTCAAGGTCCAAACATCATCTCTTCATATATTCTTTCTGTATATTTCTATATGTTGGTATGCTTAATGGTGCTCCCCATGGTTTCCCGTATGTATCATCGACTCTGTTTACCTTAATTAATTTATTTTTTCTCTCTCAGTCACACTGGATAATCTCATTGAGCTAATCTCATTGCTTCTTTCTTCTGGTCTATTTGAAACTGTTGATGAACCCATATAGTCTTTTATTTTATTTCACTTCAGTTGTACTCTTCAATTCCAAAATTTCAGTTTAATTTTCTTTTATAATTTCATGATATTTTCTACTTAGTGAAAAATTGTTCAGTATTTTCCCTTATTTTTTTTGAAGATGTTTCCTTTAGGCTTTTGGACATAATAAAAAATGACTGATTTAAACATTTTATTTGGTAAGTCTAGCATCTGATCTTCCTAAGAGATTACTTTTATTGTTTTTTTTTTCTTGTTGTTTATGGACTACACTTTGAAAATTTCATTTTACATTTTGTATTTTTTTATTGTTGCTGAAATATGGGCATTCCAAATCATATAATATTGTATGTCTGGAAATAATAGTCTCCCCTCTCCCCAGAGTTTGCTTCTGCTGCTGCCTGTCGTTTTTTACTTAATAGCTTTTCTAATCTGGTTCTATGCAGTCTTTTTTTTTTAATTTTTTATTGTTGGTTGTTCAAAACATTACATAGTTCTTGATATATCATATTTCACACTTTGATTCAAGTGGGTTATGAACTCCCATTTTTACCCCATATACAGATTGCAGAATCACATCTATGCAGTCTTTATTCTGTATTCCATGTAGCTACTGAAGTTCTTATTTTGTTAAATTGGTGATCAGCTAATGATGGACAGAAAGTTCCTTAAGTTCCTTATATACCAAGAAATCTCATTCTCTGTGTAGCTCCGTGTATAGGTTAAAATATACATTTCATACTCAGAAGGGAAAGGCAATTGATAACTCTGCCTACCCTTTACTTCCTGCTTGCAAATAATTTCATAGTCAGTCATAGGTCAGAAATTAGGAAATTTTCAGGGTTTTCTTAAGCATATGAATGATCCTGCATAAATGCCTTCTGTAATTCCAGGAGTATACTGAAGACATTTACATCTCTTTTAACATCTTACTAGCTTTCTCTTTAAGGTTCTTGTTTGGCCTAATGTTTGCCTCATTTAACCATATCTTTAGAACAATCATCAGTAAATATTTTTAAAAATAACTATTTTTCCCTTGTGAAAATGTATTTAGCTCCGAATGATCAATAATCATGCGCATTTCAAATGAAGCCTTCCAGGATACCACTAGGCAGATCAAACAATGAAAAAACTCTTTGTAAATGGTGTTCCTTAAGTTCTCTCCAGGACCATTAAAAACTGCTTTTACCTTGAAGTCTACTGGGAAGTGATGATAAGATTAGAGTAAGTCAAAATGCCACAAAGCTCAACATAATTCAAATATTTTTCTTGCATAAACATCTCCTGGGTTGTTGTAAGCCACTGGATGACTCTTAGAGTTCCAAAAAAGTTGATTTTGTACATTTTTCCAGTTTCTTTCACTGCTTTCATGGAGGAAAAAATCTATCAGAGATCTTTCATCTTCTATTTTCAAGTATTCCTGTATTTTTGTATATTATATGTTAATACATTTTGGAACAATTAGCACCTATATATGCATTTATTGTTTTCTGCATTATTTCTTGTGATTGGCTCTTAGAACTAGAATAACTAGGTTATGAGGTTGGCAATCACACTTGGAGAAATATTAAGTCAACAAGAAATTTTAGAAACAGAATACAAAATTAATCATACAATGAAAATTTGCAAATTCATCTTCATTTTCTTCAGATGTAGAATAATTTTGGCTTGGGACTTTGAACATACAACCTCTTTATCCTAAATGATCTCATCATTACATCTTGGGATAACTTGTGGGAAATTGAGTGCATCAGACACTGCAGGCACTGAAATCCAGGGCTCATCTCATCCTGGTAGATTTGTGACCTGTTATTAATTGCCTTGTGCTTTCATTTTCTGCAGGAATAAAGAAAAAAAAGTTTTCATTGCTCTAATGGAGTGTTGATTTTCAGAAAAATGAAATAGAGAATATTATTTTTCCTTTGGCTCGAGGTGAACAAGATCATAGATAACACAATTCTATTGCAGATGAACTTTCAAAGGTTAAAGGAGTTAGAACTGCTGCAATTTTTATTAGCAAAAGCTCTGTTGGTTGCAGCATGAATACAAAAGTGGCTGAAGTGTCCTTCCTGGGACACTTTACTCTGGCTCTAAGCAGAGGACTAACAGAATAAGACAAGCTGAGATTACTCAGCTAATTGACTAGAAGCTGAGAATAGCTAATCAGGCCAAATGATCCTCTATGGTCTAACTCTGGCATGGATAATTGGAGAAGTATGTGTTGAATGGTGATTATCTTGTGGTGCTTATGTGTGTATACTGGTAAAATTTAGGGAACTATCTTTGGACAACAGAAAGAAAGTCTAAAACAATAATGAACCAGGTTTATGTAATCTCAACAATGATGGAGGCAAACTTATGAGGCTAAGCAGTGACTTCTCCAGATTTCACTGTTAATGTGCATACGCATTTCTGAGTATTTCAGTATGAATAAAATGGCCTCACTTGGAGAAGTTGGAATTAGATTGACCATAATGTTTCCAGGCTCATAATATCTATGTGAAACTGGGAGACATAGTTGTAGCCCCACCACCACTGTTGGTGGATATCAATAAGCTTTGTAGCCAGGACTTTAGTATCCAATGTTAGTGTAATTTACATGTGGGCTCTACCCAGATTGCTGTCCTATCACCCTCAACCCTGCCTGCATCTTCCTCTCACAGGTCCCTGGAGATCTGACACCTGCTTTCCCTCACACTCCCATATCATTCACCTCATCAGAGCTGAAGCCTAGATCTCTTTTCAAATACTGGTAATAATTCCAGATACAAGATTCTGTCTGGCTGGCCCTGGTGCAGGACGAGGCTGCAAAGTCCACTAGAAGTTAGATGGAGTCAGAAAATTGATCTCATACACCCTAACCCTTGCCTGCTGCATTCCACATGAAGAAAGTGGTAAAGTATACACAGGAATAAAGGCAGGTTAGGGGCTGCTGAGCATAATTCTCTAGGCAGAGGCAAAAGAGAAATCCTGTGCTACGTAAAAGCATTGTGCATGGACTTAGGACTTCCTAACTTGGTGGACAACATGGAGCAACATTCCTCCTCTGAATCTGCGTTTTGTATATGTAAAATTAGATGTCTAGGGTGAGTTATGAAGATTTATTTTATCTAATAGTCTTGGATGTAGACTGATTCCCACCCTCACCCCACCCCCAAGTATTGACTATGTTTCACAGTTGTGTTTTGGGGAGATGTTATTACACAATATTTTATTCTTCCTTGTCTGCAAGCTAGCCATCATAACTGGAAGTCCCACGTTAGCAATTTTCCTTGGTACAGGTTTCATGTTTGTGTGGTCCATCTGCCCATGGTAGCATGCCTGGCATACATATCACCTCCTCAAACACTCCTGGGGTGAGAAGTGGTTGAGTGAAGTTGATTGTATATGTGCCTCTAAATTGCTATGAGACCCATTTATTCTATGGGTCTGTCATCGATAGCAATTGGGTAAAAGAACTGGGAAATTAGTTGATCCTCAGTTTTTATTTTATTTTAATATTTGCAACCATCAGGAACACATAGTTTGTTTTCTTTTCTACAAAGAGACAAAAAAAAAAGTTTTGTGAAACATGCCAGGTGCCTAATTTACTCTTGCAAGGAAGGTGCAGAGTGGAGTCCTGAACTGGCCAGTGTCTGGGAAGATAAAAGAACTGCATTAAGTTCAAAGTCAGGGAAGAGATCAAGCTCATCTGTGAAATGGCGGGGAATATGTTTCAGCCAAAATAGCAGAGCCCCAGGGAGACTTGGGACTGGGAAAAGAAAGCAATGGAGACATTTCAGGACAAGAGCTGGTGGCCATTTCTGCTGCGTACATGGCCTTGCTGTGTGTGTGTGTGGGGGGGGGGGCAGGGGGGAGGCATTCACAAAGCTAACCTGGTTACACTATAGGATGCTTGGTCCCTGTTCCCATCTGCCCCCTTCTTTCTTGCCTTCCCAACCTAATCTTTCCTGGACTGAGTTCAGTCAACCACATCTTCCTCTCCAGATTCCCTACATTGACCTCCATCTTTATTTATTTTATTTCAAATAAAATCCAAATATCAAACACCCCCCAAACAAGATTTTCCCGGCACTGTTTACACTCAACACTGTGCGTAAGCCTTGTCCCCAGAGGTTTTAAAAATACCCATCCCTTATCCCACAGGCGAGACCAGCTGAATCACAGTTCCTTGGAAACATAGCATCAACAACAATATATTTTTTTTTAGTTCCCCAGCGTTTCTAATTCGCAGCCGATGCTGAGAATTTTTGCCTTAGAAATCAGCACTTTGGGGAGAAAGGCTAGTTTTGCCTCATCATTGCTTCTATTTGGTCTCTACTGGTTCCTGCAAATTCTATTCCCATTTTGTGCTTCATTTCCCATTTATTTCACATTTTTTTCCTGCTCTACTTTCTTCTTATTTTAACAAAAAAGAGGATCCTGACAGATTGGGTGTAAGAGAAGATTTGGGCAGGTACGCTTGTCTACCCAGTATCCCTCTCCTTTGTTACCAACACCCTTTTCTAGGCCAATCATCAGCAACTAGGAACAATGAGTTCCAAGTCCCAGCCAATGGTTAAGAAGGCTCTTGACTGCTTACAATTTGGCAACCTCATATTTGGGGGGCCGGGAGTTGGTACCAGGAATTGAACTTAGGGGCACTCAACCACTGGGCCTCATTCCCAGCTCTATTTGTATTTTATTTAGAGACAGGGTCTCACTGAGTTGCTTAGCACCTCACCTTGCTTATGCTGAGGCTGGCTTTAAGCACATGACCTGCCTCAGCCTCCTGAGCCTCTGGGATTATAGTCATGCTCCAACATGCCAGGCTGGCAACTTAACTTTGCTTTGATATTTTTTTTTTGTATTTATCTTTGAATTCTTAGTTTTAATTGTAGTTCTTTCATCACTGATTAAACAAAATATTTTAAGTGCTTGATTTAAAACAATGCTTATTTATTATTGTACAGTTCTTACATCATTATTCCTATGTAGGTTCCCCAGACCAATATGATGGTATCAGCAGGGCTACATTCTTTCTTGGAGACTCTGGGTATGATGGTGGGGATATATATTTCCTTGTTCATTTGGGTGATTGGCAGAATTCAGTTTCTTGGGGTTGTAGAATTGAACTCCATTTTCTTGCTCACTATAAGCTGGGGGCCATTCCAACTCTAGAAGTCACTGTATTCTCCGGCACATGGCTCCTTCCTTCTTCCTCAAAGCCATTAAGGAAAGGTTGAATCTTTGGCATCTTAAATCTCTCTAGCCACAGTCAAGAAAGTTTTTCAGCTCTTAAAAGTTATATGGTTAAGGAGCTATGGATGTGGCTTAGTAGTAGATTTCTTTCCTAGCATGCATGAGGCCCTGAGTTTTATACCTAGCACTGAGGGGAAAAAAAAGTTGAATGGTTAAATTAGGCCCATGAGGTTGATCTAGGATAATTTTTCCATCTTAAAGAGTCTGTAATATTAATCACTTCTGCAAAGTCTTGCTTTGCAATGTGAAGTTAGATATTCACAGGTTCTAGGGTTTAGGGCCTGGTCATCTCTGGAAGAGCATTATTCTTGCCTCCCAATTTCAACCTTAATTTTAGACTTGGCAGAATTTGCAGCCTGGCCTAGTCCTGATACTCGGTAGGTTGTCAGTAACAGCTTGTTAGATACATGGATAGATATTAGGTTAGAATGCTGCTTCCAGTACTTAGACCTGAACTTTTGCAATAGAACTTGCTTGGTTCACTGTTCCCTTCACTCCCACAGTTTAAGCATTTCTGTTCTAATCCCAACTCCCAGGAACCCAGTCTCCATACCCAGGCCATTGTCTAATCTCAGTGCACTCATAAGCTAGTCCATCAACCCGGCCAACCCAGAGTGGCTGAGGGTCAAGCCCTCACGCTATGGATCGTGATACCAAGGTGATTGCATACAATTTACTACCATGCTTTGGCTTCTTTCCTAAATTATGAAACTGGACGTCACAGTTCAGTCTACATAGCGTTTAGAAATCCATTAGTAAAGCTCACAATCTTCATCTGAGATTTATTGGGGGTCTTGATGCTGTGCAGAAAAAAAAACAAACGGTGGGCTATTTGATTCAATAAACATTACAGGGGAAGAGTATTGGCTTTTCCAGGCAGTTTATCAAACGGAGCAATTCTGATTGCCTCTGGCAGGGTAGAGGGATTCTGGGAACTGTGGGGGCTCACAGGGCACAAAGAAGCAGCTCTCTAGGAGGGTATGTTTACATGGTCTAAGTGGAAAGGACATAACCTCCCCTCAGCTCCTCTTTCTCTCTCTTTTTAATGCTTTTCACAACGTGTATTGATTTTTCCCTCCAGACAGTCATTCATTCTCTTAACAAACATTTACTGAGGATGTCCTGAAAATCAGCGAGCCAACAGACAGTGATCCTTGCCCTGTGGGTGTTTTATTCTCAGGCTACCATTTCTTGCTAGATCACGGGGGAAGGAAGGACACACCAGATTCTGCCCCTGCCTCACTGAGCAGTGGTAACAGAGCAACTGGCAGTCAGAATCTATGATAATACCTGATATCATTCCATGATGAGTCTACAGGGCCTGGGCAGGCACAGGCTGGAGGTGCACCTGGTTCAGCCCAAGGGAATTAAGATGGCTGGTGGACAGTGAAACCTGAACTGAGTCTTGAAAAATCGGCCTTCTAAACTAAGAAGAGGCAGGAGAATTCAGAAGGAAGGGATGCTGTGTGCCTGCATGCAGAGATGACAAATGCTTGCTTGATGGCCGCCTGATGGGCAGTTGAGATGAGATACTACCCCGAGATGGGATTGAAGCTTGTGTTTTTTGTTTTTTCCTTTTGGTACCAGGGATTGAGCTCAGGGGCACTCGACCACTGAGCCACATCCCCAGCCCTATTTTGTATTTTTTTTAGAGACAGGGTCTCGTTGAGTTGCTTAGTGCCTAGCTTTTTGATGAACTCACAATTCTCCTGCCTCAGCCTCCTGAGCCACTGGGATTACAGGTGTGCAAAAATGCATGCCGAGGAAGCGTGTGTTTTTTAAAGACTTGGTTCATTTCTTGTATTTATGAGTGTTAAATTGTAATATTCTTTATTATCTCATTAATGGCTTAAGGACCCTCCTCATATAGGTGAGTTGTATATTCTATATTTTTGTATTTCTTAATCTTAGTATTATACAATCATACTAATTTTTTTCCAGAAGAACTATCTTTTTGTTTATCTATTTTCTCTTGTATTTTAAATTTTATTGATTTTTAAAATTGGTTATTTCCTTTCTCTTGCTTGCTTTAAGTTGATTTTTCTGGGTTTTGTTTTTGTTTTCTATTGGGTTGAATCTTAGGTTACTAGTTGAAGACATTTTTATTTCTAAAGTAAACAATTAGGGCTATCAATTTGCTTTAGCTACATCATACAAATATGACTATGTTGAATTTTGATTTAATTTGTCTCTCTCTATAGTTTATTTTATTTGAGAAATTTCCTGAAATAGGAAGGCTTGGAATTGTGCTGTTTTTTTTTTTACATGTTGTTGGTGGGATTGTAAATTAGCCATTATGAGAAAAACCAGAGAGGCGCCTCAGAAAATTAAAAATAGAAATACCACATGACACAATAAGCCTACTGCTGGGTATATACCCAACTGAAATGAAATCAGAATGTTGGAGAGACATCTGCACTCCCATGTTGATTGCCAATTGCCAAGATCTATGTTCAACCTAAGTGTCCATCAGTAGTAAATGGTTACGAAAATGTGATGTACATACACAATGGAATACTATTCAGTCATAAAAAGAATGGAATCCTGGCATCTGTGACAACATAGATGCAACTGGAAACCATTATGTTAAGTGAAATAAATCAGGCACAGTAAGGCAAACACCCCATGATCATGCCTCTGCAAAATCTAAAAGCAGTGATCTCACAGAAGATGAGAGTAGAGTGATGGTTACCAGAGGATAAGGAGAGCAGGTGGGAGGGAGGTGTGGGGAAACATGATCAATGTTACTATTATATTTCAATAGGAGCAAGCAGTTCTGGTGGGCAATAGCACACAGTGTGACTACAGATAAGAGTTATATACTTGAAAAGCGAGGAGAAAGGATCTGGAATGTTTTCACCATAAAGAAATGATAAGCACTGGAGGGGCTAGATATGTTTCACCTGATCTAAACATCATGTCATTTATCAAACACTTAACTATACTTTATCAACATTTATAAATCTCATGTTTTATGTATCAGTTCAAATAAGTTTAATAATAAAAAAGAAAAAATGTGTTTTAAAATTACTGTGTGTTTAAAGGGTTTTTTTTTTCTTTCTCTCTTTTGTTTCCTAGCTTGATTTACATTATGGTGAAAAATACATTCTGTATGTTTTCAGTTTTTTGAAAGGCTTTAAGGTTGGATTTTTGGCCCAGTGTATGAGTATACCACAGTGAATTCCACCTTTATATAGCTCTATAAAGCACCAATTAAAAAATAAATAAATAGAAGGAAGACTGGTAGAGTAGAGGAAGAGAAATGAGGAGAAGGAGAGAGTCAGGAACAGTGGAGGTACTGGGGATTGAAATAGAGATAATTATCTTCCATGCATGTAGAAAATGTCTAACTGAAGCCCACTGTCATGTGTAACTGTAATGCAATAATAATGTCATTTAAAAAGAAGACATGCATGCTGCTGTTATTGGGAATGATGTTCTATATATAGAGACAGAATTCTGTTCTCAGTTGTACTGTTCATATGTTGTATATCCTTGCTGATTTTCCTTCTCTCCACTCTATAAATCTCTTTCTTTTGATTGATGTATTTAAACCATTGACATTTAAAGTACTTTTTGGTGTATTAGCATTTATATCTGCATTTTATTATTATTTTTTCAATTTGTTTCTTTTGATTTTTTTTTAGTTTCCTGTGTGTTACTTGAACATTTTTTTAAAAAATTATTTACTTACAGTAGAATGCATTTTTAAAAAAAAATATTTTCATCTTGATTTATTTCAAGTGCTTTTGGCTACTTTTGAGTGGCTATTTGTAATTTGTTTTTGTAGTTGTTGGTGGTTGCTCTGGGGACACACACACACACATACACACACACACATACTTTGTCATTCTTAAAGAATGTTCCTGAGATGCCCATCAGTTCTCAGGATCCCAGCCAAATTAAAGAAATAATGAGAGCTGTGCCTGGCTAGAACACCTATTCAAGGTACTACCTTGAAGGACGTTGCCTTTTCTTATTACTGCTGGGAACTAGCATAAAAGTTGGAATCCTGGCCAAAGAACAATGCAAACTGAACAAGCTAAAGATGTCATTATTTCCTCCAACTATCATTCTTGTGGTAACTATGGTGGAACTGAGGATGCTGTGGAGAGGACAAGTGTTCCTTGTGCAGCCAGCTAACACTGGACAGGGTGCTGTGCGTTATCTTCTGGAGGAGTACTGCGATGTAGGAGGCAACGCTTGATCAGGCACCAGGAGGCACAGAGAGGAGCTACCTATTCAGTATGTCACCATTGAACTCTTCTTGAGGCCAAGGTGGGAAGAAAAGAGATCTGTCACCACGGAATCATCCCTTGTAAGCTTTCCCTGATGTCTCACATGCCATCTTGGGGTGCTTTCTTCCGCCTTTCAGCAATGTACCCCACTGCCTTAGCACCACTGGCCCGTGGACCCCAAACACATTCCTCTCCCTCTTCCGCCGTTTCATTATCATCATATACTGATATCAATATTTTATGTTTCCTAGTGAACTGTGAAAATCTCATTTCCATTTAGAGCCTCTTATCTTCCCTGCACTTAAATGTAATTGCCTTTGATGTATGATGAAGCCACAATCTCTTTTCAATCAAATATGATTTATAAAGCTCAGGAGAAGGACTCATCTACGCCACACCCAGATTTCTGGTCTTTCTATTGCTCCTTTTTTTTTTTTTTTTTTTGCGTTTCTCAGGGTTCAAAATTCCTTGCTTCATTATTTCTTTTCTATTTGAAGAATTTCGTCTGGCCGATTTTTAGGGGTAAATCTGTTAGCAATGAGTTATTTTAGTTTTATTTCAGCTGAGGATGTTTTTAAATCCCATGAATTCCTGAAGGATAGCTTTGCTGGAGACACTGTGGTTGACCATCATTTCCTTTCAATACTTAAAAATGTCAAGTTTGTTTTCTTCCTGTCTCCATTGTTTCATATGGTAAATCTGCTGTTAATCACCCCCACGTGTCCCTCTATGGAATGTGTCATTTCTCTTTGGCGACTTTCTGAACTTTATCATTAGTGTCCAAAGGTTTATTTATGATGGGTTTTCTGGCATGGATTTCTTGGGGTTTATCTTGTTGAAGTTCACTCACCTTCTTAAAAGTGCAGGTTTGTGACTTTTGCCAAATTTAGTAAGCTTTCAATCCCATTTTTCTTTCTTCTTTTACCTTGAAACATTGCACTTTTGTTACTGTTACACAGGCCACTGAGGCTCACCACCGCACCCCTCCCCCAGCCCAGTCTAGTTTGTTTTGAGATTGTAGAACTTTTACTGTTTTTTCCTTAACTTTACTAATTCTATTCTCTGTCATTTCCACAACCACTACTGAATCTACCAGTAAGATTTTTTTCTTTGTTTCAGTTTAATAGAAATTAAACTGAAATTTCAATTTAAATTCAGTTTAATTTCTATTACATTTTTTTCTCATATCTCCTACTTCTTTTTTTTGTGTGTGATTTTTCTGTTACTTTCACTTGTTGCAAGGGTAGTGATACTTGAGTATGAAGCATTTTATGACCACTGCTTAAAATCCTTTTCAAATCCTTCTAACATCTCATTCATTTTGATGTTGTTGATGCCTTTTCTTTTTTGGTGTTATGTTTTTTGAGTTCTTTATATATCCTGGAGATTAGTGGTCTATTTCACTTGTGTGTAGTAAAGATTTTCTCCCATTCTGTAGGCTCTCTCTTCACATTATTGAGCATTTTCTTTTATGAGAAGAAGCTTTTTAGTTTGAGTCCATACCATTTATTGATTCTTGATTTTACTTCTTGTGCTTTATTGGTCTAGTTAAGGAAGTAAGTTCCTAGGCTTACCTGGTGGAGATTTTGTCATACGTTTTCTTCTATTAGGCACAGGCTTTCTGTTCTAGTGCATATCTTTAATTCACTTTGAGTTGGGTTTTGTGCAGAGGTTTAATTTCATTTTGCTACATCTGGATTTCCAGTTTTCCCAGCACCATTTGTTGAAGAGGCTATCTTTTCTCCAATGTATGTTTTGTGCTCCTTTGTCTCATATGACATAACTGTATTTATGTGGGTATGTCTCTGTGTCTTCTATTCTGTACCATCAGTCTACAGGTCTATTTTGGTGCCAACATTAGACCTAGTGTTTGTTACTATGGCACTGTAGTATAGTTTAAGGTCTGATATTGTGATGCCTCCTGCTTCACACTTCTTGCTAAGGATTGCTTTGGCTATTCTGGGTCTTTTATTTTTACAGATGAATTTCATGATTAATTCTGTAAAGAATGTCATTGGGATTTTAATATGGGTTGCATTAAATCTTTACAACACTCTTGGTAGTATGGCCATTTTGACAATATTAATTCTGCCTATCCAAGAGTATGGGAGATCATTCCATCTTCTAAGATCATCCTCAATTCCCTTATTTAGAATTCTGTAGTTTAAGTTGTAGAGGTCTTTCACCTGTTTTGTTAGGTTGATTCCCAAGTTTTTTTTTCTTTTTTTTTTTTTGAGGCTAGTATGAATGGGGTAATTTTCCTAATTTCTCTTGCAGTGGATTTATCACTGATGTGTAGAAATGCATTTTATTTATGGGTATTGATTTTATAACCTGCCATTTTGCTGAATTCATTTATTAGTTCCAGAAGTTTTCTGGTGGAGTTTTTTGGATCTTCTAAATATAGTATCATGTCATCTGCAAGCAGCAATAGTTTGAGTTCTTCTTTTCCTATTTGTATTCCTGTAAATTTTTTCATCTCTGATTGCCCTGGCTAGAGTTTTAAGAACTATGTTGAATAAAAGTGTTGAGAGAGGGCATCCATCTCTTCCAGTTTTAGGAGGAATGCTTTCAATTTTTCGCCATTTAGAATGATATTGGCCTTGGGTTTATCATAGTTAGCTTTTACAGTGTTGAGGCATGTTCCTATTATCCCTAGTTTTTATAGTGTTTTGAACATGAAGAGGTGCTATATTTTGTGAAATGCATTTTCTGCATCTATTGAGATGATCATATGATTCTTGTCTTTAAATCTATTGATGTGGCAAATTACGTTTATTGATTTCTGTATGTTGAATCAACCTCACATGCCAGGGATGAACCCCACTTGATTGTGATGCACTATCTTTTAAATATGTTTTTGTATCATTTTCCCAGAGTTTTATTGAGAATTTTTGCATCTATGTTCATAAGCGATATTGGTATGAGGTTTTCTTTCCATATTTGTGTGGTTTCAGTATCAGGGTGATACTATCCTCATAGAATGCATTTGCAAGGGTTTCCTTCTTTTCTATTTCATGAAATAATTTGAGGAGTATTTATGTTAATTCTTTTTTTTTTTTTTTTTTTTTGAGGGCCTTGTAGAACTTGGCTGAAAATCTGTCTGGTCCTGGGCTTTTCTTGGTTGGTAGACTTTTGATGGTGTCTTCAGTTTCATTGCTTGAAATTGATCTGTTTAAATTGATTCAATTTGGGTGGATCATATGTCTCTAGAAATTTGTCAATGTCTTTGAGATTTTCTATTTTATTGGAGTATAAATTTTCAAACTAGTTTCTGGTTATCTTCTGTATTTCAGTAGTGTCCATTGTGATATTTCCTTTTTCACCACAAATTTTAGCAACTTGGGTTTTCTCTCTCTCTTCATTAGTGTAGCTAAGGGTTTATCAATTTTATTTATTTTTTCAAATAACCAACTTTTTGTTTTTTCAATTGTTTCTTTTGTTTCAATTTCATTAATTTCAGCTCTGATTTTAATTATTTTCTGTCTTCTGCTTTTGGTGTTGACTTGTTTTCTTTTTCTGGGTTTTGAGATGTAATGTTAGGTCATTCATTTGTTGACTTTTTATTATTTTAATGAATGACCTCATTGCAATTAACGTTCCTATTAGTACTGCCTTTATAGTGTCCCAGTGATTTACATATATTGTATTACATATATTGTATAGGTGTTCTCATTTACCTCTAAGTATTTTTTTTATTTCCTCCTTGATTTCTACTGCTATCCATTCATCACTCAATAGCATGTTATTACATCTCCAGGTGTTAGAGTAGTTTCTACTTTTTATTTTATCATTGATTTCTAGTTTCATTCTGTTACAATCTGATAGAATACAGGGTAGATTTTCTGGGTTTTTGTTTTTTTTTTGTATTGCTAACAGTTGCTTGGTGACATAACATATGGTCTATTTTGGAGAAGAATCTATATGCTGCTTAGAAGAAAGTGCATTTGCTCGAAGATCAATGAGATACTCTATAAATGTCTGTTAAGTCTAAATTATTGATTGTATTATTGAGTTCTATAGTTTCTTTATTTAGTTTTTGTTTGAAAGATCTATTCAGTGGTGAGAGGTATGTTACAGTCACCAAGTATTATTGTGTTGTTGTCTTTTGTTTGATGAATGTAGATGCTCCATTCTTTGAGGCATATATATTTACAAATGTTATGTCTTGTTCATGTATAATTCCCTTAAGCAGTATGAAATGTCCTTTTTTATCCCTTCAGACTAACTTTGGCTCAAAGTCCACTTTATCTGATAGGAGGATGGAAACCCCTGCTTTTTACAAAGCCCATATGAGTTGATATGTCTTTTTCCAAACTTTCATCTTCAGTCTGTGAATGTCTTTACATAGGAGGTAAGTCTCTTGAAGCCATCATATTGTTTGGTCTGTTTTTTAAATCCAATCTGCCAGTCTAAATCTTTTGGTTTATGAATATATGCCATTAACATTCAGGAATATTATTGAGATGTGATTTTTATTCTGGTCATTTTGGTTTATTTTTGGCTTCTAACTTGACTTACTTTCTCCTTATATTGAGTTTTCTTTTAGTGTAGTTCCTCACTTTGCTATTTTTTAAAAAATTTCCTCCCCATGGAATATTTTGCTGAGGATGTTCTGTAGTGCAGATTTTCTAGTTGTGAATTCTTTAAACTTTTGTTTATCACAGAAGGTTTTTATTTGATCTTCAAATCTGAAGCTCAGTTGTGCTGGATAGAAAATTCTCAGTTGGCATCCCCATTTTGAGAATTCTTAACTTCAGAATTCTTTACATCACTGATCATGCTTCCAGGAGCTGATTTTAATTCTAACACAAGGAATAATTTAAATTAATGATATTTCTTGAGAAAGTTTCACATTAATCCAGTAATTTATACATTGAAGAATTTTCAAAAGTATTGTCACATTATTATGCGGTGACAGGTTCTTATTGTATACCTCTGAAGAGTTTTGTGGGATTTTTATTATTGTTGTTTACACATTTACTGAGACCTAATTTATATACTATAAAATCTATTCATTTAAAGTATAGAATTCAGTATTTTCCAGGAAAATCAAAGGGTTGTGCAACTATCATCATCATCTAATTTTAGAAGATTTTTGTCATCCCCAAAAGAAATTTTATAGCCATTGCTGCCACTCTTCATTCTCCCCACTCCCAGATCCATACAAATTCTAAATTATTTTCTTTATGAATCTGCCTCATCTTTAAAATGTAATCTGTATGATATTTTATATACATGCAATTATGTTTCTGACATGGTTTTTGTGACAGCTTCTTTCACTTACCATGCTTTAAAGGTTTGTCTATGTTGTTTCGTGTATTTCTCTTTAATGCTAAAAATTCCATCATGTGGAATATCACATTTTTATTTATACTTTTGTCAGTTCATGGGCATTTGGGTTATGATTACTTTTAGAGCTATTCTGAAGAATATAACTACAAATATCTCTGCACAAATTTTCATGTGGATGTGTGTTTTTAAATCTCTTGCCTGTGTACTTCAGATTGGACTTTCTGAATTATGCTAATACTATGCTAACCTTTCTGAAGACTGGTCAAGCTGCTTTCTAAAGTGGCTGCATCATTTTATAATCCCTGTACCCATGTACAAGCATTTTAATTTCTACTCATCCTCACAAGCACTTGATTTTAAAAGAAAAATAGCCATTCTAGTAAGTATGCAGTAACTTTCCCTTGTGGTTTGGTTTGCATTTCCCTGATGAGTAATGATTTCAACCATCATTTTGTATACTTATTGGCCATTAGGATGTCATCTTTAGAGAGATGTCTATTAAGATATTTTTCATGGTTTTTAAACTTTTTAGATAGTTTACTTACTGATTTCTAAAAGTGTTTTTGTATATTCTGAATATGAACCATTTACCAAGTATGCTATTTACAAATATTCCACCATTCTCTGAATTCTTTTCTCCTAGTCGTGTCATTTGCGGTGCATTTTAAAAGTAAAGTTCCGTTTTTCTATTTTTGTTTACAATTTTGTTTGCACTGTATAAGATTTCTCCTTTCAGGACATTCTTGCCAGTGTTTTGTTGTTGTTGTTGTCTTTTTGATAATTGCCATTGTAACTACCGTTACAAAATATGTTTCATTTTTTAATATTCATGCATAACTAAGTAACCTAGATGTAACTGGGTGAAAGAATCTTTATGTATTTTTACTGGTGCATAATAATCATACAGAATGGTGGGTTTCTCTGTGGCACATAACATGATTTGATCAATTTCAATCCCCAGTCTCTCTTTGAACTCCTTTTCTCCTTTCCCTTGATCTCTTTCCTCTACTCCACTGGTCTCTCTTCTATTTTTGTGAGATACCTTTTTCCTCCCTTTTTCCCACTAGCTTCCACATATAAGAGAAAGCACATGAACTTAACTTTCTGAGTCTGGCTTTTTTTTTTTTTTTAGCTTAACATGGTTTGCTCCAATATTTCGGAACCTAATGCCTAGTCCAAGGTCATCAATGTTTACATCTATGTTTTCTTCTAAGGCCTTATAGTTTAGCTCTTATCTTCAGGTCTGTGATTCATTTTGAGTTGATTTTTTGTATGATATGAAGAAGGATCCAAATTAATTATTACAAATGTAGCTATATCAACACTATGTATTGAAAGAGCCATTTCCCCATTTGTGTTGGGACTTCTGTGAAAAATAATTGACCAGGGGGTTTGAGTTGTAGCTCCATTGCAGAGTGCTTGCCTAGTATGCATAAGCCATGGGTTCAATTTTTGTTTTTTGTTTTTTATATTCCACATCATGTGACATTGTCTTTCTGTGCTTCTTGTTCCTACCTTCTTTCACTTAACAAAATAATCTCTTGGTTCATTTGCATTGCCACAAATTATGGGACTTAATTATTTTTACAGTTTAATTGGATTTCATTGTAAGTATATGCCACATTCTTAATTCACTGATGGATGTTTACCTTGATTCCATATCTTGACTATTGTGAAAAATGTTGCAATAAATGTGAACATGTGTACACTGATTTAATTACCTTTGGATATGTAGTCAGTATTTGTGTTGTGGAGCATATGGCAGGTCTCTTTTTAATTTTTTGAGGGACCTACTGTTTTCCATTATGACTATACTAATTTTTATTTCTACCAACACTGTACACAAGATTTATCCTTTGTATACATCCTTGGCAGTATTTTGTTGTTTTTCAACTTTTTGATAACTGGCATTCTAACTAGAGTGAACCTGTTATGGTTTAGATAAGAAAGGGCTCCCAAAAGTTTATGAGTGAGACAATGCAAGAAATGTTAGAGGTGAATTGATTGAGTTATGAGAGTCTTAACCTAATCAGCATATTAATCTCCTGATACGGATCTACTTGGTGGTAACTGAAGGCAGGTGGGTGTGGCTGGTCGAGGTGGTCATTGGGGGTGTGCCTTTGGAGTGTATATTTCATCTCTGTAAGTAGAGTAGTCTCTTTCTCTTCTGCCTCCTGGTGCCAGGCTCTGAATGACTCTCCACCACACTCTTCCTCCATGATGTTCTGCCTCCCTTTGAGTCTCCCCCAAAATGGAACAAGCCATCTACAGACTGAGACTTCTGAAACTGTGAGTCCCCAAATAAACTTTTCCTCCTCTATAATTGTTCTTGTCATATATGCCGTTGTGGTTTTGATTTGTTATTTCCCTGATGATTAGTGATGTGGACATTTTTATATACCTGATGACTATTTATATGTCTTCTAAAAATGTTGACATCATGGAGGTAAAGAGTAGAATAGTGGTTACCAGAGGCTAGGGGAGGTATGGCAGAGAGCAGGAGAGTAAATGTTGGTCAGTGGTTACAAAGTCATAAATAGGAAGAACAAGTTCTGTGTCCCATGACATAGGAGGGTGGTTATAGTTAAATAGTGTATTATATATTTTAACAGCCAAAAGAGAGGATCATGAAATGTTATTATCACAAAGAATGTTTGAGATGATTACATGCTAATTACCTTGATTAGCTCTTTATACAACATATATCCCATAAACATGTACGATTATTGTGTGTCAATAATAAATAAAATCAGGAAATAAAATAATTGACCATATACAAAGAGTTATTTATGAACTCTCAGTAATATTTTGTTGATCTGTATGCCTGTCCTTATGTTAATACCACAGTGCCTGGATAATGTAACTTTACAGTATATTTTAAAATTGTTAAGTGAGAATCTCCATCTTCGTTCATATTTTTCCATACTATTTTGAGTATTTTGAATATCTTCTATTAATTTTGAAAACTTGTCAACTTCTATAAAAATCATCTGGAATTGCACTTTACAGATAACTTTAGAAGATAGTAAGTCCTTTGATCCATGAATGTGGGATATAGTTCCATTATTTTGATCTTTGGTATTTTTGGTAATCTTTGTGGATTTTGGTACTTCCCTTGACTGGACTTGAACTAAAAACTCTCTTGGATGGAGTCTCAGCCTTCCCTGCTGTGGTCTCAGGGGCTGTGAGCTGGACCAAGGAATAAGATGGAGATTTGGTCAGAATTTATGCACAGAAGTTGAGTCTCATCCATTTTTGCTCTCTTTCCTGTGGTTTCCCTCTCATTTTCCAGCCAGGAAGGCTGCTCTGACCTCTGTCTTCTCATTTGTCCTGTGGAAATTCTGTATTTGGCTTCATTTTTATCAGAGTTTTGGTTGCTGAACATGGCCCTGACTTCAATTTATTTTTTGGACTCAAATCCATGAAAACGGCTCACTCAGTGAGGTTCCATTTTTTAAAATGTCAGCTCCCTCCCTGCCCCATCACCAGCAGGCTCACTCTCCAGTGCCCTTAGATAATTTATTTTTTGTATTTTCCAATTTTCTAAAATTTTCTTTCAGTGCTGTTTTGGTTCCAATGGGAACCACCTATCTAGAAATGTAATTGGAAGTGTATGTTCTCTCTCAGTGAATACTCTTGAAAAGAATGCATTCTTAAATTGTTGGTGGTAGAGTTTGCAAACACAAACCAGGCTGTGTTGATCAAATCTATTTGCTAAATATATTTTTATTTTTATTCTTACCCAAATCTGGGAAGAGGAGTATTAGCATCTCCAACTGTAATTACAAATGTCTAATCCTCCATATTTAATTTTGTCTTTTTGTGCTCTTTTTTTTAGCATACTTAATAGACTTAGTTTGTTTTGGTATTGGGGATCAAACCCAGGGGCACTTTATCACTGACTTACATCCACTCCTTTTTAATGTATAATTTTTAATTTTGAGACAGGGTCTTGCTAAGTTGCTGAGGGCCTAAGTTGCTGAAATTGGCCTCAAACTTGCCATCCTCGCTCCTCAGCCTCTCAAGTCAAGGGATTATAGGCATGTACCATGTTATTTTAAATAAAGTCTATTTAAAAATAAATAGACTTTATTTTTAAAGCAAGTTTGGTTGAATAAAGTTCTCAATACCTTCTCACCTTCACCAGTTTCCCCTATAACTATTATCTTCTACATTAATATGGTACACTTGTTACAATTGGTGAGTCAATATTGATACATTATAATTAACCAAATTCCACGGTTTACGTTAGGGCTCTCTCTTTTTTGCATTTTACGTTGTACAGATTTTGTCTCATAGTCCGTTTTGATATTAATAGTCATTTCAGGGTTTTTTTTTGTAATTAATTTTGCTTGCATATTAGTTATTGTTTTCCTAAATAACAAATCACTATAAAATTAGCAGAAAAACAACACTCACAACTTCAGTACATGCAGATGAAAACTCCAAGAAGGAGGTATCTGAGTTCTCTTATGAGTCTAAAATTAAGGTGTTAGCCAGGAAGGTAATTCCATCTTGAGTCTTGGAAACTCTGAGTCTTTCAAACTTATCCAAGTACCATGCAGAACTCAGTTCTTTGTGGTTTTATGATTAGTTTTCCTGTCTCTCTGATGGCTTGTCAACTAGGAGTTGTTCTCAGTTCTTTGAGGTGCCCTGAGAGTTATCTATGCATTTCCAATTTGGCTATGTTGTTTTCCAGGATAGCAGGGAAAGTAAGTTATTTCTTCTTGTTTACTTTTTTTTTTTTTTTTTTTTTTTGGTGCTGGAGATTGAACCCTTGTGCATGTGAGGCAAGCTCTCTACCAACTGAGCTATGTCCCCAGCTTGTTTACATTTTTTATGGTTAGATTTTTATGTTAGATTTACCAAAGTAAAGTCTACGTTTTTATTAACTCACAGTTACCTGAGTGGGACCTTAATTACATCTGCAAAATCTTTTTGTCTATCAAGTAACATAATCATGGGGATACTACCTCATCTGATTAGTTGGCACACATACACAGGAATTTGCCCCTAGTGTTTACTTACCACATCTGCAAAAAAAGATACTTTTTCAAAATAGCTATTCCATCCAGGGTTCTACAATCAGTCCCCTTTGGGCATATGACTACATTTATATCCATATTCTTATCACTATGTTTCTGACGATCATATATTCTGTTGGTTTTTGTAGCCATTTAGTGTGGAATGTAACTGTGAATCTCATTCACCAATCACTTTCTGCACACTGTTTTCTTTCTCTCTTTTTATCTTTTCCTGTTGTCTTCTGTATTTAATCTTGGGGTTTTAGGATTCCATTTTATCTCCTCCACTGGTCTTTCATGATATTAGCTCTTCATTCTATTATTTTTCAGGTTGCTATAGGGATTACCCTAGGTATCTTCAATTTATTTCAGCCTACTTTGAATTAGTATTATAGCACTTAACAAATAATGTAAGAATTTTAGAACATGTGTTTCCATATTTCCTCATTCTTTCCTTTTGCTATTATTGACATATCTTTTACATCTACATGTGTCTCAAATACTTTTAAACAATCACTTTGGTTTTGGAGAGATCAAAAAATGGAATGGATACTTTTTTATTACCATAAGCCTGAAGCAAAAGGAAAAATCAGTAATACCTATTTTAAAATTTTAACATTTTGCACAACAATTAATTTTTATTTATTTTGAATTTATATGATATTGCATTAACATATTATTTATTTTCATTATTGGGTCCCCCCATCCCCTTCAGGTTTGTACCTGAGATTAATACATTGTTGTTTCTACCTCTATTGTTGTTTTTAAAATCTTATGATAGATATTATAAATGATATATTTAGAGAGTCTTCACTGTATGCTCTCTCATTAAAGACGTAGAATAAAGATGTCAATAAAGACGTAGCCCTTCATTTCATGGCTTCTCCCTTGGACCCGCCAAGGATTGATCTCAGGCTTGGTGGGTTGTTCTAGACTGCTCCTTACTCCTAAGACACTGCCTGGCTGGGGTCTCCACTAATGCTCAGAGTCAGTGAGGTCTCTCTACTCTGGCCAATATGGATTCCCACATTTCCCATCCCTGCTTAATTGCAATTGCTCCCATTCAGCCAACAGTCTGCAGATCTCAAAGAGCCTTACACAACTCATTCACCAATTCATCAAATACCTGAGGGGACTCTTCCTCAGATTTCTGTGGCTCTTTCCTGGGTAACTTTCATCTCCTCTGCACTCTTGTCTTACAAATTCCTGCTGTTTCAGTTAACCTTAAAGACGAATCTTCATATTTCTCTTTACTGTTCCTGTTCTTTGTGCCACCGTTTGGAAAATTCCCCAGGCAGAAAGCTGCAGTGAACGGGCACCTCAACAGGAAGTGATTTTTCTCTTTCAGGGAGCATCAAGTCTCTGCCCTGCTTGTCAGGTCTTACTGCAAACAGTTCTTCCATATATTCTGTTGGTTTTTGTAGCCAGTTAGTGTGGAATGTAACTGTGATATTTGAATCTTGTCATGGCTGGATTGCTTCTTGAACTTAAAGAGAAGGGATACATTGGAAAGCCATGGTCCTTGGACTACACCATTTTTTTGCACAAGATCTCTGTGTTGATCACATGAGGTCTGATGATTCAGGACTATAGAGAGAGACAGACACTTCGTTTCGCTCCACATCCCTGGTCAGATGAGCAGGAAGTGAGTTGGAAGGTCTGATCTCACTTCTTGGCTCCTCTCCACACTCTCAAGAAGAGGCCAGCTCCTAAAAGGTGAGCACTGATTCCTTCTGTTCATTTTCCACCAACACAGCTGCGGTCAGAGCACCCTGATGGTTCCCAGGAAGGAGTTATGGACATTTTTGTGGAGCTCCCCCATTGCACCTAGTTTACATGCCAGTCTGTCCCCACAGCCACGATCCTACGTGGAGAGCATCCTGCGGGCCCCTTTTGCTGCATTCCAGATGGACTCAGCAGGTGGAGAACACAGGTCAGTCAGGTTGGTTCCTGAAGAGATACATTAATACTGGGATTTGTCTGATAATCTCCCAAATGTGTTCCTCTCCCTTCCTTGTCCTCTATTTTTCTTTAATTCCTTTCCTCCTTCCTCTTTTGCTATAATTATTTTCTTCCTTTCTCCTTTCTCCCTGCTGGTTCAATTCATTGTTCCTAACATAATGTGATTACCCTGTCCTGGAGAGTACTAAGCAGTACAAAGTATAGGAAGTAGGTTATAATAACAATAATCCCTTCTAGGCTAGTAATACTTTATACTTTTCAAAATGCTTATACATTAATACATCGATCTTCTCACCAGCAGAGTGAATATTATTATTCACTTTAGCAGATCAGGCTCAGAGACATGAAGAGTTCATAAAGCTCATTCATAAAGCTGGTGGGTGTCCAAGCTGGGAATTAAACCCATGTCTTCTGGTTAAAAACATGATGTTAGTTCAATGATACTCCGTGGCCATTTGTTACCGTCATTATAGAAATTTTGTTATATTTTCCAAATTTGGTATAAAGTAAATATTAAAATACTTTCATTTCCTTTTCTCGAGTCGATTCCTATTTCGCTCCATTGCATGGTGTGGACACCATGTTCATTTCTCATTAAGGTCACCATAACAAATTATCTTATTATTTTCTCTCCATTTTTTATTATGTGCACACACATTTCCCTATCCTCCTAAATAATGGGGTGTTCCCACCTCTTTCTACTAAAAAGGTCCAGAAACTATGACACCACAATTAAGTGATTAGTTTGAGCAGCCTTAGCAGACATTTTGATTTCTAAACCTATTAAGAGGAAGCAGGGCTCTTGGAAGAATGGCTCATTGAATTTCTAGGGCAAAGAAAGTGCAAAGAGAGTTTGAAAGACTTGAGAAAGAAAGCAGGGAAATATACAAACATGTGTGGGCACATGTCAACAGAACCCAGGAGATACATTGAAAGGGCTCCCACTTATCAAATTTGAGGCAAAGTGAGGATGAATTTACCAAAGAATCTATAAAAATATTATAACATATTAAGTAAAAAGTCATTAATCCATAATGATAATTTACACATACACAAAGAACCACTGCATATGGGTCTTTTAACAATCTAGATGTGTGCTAGGCTGACTTCCTTCCTCATCTCTATCTGTGCCATATTTTGTCCCCCTTTTGTGTATATGGAATTTTCAGATGACCTGGTCCTTCTGGAAGTTGCCTATCTTTGAAGATGCTGCTCAAACCCTTTCCTGTGAAGTTAATCCTGCTTCCCGCAGGGGATGCTGGTTGCTTCTTGCTCTGTGATCCCAACACTCACTGAATATATTTCTTTTGTAGGATTTAGTATACTGAGAAATTCACATTTTGAAATCTTCACATGGTTCTTCTAAGTTCTACTTTGTTTGCTGTTGTTGTTTTTTACCCTCTTTTATCTCATTTTAAGAAGTTTATCTCAGCCTATCTGTAAGCTCATTGATTGCTTTTCTTGGCTCTCTCCAATCTAGGAATGGCCCTATCGGAATTACCTTTCACTTCTTCTGTGTTGAAAGTTCCCTTTAATTCATTCATAGTTTCATCTCTCCCATTGACTATCTGTTCTTGAATATTGTCTTCTTTTCCCAGTGGAGGACTTAATATATTAGCTATGTTATTTCAGATTCCTGTCTGGTAATTCCAGTACCTGTATCATAGCTGACTCTGGTTGTGATGCTGGCCTTCTTTCTTTGTTTATTCTTTCCTTTTGGCATTACTTCTAATGGTCTGTTGAGAGCTAGGCATGTTGCACTAGAAATTAAAGTATTAGCAAATGAAGTAATGTTGATTTAATGTGAGCATCTATGCTAATCCGGCTAGGAGTCCATCTGTGTTTAATGTTTCTGGTAGATGAGAATGCCAATGACTTCTGAATTTTCTGTTTTCCTTGGTTTTAACTCCTTCTGTGGGTTTCCCTGTGTCTTTCTCCTCTCAGTCCCCTGCATCCTGTGTTCTTTCAGATGTCACCCTCTGTTGCTGGGGACAGGCTGGTTTGGTGTAAGGTATGAGTGAGGGGGGAACATTCTGTAGTCTCATGACTCACTTTCATCTATCATCCGCCTTGTTTTTCTAGGCTTTGAGTGCTCATAAGTGTTTTCCTAGATGTGTATCTTCATTCTCCTTTGATGAGATGGTCAGCCTAGAGAGAGTAGGAGTTGGAACAAAGACCTTTCCCTAACTGGGAAAATGCCCTGGAAAGATAGTTGCCCTGGATAACAGGTCTTCTCTGTGGAGAATCATTTCACAATGATTACTCTCTACCTCTCCTGTCAAAGGCAGAAACAATTCTTTCTCCAATATTCACACCCATGAAAGTGTGGTAGCATTTTTAAGACTGCATCCTCAAGGGCATCTCAGATCACCCTCAGCCTAACATCTTTTTTTTTTTGAGGTGCCAGGAATGGAACCTAGGGCCTCACATGCTAGGCAAGCACTCTACCCTCAGCCTTATATTTTGTTTTAATCAATATTTTCATGACTCCTTTAGCTCTTTTTTTCCTACAGCTTATTCTTGAATTAAATTTCTAGATAGAGCATACAAGTTTGGAAGATTTTTTTCCCCTTAGAACTTGAAACTCATGTGTCTTTCTTTGATGAGGAGGTAACTAATATTAGTCTGTGGTCATTTCTTTGTTAGCAATCTGTCTTCTCCCTTATATATCCTGGTTTTTTTTCTTTGCCTTTACATGATGTCTTTCACTCTGATCTGTCTAGGTGAGTATTGATTTGATTTATTCTTTTAAGAATTAAATACAAGTTTATGCTTCATTCAACTTTGACCATTGCTTCTCTACCTTATCCCAGAGTCTGTAGTCTCTGATATTTCTACTAGACACATGATGAAGGCCTTTGATGTCCTTCATGTCTTCCCTTTTTCCATCTCTCTGTTCTGTGCTCTGGTGAGCTGCAACATGCTCATGATTTCCTCAATGTGTCCCAGTTAGATTTTATTCTGTCCGTTAATATTGTATAATTATATTGACAAATATTGTTATTAACACAGCTGTAATATAGTTATTAATGTTTAACTCACTATATTTTACAAATATTGATATAACTAAAGATTAAAATAGCTTCTTCTCTCTATTGATGGGTTATTTATTTTTCAGTCTATGGATCTTTATTATTATATTAAAATGATGTCTGTACTTTGCAAACATTAGAAAAGATAGAAAAGTATAGAGCAGAAAATTAAATTCATTAAGAATCTTATCTCCTAGATACTCTTGTTTTCATCTGACTTATGTTTTCTGACTTGATTCTGTATATATCTGGGTAAATATCTGGAAATATTGTACTTCTACTTTGTAATTCTTATTACTTGATGCAGCAATATGCTGCCATTTATTGGCAACTAGAACATCCCCAAACTATATATCTTGAATGCCTTGAGCTGCTCTGTCCTTCCTTGGCCTCATTTGCTAGAATGAATCCAATTGTTGTTCTGGATCTGTTTGCATTACCAGACCACTGCATACAACTGTACAAGTTATGAACTACACTCATCTAGAAGGCATTATTTATATGTGCAAGTGGCAGCTCTGTGTTATCCTGACTTCCCTGATTAAAAGCCTTCTTTAATACTCAATATTGCTTTGTTGCTCCCACCCAGAATCTCCAAAGAACTGAAGACAGAAGACCAATATTTATTACATGCCTGGTGTTCTAAAAGAAACATATTAATAGCTTATACTGCCTTCAGAGAAGGCCCTCCCTGGCATCCTGATATTTTACAAATCCTCTCCCTGGACAAGGAATGGTATATGGGAGCATCTTGGGCTTTTTCACAGTTCCTGAGGTGTATCTGCTGGGAATGATTGGCCTGTCCTGTGTATGAATATTGGCTTCTCCTCTTACTTCTTACAGATTTTGCCTTTAGCTGCTGGGTGTCAGCCTGGCTTGTGGCTGGTCCTTGGAGTGAGTTCTGCAGGCCCTGTTGAGTGACACTGAGGGCATACACAGATGCAACCCTGTCCTTCACAGGACCTCAGTCAGGTGCCATGGGATGGAGGTGGCTGGGAGTAGGGGGTTTCTTAGTGTGTAAGACCAAGAGCTGTTTCAATGGCAGAACATAAAACACACAGAAGGAGAGCTAGATTTAAATAGAAACAAAGGATCCCCCGCCCCCATTCCAGCATGGAGGTTTCTCTCCTATATGTCTTTATGCTCTTTTCAAGTTTGGGGTCACAGCTTTGAATCCAAGGCCACTGAAAGTTCACTTGTATCGTTCTTCTCTCTAAAGTTCTGGGCAGTGTGCCTGCCGAGAACAATTATCTGATTGGTCAAGGATTGGTCATCTCACTGTGGGGAGCACAAATCTGTGGATAACAGGGACTGCCTTCATAATGTGGAGGGAAACAAGGTACGTCTGAAGGCTATTTGGCCAAAGGGAAAAGCTACAAGCACATTTACTCATTCTGGAAGAAAAAAATATATAATCATCAAAACAAAAACAAAACGAGGTTCTACACTGAGAATATTGGTGAATTATGTGTGCAGTAATTGTTAGTGGCTTCTAGCTGTGCTGATCTGACTACTTCAGACAGAACCAACCTTAAATCCTCATCTGATGCTTAGAACTTTACTTTTCCAAAGGTAGTTCTTAAGTCCAGCATAGAATGTAAGGCCCGCAAGTTGCTGAGGTTTTCCTTTCATTCCTTGCTCTCTGAAGTACACATTATGATGGTGTACTTTTTCACCCCACAGTTTTTCTCTACTTTTTATGTAAATCCAGATTGGCTTCAATACTAGCTTTGGAATCCAATAAATTAGGGTCAAAATTAGGGTCAAGTTGCAGCCTCACTTCTTTTTTTTTTAAAAGAGGAAAAGTTTATTTGGGGGGTCATAGTTTCAGAGGTCTCAGTCCATTGACATCAGCTTCATTGTTCTGTACCAAAGGCAGCACATCATGGTGGAAGGATGTGGTAGAAGAAAGCAGTGAGGCTCTCAGACCCCAATCATTTTACCTCAAAACTTTCTTGCATTGTCTCACATGTGAGATTTTGTGGGACACATCATGTCTAAACCATAAAAATAAGGCAGCTTTCTAAAGATACTTTTGTAAAGGTACAAATCAGCCTCACTTCTTGATGAAGATATTTCGTCTTTCAAATTTCCAGTTTTTCCTTTCATAAAATGTGGAGATTTAAATATCTATTTTGAATATTTCTTTTGGTGTGTGTGGTACTAGAGATTGGGCCCAGAAGCACTTCAACTGAGCTACAACCCTAGTCATTTTTATTTATTTTAAAAATTTGAGCCAGTCTCTCCCTAAGTTGCCCAGGCTGATTTTGATCTTGCCATCTTCCTGCCTCAGCCTCCCAAGTTGCTGGTATTACAGGCATATTCTACTGTGTCCTGCTTCTATTTTGAATATCCTTGAGAAAATCAGTGATATCATAGGTTAAGAGCCCAGCATAATGCAGAGCCTGACATGATGATACCCATTAGTTGCTGTTATGATCATTATTGCAACTGCAAAATTCAAACTTTATTCTCTTTTCTCCCTGCTGTTTTTATTTGGTGTGTTCTAATTATATGTAACAGTGAGGTTTGTTGTTATGTATTTGAACATGTGCATGACATAACAATATAATTTGATCAAAATAATTCCCCAGTATTTCCCTTTTCCTCCCCCTTTTCTGTCTCCCTGTCCCTTTCCTCTGTGGAACCAACTTTTAATCTCTGATTGTCTTAAAAAAGGTTCCTAAAGAGCCCAATAACTGTACTCTATTAGGAACCCTGGGTGGGGCATTGCAGTGACAGACATAGTATCTGTCTCCAGTCTGTTTGGGAAGAGAATCCAGATACCTAGGGGAGCTAACAGCACAAGGACTTACCAGCTGTCAGAGCTGAGTGAGCGGATGGGAATCTGGGCAGTATGGAGAGGCAGGAATTCTGCCCTGTTAGTTCCTAAAAAGTTGTGCAGTGGCCTCAAAACTCCTCAGCTTTCTCCATTTTCTTTTTGCTTTGTGTGTTTTCTACAGGAGGTCCAAGACCCATCAAATTTAATGAAGTTGCAACTTCTCTATCTCTGGATGCTCATGATTTTTTTTTTTTCAACCTTCATTATTGTAATTGAAAAACATGGCCAGGAATTTGGCCCTCTGCTCTCACGGTTCATTCATAACTATTAGTTATTTCTGCCCTGCTTAGAAACCTGCACTGTTGCTCTAAGGCCTCTGGAATAAAATCTGGGCTCCCGTCCCTGGCTGGGCATATGCTGTGCACCGTGGCTTCTGTTTTGGCTCCTTTGACTCATGGCAAGGAGTGACTCATCCCTCCTGCCTGTGCTCCTGGTGAGCTGTCAACTTAGAGACCAGCCACTGCCTATAGACTGTGCATGGAATGTTCGTCCACTAGATGTCTGGCCTGCAAGGGTCAAGCCTGCCTTTCCAGAGAGACCTTCTCTGACCAGCTCCTCCACTCCACTGGCAGCCCTCTCTGATGCCTATGTTTTTCTTTTTTTGTTTTTCTTTTTCTTTTTTTTTCCTACCACTGACCACCAGCACTTAGATTCAGTTTATATTATTACTGGAAGCAGTGAATTGATTGACTGATTGATGGATGGATGGATGGATTTTGTGTGTGTGTGTGTGTGTGTGTGTGTATGTGTGTTAAGAGAGAGAAAAAAAGAGAAAGAGTCCTGTTCTAATTGATCATGACTTTTGCTCCGACTGTTCTATTTCACTGCATACTAAATATTCACATCCTTATCCTAGCTTGCTACTAAGTGGAATATCTTGTTCTTTTGCTTGCTCATTTCCTGTCTCTCTGAATACCCATGAGTTGCCTGGGAGCAGGACACAATGCTGGAAAATGTGGCCAGAGAGTGCCGGACAGGAAGCTCTCACTAAGTATCTTCCAGGATAAATGGAAGACCTTCCAGGAACAATGTGAACAATGAATCTATATAATTAAAGACATATTTTTAAATTAGGAAACATATTCTTCAACTGTATCCCTAATTATTGTTTCTATAATTCTTGAATAAACCTTACATTTCTTTGGTTGAATGTTTAGTTCTCAATTTCTACGATTTTCTCTGTCATTATTATCGCTTTTCTTCTTTTACTTCTGGAAATGATTTTCAAGTATATTCTTGATATTATTTTAATTTTTCACAATGCTGATAATGTACTCTTCTGCCTCCAAAACAACATTCATTTCTGTTCCCCAATGTTTAATGTTTCTTATTCTATTTCTTTGTTTCCTGTTTGTCCTTGGCCACTTACCTTTCTGGTGTATTTTTTTTTAGACCTTGTATAGTTGCATCCTGTTGAGGACATCAAATGAGAGTGTCTAAAATAATTTTAATTTCTTGAAGAAAATAATTTTCACTTTTTATTCTGCTTTATTGTGGCATAATTGGCAAATGAAAATTATATATATATAGATATAGATATAGATATAGATATATTTAAGGTATACAACTTGAATTTTTGGTATACATACACATTGTGAAATCACTACAAACTATTGAAAGTATACATTACCTCATAAAGTTACTGGGATGTTTTTTTCTTTCTTCCTTCTATTTATTTATCTATGGCGTGGTGAGAACACTTAACATACGGCCTACCTGTTTAGCAAATTTCAAGTATAAGATATAGTCTCATCAATTATAGTCCTAAAATATAGATTAGATCTCCATAATTTATTCATCTCACCTAAGTTACCATTAACTTTTTTCTTTCATTTGTGGTGTTGAGGATTGAATCCAGAGCCTCACACCTGCTAGGCAAGAGCTCTACCACTGAACTACATCTCAAGCTCTTTATTTTACTTAACTATCTCCAACTTCCTGGTAATGACCATCATTCTACTTCTGTGAGATTAACATTTTTTAGATTCCACATATAAATGTGGTCATGCAATATTTGCTTTTCTGTGTCTGGCTTATTTTGCCTAGCAAGATGGCATCCAGGTTCATCCGTGTTGTCACAAATTATGGGTCCATCCATTCCTTCCTTCCTTCCTTCTTTCCTTTCTTCCTTCCTTCATTTCTATGTCTGCCTTTCTCCCCCGCCCCCACCTCCCCCCTCCCCCCCCCTCTTCTTCCTGTGTAAATGTGTGCCACAGGGTACGTTTTCTTCATCCATGCATCCATTAATGGACACTTTGATTCCTCATTGATACTGTGATGAACATGGCCATGCAGATTTCTTTTTGAGATACTGATTTCATTTCCTTTCAATACATACCTAGAAGTGGGAATTCTGGGTCATGTGGCAGTTTTATTATTAATTTTTTGAGGAAACTCCACCCTGTTTTCCATAATGGCTGCACTAATTTACATCACCACCCAACAACGTGCCAGGGCTTCCGTCTCCCCGCATCCTCACCAGCGCTTTTTTCCTTTAGTCTGTTTGATAGTAGCCATTCTCAAATGTGAGGCCTGATATCTCTTCATAGTTTTGATTTGCATATCCCTGATGATTAGTGATGTTGATCACTTTTTTATACCCTTGTTGGTCATCTGCATGGCTTCTTTTGAGAGGTATCTATTCAGTCCCTCTGCCAATTTTTTATCAGATTTATTTATTTATTTTCCTATCGAGTCATATGACTTGGACATTGGTTCCTTATGAGGCCTGTGGTCTTCGAATGCTTTCTTCTGTCTATAGGGTACCTGGTCACTCCGTTGATAGCTTCTTTTTGTTTTCAGTTTGATGCCATCTCACTTGTCTACTTTGGCCATCCTTGCCTGTGTTTTGGTGGGTCAGAGCCAAAAAAAAAAAAAAAAAAAAAGAAAAATAAATTTGCCCACATCAATTCTTACTCTTGAATCATCATTTTTGAGGAAAGTTAGGGAAGGCAAGTTCAATAGCATCTTAGACAGGAAGAACCAAAGGCTTTTTCCCCTCTGGGACTAACTGTATGAACCCTTGTATGTAATACTCTCACACCCTTCTCCTTTAGCTACCGTACTTTTCTTCCTGTTGTTCCTTCTTGATATTAGTTAAACATTATGCTATATTAGGTACAGACTCTCTGCTCTCTCCTCCTGTGTACTTCCCATACCACTGAAAATGACCTCAGCATCTTCTGAAATCAGTTTTCCAAGAGGACCTGTGGCCTTCTTTCCCGTATCCTTTGCCCTTGTCCTGATCACCCTTACTCCATAGTTTCCCTGGACCTGGCTCCTTATTTCCTCTCTTTCCTTGGGCACCCTCTAGCAGATTCCTCATGGGCAGAGCTTCTTCAGTCAGCCCCATTAACTTTTCATCACAGTTAATGAATCAGTATCAGCTCGTTATTACAAACTGAAGCCCACACTGTTTAGATTTCCTTAGTTTTTACCTAGTTGTAAGGGTCCGGCGAAGCGTCGGAGAAAGAGACCACCAAGTGACCACTCATGCAATTGGCAGAAGGGGATTTATTGAACCAGCATGCTGGGGCTCCGTGCCCACTCAAGAAGGGAAAGCAGCCCAGAGCCCCGAGCAGGGGCTGAGCACTGCTTAAGTACACTTTTTGGGGAGGGCAGGACTTTACATACATCACAGTCTCCTTTAACAAATCATCATACACCACAGGAAAATCAAACAACAATTCCTAAACATGATTAGTTCATTCATTGGCGGGAACAGGTCAGGTGGGAGTGATAGGTCAGTTCTAAACGGGGTACACATTCAAACTGATTGGTTTAGGCCCTGTGATGCCTACGTGCGACCACACAGAGCCCTTCAGTTATTAAACAACCAAGTAGTCAGGGGAAATATTTACTGGGCGGTTCCAAGCATTGTCTTAACAGCTACAGAAATTTCAGGTTTTGCAGGTAGCATAGAAACCTAACAATACCTAATCCTTTACATTTTAACTCAGACCTTGCAGCTTAGAAACTTTACAATACCCGGTCTTTTACCCTTTAACTTTTACGCTTTAACTTCAATTTCTTTTACCCTTACATAGTGTACAATTTATTGTTCCAGGATCTCATCCAGGATACATTACATTTAGGTTCTTAACTGTGACAGTTTCTTTGAATTTCCTTATCTTTTCTTAAACTACTTTAATGAAGTATCATTGACATAAAAAAGCTAGACATATTTAATATATACAACTATACAACGTGAGGAGTTAAGTATACACCAATAAAACCAATACCACAATTCATGCCAAAAGTCCATCCATCACCTTCCCAATTTTCCATTTTTATTATTATTATCATTATTTTGAATGGTGATTGGCAAGGCCTGGAGGGAGGGGGGAAGGCAGATAGCAGTATAAAGGAGTTTGTTTATACAGATGAACAAATCATGGACATCTACTGTGCAGTACAGGGCCTGTAGTTCACACTACTGCATTGAATACTTAAACATTTGCTAAGAGGGTAGATCTTATGTTAAGTGTTCTCATCACCAAAATTACTTTTTTTCTTTTGAGAAGTCTGCTTAGGCATTCTGTAGAAAGTCCTTCAGTTGTGCTTTGAATGATAATTTTCTCATGATTAGACTGAGGTATGGGCTTTCAGGAGGTAAAGTGGCATTTTCATGACATAATATCGACAGTACATACCATCTGTATGACTTATCTCTGCTGACATCAGCATTGCTCCTCTGGCTGAAGCAGTATTTGTCAAGTGTGAAATGACTCTCTCCCCTCCTTCAATGTTGTTCCACTGGGGAGGAAGTCTCCATGTGTTGTGCTCCCCCCCACCCTGCCAACTTTTTCAAAGAGGAGAGTTAGGCTGCCCGATGTGTTTAATATGTTATGTTGCCTACCTGCCATGGGTAAAACTTTGCTGCAATATGACATTCGGTCTTATTTGTTATTACAGCATAGCCTAATCAATCCTGATTAATGCCAATCTTTTCCATCAGCCTGACTCTATCCCAGGGGTACTTCAAACTTAGCATATCCAAGACAAATTTTGTCCAACTCCCCAGCAACTCTTCTAAACTTCCCCTTTTTTAATTAAATAAATTACTCTTATTTGAAATTTCCAGGATCCAGAAGCTTAACATTCCTTTAGCCTACAGAAAATAGCCTACCATTTTATAAAATGACTTCATGAATAATACATATTTCTCATTTGTATTCTGCATTAGAGTCCTCATTTCCAACTAGCAACAGTAAATGGCTGACTGTACCTGATTAAGAAGGGAAAAAAAAAAAAAGCTTTTGGGTAGCTGCCCACAAAATCATTGGGGAGGATAGAGAACCACACTTTCAAAAGAATTGAGAAATTAGGTAGGCTGGTAGGCAGTGGACCAGTGTAGGTCACAGCAGAGAACAGATGACTCTGGACATTTGATGTCAGTACTGGGGAGCAGGAAACATTGCTGTGCTTTGTCCACACAGCAAAATCTGATATATTCTCCACATTACTGTTGCCTTGAGGAATTTCCCAGCTCCTCCAGACTTGTAGCACTCCACACAATTCAGAGACCCAGGTAAGACTGAGGCTGGATCAGCTCTGGTCCATATGCTCACACTCAGTTGCTAGCAGACAAGCTGAGGGCATATCTGGCCCTGTCTTCAACCATGAGCTGCATATTTGAAAGTCTCCAAAACATAGAAATATATATGTGTATATGTGTGTGTGTGTATATGTGTATGTATGTGTGTGTATATATATATATATATATATATATATATATATATATATATATATATATATGGATTCCGGTAGCAAAAAAAGCACCTGTCTGCTCTAATCCTCCCTTTAAAGTTGAGGTTCTAGAGGTTCAATGCTTGGCCTTCCTTGTGGTTAGTTAGCAGCAGAGCTGATTTCAGAATTGAAGTCTTTTTCCTTTAGACCTCTGCAGTATTTCTAACATTATTTGCTTCCTTTTTAACCTCAGTGATAAAGCCCTGTTGAAGCTCTTATTACCTGCTGTCAAAGCCAATGCAGTAGACTTCCATCTAGTTTCAAAGTACCAATGATTCTCCAATTACTTGAAGTTCAACTCCACCTGATATTACCAAGGTTCTCCACAGTTCCGTTCCCATCTCTCCCCCCTTTTATCTTTTTCTCTTTGCCCTTCAGACATAGCTGACCTTCCTGGTTCTCAAAGTGAACAGTTCCTCATGCTGCCCAGTGACACCCTGGGCATTCTAATAGAAAAACAGATTTATAATTGACTTCTTCTCTAGACCCAGTGTCTTGCAGAGCAGCCTGAACTGTGTTTGTAGCCACATTGCAGATGATTCTCATTGATGAATGAAAACCTAGGCTTAGCTTAACATCATACCAGAAATAGCCCTGTTACTTAAATGTGCCCTGAATGTCTATATCTCCACATTTGACATTATTTTTGCATGGAATGCAAAGAAAAATGTCTTTCATCTTATTCTGCCTTTGACTCAAAGTCACAGCCATCCTTCAAGTGCACTTTCCATGCCACTTCCTCCAGGAAGCCTTTCCAGACAGGTGAGCTGCCTCTGCCCTCAATGCTCTCATGTCCCCTGCTGCATACTGTGGCCAGGCAGTGTTCCTGCCTCTCCGCCTGTCTTTGATTCTCACAAGGAGACCAACCTTATCTCATTTTTCCCTGGAACCTTTCTAAACAGCAGTTGCTCAAAATGTTTCTGCCAACTTGAATTGTATGGAAGCAGCTCGTGAGAAAACCAAGAATAAAGAGAAAAGGTGACAAAGACAGAGTGGGTCAGGGTCACTGTAGCTTATTCCATTTCTTCCAAGACAACAGAGAAGTTGAAGCACTGAGAGCTGCCTTTCCCAGTGGGCCCTGGTGTGATCAGATCCTGTCCTGTTTAAGCAGGAAAATAAAATAGACATGTACAAACCGCACGCACACCGACACCACATGACACGTAAAGGAAAATTCTGAACATGCTGTCACTCCCAGGTTGGAAGAGCTGCTTCACTTTTAAGAATCTGATGAGATTCTTATTTTGGGTTTACACTCCTAGCGGCTCTGCTCCTGCTCTATAAATAACCTGCCTCCACAGCCAGCTGACTGCTGTCATGTTCAGCACACGGCAGTCCTCCTAATGTGGCGTGGGGACAAGATGCGGACCTGAGAAGCCAGCTCAGAGGAACCCAGAAACATAGAAATGGCAGAAGCCAGTGCTCCTAGACTCAGCAGGAGGACATGGTACCAGGGGTTCTCTCCAATCAGGGTGGATTCCATGATGCAATTATCTGCAATAACGACACAGGTTCTTAGCAAGGGAAAAGGGATGACCAGAAACTACCTTTTGACTCATCCCACATTAGTTTATCTAAGATCTAGTCTGATTTTTGTTGCTTTGTCTATTCTTTCTACCCTCCCCTCCCTTAGTCATTTCTTTTTTTTTTTTGAGCCTACATAATTTCAGTTTAATAGAATGGTAGGCAACTGAGATGTTTATCCATACATTCAGTTTCTATACAGAGAAACGTCTTGATTCTTAGGGTCAGATTTTCTAAGAAAGATGGCTCAGAGGGTGGGAGGCCCCTGTGCAGGAGCCCAGGACTATGGTAGCCACAGCACTTCAGAGTGAGCTTGTTCCAATACTGGAGGCACCTGCAAGGAGTCCTGCCCCATATCCATCTCTCGCTTACCCTTCAGGTGTCTACCTCTCTCTGAAGTGAGTATGATCATTCTTGCTTCATACAGTGCTGAGGAGCCGGTTAACCGTTGTCTGTAAAGTGTTGCCAACAGACGTTTAGTTAACATTGGATTTCTTCCTTCACGCTAATCTCTTATAAAATCGACCTCTACCAAAAGCAGAGGACAAGAGAATATTTATCTAGCCTAACCTAAAAGGTGGTTAAACAATGATGTGCTTAACTCCATATGAGACTCGAAGTTGTTTTGTTTGGTGAACAAGAGGACAGTGTGGGTTTGATGGTGAGCTGAGCATGTACGAAGGGGGACGAGGTGACGGTCATCTGCTTTGCTGTGGTTTGGATGTGTGCTCAGACTCAAAGTCCAGAAGTTACCTCAGCCAGATATATCTTCCTTGGTGACTTTCGAGTTGTGAATTCTTGATTTTTAAATCCGATTCAAATGTCTGTGTAGGAGCCAGGGGAGGAACTCATGTTGAGAAATCAAATTTCTTCTGCTGCTTCCCATTTTTATGGCACAACGTTTTGCTTTCTGTTTTCTACTTGTGCTCTTGTTCTCTGAACCTGTCCAGAAGGGACTCTGAGGTTAGCAGCACAGAGTCAACCACGGAGGATGATCAGCAGAGAAATCCCCAAATGAATCCTTCCCCAAAGATACACAGGTTCCCAAGAAACTGTACTATAAATATGCTTTATTAGAGATGGGCATACTTCTACAATATCTCATCTAGAAAAATTCAAAACTGTAAATCAGGTAAATGAGAGATCCATTATTTGCAGTGCAGGATACATTTTCCTTTGCCTCAGTGAAAGCTGCAGTGTGATGTCACCTTTTGCCTTGGGTTCAAATCATCTCCCACACACTAGTTACGTGGCCTCAGCCAAATGATGTCCCAGACTCAGTAGAGAAGGCACAATCCTATTCCACAGTCTTACTACACCCAAGGTTAGGCTTCCTTACAGCCCTCTAGAGGGTCAAAATGCAGAGTTTATTTTTAGGGATATGGTACCTATGGGAAACAGCCAATTTTAAGACAAGGTGAGCAGAAGCATCATAGAGAGAATCATGCAATGAAAAGCATTTTGAGCTATTTGTTCTCTACAGGGATCCATTCATCTCTCTCCCACATTCCTTCTGATTTTTTTCAAGAATGATTTCACACCGTGCCTATAATTAACAGCATGTTATTGTGCACTTTAAAATATTAAGAAGATCAATCGTAAGCGTTCTTGCTGCTCCCTGCCCCCAACGCACACAATCAATATTAGAAGACAAGAAATGATGGATGTATTCAGTATTTTGATTGTGGTGATGGTGTCAAATTGTTTGCATATGTCCAGACCCAGCAAAATGTACATGTTAAATATGTGCTATTTTTGAACATATCAATTATGCATAAATAAAACTTTCAAAATAATGATTTTTTCTGATTGTAGGAAGTATACTTTTAAAACCTTTGAACTTCTGACTAGGACAAGACAGACTCTTTATTGATGCTCCTCCTTATTAGGGAAGGGCAACTGTAAACCCTGGAAAGCATACAGGAGACAACCAAGGATAACTCTGAGAGGTGGAAGAGAAAAGAAAATTGGACCCCAGAACAGAGGCCAGCACAGCCACCACAGTAGGGGACCCAATGCCCTGCCTAGCTGAAGATGGTAAAAATTTCATATTTCTAGGCCCCCAGTCAAGGAACAGTGCTGAGAGCCATAGCCAAGTAGGAATGACGCATGGCAATTTCCTTGTCAGCCTACCCAATGTTGCTTAGAGGGAGGACTCTCCATTGTGGAAATGGGATTGCCTTGGACCCAGGTCATTTGCAGTGACATTGCATGAATGTTTGAGAGTTCTGGTTGAAAGGTGACCCTGCTCAGGGATTAGGGTGGATCCGGGTTTAGGGTGGATCCTGCTGGGAATAGGGCGTATCCTGCTGCCTCAGGCGCCCGCTCCTGGAGTTCCCTTGGAGTTCTCACAGGGTTCTGAGAGGATTTGGTACACAGAGCCCAGTGGAGGGTGCATTTTCCCCAGAATGTGCGTGTAGAGTGCCGGTGAGAGTCAGGAATAAAGAGTTGCTGTTTGAATCTACAAGGTGGTGTGGTGGCTCGGTTATTTTGTGCCCAGCCAGACTGCAGCAGAACAGGTGCCACTCACTGTGGCTAATATTCTTTTTGCAGATCTAAGAGGAGTTGCTGCAGTGATTCCGGATCCTTCTACACCAGCAGAATGGAAGATCCATCAGCTGGACACCCCTGATGTGAACAGCCAAGAGAGCTCTCCCTCCCCATCTTCAACTCCCACTTTACCAAGAGCCCCTAAGCCAGGGATGGTATCAGAAGGAGGGAGTCAGTCACAGCAAAAGTATTGCAAGAGAGCATCTTTGGTTCCAAGAACCAGAGACTCTCCCATCTCTGCTCTCCACAGACAGCAGAGGAGACAAGCAGAGGTGGCAAGAGATGTCTGGCAGAGGTGTAAGGGTCCCGCGAAACGTCGGAGAAAGAGACCACCAAGTGACCACTCATGCAATTGGCAGAAGGGGATTTATTGAACCAGCATGCTGGGGCTCCGTGCCCACTCAAGAAGGGAAAGCAGCCCAGAGCCCCGAGCAGGGGCTGAGCACTGCTTAAGTACACTTTTTGGGGAGGGCGGAGGGCTTTGTATACATCAGAACAAATCATCATGAGGCACGGGAAAATTGAACAACAACTCCTAAACATGATTGGTTCATTCATTGGCGGGAACAGGTCAGGCTGGAGTGATAGGTCATTTCTAAACAGGGTACACATTCAAACTGATTGGTTTTAGGGCCCAGAGGACTACGTGACCAGTTACACAGAGCCCTTCAGTTATTAAATAACCAAACAGCCAGGGGAAATGTTTACTGGGCGGTTCTAAGCATTGTCTTAACAGCTACAGAAATTTCAGGTTTTGCAGGTAGCATAGAAACCTAACAATACCTCCTTTACATTTTAACTCAGACCTTGCAGCTTAGAAACTTTTACAACACCCGGTCTTTTACCCTTTAACTTTTATGCTTTAACTTCAATTTCTTTTACCCTTACATTCCCCACTCCTTTTTCTGACTACTTTTAATCTTAAAAGTAATGCATCACAATTATTGAAGGGTTTCACTTTTCGTGAGTTGTTTTGTGTTCCCTGGAATCATTTTCAGCATGGCCTCCATTTTAGATTTCACTCGGTATTAGACCCCGATTTATCTAACTACACTGACTACCTAACTTAAAATCTGGCTTTATTCCCTCCTCTAATTTGGGAACTCCTTACTGCTGTAAGGAAGGGGGGCGAATAGGATCTTTCCGGCTTCTTCAGGCTGAAAAGGGACAGTGTGGGGCAAGCAGTTTGGAGTCCCCCTTTAATAATCGGGTCTATCGAGTGGTCCATGATAAAAGTCCAATTGAGAAGTATTAGGCTGGAGGGCCATTCGAGGGATAGGTGGTCTATAAGAGAAACAAGAATTCATTAGTTTACTGGAACCATATTGATGCAGCAATAAATGTCACAGCACAGGAATATGCCAATGAGTATAATGGCCAAGACAGAGACTAACAATGTTTTTCACCAGGAAGTACCAAGAACCAGGAGCTAAGATATTGTTTCCACAACAAAGTTGCTGAGGACATGGCTTCTATCTCAGCATGTAAATCTTTAAGGACCTTTGTCACCTTGCCAGAAATGTCGGGGATGTAAACACAACAACTAACATTTAGGTTTACAGATGTCCTTTTCCTTTAAGATATAGTCTAATAATTTAATGTCATAAAAATCCTTTTACTAGTATGACCTGTGTCTAATAGAGAAACCTTTAATTCTGCTACTTAAGGCTGGATAACCATACTAGCAAACACCAAGCCTACCTGTGTAGGTTAGGAATATCTGTGGGCCTTAAACTAAAAACTACTCTGGCAGTTCCTTTTAATAGTTATCAGGCATTCCTGTCTGAGAATCTCTTTTGTAGCCTCCAGTTTACTTATTTTTGGAAGTCACATTTAATTATTATTATCATTTAAAATGTCCAGGAACAGCTGTGCTTTGGCTTTAACTATCTTTGCTAAGTGTTTAAGATGAAGCAAGTCAAACTGACTTTTGTTCTTATCTATTGTCAACAGTCAGATGAGTTTCCCTGGGAGTCCTCGGGGAACTTCATAGCAGCTTCTCAGTTCTGCTAGTGCCATTTACCTTAAGATGGGTCCAGGCCTTGCTCGACCATGTGGCTTCCCTCGGAAGCATCAGGGATGTCTCCCCTTTTCTGATGACCCTCCTCTTCATAGCAAATGCACTGATTGGCCTCCTGTCCTCCACCGGTCTCATTAATCTCCCTGATCGGAAAGTTATGTGGCCTAGAGTTGCAGAGCCCTTTGGAGAAGTCCCCTATTCCCTGATTCAGACTGACTCAGAGGGCAAGAGCCAAATATTGGTTTTCTTGGCCCTTTTAATTTAACTAATTTTAAAAACTTGATCTTAAACATCCAGCAAATAAGTTAACAGCCTTCTATTAAGAGCACTGGGCTTTAATGTTTATCTCTCTATCCTGTAGATGATAACTCCTTATCTTATGTTGACCCAGGTTGTGTTCTTAAAGCAATACCTCTTTAAAACATTAACAGGCAATCCTTAAACCATCTATAAGCAAACTACAAAACAAAACTAACTAGGGTAAAAACATATTTAGCTTATATAATAGCTACCTTGAATTCTGGCAGGGTTATACATCATAATTTCCTATTTGAGATCCTAGTAATCTTGACAAAAATCTACTTTTGGACACAACTTTAACTGTACTGAAATCTGGCCTACTTCTTCCATAGTCACTTTTACATGTAGTGAGATGGGACAGAGCCTTATCTCAAGTAAGGCAGGGCTCTTTATAAATCTCAAGTATTATAGTTCTGAAGCTGATCATTTTACAAAGTTTACATAAATTGTTGTTCAAGTTTACATGAACATTAGCTAACACAACATAATATCACACCTAAAACATGAATTAAAGGCTGAAAGCTTTTAACCTCTTGTAGAAAAGTAGTAATGTACTTTTGTGTTTTGCAATAAAACCTTCACACAGATTAGGCTCTCATTAACTTAAAAATACATAAATTGTATCTCAGAGTAGAAAGTAACATGGAACCATACATATCTTATTGATAACAAGTCCAGTTGTAGAACACAAATGATATGAATAAATCTCCAACATGTTTTTTTTTAAGCCTAAAATTACCATACAACTTTAGAACACCAGCTCGATATAATGTTCTTTTGAAGCTTCTACCTTACAGACTTGTATACCTGGAAGATATGAACACATTAACAGCACCATAATTAACCTTGCAAAAAGCTGTGTGCTTATATAGAACTAAGGGGGAGATGTAGGGCTTAGATAAGTGGCAGGCAACCCGTTTATTAGTAAGTTCTTCCAGATAGGCACCAAGTTGGCGTTACCAGCACCTGAAGAAAATCAGAGCGAATAAAAACAGAATGAAGATAAAGATTAAAGCAAAGGTCAATTTTTGGCAGAAGTTCCATGCTGGGGGACTGACAGAAAAGAGACCAAGGGCCATGAGGAAGCTTAGAAGGACATAAAGACTCATGAATCCAGGATGGCAGATTATGAGATTCTCCGAACTTGTTGTCTCCCACTGTCTGATGTCTGTTGCATTCCATCGTGCCTGGTAGTGAGCTTCAGCACTGAGTGAACTGTTCTCTTGAAGATGCTGGGGGTTCATCGGTCTTCAGAGGCCGGTAGTGCCTAAGCAGAAGCTGGTTGAAAGTCTAATTAGAAACTTTCTGCAATTGGTTTTGGAAGAACATTATGCAGAGTAAGAGAGCACAAGAAAAGTACTGAAAAATAATAGTTGTTGTTTAACCATAGTTGTATAATTTTTAATTTCTTTAAGATTACTTGCTCAAAAACTTACACACATAACCAACTTACACAGACCTTCTTTATCACTTACTTAAACCCTCTTAATTACTTAATCACATAGACTCTCTTATCCAGAAACACATTTTTCCTCTATTAAATCCATATCTAAAACTTTTTAGTTTTTTTTTCCATCTGTTAACCTCCTTTTGTTCACATTTTAAAACAATATCTGTAAATTTCTGAATTTAGGCAGATTATTTCATAGACATCAACATTTTATTAGGGTCTTTTTGAACACCTAGAAAAACTTATAAGCTTAATTTAAGACCTCTTTATTTTTATCTGTTTACCCAATTTAAATTGAACCATTTGAATCACGTGAATCAAAGATATTTGGATCCATTTTTAAATTTTTTTATGAGCGCTCCTCATCTGTCAATTGTCATATCACTGCAGGATATATGGACATACACACATACAGACATACCGACATACAACACATAACACAAGTGTAACACCCTAGTAGCTTTTTCAGGTGAAATCTCCATTTCAACGTTTCAAAACTCCAGTTGATCAGAAATAGGACTGATCAGAAAACATTAACCCGTCTGTGGGATTAAAATCATGAGCTCCAAAAAAATACAGAATCTAAGAAAAAGCAAGAGTCCTAAAAAAAGATGACTGGCCAGTAATTAATAAATACTATATAATTTACTTTTTGGTTAATTTACTAAATTCTAGTTTGAGTTCAGGTAAAAAGACACTTTAACTCTTTTTTTTTCCCTTGGGCCTGAAATCTGCCCTCTATTGAGCCCCCAGGCTTCTTCTATTTGTATATCAACTTAAGTCCTGGCTGAGGTCTGGAAGGAACTGGGAAAACTGGAATTCTGAGCAGAAACCTCATGCCTAAGGCATTTTAGCTGTAAGTCATAATTTTCAGGTTTAAGATGTAATTTTCAAAATTTTATATCTTTATATCTCTTTACATTAGAAACACTTGCCCACACAAAACTGAAAATAGGATCTTTTTCTGATAATATAAAGGCCACCATCAGAGGAAATTCCCTCAGGATCATTAAGCTGCTTCCTTTGTTCTGAAGTTCCTAAAATAGTATTAAGTTCTACCATGTATATCCAAAATCAAGCTTTAAAAATTTTCAAGACTGTTGCTAATTAATGTCATTTTAATAAGCTAGACCAACGTTTTAATTTAGCACCCCTCTTTTTTTTCTCCTGAATCTTACACACTGAGGGGAACAGATATCATATCATAATTTATTATCCTTGCCCAAGTGAAATTTTATCAGGCTACCCAGTTCAAAATTGAAACTTTCTAATTTTTTTACCCTAAGTATTTAAGTTTTCTAGCATGAACTATCTGAAATCAAACTAAACAATTGCTTAAACCAAACTTTTAACTGCAAGATAGTGCAATGCTTTAGAAAACCATTCAGATACCAAATTGTTACAATAAAAAAAATCATCTTTTAGATACACATTTAGCCAAGATCATCCCCAAGAAACAATCTATAACATCAACACATTACTGTATTTATTGTCTCATTAGTTAAGCAAACAGAGGTGGGGTAATCCCTAAAGTGCAGGTAAGGAAGGAGGAGACTCCCCAAAGCAAAATGGCTTTGGCAGCTGCTGGGAGCCCCTAAGTTCCACCTTTTACTTACAGGATTAGTTCCTCTGGCCTGGTCTGACCCCAGGCACTAGGCATTTCTCACATCTCCTAACTTTTCAGTAGTCAGCTTCCCAAAAAGTTCATCTTCTGCTTGCAGTTGTTTGAGAAAAGTTTAAGCGAGATATCAAAGTTTTTAGACCCCAGGCATTTCCCTCTGCAGTGGGCGTGCTCAAGCCAACTATGGGAAGAAAAGAAAACACTGCTTCCCTAATCTCGCTCAACAAAGGGGGGTAAAGTTTATCAAAGTTCTTTAAAACACAGCTAAGAGAGGTGTAAAAGGTGAGAACAGAAAAGCTGGCGGTTCTATTGACTTTTGGTCCCTCACAGAAGCATTAGGTTAAAATTTAGCTAAAGTTACTTCCACACATCTAAGGCCGTTTGGAATTTGGGACTCTGCATTGGTCCAAAGTAAAACAATGCCATCACACTTAACAGAGACACAGACAAAAAAGACACACAAAGATCATCATGCAGCTCCGGTTCGTTCACAACCCCAAGATCTACAATCTTGTGACTCAGGGAGAATGGAGGGAAAAGGGGGAGGAGCAGAAGGATTGAGTGATAGGATCTTGGGGGAAGGGGTCGGAGTGGAGGCAGGGACCAAGAAAGGCTTCAGGGACAGAGGCGTGGAATGGCTTTGTCCCATACTGGGAGTTACTCAGGCAGAGACAGGGACAATACAAACGTGACACAAACACGGACACACAGTAAAGGTTTAACACAAGTTTAGAAGCAAAGATTAAAGACGGGCAGTGAACTCAACCTGAGAAGAAAAGTAGCCGGCAAGACCTGACGGGTTGGCAGCAGAATCCCTTCTCACCAAATGAGGGTCCATCCGCCCCTCCCGGAGTCCTTGCAAGGCATCCCTTGCAAGGACGTGGCCTGTGGCTTAAAGGGCACGTCTGCCCACCACCGCCAGGGGGAGTTCACACTCTCCGCTGGCAGCCACTCTGCCAACCCAAACCGAGAAACCGAACCCGAACAAAAAAAGCTCTGAGAGCTCACACTCTCCACTGAGCCAAAAACCAAACCTGACCAAAAAGCTCTGAGAGCTCACGCTCTCCACAGAGCCAGAAACCGAACCTGAGCAATCGCGAAGGAAGAACAAGGAGAAGAAGAAGGAGAAGAGGCGCCTTACTTACTTACCCCCTAAAGCAGTCAGTTGGAGCCTCTTTGTCCGGCGATGCGCACTTCCCGGCCAACGCACCAAATGTAAGGGTCCCGCGAAACGTCGGAGAAAGAGACCACCAAGTGACCACTCATGCAATTGGCAGAAGGGGATTTATTGAACCAGCATGCTGGGGCTCCGTGCCCACTCAAGAAGGGAAAGCAGCCCAGAGCCCCGAGCAGGGGCTGAGCACTGCTTAAGTACACTTTTTGGGGAGGGCGGAGGGCTTTGTATACATCAGAACAAATCATCATGAGGCACGGGAAAATTGAACAACAACTCCTAAACATGATTGGTTCATTCATTGGCGGGAACAGGTCAGGCTGGAGTGATAGGTCATTTCTAAACAGGGTACACATTCAAACTGATTGGTTTTAGGGCCCAGAGGACTACGTGACCAGTTACACAGAGCCCTTCAGTTATTAAATAACCAAACAGCCAGGGGAAATGTTTACTGGGCGGTTCTAAGCATTGTCTTAACAGCTACAGAAATTTCAGGTTTTGCAGGTAGCATAGAAACCTAACAATACCTAATCCATTACATTTTAACTCAGACCTTGCAGCTTAGAAACTTTTACAACACCCGGTCTTTTACCCTTTAACTTTTACGCTTTAACTTCAATTTCTTTTACCCTTACAGAGGCACCTCTTTTTGTGAACTTAAGACCTTAAGACTCTTTTCCTTCCAGGGCACACAAGCCAGACTGGTAAAACCTATAGACAGCCCCAGATACAGCCAGCTATTATACCCCAAAAGTCTAGAAGTATCAGAGACACAAAAGATGCTAGACAGGGCATCATACCAAAGCCCTTCCCCTCTAAATAACATCAGTCCCTGGGCCTAGAGTAATCTCATATGCCCCAGAGGAAGCAGTAGTAGCTGTACAATCAACAGGAGAAAAATCAACTAGACCAAATGGCCCTGGAAGGTCTCTGAGCCTTCAAATGCCATTGGAACCACAGTCCACAAAACACCTATGTGCTACACCTAGACAGATTGTCTGCTAAAATTCAAGGCTTAAGCCCCTCGGCATAACAGAAAAAATATTCAGGATATAACTGAAAATTACCTGTCATTCAAAGATCCAGGAAAATCATGACTTGAATGAGAAAAAAAAAAAAAAAAACAATCAACGCATGTCAATCTTGAGATGACTGAGAGGTTGGAATTATCTGACAAGTGTTTTGAAGAAGGCATCAAAAAAAATATTTCAACAAGAAATTACAAATTCTCTTGAACAAGCAAAAAAATGGAAAAATCTCAGAAAGGATATAGAAGTTATTTTTAAAAATATAGTTACTGAGCAGAAAATTGCAATAAGATATTTAAAAAACAAAACTCTCTGGCTACCAAGAGCCCCTAAGCCAAGGGTGATACCAGAAGGAAGGAGCCAATCTGTCAGCAAACAGAACACTGTCAGCGAATTTGAAATCCATTTGAAAAAACATAAAATACAAAACAAAACAATTTACCCAATCTGAGCAACACAGAGAAAACAGACTGAAATGAAAAATAAGTGGTGTGTCAGGAGTCTGCTGGAGAATAACAAAATTCCCACATTCATTCCATTTGCATCCTGAAGGAGAGAAGGAAGTGGGCTGAAGAGAACTTGTAGAAACAGGGCTGAAAACTTTCCAAATATGTCAGAAGACATTGAATCATGAATTTTAAGAAGTTGAACAGACCCCAAGCAGGACATGTACAAAAAAATCCATGTCAAGACACAACATAAACTTATGATAAAAACAAAAACAGTCCCACAAATACAATCTGATTTTCTACCTGTGGAAACTAGAGAAAAAAGCACAAAGTAAACACAAAATGAATAGAATGAAGTCCAGTAAAACAAAAAGCTTAAAGATTGGAGAGAAAAATCTAGACCTCTCCTTAATTGTATTTTTTTTAAATGGAGAAAGTCCTGAACAATTTTAAAGGAAATAAAACAAGACTTAGAATAAGTGACATCATCAAGTTTGTGTTATTCATAAGAACTGCACAAAAAAAATCAGTCACATTTATGTATACTGACAATGAATATGTGGAAACAGAAATTAATAATTATAATTTATAATTTCTCTAAAGAAAACTAAATCCTTCTACATGTCCCCTTAACAAAACAAAGAATCTAAATGCTGAAAATCATAAAATATTAATGATACAAATCAAAGAAGACATGATATGTCAATAAATACAGATATTATATTATAAAAATATATTAAGATATACATTAATATAGTCACATTGTGAAAATGGTGTGGTGAACGTGACAATTCCCTACAAATTGATCTATATGCAATCACTCTACACAATATTTAAGTTTACTACAAAATTGCAGTAACCATGACTGTGATTTCAGTAGACTTGGCATCAAATGTGTGATACGGCTGGGCACAGTGGCTCATGCCTGTGGATCCTAGTGGCTTGGGAGGCTGAGGTAGGAAGATCATGAGTTCAACACCAGCCTCAGCAACTTAGCAGAGGCCCTAAGCAACTCAACTGTTTCTAAATAAAAATATATTAAAAAGGACTGGGAATTTAGCTAACTGCCCCTGGCTAGTGGTAACTGCACCTGGATTCAATCCCTGGTGCAAAAAAAAAGTGTGATACAAAGAAGGAATAATTGGAATAATTGATAAATTGGATGGATCTCCTTAAAATTTTAATATTTTTTTTCAATGAAAGCTCCTGAGGACAAGATGGGGAGATGAAATAACTAGCTAAAGACTGGGAGAGAACATTCAAAACCCCCATATTCAACAATGAACCACATATTCAACAATGTTCTAGTATCTAGAACATAGTAAGAGCTTTCAAAATTGATAAGTAAAAACACAAATAAGTCAATTAGAAAATTAGCCAAAGATATGAAAAAAACATTTTTATCAAATAAGGTACACAAATGACAAACACATCAAAAGATATTCAATATAATTAGTCATCAGACAAATGGAAATTAAAACCACAATGGGGATCACTCTATACCAATGGAGGAGCTAAAATAAAAAACAGTGACAACACCAAATGCTGGTGAGATTGCTGAGAAACTGGAGCACTGATACATCTCTGGTGAGAATGGAAAATAGCATTGCCACTCAGGAAAACATTTTGGTGATTTTTTACAGTGCAAAGTATGTAATTACCCTATGACCAAGTAATTGCACCCTTGAGTTTACTGAAGAAAAATGAGAATAAATAAAACTATAGGTCATCTAAAAACCAGCAAATGAAAGTTTGTAGCAGCTTTATTTGGGAGAGCCAAAACTAAAAACTGGAATCAGTCTAGAGGTTATTCAACATGTGAATGTTTAACAAATTGGTACCTACATTATATGTAATACTATTCAGCAACAAAAAGGAATAAAATATTGAAATGTGCAACAATTGTATGACTCTCCAGGGAATTATTCTGAATGAATAAGCGTTAGTACCACTTGGTACTAGCATTATACTGTATAATACAGCATGTGTCTTGCACAGATTTTATTTTTGCTTTCTTGTAAAATTATAATAACTATTAGCATATTAATTGTATGAATTAATGTGACTCACTGTGATATTTCCATGCATGCATACATTTTGCATTGATCATATCCATTCACGCTGCAACTAAACTTCTTTCCCTTTCTGTGTCTCCCTTTTCCCTCCACCAGCACCCCCACACCCTTCCTAATCCCTAGTAATCCCTATTTTACTTTCAAGCATCTCTTTTTTTTCTTTAAGTTTCCCCATGGAGAGAGAACATGTGATACATGTTTGAGATCACCTGACATATCACTGGTGAGAACAAGTAAAACCAATTAATCTGAATGTAATTGCTCAATGTCAGTATCCTGCTTGTGATATTACGTTATAATTTTTCAAAATGTTACAATGGAAAAAACTGGATAAAGTTCACAGAGAACCTCTCTGTATTATTTCTTACAACTACATGTGAATCTCTATCAGATAAGAAGAAAACGTTTTTGAACAGACTAAAGGAATTCATGTTAACAGCTGATAGCAGTTATTCCTTTTCTCCTTGTGTCTCAGAAGCATCCAGGAGGAATGGAAACATCAATGATTTGAACTCTGGAGACCCAGATTTGATCCTGACTCCTATTTCTAGCTCCAATTTTTACAGCCTGCAGGACATGGGTGAGCCATTCAGCCTTTGAGAACATCAATCTCTGTTATTATAAAATGTGCTTGTGACACCTCCTTGCCCAGTTTTTAGAAAGGTTAAATGAGATGGAGTTGCATCCAGAGTAGGTATTCACAAAGTCTGAGTCCGGTGCGGTCCTCCTCAGCCTGAGCAACCCGAATAGGACATTAAATGGATGTTTGCAATTGTTCCCCAGCCCATTCATTCATCCATATGACGTGTATTTATTGATCTCAGACTGCAACAGGCATTGTGTTCAGAACTGGGGATATAGATGTGATCAGGAGATGTATAATCCCTGCCCTCTAGGAGACAGACATTGAATAGCCAGTTTCTTAAGTCAATTCAGTTTTAATATAATGGTGAAAAGCAATGGGCTCCTCATAATCCTGGGACTTCTCCTGGGTATTCATCCTAGCAGATGATAGGATGAATTGGTTATGCAATTGAGTACTTATTCTGTACTAAGTTTTGGAGATGTAATGTAAAAGAAAAATTGCCCAACCTCCTTAACCATCTCTCTGTGTGCTTCCAAATTATCTTCTTCCCTTGATCATCATTCCTCCATATTATTTAAGTTGAGGCTAATAAAAGGCACTTTTGATTTTACAATATCTCAGGGAAGTGTCCACTGCTTCCATTATCACTGCTTCCATTATCACTGTATTACAATCATTCCTCTGTAGCTTTGGGAAATTGGCTCCAGGACTCCCAAAGAGTAACAAAACCTAAGAATGCTCAAGTACTGTGTGTAAATTGGGTAGCGTTTGCATATAACCAACACATATCCTCCTGTACTTAAATCATCTCTAGATTACCTATGATAACCAATACTACATATATATATATATATATATATATATATATATATATATATATATATATACACACATACACTAAGAGAGAGAGAGAGAGAGAGAGGGAGGGAGGGAGAGAGAGAATGAGTCTTAAGGCAATAATGAAAAGAATCTTTAGTTCAGTAGAAAACAATCTTTTTTGATTCTTGGTTTGTTGAATCTGTAGGTGTGGAGGGTTGACTGCAAACTGTATTAGTCAGTTTGGACTGTTGTAACAGAATACTATATATGTTTTTTGTTGTTGTTTGTTTGCTTGCTTTTTTCCTTTTGGATCTGAAATTTGGAAGTCTAGAATCAAGAAACCAACAGATCTAGTGTCCGATGAGGACTTGCTTCTTAATTTGCAGATGGTCACCTTCTCATTGCATCTTCACATATCAGAGAACAGTTAAATAAAAAGGGAGCAAGCTCCTAAGTTTCTTCTCCTGAGGACATTAATCTCGTGATGAAGACTCTATCCTTATGACCTCATCACCTTGCAAAGGTCCCAACTTCTAAAATTCTCACACTGAGGTTTGTATTACATATCAGTATTTTTAGGAAGCATAAACAGTCTATAACAATGACTTTAAAATAGTGTCTTCTGAGCCATGCTTTTAAACTAGGATTGTGAAGGCATGTGGCCCTTGTCACACTCCCTTCCCCTTTGCCCACTTCTTAGCAACCCCCAAAGTTCACAGGAATGAACTCTCCCCCTCCCTGTGCAGTCAGCAGTGCTCTAGGAATCCAGGAAGACCCGTGGCTGAGAACCTAGGGGTCACAAGCCCCCCACTGCAAATATTCCCATATGCACCGTGTTTGGTTCAGTGTCCAGGCCCATTGCTGTGTGGCATTTCTCAGGTCATCAGGCCTTGGTCTACTTGATCCAATCAAAGGAAGCCAAGGTTTCTAACTGACACGGGTAGGAGGAGGTCATCTTTTCCCTCCTTGAATGAGGACAGAAAAACATACCTTGTACTCCTATGGTTGTGGACAGCCATTCTGCAACCAGAAACAGCCACCTTGAGGATGATGCCTAAGACCTGACCAAGCTGCACCTGGACCTTGGAACCCTTCTTTCATTAGGAGACAAACATTCTGCCTTTGATTTTTCTCTTACTTGCAACAAAATCATCTTGAGAACTACACACACCTGTTTGTTTTTCTCCTTGATTATGCCACTTATGAGCTGGCTGAAACCAAAAAAAAAAAAAAAAAGTTTAAATGACTTTCCAACCAACATTGACAGAGCATTAAAGAGTGACCTTGGAGTGCTCCTGGGGTGTTGAGCACAGAGTGGGTCAGGGATGGAGAGTCCAGGAAGATGAAGCACAGTCACTCTTATTGTCAGCCAATCTCAGGCTCTGCACTGAGCAGTCATTCCCATGAGCTTTATTCCAGTCACTATTTAATGAGAGCAGGACAAAAAATTTGAAATTGCATGTGCACACCAGTGTCTCAAAATGTGAAAGTAAAGCACTGCTGAGAAAGTCAAGATCCTGCTGGCAAGTCAGAGCCAGCTCCTTGGACCCTTTATGCATGTCAGCTGGGGCATGGCTCTTATCACTGAAGTCAGCCTGTTCCAGAGAATTTTCTCTCTTTCCTTTCCTGTCTGCCTTACTATGATTTTCCCCTGGTCTCTTTTAAGTTCAGTCTTATTGATCAATAATTTCTAGAGTAAAACAAAAAACAATAATGTAATATAAAGGTCCCCAAATCCTGAAGTAATAGGAAAAATGCATGTGAAATAATTACTTCCTCACCAAGGAATCATGGATAATTCCAAAGAAAGTCTTTTTTTTTTTTTTTTAATTTAGAAGGCTGAAAAGCTTCCAAGGGGAGAGGGGAGTTCTTGCCCAGCAGGGCTGGAGTGGAATGATCTCCCAAAAAATCCCCAGCAGGGAGGACAGGCAGACCATGAAGGCAGGTAGAATGAGATACTGTGATGACTTTAACAAGCAGCTACACTTCCACAGCCTTGACATCCTGGTTTATAAGTGTGGAAACTGCTAACTTTCTGGCTGTTGTGAGATTTAATTTTTATTTTTAGGTTTTATTTTTTTTCCAAAATTCATTTTTATTTACTGTAATCATGTTTCCAATATTAACTCGAAAACACTTGGCATGTATTTGAGCATCTCAGAGGAAGAACTCTTGACAGGCAGACTTCATAACCCTCGTCTGCTCTCCTACCTCACTTTTTTGGGGTTCTGAAAATAATTGCTCATCATCACTAGAATTAAATATTTTGTTGTGGGATGGTTTTGGCTATGTGATGACATACATACTGCTGTCAAGGAAGAAAAGAGGAGAGGGAAAGGCAGGGGAGAATGTTGGGTGCCGGCCAGGCGTTGGACTATGCACCCCACACTGCTATTAACATGCATTGTTTCTGCCATGTGATTTTCACCGTCTCTACTTTCAGACGAGGACACGGAGGTTCGGTCCTTTGTGGTCATATTACTAATAGGCATTTTTCTTTAATAAACATGTACAATGTATAGATGTCTAAAAATCATAAGTGACAGACAATAAGGTTGAAAAACATGACAGCTGTAGTGGGGATGAGATGCTTTCGATAATGTTGTTGGAATAACTGCTCTCGGTGTCTGAAAGGCAGAGAGCACGGCAGGCAGATGATATCCCTGCCTTGAACCATCCTGAAGCAGGTGCATAGATGCATTCTGGATACATCCTGGATGGAGGGCTGGATGGGAAGAAGGTGGAAATACTGTGGCTATGGAGCCCCCCCCCCCTCCTTTCCTTTAGTGGATTCGCTGGAAGCAGAGCCTGTGACAGGGACTTGGAGAGAAGAGGCATATTTGGCAGGTGATCCCAGGAATCTGGAACAAGGAAAAAGGTAGAAAGATGCAGGATGAGCAATAAAGGATTTGTAAGAGTGTGTTATTGAATGCTACAGAGCAGACTGTATTGGTAGCCGTGAGAAGGAACCAAAACATTTTCTGGGATTGCCCCTCCCCTGGAGGACAGGATGCAAGGGTGCTTATAACTGGTCCTGACTCCTAGTGCTAGGATGTTGCTTTCATGGATAAAAACTTCTTCCTCTGAACTCAGTTCCATCAACAGAACTCCCAAGCCTTGGGAGGACCCTAGACAGGAAAGCAAGGGAGGTGTAATGTGATGGGTGAGTGTGAGCACGAATGGAACCACCTGCTGCAGCTGTGCCTGAAGTGAGGCAGGCGGAGGGAATGGGATACGGACACCTGACATGTCTATCTCATGGGAGAACTGAAAGTTTAGAAATACCTAAATGGCAAAGGCGGGGCTTCCAAACACTACCCATTGCCCCCTCCAGGGAGGAGTGTCTGTCAACACCTGACAGAGCACCTTGGAAGTCATTGGCATTTGATAAAGTGCAGCTGAGCAGAATTAGTTGTTGTCTCCCAGATTGTCCTGGGGGATGAAGGAGCAAAATATGCTTTGTGATCCTAAAAGACAGAACTGGGACAAATGAATTGCAGTTATCCTAGGCGGTTGTTAAAGAAGTATTTAAGTTCCTGTCTTTGCTGGGCTAGCGACATGAGCTGGATTGGTGTGAGAGTCTGGCAGAGATGCATAGATTTCTGCATCAAAGAGGAAAAAGAAAGAGGTAATTTCTCAGGCCCTTGTGGCTGAAAAGAAAGGTAAATACTAAGATCAAGTTGGCTGGATTGCCTCAGGAAGAGCTGGATAAACTCTAGTGATCAGTGATAGTGTTATCCGTTTTTTTTTTTAATTAATCACAGTGCTTCAAGCTGAGAACTATGCATTTTTTTAGTTTTCATTTTTTATCAATGAATTAATTTATTTTAATTAGGTATATATGACACAGAATGCATTTTGAATCATTGCATTCAATTGCAGCACATCCTTTCATTTCTCTGATTGTACACAATGTAGAGTCATACCATTTGTGCAGTCATGCAAGCACCTAGGGTAATGATGTCCATCTCATTCCACCATCTTTCCTGCCCCCATGCCCCTTCCCCACTTCTCCCTCCCCTTTGCCCAATCACAATTCCTCCATTTTTCCCATGCCCACCCCCCATTATAGATCAGCATCCACTTATCAGAGAGAACATCTGCCCTGTACCAGGAGGGGACAATGGTGCTGCCACAGCCAATGATAAAGATGGCAAGAGGAAGGGGATGGAAGGCTCTGCTCATGCACCAGAGCTTTGGGAGACCTGCAGGTCTTTGCACGGCCTATTATGTCTGCATACTCCAGTTTCTTCATCTCCAGAAAGAAACTCCAGTTTCTTCATCTGGTTAATTTCAGCTCTTTCAACAGTTAGATTAAGTGTCATCAAAAGTCTCCCTGGAAGACCCCATATCCCTCCCTGGGCTCCCTAGAGTCCTCCCAGGTAGCTCAGCCCACAGAGCAAACATAGTCCACTTCCTGTTCCTCTACCTCACTTTGGCTTCGAACTTTCACACATAGGGACTCCTCTTCATCTTTTCTTCTCTTCATATACAAAGCTTAGAGAAACCAGAGGCCCTGATGAATGTTTGTTGGATACATAACTAAGAAAACATCTCATTAAACTTTATGGCCATTTAACAGAGTGAACAAAACAGACCCTGCTATCCAAGTATATTCAAACACAAAATTCAGATGTAGAGACCAAGCTGAGAACTGGTCCACGGCCACTTCCTCTAGAGGCCTCTTCCTCAAAGAGGGATCTTCTGTTGAACTCACACTGTAGGTGTCTTCAGAAATTTTCTGGAGCAATGGAAGCAGGAATCTGTCAGTGTCCTTGGATAATTCTGTGTGTCTTTTTTTTTTTTTTTTTCTTTTCAGAAAATCAGCTCACAGGAAAGGCACAATGAGGAGGAGGTACTTTTCCGGATTTTAGCCATTCCAGAGGCCTGTTAGGTTCTGTGGAGTGCAAGCCTGCAGCTGGAAGCTGCCTTCCATTAGCATGACTGCTACGTGTCTGTGGAGGCTGGGATTCCAGCCCCTATGTCAAAGCAGAACTACAAAGTATTCACGTGCCTATGGGGAAGCACTTATCTTTCTGTGAAGCTCCTGTTATTTCCCTGGGCCAGCTAGGAGAGGATTCTTCAATCTGTACCAGTATCAGGGGTCTGTTAAAGGGTTTCCTGACCATCCTGGATGCTCTCTCAAGACCACTTGAAGACTACTGGCAATTTGATTTACAGTTGATTCACTATGTCACAGGGCACAGATTTCCAGAGAGTAGTTTGCTCACAACTTAGCAATTTGGCACAGGAGAGGGAACTTGGTTTCAAATTCACAGTGATGTAGGCAAACCACCTCTTAACACCTATTACTGACATATTGCTTAACCTTGCAAGACCCCGGTGTTCTCATCGGTGAAGTAAGAATAGCAATATTTGCATCACAGAGCAAATATTAAGAAGAATATATGCCTGTCACACAGTAGATGCTAAGTGTATTCTGGTCCCGCAGCTATTTGGATACAGAACATCAACTTCAGTGAGAGTTGAGCTGAACATAAACATCACAAGAATCACAATGTAAGAGCAACAAATTGGGACTTCTGCCTCTAGCCAAGATTTAAAATAAAATAAAAACAGGATCCAGATTTGCCCTACCATTTGAAACCACAACAAGTGATCAAATATATAAAGAAACAGTGTTTAAGACATAGACATTAAGCAAAGGAAGACTCAGATCCCCAGCAAATAAAATACAGATGAATTGAGCCCTGTGATTTCCCCCTGTCTTGAGAAGGTTTCCAGGTGTTGGGGGAAAGGGGAGAAACTGAGGCAGAGCACAGAGTTCTCCCTGAGTTCAACAGACAGAGCTTTGAGCCCAGGGACTAGGACAACTAGAACTCATCAGGCTAGAGTATCAAAGGGAGGGAGCTGCTCAGAGAGAGAAGGAGATCCACAGAGGGCCAGCTGGATTACTCATCAGGTGATGGGAAGCACCTGTATGTGAGGGAGTTAATTGGGAACAACAAAAGTTCTGCTCCAAAAAATTAGAGGATGTGGAACCAGCATTCACATGGGAAATAGTGCCTGTTCCCACAAGCCAAATTGGGAATTCCATGACTCATGGAACATTGAGTAGAGAAAAGTGATGTCATAGTAGTGGGGATTAGTCCTTCCTCAGCAGAGCACTACTCCATTCCTGGCTAAACCAGAAAGGATCAGATTATAGATAGAACACAGCATAGAAAGTGTTCTAATACCACTGGAAGGTAGACTGCCATAAAGATTAAAGTCACAAAACAAGAAGTTACAGCTAAAGAATCAATAAGCAAGACAATATGGAATCATAAAAAATACTAAATCCAAAAGAAGACAGAAAAAAAGAGGAAGAGAACAACAACAACAAAAAAGAAAATATTGCCAAGTGACTTAGAGATACAGAGAGGATAAACAATAAAAAAAAAACCCTCAGGGATGTTTATAAAATATAAAATGTATTCAGTACCTCCAAATGTAAAATTCACACCATCCTGCATTCAATCAGAAAAAAAAAACATGCTATGCAAACAACCCCCAAAATGTAAATCCATAATAAAGATTTTAAAAAATATATCAATCAAACAAAACTGACCCACTAGAATGGAGATGGATATTAGACTTAACAGACAGGTTTATGAAACAGTTATTATGTTAACAGTTGCATATGTTAAAAAGGCTAAGTACAGATAGGGAATATATTACATATATCCAAATTAAACTTGTAGGGTTTTACGTAACAGTATTGAGAAAAAAAAAGCATTGAATATGGTGCAATAAGATTGTTGAACTTGAAATAGTTTTAGAGACTCTGAAAAATGAAACACAAATAATTCAAAAAATAAAAGAGGTGTCACTGAACTAAGGGACAACTCCAGGCAGCCTGGTATACATGCAATCAGAGCCACTAAAGGAGAGAAATTGAGTGATGGAGAGAATAGGGGGAAGAAAAGTCCTTGAGGGGAGAAAAGTAGAAATTTTTTAATTTTTAAAAAATCTATAAATGCACACATCCAAGATCAATAAGCCTCAAATATATGAAAAATAAATGAATAATACCACATGAAGTCACATCATAATTAGTTTGCTCATAACTTGTAGTAAGGAAAAAAAAATCTAACCTTCAGAGGGGGGGAAAAATATCATATGTTCAGAGAGAAAAAATAAGGATTGCTATGACTTAAATGTGCCTTGTCCAAAATTCAGGTTGAAACAGTCCCCATTGCATTAAAGCTCAGATATGTGGCCTTTGGAGAAATGACCATGTCATGAGAGTTCTACTCTGATGAGTGGGTTAGGGCCTTCTGAAAAATCTTCTAAAAGCTGGAAAGAACAACTGTAGGCCCTTGCTGCCCATCTGCCTTCTCTAATGTGAGAACACAACATTCACCACCTGTGCTTTTGTGAGCAACAAGTCACCAATTTGGAAGCAGAGAACAGCCATCACCAGGCACTGAATGATGGCACCTTGGTATTGAACTTTCCATCCTCCACAACTATGAGAAATATACTTCTGTCCTTTATAAATTGCCCAGTCTTATTGATTTCATTAGGATTATCAGAGATTTCTTATTGGAAGTGATGCAATATCAAGAAAACAGTGACACAGTATCTTTAAAGAATTATATAACCAGATTTTAATATATAAAAAATATATTAAAATTTTATATATATAAAAATCTCTCAAAAATGACTTTTGAAGTTGAAACATTTTCTTCAGACACATGAAACTGATGTTCACCACCAAGAGACTCTGTGTACAAGCCATGCTCAAGTAAGTACCTTAGGAAGAAAAAAAGCACATCAGTCGATAGCATAGAACTACACCAAGAATCCGGAGAACTGGAAGTGGTAACTACGTGGTAAATATATGATATTCTTTTCTTGATATAAAAGGCTCTTTAAATGATAACTGACCATTTCAACAAAAATAATGGCCATGCATTTGGTGGTTAATAACTTGTAAAGGTAAAACATACATCACAAAATATCACCAAAGCCAGGTGGGAGAAATGGAAATACACTCTTTCAGCGTAGAAAGTGTTCTAATATCACTGGAAGGTAGACTGCGATAAAGATTAAAGTCACAAAACAAGAATTACAGCTAAAGAATCAATAAGAAAGACAATATGGAATCATAAAAAATACTAAATCCAAAAGAAGACAGAAAAAAAGAGGAAGAGAACAACAACAACAACAACAACAACAAAAAAAACAATTGAGACAAATAGAGAACAAATAGCAACAAGATAAATTTAAGGTTTAATATGTTTAATATTAACAATGACATTAAGTGGAAATGGCCAAGCACCCCAACTTACCAAATCAGATTTTAAAAATCAACACTCAACTGTATGCTGCTTACAAAGATGGCTGACAGTATCTTTGTAAGTGAAAAGTTAAAAGGATGGGAGAAATGTGCGATCTTGATGCTAAACAAAAGAAATCAGAAATGGCTTCACTCCAGCTCTCTTTTTAGATTTTTTTTCACTCTGCTTTGAGGCTAGGTAGCTGCCTTGTGCTTAGGCCTTATACAGCTACATGCTTCAAGTCCCTCCCAGATGAAGAGACTGACCCAAGAACTATATCCTGAAGACTGAGACTCTTTCCCTGGACCTGGATGGCAGTCCTTCATCTGCATTTATTCATGATGCCCATTTCCTTCTGTCTTCCTGTAGCCAACAAACTCTCTGTTTATGTTGGTCCTAATCTCTGTGAATTGGCAAGTTTTCCATGAATGAGGGCCAATCTCTAGCCTTAGCCTTGACTCACCTCACTTGTTGGAGTTAAAAGCTTGCATGCATGCTGCTTCCTACTGACCTACACCTTGACCAGTTCTTGCCTCCTTGAGGGCAGCACATGTGCTTCTTACAGTCCTGTAGCCAATTGGGGTACCATTACTGGCTAGTTAGCCAGAGAGCTGTGAAAATTCCAGTTCTGAGAATAATTTTCATATTGAACTGCAATAAAGGAGGAGGTAATTTATTATGACTACTGCCCCCGGGGCTTGTAGAAATATTCTCTCTGTCAGTATATTTCTGGCACCATGGGTCTCTGGGAGATGTGCAGGCAGAGAGATAGTAAACCCCTAGGGATAGACCATCAACAAAAGAGAAACATCCATATTTAAGGAAACTGGCTCCCTTGTGTGGTAGAAAATTAACATATAAATGCCTAGTCCAGATGTCAGCAATTTATCCCCCTGCCTAGCCTAGGCTGAATGCCACAGGTGAGGACCAGAGATCAGCACAGTGAGGCAGCCAGGCTCCATCCTTCTGGGGGATGAGAGTTTGTGAAACAGACCAGTTGACATGAATGTGGGTCAAAAATGTGCAAAGTCAGGGCTGGGGTTGTGGCTCAGTGGTAGAGTGCTTGCCTAGCAGGTGTGAGGCCCTGGGTTCGATCCTCAGCACCACATAAAGATAAATCAATAAAAAGGTATTGTATTCATCTACAACTATAAAAAAGTATTTTAAAAAAAAGAATATGCAAAGTCCAGGAATCCTAGCCTCCTCTTGGTGCTCTCCCAGAGGATTTGTTTATGGATATCTGACCAGACTATGTTGTGCATGCAGGAAGATACTTCTCTCCAGGTGCTGGGAGTTGTGAATGGTGCAGAATTTTGTACCTGCTGTATGTTAGGAACCCAAACTTGGTCACTATCATATCTTAAGAATTAGAATACTCAGAGTTGGGGCCAATGAAGTCTTATTTTTCACATGCCCCTCTATCCCTACTCCAATAGGTATTATGACCATCAGACTGGCAGAGATTAGGACTTGGGACCCATAGGGCTAAAGTTGTTGAAACCAAACTCACTTTCTCCCCCTGGTTTAGCTGGGGTTAGGAACGGCTCTAATTTTCATTCCGCTTGCAAGTCACTAAGGTAAAATATCTACAGAGAAAAGGAACTGAGAAAAGTTGAAGAGGTGGTTTTACTCACCATTTTAAGAGTCAGGATCATTATTGCCAAGTGTCCTCTCTGAGAAATTATTTTAGGGCCCAGAAACAAGGCCCTATGCTGGCAATGCCGACACAAATACAGCCAGGCTGGCTAGTGAAGAGTTTGCTCAGGATCATGACACAGAATAGCCATGTGGAGGAAAAGACCCATCAGTAGGTTCAGATGTTAGAGCCAGGTGTCAGAGGGAGGCAGAGGAGGCAGCAGAATATACAAGAATTCATTCACCCATCATCTTCAGCTTTCCATCATGTAAACATGATTTTGTTCACCTATTGGTTCCTTCACTTAAGGATCCAACCAACATTACAACATGCTAGGGAGTGAGATATACAGTACGATTAAATGAGCCCTGGTCTCTGCCCTACAGAAATAGATAGTCTTGTTGATAGCTAGCTAGCTAGCTTGCTCTGTTACAGCATAATGCCCTCCATCATAACATTACGTTTTTGACAGGCACCAGGAATGAGAGACATGAGCTCCACTTTACCCGCAGAAGGTGTCCACAGCCTCAGGTCCTTCACAGTAGAGTAGGTGGGCAGCTGCTACCAACTGCTATAGTCATGAAGCAAGAAGTAATCTATTCCCATACTTACTCCTGAAGAGGGTGTTATGGTTTAGATATGAGCTGGCCCCCAATGCTCCTGTGTTAATGCAGGAATGTTGGGAGGTGAAAAGATTGAATTATGAGAGCTGTCTCCTAATCCGTCATAGTTTGAATGGACCAAATGGGTGGTAGGTTAGGCATGGCTGGAGGAGGTGGGTCACCAGGAGTGTGCCCTAGAAGGGTGCATCTTCCTTATGGTGCCTTCCTCCTTTTCTTCCTCTCTTTGCTTCCAAGCTGCCAAGGAGTGAGCAGCTTTCCTCCACTGTACTCTTCTGCCATGATGTTCTGCCTCATCTTGGGCCAGAGTAATGGAGTTGGCTGCCTATAGACTGAGACCTCTGATACCAGGAACCCAAGTAAACTTTTCCTCTTCTAAGTTGTTCTGGTCAGGTGTTTTGGTCACAGTGATAAAAAGCTGACTATCCCAGAGAGCAAGACAGTCTTGTGTTTATTTTACAACCATGTAAAATAAACTAACTAAACCCACTGGGCATTCATTATCCCATGTAGTTCTAAAAATAGCTGTTATTATTTCAATGTGTTCGTATGTTGGAGATTCAATCCCAGATTCATCTGTAAATGGATTCAAAAGTGGGCTTCTTAGGAGGTAATTAGAATTAGATGAAGTAAGGGCCCCTATAATGGCATTATGGGTTTTATAAGAAGAGGAAGAGATCCAAGGTAGCATGCTTGCCCTGTTTCAGCATATGATGCCCTCCATCATATCATCAGCCAGAAGGCCCTCACTAGTGGCTAACACCTGGGTCTTCCCAGCCTCCAGAACTGCAAGCTGAATACACTATACATTGCAGAGTCTTGAGTATATTTCTATAGCAACAGAAGTAGACTAAACAGCCCTTAAAAATCCATCCTGTTATCCCTATTTAAGAGGTCAGGAATGTAAGTGTGAGAGATTATTTTATGATAATTAGGGCTGAATTTGGGTTAGATCTAAAGTCTGTTCTCTTTATCAGGCTGTGCTATGCCCATGCATGCCCAAAGCTTACAAGGGGTGGGCAGGGGGCTGAATAGATGGCGGAAAAAACATCACCACCAAAATGGGGTATGTAGGTGTGAGAACCTGGAAATGTTGTGTGTGACCTGGGATTGAGAAGTGCTCAGTGGGGTCTTTGGAGCCTGCTTGTTTGCTGATCCCTGTGAGGGCAGGAGCCTCTCTCCTAGGCAGAAATAGATGTCATTTAAGACAGAAAAGGAGTTCAACTGAAGCTAATAGAAATACCAAGTAGCAATGTGTGCAAATTGCTTTTCTGTACAAATAACATATGGTCTAGTTATTTACATTCCTGGATGCTTCAGGCCACTACATTAACCATGGCCAAAGCCTGGTGAGACTTTCACTCTTAGATCCCAGGACAAAACAGCAATGTTGGCAAGAATGGGCTTTATCTCCATAGAAAGGGGTTAAAACACACAGCTCCTGCCCAGGATGCTTGCAGATAGATTACTCAGAGTCCTGGAGTTATTTTTTGCTTTCATGGGAATAATCTAGCAATGCAGAGGCACAGCTGGTCTGAGCTAGATCGCAACATTAATTTTTCTTCCTTTTATTCTAGAATTTAGAATTTACTGGAAAGTTAGAGGTACCTCAGTTGATTTTGTTCTATTAACAGTGAACTATGGTAGCTACCAATTCTCAAGAAGCAAAAGAAACTGAGAGTTTATCATGAGGGTTCATTAATACCTCTGTTGTCAGGAGAACCTCATAAGTTTGGAAAATATCCCCACCTCTGGGAAAAAGCAGAATGATGTACTCATATTTTCTTTGGCTAAAACCCAATGGAACAAAAAGTATTTTCATTTTCTCCTAGATGGATCAGATCATCTAATATTCACAATAATCCTATGATCAGGATTTCTTATTCTTGTTCTTTATAGAGATTGAAGTGCCTATTCTAACCCTCACCAAAGCAAGGCAATAAACAGGCAGAAATCTGGACAAACAAGTTATCTTGGTCATTTTGGGCTGTTATATCATATCACTGTAAACTGGGAGACTTATGAATGTCAGGAATTTATTTTTTAGAGTTCTGGAGGTTGGAAGTCCAAGATGGCGGAGCCAGCATGGTTGGCTTCTGGTGTGGGCTCTTCCTGGTTGCAGACTGATGACTTCTTGAGTCCTCACATGGTGGGAAGAGTACTGAGACAGCTCTGTGGGCCTCTTATAAGGACACTAATCCCATTTATGAGGCTTCATGACCTATTACCCCGAAACATCCTCATCTCCTAATACCATCACATCAAACATTAGAATTTCAATAATTTACATAAAAGTCCCTTTACACCTCCAAGTCTTGGCTTAGAAGCAGTGAAACTGCAGCATAGGCCCAAGCCCAAGGGTAGCTATTAGACCCTGAGGAGACTCAGATTCCATCTGGAGGCTGAGTGTTCAGGGAAAATAGTGGGTGTGGGGGTGGCAGGACACAGACCATTAGGGACTATTGTGCATGTATGGTGATGGCAGCTGACCACGGAGGGTCCTGGTGACCACAGAGTGGAGGATGCTGGAGTGGCCAGAGAAGAGGTTTCCCTTCTTATGCTACAGGTATTAGCTTCACCCCATAATAGATATACAATTGATAAGTAAATAAATACATGGATAATAAATGACCAAATGAAGAAATCTCTTAATTTTTTTTATCCTTCCCTCAGACTTGTCTCCTGTCAAGATGGAGTAACAGGTATTGGGTTTGTCTACCTTCCTGAAATAACTAAAAAGTATAGACAAAATGTATGGAACACTTTCTATCAAGACAAATGGACAATAATGTGATAAAAGACATTGATGCCCTGAGAAATGGGGAGAGAAACCCTAATAACAGATTGATTAGGGGTCAGCTTACTGCCTGTCAAAGAATCTAGGTGGAGGGAACTCAGGAAGTGGCTGGTAGTCTCTCTGAGTGGACTAAACACTGAAAATCAAGGGAAGGGAAGACAGAGTGAGTTCACAGGACAGAATATCAAAGAGAAAGAGTTGCCTAGAGGGAAGTGTAGAGGCCTTTAGAGGGCACTTTGAAATGTTCATCTGAGCATCAATCACTGTGCACCTGCTTACAAGGAAACTAAACAAGGCATGGGAGAGACCCATCTGAAATGATTAGAGGGAAGAACGCCTGGAACTTACCCAGGGTTCACTCTAGTCATTGTTTCTGAGAGTCAGAGTAGGAAACCTTATGATTAATGGATCATTAGTTAGAGTCTTAAGAAAGTTCTTGTACCAGTAGAAAGGAAAATTAGCTTTAGACTATAGACTGAGCATGTGTCACCTAAAAAACCATAAAAATAAGTTCTCAAGTGTTCCAACTGTTTCCAATTAACTATGTCCAAGGGGGAGAAAAACCTCAAGAATATTTATAGCAATAGAAAAGTATCCAAAATGTTAAAATTTACATTTTTTTGGCATTCAATAAAAAAAATTACCAGGCATGCAAAGAAACAGGAAATTATACCCCATGAGGAGAAGAAAAATCAATCCATCAAAGGTAACTCAGAGTTTCCGGTTCTAGAAGATGGATTTTACACACGGCTACCTACTCCTCCCTCCGAGACAGCTACAAATTCTGGGCATTATAGATAGGACAAACATAAGAAGATTCGGAGAGGAGGAAAGAGGGAGACAGATTGGCTAGGGGCCTCAGGAACCAAGGAACAATCAAGTGACAAATTTCTTCAGTATTCTTGTTGTTGGCGTTGCACAATATACCTAAGACTGTTGCTGAAAAAGTTGGAATCTGGAAAATGTCCATCAACACTAACAAAAATCCCCAACCAGGGCAATGTCGGAAAGGCAAGTTTATGTTGATGGGACTTTCATCCCGACACAGTAGGAGTGAGGCCCACTCCTACTTGATGTCACTGCATGCCACATAGGAAGTAGCAATGACAAAATGCCCTTCTTGTCCCAGCGTATGCACCATCAGCAGAGGCATGGTCAGCAGTCAGAACCCCACCTTGTCCAGCAGCAAGGAAGCCCTTCTCCCCAACACGACTTCAGTGCAGGTGGGGTGGACAACCTGGAATTTTACCTCCACCTGCCAAGGTGTGGGTAGGCCCTTTCTCCACGTGGTGTCAAAGAAATCTGTTTACACAAAAAATTTAAATAAGATAAAGATCTCATATTATCATATCCAAAATATGCAGGATATAATTGGAACATCTAGTCATCCCAAGAACTAAGAAATCTCCATTATTCTCCATCTGAGTGAGAAAAGATAGTCAGCAGACACAACACTAGAACGTCATGGAGGTCGGACTTGTCTGCCCAAGCTTTCAAAGCAGTCATCATAAAAACCTTCCCACAAACAACGGTGAACATGGAAATGAAACAGAGTCTCAGAAAATAAATGAAAGATATTAAGAACGACAAAACGAATTTTTTTGTATAAGTTAAAAACATGAGTCAGATGAGTTTGAAAACAGAATGCAGGTGACACAGAAATCATCAGTGAACTTGAAAATAGAAAAATTAAAATCACTATCTGAAAAAGGGGAGAAAATAGGCTTTATTTGAATGGACTCTCAGAGACCCATAAGATTAATCACAAAAGATATAATACTTTGTGGTCAGTGTTATAGAAGAAGAAAACGAATGAAACCAAAAGCATATTTAAAGAAATGATGACCCTTCAAATTTGGCAAAAAAATATTAATCTATGTGTTGAAGAAGATAAATGCAACCCAAAACCTGTTAAGCACCTAATCACACTCTAGAAAGTACACACACACACATACACACACACACACACACTACTCATACTAAGTATAAAAGAAATTATTTAAACAACAAGATAGAGATGGCTATCAGTAGATTTCCCATCAGAAACCACTGACCAGAAGGAAGTGGCTCAACATTTTCTGCAAACGCTGAAGGGAAGAACTGTCAAGCCAGAATCATTCTGAAAATTCCCTTCAGTAATAACAGGGAAGTCAGGAAATTTGAAAACAGGAAAACATTAAAAATATTAATTATACAAAAGCTAGTTCTTTCAAAAAAATTAATAAAGTTGAAAATTCTCTAGCAAAACAGAGAACAAAAAGGGAATGCCAAAGGAACTAGATAAAGAGAGAAGAGGAAGAGAGGGAGTGGGGTAGGGGAGAAAAATCATCAAATTACCAGTATTAGGAATGACATTGGAATAATAATAGACATTGCAGCCACCAAGAGAATAAATTTGTAATATACCATGAATAACTCTACACATGTATATATGCAGTATAGACAAAATGGATTAATACCTCAAAAAAGTACAACATTCTAAAACTCCTCAGTATAAAATACAGTTTAAGTGATTGTATTTATAATTTTAGGAAAACTGAAGTTTTAATTTATAATCAATTTTTAAAAGTTGTACAAATCTAGATGATTCTGTTAGAGAATTTTGCACAAATAATTTCAATTCTACTTACACTCTTGAAAAACTTATAAGAAAAGGAAATTTCTTCCAATTCATTTTATGCAGCCATGTTGATCTGATACCAAACAAGACAAAGTACATACAAAATAGTTATATGCCAATAGTTAATAAATGTTGATGCAAAAAAAGTTATGAAAATAATAGCATATACAATTCAGCAACATATAATTCTAATTATATACTATGACTGAAAAGAGTTTATTCTTGGGATGAAGACTGATTTAGTAATTTGTGAGATGCAGGCAAAGCATTACTAATGGGAAAATTCACACCTCTTAACTCAATTTGAGTAGAAAAATGGTCTCAAATCAATTAATTCAATTTGAAAATGAGAAAATCAGAAAAACAATAGCAAATGAGAGCCAGAATAAATAGAAGAAAGGAAATGATCAAGTTCAAAGGGAAAAGAAAGGAAACAAGAAAAAACATAGAGAAAATCAATGAAAACAACAGCTGATTTTTTTAGAAGATGGTAAAGTTGATCAACTTCTACCTACGCTGAAAAAAAAAAAACAGAGATAAAAATTGCCACCAATATTAGGAAAGAAAGAGGTAGTATCACTTTAGTATCTGCAAATACAAATAGGATTAAAGAACTGAGTTTTAACTTTATGCTAATAAACCCAACAACCTAAGTAAAATGGATACATTTCTTAAAAGACACAGACTAGCAAAGCATACTCAGAAGAAAGAACTTGAAAAGTCTCATATCTATTAAGGAATTGTACTTGTAGTTAAAACTATCCTGAAAAGAAAATTTCATGCTCACTTATCTTCACTGATGAATCAAATGAAACATTCAAACAAGAAAAATCATGGCGATTCAACACAAACTCTTAAAAATTTAAGAGAAGGGAACACGTTTCAAGTCTTGTGTTGCCTTTGTTACTGTCCTATCAAAACTAGCCTAAGACAGTATGAAACAATCAGGTGAATATTACTTATAATTATAGATGCAAAAAACTGTGCATTTTGCAAATCAATCCCAGTAATACATAATAGACCAAATGGAGTTAAGTTTCAAAAAGCAATTTATGTGATTCATCATGTTGGCAGACTAGAGGGGAAAAAAAAAAGACTATCTTCTCAATCGAGGCAGAAAAAGCATTGACAAAATTTAGCAGCCAATCCTGATTCAAAACTTACAGCAAACTGATTAAAAGACATGTACAAATAACCTGTTGGTTACATTGTGATAATGACAAAAGAGTGAATGCTCTTCCCTTTAAGAACAGAAATATGCACAGATGACCACTTCTGGTCAGCATTATATTGACAATTTAATAGGCTAGTGAAATAGGAGCAAAAAGAGTAAAAGAGGCTTAGGTGGAAAAGGAAGAGGTAAATGCATTTTCATTCACAGGCAACACATGACATGACCATCTACATAGAAAATCCAATGAAATCCATTAAACTAATCTTATGAGAACTAATGAGTGAGTTTAGAAAGGTTTCATATCAATATAAGAAATGAATAGTACTTTTACGTAGTATCAATACAAAAGCACAAATTAAAATTTAAAACAAATCTATTCCTTAACACTATGCTGTGCAGCTGGGGATTTCAATAGCTAGCTTCCTTGTTAGCCTATTGGAATGAGCCCATCTTCATGGAATAACACACGGAAGGGAAAGTAAATATCCCACATATGACTTGGGCAATAATCAGGATAGTTATAATTCTTCATTTCTTAAGAAAGTATGTTTGTAGCCTGCTATTTCATAAGGCAATACCTTAAACTTCATTACTTCACTCAACACTGTATATACTTTATATTCCATCTACAACATTTAATCTTGAACATGAACCTTGAAGCTATTTGATAACAATGTGCTTTCCACTTTTGCCCCTTGGTTTTTGGTGAAACTCCATGAAGGACTGTCTGACCTCTGTGGTCCCCTCCCCAAGTGTGCAACAGTGAAACATAAGGGTGAAGTCCTGCTTAGTGGTCAGTTGGGTTGTCAAATGACCTTCACTGTACTTGGACTTGCCAATGAATCTAAAAATCTCACATCCCCTCAAACTAGGGTCCTGCCTCATCCTCCTGCTCTCTGAGATGGTTTTTGCTAACTGCAGGGTTCAGAAAATGATGTGAACACACTGGGTCTCTCATCGAGTCCCCCCTGAGATATCCCCAGCCCGAATTCCCTTCCTTTAGGCTTGATTCCATGTTAACCACAGACCCCCAAGGCTCTGACATTTCACTTATTTTTTAGCAACAAAAATAAAACATACTTGGAGTTCCAGGTGCATGAGAGCTTAACAGAAGCTCCGAGGCCTGGCAATGGGCTACCATCCTGCCCTGCACAGCCTTCATCCTGCTCAGTGTGGGTTCTCTCCTATTTTCTGTGCCATTGGTACCATTCTGTTACCTCTCCGTTCCAGCACTTCCCACTGTCATCATTACCCTACTCTGCTCTGTGCCCCAGTGGTATAGTGAAATCTCAAATGCATCTTCCTGAATTGAGCCCACTAGCCAGAATGGTCTGTCTTTCTCAGGCTCATTCTGTCTTTGTATCTATGAACTCTTTTTAAAAACACAAGTCAGAGAAGTGGACTGGGACCACTGTGGGGCTCAGAGGTAAGTGTGTTTGATAGTGCACATCATGATGTATCCCCACCCTTTATTTCCCTGTAGTCTCAGCTAGCCAAGAGGTGACCAGCTTCCTGATTGCCACCTCAGGCAGTGGCTCCTGGTCTGCCAGCCATACCTGAGCCCATCTGGCTTGGGAACATGGTTCCTGATGGACCTCTCCTGAGATTTAAGAGTATGTCGTCTCATCAAAACTTAAGTGTATAAGGGAATAATGGAAATTCTGAGCTACTGGAGGATAGTTTTTGGCTGATAAATGGAGAAGGAAATACACTGCCTTTTGCTGAATGACTGTGTGTGGAATAGCTTTCATCCAGTCAGTCCTTACCCCATAGAGGGCTTTGCTTGTGCACGTGGAGCCTGATCCCTGGTTCTAAACCATATGGAAAACTGCTGCTGCTTACTGACCTTGCTACTTTCTAGCCCATGGTGTATTATTATCCTTCCAACTTCATTCCTCTTGGATCTCAGTGCCTTCCTTGGCTTCACTTCAGACTGGCTCTGCCTTGTGTTCTTTTGGGGGGGAATCCCTTCTTCTCCTTCTTCCTCTCTAGGAACAACACTGCCAAGTGTATTTGGCCCAGGAATCTATCACATGGCATCTCAGCATGGATAGAGCCCACGGTAAAAGTTAGGGATCTTATTCTCACATTTAGATTTTTGCAAAGCTTGGCAATATCACCAGAGAAAGGAAATGCTTGAAGAGTAATTGATCAGACATAGATAATTCCAACCAAAATCAATACTCATGATCCTTTCCAGATTCTGCAGTCGAGATAAGGTATGGGGACCTACAGCTGCCAAACAGGAGCTATAGCAAAACTGGGAGTCTTTTATACATTTTGTCTGATTTTTCAAGAACAAGATAATATTTAAATGTTCTCATTAATTTTCTTTCTCTTTTTTTTCCCTAAAATGTAGCACAAGTTTCTGTCGTAATATGCTTTGGGAGGGGACTGGTGTGAACAGGTAGATTTGGATGTCTAAGGTCTCGTGTCCATATCCTCCCTAACATCCTCCCTTGAGCCCCGTCACAATCACAGACATGCCCATTTCCACCCCACTCCTCTTCCTGGGCTTGACTCAGCGTCTACATTAAGTTTTCATATCTTTGCAAATCTATTCACTCCATGACACTTCACACAATGGAGACATCTTGGATTAATTTACAATTTTAAGTCAATTCAGTATGAGTTATTATTGCTCATATTTTCCTGGGGGAAAAAAAGCTTGCAGAAAAATTGTCTCGTTCAAGAAAATTATTACAAATTTTTTTTGTTTTTGTCTTTTAAAGTCGTCAGTACTGAGTAATCATTTATATATGATGGAATGCACCCATTTAAGTGTAGTTTGATGTTTATTCACAAATTTACTCACCCATGGAAACTTTAAACCAATCAAAACAGTTCAATTGCATCACCAAAAAATGCTTTAATACCCCTTCACAGTCAATTCTTCCTACTTCAAGCAACCATGAATAAAATCTCTATACCATAGCTTATTTTTTTCTGTTATAGAACTGCTTATAGAGAGTACAATTCATCTATCAGTATATTTTCTCTCTCTGATGGGCTTTTCTATTTATCATAAATTTTAAAAAAATTTCCATAGTATTTTAATATATTTTATATCTTTATGTTTCTGAGTAGCATTCATTGTGTGGATATAATTTGTTTTCCACTATGTGCTGGAGAACATTTGTGCTATTTCCACATTTTGGTCATTACAAGTAAAGCTGCTGTGAATATTCATGTGTGAATCTTTGTGTAGACCTATGCTTTCATTTCTCTTGGGTCAATGTCTCCAAGGGGAATTACTGGGTTCCATGTTAAATGCATATTCACCTTTGTTAAGTGTTGTGGTTTTTGTGTTTCATCCAAATTTAAGGTTGAAAACTTAATCCGGAATGCAGCAGTTTTGAGAGGTGGGGCCTAACATGGAGTGATTAGGTAATAAAGGCTTCACTCTTCTGAATTAGTGTCATTCTGGAGGGAGTAGGTTAGTTATCAGAAGAATGGATTAGTTAAAAAAGTGAGTTCGGTCCTCTCTTGCTCTCTCACTCTCCCTTCTGCCTTCCACCATGGGATGACCAGCACAAAGGCCCTTGAACAGATGCAGACTCCTCCACCTTGGACTTTGGAGCCTCTTGTCTGTAAGAAACAAAGAATAAAAATTTTAGAAATAAAAATAATAAAGTATGAATTCCTATTAGCTGGTAAATTGAATTGAGGCATTCATTTAACAAAACATGTATAGGGTCTGTAAGCTGAAAATTATCAATGTTGTTAAAAACAAACAGCAACTTAAATAAATGAAATGATATACTGTGTTCATGGGGGTGGGGATGAAGGGAGAGCAATATGAGGGAGCCTCTCTCTGGACTCTGTCTGGATCAGTATCCTTATTGTGATACTGTACTTGTAAGATCCTGCCCTTGAGGGATACAGGTAAACACACCTGAGAATTCCCTGCATTACTTTACAACTGCTTGTGAGTTGACAACTATGTCAACATAAAAATTTAAACTGAAAAAGCCTTGATGGCAGAAAAAGTATACAATTATACAAATAAGAAGTGAATTTTCTCTTATACAAATTGGAAAAAAAGTACCTCAACTAAGAATGTTAGGGGATTCACAGGTGGAATGCAGACTGTGACCAATGAATCCAACTATATTAGAAATATGTAATATAACCTATCTGAAGGGATTTGAGAAATAAGGAACTGACCTTGGAAAATGGTGGTTTGACTAGCAACCTGAAGATTCAAGATGAAAAAAACTTCTATCAATGTTGTACTCTGGTTGTTACACATATTTCTCATACCAGTAGTTCAGTAATTCTGAAAGTGCAGTACATGTATATTAGAACTGAAAAAAAAAGGTAAATAAATTGTATGAAGTGGGAACTAGATTTCTATTCAATTGAAGATTTAAAAAATAAGCAAGGATAGGAAGGACTGGAATTACTCCTATGGTATTGTTTCTGGTCACGGATATCACTATTCTCTTGTTTATTTTAACATATGTATACACATAACTAGGTAGCGAACTATACACACATTAATATGTACACATTAGTATACAAACATATTTCCTAGCTCTGTGCATGGAGAATTCATCAATAAAACACTGATGAAAGAAATCAAAGATCTAAATCAATGTGGAGAAATACCATGTTTGTATTGAAGGAATCAACATAATGAAGAAATTGATTCTTCTAACATTTCTTAGCAAACTCCCATAAGGATATTTTTAGGGGGTAAGTAGAGTTGAAATTATTCAAAAGTATATGTAAAAAGGAAAAATAATTAGAATAGTTAAAAGCAATAAAGATTGACATCCCAGTAGTTATGAGCACACCAAGAGCCTGAATCTTGATTTCTACTCTCTTGTTATTCCTTTGATTTTCATGAGATCCCCTCACCACCACCACCACCACCGTCTTTTCTTTCTTTCTTTTTTTATTTTAGTACCACATGACAGTAGAGTTTAATTTGTATAAACATGGAGGGCATCAATTTGGATCCCAGTCTTGGGGTTGTTCATCATGTTCTCCTTTTGTAGGTACCCCCACTTCCCTCCTGCTCTCTCACTAACCTTGGTGACCACTAATCTATTCTTCATTTACCTAATTTTGATATTTGAAAATGTTAAGTAAGTGCCTTTTTATAATTCAGAAAGACTCCCTAAGATTCATTCAAATTGCTGCAAATGCCAATATTTTGTTAATTTCTGTGTATTCTATTGTACAGATGTAGCATAGATTGTTTACCATTTGCCCATTGAAAAACATCTAGATTCACCCTGATTGTTGAATTGCTAAGTATAATACACATGTATGGTCCTCTGTGTGAGTATAAGTGTAATTTCTCTGGGATGAATATTCAAAAAGACCATTATTAATTTATAGTTGTACATATTTGGCTGTTCAAGAAACTGCTTAATTTTCAATGTTGATGGCACAGCTTTACATGCCCATCAGTAATGTATCAGTGATCCACTTTATCTGTATCCTTTACAGGATTTGGTGTTGTCATCATTTTTTTATGTTAGCAAGCATTACTTTTTATATTAGTCAGTGATGTGTAGTAGTATCTCATTATGGTTGTGATTTTAATTTCTATTTTCCAAATCAACTAATGATATTAAATATATTTTCATGTGCTTATTTTCCATCTGCATATCCTTTCCAAGGAAATATCTATTCATGCTTTTAGTCCATTTTCTAATTGAATTAATATTTTACTGGTGATTTTTCAGGTTTTTTTTTTTTATAATCTAGTTACTAGTTCTTCATCAGATAGGTGATTTGCAAATATTTTATTCCTCTCTGTAGCTTGCATAATCCTTTTCCTGAGTTTTAGTGCAGGGTAGAAGTTTCCAATTTTGATGGAGTACCTCACCCCTTGAATGGATCAAACTTTTGGTGTCAAGTCTGAGAATTATTTTCCTAGCAATAGATCTTGTATATTTTCTCCTAATTTTCCTGAATATTTTATGGTTTTATATGTTAAATGTATAATCTGAGTTAATTCTTTTATAGATGTGAGTCTTATGTTGAGGGGTGTGTGTGTGTGTGTGTGTGTGTGTGTGGTTTTTAAAACAAATCATATTGTTTCTTTTGCTGAGAAAAAACTTTTTAGTTTGAGTAAGTCCCATTTGTTGATTCTAGTTATTAACTTTTGTGCTATGGGTGTCCTATTGAGGAATTTGGAGCCCGACCCCACAGTATGTAGATCGTAGCCAACTTTTTCTTCTATCAGACGGCGTGTCTCTGATTTGATATCAAGCTCCTTGATCCATTTTGAATTAACATGGCGAGAGAAAGGGATTCAGTTTCATTTTGTTGCATATGGATTTCCAGTTTTCCCAGCACCATTTGTTGAAGATGCTGTCCTTCCTCCATTGCATGCTTTTAGCCCCTTTATCAAATATAAGATAGTTGTAGTTTTGTGGATTGGTTTCTGTGTCCTCTATTCTGTACCATTTTTCTCAGCAAAAGAAACAATAAGAGAGGTAAATAGGGAGCCTACATCCTGGGAACAAATCTTTACTCCTCACACTTCAGATAGAGTCCTAATATCCAGAGTATACAAAGAACTCAAAAAATTAGACAATAAGATAACAAATAACCCAATCAACAAATGGGCCAAGGACCTGAACAGACACTTCTCAGAGGAGGACATACAATCAATCAACAAGTACATGAAAAAATGCTCACCATCTCTAGCAGTCAGAGAAATGCAAATCAAAACCACCCTAAGATACCATCTCACTCCAGTAAGATTGGCAGCCATTATGAAGTCAAACAACAACAAGTGCTGGCGAGGATGTGGGGAAAAGGGTACACTTGTACATTGCTGGTGGGACTGCAAATTGGTGCAGCCAATTTGGAAAGCAGTATGGAGATTTCTCGGAAAGCTGGGAATGGAACCACCATTTGACCCAGCTATTCCCCTTCTCGGTCTATTCCCTAAAGACCTAAAAAGAGCATGCTACAGGGACACTGCTACATCGATGTTCATAGCAGCACAATTCACAATAGCAAGACTGTGGAACCAACCTAGATGCCCTTCAGTAGACGAATGGATAAAAAAATGTGGCATTTATACACAATGGAGTATTACTCTGCATTAAAAAATGACAAAATCATAGAATTTGCAGGGAAATGGATGGCATTAGAGCAGATTATGCTAAGTGAAGCTAGCCAATCCCTAAAAAACAAATGCCAAATGTCTTCTTTGATATAAGGAGAGTAACTAAGAACAGAGTAGGGACGAAGAGCAGGAGAAGAAGATTAACATTAAACAGGGATGAGAGGTGGGAGGGAAAGGGAGAGAGAAGGGAAATTGCATGGAAATGGAAGGAGACCCTCAGGGTTATACAAAAGTACATACAAGAGGAAGTGAGGGGAAAGGGAAAAATAATACAAGGGGGAGAAATGAATGACAATAGAGGGGGTAGAGAGAGAAGAGGGGAGGGGAGGGGAGGGGGGATAGTAGAGGATAGGAAAGGCAGCAGAACACAACAGACACTAGTATGGCAATATGTAAATCAATGGATGTGTAACTGATGTGATTCTGCAATCTGTATACGGGGTAAAAATGGAGTTCATAACCCACTTGAATCAAAGTGTGAAATATGATATATCAAGAAATATGTAATGTTTTGAACAACCAACAATAAAAAATTAAAAAAAAAATAAAAAAATAAATAAAACAAATCATATTCTTTCCAGGACTCCAGTTTTCCATTTCTGATTTGATCTTTATTCCATGAAAGGGTCTTCTTGAGCTCTGATAACAGAGCTTGGGGATTTGAGACATGCCTCGGGCTTTCATTTTTATTTATTTTCTGGAGTAGAGTTTTTTAAAAAGGGTCAGCAAGGATAGACATTTGATGCATCTAGTGTGTTGATAGCGTCTGGGATATTAATTTAATTGGATCTGCAAATACCAGACATTTCTCAGAGCAAAATTAATTCCATCTCCTTATAGTCACAGAGAAGATAATCATATGCATGTGTGTGATAGAGTCTTTGTGCCTTACAGATTGCTATTAATCCAATATGACTTTTTTGTTGCCTATGTGTTGAAGCTGGAATATGAGGTCACGGGCTAGTCTCTGAATTCAAGCTTGTGAGAGATTCTCTGGTAGAAAAGGGCTTATTTTGTGTTTCACAAATATATAGGCCTGATGTTATGCTTCCCTGTGTTCTTTGAATTTAACTCTGCTCTTCATTTAACTTGTGTTTTGTGCTAATGCACTGCCTATGCGGTGCAGATTTTTGTCATATTGTTTTGATCATGGTTCTCATAAGATGTTGCATTTTTGTTTTTTCTATGTCAATGAGAATTTATCTTTAAATTTGAGAGTTCAAATTATTTATGTTTATTGTGAAAACTCAAATGTCTAGTCTTCTATCATTTGATAAATAAACAATGGCATTTTGTCATTTTCTTTCTAAGATTCGGAATAAACATGATTACCATCAAGCTATGTTTTAAAAAATATATCTATTTTATTACAATTTTATGCTTACCAAAGAAAAAAAATAAATTATATTTTTAAATCTTTCAGTATAAGAAGATGTTTATCAGAGTTTCATTCCTCAAAGTTTCTTTCTACTTTGTGATCCCTATTAATATAATGCATGATCGCAGCTTCAAATGCTATTATCAATTTTTCTTACAGTAGGTAACAGCTTTGCCAAGTAATGTTTTACAGTTTCATTGCACAGCAATGACATGCATCCTGATGGTTCAGGATGAACTATTATTACTCAGTCTCTTGGTCAATTGGGGTTTGTCTTTAGATAGTTCTTTTTCAAGGAGAAACATGGGTTGATGCTCTAGTATGTATATTAAGTGTTCCCAAAAGGCCCACATGTTAATGCCTTGGTCCTCAGGGTGGCCCTATTAGAGGGGTGGGAACTTCAAGAGGTGAGGTCTTTGGGTGATGGGGAATGTAACTTGAAAAGGATTGTGGGATACCACCCCCTGCCCTTCTTTGCTTTTTGGCCATGAGGTGAGTGGCTTTTCCCTCCACCTGTTCCTGCCATGATGTACCCAAAGGCCATGGGAACAATCGGTCATGGATTAGAACCTCCAAAACTGAGAGAGAGAGAGAGAAAAAAAAACAACAACTTTTCCTTTATCCAAGTTGATTATCTCAAGTATTTAAAATGAAAGAAAGCTAACACAGTGGTGCCATTTTTTAACACCTGCATAGTTAAGAATGGCCTTTTACATGAAGCCAACTAGGCTGATTATGTCCTGCAGCTCCAAGAACCAGTGTAAGAACCCGTGACAGTTGTTCCCTGCTCTGCCAGATTTTGATATCCAGAGAGCAGGACCTGGCCTCAAGTTTATTACCTAGTAGGCCATCTGTTTTCTTCCTTCTTCCTGAGATTCTAAAATGTATCTGCCCAATCAAGAAAAAAAATGAACTTTTTATCATTTTGAAAAGATGCTGTTGCTCTGAACGTCTTGGTGAGGGCTGGGAGGACTTCTGACTCTTGGGTCAGCTCTCTGTTCTTCCTCCTCTATGGTTCTCAGCTACCCCCTCATCATCTCTCTGTATTGTTCCTTGACTTTTTCTTATTAAAGTGCTACACAGGCTTGAATCCCACATCAGAGCGCTCCTCAGTGCTTGCTCGCTTTCTACTTGCTTTCATGTAGGTTCTTTGACAGCAAGCACTGTGGCTTTGGGATCCTGAGGATGTCACCCTTCTTCCCTTTCATCTCATCTGGTAGTTTTAAAAAGGTTGCCCTTTCTTTCTTTAGAACATTTTGTTTAGATCCACAGCATCTCTCTTCTCCCACCCTACTGACAGGCTGAACAGTTTTTTTAAATGTACCAATTTATATTTCCCCCGCATCCCTTGTTTTGTCATTTTAGGAGTGCTGATTCTGTAATTTATCACCCTGAAATGAGGCACGATCTAGCCAGTTCAACTAGCTAGATGGTTGGCCCATCCCTTCTTTTGTTCATCTGGATGCTCTGAGTGCCCTCCATGTTTAGAGTCAAGGCTCCTGGCCTGGTTCCTAGGTATCATGGGAACTGTCCTTGGTTCTGCAGGTCCCATGTGATTGAAGAAATCTTCACCAAGCTCATGGCCTGGTTTTCTGAAACAACAGAGAAAGTGAGGATTTACATGTCCAGAAGAGACATCAGGATCTCCCGGTCCACAGTCACCCTACACTTTAAAAATTTGCTATTATTCCCCCAGGCAGCAATTGACCACTGACCGCCTCCTCTCTTGTGCTGACTAGGCTGCCCTGGTTCAAGTAAGTAGTGAAAGAGAAATAAACAATGGTGGTAGGTGGGGTGGTGTCTAGGTGAAGGAGAGATCAGAAGGCCTACAGCCATTATTTCTGTAATGTAAAACATAGTATCTGCTCAGCAAAAGGGTGTCTACCCCCATTTTGCCATAGGTGCAAATCCTGGACATTGAACTGAGCCTTGGTGATGACAACTTGTCCCACTGGAAACAGCATGGATCTGCCAGTGACATGAGACTCAGTTCAGCATCCTCAGTCTTGGGGGGAGATCACTCAAAGATCAGTAATGGCTGGTTCTCAGTATTGTTACGAGATATTTGCTGAATCTCTGTGGCCTTCCAACATATGGATATAAAAGTAATATCCAAGTCGTGGTGTTCTTCATGCCTTCCAACCCACGGAATAGGCTTCCCTGCCAGGCAGAGCCTGTACATGCCTCTCTTGAGATAAAGCAGAGGATTGGAAGAAGTTCTCAGTTTCCTTGATCTGCCCCAAGAGACAGTATCCAGATGCTGCCCCTTGAAGTCCCTTCTCTGCCAATCCCTCTCTCTCACTTCCCCCTCTGCTCTTTTCTTTCAGTCTAAATGTTTTATTTTATTCTGCCCAAAGGGACTTTGGATTCAATGTTCTGGCTTTACTAGTTTTTGTCCCTATGCCACCTTCCTTTAGGTGTGACTAAGACACCCAGGACAGCTACCCTGACCTAGAGAGTCATCGCTCCACACATGCCTCTCTAGCCCAAGTCTCTGCCCAAACATCAAGGATCTAACATCCGGCTCCTGATGGACATAGCTCCAGGGGAATCCCACAGGGTCTTACATATATGTTAAACTGTAGTCTTTTTATGACTTAATTTTCCATGATACCCAATTTATGAAGTCAATTTAAAAATTACATTAAATAATGCATGAAAAAGTCCTTTGTAACTCTACTTGGGTATATAGATGGTAATTATTTTTTCCCTTCACCTCGTCTCACATGGGAGACACAAGGAAATCCCTGGAGTATCTCAGGCTTCCCCAACCTTTTCACTTCCAAGTACATCTCTTGTGTATTTGGAATCAGAAGAGCTCTGTGTTCCCAGCTCTTATTTTGCACTCTATATTACCATTGCTTTAGTTGGGCACTGCCTTCTCTCAGGTGGATGAGAATGATAGGTGCTTTTTCTCTCTGTCCCTGGCATGCTAGTCTCTCTCTGTGCACATCACAGGGGACCGTTCCCAGTTGTCATTGTACCATGGGTCCTGTAGGCTTCACCTTAATGCTCCAACTCTTCAGCATGCTGAACACATCCTACCCCCACTTCAGTTTTGAGGAACCATTGGATCCTTCCCTTACCCTGCTATAAACTGCTAACCCAGGGCAGCTTAGGAATTCTCATATATAGAGAGAATTTCCGTTTGCTTTGCTCATTTTATTCCCTCTTCCTGAATTGCCATTTTTCCTTTGTGAGGTTGAATTCTCTTTATGGGTGTGTTCCATCTCAGATAGCCCTTCCAACTGGGAAACCTGACCCACTTCTTTTTGTTAAAATTAGTTATCCTATCTTGGTTCTCCATTAATACTTCGGAACATAAATTGAAACTCTATCACCTAACACTTTTAGCGTAGATGTATTCTCTCCTCTTCTTTGTTCACTCCTGTAGATAGAAGGCATTTCTTGCATTCCTTCTGCTTGGGAAGCCCTAACTCACAGGTGGAGAGCCTATGTTAGCTTAGATGTGGTCCAGGCCTGGGGTAGCTTTTAGTCTGGTGGTACGAGGGAGAGAAATAAACAGACACCATTGGGTTATTAGGTGCCACCAAGTGTAGACACTGGGACTGCAGGGACTCGGTAGACAAGCAAGCCTCTCACATACAGATGGAGGACAGAGTGGCTCGCACATTCCTAGCTTCTAAACCTATTCCGAGGGCTATGCTACCTGTGTAAATGTGGAATCAAGGTGAGCAGAAGGTGAGGAAGGGCAGTGCTCAGCAAGAATAAATCTCCATCATGAGTCTGGATGTATGGTAGCAAGTCCCAAGACCACATAAGAGAGATTAGGCTGGAAATATTGAGTAGGGTTATGTGAAAATGGAGTTCTGAGAGTGAAGGAAATCACCCAGGATGGAGGATAAAGGAAAGAGGGACAGGACAGAATCCCCAAGGAACTCAACATGTAAGGGACAGGGGAAGGAAAATGAAGCCAGTGGAGGTGTCAGAGGCCAGGTCAGAAAGAAGGTAAACTAACAATGACGTGAAGGACCCCAACAACTGAGGTGTACAACACGGAAAGTGAGCCACATTCACTGATACAGAATCTCCAGGACAGCTGTTGACTGAAAGGTGTCTACTGAACCGGTGGTAAAGGAATCAGGGAAGCAGGGAGGTGACAGTGGAAGGGCCCTCACCCTCAGGGGTGAGCATGTGAAGGAGGACAGCTGAGCATGGAGAGTGTAAGGCTAAAAATGGCTGACGGTGGCAGAAGGGGGAGGGGAGGGCAGTGTGGTACAGAGAGGTTGTGTGTCCATAAGAAGGGATGAGGTACCTGTTTTAAGGTGGGTTGACTTGGGCATATTCACATATTCACAAAGGAAAGAGATGAAGCCAGGAGAGGAGGACGGGGGTACACAGGAGCGGGGGGAGGGGAGGGGAGCAGAGCAGAGGGGAGGAGGGGAGAAGAGAGAAAAGAGAGAAACTGAGAAATCAACACATAGGGAGAGAAAGATGGATAGAGACAGAGGACAAAGAGAAGACTCAAGTGCAAGAATGACAAAGGAGAATTTCCTTCTCTCTTCTTCTGAAGTTAGTACATAGTAGGTCTTCAGTCCTTTACAAAGAAGCAGCACCAATCTTTCTTCACCCTGTGCCACTTGCATAGCAAGGTGGAAATGTCAAAGTGAAGCAACGGTGGCTCCTACCCAGAAGTGACTTTGCAAAAAAAAAAAAAAAAAGACTTAGAAGCTCCACTTCCACAAACAGAGACCCCAGGGTCAGGCCCACTGTCCTGCTCTCTGAATGGACAAAGTTGAAGAGGGTTGAGCACCGAGGGCACCCCCAGTTCTGCAACATTCTCCTCTGTAGTCTTAGCCGACCAGGTGAACAGAGGGACTGCTGGGCATGGAAAGTGCCCGTGGCTGAGGCTGGCAGACTCACCAAGCTTTCTCCCCCGTGCTCCACTTCAAGGACCAGACCTGAGACAGGGAAAAGCCCCGGGGTGATTTCCAAGTCAAAGTCGAATTTCATTTACACCCATTCACCTCTGGAAATCGAGAGCGTAAAACATAGGTTTGACGACGCTCTGATTTTGCCTGGCGCATTTAAAATGTAAAAATGTACGCCTTTATTGATTTTTCTTCACCACAAAATAAGCCATAAAATATAAATAAATCAACTTTCCAAGCAGAGCCCATTTGCAGTAAGGAAACGTGCTGGCTGGCAGAGCTCATCAATTACAAGCCCCCACTGGGCTCTGAGTTATTTCTGAGCTTAAGTAGAACTTATGGGCTGAGAGCTCTCACGGAGAAAGTCCTTCCTGGATCATGATTCCATCTCCTGGTTTCCACCGAACCTGCGGGCAGTCGTGCAGAGCATCTATTTGTGACAGGGCACAACCCCAGATTCAGGTGCTCCCAGTGCTCTCTGCAAAGGGGGCTTCTGTTCTCTTTCAGGGCATATAACAAGCCACAGGAAAGGGAACTGTAGGGTCCTTGCCACAGGAAACCTGGACGGCAGGGGAAGAAGCCATCCTGGACCTGGTCTGATGGGTCCCTCTGTGTGCATTTCTAATTTCTTTTTCTACCCCACACCTTCCTTTTACCCTCAAGTGAACAAATGTCCACTCCATGCTTTTCAGGGGTCAACTAGAGAAGCCAAGCCACTTCAGGTGATGTAGAAAAAGGAATCTGTGGTAGGAGTGGACCTTCCCTGGTGTGGGAGCTAATGAGGTTACTGGGGAGGCTGCTGCCCCTGTGTCTAGTATTGAGACTGAGGTCATGAGCCCAGTTGTAGGTCAGCCAGAAAAATGCAGGAAAAGCAAAAAAACTAGGTGAGGACAAGGCCAAGGACAAATTGGACACCCTGCCAGGACACCATTAGCTTGGTGCCGTGGGTGCTCTGTAGAAGCCATGGAGCTGCCTCAGAGCCAACCAGACTTTGTAGAGGCTGAAGGACAGCACCCAAAGGAAACCAGAGACATACAGGTCTGGTGCTGTCCATGCCAACTACATGAGCCTGCAGGTAAGTGGCAGTTTTCATGAGCTGCTATTGGGCTACACTGCCATCCCTGTCCTAAGAGCATAAAATTATAGCTGCAAGCCTCCCTTGTGGCCAACACTAACAAGGAATCATAGGGGAAGTGAGTCTGGGAATGTGCTTCCACATTCTCCTTGTTCCTCGTCACCTCCATGCCTGTGTTTATTCCTGCAATGTGCAGTTATGACCATGGAACTGTGAGAATTGGTAAAGAGTCATCTCCAGCCCAGTTCCTATTGTCTGCAGCATGAGATCTGTTGGGACTGGCCCTGTGTTCCTTCTCAGGGGCAACATGAGAGTTTGCCTTATGGACCAGTGGCCCTGCTATTTTCCTGCTACTTATAGTCACCTGTCAGGAACAGGCTACATACAAAAAATTTCAGGGCCCAGACAGGAAAGGGGGAGCTACCTTGGGTTCCTAAATGCCTGCAACCAGGGAGGCAAGACAACACAGAGTTTGACAAAGCAGGAAACCATCCCCGTTTCTAACTAAGGAACAAAGGAAGGAGGCCATGTCATGGGCCTGGATAGCAGGATCACTCTAAGGAGCTAGGGCCACCCATAGGATTCAGCCAAAGCTGTAGCACTGCCCAACACAAAGAAGATGGCAGACACTCGGGGCATCTCTGCTTGGCGCCATGCCTCCCGGCCTGCAGCAGACTCACCTCACCCAACAGAGAACATATCAGGGAAAGGCTGAAGAACAGATATAAGGGTACACAGATCCTGGGTCAGCAGGTAGGCTTCCAGGTGTCTCATCTGAGAGCAGAATGTAGCACAAGCAGGTGCATCAAGGGGTGCAACGGCTCTGCCCCACCATTTTGCAGGAAGGACGCCTTGGAGAAGGGATGGGACGACCATCTCAGCCTAAGGGATGAAAAACTAGGCGTCCCTGAGCCCAGACCTTAAGATTAGTCTGACAGAAACCTTGAATCATCCCCAACCTCAGTAAGGTGACTTGTGAATGAATCCACCACCATCATTCACTCATTCAGTTACTGTTTTCTTGGGCACCTACTATACACCATGCATTGTAGTTCTTACAATTGTGTTTGCTAGGCATGCTCTGCTAGGTTTTATTCTGTGTTGGGGGCCCCAAAATCAATAATACTAGTAATTTGATAGAACGACTCACAGGTCTCAGAACAAAAGCTATTATCCACATGGTTATGGTTTATCACAGTATAAGCATACAGATTAAATCCACAAAGGGAAAAGGTAAAGTCCAAGAAGAAACAGGCTTAAGTGTCCTGGTGTCCTCTCCCAGTGGAGTGGTGCAGGGACTTCATTATTCAGCAACAGAGTACAACAATCCATATGAAGTGTTCCCAACCAGAAATTCTCACTCAAGCCTTGGGGCCTAGGGTTCTACTAAGGACCAGTCACATAGAAATGTGGTCCTTCATAGTTGACCTTAGCTACTCAGGGGTCAATCTGAGTCCATATGGCCCAGGGCCTTAGAGGTCTCAAATAGCAAGACCATAGGTTTATTGCTATTGTTAACTATTTGATAAAACTGAGACCACATGGTTCAAGGTTGCAGGCATATAAGAATACTCTTATCAGGGGCTGGGGATGTGGCTCAAGCAGTAGCACGGTCTCCTGGCATGCGTGCGGCCCAGGTTCGATCCTCAGCACCACATACAAACAAAGATGTTGTGTCCGCCGAAAACTAAAAAATAAATATTAAAATTCTCTCTCTCTCTCTCTCTCAAAAAAAAAAAAAAGACTACTCTTATCAGGTATGACATTGAGGTTTTCTCCCAGAAGCCAGTCAACATGACCACTCTGAATTGGTCTTTCTTTGGAAGATTCAAGGTTTAAGCCATCCATGCCTACTAAAGTAAGTCTTCACTGCATACTTAGGTGTTTCCATTTTGATCCAATTACCACCTCAGCTCTGATCTTTGCTGCATCTCCCCGTGCTGCTCCTTGTTAGACTTGGGATTTGCATTTAGGTTCTGCTGATTGCATTCAGCAGAACCTCTGAACTGTGGATCTTAAAGCTCAATGTGCAATAACTTCTTTTTCAGAGACATTGCCTTCAGGATTAGAATCCATTCATTTATTCATTCACTCAGTATTGCCTAAGCACATATGATGTGGCAAGAATTATAAGCACATTAGTTGTGATAGTAAATGTAGTAAACACCCAATAGAGAGTGTGGTCTGGTGGGACAGGACAAAGAGGAATTCCAGGGAAAGATGGCAGCTGAGATTGGAGTGATATGTCTGTCTACAAGCCAAGGATTGATGGCAACTACCAGAAGGTAGAAGAGGTAACAGATCACAGGAGGATGTGACCAGAGAGGGAGAGGAAGAAGTTGGCAGGTAAATATACTCTGAATTGCATACCCTTTTATAACACTGGTGGCTTGTAAAACAATGCATGGCACCCTTGCCAGGGTCAGTTGCCTTCCTAGTGGACAGTATTGCAGTTTTCCAGCCTGGCAGTTTTTTAAACTCTGGAAAATGTCACTGAGCTTGATGTGACATCATCAATTCGGATTAGAACTGTTAGTAACCAGCGGGGGAACTTCTCTCTCCATGAGCACAATGTCAAACTCTTGCAATAAAGGAAATCTGTCAGGGATGTCCATCCAGGAACATTGCTAGCTTTTCATTTCCCTTCCCAGGCTGTCAGTTTAGACTTGGATTTGGCTTTATGACTTGCCAATCCTCTCTTGGTACTACTTTTAAATACATGGTGACCGGTGAGTTTTACAACTTAAGACTTTTCATGAACAAAACAAAATAAAAACTTGTTTGATCATATGGTAGTTCTATTTTTTTTAAGTTTTTTGAGGAACATCCATACTGTGCTCTATGACTCTATAAATATATTTTTCCACCAAGCAGTATATAAGAGTTCCTCTTTCTCCATATCTTCATCACTATTTTTTATTTATTTATTGTCTTTTTGATTGTAGCCATTCTTTCTGGGGTGATGTAAAATATCATTGTAGTTTTGATTTACTTGGTTAGATACCTATCCATAAATGAAAAGAAATCATATCAAAGAGATACCTGTTTATTGAACTACTATTCATATTAGCTAATATATGGTATCATCAAGGTATTCATCAATGGGTAAATGACCAAATAATAGAATATCACCCATTAAAAAAAAACAAAGAAAACAAAAAACAATGAAATCCTGTTATTGTGGCAACGTGGGTGGAACTGGAGGACATCACATAAAATGAAATAAGCCAGGCACAGATACCACATGTCCACACTAATTTTTGAAAGAAAAATTTGTTGATCTATAAAAGTAGAAAGCGATTGCAAGAGGCTAGGAAGGACAAGTGCTGGGAGCCATTAGCCAAGTAGGTATGACAATTTCCTTGTCAGAGTACCCCATGTTGCTGACATTTTGCAGTGACATTGAATGTAGGTGACCTTGCTCAAGGACCAAGGCGGATTAGGGTGTTCCCGGTTTAAGATAATCGGGTTTAGGGCGTTACCAGTTTAGGTTCCAGGTTTAAGGTTTAAGATTATTCCTGCTGGGAATAGGGCATATCCTGCTGCCTGAATTCCCCTTGAGTTCTCACGGGATTCAGACAGTATATATTTTGGAGATAGAAGCCCAGTGGAGGTGGATTTGGGCAGAGAACGTGGATTTGGGCAGAGAACATGGATTTCCCCAGAACGTGATTGTAGACGGCTGGTGTGAGTTCGGGAATAAAGAGTTGCTGTTTGAATCTACAAGCTGTGTGGTGGCTCCTGATTGTGTGCCCAGCCAGACTGCGGCATTTGTGCCCAGCCAGACTGCGGCAGACAAGAAGGAGGGACATAATGGAAAGTATGATAATTGGTACCAAAATACTGTTAGATGAGAGGAATTAGTTAAAATGTTCTATAATTCACAGTCTAAGATAACTGATTATATATATTCAAAGTAACTAGAAAAGAGCCTGAAGTTTCATAAAGCATAGAAATGGTAAGTGTTTGAGAAGATGGAAGTTTTGCTATTGTGTAATCATTACGCATTATGCACATATATTATTACCCTGTATTCTGTAAACACATACAAATATTATGTGTCAATTCAACAAAAATAAAAGCCACTTGAGCTATCACTGTCATTCAGACAGGTAGGAAGTCATGACACAGAGCAGACTAGGTGCCTGTTGACCCATCTTCTGCCAGTGGTGCAATTAGAAATCAGCAATGACCTTTTCTAGAGCATGCATTGGCAACCTCCAATAAGTCCAGGAAATGGCCCAGGGATGTTCAGTGGAGTGACAGCACCATAGTTGCCTGAGGGGAGGCTTGGGTGGTGAACTCAACAAACAAAGACTGTGGGTGCAGGTTTGGGGCTTGATCTTGGCCCAGGAACTTATTTGAGGAATCATCAAGAGATGGCCATGGAAAGAAAATAGTAATATCCCCCTCAGAGGGTTGAAATGATTTATGATAGATACATGGTGGATGGATGAATAGATAGATAGTGGATGGACAGATGGATGGACAGTTGAATGACAGATGGATAGATAGGTGATAGACATACAGGTGGATGGGTGGATGGATATATAGAAAAGGTAAATGAATAAATAGATAAATAGATGGTGGGTGGATGGACAATGGATGGATAGATAAGAAGTAGATAGATAGATGGATAAAGTTTGAACTTAAATCCACTTTTGTCTTTTCAATTTGCTTTCTTTCCACCATATATCTTGTCTCTCTCATTAACATATTTGTGTGGTTCCCTATTAAATGAGTATTGATTGTTGGCAAAGACCAAAGATATGAAGTCAGGAATGATGATTACAAGCAGGGGCAGAGAGAAGGAGGCATAGTTTCCAGGTAGTCTTGAGATAAGTCCACAAGCCTGCTTCCTCCCACAGTGGGACACAGGGCTAGCCACCTTGTCTCTTTTAGCCTAAATGTCCTCCTCTATAATCTGAAAGTCCCTGGTGTGAATTATAGGTACCATGCCTGTACGACCTGCATGTTAGATGCCCTAAAAATGCATGCACCTGTGTGACCTATGCTATCATATCACAAACAGGTTTTTGTCTGGGCACAGGCAACCTGTTGAGTCATTTGCAAGCTTTTTACTAAATATCTCTCTACCTGGACCTGTGAGAGGTGGAGGGACACCAACAAGAATGTCTTATGATTCCAACACTTCAGAAGCACAGCTTTGACATAAGAGAATGACAAGAAAATTAATGGCATTAGTAAAGGTGTTATGCTTATAAGGTAGCAATCACAATATGTATAGGGTACTCTGTGAGCAAAGAGAAGGCTTAGATCCATTAGCCAAACGTAAATGAACTCACCCCCTCACCACCACTTACTTGAAAGCCTTTAGTGGAACATGCCGAGGGGATTATAGGGCCTGGGTTTTCATTTATATACTGTCTGTTCTGCAACAGAATGCCTTTCGGAAAAGAAAATTAGCTCTCACATAACTAGTAAATAAGATAATGGTGTCAGTAAAATCTGGAGTTGTCTTGATTCATGTGTGATTTTTTTTTCTGAGTATTTTATTGTTTAGCATCTCCAAGTAATAACAGTTGAGCACTAAGGACACAGAGTAGGTGCTCCTCAAAGTCCTTCTCCAGGACAAGTTTGGCCACATGATTTATGTGCTTATCATGCTCTAAGAAACCAACACAAAACAATGACTATCATCTCTGGATTACTGTGCATTGTGCAAAGCCAGCAACTTCTCTATGTCACCGGCATCCTCTTATATTAGGTTTCCCCTCTGCCTTTGTCCCTATAACTCCACAGCCTTGGCCGATCCTTATACCTGCTTCCATCAAACTAGCTTCACGTGTTCTTTTAAAGTAAAATTGTACTAATTGCAGTTCCTCTATTAATTGGGAGGTTAGTGTTTTTTAAGATGATGTTAGGATTTTGTGAGCATCTTTATCTTTTATAGAGTCTGGAAACAAAGTGGTACCATTTTTCAGTGGGCTGGCCCAGTTTGTTTTCAGTTTACACAAGGGATTCTGCAGAATCCAAAGTCTTTGAGAATTGCATAGTGTAGTGCAGAGAACCCTTGACATTTTCCACCCTTCACTGCAATGCGGTGTGGTATAGTAATGAGGAGCAGTAGCTTTGGGATCAGGAAAGCCAATATTTGGGTTGTATTCCTCTGACTCTGAGCCCTTATTCATTGGCTCAAGAAATGCTCCTGTCAGGGGTCAATGCTGTCAACTGCACACCTTTCCCACGCTGAACCCCTTTATCCCACCTTGCCTCGATTTTTCCCTGTCCTTTTTGATCTTCCTGTATTGATTCTGTGCCTCCCTTGAAAGGTCACTTGCCATGTGCATCCTCAGGTGTACCACCTTCTTTTAGATTAAGAGACGTTGACATCACAAATGTCTCCCAGGCCAGGCCTGTGCTATCCGTGGCCCAAACTGAAATGCCCACTACCCTCCAGAAACTACACAATGGTGTGGGCTACATTTCACTTCCCATTCAGAAAAACTGAAACTAGTATATTCTTAACAAACATAAGAGAGTTAATAAAGAGAATCAGTGCTGGAAGTATAGAATAAATAACACAAATAGTGCAGTCACTGTTACCCATAGGGTGATAACAGGGTGAGCAGCTGTTTTGCCCAGGGGTGGGATGAATAAGAGATGGAAGATTGTATTGCAGAATCTAGAGGATGGGGTGCCTTGTGCCTGAGCTCAGCACCCAAGGACAATGTTGGTGGTACTGATGAGGGTCTGTTCTAGCAGCAAATATGTGAGACGGATCAACTCTAATCACTGACTCCATGTGGAAGTTTCTGGTTAGGGAGGTCAGGACTGCTGAATAGGTGTTCCCTCATTCAAGAAAGAAACTACACAGAGTCATGCTTCCAGTGGGGCTGGCCAGGAACCTTGTCAGGAGGAATCCATGAACTTCACTAGTACACAGAAACATTTAGCACCTCACAAGAAATAGTCAGTCCTTGAACACATTTATCCCATCACTTACAAATCTTATTCTGTAGCAAGTGAATGATATGAGTGTGTATGGAAAACTCAGAAGTAGAGCACTTTCTCTGAAGAGGAAGAATGGATTTTCAATTATTAAGTGAGTTCCTTTGTTCCTTGATCTCTGTGAAGTTCAAAGCTATCTTTGGTGTGTAATTCCTCAACTGATTCTCTCCTTTTGAGATGACAGAGTTGCACACTCTTTCTTCTTTGATTCTGATATGTGTTTGGTCTTTAGTTTTTCATTTCTCCACATTTATGTTTGTGCAACGGTCTTAAATATGGGGATCCAATCCCATATAAATTATAATAATATCAGGCAGAGTAAGTTGAGCTCAATTTAAATCCAAAGTGTCTTAAAGACATGTTTGAAAATGAAAATCAGATTTTTTTTAAAAAAAAAAGGTCAATGCTCTTCATTTAGATACACACAGAATCACTTGATTTTGCGAGGTGTCTACTGTAAGCACACCAAACCATTCGATATTACCCAAACAAATTCCTTCTCTGGGATACACACTATCTCCTACCCACCCACCAAATTACCAATATCTATTTATATTACAAGGATGAGCTCAAACATTTTCTCAAAAAGAAAGCTTTCCTTGACCAAGAGCTTCCCAGATTTTCTATATGCTTTGTCAAATCATGTTTCATCTGTATTTGAATCACTGAAGAATTGATTCTGTTGATTTTGTACAAACTTCTGAAGGAATTATCTAATTCATCTCCATGTCATTGATATATAGCCTATTTGGGCTATTATCATAAGCAGTGGTGGATGGGTTGGTTGAATAATCAGCAGATAAACTGTTACCTTGAAGTCTTTCTCAAGTTTCCTAATGATAAATAAAACATGATGTTGGAAAAACATGTAAATCACCAATTTATAATACACATATTTAAAATATCTTTAAAATGAAATTTGAAAAATTTAAATGCAGTAATTATTTTACATATGTGAAAGGTATGATATTGATTGTACACAAATATCTTACCAAGTTATCCACATGCGACTTGATAATATAGACCTTAAGTTAGTGCTTCATACCCAAGTGGTTTCTGTCCTTACTATTCATTTCCACAGAATTAAAAGGTCTTATAATACTGATAGTTTTGCTTTTCATTCCTTCTCACTTCTTCTCCTTCCCCTTCTCCTAATCTTCCTGTCTTTAAACACTAGGGTTTAAGAATTATCTATGTTAGTTCTGGATATTTGTTTGGAATTAGAAAGCAAAATTATGGAGCTACAACTCCTCTCCTTGAAATATACTTTCAGAATCTATTTCTGGATTTATTATCCATTGATTCATTAAAAACAAGTAGCATCTAGATTAAACTCAAAAAAATAACTTTTGGGGCCAACCATCCTCCCATTCAGAAATTCAGTATAATGAGTTGGTAAGAAAGAAGAATGGATTGGGGTTCAGGGTGATGTTACACAATAAAACATAAGGAAAAATGAAGAAAGCTTTTACTCTGAAATAACTGGCCAAACTTTGGAAAATTAAGGGCTTATTTTCAGTACCCTATAAAGCTCAGGATTCAGTATACAAATCTTAGAAGCAGGGAAGGAGACAATGTCGAATGAGAAATTTGTACATTTGTGGAGCCCCAAAGGACTACACATTCAGTGTGAGGATGGACAAGACAACACCCACACACCCCAGAAGCAAGGAAGATTGTGCCTAGAATACCTGTGCTCCGTGGAATGAATTTTTTGAAAACTTTCAAATAATACACAACTACAGATAGGCCCTTATGCCACTTTGCAGTTAAATTCATACTATGTACATCATCTCAAAATATCTGAAGAAAAAAATTTGGTTTAAAGTGGTTGAAAGTCGGTAGTGCTCCAAGCATCTGCCAGAAATGCATATCCTCTTTGGAAGAATGCACAAAGGACCTCAGTCCTTGAAGCATATTCACAATAAAAAAAAATAAGCTAATAGATGAGTAAAATTCTAGGTGTTTTATGTAATGTAAACTTTCAATAAAGCACATAAAATATTTAAGATTATAAAGTGCAGGGCGACAAGCAGAAACAAGAATCAGAAATGAGAAATTAGAGAAATTGCAGTGAACAGGAAGGGTATATTAAAATCATTAATATGCTTCAAATAGGGGACAAAAATATCAGTAAGAAATAAGAAAGTAGAAGAGTAAGTAGCATATATAAAAAGAGAACAAAATAGAAATTGAGTCAATAACAAAGGAGATAAGTGAAATTTTAAAAATTAATAGAAATGTTCAATGACAAACGAGGCTGGGGCGGAAGAATCTGGGACTGAAGATGAAGAAATTATATGGAATTATGCACAGTGACACAAAGAGAATGGGGAAAATGAAGAGTTAACAGAAAAGGCCACAATCTAATATATGTACAATGGCAGTTCCAGAAAGTAGAATGGGGGGGAAATATTTTAATAGACCAAAATTTTTCTTCTTTTGAGAAATTCACAAGCACACCTCTAATGCAGGACTTTTATTATTCTGCAGGACAAATATTAATTTTTGGTACATCATGCTAAGTTTGTAGGAAAGAAAACCAAAGAAGATTTCAAAAGAAGCAGAAAAGAAAGCAGATTCGTTCAAAATTAGTGGCCGTTAGACACCCAACAGCAGCAATAGACGCTGAAAGACGGTATGATCATATTTGCAGTGTGATAAGGGACACTAAGTCTCACGCAGAAATTGTAAATTCAGCAAAATCATCTTTGAAGAAAGAGAGTAAACATTTTTATTTTAGAAATAACAAGAAACGATGCTTCCAGTTAAACTTCACTAAAGAAATTTCAAGAGACATGCATTTATAAGAAGAAAAGTAGTGTGAGATGAGAGATCTTAAGGAAAGAAGAAAACAAAAATACAGGCATTGTTGAACATGATTTATTCTAAGTAATTGTTGAATCATAAAATAATAATCATAGTTTGTGACTTCTCTAAAATTAGAACAAAAATACATGATAAAATAGTGTGTAAATTGTAAGTGGACAGTTATATATGCTAAAGGTTTTGTTTTGTAAATGGGTAATTATTGACCGAACGTAGATACTGATATGTCAACACTGTAAATGGAAACATTTATGGCTATGATCAAAATAACAAAAGTGAGGTGCATATTTTCCAACTAGAAGAGGAGAAAAGAAAAAGAAAAAAGAAGAAACATAGGACTGAGTTAATAGAAAACACACACTAGTGTGTGGTGCATGTACACAAATATTTTGATAATTACTATGTATGTGAGTGGATTCTGTGCTGCAATTATAGAACAAACATAATACTATTAGACCTTTTATTTATGATCCATGTGGTTTTTGCATCCAAGATGTAAGTATGTAGAAAATTTGAATATAAAATGTTTGGCAAAATATACCAGGAAAATACTAGCAAAATAAAAATGGAACTGCATTACATATTTTTCAAAATTAATCACATACTAATTTATAAGCAAGACTCAAAAATATTTAAAATACTAATAATTTACTGTGGTAGATTGAGCTCAGTAATGATCTAGTACCTCACCATTCCTACATCCCCTGCCATTTCTCTGAGTGGAAAAGCAAACTCCATTTCACTCCCATCTGAGTCTGGCAGGTAGGATGCCTTGATTTGGTGAGTTTTCACATTCTCTTGTGCTCCCTATCATCACCATGAGAACTTGGCTGCTGGCATTCAAGGTAGGTGGAAGGGATAAACCAAGCCTGTCATTCTGCAGCAGACCACTCTATAAACAAAGTGACTGCCTCATATCCTCCAGAAACTTGAGAAAGCTCAGTCAAGACCAACAAGACTTAGCAAGCCTGCAGACTAAACACAAGCTAAAGACAAGCCACTGAGTTTTGAAGAGGTTTATTATATAGCATTCCTATAGCACAGATAACTCTTATGCATATGTTGTCCTCAGTTTATTAAAAGGAAAATCAGTTAAAAATGAATAAAAAAGTAACTTTAAAAATCCATGCATATGCAGTGTGTGGTGATGCACACTTGTATTCCCAGTGGCTCAGGAGACTGATCCAGGAGGATTGTGAGTTCAAAGCCAGCCTCAGCAAATTAACAAGGCCCTAAGAAACTTAGTGAGGCCTGTCTCTAAATAAAATATGAAAAATGGCTGGGGATGTGGCTCAATGGTTAAAAAAACCCCAGGATTCAATCACTGGTACCAAAACAAAAAAAAAAAAAGAAAGAAAAAACCCATACATAAAAATTTTTTGAAAATATTTTAAATAATTTTTAGATCAAATAAATATAATAATAATAATTAGGTATAAGAAATATAAAATAATATGTCTCAGATTTTGTGGGATATTGGTAAGTTATTTTAACTTGAAATGTGTATAGCATACAAATAAAAAAAAAACAATAAAATGTGTAATTAATTAATTAAATTAGAAAAATCACCAAGAGGTAATACAAAAATGGTAGAAGGAAGGAAAAACAAATGATAGAACACAGGTTTACTGCATTAAAAGACATCGTACAATAAAGAGTAACAACAAAGTAAAAAATATGTTCTTGGAAAACTGATAGAGATTCTTGACACATCTAGGCCCATCTGTGTGCTTCCTTATAAAATCCAGTTAACAAACAACACTACTCCATCAGTTTAGTGAGACTCCTCATCATTAATATCTGATCACCGTCAACATCTGATCAGTTTCACCATCCTCTATCATACCCCAGGTGGTGTCTGACCATCCAGGCTTGTCTTCAGCAAAAATCCTGTGGATGGGTTTCGCTAGAACACCCCCTCACCCTATGTACTGACTGCTAGCCAGCTTCTTGGCTTTAAATTCCTGTGGCCCACTCTATTTGTGGTTGAGTCCACAAATAGAAATTGCAAAATACCATTGCAGTGATCCCTTAATTAAACATATCAAAAAACTTATTAAACCTCTAGTGAGTTTGATCAAGAAAAATAAGAGAATAGGAACACGTAAGTGATATCAGCAATCAGGACATAAGGTTAAACAGCGGATACACAAAAAGACAAGAGGAAACCTATTTTGAACAATTTCATGCCAATATTTCTAAGGTTTAACTTAGATAATATTGCTATATCTCCAGAAACATATTACATAATTAATGTTAATAATTAGAGCAAAAATAGATTACAATTTAAAAATAGCCAAGTGAGAAAAAAATAAAAATATCTGAAACCAACAGTAATGTCTATTTTACTAATAAAAATATATCCCACGTGACCCCAATTGGAGTGGGGGCGGAGCGGAACCGCCACCCGTGCCCGCAGGGTGAGCAGACCAGTGATCAACCTGCAGATCAGGCCCAGGGGTCCGCAGGCGTGGTAGGAGGGGCAGGGCAGATCCGCCGCCCGCGCCTTCAAGGTAGGCAGACCTACAACAGACCGGCGGATCAGGCCCAGGAGCCTGCCGGCGTGGTACAAACACCACCCTAATTGGAGTAGTGACAGAGCAGAGTCGCCTCCCTTGCCAGGAACAGACCCAGCGTCCTGCAGGCGGGGTAGTCACGACACCCCAATTGGAGTAGGGGCAGAGCAGAGCCTCCACCCATGCCTGAAAGGTGGGCAGATCTGCGACCGACCAGCGGGACAGGCCCAGTGGCCTGCTGGTACGACAGACACGTCACCCCATTTGGAGTAGGGGCAGAGTAGAGCTGCCGCCCGCGCCTGCAGGGTAGGCAAACCTGCAACCGACCGGCGGATCAGGCCCGGTGGCCTGCCGGCATGGTACACTCGTCACCCCAATTGGAGTAGGGGCAGAACAGAGCCGCCACCAGCTCCCAGAACAGGCCCAGTGACGTGCCGGCGTGGTAGCCACGACACCCCAATTGGAATAAGGAGAGAGCAGAGCCGCCGCCCGCACCTGCAGGAAAGATACGCAAGCAGTATGAAAAGACAAGGAAAGAAAGGACCACAAGCAATGCAGGTCAACACAACTTTAGAAGAGGTAACAGCTGCAGCAGATGGAATGTCAGATAAAGAATTCAGGATATACATGCTTCAGATGATCTGGAGTATCAAGGAAGACATTAAACAGCAAAATCAGACAATGAAAGATCACTTCGACAACGAATTACGCAAACAAATCCAGGAAGCAAAGGATCAACTATACAGGGAGATAGAGGTTATAAAAAACAAGCAATCAGAAATCCTAGAAATGCAGGAAGCAATAAACCAACTTAAAAACTCAATGGAGAATACTATCAACAGAGTAGAACACTTAGAAGATAGAACATCAGACAATGAAGACAAAGTATTTCAACTGGAAAAGAACATAGACAGCTCAGCAAGACTGTTAAGAAACCATGAGCAGAACATCCAAGAAATATGGGATAACATTAAGAGACCAAACTTAAGAGTCATTGGGATACAGGAAGGTACAGAGCTCCAAACCAAAGGAATGAGCAGTCTATTCAATGAAATAATAGGAGAAAACTTCCCAGACTTGAAGAATGAGACAGAATCCCAAATCCTAGAAGCCTACAGGACGCCGAATGTGCAAAATCATAAGAGATCCACACCTAGACACATTATAATGAAGATGCCCAACATACAGAATAAGGAGAGAATTTTAAAAGCTACAAGAGAAAGGAAGCAGATCACATTTAGGGGTAAGCCAATCAGGATAACAGCTGATCTTTCAACACAGACTTTGAAAGCTAGAAGATCCTGGAATAACATATTTCAAACACTGAAAGAAAATGGGTTCCAACCAAGAATTGTGTATCCAGCGAAATTAAGCTTCAGGATGGAAGATGAAATTAAAACCTTCCACGATAAACAAAAGTTTAAAGAATTCGCAGCTAGAAAACCATCTCTTCAAAACATCCTCGCCAAAGCATTACAGGAAGAGGAAATGGAAAATAACAATGAAAACCAACAGTGGGAGGTAGGACAGTAAAGGGGGGGGGAAATAATCAAAGAGGAAAACAAACAATGTTTAGTAACAGAAATAAACAAATATGGCTGGAAGAACAACCCATATCTCAATAATAACCTAAATGTTAATGGCTTAAACTCACCAATCAAGAGACACAGGCTAGTAGAATGGATCACAAAACAAGACCCAACAATATGCTGCCTACAGGAGACACATTTGATAGGAAAAGACATACATAGGCTGAAGGTGAAAGGTTGGGAAAAATCATATCACTCATATGGACTTCGGAAACAAGCAGGCGTGTCCATACTCATATCAAATAAAATAGATTTCAAGCCAAAGTTAATCAAAAGAGATAAAGAGGGACACTACATACTGCTTAAGGGAACCATACACCAACAAGACATAACAATCATAAATATTTATGCCCCAAACAATGGTGCAGCTATGTTCGTCAAACAAACTCTTCTCAAGTTCAAGAGTCTAATAGACCACCATACAATAAACATGGGAGACTTCAACACACCTCTCTCGCCACTGGACAGATCTTCCAAACAAAAGTTGAATAAGGAAACTATAGAACTCAATAACACTATTAATAACCTAGACCTAATTGACATATATAGAGTATACCACCCAACATCAAGCAGTTACACTTTTTTCTCAGCAGCACATGGATCCTTCTCAAAAATAGATCATATATTATGTCACAGGGCAACTCTTAGACAATATAAAGGAGTAGAGATAATACCATGCATCTTATCTGATCATAATGGAATGAAACTGAAAATCAACGATAAAAGAAGGAAGGAAAAAGCATACATCACTTGGAGAATGAACAATAGGTTACTGAATGATCAATGGGTTATAGAAGACATCAAGGAGGAAATTAAAAAATTCTTAGAGATAAATGAAAACACAGACACAACATATCGGAATCTATGGGACACATTGAAAGCAGTTCTAAGAGGAAAATTCATTGCTTGGAGTTCATTCCTTAAAAAAAGAAAAAACCAACAAATAAATGATCTCATACTTCATCTCAAAATCCTTGAAAAAGAAGAGCAAAACAACAGCAAAAGAAGTAGAAGGCAAGAAATAATTAAAATCAGAGCTGAAATTAATGAAATCGAAACAAAAGAAACAATTGAAAAAATTGACAAAACTAAAAGTTGGTTCTTTGAAAAAATAAACAAAATCGACAGACCCTTAGCGATGCTAGCGAAGAGAAGAAGAGAGAGAACTCAAATTACTAGCATACGGGATGAAAAAGGCAATATCACAACAGACACTTCAGAAATACAGAAGATAATCAAAAACTATTTTGAATCCTTATACTCCAATAAATTAGAAGATAGTGAAGGCATAGATAAATTTCTTAAGTCATATGATCTGCCCAGATTGAGTCAGGAGGATATAGAAAACCTAAACAGACCAATATCAATTGAGGAAATAGAAGAAACCATAAAAAGACTACCAACTAAGAAAAGCCCAGGTCCGGATGGGTATACAGCAGAATTTTACAAAACCTTTAAAGAAGAACTAATACCAATACTTTTCAAGCTACTTCAGGAAATAGAAAAGGAGGGAGAACTTCCAAATTCATTCTATGAGGCCAACATCACCCTGATACCTAAACCAGACAAAGACACTTCAAAGAAAGAAAACTACAGACCAATATCTCTAATGAACCTAGATGCAAAAATCCTCAATAAAATTCTGGCGAATCGGATACAAAAACATATCAAAAAAATTGTACACCATGATCAAGTAGGATTCATCCCTGGGATGCAAGGCTGGTTCAATATACGGAAATCAATAAATGTTATTCACCACATCAATAGACTTAAAAATAAGAACCATATGATCATCTCGATAGATGCAGAAAAAGCATTCGACAAAGTACAGCATCCGTTTATGTTCAAAACTCTAGAAAAACTAGGGATAACAGGAACATACCTCAATATTGTAAAAGCAATCTATGCTAAGCCTCAGGCTAGCATCATTCTGAATGGAGAAAAACTGAAGGCATTCCCTCTAAAATCTGGAACAAGACAGGGATGCCCTCTCTCTCCACTTCTGTTCAACATAGTTCTCGAAACACTGGCCAGAGCAATTAGACAGACGAAAGAAATTAAAGGCATAAAAATAGGAAAAGAAGAAATTAAATTATCACTATTTGCAGATGATATGATTCTATATCTAGCAGACCCAAAAGGGTCTACAAAGAAAGTATTAGAGCTAATAAATGAATTCAGCAAAGTGGCAGGATTTAAAATCAACACACATAAATCAAAGGCATTCCTGTATATCAGCGACAAATCCTCTGAAATGGAAATGAGGACAACCACTCCATTCAAAATATCTTCAAAAAAAATAAAATACTTGGGAATCAACCTAACAAAAGAGGTGAAAGACTTATACGATGAAAACTACAGAACCCTAAAGAGAGAAATAGAGAAGATCTTAGAAGATGGAAAAATATACCCTGTTCATGGATAGGCAGAACTAACATCATCAAAATGGCGATATTACCAAAAGTTCTCTATAGGTTTAATGCAATGCCAATCAAAATCCCAACGGCATTTCTTGTAGAAATAGAGAAAGCAATCATGAAATTCATATGGAAAAATAAAAGACCCAGAATAGCAAAAACAATGCTAAGCAAGAAGTGTGAATCAGGCGGTATAGCGATACCAGACTTCAAACTATACTACAGAGCAATAGTAACAAAAACAGCATGGTACTGGTACCAAAACAGGCGGGTGGACCAATGGTACAGAATAGAGGACACAGAAACCAATCCACAAAACTACAACTATCTTATATTTGATAAAGGGGCTAAAAGCATGCAATGGAGGAAGGATAGCATCTTCAACAAATGGTGCTGGGAAAACTGGAAATCCATATGCAACAAAATGAAACTGAATCCCTTTCTCTCGCCATGCACAAAAGTGAATTCAAAATGGATCAAGGAGCTTGATATCAAATCAGAGACGCGCCGTCTGATAGAAGAAAAAGTTGGCTACGATCTACATTCGGTGGGGTCGGGCTCCAAATTCCTCAATAGGACACCCATAGCACAAAAGTTAATAACTAGAATCAACAAATGGGACTTACTCAAACTAAAAAGTTTTTTCTCAGCAAAAGAAACAATAAGAGAGGTAAATAGGGAGCCTACATCCTGGGAACAAATCTTTACTCCTCACACTTCAGATAGAGCCCTAATATCCAGAGTATACAAAGAACTCAAAAAATTAGACAATAAGAGAACAAACAACCCAATCAACAAATGGGCCAAGGACCTGAACAGACACTTCTCAGAGGAGGACATACAGTCAATCAACAAGTACATGAAAAAATGCTCAACATCTCTAGCAGTCAGAGAAATGCAAATCAAAACCACCCTAAGATACCATCTCACTCCAGTAAGATTGGCAGCCATTAGGAAGTCAAACAACAACAAGTGCTGGCGAGGATGTGGGGAAAAGGGTACACTTGTACATTGCTGGTGGGACTGCAGATTGGTGCAGCCAATTTGGAAAGCAGTATGGAGATTTCTTGGAAAGCTGGGAATGGAGCCACCATTTGACCCAGCTATTCCCCTTCTTGGTCTATTCCCTAAAGACCTAAAAAGAGCATGCTACAGGGACACTGCTACATCGATGTTCATAGCAGCACAGTTCACAATAGCAAGACTGTGGAACCAACCTAGATGCCCTTCAATAGACGAATGGATAAAAAAAATGTGGCATTTATACACAATGGAGTATTACTCTGCATTAAAAAATGACAAAATCATAGAATTTACAGGGAAATGGATGGCATTAGAGCAGATTATGCTAAGTGAAGCTAGCCAATCCCTAAAAAACAAATGCCAAATGTCTTCTTTGATATAAGGAAAGTAACTAAGAACAGAGTAGGGACAAGGAACAGGAGAAGAAGATTAACATTTAACAGGGATGAGAGGTGGGAGGGAAAGGGAGAGAGAAGGGAAATTGCACGGTAATGGAAGGAGACCCTCAGGGTTATACAGTGGAGGGGGTAGAGAGAGAGGAGGGGAGGGGAGGGGAGAGGTGGGGAGGGGGGAGGGTGGATGATGGGAAAGGCAGAGGAGCACAACAGACACTAGTATGGCAATTTGTAAATCAATGGATGTGTAACTGATGTGAATCTGCAATCTGTGTATGGGGTGAAGGTGGGAGTTCATAACCCACTTGAATCAAAGTGTGGAATATGATATGTCAAGAAATTTGTAATGTTTTGAACAACCCACAATAAAAAATTATTAAAAAAAAATATATCCAAAATATCTAAATAAAATATTGCTGAACACAAACCAGAAATACAGAAAAAAATTCTCTTTCATGACCATATTAGAATTATCACAGACGTGATAATATATTAGAATTATTCTTCACTAACAAATCAATCAATATAATCCAATCACACTACATTATCAGTTTGAGGGAAAATCGATTAAATGTGATCAACTCAATATTTTTTTAAAAAGTTGGTAAGTCAGCAATTATTCATAATAAAAAATTCTATACAAAAAGAAGAAAACTTCTTGACTTTATAAGATGTTATTGATTTAAGATTTTGTAGAAAAAAAATCTTTAGAATAAGTATCAACTATGGAAAAACCCAAAGAATGAGCAAAAGATCTGAACAGATATCTCAATAAAGAAGATACACAGATGACATCTATGTACATGAAAAACTTCCAATATTATTATCAATTAGGGAAGTCAAGTAAAAACAAGAATACAACATGACAACACATCTATGAAAAATGAAGTAAAATGACTAAAGTACAATAAACTCTGAGAATACCAATTGTTGGAGAGGATGCCCAGCTTCAGGGACTCTTTGGCATTGCTGGTGGAAATGCAAAATGGTAAGGCCCCTCTGGAATATGTGTGGCAATTTCTTGCAAAGCTAAATATGGTCTTAAAGTAGGATTCAGAACTTGCACTCCTGGGTATTACCCAACTTAGTTAAAAAATTTATGTTCACAAAAAGCCAACAGGCAAAATTTTGTAGGATCTTTATTCATAATAAAAACTGTAAGGAACCAAGATGCTCTTCAATAGGTAAATGAACTAACAAAGTATAATATATTAATATCATTGAATACTATTCAGATATAAAAAGGAATGGACTATAAGGTTTGCAAAGAGAGATGAATTTAAATGCATATTGGTAAGTGGAAAAGGAGTCTAAAATGTCTACATATTGTTTCATTACATTTACATCATATTCAGGTGAGAAAGCAAATTATGGAAACTGAAAACACATTTTTTGAGTTTGTAGTGGTGGGATTTTAACAGGTGAATCCCAGGAGATTTTTAGGAAAGCAAAACAATTCGGTTTGATGCTATGATAATGTACACATGGTACAACATTTGTCAAAGCCCATAGAATTTTAAAGCACAAGTGAACCTTTACATATGCATATTTAAATAAATAATTGAGGAGGTTGGAGGGTTCTGAGGATGGAATGCAGAATGTGATGAAACAAAGTAACCATGTTATGAAAGATGAAACCACCACACTGAGGAGGATGCAGGAGAAAGTGCTAACCTACTTAACTTTGGCCATGAGGAGCATCTCTAAGACTGAGGGCAAAAGAAACTACATGTCAGCATTCCAGTTGATAAAGCAGTGTAATTATTGGAATTAAATAATTAAGTAAATCAGTGTCAACTTTTTCCCTGTTTGGGAGTTTACATAAGCAAAAAAGAGAAAAGAATAATCAGGATAATAGAATAATTCTCATAACAATGGGTGGAAGCTGGAGAGGTCAGTATGAATTTGATTAACATAGATGGAGATGGGTATGCATAGTATTATTTATAGGTATGAATATACATGAATTTGTATATGCACATATTTACTTTCTCTGTTAGCTAAGAAATTCTAGAAACAACCACACAATTTAACAACAGCAATGAATACACCCAAGACCCCTATTTTAGTTTCTAACACTACTCTCTAATAAAAAGAACTAGAACTCCTTAGAGACTGAGTCTAGGACTAGGGTACGGAATGTACAGGGGGTTTGGAGCATCTTGTGGTGCTAGAAGGTAAGAGAGTACATGTCAAATGCACATATACACGCACATATGTACATACACACACATGCAATGATGGACATGGGGTTCAAAAGGATACTAAGAGCTAACTGAAATAGTTAACAAGATGAATGCTTTAATACATTGAGCAAAAAATGAATAAAGTAGTTGTGGACTATAGCCCAAAGCATAAAATATTAGCCACTGGGTATGGTAATGTATGTCTGTAACCCCAGTGACTCATGAGGTTGAGGCAAGAGGATCATAAGTTCAGGGCCAGCCTCAGCAATTTAGTGAAGCAACTTGATGAGACCCTGTCTCAAAAAAAAAAAAAAAAAAAGTGCTGGGTATGTGGTTCAGTGGTTAAATGCCCCTAGGTGTTTTATCCCTGGTACCAAAAGAACAGAAATATTTTAAAAATAAAACAAACATAAATAAGTCTATACTGATATAAATAAATTATAGAATAGATTGACAGTATGGAGATTCCTCAAAAAGTTAGAAATGGAACCACCATTTGACCTAGCTGTCCCACCTCTTGGTATGTTTCCAAAGGATTTAATATCCGCATAATACAGTGATACAGCCACACAATGTTTATAGCAGCTCAATTCACAATAGCTAAGCTATGGAACCAACCTAAGTGCCCTTCAACAGCTGAATGAGTAAAGAAAGTATTACACACACACACACACACACACACACCATGGAGTATTACTCAAACATTAAGCAGAATGACTTTATGACATTTGCAACCAAATGGAAGGATCTGTAGGCTACAATGTTAAGTGAAATAAGCCAGTCCCTAAAAGCCAAAGGTTGAATCTTTTTGCTAATATATGGAAGCTAACCCACAATAAGGGGGAAGAGAGGAAGAATAGATACTCAGTCGATTAGACAAAGGGGAATGAAGGGAAAGGAGGGGGATAGGAAATAGACAGTGGAATGAATCCAAAATAAGTTTCCTATGTACATATATGAATACACCATAGTGAATCCCACCATCATGTATATCCATTAGAATGGGGTTCTAATTAGAATAAGATATATTTTATGCTTGTACAATTATATCAAAATGAATTCTACTATCACATATAACTAAAAAGAATCAATAAAAAACAGTATCAGTGAAAAAGTAGTAATGTTTTGCACTGGTTTGTAATAATTGATTGATATAAATGAAAAAAAAGAATAGATTGACAATTTTTTGCAGAAAATTCAAATAATTTATGTGAAGTTTTCTATCCAAGAAGGTAGAATGGAGTCCCTGGAGTCCATATATAGGTTATGAATAAAGACTTCTTTCCAAAACATGCAATATGGAAACAGAAGTAGAAAAGAATAATCATACAGTGTAGAAGTCAGACAAATACTGCCCCAGCCAGCTGACCAAGGTCAACATCAGCAGTCATACTTATGTTGATGACAAGTATTGTTTACATGATGTGGTGAGAATGGCATTTCACCTCTATGGCTTTTCTACCAAAACCCCATAGAACCCCAAGCTAATCACAACAAAACATCAAGGAAATCCCAATTGAAGGACATTTTTTTTTCATTTTTACAAGTTTTTATTTATTCTATTTCAGGATGTATTGATAATGTGACTAGTCTTAGTGTTTTATAAAACTCAATGTATGATAACATGCATTTTTGTTTTTTCTCTGAACAACATATATAAAAAGTCAATATTTTTTGTTTGTTTTTTTGTTGTTTTGTTTTGTTTGTTTTAATTAGTTACACATGACAGTACAATGATCTTGACATATCATACATTTGAATCAGATGGGATATAATTTCTCATTTTTCTGATTATACAGGTTGCATTTTTAAAAGTACCTGACTAGTCCTCAAAAATAGTCAAGCAATACAGAGCAAGGACCTAGAAATCCTGAGAAATGTACCACACAAATATAAGACTTCAACAAATGGGGTTGAGACATACAGAATTCTCTCTACTATCATTACAACTTCTCTGTAAATCTAGAAATATTCTAAAACCAAAAGTATATTTGCAATATGCACTGCAAACCCCTATGCAGTGAAATTGGAAAAATTTTTCTTAATAATGAGGATGTGCTTTATGTTTGAAAGTTGTACTAAAATTTCCAGACTGTCTAGTAAAATGAAAACAAATATAAAATGTTTTAAGATTACAAAAGTATCAAAACTTCCCTTATGTGCCTATCTTATGATTATCAATATAGGAAATCCCAAATTATTCTAGGAATAATTCTTAAAATTAAAAAAAGCAATTGAATGAAGTTACTAGATACAAAATCAATTGTAATTCTTTACACAAGTAAAAAGGGGTAGAAAAACATATATACTCTTTAAAAGACCTCATTAAAATAGTGTGCAAAAATACAAGCACAAATGAAAGCTGGTTCAGCTATGGTTATGTGACTTAATAGACCTTCAGGGTGAAAAGCATTCCTTAGAGTACAAAGGACATTACATAGTGAAAAGAACTTCAACTCCCTAGGAATATTTAATCAGGAAAATATGTCTAAAATAAGAAGTATATGATGCTATGGAGAAAACGACACACATTTATTGAAATATATGAATAAATAGTAGAATAAATGGAAATTGCTATGGTGTTCAAAGGTAAGAAAAGGACTTCAAATGAAGGTAATCATCACTAAGTTAACTACCAAATCCACAGCAACTCTAACCAACACAACGAAGTTGCTTTGAGTACATGGTATGTGTGTATATGCATGCACATGTGTACCTTGAAAGTCTACCTTGAAAGTCTAGCTTGAAAATATATACGGAAACAGAGTTCTAGGAATATCGAGATACTCCCGAGGAATAATATGTGGGTCCACTTACTTTATCAGGTGTCAAGATTTATTCAAACAACATAACAAACAGTGAAATTAGCACATAGATTGACAATAATATCAACTGATGAGGCTGTCTCAAAAGGAAACTGTATTTATGGGAGCTCTGGGTGGGAAAAAGAAAAAGTTCTTTAAAAAAAATAGTGCTGATCCATAGAGAAAATCAAACTGGACTCCCACATCACGTAACACCCTCCCTCCTCCGTGCTATCCCATCCACACAACTCCTGCCTTCAATATGAAAAACAATACAAGGACTTGAACAATTACCTTGAGAAATATTATATTTATCTTTCAGTAAGAGTATGGGGATTTCTCAAATATTATTTAGAAATAAAAAACCCCAAAGGTAAATATTCATAAATTCTACCACATATATATTTCAGAAAATAAGTGAAATTGCAAACTATGAAGTAACAGAAGGTATTATATTATCTATAATTTATCAAAAATCAGGCTCCAGAATTCATGAACTCTACAATTTAATTGAAAGACAGTCATTTAACAAAACAAAACAAAACAGAACAAAATTTTTAGAAGGAAGAGACCTGAACAAGGTCTTTTTCAAAAAAGCAGAAAGCAGTTAGCCAATAAACACCCAATCAGTAAATCTAAATTAAAACCATACTTTAATACCCATCAGTTTATAAACAAAGTTGAAAAATAAACCAATAACAAAATCTTCAAGGATATGTAAAACTCTCATAAGTTACCAGTGGGTGTGTGAATTTTTCAAACGCTTTAAAAAAATAACCTGTCACGATCTGTTAGTGTTAAAAATGGGCACTCCCCATGACACCATTTCTACTCCCTGGAAAATCCCTGGAATACATGTACCAGGAAGTAGAAATGATTATATAATGGCACTCTTTATAATAGAAAAGAGCTTGAAATAAACCAAATGCTAGTCACAATTCAATAGGGTTATTCTCACACAATGCAATAGCATTCAGCAGTAAAAAAATAAATGGGTCCAGTAATAACAAAAACAAATCTCAGGAACATATTTTGTAAAATGTAAGTCAAGAAATTTATTGTTTTATGCAGTTTGTTTCCATTTATGTAAAGTTGAAAACATGACATACCAAGAAAATCAATATATTATGTAAGGCACAAGTCCTTTTTATAAGCTTATGAAGAAATAATCAGGAAATTTTCAGCATGAAATCTAGGACAGCCTTTGTCTCTAAAGTGAGCAAGATAGTAAGATTCCACCTCTGCAATTATGCTGTTATGGTAATGTTCTCTCTTTGTTTTGATGGTGCTGGGTCCAACTCAGAGCCTCTTATATGCTAGGCAAGCACTCTACCCACAAGCTCATCCCAGGCCAGCAATTAGGATGAGTAGGGGAGTGACTTTATCTTCCTGCAGACTGCCTCCTTTGCTGACTTTTATGAAACAAGCTGCCATTTTGAGGAGGTCCATGGGAACCTCCAGCCAAAGCTGAGCCCCAGCAACCTCTGAGGAATTGAAATCCTGCCAACAGCCAACAGAGCTTGAAGGCATGACCTTCTCCAGATGAGCCTTCAAGCGAGGCTTCAGCCTGGACCTAAATTTTATTACATCCTTGTGAGAGAGCCTGAAGCAGAAGGTCCACAATAGTCATTCACAGAAACTGTAAAGTAATGGATGTGTGATACTTTATTTGGCTATATATTTTTTTCAGTACAGGGGATTGAACAAGGGGCATTCCACCACTGATCTACATCTCCAGCCCCCTTTTTAAAATTATTTTTTAATTAATTAATTTTTATTTTTTGAGACTGTGTCTGACCAAGTGGCTGTGGCAATCCTCCTGCCTCAGCCTCTGGAGTCACTGGGATTATAGGCATGCACCCCTGCCCCCAGCTAAGGATCTATGAATGTAATTAGTTTTGTAGCAACAGATGGCTCATGCAGCTCCATGCAGACTTCTGGGGACTCAGCTTCTAGGTGACTATTGGCCCTCAGTTATCCGCTTGATAATTTGCTGGATCAAAGTCAATAGAGAAAACAGTTTGTTAACAAATGAGAGTCACTATCCTTTTTAAGCTAATCATGGAAGTGGCATTTCATTCCCTTTCCATACTGTATTAAATAGTTAGAAATGATCTACAGGTTTTGCCCACACTCATGAGGAGAGGATTGCACAGTGGCACAGCTGTTGGGATTATGATAGCCCATCTTAGAAGCCATAAACCACGGACTTTACATGCTTATTCAACACACATGTATGCTCACCCATATGCAAAACTACATGGTTTTCATCTGCTCAACATTAAGTAAAAAGTATTCTTAAAATTTATACTTTGAAAGCTTCACCAGACAATAAATATAGAAGGTTGAAAGGCCAAAACATGTAGCAAATTAACTCTTATTCTTCCTGTAAGATTACATTAATATAAACTCCATTTCCTTATGATCTACTGCAGGATATGGTTCTTAAATATTTCCCATAAGAAGACATTCTCAATTTCTTTATCAGAAGAGTAAAGAAAGCATTAAGTATTGAGAATGAGCCAAACTCTATGATTGAGCAGTTTGGACCACATTTTAGTCTTCCTACAAAAACTTGATTATCCATCTTCGACTCTAAAAATGATAGTTTGAGGCTTTCAAACCGTTCAATCTACTGACGTGATATAGCACTTGAACAAGCCTCTTGAAATCATATAAATGACTTTTGCTGACATTTTCAATATCAAGAAATGATATCTTTTTATCTCAGTCTACGTTCTAAAAAGTAATATAAACAACTTCCCGACAGTCAGGGTGCTTTTATGTGGAAGAGCAGAATTTTATACTCACTGCCCATTTCTTGGAACAGGATGCTGAATGCAAACACATACATTTAGTGGCTTCCATTTGATGTGTTCTCAAGTTTAACTACTTTCTTTACTGAGTCAAAATCAGGATACATAATGTTGATTTGTAGATAGTAGTTAGATTACAAGCTAGGTGGTTGTAAGAGACTCCAAAGTCGAGTTTCTTAAATGAGGTAAAAGTTTGGTTTTCTATGTAGTGACAGTTGGGATACGTAGTATGGGATGCAGGTGACTGATCAGTAGTGCTGAGTGCCAGAACCTGACCACCTGGGTCTCTGCCACATTTAACACATACACTTATTCACACAGCTCTGGTTTCCCCATGCCTTACCACCTCTCTAGCCAGAGGAAAGTGGGGAGGACATAAGGAGAAAGACACTACTGTCCTCATTCTGTGGCCATGCCTAACAAGGGAAGATGAGACCTGTAGCCCTCAGTTGAGCAATCATGGACTTGAGGTTATTGGCAACTTCTGCTGCGGTTATTGGAATCAGTCTAGCTCTTCCAACACTCGGACACCTGTGAGTACTCGTACCCAATCACATACCAGACTCATCCCCTCTCCAGGGAAAAGAACTCAAAGCCCCTTCCATTTTCTACAGGTTCATACCTGGTTTCTGTATGTTCCACAGAGTATCCATGGGGCCTCCTAAAGTTTTACCCTCACAATCTTGTCTACCGTCTTCTATGGTTTAGGGATTTGTCCACTGAGAAGTTTTTCTTTGTCTTTATACTCCATGACCTTCATCTGAAATGGACATTGGAGATAAGGCCCTTTGGGGGACCACCACATTTCCTAGGCTGTTTCCTGGAGATGAATGTTGGAGGCTTGGAGACTAGGGCCAGTTTCAGAATTTCTTCAGGAATCAGTTTCTTAAAACATGACATATCCAATATACTTCCATCTATAGTCAAAGAAATCTCCTCTAAACGTAGTTTTCATTCCTAAGACTCTGGTCTTCATTTGGTGGCTCTGTCCATTAGGGGTGGGTAGTCTTGTGGACATCTGGAGCCACAGGCTTACAAGAGAACTAGAACTCTTTTTCCTCTTTTTCTGGTTTATGGCACCATGACAACACCACTATCCCACAGAGATTTTTGTTTTGTTTGTTTGATTTAATTTTTTCCCCTTTTTATCGGTTCTTTTTAGACATAACATTAGGATTGATTTTTACATAATCACAAAAGCATGGAGTATAATTTTCTCTAATTCAATCCACAGTACTTCTTGTTTCCCTCCCCTTGTTCCCTTCCCTGCTGATATTTCCAGTAGAGGGTTCTTCACAGGAGTTGCTACGCAATGCCTTGAAGCCACAAGCCTACTACTGAAAAGGTAGCTTTTTCAGAGATGTTTCTTGCAAAGTCCCCATCGTGTCTCCTTGAAGGCTTGGGTCTGTGTGGTGAGGAGCCCCACCAAGCACTCAGCAGTCTTGAGTTTCATCAGTTACAATGTGACCTGCTTCCAGGGTTTTGAAAGAGATACGTTTGTCAATGGTTTCCCATGACATTAGGAAAATTAGCTAAAAAAAAAAAAAGTTTTACAACATGAGTTAGGCTGCCTATGTGCTATATTTTGTATCTGGAATGTCATTAAAATAAAATAGTAAAAAAAACTAATAGGACTAGTCTCTTCAATAAGCAAATTGCGATGGAATATATATTAGGGAAAGGAACCTATAGACATATAGACAAAATGTTAAATATGGATCCTGATTCAAACAATTGTATTGTAAAGAATATTTATAAAAATAGGGGAAATTTGAAAACTGATTAGATATTTGATGATTTTAAAGCATTCATCATTTTTTTTCAAGTATAATAATGGTATCATGGCAGTGTTTTAAAAAAAATCCTTATATTGTAGAGATACTGAAATTTAATGGATGTGAATATATTATATCAGATTTTCTCTAGAACAGTAGAGAAGACAAGAAAGTAGACAAGACAAGAAAGTAGAGGACAAGAAAGTGTGTAGATAAAATAAAGGTAGGTTACATGGTCAATAGGAGTTGAAGTTCATTCTCTTGCATGTGGATATCCAGTTGTCCCAACAAAATTTTTTGAAAGCAATATTCTCCCCATTTCATTATTTTGTTACTCTGTTGAAAATCAACTGAACATGTATGCAAGGGATGACTTACATCCTCTCCATGACAGTCCACCGATTGTGTGTCTATATCTGTCCTTTTGGTAGCACAGCACTGTTGCTGTTTATTGAGTGACTTTCCTGAACTGATTTTGTAAGTTCATATTGTTTGCTATATGTGGCCACCAAAGTCTTAGTGGTCTGCCCAATATATTTTCTTAAATTCCTCGATCCAATATTTCTCCCAGCCCTTAGCAAGGAACACCATGTGCAGATTAGGGGACACTTTAACACTTAAGCCGGGCAGGTTTCAGTTCTGCCTTGGCTTTCTCTTCTGCCTCATATGAGTCTCAAGGTAAACCTGAGGGAAAGATGTTATTACTGGGCATGGGCACAGACCTGCTAATGGGTGAGACCTTTCAGATTTCCACAAACCCCTCAGAGCTTTTCAATATCCTTTAAGGATATTTCCTATCTCAACTTTTCCTTTTAAGGTTTTTGATGAGCTTTCTGTTAGTCTTCACAGTTATCACTGCCTCAGGAAAATGCAAAGTTAAACAATTGCCACTCATGGTTCTGACAGATGACCTTGGAAAAGGTTGTTTATAATGTTTTGGGTCAGCTCAAATAAAGATAAAAGCTGTGAGTTGAGTTTTCCATGAAATTTAAAGATCTTTTAAATAATGAATATCTTATGCAAGTGTGCGTTTGTGGGGAGCTCCAAGTCTGTTTAAATTTGAAGCTTTCAGGCCATTGATTTCCACAGCTACTGTTAATGTGGGTCTGTTTTCAAAACTACTGAAGGACTAAGAAGAATGAAATAACCATTAGTTAAAATCTCACATAGCTCTCTGAGTACTGACATTCAGTCATTTTTCCCTGAATTGCTGGAAGCTTTGAGTAATTTCCAAAGTTCTGAAGAAGTTACATTTGAAAAATGTTGCCAGTACTTTTATTGTTTTTATAAAGAAGTGATTTTTTTGTTGGTCTTTACTATAATACTCTAGAAGTGTTGCCTCAGAAGCAAAACATTTAGCATCATATTCATTATTTATTAGCTCATCAAATGCATTGTAAGCCGGTGGGAGAATGTCTCACATGCCATACTGTAAAAGTGACAACACAATGATTGTGTTTAGGTGGCACATTCTGTGCTTCCTAACAATTCACTAGATCTAATATATTCAAAATTTTGACAAGGATTCTTAGTTTATCTTATTGTTCTGGGATTATGAAAATGTCCCTAATTTCTACATTCTTTTTACCTTCTTTAAGAAATTTAAAGCAAACGTCAGAACTGGCTGTGTAGTCTCTTCGCTCTGAGATTCTACAGTAATTACAAAGTAAACCATCTGTCACGTGCACATCTAGGTAAGAGTGTTGGGTGAGCCCTTTCCTTGCATTTGATAATCAGAACCCACAGTAGAGAACAGAGAGAGATACTCAATCTTATGATCTAAACTGGAGCTTCATACTTCCCATAAGCTCTTCTAAGGATGTAGTAATGCTTCAGCAACAGAAAGGGAGGAGGTGAAAATACGGTTTTCCAGGAGTTCCACACATGTCTGTATGGTGAATGGCCAACACCAGAACAGACCACTATAAAAAGACCTAAGTGGTTTGCACCAATATCAGCAAGAAATTACTTAAGATCTGACTTTCTCCATCTGTAGCTCTGTTTTTTAATACCAGAGGAAGTAAAGCCAAAGAAGAAGAGAAAAAAAAGTATGATCATAGGAATGGAATTTAATGAGATGGAATAGAAAGAAACTTCAAAATCCAAATAACATTTAACACTTTGCCGAATATACCGCAAAAATAAAAAAAACATCTCAGGAACCATCCCATAATATATCAATCTCACTCTGAATGGACACACAATTATTGTGAAGAGCCTCAGAGGAGTCCTTTAGGAGGATTTCAATCACATTGTGTGGAGCTCAGTTTCCTTGGACAGAAAAAAATATAATAATAATAATAATAATAATAATAATAATAATAATAATAAGATTTAGGGCCACACACAGAAAATAGGGAAGAAGAGGCTCTGTGGTTTGCACTCTCTGCAACCTTGACTCAGGGGTAATGCTAAGCTTACTCATTGCTGTTCACATCCATATTCACAGCCTGTTGTTGAAATCCAAAACTTCTGTGAGAAAAAATATATTCATATTGAGATAAGGCCATTTGCATTTTGTTCAGGAAACTCAGAAATCTGAGTTAAATCTTGAAAAAAAGGACATCATATTTCTATCAGCTCTTGATGTTAAGGAGATATAAAAAAATGTTGATGACATTTATGTCTCCTAGAAAAGGAAAAGTTTACAGGCTGGTAGATGAGATCTACACACTGTACAGCTTCACAAACAAGAGAAGCTGATTAATGTCCAACGTTTAGTCATTTAAAGACCTCATATTTTTAATTGAAATAAAATTCTACATCTATTTTTTAAGAATTGTTGGGTTTTAGATCAAATTGTGGCTTTTAATAGGTAAAAGACTGAAAAGGATATACGATAAAACAAGAAACTGTTGGGCATGGTGGCACACGCCTGTCATCTCAGCAACTGAAGAGGGCCGGCAGGAGGATTGCAAGTTCAAAGCCACCTTCAGCAACTTAGCAAGGCCCTAAGGAACTTAGCAAGACTGTTTTCAAAACTGTCTCAAAATTAAAAATAAGAAGAGCTGGAGATGTACCTCAGGGATCCGGCACCTCTGAGTTAAATCCTCAGTAACAAAAGGAAAAAAAAAACAACAAAGGAACACTTTTTACAAAGATATTTTAACTGATATGTAATACATAAAATTTGTACATATTAAAGGTTACCATGTGGTGTTTTGATACATAAATACATTGTGTAATGTTTAAATTGGGTTTTATCTCTCATCAAACATTTTTAATTTATTTACAGTGAAAATATTCAAACTTCTTTTTTTAGCTTTTGGAAATATATAGTGCACTTTTCTTATCTATAATCATTTTTTAAAATCAAAGTCATTAATCATTAATTAATTATTATTTTTTTCATTCATCTAGGTTGCATTTTCTCAAGTAGAAGAGTCATATTTTAGGTCTCTATCACCTATTGGCTGATGAATCCCAAGTTTCCTAAGAGTCACTTAATAAAATTAAATAAAACCTTGGTAGATGATAAATCTTAAAGATATCGCAGCTCACTCTCCCCAAGACACAGGGACCCTCCTGGCTCTTTGAAGTATGCTTTTTCTTAGTTAATCTTGCTTAGCTGACACATTGTAATAAGGATACTTAGGAAACCAGTTGTATATAGAACCCTAAGAAAAGTGTGATGACGTGTCAACTGCACTCTGCAGAATGTGCCTCTGCTAATCCCAGCATGCACTTTGCACCCATTCCAGAATGAGCATGGGCTCCCATGGATTTGGAAGTAGAAGAACAAACACAGACTGTGGCATGTGAGGACTTTGTGTTAGAGGTGTCCTGTGTGGCATGTGAGGACTCTGTGTCAGAGTTGACCTGTGATCTGTTGTGAAGGAGAGCAACAGTCATAGCAAAAATGTTGAAAGACAAACACAAAAAGAAGTTTTTGAAAGCAGCAAGAGAAAAATGGCTTGCCCAGTACAACAGAAATTCAAAATTCAACAGGGTAAACATCTGATATCTCATCAGAATAAGAAAGCAGTGGAATGACATATTCTTATATAAGGAAGAAAAAAACCTGTCAAACAAAATTTTATTTCATCCAAACTATCTGTGAAAAATAACTGTTAAATAAATACCTTTAAATAAACAAAATCTGAGCTAATTCATTTCTTGTAAATATACCTTACATCTAAAGAAAGAGCTTCAGAATAGAAAGAAGTGACCAGAAAGTAATATATATATATATATATATATATATATAGAGAGAGAGAGAGAGAGAGAGAGAGAGAGAATAAAATACAGTAAATGTATTATTATTTCCTCCCCTTTCTTCTCTTAATTAAATTTAAAAGCAATTCTTTTTCTTCCTGAAACATAGACATACAGTAACAATATCAGTATGGATACAAATGACCAAAAGTGACTCAAGAAGAAATAGAAAATCCAAATAAACCTAAACAAAGAAAGTGATTAAATTGGCAATGATATATTTTTTGGATTTTTAAATTTGTTCTAATTAGTTATACATGACAGTAGAATGCATCTTGACACATTGTACACAAATGGAGCACAACTTCTCATTCCTCTGGATGTTCATGGTACAAAGTCACGCCAGTAGTGTAATTATACATGTATACAGGGTAATAATGTCTATCTCATTCCACCATCCTCCCTGTCCCCACACCCCCTGTCCTCCCCTCTTACCCTCACTTCTCTCTGCCCAATCCAAACTTCCTCCATTCTTCCCTTACCCCCTCCCCCACCCATTATGGATTAGCTTCTGCATATCAAAGAAAACATTTGGCCTTTGATTTTTAGGGATTGGCTTATTTCACTTAGCATGATATTCATGTTCTATTCATTTACTGGCAAATGCCATAATTTCATTCTTTATGGCTGAGTAATATTCCGTTGTGTGTACCCACTACATTTTCTTTTTCCATTCATCGATGAAAGGAGACCTAGGTAGGTTCCATAGCTTGGCCATTGTGAGTTGAGCTAGTATAAACATTTATGTGGCCATGTCAATGTAGCCACATCCTTTGGGTATAGACTGAGGAGTAGGATAACTAGATCAAATGGTGGTTTCCATTCCAAGTTTTCTAAGGATTTCCATGCTGCCTTCCAGAGTGGTTAGACCAATTTTCAGTCCCACTAACAATGTATGAGAGTACCTTTTTCTGCAAAATTCTTGCCAACATTTATTGTTACTTAGATTATTAATAACTGCCATCCTCACTGGAGTAAGATGGAATCTCAGTGTAGTTTTAGTTTGCATTTCTCCAGTTGCTAGAGATATTGAACATATTTTCACGGAATTTTGACAATTTGTATTTCTTTTGTGAAATGTCTGTTCAGTTCCTTTGCCCATTTATTCATTAGGTTATTTATATCAGCTGAAAGAGAAATCAGGAAAACTACCCCCTTTACAATAGCCTCAAAAGAATAAAAAATTTGGAATAAACCTAACAAAAGAAGTGAAAGACCTCTATAATGAAAACTATGGAACACTAAAAAAAAAGAAATTGAATTAAAGGTTTAATGCAACTGCCATAAAGATCCCTTATGTTCTTTACAGAAATAGAAAAAGCAATCATGAAATTCACTTGGAAAAATAAGAGGCCCAGAATAGCCAAAGAAATCCTTAGCATGAAAAGTGATGTAGGAAGCATCACAATACAGGAACTTAAACTACACTACAGAACTATAGTAACAAAAACAGTACAGTACTGGCACCAAAACCAACATGAAGACCAATGGAACAGAATAGAAGACACAGAGACACACCCACATAAATACAGTTACCTCATCCTAGACAAAGGCACCATAAATGTACATTGGAGAAAAGATAGCCTCTTTAAGAACTGGTGCTGGGAAAACCATATGTAATATAATGAAATTGAACCCCTATCTCTCACCGTGCACAAAACCCAACTGTAAATGGATCAAGGACCTAGGCTTTAGACAAGAGACTCCACATTTACTAGAAGAAAATGTAGGTCCAACTCTCCCACATGTCAGTTTGAGAAACAAATTCCTCAACAAGACTCCTAACGCTCAAGAAGTAAGATCAAGAGTCAATAAATGGGATGATACCAAACTGAAAGCTTCTTCACAGCAAAGGAAACAATCAAGAACATGTACAGAGATCCCACAGATTGAGAGCAAATCTTCACCACCAGTACCTCAGATAAGGCAATAATCTCCAGGATATACAAAAATATACAAAAGTAACTCAAAACACTCCATTGTACTTCTATACACTAACAATGAACAATTCAAAAATAAAATTGTTCTTGTCCCTGTGTAGAAACAAAGAAAAATATTTTTAAAAAGTTAAAAGTTGTCTGAACTGACTTCTTGGGAGCTCTGAAAAGTAATCAAAGATTTATAGCAATCAAGAAAACACCCAACCAAGAAAAGGCATGCTCAAAACTGCAGACAGTGTTCTGACATTTCTGTTCACATCGGCCTCACTTCCTCCCCTGTGCAGTGCTGGTCTTGAGCAAAGGCAGCCTAGTTCCCAGAGCAGCCCTTATTTGCAAACTGGTGTTTGCATTTATTCCAACCTTCCTGAGGGCTACCTGAAGAGATGCCTACTTATTCTGCTGAGGAGAATTTGGAACACAGGCAAAAAATGTAGCGGACACAGCACAGAAATGTTCTGCAGGACTATAAACAAGCCAACAGTTGCTAACAAATCACCTAGATCTAGAGGAAAAGCCAAGGATTTAGAACCTTCAAACTCAGCCACATAAAGAGGGAATTTGGAATGCAATGGGCCCTCCCCACATAAGACATACTCTGCAGAAAGAGCTGATAAAATCTTTATCTAACCTGTGGGGCCAGTCCCTATGTAAAACAAGCCTCTCTGATCATAGAAAGGGTACCCCAGTCCAAACACACATCATATGGTTTTACTTCTATTAAGAACCTAGACTGGTGAATGCATAGGGACAAAGAGTGCAGTAGATGTTGCCAGGTATTTGGGGGTCAGGGAGAGGAAAAAGAGATTGTTTCATGGGCACTCTGTTTCTGTTTGAGATGATATAAAAGTTCTGGAAATGGATTGTGGTGATGGTTATGCAACACTGTGGCTGCACTTCATGTTGTTAAATTATACACTAAAAAGGGATCAAAACGCTAAATTTTATTCATATGTATTTTACCACAATAGAAAGATTAATGAGAAATACATCAACAGACTCATGCTTTCCATTCTCAAACTTACTGTGAAGCCAATGTAACCAAGATTGTGTTCTCTTGGCATAAAATAAACACATAGAACAATGGATCACTATCAAAAATTTGCAAATAGATCCTTATATTTATGGTCAGTTGAATTTTTATGTTATTTTAAGAGTTAAATCTATAAAACTATACACAAAACCATAGAAACATACACAGATGACCATGAGTTAGACAAAAACATCATAGAAAATAAAATCACAAGCCAACATGGGCATATATATATATATATATATATATATGCACACACACACACACACACACATATGCATATATATTTCAAAAATTAAAGATTTTTATGCTATAAAAATTTATTCATCTGTATTCAAGAAAGTAATAATTTTACAGAATAATACTTGAAAATCAAATGTTATTAAAAAACATTTACCATAATAAAGTTGGACAACTCAATAACAAAACAAACAATCCCAATAAAAATGGCAAAGTGTATGAATTAACACTTCTTTGAAGAGATATACAAATTATCAGTAGGAAGATGAAAAGATGCACAATATCATTTTGTCCATTAGGGAAATAAAAATCAAAACTCCAATGAGATACCACTTTCATCCACAAGGATGGACAAAATAAAGAAGACAATAATATCATGTGTTGGCAAGGATCTGAAAAGTTGAACCCTCGTATATTGCTGTTGGAATTGTGAACTGGTAAAATGGCTATTAAGTGATAAATATAGATTTATAGTATGATCCAGCAATCCCATCCTAGTTATGTATTTAAGAGAAATGAAAAACATGTCTACACAAAAACTTATATTACCCAAAAGCTGGAAGAAGCCCAACTGTCAATTTATGAATGAATGAATGAATTCAAGGGGCTACAACCATACAATTGTATATTGTTTGGCAATTTAAAAATGAAATACATTCTTATTAATAAATGCTATAAAATGAATGAAACTTGAAAACAATTTTCAAAAGGAAAGAAGCCGGTCACAAAAGATGACATGTTCCATGATTCCACTTCTGAAATGTTCAAATAGTTAAATCTATAGAGAAAGTAAGATAGTATTGCTATATTGCTCAGGACTTAGGAGTTTGGGAGCAAACTAGTCATCACTGGGGGTGCACAAGATGATGTTTTTAGAGTGATGAATTGTTCTAACATGGATGAAGTTCATGTGTGCACAATCCTGTGAAAACAATAAGGATCATTAAATAGTATGTTTAATAGAATGTGTTGTATTATATGTGAATTACATGTTCATAAAACTGGTTGGAAAATTTCTCATAAGAGCATTACTTTTCTAGGAATTAAGAAAACAATGTTTCTTTCTTTTGTTTTCTGTTAAATTCTTTAATCTTCAAATAAATTTTCTCAATGGTAACTGAGAATCATAATAATATCATAGAGGGTAGTGATATATTTTTTAAATTCAATGTAGCTGTTTATTCTATTATTATTATTTATTTGTTTTAATTAGTTATCCATAACAGTAGAATGCATTTATGCACTTTGATATATCATACATAGATGGGATACAACTTCTCATTTTTCTGAGTGTACATGTTGTAGAATCATATTGGTTATGCAGTCACATCTATATAATGTCTGTTTTATTCTACTATCTTCCCTATCCCCACATCCCCTCCCCACCCTTCTCTTCACTTCCCTCTACCTAATCTAAGGTAACACTATTCTTCTCTAGTGCCCCCCTCCCCCGCCACCTTATTGTAAATTAGCATCCGCATATTAGAGAAAACATTCAGCCTTTGGTTTTTTTGGGACTGGCTTATTTCACTTAGCATGATATTCTTCAACTTCATCCATTTACTGGCAAATGCCATAATTTCTCTCTTCTTTAAAGCTGAGTAATATTCCATTGAGTATATATACCACCTTTTCTTTATCCACTCATCTATTGAAGGGCACCTATTTTGGTTCCATAGTTTAGCTATTGTGAATTGAGCTGCTATAAGCATTGATGTGGCTGCATTACTGTAGTATTCTGATTTTAAGTCCTTTGGGTATAAACCCAGGAGTGAAATAGCTGGGTCAAATGGTGGTTCCATTTGAAGGAGGGTAGTGATATTAACTGACATAACCAATGTAAATTCTTTCCGACTTAGTGGATGCTTATTTAAAATAGCTTCTGCAATAATACCTCCATTTCACAGATATGGAAAAACAAGGAGAGCTTATTGGAGAGTCAGAATAAACCTCCAGGGGTCCCCAATGTAGACAGCTTCCCATTGCCTTAATTTCCTAAGGAAGTGAAATGCCCTTTCTCTCCTAAACCTTACCAAAAAAAAAAAATGGATGTTTTAAATACACATTCCTTCAACAAAGATATACAAACAGCTAACAAGCACACGAAAAGAAATCCAATATCATCAACCATTAAGGGATCACAAATCAAAACCGCCATTAAATATTTCACAACCACTAGGCTAACTCTAACAGAAAAAGAAGGGAGGGAGAGAGAGGGGAAGGGAGGGAGGGAGGAAGGAAGGAAGGAAGGAAAAAAGGAAGGAAGAAAGAAAGAGGAAGGAAGGAGAGAAAAGGGGAGGGATTGAATAAGGGAAGGAGAAAAAAGAAGGGAGAGAGAAAGAAGGAAAAAAAGAAAAAAAAAACAAAAATGGGGGAAAGTTGGCAAACATGAAAAAATGGAACCCTCATACTGTCAGTAGAAATGTGAAATTGTGCAGTTGCTGTGGAAACAATGTTTGCAATTTGTTATTAAGTTACATATAAAATTAGAATATGACCCAGCAATCTTACTCCTAGGTATGTACCTCCAAGAACTGAAAACAGCTTTCAAATGAAAGTTTACACACAGATGTTCACAGAACATTATTTACAATAGCCAAAGGCAGAACAAAAAAAAAAAAAAAAAAACCAAAATGTCCACTACTTGATGGATCCATAAATTAAGTGTGGTATTTCCATACAATGAAAAGTTATTCCTCCATAAAAATGAAATTCAGTACTTACAGCAGGGAAGAGGTGAGGTTACGGCGTGAGTCAAAGGCAGTTTTCTAACAGTCTTCCTTTTTTTTCTCAGGCTCACTTCATTCTTTAAAATATTTCATAAACTTATTTGAATCTTAGTATTTTTAGCAAAGACCCTTTAACTGGTAAGATGAAGCCCATCCACATTATGGAAGGTAATGTGCTTTAGGCAAAGTTTATTGATTTAAGTTCTAATCTCATCTAAAAATTACCTTAACAGCAACATGTGTATGCTTAATGATATTTTCTTCCTGGAGAATTAAAATGAGCATCAGCATTGTGAAGGCTCTGGAAAACTCTGAGTTAAAGTGCCGGTGAAATTATGCTCCCTCGAGTATCTCTCCACTTACTTTAGTAGAAAGCATATTATCATCCCACAGAGCCATATACCAAGAAGCTGCAGGCAGGAAAGCCTGGACCAGGCTCTTCCAAGGCTCCTCAACCCTAATGCCCACTGTCTAATGTAGTGATACCAATGTGGTTGCAAATGGGCTCTTTGAGCTACAGTAGAAGTAGCTGGTGTAAGAACTCTTCCCTTTCATCTTTGCATATGGCCCTTGCAGGTGTGGAACAAAGAACGCTTAACACTTTCAAAGTCAGAATACAAGAAAAGGCCCCAGGGGCAAGGCTTAATTCCTGGTTTTTGAAAAAAAAATGAAAGTCCTTCTTTGAAAAAGTCAAACGAATCCTGCAGATATTTTACCATCTTGGAAAGTCTCTGTCTTGAAAATTTTTCAGAACTAGGTAGTTGGGTGAAAGGGGTATCTCTCTAATTTCTTTTCATTTCCCCAGGTAATCACACTCTTAAGTGAGTTACTCGGCTGCCTCCTCTGCCAGGCTATTAACCTGTGAGCACTCCTGCAAAGCTTCCTCTTAGCTCAGGGAAGGAAATCCAGGAGCACCAAGTGTCAGGGAAAGGATGCTTCTGTCTGCCCAAGAGCTCCACGGATATTACTTCTCCTCACCTTTACTCCAAGGGCTTATTTTTTTAAATGAGAAATAGGCTATGAGAGAAGACCTTTCTGAAAAGGTGAAAGAAATAGTCTTCATTCCATCTGGAGGGTGATGAAAGAAGGAGCATGATAAAATAACTGTCTACATGAGTCAAAAAATGTTAGACCAGGAAGGGTGGGCTGTTTTCACTCATCAGGAAATGGAGATGGACAATTGATTCAAATGAAGAAGTGTGTTTGGAGGTAAAATGTGTGGAAAAGTGGAAAAGAGAACTCAATCAATATTAATTGAACCACTGGATGAATGATGGATGGATGGATGGATGGATGGATGGATGGATGGATGGATGGAGCCAAGAGGGATGTGTGGATGGATGGATAGAAAACGGATGGAGATCACATCTGCAATCCAATGGACAGTTGACTATGGTCCTGAGAGACAAAGGAAAAGTTTAGGTTAACAGTAAAAGTGTTTAAAACTGTCCTTCTCAACACTGACCTTCAATCTAGTCTGCCATACCAGTGGCACTCGCCCCAATAATTCTAATAAGGAATACTTAAGAATATCTGTATTTTTCTTTGTTGGAATAAGTGTCATGTCAGGTCTTGTTTTTCTCTTATGAATTCTGTGAATTAAGTATTGTCTCCCCTGTTTCACATAGAAAGGAATTGAGGGTCAGATTCTCTATTGAAATTGACACGAGCATTATGAGACATACTATGATGAATGGTTAGAAAACAAAAAGTGTGGTTATGACACTAATATAAAAGGCCCCCAAATGCGGAAATGTTTGAAAGGGTTGGGGAAACAAGGTGTCTGGATAAAATGCTGTAGCTTGGACCATGTGACCACTATCTCAGCATCTATGAAGGGCTATGATGCTGGGTCTATTGCATGAAGACCCTACCCTCTTCACCTTGCAGCAATTGCTTCTCCCTGATCCTACCTTCCCTACATGTTGGGTGCTGCTTGCTTCCCAAGCCTCTGTGCTCTCTTTGGTTCAGTCCTCCTCCTGCCCACACATGCAACTTTCGGCTCCCTCTCCAGCCTTGGTGTGGATTCCTTTCTCACTCCAAATTATTTTGGAACCCAATCCAGAAACAGACAACATGCGAAGGATAATAAAATGGAATATATCAGCCAGGCTCCCCAAAACATGGTTGGGAAAATAAAATTTAATGGAAAGTTAGCATTAGACATGAAAATCTTTAAATATTCACTCTTACACTTAACTTTATTTAGGTTAAGTGTAGACACCAGAAAAATTTTAGCTGCACATACACCATGTTTGGACTATCCACATCTTCATTTAACTAGTCCTATCAGTTAATATTCCACCTGCAGACAGGGCTTCAGAAAGATTTGTAGAGTGCCTCAGTGGATGCTCATGTCTATTAGGACAGTTCATAGATCTAGATCAAGCAAAAGCAGAATTCTTCTTGATATTTAGCTGTGAAGTAGCTTAGCAAAGTAGCCTAAAGCTCTTAATGGTTTCTAGCCTTTGGTACTTCTTACAATTTCGGCAGTTTTGAGCTATCATAGGAAAACAAAAGGTTTGGAACAAGGAAGAAACTTTAAATCCATGTTCTCTTCTTTATGCCCTCCACAATTCTGTAAGCCTCTTTTATTCTCCCTCTCATAGACTAAATAATCAGAATTATTTGTTCAGGCATTCCCATTTCCTTCTACCAACTCTACAGAAATATTGTGGGATTGTGAAATATCAAAGGAAAGCCAGGATACCTGCCCACTAACGCCCTCTGTGGCTGTGAGCAGGATATAGAAAGGACTCTCCAAGCCTCAAGTTTATCACCTTTAAAATGGGAATATTAATTCCTGCCTGGAAGAGCTTTGCACTTACCCAACGGCATAAAGCTGACAAGATGTTTGGCATGTAATATGTGATGAAGAAGTGTCACTTATTGATTCCATTTCTTCCTTGGGCTGGATCAAAGAATCCTCCATGTATTCAGGCTTGAGATTTGTAAGAGGATATAAGAGGATAGGACTGCGTCTCCTCATTGCAAATTAGTTTGGGGAGAATTTCACTGGTGGAAATCACCTGAAGATTGTGGGATCCAGTCAGTATTTAAGTTAGAAGTATCTGAACTAAAAGCCAAATGTCCCATTTCAAGCCACCACCTCACCTCACTCCTGTGCTTTCCCTTCAGTTACACATGTGGAAGGAGTTGGGGATATTCCTTGTGGCTATATCCTCATTGCCCTTGCCTTGTGACCTCTGCCATCTGGCTCTGCCTCTGACACCCTTGCCATGTCTCTGCAATGCACAAAGTGAAATCTTGAAGAACCACAGCCTACTTTTCCTAATAGATACTATGTTCCTCCCCTGATTGATTGGGTCTTTCAGGGCTCCAGGGTGACCAAGTTCAGATGGAAATCTTTGATAACCAGAACTTTAGGAGAAAGTATGAGACCACAGTGTTCAATTTACTTTGGGAGTTAAGCAATGTTTTCTAATGTGAATATTTTATTATGTTAATAAAATATTTGCATACTATATGCTAAGCAATCTATTTGGCTCTTTCTATTCATTATCTACATGAATTCTCATATCAGCTTGCAAAGTGGTTCTTTACAGACTCCTTCTTGTTGTGGTGGTGATGGTTGGGGAGAGAATAATTCCAGTAAACAAGGAAAATGAAATTTTCAGACTCTGACCTTTGTTCTGAATGCTCCCTGTCCATCTTCTCTGGGTAAGAAAGGACAGACAATGCATTTCTGACTCGAGGGACCAGAATTGGGCCAGAATTCCCAGGTGAACATCCTCCATAAACTGCTGTCTCTTCAGATACCAGCTGCAAACTCAAGGGTTTCTGGGACAGCCACACTTTTGGCTAGAAATCTGGGGATTCCTATTACCACCTAAGGTTCAATAAATGCTAGAAAGTCTCACCAAACTTAGGAAAGCATTATAATGGTAAAGGAATACAAATCTGAAGCAGAAGAAAAGAGGATGCATAAGGTGAAGTGTGGAAGAATCCAAATAAAGCTTCTGTGCCTCAGGATACAGCTTCCTCCCATCCTCTCATAATAAGTACATCACCAACAGAGCTCACCCAAGCCCCTGTGTCCAGAGTTTTTACTGCAGTTCCATTCCATAAATATCTGTTATGGCATCCAGGAGATCAGGCTGGTATCCCTTGGCTCAGAGCCCCAACTCCCTAGTCTTCCCTGAATGACCACTCCCCATCCTGAAACTATCTCAAGGCCCGCTGGAGTTATCTCATTACCAGAAACACAGGTCCAATGTGGTCTGAGAAGCCCAGCATGAATGACAAAGATGCTCCTATCATTCCAAAGACTTAGAGGACATCTTCCAGGAACTGGGCACCAAGACTAGACAAATTCTCTATTACACAATAGGAAATTTCTGTTCTTCCTTTGCTTAGTAACTTTATCTCATGCTACAATGTTCTAAACAGCTATGATTCCTTTCCTCGATATCCTGACCCAAATCTAAAATGACTTGCTACACTTGATGGGTAGTATGGTTGGGATCTTAAATACCTTTAGTTCTATGTGCTGAAGACTTGGTCATCAGTCTGTGGCACTACTAGGAGGTGGGGGAACCTTTAGGAGATGGGACCTAGTGAGAGGAGTTAGATCATAGGGGTGGGGTCTTGAGGGGCATACTGAAACCCTAACCTCTCGTATTTTCTCTTTGTTTCCTGGCTACCATGAGGAGAACAGGCTTTCTCTGCTATATTTTATGGTCTCAGCTGCTACAAATCCAAAATGATGAGGATAAGTAACCTGGACTGAACTCTCTGAAACTATGAACCAACATAAATCTTTTTTTTCTTATAACTTGATTACCTTAGGTATTTTGTCACAGCAAAACAAAGTTAACTAACATAGTTAGTAGTGGATTTTTATTCTTTTTTTTTCATTGCAGAGATCAAAAAAGACTCAAAGCAGTGTTTTCTTTAATATAATAGAGATATTAACGTGCAACTATCTGAGAACAAAGAAATGGGGAAGCAAGAAAGTCAGAATTGTGCACTCACCATTCCAGGGTACGTTGTTTCATCAGCACTGGGAGTGGAAAAATGTCCTGGATTTCATGTTTGAATTTCGGATTTATCATTTGTCAAAGATGTGTGCCATAGGACTGATGTAAAGAATGAATGTGTAGGTGCCTGGTGTGCAGTCTGCCCCATATACAGTATCAATAGTAACTGTTATCATGATTAGACTCTTATCATAAAGCTTAGGCCCTGTTATTCTGTAGTATCTAAATATACTTCAGATTTTCTGCGCTTGACTTTCTTCCACTGTAAAAGTAGGTGAATGCGGGCTGGGGTTGTGCCTCAGTGGTAGGGGTCTTTTATCACATGTGTGAGGCACTGGGTTCGATCTGCAGCATCACATAAAAGTAAATAAATAAAATAATCATCTATCAACAACTAAAACAAATTTTTTAAAAAGTAGGTTAATGCATGTGGATAGATACCATGTAGAGTCCTTAAAAGAAGCCTTGTGTGCCAGGCTTGGTGCCACATGCCTGTAATCCCAATGGCTTGGGGGGCTGAGGTAGTGGGATTTCGAGTTCAAAGCCAGTCTCAGCAATGGTGAGTCATTAAGCAACTCAGTGAGGCCCTGTCTCTAAATAAAATACAAAACAGGGCTGGGGATGTGGCTAAGTGGTTGAGTGTCCTTGAGTTCAATCATCCTCTGTACCAAAAAGGAAAAAAAAATGCGACGTAGTCTAATAAACACTAAATAAACACTTCAAAAATATTCACTATTTTCATTGCTTTCAAGTCTGTTTGCACATTGGGGTCTGGAGGTTTGGTTTCCAAACCATGTGCCTCACCAAAGTAGCCAAGAAACCCGTTAACAGAGGACATTGGATTAGATGGTTTAAAGGGTCTACCAAGACATCCTATTCCTTTTTGGAAACCAGATTAGATTTTAACAGTAAAGAACTCATGAATGAGGTGGATTTCTGGCAGCCAGGTTCATTTCTGGCTCCTCTGGTTCATTTAGTCTCCTCTCACTATCCTGTTGGGCCTTTTCTTCATCCCTATTCCATTGAAACCCTGGCACTTGACAGACTTGCTGCTTGGGCTCATCCCTATCTTCTTTCCTGCCACGCCTACCCAACCAGAAGAAAACAGTGAATCAAACAGCTCCTTGTTGCTCACTTCTACTTTTGCAGAAAACATTTTTCAACAAAAATCACCCCAAAAGATTGTGTGACAATAAGAAGATGTGGGTAGGAGTCATTAACAAGATAAGGGCATGTGCGGGGCTCTCATTATTATAAGAAGGGCCCACTTGGAGGCTGGCTTGCTTTTTCATTAAAACTCTCATTTTTCAATTCTCTGGCCCTTTCGCTTGAGAACCTGAGTGCTCAGCCCCCAGGGAGGTAATTAAGACAAGAAAGGTGTTTATTCAGCTGAGGACTAGAAAGAAGCCTGGCAGCTCAGTCCTGGATGTTCTTGCATCCAAACCCCCCAGAGGACAACAAGTGCCAGCTGTGGCCACTGTGGGGATCCCTTCTCCAGCACCTCCCTTCACAGCAAGTCTGCAAAGGGGATCCTGCCCATCTCTTGCAATGTGGTACTGATCACAATAGCAACATTCTGCTGCTTCACACATCCCCATCCGCCTATTTAATTCACACAGGAAGTCCATGAGCAGGCGCTAATGTCCTCCTTTACGGATATATAACACAGGAATCAGAAAAGTAAAGGTGCTTGCTCAATATAATAGGTGCATTCTTTTTTCCAAAGAATTTCCTGTCAATAGATCACACACGCACACACACACAGACAAACACAAGCACACACAGGCATATTCACAAAGGCACACAAAACACCCAGACTGACACTGAGACAAAGACACAGACATACAATCAGGTGTTGGGCACAGCAAGAAAAATATAACCTGCTCAGGACTCAGAGGAGGAGAAGTGACAAGCCAGGACACAGGCACTTGCTATCACTGTCCAGCAAGTAGGTCCTCTCACCAGAGAAAGTTCTGTCTCATGATTTAGTTTTAGGGCTGGGGAGTTAAGGAATGTCAAATGTGACGTGAGTAAGGAGAGGTCCCTTTAGATCTGGTTCCCACCCTGCACACAGACACTGCCGAATGTGGTGCTGATCATTCTTCAGGGACTGCACAGCATGTCAACTCTGATGCCCTCCTCGAACATTCTTAGTTCCACTGACCATTGTCATGGCCAAGGACATCAGCAGCTCATATTGCCCACTTCCTATTGCTGTGCAAAATATGGCAAGTAGTGAATGATATTAATCCCTTTTGGCTTATTAATGAGCCACAGCATGTGCCCACACATACAAAGTAGTAAGTGATGGTGGTCATGAATAACAACAGCCTTCCCCTCTGCAGAATCTTACAGAAAGTACAGCTCTGGTGAAATCAGCAGGTCAAATCTCTTAAGTATGTGAATTCTCTGGTCCCCTGGTTTGTTATCCCTATGCAGGTACAGAACATAGAGCTTTTTAAAAAAAAAAATTGTGTTTTTTTTAAATCCCATGTGAAAATTATTTGGCATGCCTCTCAGCAGGAGGTAGAATCTCAATCATTTTCTCTTAAATGTGGGCTTCAAGATTTCCTTCAACCCTACAGGATTCAGTGACACTGGGGGACTTCCAAGTATCGTTCATTAGAGAATTAACAGTTTCCTCCTAACTCTTGTCTGCCTTGACATACTTAATCTTGGAACCCAGCTGCCATGAGATGATGAAGCCCTGGTCACTCCAAGACATCAGAGGTGGAAGCTTTAGCCAGCATTCCTACCCCCCATCCCCTCTTGAATGAGGAGGCTTGTACCATGACTCCAACCAGGTACCACCTGATTTTAAAGCCCCTGAGAGAGAACTGTGCCTGTTCAGACCACAGAATGTGAGATGCAGTAATAAACAATTATTGTTTCCCAAGACACTAACTGTGTTAGGAAGAACAGAAGTCCTGTTCTCCCTCTGATTTCCCTCCACAAAAATCAATACAGAAGAATTCTGTGACCACAAAAAGGTGTGGCGATTTCTCCCCAGTAGCAAGTAAGCAATTATTTCTGCTGCAGCAGACACCAGCTGGGTATCCTTGAATTCAATCCAAAACTCAGTTCTGACACTATTGACTTTGAGATAGTGTCTGATCCAAAGAACATCCCCACTTCAAACCCTGCTGCCAGATCTCCTACCCCATGTTTTACAGTTGGATTAATTTGCTAGAGTGATGCACAGAACACAGGGAAACTTTAAACTTACGTTTATTGATTTTTTTATAAAGAATATTACAGGGGCTGGTGTTGTGGCTTAGTGGTAGAGAGCTTGCCTAGCATGCGTGAGGCACTGGGTTTGATCCCCGGCACCACATAAAAATAAAAACAAATAAAATAAAGGTATTGTGTCCATCTACAACTAAAATATATTTTAAAAAATTAATATTACAAAGAATACAGATGTATAAGGTGAAGCATGTGGGAAAGGGCATAGAAATCCCATACCCCTCTGGGCACTATTCTCCAGACACCTCCATAGGATTAGCTCAGAACCCCATCTTTTTGGCTTCATTATTTAGTCATAATTAATTAAATCACTGGCCACTGGTGATCAATTTAACCTTCAGTGCTTCTTCTGTTCCCCAGAGACTCAGTGGTAGGATGGAAATTCCCAACTTTCTAATCCTGCCTTAGTGTTTCCTGTGACCAGTTCCCATATTAAGCCATCCAGAGGCTTCCAGCCCTGATTGACTCATTTGCACACAAAAAGATATGATTACTTCATTAATTCTGAGGACTTCAGGAGTTTTATGTCAAAAATAGGAAATGGAGCTAAGAAGCAGGCCCAAGATGACTCTAAATAGCTCTGTCACTGAGACTTCCAGGTCCCTGTGTTTTAGTATGAAGTCAAGGTCATAAACACCCTGATCCATCATTTGTACTCAAGGTCATAAATATCTGCTTGTGAGCATGCAGTCACTATGTAATATCAGACACATGCTTTTAAGTTGCTCAGCGAGGCAAACTTTACTTCTGTAGAAGGGCGTGCTACTGAGCCTGGCAAGCAGGCAATTGGGCGGGCAGTCCCCCTGTTTTTATCACAGTGCCCCTGGCTTTGATGGGAATAGCTTGGGGCTACAATCTAGGAGACTGGGTAATTTTTAAAATTGGGGAGGGCAAAGAAAAGGGCACCATGTCTTTCTTTGTTTTGGTCTGCACATAAAAAACCTAGTGAAAAGACTCCCACCTTTCAAGATAGCATGTCTACTATCTCAACTTGCCTTACATGTTATTCCACCTGCCAGAAGCATGAACTTTTTTCCTAGGGTCTGAGCCACAGCAGGACAGAAGCCAAATGTGTATCTCACAATATCACACTGAGTGTGGTGTGCAGAGTTGGGAAAGGAGTGTTGGGGGATGATGGGACTGATGGCCCATGTACTGATCTCTGCTCTATTTCTGCTGCACCAATGTTCTTTTTTGGGTAAATGGACTGTCTTAGCCATAGTTAGGGTTAAGGTTGCCAGGGGGAATGTGGAACCCACAGGGTCAACTGGAGGAGTGAGGAACCTGGGCTGGGACCTACCCTTTCACTCTCTGCCTTAAGATGTCAGGATTTGCATGGGGTCAGAAATCCCACTCTGGGTGGGAATGGTGAGTCTCCTCTGCTCAGTCCCAGCTGAAGCCTGTAACGACAAGTCCCCAACGTGCCCAGACACATCAATTACAGGGAATAACTGGAACATCCTCATCGTCAAAAAGGATGAAACTGTGGCTCCAGGTCAGACAATCTTTCCAGCAAGTTCTGGTTCTCCTAGGATGATGGTGGTGTGAGAGATGGAAAGTCAGGGGGATCCATTTTCAGAATATAGTATTTGGCCTTAATGGGGATGTAAGACCTAACTGAACCCATTTTAACTACAGCCGTTTCCTTTGCCCTCCTCAATTTTAAAATTAGGCAATCGCATAGATTGTAGCCCCAAGCTACTCCCATCAGAGCCAGGGGCAGTGCTGTGTTAGAGATAAAAACAGGGACTGCCCACCCAATTGCCTGCTTGCCAGGCTCAGTAGCATGCCCTTCTACAGAAGTAAAGTTTGCCTCACTGAGCAATGTAAAAGCATGTGTTTGATTCCTTGCAGCATCACGGTATTTTTAACAGTGGGAAGGTGTAGGTGAGCCCACTGTGGCCTCAAATCAGAACACTCTGATGGGCCTTCCTAGAGTCTACAGAACCAAACCCTGCTGTTTGGTTCATGCTGTGTCATTTGGAGGTAGTCATTTGAAAGTGAGTTTTACGGCCAGTCCCCTTTCCCTAGGACTCAGGCGTAAGTCTACAGAGGCTGAGTCAGTAGGCATGCAAGGAAAAATGTCCTTCCAAAATGACCTCTGCTCTCAGACATATGTGCACCCTCCAGCTTTCCAGACCGGGTGGTCTCTCTTTCCCACACCTCACCCTTCCAGGTGACACTGAGCTCCTGACCTTAGGCTGAAATCCTTGCTATAGCCAGGGAAATTGTCATGTGCATAAGAACCCTCTTCTCTGAGATTCTCCTGTTTCTGTTGGCTGGTTAGAAAACTTTCCCTTCCTCCATTTGATCCTGACTCTGGGGGACTGGAGTTTTGTTCCCTAATGAGAGACTAGAGTGATGGGAACATGAAATTAAGGGAATGAATCTATAATAAAATGGGCCCTTTGTGCTGACCCCTACAGGCATTCTCTTTGGCAAAGCAATATACCTGCAGCCCTGACTGGCTTAAGTGGACAGGATATGTTATGTTCCTCAGGAAACAACCTGTTATTTGCAGGAGAAATGCAGACACCAAGATGCTGATAAGAAAATCCCAAGTTACCCCAGAAGACGAAGAGATCTGTGATTCTTAAATAGACCAGACCCCAGAACTCAGGGTGGTAAGGAAAATTCTCCCTAACTCATCATATAATCTGTAAGAACAGGTTCTAATTAGAACAGGTCAACATAAGCCAAAGTGACCTAGAGTTGTCATGGCAGTGGGGACTTGAAAGTCTGATGTCATTCAGTCAAAAGATGAAAGGTGGATCTGGGTGGGACTCTCTGGAAACTCTCCTGGGACCCCCAATAAAACTGAAGGACAGGAGTATTTCCTCTACTTTCTGAGAGGACCTACTCTCTCCCAGGAGAGTGTCCCCTTTCCTCTTTTCAGAACTTTCTAGTAAATCCATACCTATAACTCTGAGTGACTTGTCTGAAATCTTTCTGACATCATCACAATTCAAGTTTAAAGGAAGGGATTTGTGCTGCCTCAGTTTTCCAAAAGATAACAGCCCTGTAACAACACTTCTGTTCTACTACATCAGTAAAGCTACATTCCACTGACTCTAAGATGCATATTGCCCCCACACTTCTCTGAAATAGAGATGCTTCTTACATTCAATGACTTCTTAAATAATCGGTAGTATTTTTCTTTCAGAGTGATACACAAAATAACAACATCTTAGATATGATGCATTGGGGTAACAAAAGATCACATTATCTAAATTGAGGGAAGTCTTGCTTGAAGCGAAGATTTTTTTCTTTGAGCCTGCATCAGAATCAGCTAGAAAATTGCTAAAATGTGGATTGTTGCCTCATCTCAGGGTTCCAACAGGTCTGAGGAAAAGGACCAGGGAATTTGCATTTTTTTTTTTTATTGTTGGTTGTTCAAAACATTACATAGTTCTTGATATATCATCTTTCACACTTTGCTTCAAGTGGGTTATGAACTCCCATTTTTAGCCCATATACAGCTTGCAGAATCACATCAATTACACATCCATTGATTTACATATTGCCATACTAGTGACTGTCATGTTCTGCTACCTTTCCTATCCTCTACTATCCCCCCTCCCCTCCCCTCCCCACCCCTCTTCTCTCTCTACCCCCTCTATTGACCTTCATTTCTCCCCCTGGTATTATTTTTCCCTTTCCCCTCATTTCCTCTTGTATGTTCTTTTGTATAACCCTGAGGGTCTCCTTCCATTTCCATGCAATTTCCCTTTTCTCTCCCTTTCCCTCCCACCTCTCATCTCTGTTTAATGTTAATCTTCTTCTCATGCTCTTCGTCCCTACTCTGTTCTTAGTTACTCTCCTTATATCAAAGGAGACATTTGGCATTTGCTTTTTAGGGATTGGCTAGCTTCACTTAGCATAATCTGCTCTAGTGCCATCCATTTCCCTGTAAATTCTATGATTTTGTCATTTTTTAATGCAGAGTAATACTCCATTGTGTATAAATGCCACATTTTTTTAATCCATTCGTCTATTGAAGGGCATCTGGGTTGGTTCCAAAGTCTTGCTATTGTGAATTGAGCTGCTATGAACATCGATGTAGCAGTGTCCCTGTAGCATGCTCTTTTTAGGTCTTTAGGGAATAGACCAAGAAGGGGAATAGCTGGGTCAAATGGTGGCTCCATTCCCAGCTTTCCAAGAAATCTCCATACTGCTTTCCAAATTGGCTGCAAAGTTTTTTCTCAGCTAAAGAAACAATAAGAGAGGTAAATAGAGAGCCTACATCCTGGGAACAAATCTTTACTCCTCACACTTCAGATAGAGCCCTAATATCCAGAGTATACAAAGAACTCCAAAAATTAGACAATAAGATAACTAACAACCCAATCAACAAATGGGCCAAGGACCTGAACAGACACTTCTCAGAGGAGGACATACAATCAATCAACAAGTACATGAAAAAATGCTCACCATCTCTAGCAGTCAGAGAAATGCAAATCAAAACCACCCTAAGATACCATCTCACTCCAGTAAGATTGGCAGCCATTATGAAGTCAAACAACAACAAGTGCTGGCGAGGATGTGGGGAAAAGGGTACACTTGTACATTGCTGGTGGGAATTTGCATTTTTAACAAATTCTCAGGTGAGATGTCATTGCTGATTTGAGGAGCAGGCTCTGAGAACCACTGGCTAAAGGTATCTCTTCTCTCTGGGGCCCACCCCCAACCCCGTGTCCCTTTCCCAATGTTCCTCTTGAGAAATGCAAGTCTCCCAGCCTCCCCCATGCTCCCTGATCTGCTCTCCTTCTGCATCTTCAGGATGATTGAAGTGGTTCTCTGGTCTCATTTTCTTTGATTTTTCGCTTATTTCCTAGAGTGAGCAACCACCTTTACTGTGATGCCTTTTTATTATATAATTGCTCCATTTCCATCCTTGATAATGTGATGCCTTCAGAGGTTTCCAGCTGTGTTTCTAACTCTCTGAATGTCTCTGGTTTCTCTAGCAAGCATCCGTCTTTTCAGTAGTGCTGGGGAACGGAACTGATCACATTATGGTATGTGCATGTATAAATCTGTCACAATGATTCCCACTATTATTTGCAGTTATAAAGGACCAATGAAAACAGTTTTTTAAAGTATCCAAATTAAACACACACACACACACACACACACACACACACTCCATGCCCATGGTGAAAATATGGAGAAACTATAATTATCTGACATACTTGATAAAGTATAAAAGAGTATAGCCTCACCTCAGGGCTCCAACAGGTCTGGGGAAAGGGGAATGCATTCCTAATACTTCAGCAAAGTGTGTCTTTAACAAACTGTATGTGTTTATAGCCACTTTGGATTTAAGAAAAAGAAGATGTGGTATTTTCTTGTTGCCAGCTAAAGTACAGGAAGATGCTGAGTTAATTTTTAATCTCCGAAAAATTTTTCTGTGTATATTCCAATAAAATATTGTATGGGACATACTAAAAACTTTCATTATTTATCAGAATTCAAAACTGTTTTTTTGTTTGTTTGTTTTCATTTACTATGTCTCCGAGCTCAATTTTACCTAAGAAAAATAAAAATAAGAGCATGCCCACCAAAAAGCTTTATACAAGAATTCTTAATAAATTATATATGTGTATATATATATATATATATTACATATATTTATATATATATATATATATATATATATATATTACATATATTTATATGTTCAAAACAGGCAAAAAAATAAAAATAGCACAAATGCTTATCAACAAGTGTGGGCAGAGGAACTGTGATATATTCATATAATGGAATGTTGCTCAGAAAGAAGAGGGAGTGTTACAAGAAAATCCAGTATAAAAGAACCAACTGCAAGGAGCTGTGAGACCAAAGAAAGAGACAAGCAGATCCAGGATCACACAGAGTACAATTTATTGAAGATCTACTGATAGGAGCATATGGGCAGTAGGACCAGTAGACGTGGCAATGTGGATTAGAAGTAGAGGGCTTATAAAGTTGGCAGGACAAGAATGACTCCGTTCAAGCCAGCACGTGTGTGGTACCAATCCTGGTCCTGATGGTGTCGGAGTCCAGTCGTAGAGCACCATATACCACTCCCTTGGTTCCATAGAGTTATGGCATCCTGGGAATCTATGTGAGGAAACAAACCAGAGTGACTCAGGAGCATAGTTGTTACAACTCAAGATGGTAGCAGCCATGTTTTCAAGCATTTTTCAAGATGTGTACAAGGGTACCCTTAAGGTCTGTAGAGTTAGGTCAATCGTAACTATCTCTTGCTCATTGCACTGTGTTTAAGTTTTACCTGTGAAGAAAGGAACTATACACACATACAGCTTGCTAAAGACACACTTTGATAAAGTATTAGTAATGCATTGTCAGGACATCTACATTAATTTGAAAAGGATGGAAAAATAAAATAGTTTGATGGACTTGTAGGAATCAATAGAAACAAATGAACAAAATGTTAATTATGGAATTTTCTGTTTAAAATTTTTGTAATCAAAAGTGGGAAAATTGGGTTAATAAGAGTAACCTCTTCGTGCTCCCATCCCCCACCTCTGCCATTATTGGTGGAAAGAAAGAACCCCTTGCTTTGTAAAATAAAATATTAAGAAGGTAAGCCTTCTGTGCATAAACGGTGGCTGACAGCGTGGTCAATGAGCACATCTTTGGGTTTCCTTGTATATCTCCGGTTTGCATATGGGAGTGGGTAGGGAACTGTTCTTTCCTTCTGTGTATCCTGTATCAAAATTAGCTTTCCTATCCAAAGGATGAGTGGTGAGGGGCATCTTCACACCCCTCAGAACTAGAAAATAGCAGACCTGTGCAAGGATTGCCCCATGAATGTCCTGGACCCAGCTAGGAGCTGGCAGAGCCCAGATCTCATTCTCAGTCACCCTCAGCAGACTGAGTAACTAGCATGGCACTGGGGAGCCAGGCACATTCTGTACCTGATACAGAAAAGGAATAAAGGAAAAAACATTTTGTGAAATCAACAAGGGGTAGGGGAAAACAATTTTTAGGAGATTGTAAGTATGCCTTCATGTAGACTTATTTTGTAAATCAGAAAGCCACAATAATGTGACAGACCCTAAATGGGGAATCAGTTGAAAACACTTTGCAGAGATTTATTTTCATTATGCTCTAAACTGAATGTCTGTGCTCATTAAATAGACGGGTGTGATAAATTATTTTGTGCTCTGGCACACAATCACTCCACCAGAACAACTGACACTTGGGAAGAGAACTGTGTTAGTCTGGCCCTGGTATCCTGCCTAAGATTGATATGTCTCCAGGGAGGTTGACGGGAGGGCAAGGGTCCTTCATCTGTATCAGCTCCGCTTGTCAGCTCTTCCTCCTATCCCTCTGCCCTCCCCCACACCTGTATTCACAGGCGCAATATAGTCACAGTGGCATGCCTACCCCCAGTGGTCAGGCCAACCTAATGGTGCTGGATTCATGCAAGTGAGGGGCAGAGTTGGGCAGAGATGCACGGGGTCTGTACCTAGTTTACCACATCCTCTTAATCCTATGCGTCTTACCTACATTCCATCACAGGGGCAAGGCTGGTACCAAGCACACACAAGAGTTCTGTACCCAGTGTCCACAGCCCCTTCTTCCTGTACATCCTAGCTACAGTCATGGGACAGAGATGGACACAGGCACAGGCTTGAGGTCTGTATTAGAGGTCCTGGTTCCTTCTTCCTGCACATCACAGTTGCAGTCACAGGGGAAACCTGCGCACTGGCAGGAGCTCAGGCTCTGACTTGGATAGTTCAATTATAACTCTCTCTTGCTCGTTGGCATTATCATCATCTCTGCTATGGAGGAAGAATGCAAGCAACCCCTCTCACCACTGACTCTCATTATCTCATTTAATCATCTTAACAAGCTTAGGAGGTCCTATTTGCGGAAATTCCCAAATGACCTTTGTACACAGAAGGGCCTGTCCTTAGTTACAGGTTAATTCCTCTGCATTACCATGCCCTCTGGGAATGGAGGGAAGGAGTGTATCCTATGTCCAGTACATTTGGGAGCAGCAGCAGGCTCATATGCAGAGAGAACTTACTCTCTCCTGTTCATCTGTCAAGAATCTGTCCACCGATGGGATCCCAAATTGACTCTGCACCTTCATGCCTTGGGCTTTCGGGCACAGAAGGCCTGAAGCCTCTCCTCTTGTCTGAGACTGAATAGGTAGGTCCAATCTGAGATCCCCTTGCTTGTGACTGAGTGGGCTGGTCTGATCTGGGAATAAATTGAGGAAGCCCCTCATCAACATCTCTATCACTACCAGTGATATTCCCATGTCTGGCTGGCTGTCTAGCTCCTAATTCTCTGCATCTCCCTTGGCCAGAGCAAACACAAACAAGGAATTATATACCAGTGGGGCAAGCAGAATGGTGCTATGACCCTGAGCTGCTTCACTCTGTTACTGCAGCCAGATGGATGGTGGCCAGTTGCCTTTGACAATTGGAGTTGGGCAGGGGCATGGAACTTGGAGAAAAGGAGTCTTCAGAGGACAGACAATAACTTCCTAGAGGAAACAGGACTTGGGATGGCCCTTGTGGGATGGTGAGTGCATTATAGATTGATTATTCTAGGTTATTTATGAAAGCAATAAATCTCTCCATGGTGCTTGTAGGTTACTGTCATGTGAAATTTAGCTTGGTGGCCTGATATCTCATAGTGGTCCTGCAGAGTCACCAAGAGTGGACATAGGAGGTGTCTATCTTATCCATGCCTTTTTTGTTGCTTCCTTATGCCATCCTGATCCCAAAAGACCCCAATCAATCAACAGACAGGAGAACTGAGAACTGTGCTGTCTGCCTCCTGTATAAGCTGCTTCTGAAAGGCATGACTTGCGCTCCAGGAGCTTTGGCCTGCAGTCAGATATTTCAGGATGGATGCTGCAGAGGTTTTTGCATGTACCTGTGTTCTTCCTAACTACTATAAGGAAGTACAGACTGTGCTGTTTATGTTCATCTTCTTCTTTTAGCTGTTGTCTCTTTTTTATTATGAAGTATTTCAAACACATGACCAAATGGTACAGGATGATATAATGAATACCCACTAGCAACTTTGACAAGTTCTAATATATTGTCCATTAGCTTCAGATTTTCAAGAAATGAAGTAACCCAAGGGCCCTACCTACCCCTCCAAGGGTATTTCCGCCCCTCATTCTAGAGCTAGAAACTTCTGTGAGTTTAGCTGAGAATCATAAACAACTTTCCTGCATATAATTCTATTCTAGAAAAATAAATCTGTAGCTTTAAAATGTTAGACATATAGCATGGTACTCTATATACTGTTACACAGTTTGCTTTCTTCAGTGAATAGAATATTTTTGAAATTTCAATATATTCATGGAGGCATTAGAATCTTTGAAATTGCTGTAATTGAATATTGGCATTTTCCTATTATTCAACCCAACAGCTCTGGTTAACAAATTTTAAATTTAAATAACTTCATATTGGAAAAAATGTATTATAATGAATTTATAATGCTGATGGTCACTTAAGGTAAGTCTAGTTATTCTCTACTAAGATTTGGATAAGTTGCTTAAAGGGCCATGTGCTAAAAGGTTTGGTCATCAGTCTGCAGTGCTATTGGGAGGTGATGGTTCCTTTAAGAAGTGGGTCCTAGAGGGAGAAGTTAGGCCAACTGGGGGTGTGTCCATGAACAGGACTGTGGAGCACCAATTCCCCAGCCCTGTCTGTCTCTGCTTTTCTCTCTTTCTCTGCCTCCTTTCTCTCTCTCTCTCTCTCTCATGCATGCACCTGTGTTCTTCCTAACTACTATAAGGTAAGAAGATTTATCTCCAGCATGTGATGCTACCATGAGGTACTGTCTCATCACAGACACAAAAGCAACAGGCCAACCAGTCACAGACTGAAACCTCCAAAACTGAGAGCCAAGATAAACCCTTCCTTTTTAAAGTTGATCTCAGGTATTTTGTTACAGTAATGCAAATCTGAATAACAGGCTCACAGCAGAGAGACTCAAACAAGGACTAGGAGTTGACCACCAGGCTTCCTGTGCACTTGTGGAAGTGGTTTTGCAAGAATCCCTTTATGTTTTCCCACTTCTATCATCCCTTGTTTTGACCCACAATTTATTGACACTATTTTTTGAAAAGTTCTGAATAACAAAAGATTGAGAGTCCAAATAACATTATACTAGTTTGTTGTGTTTCCATAGTTAGAGTGCATGTCAATTTGTGTTTTTTTAGATTTGTGCTAACAAATACAGTATCACCATATGCATGTGGATATTGAAATTAGTTAAAATTAAACTTATGTTTGATAAAGGTTCTCAGTCTGACTAGTAACCATATTCAAGCTACTTAACAGTGACATGTGGCTAGTGGCTTAGACAGTACAGCTTTTTCACATCCCAGAAACTAGTCAGTTTCTATTTTGCTTAATACTCTCATTTCATCAGATTCTGACCTTATATTTTTAATTTTCTTTCTTTTCACTTATTCCATTAGTTAAATATGGTGTTTTTATTATTTCTTCAATTAAGAAGCTTAGTTAGTAAATACTCTGTGGTTTTTCCTTGCTAATATAAACATTTAAGGCAATGTCCTTTTAGGTTCTACTCATCTGCATCCCACACATTTTTATGTAACATAGACATTATTATTTATTATTCAATTCATTCAGCAAATATTAGTTAGGTACATGCTTTGGGTTCCGTGTATGGCTCTGGGTGCCATGGACGTAGCAGTGAACAAAAAAACATCCAAACTCTGACTCTCAGAGCCTGCATTCTAATGGCTGGGGGGAGAGGTGTGTGCAGAACCCTAGGGGCCTCCTGATCTCTGTTAGAAGGAGATAAATGTCATGGAGGAATCAATGAAGATTCAAAGCAAGGGTAAATGGGAGCTGTGGGTGGGGTTCCATGGGTACTATAATTTGTACCATTCCCACCAACATACCATCATGAAATTTAATCACCATATGAATATTAAGAGATGAGACAAGCCAGGCTTGTTGGTGCAAGCCTATAAACCCAGAGGCTTGGGAGGCTGAGGCAGGCAGGTGGAGAGTTCAAAGTCAGCCTCAGCAAAAGCAAGGCACTAAGCAACTCAGTGAGATCCTGTCTCTAAACAAAATACAATGTGGCTCAGTGGTTGAGTTCCCCCGAGTTCAATCCCCAGTATCTTCTCCCCACCCCCCCAAAAAAAGAGATGAGACAAGGTGGGACCTTTAAGAGGTGATTAGGTCTTGAGGGCTCTTCCTACATGAATGGACTAATCCATTCATGGGTTAATGGATTACCTCAATATTGAGTCTATTATAGAAGGCAATTTGGCTCTGTGTCTTAGGTATGCTCCTGCTGTCATGTGCCCATCTCAGAATTCTGCAGGGTCCACACAAGAAGTAAGACCCTCAACAAATGCAACTTCTGCACCATAGTCCCTCCAGCCTCCAGAACTGTGAGCCAAATAAATTTTGTTCTCTTAAGCTATCCAATCTCCAGAGTTATATTATAGCAGCAGAAAATGGACTAAGATAGGAATTCAGGTGAATTTTGGGCACAGGACTGAACAAGGCATAGGAGGGAGCCAGACCAAGGGAAAGAGCATTCCTCCTCCCAGCCCAGGGCAGCCTCAGCATGGGTTATGCTGCCACATTGAGGAACAGCCAAGGACCAAGGGACAACATGGAGGGTGAGATCTTCAGAGCCTGTGGGCCATTGTAAGGTGGAAGGTTTTCATTTAAATAAAATGAAGATTGAGGATTCTGAGTTAAGGAACAATGTATTTTTATTTTCATTTTAAGATCCTCATTCTGAGAGCTATGCTAAAATCAACTATAGGGGTGAAACAGTAAAAGCAGCAAGACCAGGGACAGGCAGTGTGTTTCGAGAGAGAGAGAGGCCGAAGGAGCAGCCAGTTGTATAAAATAGGGTGGTAGGATTCTGGATATATTTTGAAAGAGTAGCCAACAGAATTTTCTAGTGACCAATTGTGTAGAATACGAAACCAAGAGAATAATCTATTTTTCAAAAAAAACAGATTTAGGTTCTGAGCAACTAGAAGGACAGGGTACCATGAACTGATATATACCAAGAGTCTATAAATTAATTGAGCCAGGAGAGGACCAAGAGTTTGGATTCTGGCAGGTGGAGTTTGAGATGCTTATTAGAGATGCATCGGGAGGAGATCTAAGTCTGAGATCTGGGGATCCACCATGGGAGTCACCAGTTTAAAGGAGGTATTCAAGGACATGTCATGGGTCAGAGAAGGAAACAATGCAATGACCTACTACTACTATGTTGAGCACTTGGAGAGAAAAAAAGGAAATAGCAAAGGAGGCGGCCCGTGTGGCTGATGACTACAAAGTACTCCAGTGAGGAAAGCTGTGTAATGAATGAGTCATTTGTCCCAGGCTGCCAAGCAGAGGAACTCAATCAAGGACTAGGAGGTGCCCACCAGGCTTCCTGTGCACTTGTGGAAGTGGCTTTGCAAGAATCCCTTTCAGTTTTCCCATTCCTATCATCCCTTGTTTTGGTCCACAACTTGTGGACACGATTATTTGTTTTTTTGTTTTGTTTTGTTTTGTTTTCATCTGAACACAGATTTTTCTAAAGTTCTGATTAGAATTCATTTATGACTTAATTTTATGTTGATCAGAGGAAATGCCCCATAATTTAGGTCCCAGTTCTTCAGTGCTGCTGAGAACTTACTTTGTGATCAGTGTGTGGTTAACGTAATTCAAAATTTTTTTAGAACAGAAACTGCTTTTTCACATTGTTGAGGGAAGATAGTTTTATATTTATTTTTCTTGTTTTGTTATTGTTTTTCATATGTGTATCCTTTTTACTCAACTGTTTTCTGTAGTTGAGATACAATTGACAATTCAATGCACAAATTTTGAGTATTCAATTTGATTTGTTTTATACATATCACCCCCCAAAATGATAGTAAACATATCCATCATCTTGCAAAATTTCCTCAATGTGAGGGATAATTTTAAATGAAGCTATTTTATTAAATAAGTAACTTAAAAATAAATTTTAAAATTATTCTGTTTCCTTAATTTTAAAGGCTACACAATCCACATTATCTTTACCCATTTGTCGATGGACTTTGTGTTGTTTCCTTATCATGGGAAAAGAAATTCTGCTATTTTCACAGTATGGATAAAACTTGAGAACATTATGCTAATTGAAATGAGCCAGTTATAGAAGGACAAATACTGCAGGATTTCACTAACATGAGGTATCGAAATTAGTCAAACTCATAAGAGCAGAGAATAGAACAGTGGTTACCAAGCACTGATAGGGTCAAGGAGAAATGGGTGCTTGTTCAATTGGCATAGAGTTTTAACTACATAAGATAAAGAGTTCTGTATTGACATAAGTATTGTGCATAGAGACTTTATTAAAGGGTGGGTCGCAAGCTAGGTGTTCTTATCACCAAAAACAAACAAAACCAAAAATGGAGCCCAGGAAGTTTGGGAGGTTAATGGATATGTTTATCATCTTAATTTGGGCGGTGTTTTCCTATATCTATGTATAAATTCAAACTCATCAAATTGTGTATATTAAATGTGAAGTTTTTTAATATATCATTTATACCTCAATAAAGCTGTTAGAATACTCTATAATTATACTACCTTTTCTCCTTAAGGTAAATGAACTACTGAGAGATTTTTGTAAGACTTTCTCATTTCAATTTTGGATTTGTAATTTTCTTTCTGTAATCCATTAATGCTTGCTTTTGCTAATTGAAGATTATGCAAATTAATGAATACTAGTTGAGAATTCTTATATCTTCCTAGGTATTTTTTTCCCTGTAGCAAACTTCTCTATTCATAATGGCATTTTATTCTTATGTATATTTTTCGGATATTAGTATTTCTATGCTAGCTTTTTAAAATTGATAGTTTTTTAAAATTAATATGGTTTTCTGTTAACTTTTTGTTGTCCCTGTATTTTGCGCACTTTTTTAAATAACTAACCCATGATGAGAGTCTAGTTTAAAATATAATTTAGTAAGAAGTATTTTTAACCATAAAATTTAATCAATTTTCATTTACTTTGAGTGTTGATCATTGTAGAATTATATTTCTGACTCTCTTATTCTGAGGTATTTTCCCTGGAATTTCTGAGATTCTTTCTTTTCCTTTTTTCCCCCCTGGCCTTTTACTCTATTAACCAATTCTATAATTATCTTATTATCTCTACTCTTGTAGTAGTCAAAAATCTCTTATTTGTTCTTTTGGTGGTCGCACAAGCTTTGAGGATGTATACTTCATTTCAGAATGTCTAAAGGTGATCTATTTTTTCCACTCTTAGTCAAAACCATGTAAAAACTTGAAACTTATTTCATGAAACTGCTCATCCCTTCCATTTCTCCTTACCTGATATTTTCCCATTCCACCCTGTTTATAGTTAATTTTTTTCTTGTTTTATGTTTTCTATTTCCTCATTCTACCTCTCTTCTTTCTTCAGGATTTTATTTCTTTCATCATAAAATATATGTACTATTAGTTTTTTTTCTTTTTTTTGTTTTTTCAATCTGCTCATGGTTAACTTAGTCTTTATTTCTTTAACTGTCGGTTACTCTGAACATCTTATGAATGTTGTCTTCCAGTTTCTGTTACTATAAAAAGAAACCTGATGTCTTTCCTTTGTGGAGACTTTGGCTTTGTGTGCTGCAGCTTCAGGATAATGTTTCTCGGTTTGGATTTATTTTCATTTATCCTACCTGGAGCAGATTTGGAGTGAGCTGCTAGAAGAACAGCCATTGTGACTGAAAAACCAAATTATGAGCTGGGGGGGCTGTGCTTACCTGTAATCTCAGCTACTGGGGAGACGTAAGACAGGAGGATGGTGAGTTCAAGGCCAAACTGGGTGAAGGGAGAGAGAGGGAGAGGGAGAGGGAGAGGGAGAGGGAGAAGTTCTAAGTTATAGCCTCAGTTTCACATACCATGCCTAATTATTTTATGCTTCTTTCTTTTTCACTTAAAAGGAAAAAAAAATACTTTCTCTTGAAATTAAGACTGGTTTCTTTATTTCTGGCCACAAATGGAAAGCTGACCTACAAGGTTAAGAGGAAAGAAAAATCTCCAAATGAAAACTAAGGTTGGCTCTGTGCCATCTCAAAACCTGAGAGACAAGTCGTTGGTCTGGAGTACATTGCCAGCTTAACAGCCTCAGTGTTAAATACAGAGGTGAATTTGGTTTTATTTGGGATGATGTAAAGATTAGATGCAATTCAGGACACTCACACAGGTCAGGGTGGCCTCCAGTATATCTGAAGAACAAGGGAAAATTTCTGGATTTTATCAGGAAGAAGAAAAGTTACGTAAGTTGTTGGGAAAGAAAGTTCATTGGTGCAGGCCATATCTTTCTGCATTGGCAATCTCTGATGAGTGATTGATAGCAATTGCTGGGTAAAACTTCTAATTTTAAACTCACAGCAGGCTGTTTCATTGGATTAAGTTTACAAGACAGCATCTCAGGCAACTGAGCTGCCTAAGTGGCTAGCTGTTTTTGGATGCCACCTGCCCTTTGCACGTCTCCTGTAGTAAACTGTGGTTTGGAAAATTTTCTTAGGATAGTTCCTATTATCAAGACAACTCATGTATGAGAGCCCTTCCTCGAGGTATTCCCTGGCTCCATTGTGTCAGGGTTTCACACATGTGGCTCCATTTTGAATCTGGCAACTTTGACAATACATATGCTAAAATCCCCCCAACTAAGACCAGCTGCACTTCAACTCTGCACAGATGGGGCGCACTCTGCTCTGATCTGGTAAGCAAGAGTTGAAGGAAGAGCCTGTAGTCAATCAAGAATGTCCTTAACTTTCTGATTGCTCAAAAGCTTGTCAAGCTTGATCAAGGCACACCATAGACTCCTTATCTCAGAACAAGAACACTCTACCTATGGCTGTCAGGGTCTGTTCCTATTTCGGATCCTGATTCTTTTAGGAAGCTAAAGTCATGTTCAATCTAAAACGCTCTGTTTCCTTCACTGACCATGCCAGCCCCTGCTCTGTTGGCTTAGGAAACCTGGACTACATTTTACAACTTACTTTATCAGCATGTTCAGCTGTAAGTCAATTACAATAAATAAATCTATTAATCTAAAATTTCTCATTTGTTCAGAAATTGCTAGTGGAAAATTAAGTTTGCCCAAATGACTGGAACATCTGATAATTTTTTCCTTTTATGTTTTATTAAAGGTTCAAAGAAATTAACCGAATTAATCAAGGTCCCCAACTAGCAAGTTTCAGTCCAAGTTTTACTGTCTTCCAATGTCTTTTTTTCCTGCTCCTACTGTCTGAGAAAAGTGTGAAATATTGTGACAAAAGCAAGAACTAGAGATTTCATGGATTAATTAGCATATGTTCAGATGCAAGAAAAATAAAAACAACTGTCTTAAACCTTAGGAGTATCCATCGTTTACTCAATAATCAGTTCTATGATGAGAAGCTTAAAGGTTCATCAATGAGTCCATCAAGAACACATCTCTTTGGGGTATGTTGGCTCTTTGTCCTGTGTTAATCACTTTACAATCTCAAGATTGTAGCCTGCAGTTCCGGGCTATATTTTCACCCCAGAATACCAGATACACAATATAAATAGAGAAAGATTCTCTTTTATCAAAAAATTACCTTTTATCAAAACCTACTGTAGAAGTCTCAGAGTAGGTTTCTTCTTCCTCATTGACTGGAACTGTCATATGGTCCATCCTTGCTTTAAGGGAGGCTAGGAATGAAAACAGCAAATGTCCTGGCTGCAGACACTTGCTGCTCCAAACAATTTTTTTTTTTATGTAAGAAATGAAGGGAGTGGGTTTTGATGATAACTAACACACACCAGATAGTTTTCTCTAAAACCTGAACACTTTTGAATTATCTCTCAGAGCCACATCTTGAGCATGAGTTGAGCTCACCGACACTGCCTGAGGATCCTACCTTCCCTGCACCATCTAGATCCCCTGCAATCCTTCCCCCACACATCCTTCAGTGCACACTATAGTCTCCTAACCTTGGGCACTTGTGCCTGACTCTCAGAGGGCTCTAATTCATTCAACAGCATTACAGAGGGTTGGTTTGCACAAAGCTCCTTGGCAGACCCTTGAGGCCCTAGAATAATACATCACCTTCTTAAAGTAGGGAATTCAACCAAGTGCTATGAGCACTTAAAAGGAGAATGTCCACCATAAAACAAACTATTCTAGTAACTCCCATCTTAAAAAAAAAAGAAAGAAAAGTTGGTCACCTGAGCCCTACATCCCTTTCTGGCAACGACACCCCATTCCTTCTTATCTCTTCATAGCTAATATCTTAATCTCCAAATCTACAATTTTCTCTTTTCATAATTTTCACCAGGTTTCTTCTGGCTCCCCTTTAAAAGATGTCATTTTCAAGATCACCAAAAGTGATAAATTCAATAGACACTTACTTGTGTGTCCTCAGAGCCTCTCAACAATGTATCCAGGTGAATGTGGCCAAGAGGCATCCAATCCTACAGAACATCCTGCCCAAGGAAGAAGCAAGAGACTCTGGGTGGGGTTAGAGGGGCAGGGAGTGCCCAGGTACTGGTGGAGTGATGGATGTTTTGGAAAATAGTGAGAAAGGAATAGAGTTTGAAAGCCCAGTTAGGCATCTGCACTTCATTCACACATATGAAACACATCTGAAGAATTTTACATGTGCTCTGAAAACTAAAGACAAAATTAATCTCTAAATACCCAACCCACCATCAAAAGGAAGAAAGAAAAACACAGCATTAAAGAGCAGAGTTGGAGGACTGTTCTCAACACTTACTTTAAAACAACAGTAATTAGGAAAGTATTGTTTTGATGAAAGAATAGACAAATATATCAATAGGACAAAATAGAGAACTCATCAATAGATCCATGTAAATATACTCAACTCATCTTTGACAAAGGAACAAAGACAATCTAATGGAAAAATAAAAGGCTTTTCAGAAAATGGTGCTGAAATAACTTGATGCCCACGTATAAAAACATAAAACTAGACTTTTCACTGTCTACAAAAATTAATTCAAGATGAATCACAGACCTAAGTATAAAACCCACAATTGAAAAACCACTAGAGGAGAGCAGGATAATATCTTAGTAACCTCAAGTTTTACTTTTTGACACAACAGAAGCACAATCCATAGAAGAAAATAAATGATGGATCAGCTAGGCTTCAATAATGTAAGAAAACACTTGACCTGTGAAATACTCATATAAGAGAATGAAAAGACAAACCACGGGGGCCAGGATTGTAGCTCAGTGGTAGAGCACTTGCCTAGTATGTGTGAGGCCTTAGGTTCGATCCCCAGCACCACATAAAATAAATAAACAAAATAAAGCATTGGGTCCATCTACCACTAAAAAAATATTAAAAAAAAAAGAAAGAAAAGACAAACTACAGACTTGGAGAAAAGATTTGTAAAATACATATCTAATAAAGCACTGGTATCCAAAACATAAAAAACACATCCTTGAAAGTCAGCAATAAGAAAACAGATCATTCAGTTAAACATGGGCAAAATATTTGAAGAGAAAATTAAAACTAAAAGATTGCCAATGACAATTAGGCCCATGAAAAGATGGTCCACATCATCTCACCCAGAAATTGCAAATTACAATGACTGCAATAAAACTACTCTTTCAATTATTGTAACGGTAGACACATAAAATTATGTACTTTACATACTATAAATGCACAATACAAAGAGTAACTCCTGATGCAAGTTATAGGTTTTACTTAACAACATTAGTATCTGTTCTTCTTATATAACAAATGTGCCCACTTATGCAAGATATGATAATAATGGAAGTGAGCGTAAAAGAGGGGTCTATGAGAGTTCTCTGTACTACCTGCTCAGTTTTTCTGTAAATCTAAAGCTGATCTTAAAAAAAAATCTAAGTTTTTAAAATTACAAATAATAGCCATCATGGTATGATTCTCAATTTCAGAATCAAATGTTGATATTTTTCCAGCTGTTTTACCTTATTTTCTTTGCCTAAGTTTCACTGGTGAGAGTACAATATTTTTAGGAAAAGATACCTTTGTTTTTCTTTGCTTGCAATCCCCCAAATACCTATTAAAAGTCGTGAGGTGGTGAAATGCATGGAGTTAGAGCTTAAACCATAATTTGACAGTGAAAATTTGAAATTAGCTTATATTCTTCTGAATCCATCTTAGCTTTGTGCTAGATGAAAATTTTGAGTTATCCAATATATAGTAAGCATTTATTCCAGCTCATTGAAGCTAAATATTCACAGGACTCACTGAATTAATTTGTGCAGGAATGTTATTTTTAAGAGAGTCTATTGTAAATTCTAAATCATGAGAGCTATCTTGGCACTTCAGATACGAAAATGCAATGAGTTCGTGAATGCAGCATTCGATTCCCAAAAGAGCAGAATGTCTCTGTGTTATGTTTTTGTGTTTCAGATTGCTGTAGACAATTCTTTAATAAAACTACATTTGGGGTTGAATGGGATCATGAGGCCTAAAGGTGTCTTCAGAGGTCATTTGGTTCATCTCCCACATTTCCAATGTTATTAAACTCCCCAAATTAAATCTCTCGCCTTATTAAATCGAGATCTTGCCAATGCACAGTTTTCCATGTGCTCATAAAACTTGGCCTTCTCCCTTCTGGGCACAGACACAGACCATACTTGCCAGCCTTCCTTGTGATTGGTGTGATCACGTGGCCGAAGTATAGCCTGTGGATCATGAGCAGAGGAAGCCATATGTGTTACTCCCAGGCTTGGCCCAATCCAAAGCTCATATGGCTGATGAAATTTTATTCTCTTATCTGAAATAATGGAGGAAAAAATAAAAACATATTTTTCAGGACCTGTATAGCTACAGCCTGAAAAGGGACCCTGAGCTATAGAGTCTGGAATCCTACAGAGAAAAGAGGCTCTTGGTGATGCATCTTTCATTCTGGAGCTTATGCTGGTTTTGGATGAGAAAACCCGAGAGAAAGTCAAGCAGGAAGAAGAAACTCAGCAGATACCTTGGAGCCTTCTGAGATTAGTCCAATGTGATTAGAATCATCATTTTACAAAGAAACAAAGTCCCAGAGAGGGGAAGTGAGCCCACCCTGCAGCCATTATCGATTCTCAAGCTTTGAAATACAAGAGCCTGGGAAGGTGCGCAGAAAGTGGTGAAAACAGGAGAGTAAGACAACAGAAGGCTTCAGTTTGGACTCTTAGTGGCCTTTACTTTCATGGTGTGTTGAAGCTAAAATAGGTCAGGCTTTACAAAGACTGAAAACCAGCCCCTGGGGTGTTCCGACAGATATCAGGTTGAGTGGACTTGCCTAACCCCGTGGCCAGAGGATAGATTGAACCACAACTGAGGAAAGATGACATGCATCTGGGTCTCTCCAGTGTTTAAGACTAAGAGAAAAAGCCTACAATACCACAAAACAAGGAAAAGAGGAGGGAGGGAGAAGGGGAATTGCACGGAAGACGGAAGGAGACCCTCATGGGTTCACAAAATACATATACGATGGTGTGAGGGGGAAGGGAAGAAAAAAAAGAGAGAGAGAGATAAGTGTCACAGTAGAATGGGTAGAGAATAGTGATGGGAGGGGAGGGGAGGGGGGATAGGGAGGGCAGCAGAATACAACTGACACTAGGATTGCTGTATGTATACACATGGATGTATAACCAATGTGATCCTGCAATCTGTCCATGTGGAAAAATGAGAATTCATACCCTATTTGAATCAAATGTATGATATGTCAAGATCATTGTATTATCTTGAGCAATTAATAAAATAATAATAATGATAAAATAAAAATATTTAATCAAATCAGTTTGTAAAGATCTATAATGATTTGTAAAGATCTATAATGATTAAAATTTGCTTGAAAACCAATATTCCAGTATTAGTTGCTTCTGTCAAACTCTAGAAGAATTAGCTTAAGCTTAAAAGAACAACATGTAGAAAAAAAATAAAATAAATCAAGAGACACGTGTTATTCTATAGTTAAGAAAATAGATGACAAGATGAAGAAATTCACCAGAGAACTGGAATGCATGAAGAAGAACTAAATGAAATTTCTTAAACTGAAGGGTGCAAAAATGAAATTAGAAATTAGTAGGTGGTCTGAACAGCAAACTGAAGAGAGGATTAGAGAACTTAAGGGATATCAGGTAGAATAAACTCTACTTACCTATCTCTTCAAATATTTGTAAGAAATAAAGATTTAATACAAATAAAAATACATATTTTTTAAACATGAGAAATCTAAGGGCAATGACAAAATTACCTAACATTCATGTAATTAGAAGTCCAGGAGGGGAAGTCTGAAATCATGAGTCAGAAGAAATAGTGAAATTACATTGTGTGCATGCAAAGATATGTAACAGCAAATTCCACCATCATGTACAACTACAATTAACCAATAAAAAAATGTGAAAAGAGAACACCTATTTGTTAACTCTCAGCTTCTATAGGTCAAAAGTCCAGCTAGGCCGGCCTGGTTTTACTGCTTAGAATATTATAAGGCTAACCTCAAGGTGTCAGCTAGTGAGGCTCTCATCAAAAAGCTCTAGTTGTTGAAAGAACTCTGCTCCATGCACTTAGAGAGCTCAGGTCCACATTTCCTGTGGCTGTCAGCTTGGATCATTTTCAACTCTTTAAGACCACCTGTGTTCCCCCATCAAATTGCATCCTTCATCTTCAAATTGACCCCTTCATCTTCAAATTGCCTCTTCTAGCAATAGCCCACATACTCTTCCTCACTCTTCAAATCTCTCTGTAATTACACAGGACACAATTTTGCTGTGCTGACACTCCATTACAAAGGTTTCGTTTTTTCCAGCTTATAACAACTACTCCTTTACTTTCATCTGAGCTCTTACCAGTAATATCCCACATGTATACATTTCTACTAACATTCTGTTCTCTAACATTTAGGTGGGTTTTTTTTCTTTAAAAAAAGGTGATTTATGATTTTTAAAAAATTCTGTTTTACTTCAACATTGTCCATATTTGGGAATCTCTTCAAAGTCATCTACAATTTTTCTATAATGCTTTTTTAGAATTCTTCCAGCATTCACCAATTGCTTGATTCCAAAGCTACTTCCATCATTAGGGGGCATATAGAAGTAAAGCGAATACAAAGCATCAGAAATAACAGAAGCAGCAAGCTGTGGAGGATTTGAAAAATTATAAAGTAGCCAATTATCTTCTGTCAATAAGGTGTTTATTAGGAAGGAAAGTGGGTTAGGCAAAATCTAGGGGGCGCTTCAAAAGCCAAGTTAACTCATTGTAATCTCTAAGTGATGCAGAGGCATCCAAAGTCTTATCGAGATGAATAAGAAAGCAATTTCAAGTAGATCAAAACAAAAGGGAGTTTTTGTTTGTTTGTTTCAGTTTGAGTCAATCCAAATGAAAAGCATGTGAAATTCCTAATGTCAAGAGGCCAAGAGGAAGATTGACGTAGCAGAAAGAGAACACACTCTGAGTTTGGGACCTAGCTCAGCATCTGTGAGTTCCATGCCCTGTAGCAACCTCCTTAATGTTTCTGAGACTCATTGTATTTATCTGTTTGTAATGGACTTGAGAACTCTGATTGCCTCAAAAGGAATAAAATATGATATCGGCATGCATATGAACAGAGGTAGGAAAAGTTGGCTTCAATAAATGGTACAATTTCCAGGCAAGCAAAACCCAAAGAGTAATTCTTTAATGAAGAATATTGGTAAAATCTTGAGTTGACATCTGGACTTAAAAATGAAGAATACAATTGCAAATGTGTGGGACACCACCAGAATACTCTTATTAGTCTGTCTCATGCCAGGCACTTCTGTAGTGACCAGACCTGAGTGGTCTTGGGGTTGCTTCAGACAGATGCCAAATGATAGTGCCTTGCCTCTGACCTCTTGCTTCTTACTGTGGGATTTTCTGATGGCACGGCTTGGGTCATCTGGCACTTGACCCTCGATTCTTGTATAATCTGGAGATGTCAGAGAGTTTACCATCTCAGCCTCACCTTCACCAAGAAGGGTCAGGAGCTGAATAAGTTCCCAATGTTTCTTGGGAATTTTATTCCCTAGGGATGGCAAACCCCATACCTTTCTTGTCTTGCCTTTCTCCAACGCTCTGTGTCATGTTCCTACCCTCTTGCACTCCATTCTTAATCTCAAGGATTGTGTCCCCAAAAATGCAACTACATGAAGACTTTCATCTGAGGTTCTAACCTTCATGGGAATCCAGGCTACAGAGAGAGTAGATGAAGATAAATCATCTATAGAAAGACTGGATCAGTCAGCAGAGGGTTGTCAATGTTAAGGAACCACAAAAGCAGACATGGGGGAGAAAAAGATGCAGAATCCACATGCCAAGGTGGTCCAGGGAAAATCCAAATATTCCACAAATGGTAGGAAACTCCAGGGTGCCTCACCTGGAGGCCACCATAGATATATAGTTCTTGTGCTAGACTTGCCCTTCTAAGCCCCAAGCTGGTCATGCAGTTTCTCATCATTTTTCTGTATTCTAGAGTTAATAGAAGATAAAGCACTGGCCACAGTGCCCATTTGTACTTGGTTCCTAAAGTAAATTCAGATTTTGAAGCTGCAGACTAATCACTAGACTTCGGACAATAAAGAATTCACAAAGCCAAAGACACAGGGCCAGGGGATAAAAGATCTTCTCCCCACCTTGCCAAGCCTGTCTTTCTCAGGTTTGATACACTTCCTGCTTCTCAGAATAAGGGTGAGGGGTTGACACAGGTCATGCAATGGTAAAGCACAGTCCTTGGCCACGGTAGATATTCCACAAAGGCCAGTCACAATGATAGTGAGATTTCAGACAGCCCCTGGAGGTTATTGGGGTCTCTTGGGAGGGGGTCCCCACATTTCCAGTGACTACTGAGTTCCCTGGGCAGCTGCCCCTCTTTCCAATCTGCTAGCTGCCATGGCTATCAAGTAAATTTCCCGTGACATTTTTCCTTTTTCCTTTCTTCTTACAAATGAGAAATGAAATATAAAATGTTGTTCACAGCCTACCGCCTGCATCACGGCTCTTTGGAGAGATGTTGGCATTTAAATGCCAGACAGTCTGTTGAAGTCGGGATGAGGCCAGCCTCAGGCTTGTCTTGGGGTCAGGGGTAAGGGGCAGGGGGTCCTCTTTGGTTTCTGATTTAATAAGAGGATTGCTTCCAGCCAAATGCAAGGCCAGAGAGGTCAGCACTGAACACACGCAGCTCCACTGAGAAATAAAGGGGCCAGATGGTTATTACAGTGTGTATGTTTCCTGTAAAAGGGAAAAAAAAATTCTAGAGGTGACTATCGCAAAGGCTGTTCATCAGGGGAGAGGCACAGCTCATGCAGACAGCCGTGGTCCGGCTCTGCCCCAGAGGGAAGTTTACTTGCAAGGAATTGTGGAGTTTGGTCGTTTGATATGTGATCTAAAACATGCTCTCAGATCCCTGGGATGACTCGGCTGGGAACAGAAGCCTCAGGGGAAGGACAGAGACCCAACCACACTGTGGAAACAGAACACATGCCTCCCTCCTCTTAGATCCCCTCATTCCTCATTTTGATGCTTCAGAAGACTCCTAAAAGCATAGCTGATGACAAGCGTGGCAGCTGATGGGCCTTGAGGCCACAGCGGCAAGAGCCCAGCCTCCCTCTGCCACTGGCAAGGAAGGAGCTGTGAGCAAATGTTTGTTCCCAATATTAGTCTGCTCCGTTATTAATGTGGACTAGAAACATGAGCCTCCATCCTCTTACAACAAGGTTAGGAAGGATGATTCACCTGAACTACTGGTGCATTATCAGAAATTCAGGAAACGAGGGGCCCTTCCTCTTTCAGCCCCGGAGTCAAATATGAAGTCTGAAAGGAAGTCACATCATCTCTCACCGAGAAGACAGATAATGAGAAGCCCCAGGAGCGAAGCTGTGTGTCCCCTTTAAACAATGCTCCAGCGCTGCTCCTTCAAGGACATTCATCACTGGGAGCTCAGTGGGCTGATGTGGCCCCCCTAAGGCTGGTCGGGGCATTGTTACCATATTTCCCTGTTAATGAACTGGGCTGCTATTCCACAGTGTTAATGGTCAGAAGTGTAATTCAATCAAGTAAATAACATTTCAAGCAGTTAATAAAAGCAGTGAAATTCCTAACTGCTCATAAAAAATGATTTCATAAAGTAGGACAAGCATAGGCATTCAGTGATCTGTCCTTGACACACCAATATCAAGCAATCAGGATCACTAATGCTGCTTGAGTCTGTTGAGGATTCTTCCCTCCATATGCCTTTTAAAATAAATCGTGTTTCTTTTTTGCCTCTTCCTCCCTCATTAACTTTCCAAATGTGTGTTTTTTTTTTTTTTTGTAAGTTTCCACCTTTTGGGAAAATAGCCATTCTCACCCACCGTTGCTGCTTGTGAAGTCAGTCTTATTATTATGTGGTGAGATTTCAAACACCACCCAGCTTGTTAGAATTCTTTTCAATGTCTTTACTTTCCCAGTTATCATTTAGTTTCCAAAACCACAGGTAATACAGTGCAGGTCCCTGCAGGGTCTTCAGCATGTGGGTGAGAACCTTAAATTAGGAGAGTCCCTTACTTTCAGGTCTAGAAGCTTCCTTCCTTCGATCTCTCATTTCATTCTCTGAGCCCCAACTCTCCAGTTCCAAACTGGGACCTGAGGATGCACAGATGCATTGATGATGTTACCCCCCCACCCATCTCAGGAGACTGATGTGCACCATTATATCACGGGGGCTTCATACATGCATGGCCCCCTTCTATCTGTAGATCCCCCTTTTATGGGATGGTGCCACAGCCATAGAAGAGAAGTCCACCACATAGCCCCCATGCCACCCTCCATGTCTACAGGATGTGATAAAGTCTCCAACATGAACTCCATCCTCCACACCAGCCTTTGGGAGGGCTGAAGGAAACCTCTTTTGTTTGGGGTTTGCATGTTTTAATTTATGTTTCTAGATGACCCTGTGGCATGTACTTGAGCAAAAGAAAAATGAGGGTGTGAGATGATAGGATCAAGGACTCAGAGAGAGGGTTGAGATACCATAGGGTACTAGAAAGAACACCTGGTAGTGAGGAGTTTTCTGCTTGGTTTTACATAGCCTTGAACTTGTCATGCTGTTATCTACTTCATTCCATTAACTCCTCTCTCACCACACCTGACCCTTTCATCCACCCATTCATTTACCCATGAGCTCCATTCCACACCCATCTATTGATCCACCCGCACTCACCACTCCATCACCACCTACGTATTTACCGACCACTCACACTCTCACTGCTAACCTACTAACTCATTCATCATCTGCTCCTCACTGATTCACACCTGTGTATGTAGCTACTCACCCTCACCTTTACCACCCACTCATCCACTGGCTTAAGCACTCATACACCCACTTGCTTACTGAACTGTCCATCTTCCCCTTCACCCTTTCACAAAAGGTCACTGATGAGTGACCCTTTGGGACCTGGAAGCTGTGCTGTGAAGTGGTAGAGATGAATCGGACTCCACAGACAACTGAGAGGAGGTTCCAGGTCAAGAATAAATACAGACAGTGGAGTCCATGATGGAGAGGGGCAGCGTGAGACAGGAGCATGGGGAAGACAGGAGAGGAGATGAGAACTGAGAGATTCATCTCCAAGTGAGGAAGAAAATTTTCAAGGAGGTGTGAGCCAAAGGCTAGAAGCAAAATGGAGTGTACCTCATCTGGGAAATACCGCAGGTTAAAGCAAGAGTGGCGGATGGGAAATGTTAGCAGGGCAGCTCCTGCAGCCTGAGGAGTTGAGGCCACTGGAAAAAGGGAGACTCAATGTGGAGGCAGGGGAAGTAATCAGTGCATTTAGCTGTGCACTTCAGAAAATTCTCTTTGATGATATGGCCAGTGTCTCCACTTGGTCATCTACAAAATTAAGCCCTTACACCCTTCCGATTCTCTGATTTTAAAGATCTCCCCAGGTAGGAGGTTAGGGAGCACAGTTAAAAAGTTGCCTTCATTTGGCAGAAGTTGAATAGCTCCCTTCCTACTGCCCCTCTTCCAAGATGTCACAGAGACTCTCAGCTCCCTGCTACAGGATGACATTGTCATTGACCTCAGTGGAGAAATACTTGCCAGGTATGGCTGCTCAGGTGTAAACTCTGCCTTGGTGTGGGACAAAAGCTATGATGTACCAACGAAATGACTGCACATCTGCTTTCACTGGTGCCATTACCCAACCATGCCGTTTAGGATCAGTGGATGGTGATGTCTCATCTATGTGGAGTCTGCTCCACAGGTATAATAAATAGAGATGTGGTTGCTCATGTTTAGTAAGCCAGATTCCCCCACTGAAGGAGCACCTTGGAAGGAGAGGGCTCCAAGATAGTCAGCATTCTGACTCTCTGTGCTCAGCTGGAGTAACGGAGTGCTGTCACCTGTCTTTGACAGTGAACATGACAGGAAATCTCTGAATCAAATTTAAACATTTCCTCCATCGCAGGAACTTTCCCATATTAAAAAATATATATGTAAATTCCAGGAAATATGGGATGATTCTCAGATAAAAAGCTCATCTTCGCATCCCAACCAGTTCCAGATGCCAAACAATGCAGCAGTGGCCTAAGAAACCTTCTCGGAGGTCTTTTCTCTAACTTCTTCCTGGCCACCTACAATGTCCAATAGACATGCTCTTCTCTCGTCCCATAGCTATCATCATGCTGGTAATATTCTTTCAAGCTGGACATCTAATGATCACTTCAAAAATACTACTCACAGGTCCTCATATATTCACAATTTACACATGCACAAGCACCAGGAAGCTCATGACCTCTGAGAACCCACATTCCTGAACCGAAGGTATACCAGAGCCTTTCATTCCACAGCCCTTCATTGAAAGCCCACCACGTGGCAAGCCCTAAGTCAGGGCCTAAAAGGTACAAAGTGGTAATCCCAAGACCCTGATTCCTAGAGACCAGCCATAATTATTAAAACGTTGTTTTGTCCAAATAAAGAATGACAGAGGAAAAGTGCCTGCCTCAGCTTGGTGGATTTCAAAAGATGGAGTCAAGAGTACTAGGGGATGAAGGAGGTTGGGGTAAAGACATGGGGATCTTTAAGGTGCTTTGGCACCTGCAAGTCATTCCACAATCCCCGGTGCAGAGACCAAGATGAGAAGTGGTGACGTCGCAGGAAGAGATGCGGTGGAGCTCATGGGAGCTACTGTAAAGAGTTTGGATTGCAGCCTAGAAACTTCTCTGAAGAGCTTTCAATATTTTTATTAGTACGTTATAGTTTTACATAATTGTAGGATTCATTTTGATATATTCATGAACATATATAACATCCTTGGCTCCCTTTTAATCCTCAGTACTACTCCTTCTCTCCCTTCTTCCCTCCCCCTGAAGCCATACCTCTAATCTTCTATTTATTTTTAATTGATTAAAATAATAAATTATTTTAATTTTTCCATTTATTTATAATTTAATTATAGTTATGCATAAGAGTGAAGTTCCCTGTGATTGCACTTATTCATACACACACATAGCATAATTTGGTCCACTTTATTCTGCAGTTCCTCTTCCTTTCCCATCTTTCCTCTCCCCGCTCAATTCCCTTCCTCTACTCCACTGTTTCTGCTCTCCATTTTCATGATTTTCCTCCCCCACTTTTAAGATTTTTTATTCCTCTCTAGTTTCTGTATATGAGAAAATACACTCAACCCTTAGCTTTCTGAGTCTGGCTTATTTCAGTTAGCATGATGTTATCCAGTTCCATCCATTTACCAGGAATTACATTATTTCATTCTTCTTTAGGGGTGAGTCAAACTCTATTATGTGTATATACCACAGTTTTGTTATCCATTCATCTATTGAGAGATACCTAGGCTGGTTTCATAATTTGACTATTGTGGATTGTGCTGCAATAAACATTGGTATGCATGTATCATTGTAATACACTGATTTTAGTTCTTGTGACTCTGAAGGGTTTTAAGAAGTTGAAAGGCATGGTCAGATTTGCATTTCAAAAAAGAAAATGATTCTTGTAGAATGGCAGATAGGTTGGGAGAAAATATAACTAAAGGAATCGAGGAAGAATGGTGAGGATTTATTAACAATAAGGACACAGAATGTATTAAAGTATTACAGAAGGCATTGAGGAAAAAGAATTCACAGGGCAAGTTTTCTCATCAGATGGGGGAGAGTAAAAAGTGGAAGAAAAGGTCAACTTTTCTGAGATGCTGGAATGAGGTGACATTTACCAAGACAGGCTATGCAAAAGAAACAGCAAGGTCTAGGGGCACAGTCATGAGCTTAGTTAGGATCAGTGGATGGTGATGTCTCTTATATAAGCATGTGTGTGAAGAGTACAGGGGCCAGAAGGCTCTACTAAATTTTAAATTGACAAATTTTCTTTTTTTCCTTTATTTTAAGTCAAATTGTATCTTAATAAAAAACAATACCTATTTATTGAAAAATATATCCAAAAGAGAAGAAAAAAACTAAAAAAGGTAAACTGAAATTCTGAAATAATTCTTCTATTCTCAGACAGACACTATTAATACTTGGACATTTGTTATCCCTGAAGCTTTTTCTATGTATATGCAAATTACCAATCTGCCTTCCCATGTCCTTAGGTCTCTTCACAGCCTTTTAATATTTGACCATTTAGTCCATGTAATCTAATTTGTATGATTATAGGAAGTTAGGAAGTCCAGGACTTCATGTATAAATATGTAAAAGCATTATTGATTTCCCTTCACTTTTCACTCCATTTCACTGCTTTTACAACGTTCCCAAAGCCACTTTCTTCTCTCCAATCAGGTTTTGTCCTGTTTCCATGTATACCCTGTAATAAACTCAAATCCCATTCCTTGATTCTCTACAGCATCACTATCTCAAGGCTCTTACATACAGCAGATTTGGGGGGCATAGACTACTGAGTGGATCAGCTAGCACAGGGTGCTTATTTACATACTAGTCATTTGTATCTCTCCATGTGTGAATTGCTTGTGCATAACCTTTGCCTGTTTTGTTCTTGAGATGTTTTTATCTTTCTTCTCGGGACTTGCAAGAACTCTAGATATAATGATGAAAAGGACCCAAATCTGTCACATGTGGTAAATATCTCCCACATTGAAACACACACACAACACACACATTGTCGTGTATGTGTGTTTGCTTTTTCTTCTTCAATTAAGGATAAAGTCTACGTTTATCCAACATTCTAAGTTGAAATGTCAGTCTGATATTGTGTTGATGTGAATATCTAAATATCTTAGAATTAAAAAAAAAACTCAAGTTATTGAAGCATTAGTTTTTCAGGAAAAAAAAAGTTCAGAAGTCTGTGGTTCAGAAGAAATGTCAAGAGCTTTGAGTCTGAGGAATGGCCACCCTCACAGAGAGCCCTCTATAGTCCCTTTCCCTGGAAAGCCTCAGGGCAGGCAGCAAGCTGGGAGTGAGACTTCCTGGGTCTTCTTTGGCTCTGACTTCTGGTATGCAAGTCTTCACCAGTGGAATTAGAACCCATTTCCCTATCTGATGACACCTACAGTCCAATACTTCCAGATATCAGAAAGCATTAAGAAAATCATCCTGGCAATTCTTCCTCCATTCAGATCCATGGAGACTATACCTTTATATAGTACTTTGCTGACTGTCCAACATTTCCTCAAATCCAGTCCCACATTACAGAACTATATTTTGGAGATTTGTGAATGTCCCCTACTTTTTTCTAATTTGTAATGATGGAGCAGATTTTCTCCCTAATTTCATGTGTTTGGTGAGGATAATAGCTAAAATAAGAGGCAAATAGGTAAATGCATGTATTCCAGATAAAAATCTTTTCTAAAATGGATTCTGTCAGTGAGAAAAATCTTGGTTGGGAATTGGGAGTTTAAATGTCTTAGAAATTAACTGCCAGAGCAAACAATGATTTAGCATCCACAATACTCAATTCTTCCTTTTCAGATATTTCAGGGGCTTTGGTCACAGGCATTTGCAGTAGTGGAGCAAAGGACTAGTTTTGACCAAGGAAATATAAGTTACAGTGTTACTTCTGGGATGAGCTAATAAACATGGTCTCAGAGAGGTGGTGAACTCTAGAGTGAACTTTGCACAGAATGACAGAGAAGTTTTTGTGTGTAAGTCTGGAAACCCACTGGGTGTTGGTTACCCGAGCATAATCTAGACTCTCCTGAACAAGGAGGTCATTGTTGAGGCTTCTGTCATAAAGTGTCCTGGTTTTCTCTTTGCTTTTAAATGAAGATAAAGCAGTCAGGAGAATTAAATGTGAAAAGGTGCCTGATATATGAGAAATTATAAATACGCAGCTAGTACTGTGCCCCAAAGGCAATAGAACATTTCCAAGAGGGATTTTGGCAATAATCTTTTCCAGGGGTTCTGAAATCAATTCAGATTTCCTCATGAGTTGAATTCAAAGTAAGTGAAAGATGTTCTAGTGTATTATGATGCTAAAATTCTGTTATCAATGGTTAACAGTAACTAGAAATTGATGGGAAGAGAACCTAATTTTACCCAGAACTTCAGTCTTTGAGGGTTTATTACAGTAATATGGTCTCCTGAAATGGGGGAGGTCTAACTCCAAAGGCCCTGAGCACCTCATCTTAGTGAGGCCCCATTGTGACTCGTTGGATGCAGTAAAGGACCCCTCAGATCCCTCTTTAAAACCCAGACCTCAGTAATCACTGCACACATCCCATAAACTCAGGCCAGGGAAGTCACATGTGGAAGAGAAAAGAGATTTGGACCATGAGTCTTGAATAGTAACCCCACCTCTACCAATAATTACCTGTAAACATTTGGAGAAATCATTTTTCTTTTTGGGGTTCAGTTTTCTTATGAAAATCTATTTAGCCTAAAACCCCTAAGCATTCTAGCAATGGTTTAATTCTTAGCTAACACATCAACAATGAAACTTAATGTCATGCTTTCACTCAGGAGCTTGGCTGTTTATATATTTAGTTAATTTATTTACACATAAACTGTGTTGTGTAGCTGGTGTGACCTGAACAATGTCCTGGAATACAAATGCACACACAGAGTCAGGGGTGGTAGCCCTTTTTTGAAGACAGGTTGAATGAGCAGCCTATAGCCTGTCAATTCCCTCTGTCTACCTTCTTTCTGTTCTATTTCAAGTTTGTTCGCTTTTAGTCCTGCAGTAATTTACCTTGTGCACAGAAATGGCACAAAATGTGTCCTAACTCAATTAGAAATCATTAATGGGAAACTAACATAGGAAATTACTATAGTTTAGAGATTTTATAGCCACTGTGTCAATAATACATTTCTTTCCCCCACATAACCTGCATTTCACTGGATACCTTTTATTCCATTACTCTGTTTATAACCATTGCAGACAGAACCAGGATATTATAGAATCCTCACAACCTTCTCTCCAGTTTTAAAACTTGAAGACTGAACATTCTTATTGCACTTCTCATTCAGTGTGAGGGCTTACTCCTTTTGGTTGGTTGGTTGGTTTAAATCTCAATGCTTTGCTTCATAATAAGACACGGTTACAAAAAGAATCAATAGAATAAGAGAAGGGAATACTCAGCAGAATAAGAGAAAGGAATATTCAGTTGTTGTTTTTCTTATGGTTATGAAATCGAAAGGTGGAATGTCAAATTTCCTTGAAAAACCCCATTTTGAAGATTTTTGAAGCATTATTTTCCAAATCTTATGAATAAACTAGTATCATGGGAATCCAGAATTGACAGCCTGGAATTTCTGTGGACCAGAGCAGAGCCATACACTCACTGTTATGTGAGAGGCTGGCAAGTAATGCGGGAGAAGGAGCTTAGCAAACACAACATGGACGTGAGCCATTCTTCTGTGGTTCATGCCTGCTCTGTCACCCACTTGGCCCTTAATCTCTCTGTGCCTTAATTTATTCATCTGTGAAAGGGGTGAATGATAATGATACACCCTTCCTCATGGTTGACACGAGGGTTGCACAATACATATGTAAGTGTGTATGTCTGGTGTGCATGTGGGCTGTGGAAGTCTTAGCCAGAGCAACTGTCTTTGAAGAGAGGAATATAATGGGCAGCAGGATATGATGGTCAGAAATAGTGACTTACAAGGATAAAGGAAAAATCGTGTCTTCCATTTATTGGGTTAGTATACAGTAGAGGCATTCATATCAGTTGCTTCTTCTATCTTTTGAGGATGTCACTCTGGAATTACTACAGAAATTAGAGCTTGGATCTTGCACAGTAAATCAGATTGGGAATGATTGGCAAGCCATGTAAGTAAGGAATCTCTGCAGGCCTGGCACATCCCCTGACCCAGGGACACTGGTATGAGACTAAGAGGGAGGCTACAGTCATGGTGCCTTGGACAAAATGAGGGGTGAGAGTCTTGGGGAGCAGAAAAAGCACAGAGAATGTGGTCAAGACTCAATTTGGCATGATGTTCCGGAGATAAGAAGATCTTGGGATTGAGACCGATTCACTTCTTTTTCTTTCTGCACATGAAAAATTCAACTGGGTCCCAGAGTGACAAGAAGGTCTAGTTAATCACAACTGGTTTCAAAACTGGGCTTATGTCAGTCTTCATGGCTGAAGTATTTGGATAAGATCAACGACACATAAAATTGCTTCAAATCCACACGATTTTCCCTGCTAAAATAGATGCTGACTAACAGGCATGTACACAAAGAGGAGGACCAAAAGAGGAAAAAAAAAACAAAAACAAATAATGTCGGTAACTGCTATAGCTTGAGTGATACTTCCCCCTCTACACCCCCCAAAATTCTTGTTGAAATCATCACCCCAGAGCAACAGTCTTCATGAAAGGGATTAGTGGTACTATAAAAGAGACCCCAGAGAACATGCTAACCTTTTTCTTCTATGTGAGAATACAAGAAAACACTTTGCAACCCAGAGCAAGGGCCTCAACAGACACTGAATCTCCTGGCAGTCTTTTCTTAGACTTCCCAGTCTCTGGAATTGTGAGAAATAGATTTCTATTTTTTATAATAAGCCACTTATTCTAGGGCATTTTGTTATAGTAGCCTGAACAGACTCAAACAGTAGATAGTTGCTGCTTCCACTGAAAAGTAAACTCCCTGATTGCAGGACATGTCCCTCTTTATACCCCCTAACCATCATCCTGCAGTCTGCCACTACCTGTCAGAGTATCTCAGGATCCCAGACACTGACCCTTCCTGGCAGGGTAGGGGTGAAGATGGAAAGAACAGACTACCTCATTTTCTTTCTCTCTCCCTCCTCTTCCTCTTCTCTCATTGGAACAAGGTCGGTCATCTTGCTCCATCAGTTCACTTCCCCTTACCTGCAACACTGTGGGGACATCAGCATCTCTTTGGCATCGGGGTCCATAGATGGTACAATTTGGGGGGTAGAAGCAATAAATCCCACCAGATTCTAAGGAATGTGATCTAGCCAGAATGTCCACTGGTGCTTCTAATCCAACTGTGATTAACAAGCCCACAGTAGTTACTTTTTTTTAGCTTTGTGTCCTAAGAGAGCTTCTCTTGGGAGTTTCAGAAAAGAGGAGATTAAAGCCTGAAATTACTTGCTATAAAATAACTAAGGCATCAAATCTTCACCCTAGTTCCCTAACAATATTCAAGTGTCAAAATAAACATCTATAAGAGTATATCACACAGTAAACAAAAAGTTGTTTCTGTTTGCATCTATTGAAAGAAAATAAGAAAAAGTGAAAATTCCAGGGGATCCTTTTAGTTAGCCGTGAGTGCATTGTTTGATTATGAGAGATGAATTTGTTGTGCGAGGAGATGTAATCAGAGCCTATTTAATGGACTAGGCAGAAAAAGATCTCAGTTGTTGTGATATGACCTTTACTAGCAAGAAGCTGGGAAAAGACCACCATTTCTCTGATTTTTAATTTCTTCATCTGCAAAATTGGAAATTAGTAAAAATGTGTGTTTTTCTTTCTATTCTAATACTTCGTAGTACTCAATATCAAAGTCTTTCTTGAACTTCAATTTATAAATACATAATGAGGACATTAGAAAGGAAACTCAGAAAGCTGCAAGTAGAGAATAAAAAACAGGTGAAATGACATTTGTAATTTTTATAAAAGAAATTATTGATAAAAATCAGTGGAGGTGGGGATAAATTGACTCAATCCGCAATGAACAACAGGAAGGGTTAGCTCATTCAAATCCAACATAGGCTCACTGTCAAGACAGTTTCTAATTTTGTCAGTAAATAAAATTGTATAAAAATTTTGCATAACAGAAGTAATACTAGAAAGATGAATGAAGAAAAATTCCAATCCTCACAGACTCATAGGAACATAGTTAAATTCAGAATATTTTCATACTATAATAGTACATCATGTTTAGCATTAGCATACAAGTTAAAAGAAATGTTTAAATAATTATAGGCACATTAATAGATATGCATTATTAAAAGTTGTAAATAGTGATATCAATAACATAAAATGGGAAAGAAATAAAAATATACAGTCTTTGTATGTGATATGTCAAGTTGACTCAGCTTAAAATAAACTGTTAAAACTAAGATGCTTTATGTAAGTCTTATGGTAATAAAGAAAAACTTATAATAGATATACAAAATATAAAAAATAATCAAACATAATCCTGCAAAATCAAATGGCAAAGGAAGACAGCAAGAGAGGAAGAAAGGAACCACAAAGTAGTTTGTAAATAATTAACCAAATATCAAAAGTAAATTCTTATTAATAATTACTTGGAATGTAAATGGATTAATTCTCAAATCAAAAGACATAGAGTGTCTAAATGGATTAAAAAAAAACAAGATCCAAGTAAATTCTACTCAGAATCATTTTAGCTTTTAAAGACACATGCAAGGAGTTAGGGTCACGGTTCAGTGATAAAGCACTTGCCTGGCACATGTGAGGCACTGAATTCAATCCTCAGCACCATATAAAACATAAACCACAGCCAGTTACAATGGTGCGTTCCTGTAACATCATGGGCTCTGCGGGCTGAGGCTGGAGGATCAAGAGTTCAAAGCCAGCCTCAGCAACTTTGCCAGGCCCTAAGCAACTCATTGAAACCCTGTCTCTAAATAAAATATAAAAAAAGGGCTGGGGATATAGCTCAGTGATTAAGTGCCCCTGAGTTCAATCCCCAGTACAAAAAAAAAATTAAAAAATAAAAATTAAAAAATAAAGGTATAAAAATGTTTATTTCTTAAAAATAGTTTAAAAAAAGACACATGTACGCTGAAAATGAAAATAGAAAAATGCATTCTATGTAAATAATAATCAAGAGAGTAGTTGTTACTATTCTTATGTCAGGCAAAATCTACTTTAAGACCAAGTTTGTCACAAAAGACAAAGAAAGTCATCATATGAGGATAGTCAATTATTCAATGGAAAATAACAAATATGTCTATGTCAATTTCTATCATATATATATATATATGATATATATATTCAGAACACCTGAATATGTAAAATGAATGACAACAGAGCTGAAAAGAGAAATACACAGCAATTCAATAATTGTGGGGTGCTATCATCTGAATGTTGGTGTCTCTACAAAATTCCTGTGCTGGAACTAAATCCTGATTGTGATCAACTTAGTAGTGATACTGCAGGTTATCAGGAAGGCTGGTTAGCGGTGAGTCTTGCTTCCCACATGTTGAAGTTGAACATTAGAGAAGCACGTCAAGGCAGGCATATAAGCAGGGTTTATTTAAAAAGGGGGTAACATAGACTTCTCCCGGGAGGGAGAGGGAGCCATAGCTGGTATCCTGGTTTCCCAAGAAGCGAGGTGTTCTGCCCTTTTTATATGACCTAGGCTTCCTTTCTTCTCCTACTCTCTTCCCCTCATCTCTCTCTTTCCTGCCTACATGACTAGGCCTAGGAAATGCTAGGTGCAGATGGCCAAAATGTGGGAAACAGGTGCCCTGAAGGGGGAAGGGCAGGATGGAGTAGCCAAGGACACTTTAACAACCTTATAGCTCCTGGTAGGGAGGGGAAATTCCCAGGACATGTTATCTTGGCAATGGTTTGGAGCAGGGGCAGGTTTTGATAAGGGTGGAAGAAGGGCTCTGAAGGAATTAACATTTCAATACTTCAGGAAACAGTCTTCAACTTCCTGGACTCACTCAAAATTGGCCTCCTTGATCTCTGACCTGACTCCATTTACCTATCTATGCTGACTGCCTATCTAATTCTGGCTTCAGTAGGTGGAGCCTTTGGGGAGTGATTTAAGAAGAACTTTGCTTTTCTGGATGGAATTAGTGTTCTTCATGTGAGGACACAGTTCTTCCCCCTTCTGCCATGGGAGGATACAGCAAGAGACACACTTTCTGAAGCAGAGGATGAGCTTCCACTAGACCCTGAATCCACCCACACCTTGATGTAGGAACTCACAGCCTCCAGAAGTATTTAAATACATTTCTACCATTTATGAGTTATCCGGTCAAAGGTATTTTGTTATGAACTTATGAATGATAGAAAAGAGTATTTCAATATCCCACTTTCAACATTGGATAGATCATCCAGATAAAAAAGTCAACAAATAGTGAATTTGAACAACACTATGTAAAACAAATGGACCTAACAAACATGCATAGCATTTCATCCAAAAGCAACAGAACAAACATTCTTATTATACACACATGGAACACTGTCCAGAGTAGGTCATACACTAGGTCACAAAGCAAGTCTTAACAAATATGAGAAGATTGAAATCATTAATTATCTTATCTTACTATAATGGTATGAAAATAGAAATCAAAAATAGGAAGAAAATTGGAAAATTTACAAATAAGTGAAAATTAAATAGCACACTCTTGGACTACCAATATGTAAAAGAAGATACAAAACATAAATAAAAATGTCTTTACAAAAATGAAATTAGAAACATGCATGTTAATATTTATGAGATCCAAAAAGAAGCTGTAAAATTATCTCTATTTGCTGCTTATATAGTCTTAGGTGTAGAAACCCTTAAAGATTCTTCAAAAGAAAAGTGTTAGAATCAAAATACAAAATTAAAATGCAAAAATCATTTGTGTTTAAATTAAAATAAAAAATCATTCATATTTCTCTATACCATGAGTAAGAAATAAAGGAAATAATTTCACTTGTGATAGCAAAAAAACAAAAACAAAAACAAACTACTTAGGAATCAATTCAACCAAGGTGGTGAAAGATTTTTTTTCACTGAAAACTATAAAGTATTGATTTGAAAAATTGAAAAAAAAAAATAGAAACAAATGGAAAGATATCCTGTGTTCATGAATTGAACGAATCAATACTGTTGAAATACCCAGACTACCTAAAGTGATATACAGATTCAACATAATCCCTATCAGAGTTATAATGGCATTTTCACAGGAATAGAAAAAAATGTAAAATTCATACAGAACAACAAAAGATCCCCAATCACCAAATTAATCCTGGGAAAGAAAAATAAAGTTAAAGCCACTGACTTCAAGTTATATTACCACTCTATAGCATTCAAAGTAGCATCGTACTGGCATAAAAGCAGATACATAGACAAAATGGAACAGAATAGGAAGTCCGAAAATGAACTTAGGCATATGCAATCAGCTAATTTTTTAAAAGGGCATCAAAAAGATACAAGAGGGAATGTATAGTCTCTTAAACAAATGATGTTGGGGAAACTGGATATCTACATACAAAAAAATTAAACTGGACATTTATTTTATACCATACACAAAAATTAATACAAAATAGATTTATAACCTAAATATAAGAACTGAAACCATAAAAGTCCTAGAAGAAAACAAGAGAAAAGGCTCTTTGACATGTGTCTCATATAGAACACAGTACTATATTCCGTATGTGATATTTGCTAAGAGGACAGATCTTATGTATTCTCATCTCACTCACCACACACACATACAAAAGGTGACCATGCAAGGTGAAGTATTTATTAGATTATTTTTGGTGATTATTTCATAATACGTGAGCATACCAACTTATGATGTTCTACACTGCAAATATACACAAGTCAAAATAGATTTAAAATATTTCATAACTAGAAAGTTCCCACTATTAATTATCTTTTATATACTTAGGTAAGGGCATGGCTGGTAAACTCTGAGAGTGGAGAAGATTGAAAGGGTCTACATGCTGAAACTAGAGCCCACTTTCGCAAGGAGTTGGTGGCAAGGTCTGAGCCCGCTGAAGGTGCCCAGTGGATGCCTATCTCTCTAAAGGCCCACAGTAACATCTGAACAGAGATGGCAGTGAGAGGTCTGCAGGTGGGTCATTGGAGTCCTGGGCCAGATAGAGTCACTGATGGAAGCAAGAGAAGGACTTACCTTTGGAGTTCAAAGAGAGTAGTTCCCCAGGAAGGGTCCCATTCACTAGGGTTCCATATTCCAACTTGTAGGGAAAGGATGTGCCAGGGAAAGGGGAAAATCCTCAAACACAGGTAATGAGGTAAGGTGAAGGGAGTCAGGCTAGGGATCCAAGATAGTTTTGGTGACAGAGGGAAGAGGGAAGATAAAAGAACAGATGTGTGAATGGTGTCCCCTGAAAGCTCATATGTTCATATGTTCAGAGGTGAAACGATTAGATTAGGAGAGCTGTGACCTAACTGATGGACTAACCCATCTGATGGGTTAGTAATTTGAATGGTTAGTCATTTGAATGTAGGCAGGTAGTAGTCTGGAAGGAGTAGGTCACTGGGGGAGTGGCTTTAAAGACTGTGTTATCTCTGCCTTATTGTATTTGAGCTCTTCCTCATCTCCTGACTGCCATGAACAGAGTGGCCTTCCTCCACTGTACCCTTCTGCTAGGATCTTCTGCTTCACCTTGGGCCCAGAGTTACAGAGTCGGATGACCATGGATTGAACCTCTGATATCATGAGCCAAAATAAACTTTTTCCTTTTCAGAGTTGTTCTTTTCAGGACTTTTGATCACAGCGATGAAAAGTTGAATAACACACTTCCCAAATATCACACAGATTGCCCTGCAAAACTTTTCCCATGGAATCTTCACACAAGCCAGAGAGTGTCATTTACAGCTAATTTTATGCCTGATGTAGCCAGAGTCAGAGAGAGTTAATGAGCACATAGTGTGAGCTCTCTATTGTCTGGCGAGGAGGTCCACAGAACAAGGTAGAGGAGAGTGTGGCTGCGGAGTCGCTAACCAAGATCTCCAGAGACCAAGCAGGAAGCAGGTCTGATTTTATTGCACAGTTACCATGTATATATACTCAGGCAGTAACTAAGCAGATTACAGGCAGCCACCAATGCAATTTCTGCTAACTGTCCTTGCAGCGACCAATCAAGGAGTGCCCACAATATAGATCATCACGAGGACTTTGGAGTAAGATCCAAATCCTTTCTAGGCTCCAAAGTCTGTACCTTGGACCAGTGCTCTTGAAGTCCCCTACTCTTGCAGGCTGAGTTGGTTCTGTAGCATTGTGACAGAAGAGCCTGGGTGATGGGAGTTAGGTATTATCATTATCTGCCAGCCATCAGAAATGGGAATATCAAAACACAGGCAGATACCTGACAGTCAGGAGAAGCCAGCTCAGGATTAACCTTCTCCAGCATACTCTCCTGCAGCTCATGTGCCATTTTTGGTTTGGTGACTTGCCTTCTTGGCATGGGGCAGCAGCCAGCTCCCCCATCTCCTGACACCTGTACTTTTCCCTCTGGTCATATTCTTGGAGCCACACTGGACCTGCATGTCTTTCACCTTCCACTAAGTCTTCTCATTCAGTCTCAGAACTAACTCTCTCTCTCTCTCTCTCTCTCTCTCTCTCTCTACTTTCATCTCTTTTTCCTTATTGCCTGCTACAGCCTTGCTGGCTACAGGTGCAGTATCAAAATAAATAGCCACACATCCACACTTTAATCAATTTCCACACTGGGATAAACTCAAATTCCCGTAATAAATCCATCTTCAGTATCAGTCCTGGTAGTTCTGTTTCTTGGCTTGAACTCTGACGGGTGCTAATTTGTCATTGTGCACACAGAGATGATCAGAGGGGCATCCGAAATAAAATCTTTCATAGTTACTATGAATATTATATAGCTAGCATAGAAAGTCTTTAACTAAATGCTTAGAGCCTAATAAATAGATCTTCAATAATGGCAGCTATTAATAATTTTTCACTAGGTAGCTGAGTTGAATCCTGGTAGAGATTTCTGCATGGGCAGAAATACGTCATAGTTTGTGGAATCAGAATACAGGGTCAAAGACTCTGCATTGCTTCTTGTGCATTCGGATCCTTGATGGTGAGTTTAAATATGAACCATGAGAAGAATAATGCGTCCAGATTGTTTACAGATAGCTAATGGTATGATATGCTAAATAAAGCTGCAGCTCCCCAACCCAAAGCTAGGTCTGTTCTATGGAAATAAACAGAAAGCCCCACTGCTAAGCAATGTTGGTGAGAACAGCTGGAACAAGCACTCTCCTCTTGTCACTGAATGATGAATTACACCTGTCAATGAATAAAACATTCCATCTCAGCAATCAAGCAATGGATTTTTAGGGAGCATTCCCATTTATCAGTTTAGCTATTGATTACCTGTGAAAGGTCATTTCACCAGAGAGATAATGAATGGGAGAGTGGAACACCAACATGCAAGGCAAAGTGAGTTCATAAGTTTGCTACTAGGAACTTGATAACATTTGAAGTTGCCCCATAGAATTAAGGAACTCAAAATACTTGTAACCACATGTCATTGAATTTCTGATTACCAGTCACAGGTGCATTAAGCAAGAAACAGACAAGTGCTGATTAAAAGAACCAAGGCCAGTTGCCTACCAAGTGTTGCCTAGAGCTATAGGACCCTGCTGAATACAACACAGGGCTTTGCATGTTAATACTAGCAAGGCAAGCTCGAGAGCTAGGATCTCACATCTGAGGTCCTTCCCAAATCCTATAGCAGCTTTATATAATTTTGTTTAAATGCCCTCTCTCTTCCTTCTTGTTATGATTCAGATCTGCAATGTCCCCCAAAGACTCATGTGCTAAAGGCTTAGTTTCCCATACAGCCGTGTTCAGAGATGGGGCTTTGGGGAAGTGATTGGAGATTGGATCATATAGGCTTTGACCTAATCAGTGGATTAGTCCATTGATAGCTGAATAGATTTCTGGGAGGTGGTGGAAACTACAGGTTGGTGGGGCATGGCTGGGAGAAGTAGGTCACTATGGCACATGACCTGGAAGGGTATTTCTTGCTCCAGACCCTTCCATTCTGTCTCTCTCTCCTCTCCTTTCCTATTCCTTTCTCTCTCTCCCCCCCCCTCCCTTTCCCTCTAAGTTTCCATGACCTGAGTAGTTTTCCTCCTCAATGTCCTTCCACCATATGCTTCTGCCTTGGAGCCAGCCAGCCATAGTCTGAAACCTCTGAAACTGTTAGCCGAAACAAATCTTTCCGTCTCTAAGTTGCTTTTCTCATGTGTTTTTCAGAGTGATGAAAATTTGATTAACATACTTTTTTTTTCTGGACATATGATTATGTTCACTGAATGGGCTGCTCAATTGCTCAACAACGGTGTGCTACTAAATGTGCAACAACTGGCTCTCTGAGAAAAACAGCAACAACAAAAGGCCTTATTTGGAATGTTTGCCAACATGTGTGGTATAAATACTCCCACTGTGGATGATTTCAACCTGTCAATGTGATGCCACTGAACACAGAGTTGGAAAGAAATTCACCACAGTGTGAAACCTAGCACCATCTTGTTTTTATTCTCTCTACCTGTATCCTAGAAGTTTCTCTTATCCTCAGATGAGAATGTGGCTGTCCTTTGGTAAACTTCACATTTATACCACACCTTCTGCCAGAAGACTTTCTGCTGACTTCTACAAGTGTAGCAGAGATGGAGAAAACACCACCAAAATCAATAAATTGTTCAAGCCAGAAAGTTGTGAACCATAAAATTAGTGATGTGCAAAACTACCTAGACATGATGCTCTGAAAGACAAAACTGGTAGTCTTTACCAGGCCAAAGGAAAAGCAGATGAGTGAGTGACTGATTAACCATAAGGGTGGCACATGCCTGCCTACTCAGTTGTTAACAATATCCAGCCATTAATTGGGTGCTCATGTCATGATGACTTCTCATGTGTTAAATTAAACTCAACTTTCCCATATCTGGCATTTGGAAATAGAAAGCAGACCAGGATTTAAATGTTTTTGATTTTCATAGTTGATGATGAAGGCAAGGTGGTGCTTGAAATTACTCTTGGCATTTTGAGGTAGAAATAGTAGGCAACATCAATGTTTATAGCAGCACAATTTACAATAGCTAAACTGTGGAACCAACCTAGATGCCCTTCAGTAGATGAATGGATAAAAAACATATGGTATATTACTGGAACATTACTCAGCATTAAAAGAGAATAAAATCATGGCATTTGCAGGTAAACACATGAAGTTGGAGAAGATAATGCTAAGTGAAGTTAGCCAATCCCCAAAAAACCAAATGCCGAATGATTTCTCTGATATAAGGAGGCTTATTCATAGTGGGGTAGGGATGGGGAGCATGGGAGGAATAGATGAACTCTAGATAGGGCAAAGGGGTAGGAGAGGAAGAGAGGGGGCATGGGGGTAGAAATAATGGTGAAATGAGATGGACATCATTACCCAAAATACATGCATAAATACATGAATGGTGTGAATATACTTTGTATACAACCAGAGATATGAAAAATTGTGTTATATATGTGTAATATGAATTGCAATGCACTCTGTTGTCATATATAACAAATTAGAATAAAAAAATTAAAACAAAAAGAAATAGTAGGCAACAGTGTAGACTTACACAATCAGAGACAAACATTAATATATGACACACTGATTATCTTTTTTTTGGAAAATTACTTGCTTGCCTCATTTTTCTCATCTAGGAAATGGAAATAAATGTAGCAGCTATATATATATATTTGAAAATGTCTGTGGGATAACTGACATTTTCCGACTCTTGTTCTCTCTTGTTGTAATTCACCTCACTGTACTCTACCAGATCAGAAGATGAAATGCATATTTTGTCAGCCTATCTTGCTGAAAAAGTTAACCTTATAACATAATTTTATGGATGTAACACAGATATGGAAATTTCCTGGTGTCTTCGGGGATTTTTATTCTCTGAAAAAAAACATGAGATAGATGTAGCTGGTGATAGTTCTTCCTTCTGTTATTAATGCAAATATATCTGGGGCAGCAGCAACCATAGGGTAACGGCATGTGGAAAGGGTGGAGAATCTCAGGCAGTCATGAAACCACTGCCAGGCGGACTCTATCTCCAAATTTCCTGGAATGGAGGATGAGACCGATCCTATCTGATATAGGGGATGAACACACTCCTAACTTGTTTAAGCCACTCCATAGAGAGAATTTCTCTCATATGATGCTGAAAAGTGTTTCTAATAACAGACTGCTCAACAGAATTGTTGTGGAGATTATACAAAATAATGGTTGTTGAGTGCACAGCACATTGCCTGGCAAATAGAAGGCACTACAAAATGTATGTTATTATCAGTTTCTGCTCAGTCTATCATTATTATTTATGACTATAAAGGATTCATGCTTTCTGCTGCATCTCTAACAGCATCTGGCGCAGCCCTGAATGGAGTGGAGCAAGGCTGCTAAACAGCAGATTAGCATTTGATGCCACAGTCCACGCTTTAGAGACGCTTTAAGATTTAGTGTGAAAACAATTATATGCCTGCACAACAATCAGAAGGTATTTAAAGGCAATGATTAGTTGGATAAGCATTTGATTCAGAGAAGTGCTATATGGTTTTTGAATAAAAAAGACCCATGTGGCTTGGCATGGTCCAGGAAGGCCTCATGGGGAAGGCTGGTCTTTAGGTAAGCCCTAAAGCACAAGGATGAAGTGAGTGTAGGTATTGAAAGTATATACTAATTGGAAATCCCCTATGGAAATGCACATTGAGCTCTAATAATGTCTGTTTGGGGAGAGATTATTGGTTTCTGCCCAGATTTACCTTACCTTCATGGTGTGCTACTGCCCCGCCCCCCACCAACTGCCAGCTCATTTGTGTGTTAGCTGCTAATGACTCACAGCTGCCCCTTTCTCCAGGGAATCTCCCTTGGCTAATAGAAGGTACTGGTTGGGGATCTCTGGCCCCTTCCCCATGGGCAGCTCACAGCTAATGACAAAACTGGTGAAAGTCTGGCTTCTTGCCTAATTGCACTCTGCGGTACAATTCACACACCAAAGATCTCCAAGGGGTCAGGCTGAATCTAGACTCCAGCTGGGACCCATCTTTGCTTAGCTTTTTGCCCTGCTCCATCATCCGTCTATCCCCCTCTCTCTGGAGATTCTGGCCTTCATAAATCTAGTGCATTTGAATCCTTGTCTCAGGCTTTTCTTCTAGGAACATGGGTCTAGTTCATGGTGAATGCTCAAGGAAAGTTCAGAAAGTGAAGGACTGAGAAAGTGGCAGCATTGCTCTCTCACTTGTTCATTTGTTGATTCTTTCTTTCAGTAAACTCATGTCATGCATCTGTTGTAGGTACACTGGGGAGGCATTTATGATACAGAAAAAAGACACCCTCAACAGACATCATCAGATACAGTAAGTGTGTGATATAGAGAAACAGGACAGACCTAAAGACACAGGGCTTTGGAAGCATACAGACATGGGATGGAGACTGGCTGGTATTACCAGCATTTCCCTGGACAGGTCACTTAACTTCTCTAAGCCTCTTTATATTCCTCTGAAATATAAGAATAAGATAATTTAAAGGGAGATTGATAAAATCAAACGAGTTAATGAGTCTAATTCCCCCTGCTCAGACTTGGAATCCAAAGTGTGCTAAATGTCAGTATCATTATAAGAGCTAGGATTAAAAGTCTTCACCGTGGGACACAAGGAAAAGAATGATGTACACATGGAAAAGGAGAACAGTTAGAAAAAGGCCTTATATTTATTCCTGATTCCATTTTCTAAATTTTTTTTTGGACCTTTATATGGCAAATAATGTCCTAGGTTCTGTTGAGATTCAAACTGAATCTCTTTTTTCCTACTCAAGTTTTTACCTACTATATTAAATTATCCAGTAGAGGTATGTCAGTCACCTTTTGTACTCTGACCAAGACATCCTACAAGAACAACTAAGAGGAGGAGAAGTTTATTTTGACTTATGGTTTCAGAGTTTCTGCTCATGGTTGGCTGCCTTCATGGCTCTGGGCCTGAGGTAGTATAGAGCATCATGGCAGAAGGGCATGGTAGAGGAAAGCAATCAGCTCTTGGCAGCCAGAAAGCCCAGAGAGAGTCACATCCATCCTCAGTGACCTACTTCCTCCAGCCATGTCCCACTTGTATTTACCGCCTATTTAGCCCATTCAAATTAATGTGGACTGATTAGGTCACCTCTCTCTCTATAATCATCTACCTCAGAATGTTCCTGCATTGACACAGGAGCTTTGCGAGTTGCTTCATATCCAAAACCACAATAACAGAATAGCTTTATAAGAAGGGGAAATAAAAGGGAAAGAAGAAAAGTTATAAGGAGGAACAGTAATTGGAGAAAGGCAAAAGAAAAGAGAAAAATATTATCATCTAACATTGAGTTTATGTCTGCCAATTTATCAAAAATTTCCTGGCAGGAATGACCTTTTTGAACAGCCTCTGTCCTTCTCCAATGGGAAATGAGGATTTAGCTATCCCAGTAGCAGCTGCAGAACATAATAAAATGAGAAAGTATCCTGACTAGCTTATTTGCTGGACAAGTATATATCTGGAGCAAATCATGTTATATGAGATATGTATTTCATCTTCATCTTGCATTCCAACTATCCTGGAAGGACCCTCCTAACAAGGAGACCATATGGCTTGGATCTCTAGCACAGAAATTGGGAAAATTGGCAACTTGGCCTTAATAAAGGTGATCATTATTTTTCCTCATTAACTATCCCAAATAATCATGTTAGTGCAAGCAAAACTGTCTTCAGCAGAATGTATTACTTAACAGGATTTCAAATTGATACTGATTTTTCATGTAACAACAATTTAGGGAATGCTTCAGAATTTATATTGCACCAAATTTTTACCAACTACCTATCTCCTGCCAGCCCCCAACCTATTGCAGGATACTAGCTATAAGTATGGCAGGATTTCTCTACTCCATAAAACCATAGGAATGACAGAAATAAGGAATTAAAGTTGTAAGTACAAAACAATAAAATAGCAGCAATATCAGATATAAGCATTTCAGGGGACCACATATGAAGACACCCATGAACTGGATAATGTAGTGGTATAAAGAAATCTTTGGAGCTGGGAAGGTAGCTTAGTAGTTGTGTGCTTGTCTAGCACACATGAGGCTCTGGGTTCAATTACCAACACCAACTTAAAAAAAGTTGCTGGTCATAACATCCACGTGCATCCACACAAACTGGTAGGGCAAAAGGCTGGCCAAGTCAGGGCATGAGTGAGATCAGGTCCTATCTTTAGTCCCATGCCACATGTCCCAGGACTGCAAACATGAGGGTCTCCTCTCTGTGGAATCACACCCTCCTCCTATCTTTAGCAAGAACATTTCTCTCTGTAGGTACCTGTTTAGTTGCTCATATTTCCTTATTAAATCCTTAGTACTTAGTTTGTTGAATATAATTTATTAAAATGACAATCCTTTAAGTGCCTACCTGAAGGACACCCATCCCAGTGGGTCCAGTTGCTATACAGAACTCAGAACTTCAAGTTCCACATTTATGGATATGGATGAGCTAGAACTTATTTCAAGAGGATTAGCTTATTTCATACCAAAAAGGAGGCTTTAAACTATATTTCAGGGTCATCATTAAGAGCCAAATTAGCCACTGACTAGGTATGTGGCTTGGAGCAAGTTACCTCATCTTTTTGAATTGAAACAGGTCTCACCAGTAAAGTGGTGGATAGTCTTCACATCTGCAGGCAACCCTTTTATGATGGTACAGTGAATGAATGTTGGGGAAAGCAGGGAACCAAGGTAAAACACACTAATTGCTGTTTTGTAGTGTAGCTGAAGGGCTGGTGTTTGGAAGGGTCTTTAAAATTGTCATGTGTAGCCCACAAGGTCTGATTCAGAGCCAGTGGTGGAAAGCCCTAGAGAGAATGATTTCAACAGAAGGAAGAGAGTTCTAATGGCCAGGCTGCATGAAGCAGAGTGAGTCTCTATCTCTGCTCTCCCAGGCCAGTACCGCTTACAGTGGGGGCCACTTGGTCTGTGTCACTTTGGGTTTCCTGAAATTCCACCTGGATTTTCATGATTGTATATATCCTCTGGTAACGTATTACTTGCCACTTGCAGCAATTCCCAAACATATTTGTGATCCCTCACAGAATTTGACAAACATGGACATCCAGTTTTTAGAGTCCTCGAATGTTAATTTGTAAACCTGTCAGATTTGTCAGAGTGGTGAGAAATGGTGTTAAAATTGCTTTCAACATCTTAATTAGCAGTAGCCTTCCAGAAAAAAAAAAGCAATATCTCTAGCTCATTTTTTTTCTTATTTCTTGATTTGTCTTTCAAGAAAAAGATGATTAAAATTTAAATCATGATGACTGTTAGAAAACAATGTACAATTTACGGATGCAGACCCAAATATGACCAGGGGTGGGGACTTTCAGTGGCTCCAGAATGATAAATGGAAGGATCACTCTCTGTTTCCTGTGTGTTATGCTGGCATCTGATCCTTGGGCCTGCAGCTGACAGGCCCTTTGAAGGAACTGTGGGAGCCTCCCGTACAGAAAAAGCATCGGGCTGCTTTAATCTGGTGAGAGAATTTTCATTCTGACATGTCTAAAAGTACTAGTACCATTTCCGGGACTCTAACTATCCCCCAGGCTGTGAGCTTTAGTAGATTTCATCTCCTCTCAGCTGATCTCTCACAAACAACCCTTCAAAACCTTCATCGGCATTAAGATGCTATAGAAAAGGAGACTGAGAGGTCATGTGACTGACTAGGATCACACAGCTGGCAAATCTCCCCAATTCTGAAATTACACTCGTAATCACTATTTCATTTTTTCCTACCAGTACACTTTCTGCACAGCTTCACAAGTCAGCATTTGTTTAGTCAGCGTTTGTGTGGCTCTGATCAAAAGACCTGACAACTTAGAGGAGTCACAGTTTGCTTTGGCACACTGTTTAAGTCCATTTTTGGCCAACCCCATACCTCTGGGGCCCAGGTGAGACAGAACATCATTGCAGAAGGGCGTGATGTAGGAAAGTAGCGCAGGACATGGCAACCAGAAAGCAAAGAGTGCCTCTCACTAAGGACAAAATATAAACCCCTAAGGCACTCCGCCTACTCCATGACCTACTTCCTATTGGCCAACAGTTACTGTCCAGTTAATCCATACCAATGGATTAATCCACTGATGAGTTTATTCCTCTTGTAATCTAATCATTTGCCTCTGAAAATTCTTGCCTTGCTTCACACATGAGTTTCTGAGGAATACTATATACCTAAGAGATAACAACCAGGTAAGCTGATTACAAGTGCTCTGTCTCATACAGAATATGGTCCTTTGCCTAGATGGGCCTAGTGCCCACTTTCCTCTGCGGCTTGCTCTCTTGCTGGGTTCCTGCCTTCCTCATCCACACCTGCAATTTCATGCTCACTCACAGATGCCAGCATTTGCTGAACCTGTCCTGTTTCAGTTTCCCTTTTATGCACATGGTAAATGTTTAGTCCCCTTCAAAATAAGCTCAGGACCTTCCTGTGTACCCGATATCTGATTTATAGATACCATTCAAGGACTTTCATAACTCATTTCTATTTAGGAGTACATTTTAGATTTCGTTTTGTTTGCTTTTCTGATCTCACAGAGTTTTCTGCAGAGCTCCTTGAGAAGGAAGTAAAATTAACTTCAGTATTGTGGTGAGACCTCTCCCCGAGATTGGCACGTTGCACCACAATTTATATTTGATGAAATGGGTAGGTAGGGAAGTCTAAAACTCAGCTTCTTCTAAGTTTCCATCTAGCAGCTGCTCTTTCCCTGAAGATGGTTCTCCCAATATGGGGGAAACACATGGAGAAAGCAAGATGTTATAAATCCCAGGAAAGAATAGGTTCCCATAACATCTTCATGGGGGCTACATCTGGTAATGGCCTTCTTGCTGGCAGAGTTTGAGGACATCACATGGCAAGATATAGGCATGCCAGAGCCCTAGCCAATTTTGTTCCTACAACAGATCCACTCTCCATAAAACTCATTAAGCCCACTCACTCATTAATCATATGACTGAATTAAACCATTTAGGAAGGCAGAGTCCTAATCACCTCTGAAAATTCCCACCTGGTCCCACCCCTTAATGTCTCACCATGGGGATTAAATTTCAACATGAGTTACAAGAGGAGACAAACCATAGAAACTTCATTTTAAAAAAGAAATCATGTAAATCTGGGGAATAAAAAGTTTCAACATGTGATGCCACACAGGTTCGCTGCAATAATTGGAACTAATAAAGTCAGAAAAAAAAATCAACCCAGTGATGAAGTTCTGGGCCCAGAGGTGACCCAAGAGCAGATGTGTTAATATTAGAGTTAGGAGAATATGTTTCATTTATGCCCTGTATAGCCAAAAGATGACAGTCAAGCAATTAAATCTTCCTGTCCACCATTTTCCCTATGGTAATCTAAATCACAATATAAACACAGGAGGAGTTATTATAAGGATTGTTAAAATCTAGCAGTGCCTGGTATCCATTAGGCACTACATAAATAATAATCAGTCTTTTTAATATTGTCGTTATCCTACAGAAATGAAGTTATCTTAAATCACAGTATTAACCTGGATAATATGCAATATAACTTGCTCAGAAAGGAAATTAAATAAAGTCTGCAGCAGTAAATACACAAAGGTCCAAATGGTAAAGGAAAAATGAGGAGGAAGAGGTTGCCGCACTGGGCTCAGGGAGAGTTCACAATAATGGGGAATTTTCCAGAAGCTCCAGAGAAGACAGAGAGAGAGGGAAAGCAATGCAGAGAGTCTGCTCAGTTCAGTGCAGCAGGACTGGTTTGGGGTGCAGGCAGGCATTGCTCTCTCCCAGGTCTCTTTGTACTCTGCTCAAGAAGTACAAAGTTTTAACGCTCTTAAAACTACCAGAAAAATATGTTTGAGTACAGAAGAATTGCTGCTCTTCCATAGAGAGAGGCCAAAGTTGCCAAGAGATTTCTAAGGAAGGTCAGAATTCTGAAACTTGAAGGAAACAGAGAAGCCAGAAGTAAGTGGTACATACTTCCAGCTATTCTAGACTCTGAGGCAGGAGGATTGCTTCATCCAGGGATTTGAAGCCAGCCTGGGCAACATAAAGAGACCTCCATCTCAAGAAAACAAACCAAAACAACAATGTATGAGAAGATCTGCAAAACTGTGTACCCTCCAAGTCATCATCCTTGCTATATAGCAAGTGAAGCAAGCAGTGTCCTAGAAAAAAAAAAATTCAATGACACATGTTAAAGTGTGGTAAGAAAGACTATGTTCAGAACCACTGGGATAAACATAGGGACCACTGCCATGGGGTTTTTTACAGAGAGGAAATAGATAGAACTGAATTTTAAATAGGGCATGAACAAGTGGAAATTTATAGCCAAGAAGCAAGATCAGGATCACTGGATGGAAAATTATTACGGGAAACATCTGAGTTCAAGGCAGTTTGTGGCTAAACTGATTGATCAGAATCCCGGGGGCAGCCAGGATGATCAGACTTCACCTGATCCACCTTAGGATGGTGGAAGATGGAGAACCTGGTCAGATATGGAGGGTAATGAGATAGGGAAGGGTGAGGTGAGGAGGTTCTTGCTGAACTGACTTAGCAAGGGTCTTTGCTAAAAGGAGATTTTTTCAAGGAGGTAACAGATGGACCTAAGAGAAAGTTCAGGAACCGAATTCTCTGGCCAAGTAGAGAAACTTTGTCAGTATCAGAACCACTTATAGCTTATTAATAGAGGAAATATGCAAAGAAAATATATTAAAAGTGGAATTAAAATCCCCAGCACCACAAAAAACAAAGTGGCACTAAGAGTAAGCTTTGAGAAACCATCAGCAAACAGAAATAAAATCTCAAATAGTACTAAATGAAAAAAAAAACATGTGAAACATGACAAATGGATGACCATATGATTTTTTTCTTCAAACTAGGAGACTTTCAAGAGTGATAAGCTTCAAAAGGAAGTAAAATTTGATAGTTGTGTTATTGATTATAAATTTAAAGTGTTGACTACAAGTTTTAAAGTTAAAAATTCAAAAATGACTTTGAGTAAAATTTTCCTCCAAAAAATAATGTTTATAAATTAATGTTAAAAATTTGACAATTTTTTTACAGTTTTTACAAATTTTTTAAAATTTTAAATATTACATATTTAAAATGGATATCTTCGAAATGCTTTTTCTTGGTATTTATGTAATCAATCTTAGTAGTATCTTTTCTAATATCAAATTGTCTATATTTGTTTGAGAAATGTGTTCCTTTTAACTATGAGTTTGTATTTTGTTAATTTTATTGAAATGTGACAAGTATACACAAAAATGCATAGATTGTAAGTGTACACTTTTTTGAATTCTCATGAAGTACATATATCCAGGTAACCAACATTCAGGTTAAGAAGTAAAATATTACTATCACACATTCTTATGGTACCTCATAACTCCTTCATGAAGTTTATACTCTTCACTTCTAGCACCATAGACTTGTTTTAGCTCATTTTTGAACTTTATATAAATTTGGTCATGCATTATATATTTTCTGCTATGTCTGAAATCTTTCTCTTAGTATTGTGTTTGTGGTAATGCCCCAAGTAGTTGAGATTTATTCTTCTTGTGGCTGTATAATGTAGGAATGTATCACAATTTACTCTTTTCTCCATTCGTTATTAGATGGATATTTGAGTGGTTTCCAGTTTTCATCTTTTATGAGTAATGCTGCAGTTAATAGTCTTGCATGTGTTTGGGGTTCATTCATCTCAAGTAAAAACCTAAGGTGTACACTTGCAAAGTATTATGAGTATGTGTATGTCTGTACAACTTTGGAAGATACTGCCAAATGATATTCCAGAAGGATTGTGCCACTTTACATTTCCACCAGCAGAGTGAATGGTTTCCAGTTACAGTGAATTATGGTTAACGTTTATCACTATTTTTATTCCTCATTTTTAGCTAGTCTGGCAGGCATATAGTGCTATCTTTGTTTCAGCTACCAACTTCTGTGCAACAAATCTATCAAAATTAGAGCTTTAAAATAACAATAATTGCACCAGACTGTACAATTACAAGGGTCAGTAATTTGGCCTTGGGTCAACTGGTCAGTGTCTTTGCTGTTTTTTTCCAGGGGTCACTCATGCTGCTGAATTATCTGTAGGCTAAATTGATGCTGAATCATCCAACATGGCCACATTCATGGGCTTAACTTTTGGTATTGGTTGTTGACTCTGCCTACCTGTCAATATGCACTCTTATCCCCGAGGAAGTTATCCCAGACTCCTTCTTATGGCAACAGCAGTATTTCAAAGTGGTACATATCATCATTTCCCTTATTCTAACTGACAAAAGAAGGTAAGTTGCAAAACCATTCCAAATTCAAGGGATTCTGGGGTCGTGTGTATAAAGACATTGTACTTGTGAAAATAAAGGTTACTTCTTCATGAGATAAGAGGCAAATCCTCATTGCAAAGGGACACAATTTCAGTGCTTGGCCAGCTGTTTCATCCCTCTGACTGCAAGACCTGACAAGTAGACATAATGAAGGAGAAGCTCAGGGTTTCAGAGGGTCCAGTCCATAGTGGCTGACTCCATAGTTCTGGGTACACTGTGGATCAAGGTCACAGTGGAGAAAAGCAGTTCAGGACATGGCAATCAGGAAGCAGAGAGAGCTCTGCTCACCAGGGACAAAACACAAAGCCCAAAAGACATGCCCTCGGTGACTTTCTTGTTACAGTCACACCCTGTAGGTATGCCTTCCGTTACCACCCAGTTAGTCCATATCAGTGGCTTGATGCACTGCTTAAGTTAAAGGCTCTCATAATCCAATCACTTCACCTCTGAAAATTCTTGCATTTTCTCACGGATAAACTTTTGAGGAACATCACATATTCAAATCATAGCATGCAGAAACATAAAAAAGTAACAAGCTTTCTCCTACAAGTAATGTAGCCACAGAATTGTAGTATGACTTTCTTTCCTCAGACCATTCTCAGACTTAGCTCTTGTTCACAAGTTCATGGTCCTTGCTCATGTTCTTTCATGAAGTACTTGTCCAAGTGTTTTGCCAATTGAAAGTGTGTATCACAAATTTTGGATAAATGTCCCTTGTTAAGTGTCTATCATATATAATCTCTTCTATGAGTGCTGGGGCTTTTTCTCCCTTAATAGACCCTCTGATAAATTTAAATTCTCATTTTCAATGTCCTCATATTCATCAATATTCCTTCTTTAAAAAAATAGCCTTTTGTTCCCTATTTAAGAACTATTTTCCTACCAGAAAGTAATGATGATTTTTTTAATTTTAAGTGTTAATTTTGATTTTTATGTTTATATGTGCAATCCTCCTGAAATTTATTTTTTGTATAACTAGGAGATAGGGGTTAAAATTTATTTTCTTTTTCTATATAGTAGTCAATTGATTCTGAAAACAATAGTTCCTGTATACATACAGCATTGAAGTGTCACCTTTATCAAACAGTATGTGACTACATGTATGTGGGTGTCTTATTCTGGAGCCTCTGTTTTGTCTAATTTACTCATGTATCTGTTCTTGCACCATTATGACAAATCTTAATTATTATAAAAATATATCTTGGTATATAATATGTACATCCTCCAGAATTTTTCTTCTCCTATTCAAGATTGCCTCTGTTATTCTTGGCACTTGGGTTTTCTAAAATATTTTAGCATCAGTTGGTAACAACCAGCTAGAATTGCATTGCATTGAGATTATATTAAATATTATAATAGAAATATTATAATAGAAAGCCTGGGAAGAAATAATACATTGCAAAGTTTACTCCTCCAGTCAACAAACATATATAGCCCTCCATTTATATAGTTTTTCTTTAATTTATGGTAGTAATAAAATATTGTTCTCAGTGTAGAGTTGTTCAACATCTTTATGACATTTATACCTACTTTGTTTCTAATTGGATGTTTTATAGAGATCATGATATATTCATTGTATCTGTAATAAATAATACAGAGGAAGCCTGTGTTTCATTTACCAAGTTCTCTTCAAAGGTAACATTTTGCAAAATTATGGTACAATGTCACAACCCAGAATACAGCCTACTGATCTTATTAATATTTCTCCAATTTTACCAGTAGTCATTCATATGGGGTGTGTGTACTTAGTTCTGCACAATTTTGCCATAATTTTAGTTTTCATGTCCACCACCAAAGGTAAGATGTTAACTCCATAACCACAGTGATCCTTTGTATTGCCCATTTGTGATAAAACATACCTTCCCCATGTCCACCTCCTCCCTGCCCTATACTCTGGCAATAACTTATCTGTTCTTTATCTCTAAAATTATTTCATATCAAAAATTTAAATAAATGAAATCACATAGTATATAACATCTTCGAACGGGCTCTTTTTTTTTCCTACTCATTGAAATTGGGTGGAGATTCAACCGACTGTTAACATGTATCAGTAACTCATTTCTTTTTATTGTTGTTAGTATATAACATTTAGTTTAACTCTTCACCTGTTTAAGGACATTTTGACTATTTGCAGTTGTTAATTTTTATGCATAAAACTGCAGTTAACATTCATGTATGAATGTTGTGTGAGCATAAGTTTTCATTTAATTTTCATTTCATTCCTGAGAGTGCAATTGCTAATTTGTATGGTAATTACATGTTTAATTTTATAAAAAAAAAACTGACCAACTAGTTTTCATTGCATCATATTACATATTCCCAGTAGGGATATATGTAATATGGTGCAATGAAAAAGATCCATTTTGTCCCCATTCTTACCAGTATTTGGTGTTATTAAATATATTTTTTTAAAATTTAAATCACTCTGATATGTTTGTAGTGGTGTCTCATTGTGGTTTTAATTTACATTTCCTCAGTGTCTAATTATCTTGACTATCATCTCATGTGTTCTTTTCCCATCTATGTATCCTCTTTTATGAAGTTCCTTTCTCTTGTTCATTATGTATATGTGTTTCAACATATTAAATTTTTAGACTTCCTTAGATAAAAGACTTTGTTGGAGATTTTCTAGATATAGTCCTTTGTTGGATATGTGGCAAATATTTTCATGCAGGCTATAATTAATCTTTTCACCCTCTTTACGTGGGCTTTTGCAAGCAAAATTGTTTTAAACATTAACTTATCTAATTTATCAAATTTTCCTTCTTTAATTATCTCAGAAAAACATGCTGTTTTATAGACTATTCAATCAACTTATATTTCATATAAACACAGATATAGTTGGCTTTTCTCTATTATCTTATTAATTGCTTTCTATATTACCAACCTCTTTTGTGCATCTTCTACTCTAGTGGTTTTTATTATATTGTGATATTCTTCCTCTCCATGAAGAAGTCCAAAGTTGGCTGTCAAGAACTTTGCTACAGCTCTAGGAATCCACTGGGGAGCCAGCCTCTTTCATTCTTTCTGCTTTGCTCTCCTGGCCTGTGTCTTCCTTCCTCAAGGTCACATGATGGCTACTGGAGCTCATACCTAATGTCTGAATTTTAGACATAAATAAGGGGACAGAGAAGCAGCAGGAAGGACACCCCAACCAACTTTGCAGGCACCCTCTATTAAATGTCATCCATTACATTGTCTCATTGGCTAGTATTACTGAAATGGCACGTGAAAAATGTACTCTTTAAGCTCATTGACACTCTATAAATCAGGGATTGATTACTAAGTATATCAGCTAGCCTTCCATCTCAGATGGAGAATTACTATGAGTTATATAGAAGAAGGAATTTATTAACAGGATTGAACCATTTGCAGTGCTTAAGATGATTAAGAAGTCTATGTAAGGCTTTGCCTTATATCTGGTATTGGCTGTTGGCCATCAGACAGGAAGGAAGGCTAGGGGTGACATGGGGGATTTCAAGGACAAAGTGGAATCTACAAATGTGACTGGAACACCTGAGGACAGACTTCAGCCTACAAGGATGAACTAGACCCTGCATCTGCCTCTCACTGCCTTTAACCTTAATGATGTGAGTGACCTGCAGGAAAAGCCAGTGCCTTTTGCCAAGGAGTGATCCATTCATTCCACCCAGAATATGGAGCAGCTTCAGGAGGCCACCTGTTAGAACAGCAAGACCATGAACTAACAAGGTGAGCCAACCAGATAGAGACAGCAAGCCCAAGCACACAGCACCTGGCTGTCCTGCATGGTACTTTAGAGAATAAACAACACTTGCTGTTTCTCCTCTGTCTTCCAAGTCTTATCAAAACTCTTCTGGCCAACTTTTACCCAAAACTTTATACAAAGGCATTTGGGAACAGGTAGCTCCAATGTAATTAAGCACAAAACTACAGCCTCAAGGTAGAGGGGATAGTGGGTACTGTGTGGGCAAGGAGCCATATCTTTTGCAGGATAGTAGAAGAATAGGATCCAGGGAAGGAGAGAAATGAGCCAGAATCGAGTTGGGAAGATGATGTGTTTTCCAAATGCACAGGAAGCTTCTCAGATTGGAATAGTAGTATGTGCCAAAAAGGAAGAAAACCGTCTGGGATTCTCATTCTCTTAAGATAGAGTGAGGTTGTAGGAGTGGAAGAAGAGAAAGCTAAAGACCAGAGAACCATTTCACCTTCTCTTTATTTATATATCCTCATAATACAGTGAAAAATGGTCACTCCTAGCACTCCATGTTCATCAGGATTTTGACTCCTTGTCAAGCATGTGGGGCTGCATGTATCAATTGTGACCAGCTATAAGTTACAGAAATTCAAAGGAAGTAGCTTAAACAGAAAAGATCTTATTTGCCACATATTACAAAGCATCTGGGAGATGTTCAAGGTAGGTGTGGTATCTGAGCTAATTACATTAGCTTTTCAACATTTGTGTTCATTGGTTCAGAGGATCTGAGATTGGATTCACTAGGGACAGAAGATGAAACCAAACATTGCCTTCAGAGGGTTTACTGGGGAGAACTTCGAAGAGATACAGAAGTTAGGGATGTGAGAAAGGCAGATATGAGCACAGGAAGGAGCTGAACAGCAAACTGGTACAACTGGTGCCCTGGCCAATTCTACAAGGCCTGGGGGCTAGGGTACCCTCCTGGGTCTTGCCATTTGAAGGCATTGCTGTGGGGCCTCCATATCTCTGGCTTATCCTGTTATTGCCTGAATAGCAGTGGTTCTCTGAGATCAAGGACAATTGCTAACAAGAAAACCAGGTGTATCCTCAGCTACTATTCTCAAAAAATGGAAGACAAATGTGTGTGCCTTCAAGAGAGGGCCTGGCAGAGCCTTCTGGACTCCACTATCATTGGCAAAGCTTTCTTCTCATGAGTGTCACCTCATGCCACAAGGGATCTTCTGATCTTCATTGCCTCACACCCCCTTCTAGGGAAATGTTTGAGGTACATATGGGTGAGGAGGCTTTTTTCCCAACAATAGGAATTAAGACCACAAGATATTCTGCAAATGCATCAGAATATCTACAATTTAAGATAATGATGATGCCTAATATGGGCAAGAATAAAAAAGAAACTGGATTAAGTTTCCATCTTCTTTCATTCATGAAGGTAAACCCTGCTAAGGGGTTTCTGCCTAGACTTTGCTGGGACTTTGACCTCTTAGCAACTCTACTATAAAAAAGTGGGGAGTTAAGGATTGCACTGAACTCCCCATTTCTGCAACTCGGATGCTGCAGAAAGATGTGGCAGAAAGTCCTTCCGCAACATCCGAGTTCCTTAGTAAAAGAAAAGGAGAATAAACATTTAGAAGGCACATTGTGTGTCTGACCATTACATAAAATGGCCTTAATAAGAGTTAAGTAGACTTGGTCCTTGACGACTTTAGGTTGAGGTCCAAATCAGCAAATGTTCAAGGAAAATAAGCCATGGCATGCTATTAGTACAAAGGAACATTAGAACACAAGCTTGGAAAATAATTGCAATGTCTATTAACATAAATATACTATTCAGCCGAGAATTCCTCACTTAGTGAGATTCTAGAGAAACTCCAGCACATGTTTGTAGAAAGGAGATGTGCATGTTTATGTTTACTTTCACATCCTTTACAAAAACAAAGCATATCTATACAACTTAAATGTCAAATATAGGCAAATGATGAATGAGATTCAATTATTCATATAATTCGTTCAAGCACTTCACAGATATTTCTTGAGGTTCCGTTAAAGACTAGGCTGTGTGCCTCCTCTTTAGATGTCTGAGACTTGGCCAAGAAGACCTGGCTTGTTTTGAGCTTTTTTGTGGATGACTCCTATTTCTTCCTTTTTTAGAATTACAGGAAAACTGATTGGATGACTAGTTAGCTAGGAAGCATTGCTAGTGTCATATTCATAGATATAAAATAAGGAGTAAATGGAACAGGTAGGTCCCTGAAACCCTGGTTCCCCCATCATAGCCCGCAGACCCCTAGAGCTCACTACCACATCTGGGTCAGACAGAGCACATGTCCAAATGATTAGCATTAATTATCATGAGATGCTTGAATTGAAGCCAGTTGTTAGATCCATGAGAACTTCTGAGGGCTGTACACCTCTGAATATAAATCGACCGCACAATTGTCTCAAATTCCAGCAGAATTCATTTACCAGCTGTATTGTTTATGTGCTTATTAATTCCAAATTATTTGTCCATTCTTGTAGATGCAAGATTATATAATCAATTTAATTCGATATTTGGTTACAAATCCTATGGAGCCATATTCATCATGTTACTTGTTTATGAATAAATATGTCAACAATAGTAATGTATTCTGTATAAACCAGAAGAGTTCTCATTTATGATTTGTGGTATTTCTAAATTCAATTCATCCTTGCTGAGCTTTTATCAAGTGTAGGATACTAAGCACCAAATGCCATCTCACAGCTGGGGAAATGAGATGAGCTATGAGTTGACCTACTGCCAGAGACTGCAGAAAATAGAAGGCAATTGCCTCATACCCCGCCCCCCCCAAAAAAAAAAAACACGCAAACACAGCACAGGTCTCCCACAGTGCATGGAGACCTCATTTATTTCTGCAGAAACAAGCTGAGAAAATGGAGGAAACTAGGCATCTGAGTCACTCAAAAACCAGCTGTTGGCCCCGAAGAGAGGTCCGAAGCCTGTTCACTGCCTTTATTCTTGTTTTAGTAGCAAATGTGGTTCCAGGATGTACTCCACACATTCCCCTTGACCTGGTAGCACCCGGTCACCCTGGAGGGAACAACTCACAACACCCTCAGGTGAAATGTTTCCTTATAAGAATTCACACTATTATGCCCCAAGTATTCAATTCTGGGAATATTTCAGTGAAATTGACACAGCCGCCATTGTGTACATCCACAAGACTGGGATTTTAATTGGAATAAGACATAGTCCATGTTCATATAAATTTGTCAAAATAGATTCTACTGTCATGTATAATCAAAAAGAACAAGTAATTTTAAAAAATCAAAAAAAAAAAAAAAAAGGAAAAGAGCTGGGCATGGTGGCGCAAGCCTGTAATCCAAGCAACTTGGGAGGCTGAGACAAGAGGATCACGAATTCAAAGCCAGCCTCAGCAACTGTGAGGAGCTAAGCAACTCAGTGAGACACTGGCTCTAAATAAAATAACAAAATAGGGCTGGGGTTGTGGCTCAGCGGTTGAGCGCTCCTGAGTTCAATCCCCGGTATCCAAAAAAGAAAAGAAGGAAGGAAGGAAGGAAGGAAGGAAGGAAGGAAGGAAGGAAGGAAGGAAGGAAAAGAAAAAAATATGTTTCAAATCATAATCTAGAACTTATGTATATTCTATATTAATGTTATAGATATTAATGTGATAGATCATGATATATTAATATCAGTTAATATTAATACATATTAATGTATGTTATATTTATATTAATTAGAAGAATATAATTATAATAATATAATGTGTTCTATTAGTGATATATTATTATAAATTTGTTAATTTTATTATTATCATATAATCTTATTATATCTAAGTTTTTATAGATGTTTCCCATCTGTGGTGATAGGACAAATGGATTAAGCTAGTATCTCAGAGCTCCCTGACAACCCAGCCAGCTGGCTCTGGTCCATGTGTACCTGTAGGTGAAGAGCCACAGGGTGAGGCTCCAGGTCCCCCAAAATAAAGATGAGAATCCAACCTTGACATATCAAAATATCATATCACACATATTTCAGGATTTAAGGGTTTAGTGCAGGCCCAGTTGCAGGTGGGGGATTGGGGGCTGGAGAGAACAAAGTGCTCCCTCTTGCCTCATGCACCACCCTGGCATGTCCCTGGCCCCAGGACCCCTCCTTGCACCCCGATCCTTGCTACACAGGGCATCGCCCACTCTCACCCTGCTCCTCGCTGATGCCCCACTGCACCTCCATCCTATCGCTGAGCTCAACATGTCTCAAACTGTAGCACACTGCACTTGTGCTACCTGCCAAAAAGAAGCTCCTTCTTCTTCACCTCTCCTACAGGGATCTGGGGCTGTTATAATGCCCCAGGAGTGCTACTCCTCAAGGCTTGTGCCCCACAATCCTGCAGACTGTCTCTAGCACCCCAGCTTCCTTCCACTTGTGCCTGGGCAAACCTGAGTCGTGTAGCCTGGGGCCATTAGAACCCACTTCTCTTTTTGAAAACTCTCCAAGTCACCCTCACAACCATGACTCCAGTCACCCCCATATTAAAGTTCAGGATGTAAGTGGGGATTCCTAGGAAGCAGATGCTGAGGTGAAGTTTAATGGAGCAAGTTGTCCATGAGGTGGGCCCTTGATGTCAGTGCCCGTGAGGGGAAAGGACAATGACAGGAGAGAGGAAAGGGAAAGGTTGATGGAGACACAGGGCCAAGGGCAGCCTTTGCTGACCCCACAAAATACACAAGCTGGAAAGGCCTTCGGGGCTGCTCTCAGGTGGGCAGAGCTGACTGCTCCTACCTGAGGAATCATGGGGTCTGGTTGCAGGGGAGCCTTGGGCAAGTGGCTTTCTGCAGAGACAAATCCTGCAGAGAGGACAGTGGGGTCCCAGTGGCCGTCAGCAGCCCAGTCACTCTTGCTTCACTGAGGCACCCACCAGCTCACTCACAACCAGCTGTGTTTTCATTTGGAATTTTGCCTTTTGGCCTTGCACACAAGCCCTGAATTTAACTACATTTTCAGACCTGATCCAGAGCTTCTCTCTTCAAATACAATTTTCCTAAAGGGCCAGGCAAGTGGGGTTTCTATAGGAATGTCAGGCCAAAGGGCTGAAGACCCCCCATTAGCCCTTTTCTTTCCTCAATGTCAACAGAAGGGACCATATTTGTGTTCTTCCCTGATAGGATGAGGAAGGTGCCATGCCTGGGATTTTACTGAAAGTAAAAATGACCACAAAACCTTGAAAACATTGGTTTCAAACTTGTTAACTGAGATAGGGTCCTATGAGGACAGGGAGTAGAACCATCCTTCTTTGTCTTGCTCAGAGGCACAGTGAGAAGTGAATCCCATCACGGAGAGAGAGCTGGGAAGCTCAGCAAGTCAAACACATGCTCAGCTCACTAGGAGGTTTGCTCAGAGTCCCAACCTCCTGCTGAGGACATTTGAGTGGAGGGAAGGGTTCCAAAGGTGTCATGCTGTGTACACTTTGTGGGACAGAAAATACAACTGGGCAGGACTGCAATGTTCAAGGAGTGATGTCATTACAGCTACGTGAATGAGTGTGAACATACCTGGGTGTGCATACGTTGAGTGTGCCTGGTGTGATTTTGTATGCACATGCACGTACCCAGCGAATCTGAGAGCAAAGGTGTGACCTTGTTGGACAGGCAGGAAACTGAAAATTATTAGTTTTCCTGATATGATATTTTCTCATGAATAATCAGGACATTTTCCTAACCTCAGGGTGTGATTTGAAATTGGAGTGTGGCCATATGGCATTATTATGCAGCAATACCTCCATCAACAGTAGCTTCAGGAATATAATTATTTTCTAAAGGAGTTGGCCATGTTAAAGTTTTCTTTTTTGCTTTTAATTTTTTTCTCAATACTGCTAAGCAGAGCAGTGAGCTATGGCCCATAGGAAAAGAATTCTTTGGCACAGTCAGCTTTGACTAGGAATTCTATCAGCTAATAACAAATCATGGAGGTGCCTCACTGTGGTGTCCTCTCTTCATCTTTTGGACCCTATTTTTAAATGCTAGTTGCTCTCCTACCCTTACTTCAAGTTAATGAAGAATCTTGCGTGCATTCATGAATAGAGGAATTGATACTCCACTGCCTAATTTGGAGTTTGCTGGTCATCTGATCTATAAATAAGGGTCTTAATATTTTCAATACTCAAACACACACACACACACACACACACACACTGTAATGATGAGATCACTCCTCACTGCTTGTAACTATCTTTGATTTCATTTTCTGTCCTGTGAAGGTTTACAGGCTTGGAACACTTGGTATCCTAAATTTGTCTCAATAGAAGGGTCTAGGGCTATGAATCACATTTCAATGGAGTTTCCACTACCAGTGATGTGTAACCTGAACAGGTCACTAACCTGTTTAAAACTTGATTCTCAATATCATGCAAGCTCAGCATGCACTGTTACGAAGAATTAGGAAGTGACTTTTCCCTAGTAGCTTGTCTTGTGTCTGTCTCAGTTGTGTCCCAGGAAGCTGTCAATGCAAGTCAGACACATGGTTTCCAACCATGAGCTGGTGATGTGTTGTGCACTCTTTATCCCTAATTTTCTTTTTGGCAGACTACTCCAATCTCTCAGAATCCATCACAGGGACAATAGAATCCTCCAATGAATGAGGGGACTTGTCTCCAACCACCCACTGACTCATTGAACATTACTGAGGTAGATCATGTAGTCTTCAGTAGATACTGAACTCCATCACTTCAAAAACTCCCCCTCCTCAACTGTTCAACAAGGATTGAAGTCCACTTCTCACCTCTCATTTCACTCCATTTTATTACAGTCCACTCCACTCACTATGAATATAGCCAAACATTGTTGCCACACCATGAGAAAGACAGCCCCAAAATATACACGCTAGCCAACCATTTTCTTTGCCCTAAATCAACTTTATTGAGATGTAATTTGTATACAATACAATAATCATGTCTTAATTGTATGATTTGATGAATCTGATAAATGATGCCCCTAACACACATCCTTTTCATGGCAGGCACTTTGTAGAAACAGAGTTCTTCCATACTTCTTTTCGGGCAATTTCCCCTACTCCTCAGTCAGCTACTAATCTCCTTTTTTTTTTTTCATCACAGCTTGGTTTTACCAGTTCTGAAGCATCATGGCAATGGTGGTCTACAGCCTGTGCTCTTTCACGGAACCTCATGTTTTAGAATACATCTATATCTCAGTAGCCCATTAATTTTCATTTTGAGTAGTGTTTCATTGTATGGACATACCACGATTTATTTACTTGCTAATGAGCAAATAGACTCTTTGGGCTCTCTGTTTATTGAATGTATCTAGAGTAAATGCAGACACTAGTGCAAGTCTGTTTTTAACAGATAACTGAACACATAATTCAGAATTCAAATACAGAGTAAACATACTAGCATAATATGTTAGAAAGAACATGAGGGACTTGGATTGTGGCTCAGAGGTAGAGTGCTTGCTTACCATGCATGAGGCACCACATAAAAATAAAAAACATTGTGTCCACCTATAACTAAAAAATAAATATTAAAAAAAGAACATGAGATTTCAAGTGGCAATATATAAATAAATAAATAAATAAATAAATAAATAAATAAATAAAGGTTCGGTTTCATTTGTGCAGTTGCCTGGAGAATTTCTGGGAAAACTGGCAACCTTTTTAATATTAACCTTCCCCACATAGAAAGAAGGGTTTTGGGGAAGATAGACAAGCTTTTTCCTATCTCTTCTGCAAAGTTGTTCTGCAAAGAATAATTAAAATTCCTGGAAATCATTTATACAGTAAATATAAGAAGACTGAAGAAGTCAGTAACCCAGAAAGGCAAAATGTTACAGTCCAAAAAGGACATAATATACCCTACTCCATGATGTTGGGGAAGACCCAGGGGGAGATTGGGCTCCCACCCCTAGCCAGCAGCAAGGAGGTCCTGCTCTCCTTCCCCAGCAGTAATGCCAGAGGAGGCCTAGTGCAGGATAGGACTTTCACAATGACACAGTGGTAACAAGCCCCACACCTCCGAGGTTATCAGTGAATTCAGGTGGGGAAAGGAAGCTGTCTCTCCTACATCTCCAAGACAAGGAGGTGAGTGTCAGCCTAAAGGCAAATGGTGACCCTCTTCCCCACTTAAGAGTAACAAATGAGCTTCCTGCCATTTAAATCACTTAAAGGGTGAAAAATTAGCAATAAATTTAACAAAGCTTATAAAGAACTTCTATGCTAAGAACTAGAAAATGCTGATGGAAGAAATCAAAGAGGATCTGAATAAATGGAGAATTATAGCACCATCATGGATTAGAGGACTTAAAATTGTGAGGGTGTCAGTAATTCCCAAATAGGAGCAAAAATTAAAAATAGCTTCTATAAAAACCTTATTTTTTTGTAAATATAAACAAGATTATTCCAGAATTTATGTTGACAGGTGAAAAACCTAAAGTAGCTGAAAGAATTTTGGGAAGAAAATTTGGTGGAACAAATCAGTCCATCCAATGTCAAGATTTTCAAATAAAAGGACTGTGTCATAGTAAGAGAAGGACAGGAAAAAACAGCCTTTTATATGACACATATTCAATTTTAGAGACGTGTTTCTTAGTTTCCAAATATTTTCAGAATTTGAACTACCTTTAAACTATTGATCTCTTTAATTCCATTGTGATCTGAAAACGTAGTTTGTATGTTTTATATTTCTTCAAATTTGTTTATATATGGTATAGGACCCAGAAAGAAGTGTTTCGTAGAGAATATTTCAGGTGAGCTTGAAAAGAGTGTGTGTTCTGCTATGCTTTGGAGTATTTTATAAATGTCAGTTATATAATGTTGATTAATAATGCTGCTCAAGTTTCTACTTTTTTACATAGGTAAAAAAAGAAATTCATAGGAAGAAAAATAACCTTTTCAACAAATGTAGCTAGAGCAATGGAACATCATAGGCAAAGAAAAATGAACCTCAGCCTGAACCTCGCACCTCGTATAAAAAATGATAAAGATGCACCACTGGCTTAAATACAAAATTTCAAACTAAAAATTTTAGAAAAAAAGATAAGAGAAAGTGTTAAGACCTCTCTGATCAAGCAAAGAGATTTCTTTCACTTGGCCCCAAACACAAGCCATAAAAGGGAAAAATGATAAATTAGACCTTATCAAAATTAAATATTTTGCTCCTTGGAAGACTCTATTAAAAAATTAAAAAGACAAACTATAGACTGGGATAAAATATTTTTAAGTTGCATATCTGACAAAGGGAATACTGTTTAGAATATATAAAAAGCTTATCATACTCAAATTTAAGGAAATAAATGATCCAGTTAGAAAAATGGGCAAAATATAAGAAGGCCTATCCGAGTTGCATTTTAAAGGTAACTTAGGAGATTACAGATGAAAAATAAGCACATGAAAAGATATTCACTATAATTAATGAGCAAGAGAATAGAAATTAAGACCACAAGATATTCTGCACATGCATCAGAATATCTACAATTCAAGATAGTGATAATGCCAAATATGGGCAAGAATAAAAAGGAAACTAGATCACACTTACATGTTGTTACAAGTATAAAATAGTATGATCACCTGAAAAATGATAGGCAGTTTCTTAAACAAGTAAATATACAACCACCATGTGATATGACGTGAACTCTTAAGTATGAATCTCAGAGAAATGAAGGCTATGCTTATATAACCACTTGCACAAATGCTTACACAACAGCTTTATTTGCTACAATTTGCAAATAGAGACAACACAGATGTAATTCATTCTTGAATGGTTAAATACATTGTGGTATACCCACACCATGATGTACAACTTAGCAATGAATGGGTCTAGAATATCAAAGCACTCAAGAACCCTTGTGAAATTCCAATTATGCCACATGGAAGAAGCCAACCTCAATAGTTAGATGCCATGTGCTCCAGTTTATATCTTTGTGTGTTTATCATATCTTTTATATGATTCCATTTATAGCCTTATACATTTATAACACATATTATATGATTCCATTTAGATCCCTGTATGTATGATTACATTTATATTCTTACAGGTCTATTATATCTGTTATATGATTCCGTTTACTTCTTGTATATATATCATACATATTTCATGATTCCATCTACACTGTTGAAATAGCAAATTTTTAGAAGTGAAGAACGGATGAGAGGGGGTGCAGGAAGAATGTGAGATTGCCTTTGAAAAGACAACTTGAGACTTTTTTAGTCATAGTTGGACACAATACCTTTATTTTATTTATTTATTTTTATGTGGTGCTGAGGATCGAACCCAGCACCTAGCTCCTGCTAGGCGAGCACTCTAGCCCTGAGCCACAACCCCAGCCCCAACTTGAGGCATTTTTTAAAAAACAGAATCACGTTATGTTGTCCAGGCTGGCCTGGAACTCCTGAGTTCAAATGATCCTTCTGTCTCAGCCTCCCCAGTAACTGGAACTACAGGCTGTGTTGTTGTTTCTAGCTTAACAAGGAATTTTTGCGGAGTGCGATGTTCTGTATCTTGACAGTATCAGTATCCATATCCTGGTCCTTATATTTCACTTTAGATTGATGCTATTATTAACCTGAATAAGAGGCTTACAAGGTATCTATATTATTTCTTACAACTGTTTGTAGCCTATAATTATCTTCAAATACAAATTATAGTAAAGATGTGATCCACATCTGCTATCTCATCCACATAGTTCTGTTGTCTGGATAAGCTCATACTGATTAAAATATAATTTTCTGGTTGGTTTTTTTTTTTTTTTTTTTTTTTTTTTGGTATTGGTGACTGAACCCAAGGGATGCTTAACTACAGAGTTATATAACTACAGAGTCACATCCCCAGGAATGTCCACCACTTTTTTTTTTAATTTGAGACAGGATCTGGCTAAGTTGCTTAGGGTCTCTTTAAGTTGCTAAGGCTGGTATTGAACTTGTGATCCTCCTGCCTCAGCCTCCTGAGTTGCTGGGAATACAGGCATGCACCACTGCACCCAGCCATTATTTGTTCTTTAAATGTGTTATTTCATTTTTGTTTTGCTGTGACTGAACCCAAGGTAAGTGCTCTGCCACTGAGCTATACCCCCTTTCTTTTAAACAGCTTTTTGATTGATAAATAATTATTGTATTTGTGGAATACAAAGAAAGTCTGATATCTGTGTTCATTGTGGTGTGATTCTATCAAACTAAATATAAAAATATAGTTTCTTAATTTATATTATTTTCTTAGTGTTTAATGGCAAATTCACTTTATTACCATTTGGATACTTGTTTATTGCACAGATGAAAGCAAGTTTAGGGCCTTCTTTCACGTTCTTTTATCATCATAGGTGTGAAATTTGCTTTTTTTTTTTGCCTAAAATCAAATACCAACATGCAAAACATTTTCTAGTAAAACTATGATTGTTAGGAGCAAACTAGCTTAAATAATTAGAAAGTTTCAAAGAAACCACATACCTCTTATGCAAATATTAATTAGACTGATATAACAACCTTTATATAAAATATCTGTTGACTGCCCACTAATTTGTGAAATAATGGTGGGTAACACAGTTCTGCATACTTGAGGTACTCACAACATTGTTGTGAGAAAGGAGTACATCACAGATATTTGTATGAGATACAGAAAATCCTAGAAAGGAGATGATCAACTTCTTGAGAGCCCAGAGGAGGCTTTGGTAAAGAAGGCCTCTCCAAGTTGCATTTTAAATGTAACTTAGAAATGTTCTCTGTGAACAGGGAGGGAGTTAAACTTTAGGAGGAATGTATACTGTATGAAAATTTTCAGATAAATGGGGCAGCATTTTGGTGGTGATTGTGGTAGCAAGTAATACTAGTGCTGGTAGTGACAATGATGATGGTGGTGGTAGTAGGGACAATGAAGTCACTAGTGGCAGTGGTGAGGGAGTTGGCTGGCGATGGCAGTGTTATTGGTGGGTAGCTGTAGTAGTAATGGCAGTAGTGGTGGTGGTATTAGTGTGGCAGCAATGTTGTGGTGCTGTTGGTGATGGTGGTAATTGAGAGCAGTGTTGTGAGTTGTGGCAGTGTTGGTGGTTTTGGTGGTGGTACAATGATGTTGGTTTTAGCCATACTGTGATGGTCATGTCAAAATTGAGGTTGATGATAATGTTGGTGGTGTTGGTGGTGGTGGATGGTGCAGGTAATGGTGGCAGTAGTGATGGTGGTGGTGTTAAAGAAGTTGGTGTTGGTGATGGTACTAGTGGTGAAAGTGGTAACAGTAGTTGTGGTGATGGTGTTGATAGTGACATGACAGTGGTGGTGGGTGTAGAAGTCATAGAGTGGGTGTTGACAGTGGTGCTGACAATATTGATGGTGGTGAGGGCTTTAGTGGAGGTGTTGGTGGTGACATCAGACATAATAGAGTTGTTGTGGCTGCTGTAGGTGGTGGTATTGATGGTAGTTATGATATACTGGTAGTTCTGTTAGGATGATAGTTGCTTTGGGAGATGGTCGAGGTTGTTGGGGTTGTGGTGATGGCAGTGAAGTTAGTTGGTGGCATTGTTGTTGTTGGTGGTGATAGCAATGGTCATGTCAGTGATGGTGAGAATGAAGAGGCAAATGAGCTGGGAAAGAACTTAGGACCAGATTGATACTTTTGCCTATGGTCACAGAATGGAATGGAAGCCTTGAACAGGCTAAAAGGGAACTTCTTATTACCTATCCTAAAAAGGAGAGGTAAGTATATAAGGGTCGATTTGCAAAGAGCAACAATTTCTTACAATTTCACCAATATTCTCCCTAAGGTTATATCCATGAAGGCTTATCAAGACTTAAAATCTTGCTTTTATCTGTCTCTGTTTCTGCCCTTGAGTGAGGGTATAACCTTCAGCAAATGATTTAAACTCATCGCCTACATGTTCTCATTCCCCAAATTAAGGCATCAGCCTCACTAATGATTCTCCTAGGAAGGATGACTGCTCTTGTGCTCAGAAGAGCTAAACAGGCACACACTATCATTATCAGCATGAAATACAAAAGGACTTCTCTTTTGGAAAAATCAGGCTGACACGAACTGTGGGCTGAAGGTCCCAAGGCTGCTTGCTACAAAGAGGAGGCACTGAGGGACTGTGGGCAGAAGAGAGACAAGAACAGGGTGACGTTTGAAAGTCCTTTATAATTTAGTGATTAAAAGTGAAAGAGAAGAGAGCAAATGAAGTCAGAGTGATTGTGCTTATAGGGAATCTCAGGAAGTAGCAAAAGCTATGGAGTCTCCTATTATTTAAAAATAGAAAGATGAATAGAGAAAGAAATAACTGAAAAGAGTGATTATTTTAAATATGTGCATCCAAACTTGGCTCTTTCAGACTGCTTTTGTAAGCACCTGAAAATGGTTTGCAAATGAGACAGGTTTAGATGGAACTTAGAGAAATTCAGAACTTCTCCAAGGCCAGAGTTGGTTGATGGTAGAGCTGGGGTTAAAGTCAGTACTAGCACATTAGGAAGAGCACAGAGATTAGTAGAGATCCAGTAGTTCGCTGAGCCTTCTTTTCTTTTCTAAGATTTTTTTATTGGGGGGGGGAGGCGTGTTTTTTATTATTATTTGTTTCAAATGTGGTATCAATTACCTCCAAGGACATACTCCTGACAACCCAGAGCAGGGCCCCACAGACTTCTCTTTATCCTATTCTCAGGGGTGGTATGAAAACTGAAGTGCAGATACAGGGAGAGGAAGACCCAGCTGCAGGTGGCAGAGAGAAGAATGAGGACATAGGAATGAGCTGGTGTCTTGATAACCCATTTCAGGGCATCCAGACTTGTCTAGAGATGAAATGCTTTCAAATAATAAAGTGCAAGAAATAACCACTTAATTTTTTTTGTCATTAGCTTCTCTTGTCTATAACTTCAGAAGAATAATTTAGGAAATCTTTATCTTTTGTGTTGAAGAAACAATTAACCAGTTGTTAATTGTTCCTCCCCACTTCATTTTTGATTTAACACTGTTGAAATTTAAAATGACATGTTCATGGGAGTTCATTTTTGTTAAATATTCTTTCTTCATCCAATTTTCTCATTGAGTGATATCTGGAGTGATATCTGGAGGTGGTAGAGAGAAGTTGATAAACATTAACTAAAATTAATATTGGATACGGCACTTTGGGTTTGTCTTTTCACTTTTCCATGTTACTGTTTTATCCAAGTAGTAAAGTGTCAAACAAAACAAATGACAACCAATACAATAAAAACAAGATAGGAATGTACAAAATGTCAAAAAGCAAACAAAAATTTAACAAAAGTAAGAAAAGGAACAAGGGGAAAATAATATGGAAACATTATAAATTGTTACTCTAAAATGAGGTAGAGGGAATAGACCTAATTATAAAATGAAATTAATTGATTGAATTGCCTTTATAAACTCATAATAATTTGGTTCGGATTGCAATCTAAACAAACTACAGTTAGAGCAAAACAAAGTAAGATAAAGAAACTGACAAAGAATTATTGACAAGTAGAAATAACAAAGCAGAGGTTCAATTAGACAATGTGTCTGGGGCAAGTACCACCAAGAAAACGTGAGCCATGGATTTTATTATCTAACAAGGAAATTTAAAACATTAAATTACAGAGTATACAATTTCTGTAAAGATGGAGTAGATGTATTTATCCACATTTCTTCAACTAAATATAATTTTTAAAACTGGGCCAGGCATGGAATTTCAGTGGCTTGGGAGGCTGAGGCAGGAGGATCATGAATTCAAAGCCAGCCTCAGCAACGGCAAGGCACTAAGCAACTTAGTGAGACCCTGTCTCTAAATAAAATATAAAATAGGGCTGGGGATATGGCTCAGTGGTTGAGTGTCCCTGAGTTCAATCCCTGGTACTGAAAAAAAAATAGAATCTGTATAAAAATTGTCATAGGAATACTCTGAAAGGAGAAAAGAACAACCATTTAGGAATCTCAATATCCAAAAAACAATTTGGTAATGTCAGTGGAGGCTGAATAGAGACCTGGACCCTTCTCTGCAGAGCAATAACAAGGAAGCAACCCCCTTCCTTCAAAGGAGCTACACCACAACAGACTTGTTACAACACAAAATTTAAGTTTGATCCAAAATCTTCCAATGCAAAAATGACTGTCAATGAAGAACACTGAAAAATGAGTTCTTAAAAGACAGTCAACAATGAAAATATCTAATAAAAATTATCTAATAAAAAATCTTTAATGCAGTGATCATAAACAACTTAAAAAACTGATAGCACACTTGAAACAAATTAACCAATAGAGATCCTCAGAAAAGCAGTAGTAATTGGCAAACAAAGGTATGATATAAAGAAGAAAGAACCAAATTACAATTTTAGAACTGAATTATACAATAACTGAAGTACACATAGTGTCTGTGGAGACAGCAGAATGAAGAAGTCAAGGAACTTGGCAGTAGAACAACAGAAAATATCCAATCTGGAAAAACTACTTAAAAATAACCTAGACAAAATGCAGAGTCTCTGAGATTTGTGGGGCTATAACAAAAGGTATAGCATTTGTATCACAGAAGTTCCAGAGGGAATGAAGAAAGAAAGTAGGCTGGAAAAACATTTGAACAAATAATGGCTGGAAATTTCCTAAATTTGATAAAAATATAAACCTATAGATTCCAAATATATATTGGTGTGTGTGTGTGTATATATATATATATATATATATATATATATATATATATATATATATATACACCAATAGAAATCCACACCTAGACTCACCATAATAAAATTTCAGGGACATATACAGAGTAGGAAATGGCCTAAAGATCCAACAAGAATCTGTAGCAAACATAAAAACATATGCACCAAATGAGAAAGCTGAAAAACACACAAAACAAAAATTAAAAAGCAAGGTGACAGGGGTTGGGGTTTGGCTCAGCCATAGAGCGCTCACCTAGCATGTCTGAGGCCTTGGGTTTGATCCTCAGCACCACATTAAAATAAAGATATTGTGTCCAATTACAACTAAAAAGTAAATATTTTTTTTTAAAAAAAAGCAAGATGAGAAATGAGCAAATTCACCATTAGTGACGGATTTCAACACCTCTGTTTCAACAATTAATAGGCCAAACTGGCAGAAAAGTGGCAAGTTTCTAGAAGACCTCAATGACAAAATAAACCAAAAGCAATTCCATTGACGTTTATACAACGCTTGACCGAATAAAAGCAGAACACATGTCCTTTTCAATAATTTATTGAGTTTAGAATTAATATAGAGATATTCTGGACCATAAAACAAGTCTGGACACACTGAAATTTTGAAATCACAAAAGAGTTTCAGATCATCAATTCAGAAATCAATGCTAAAACAATGACAAAAAAAATGCCCAAATAATTAGAAATTTGCACATTTTTAATAATTCATGGATCAAAAAGGAAGTAACACTACAAATAAAAAAATACATAAAAAATACAACTGTGAAATTTTGGGGATTACAGCTGAAGAAATGCTACAAGGAAAATTTATGGTACTAAATATTTGCATGTTTCATAAGCCAGTCCAAGGCTTGCCAGTGCTGTGATCCAAAGACAGGCATTAGCTGAGGCCCATGAGACAGGTCAGTTCACAGTTCTCCATGTGCCACACTAGAGTGGCCATAATTGCAGACAGTTCCATCAGTAGCAGTGGTGCACACAGACCATAAATCATACCAATAATGCATTCTGTACAAAGAATCAGAATGGCAGGCTTACAGAGACCGGCAGGCTCCTGCCCATAGACCTGCTAGGACAGAGATTCTGGTATTGGTGACCTCAGACTTCAGAGCTACTTTCCCTCATTGTGGCCCCTGGGTTATTAAGATCACAGTCATTGGAACACCAGCATCTAAGGGGCTCAAAAAATGCAATTTTCCCATCTCTTCATGGAATTCTAACCTTGATATAAAACTTACAGTCTCCCCATGGAACAGAGAGGGTCATTGGCTTAACCACTCTCTGAAAGCTGAGAAATTTGTTTTTTTAAAAATTAATACATAATATTTGTAGATATTCATGGGTTACAGAGTGATAATTCAATGCATGTATACAATGTGTAAGAATCAAATCATAATTAGTATTTCTATTCCCTTAAACATTTATCATTTCTATGTGTTAAGAATCTTCAAATATTTCTCTATTTCTCTTCTAGCTATTTGGAAAGACATTATAAAGTGTTAGAGACTAGGGTTACCCCCACTGTGCTATAAAACTTCAGAACGAATTCTTCCTAATTGTATTCTGACACTGGTTATGAAATCTCTCCATATTTGTTCTCTCTGCTACTTTTTTTATTCTCTAGTGGCCACTATTTCAAAAGCAGGTGGAGTTCTCTGACCCACTCTCAGGACCACAGGGAGGATCAGAGTGGATGGCTCCTGTATCAATCACAAGGACCACCAAATTGCAGACCTTGGCAGGCTCACCTCTTAGGGTCTGTTTACAAGTTATAGGGGAAGGTGGGGGACTAGAAGGCCTGGTGGAGCTGAGGGCCAGGTGACAGGTGTTTCCCTGTCAGGATTCTTAAGGATGATGCAGGGAAGCCTGTTGAGCTCAGAAGGCTGTGACAACTGCTGAAGCTGCAGCCATTCCTTGTGCCCTATTCTGGAAAATTTGCCATTGGTGCACAATGAGGCAGTGGTTTGTAGGGATTCATCCCATTTTTAACTTTAGCCTGATTATCTCTAGAAGGAATCGAAGCACCTGAGATTTTTCTTTGGGACTATTGGGGAATGTGATCCCAAAAATCTCTTTTTTTTCTTTAGAAGTTTCAACAACCTGCTGCATCAAAGGGTATTTATAATGCCAGAGATCTGCTTAGAGTTGTTCCACTCATGAGAGTCACTCAACCATCTCTGGTCATATCATCAGGGTGCATAAACAGCAGCTAAGTAGCCAGTTCCCTCTGAAGTCCTCTGTTGTATCGCTAATCCATCCCACTCAGGGACATGGATCAGGGAGCAGGGTCAAAAATAAACCAAAATCACCCTTAGAACCAAAAAGCTCATATGAACAATCCACTAGCATCTTCCAACAATTACCTGGTGGCCTCCACTAGCACTCTCTGAGTCCCACTGAATTGGTTGGCAAAGTGACCCCATGACATAGTCTAGCACCTTTCAAGATCAATTGGCAAAGCACCCTAAGACTCTTGCAAACATTCTGCTAGCATCCTTCTAGAATGCCCCCACATTCTCTGCTAGCACCTCCCAAAGCAGCCCCATAGGACCTTCAGAGTTTTTGCTCTTCCAGAACGGCATTAATTGACTACCCTGCTTGATGTGCCGATTTATTAGGGGCTCAGCTGAGCTGGAGAGAGCTGAGCAGCCAGGAATCAGAGCACCTAATTAACACAACAAATGAAAATTAAAATAACGGTTAAGTCTTTAAGCACCCTCTGAAGTTGTATAAGCAAGTGTCTAAGCCAGACAAAGTACCGCTATCCCCTGTTCCATTGTCCAGTAGAAAGTCAGGCACATCTGACATGAGGATTATCTTTCTGCCAAGGGAATTGTGAACCAAAGCTCCCTGCATTTTATAGATCTGGGAGCCTGGAGAATAAAGAGGAGGCAAACCTAGGAGCAGCAAATTACTGAAAACTGAGTCAGAGAAAAGAAAATGTCTTCAAGATGCTCTTCCTCCTTCCCCAAATCAGAAGGTTCAGAAGAGGTACCTGAGGAGGGCAGACCTTGGCCAAAGTCTCCAAAGAGACCTCTGAATAGAAGTGCTTGTGCTAAGTAAGATACAGATGCGTGTAAGAGCACATCCTGCCAGGGGCCCAAGTCCTTGTTCAATTCCCTTGGGGAATGCAGTGCACTGACTGTCACATCTGGTGTGAGGAGTGCAGGTAAGGCTTTTATAATTGCCTATGATCGAGCATGAAAACTCAAATATAGAGGGCTGGGGGTGTAGCTCTGTGGTAGACCTTGTGTTGAGTATTCATGCAGCTCTAGGTTCCATCCCAAACATCACACACACAAGCACGTGCACCCACACAATCACATATAGATTATTATCCAGGATCTGGACTCTTCAGACACTAGAAAGAAGAGCAATATAAACCAAAAACAAGGCACAGGAAGAAAATGATAATAAGAGCAGGTCAATAAAAATTAGAGAAATAAATGAAATAAAGTGTTGGGGCTTTGCAAATATCAATAGAATTAACAAACTTCTAGCAAGAAAACAATATTAAAAAGATACAAATATCAGGAATGAAACAGGTGATATTTCTTCAGATCCTGCAGACTTCAAAATGATAATAATCTAATAATATGAACAACTCTACAAATATAAACTTAACAATTCAGAAAGAACCAAACAATTCTTTAAAATCTATCTTAAAATATCACAACTCATTCAATGAAATGAGTAATTTGAGTAGTTTTATCACTATCAAGAAATGGGATATTAATTGGATTGAATCTGTATTGTCTATTAAAATGTGTTTTGAAAAAAAATAATTGTAAGACCAAATGGTTTTATAAAGTATAGAAACATTTAAAAAAAAACACTGATTCTATATAAGTCTGTTCATAAAATAAGAGCTATCACTTCCTGATTTATAGTCAGAAGCCCATAGTATACTGGTAACAAAACCAGACAAATATATAAAAAGAATCCACCAATATTTCTTTCTAACTTATATCTAAAAATCCTCAATAAAGCATTAGAAAACCTAATCCAACAATGTACAAAAATTGCACTGCACCGTAACCAAAATCTTTTATTTCAGGAATGCAAAGCTGGTTTGGCATTTAAAAAACAAATGATGTAGTCCCCCATTTCAATGGACTAAAGAAGAGAATCCATATTATCATACTGATGAATGCATAAGATCATTTAACAAAATTTGACATTCACTTATGTTTTAAAAACTATCAGCAAACTAGAAATAGAGGGGAATGTCCTTAATTTTATGAAGGCAGTCTACCAAGGTACTACAAGTCTCCTCATATAACAGTGACAGATTGAATGCATTTTTCCTTTAACCGGAGAATAAGGCAAGGATCTCTGTTCTCATCTCTTCCATTCAGCATGGTACAGGGAGTTCTGGCCAGCACAATAAGACAGGAAACTGAAAAGGAAGCCATAAAGATTTTAAAAAAGGGTAATACAGGCTATTCCTATTCGCAGAGGCTATGATGTCTTACTTGCTATGATTCTACAAAGACCTGGAACTAATGAAAATGTTCAACAAGCTCACAGGATGACACAAGATCAACAACTAATAAGTAGTTGGACTTTTATATGCTTATGGCAAACAGTGAAATTTAAAATACAATACTGAAGTGAATCAGAAAATCCAGAAAATTAGTAGGGTATACTTTAAATTTGTGAAAAATCAAAACTTTCCTACCAGTGATTTCTGCAGTGAAGTATATTTTCCAAAGGAACCCTGATTGGTGCTTACCCTTTAAAGGTTACTGTGCTAACCCTTTAAATATGTTAATCTGAAAGCCATGTCCAGTCAATTCAGTCCCTTCACATCATATAACCACAGTCCTCTGACTGTGAACACACATTGGACAGCTTCCAACAGCCCCATGGTTATTCCCAACCTGTGGAATAAAGTGTCTGTGGAGTAGCTAACACACATCAGGAGTCTGAGGTATTCCTGGGCATTCCATTTAGCCAGTCTTCTATATCTCAGTGAAATCACGCTAAGCAACCCACTTCTCTATTTCTTTTCTAGCTATCTGGTGTTTCACTTCTTGATAATAGTTTTCCTCTTCCAGCTTAAAAATAAGTCAACTATCTGCAATTGAAATCAGAAATACAATAGGTGCTGAGTTGTTCATTTTTTCCTTTAGTTCTCTGCTTCCTATGACACCTTCAGTCCCCATAAAAAACATTCACCTGACCCCATTGTCTGTCATGGCTAATTCAAGGGGACTCTCCACAGCAAATGGATTACATTTATTTCATTCTGAACTTTATCTCTGGGGCCTGGAACAACAAGGCCCAGTACATCACAAAAACTCAATGACTATTTGTTGAATAAATCCATGAATGGACAAATGGATAACTATAAATGAATAAGATGAGACAATATATTTTTCAGCCTGGTTCTATTAATGATGCAGGAAATAAATCCACTTCCTTGTGCTCAAATTATAGCCATATGAAAATCTATTTAAAATGCAAGGCAGATTTAATAAATGTAGAAGCAATGAAGGAAATAGAAAATCATCATTGGAACACCATTGGAATGATTGCTCCAGGCGGTTGATGAATGCTAAAATTAATGGGTGGAACTTTAAGGAGACACAGGAATTTGCATAGCTTCAAAGTGTCTTGTGAATAATGTTTAATTAATACTGTGCTGCCTTTAACATATGTCCAGACATCTTTTGATATGGCTGCTTTGGATGATGAAGCTTAATGCCCTGCCCATTGAGTATGGACTTAACATAGTGAATTGCTGTTAATGAATGGTAGGTAGGGCTTCTTACCTCAACACTATTTTTTGTTGTGGGGCTGCCCTGTGCGTGTAAAATGTTAGGTGTAGCTGCAGTTTCTATTTGTTAGATGTAACACTACCCCCACCTCCAGTGACGACAAGCAACATGTCTCCAGTCACTACTGAACATACCCTGGGGAACGAAATCGCCCTTGGTTGAGAGCCATTGGAATAGAGTGTGGAAAGGCAAACAGAATAACTTTACAGTGGAAAATCATGGAAAAACCATAACCAATGGGTTAACACTCATATCACCAGATATAAGTAATGTCAACATCCTGCACGCCCCCATGTGAGGAGATGAGGAAGTACAGCCCTATAGTGAGAAACCCATATTGAGGTCGGTTCTACAAATATACCTGACCAGTGATCTTCAAACGTGGCAAGGTCATGAAAAACAAGGAAAAGGAGACTAAAAGACACAGTGAGTAAATGCATCAGACTATTCTGGGATAGAACATTCCACAGAACATAAAAATCAATAATAGCGTAAAATGGTGAAATACAAATAACCTCTGTGTTTAGTTCATAATGTTGTGCTGATGTTAATTTATTAGTTTTTTGGTCAGTGTCCTATGGCTATGTAAGCTGCTAATAAAAGGTAAGGCAGGTTAGAGAAGAGGGTACTTTCTGTATTACCTTCATAACTCTTCTGTAAACCTGCAATTATTTCAAAATAAAGTTAAACAATGGGGGAAAAAAAGCAAGTTATTGAGTGCTAAACAGAAATGAATGTTGGGGAATGCTTTTCAATCTTTTTCTCTTCAAATATACTCCTGGCCTCATTATCTGTTGGCTGACCCTATGTTCCCACTATACTTTGTCAGTCCAGATTCATATTTCGGCTTATGCTTTGAGTGACTCCCAGTTCTATATTTTACTCTAGCTCCACGACAGCCTCATTCACTAGGTAAACAAGATGATAAAATTTCCAAGCCTCAGGCTGAAAGAAATAACTTGGGCAAAGTTTCCTCTAACCCAACTACAATTGATGGAAATCTCGAGGAAGTAAATTACTTCCATTTATCCCAAATCTCATTGTCTTTCTGAATGTCTGGCTGATGCTCGAGGCCCTCCAAGAATAAATGCTCATTTGGAGGAATGAGGTTTTTGTTGCTTTAAATTTTTTTTTCTTCAATGATTCATTTATGGACAGCTGAACAATGGTCTAAACTGTGAGGACATTAAGTTCTAACTGGAGAGTTACCTGGGCCCCAATAGGAAGTGCAGAAATGTCTTACCGAGGATAGGCAGTAATGCAAAAGTACAGTATAGCTTCAGGGGAAAAGGGCAGAGTATAACAAAATTGTGTGAATTTTTATAGAAAAAAAAAACATTGATTTGTTGCACTGCCATAGAGAGTAATTAAGACTAGGAAATTTATGATGAACAGAAATTTATTGACTCATAATTCTAGAAGTTGGGAAGTCCAACATGAAGGGGCCAGCATCTGGTGAAGACCTTCTTGCTGTGTCACCCCATGGCAGAAGAGCAAAGGTAGGGCTAGAGAAAGGAAGAGATCAAATCTAGTCTCCACTTCTCTTTTGATTAGTATTCATCTACTCATTTGAATCCTTTAGTCACATTGTTAGCTTTCACCTTCCGACACTGTTGTACTGGGATTAAGTTTGTCATACATGCTCTTGGAGAGACACATTCGAATCACAGCACCATGATTCCAAAGCTTCCACTTGGTTCCCAAGGAATTATGCTCATGGATGGGCCTCAGCTGGTCTGTTCATCCAGGGCTCTCTGCTAGACCAGCTTTGCAACTGGAACCTTGAAGACAATGCCTTTTGTTTAGATCTAGCCTGGAGGCAAGTTTAGATAAGGAGCTTATATATTTCTGTACTCCTGTGTCCCAGCTCAGTCATATATGGAAGGGAAAAGGAGGACACAAGTCTTACTACAATCCCCTAATTGATAATAGCCCATGTGTATCTTCAAGTGAACATCCGACCACTTCCCTAGAAGGAAGTATATGTGTGAAGTCAAAAATTTGCTTAAGAGAATGTTTTCTAATTCATGGCATGATGATAGTGACATCAATCTTTCTGTCTGGCAATATTCAACAAAAAGTTTGCTAGAGGTATGGATGGATTAATGAAACCATCAGTACCATGAAAGATTGACATCTAAGCTCTACGGTGGCGGGGGCGGGGAGAGCTTGAGCTCATGCTATAATTTTGGTCCATCTCATATGGGAATGCTAATGTTCAAAATGTGCATTTTTTCCAACTATAAAATAATACTGACATTTTTAGAAAAGGAAAGGATGCATTTAAAATAAAATGAAAGTTATCCACAATCTCAAAATTCTAAGCATGAAACAGATCCCAGACAGAAGCCATAAAAGATAGTTTGCACAATTTGACTTCATAAATATTAAAATCTTTGGTACTATAAAAGATACCATATAAATGGTTTAGTGATAATCAGGAAGAAAAAACTGGCATTATACGTGAAAAATGAAGAGTTAATATTCATGGCATATAGAGAAGACCTATATATCAACAACAAAAAATATCATTAGGAGTATTGGAAGTAGCTGTGAACAGGAAATTTAAATATGTGTAAAATCACAAATTTTTATTAAATATTTAAAAACTTTATCAATAATTTGAAAAATAAAAATTTAAGCCAGAGTGAGATATTGTTTTTTTATGACCTGATACACAAAAACCAAGAAGAATATTGATATCAATTTAATATTGGCAGAAAATTAGATCTATCGCCTATTATTGATGGAAGTGCAATTTGTACAAAAGTAACTCATATGAGCATCTTGAAGACAATTTGTCAATTGCATCAAATTTTACATGACTTGGCAAATTCCAAGGATCTTTACAGATATATTTACTCAAATATGCACAAATGATAATAATAATGACAACCCTAAAAAACGGTGTGATAAATCTTAAAAATATATGTAAAAAATACTATAATTTAATTTAAAATTTGGGAAAAATCCTGAACAGATTTTTTTTGAAAGAAGACATTAAAATGACTAATAGGTTTATGGAAAAAAATCAGCATCAATATTCATCACGGAAATGCAGATAAAAACCAGAATTAGATATCACCTCATACCCACTACAATGTCTATTATCAAAAAGACAAAAGGTAACAAATGTTGAGGAGGATATATACAAAATAGTATGGAGCTTCCTCAAAAATTAAAAATGGAACTACCATATAATTCATTAATCCCCCTTTGGGGTATGTATGAAATGAAAATAAAGGTAGTTATCTGCACTCCCACGTTCACTGAAGATTCATTCACGTTAGTGGATATAATGAATTAATCTAAGCATTAATTGTTGGATAAATTTGCAAAGAATATTTGGTGTATATTCACAACAGAATATTATTCAGTCTTTTAAAGGTAAGAAAATCCTGTTATTTGCAACTATGGGCAAACCTGGAAGAGAGGATGCAGAGTGAAGTTAAGCCAGGAACAGAAAGAAAGAGAAGAACTGCCTGATTTCATTTACATGCGGAATCTAAAAAAGTCAAACTCATGGAAGTGAAAAGTAGAATGGTGGTAACTACTGGTTTGAGGATTGGAGATTAGGGAGATTTTGGTCAAAAGATACAAAATTTTCGTTAGAAGGAGTAAGTTAGAGGGATTCACTATATAGCATGATGACTATAGTTAATAAAATGAATTCTTGAAAATTTCTGAGAGATTTTAAATATTCTCACTATAAACAATGATGAGTATATAAGATAATGGACATGTAAATATAAACTTGACTTAGCCATTCTACAATGCATCCTTACACAAAACATCATGGTGTACACTCTAAATATATGTAATTTATTCATTTAATATGATTTTGGAAAACTTGTGTCAAAATTGAAGCAGTTCTTTACACTTAACAAATATTCAGTGTCAACAATTTCTGTCTCAAGAAAGAACTTCATTGTAGCAGTGATTATGGTAGTCAATAAAAATTAAGCACCACTTAAATATTTATTATGAGAGAATGGTTGTATAAATTCTAGTATATCTATATTGGCACATGATTGTTGATCAATGGGTATTTGTTGACAGAATGCTTAAATTCTGGTTAATGTATTGTGATATTGGTGGTATAGCATGATTTTCCACAAAGAATCATCATGCTGGATGATTCTAGAACACTGGCTTGTCTTGGCTTTAGAGCCCCCTGCTCCTCTGTGGTGGGCAGCCTTCCTGCTTGCCCAGGAGTCCAGGCTGCAGGAGAGGTCTGGCAGAAAGCTGACTCCTGAGTATGTGGACTTGCCTGACCTCAGATGTTACCATTCATTACCGTACCTGGGCCACAATATTGACTTTCCAAACCCACACACAATAGCCTAGTGTTCCCAATCTTCTGCAGAGGATCACCATTGCCCAGTTAACACTGAAGATTGTCCCAGTTCCTCTCAGCCGATGTGTTTTTAATTTGTTCTCATTAGTCACACACAACAGTAGAGTGCATTTTGACACATTGTACACAAATGGAGCACAACTTCTCATTCATTCCTCTGGCTGAACATGGTGCAGAGTCACACTAGTTGTGTAATCATACATGTAGATAGGATAATAAAGTCCACTTCATTCCACCATTCTTCCCACCCCACACCCTATTCATCTATCACTGCCGCTAACTCTGAGTCACAATATCTGCTACATTGAAAGAGTAGCTACATGTGCACACTTTGGCATATACATTCTTATGCATGTTTCGTTAAATAGAGAGTCTGATTTATTTCTTATATTAAAAATTTCTGGCTCATCAAGGGCTTGTTTTTGTTTCCCAGAATTATCTAATTGACTGATTTCATGTTCCGAGAAAGTAAGAAGCCAGAATTCTTAAGGATGGCTTAACACACTCTAGGGAATGAAATTAGATCTTTGTGCAATTTCACATCTCTTTTTCTATCTCTGGCAATAGCAGTGGTTATCAAAGTGTGGTTCAGGAACCAACCGTTAGGGCTTTCCAAAATCCTTTCAATGAGTCCCTGCCTTCAAAAAGATTTTCATGATGATTCAAAGAGGTTCTTTTTAAAATTTTATTTTCATACTATCCCAATGGTAGAGTAGTGTTTTCTGAAAGCTATATGATCACAATATACACCGAACAGGTAGAATTCCTGTCTTCCATTCAGCCAGACAAAATTACGTTAGTATCTGATGAGGTTATTTTATTTTTAAGTTTATAATAAATAAATATATTAATACACATCTCTTTAAACTTCCAATATACAAAAATATCATGTGAGAACATCTTAGGTGTGCACTGTAATTTCAAGAGCATGCAGAGAACCAGAGACCAAAATGTTTGAGAAACACAGGTCTGTAGGGACAATATTTCAGCTGTTCTATAAGAATGTGGTGGCAGCCCATTTGGTTTTAAGAGCCAGGGGTTGCCAGCCACCGTTCTCTGAGTCCAGCTTCTTGCACCTTATTGGTTCACCCACAGGCTGGCAGTGGAAGTGCCTACCTTAGCAGCTTTCCCCATGCAGACTGCAGTTCTTGATTGACAATGGCCTCCTACTGTCTCAGGAGGGTGGGTAGACTGGGAGGTTGTGATTTATACTCCATCATATATTTCTGTCGCTTCTGCTTGTGAATCTTTTTCTCAAGTGAAGCTACTGTGGTTTTATTGTTTAACTGTTTATCTTTACTTCGGGTCCAGAAAGATCAGTCAAAAACATGATTGCTTTTATGAATATTGAAAAACTCCACATATACCACCACTTTACACACACACACACACACACACACACACACACACTTACATCTCAATGATGACTCTTTTCAGTTCTTATTTTTTAAAATGAAAAAAATATTCATTTCATATAAGCAAGATGTATTTTCATTTTCAATCATTTGTGGGAGAGGAAAATGACAATTTTTTTAAAAAAAACATTCATACAACCAAAGGTAATTAGTATAAAATCTTTACCCATTTCTTTATAAATACATTCAATGGTTTTAATTTTATAAAACAGGCAATATATCCTCACAGTAAAAAATAAAAAATTCTTAAAAACCCTTTAATTGCTTTGTAATATATCATTTCATGAGGGTGTAAGTAGTTATGCAATGGTTTTCTTCCTATACACATTTTTTGTTGCTTCTATTTGTTTTCCTATTATGAATTATGTTACTAAAACTCCTTGTACCTAACCTTTCTTCAAAATGTGGTTTCCTTAATATACACTCTTATGAATTAAAATGTTATTCCATAAAGTGAAAAAAAATGTTAAAGTTCTTCCATTTTCAGCCAAGTAGGTTTCCAGGAAAGTTATAGCAACCCATACTTCACCAGCAACACATGAGGAAACTCATCTCACCAGAACACCTCAGAATTAAGTAGTTTGATTTTTAAAATCCAATCTGATTGGGAAATGATGTATTTTATTGTTGTTTAATGTTACATTCTTTGGTTACTAGTGTGGTTGAACATTTTCTCCAATGACCTACCTATGCAGGTTTTTCATCTGCTTTATATATTTGTGATCATTCTGCTTATAAATTTTAAGCCTACTTTTCACCTAAATTATTTTTTCATGTTAGTCACATTCCTTTTTGAACATGCATTTTAGTTGCTGCATGAAATGACATTAAATACATATCCTGCTTTTGATTAATCATTTTCAAGTCAGTGTACATTTAGCTCTAATTTCTCTGTTTTACCTTTCCTGTCCCGAGTAGATGTTAAGAGCTTTTGTAACAAAGTATCACACACTAGGTGGCATAAACAACAAAAACCTATTGTTTAAAAGATTTTAGAGGTTGAAAGTTCAAAATCAAGGTGGCAGTAAGGTTGATCCCTTCCTTTCTCCTCACTTGTAGATGGCCATCTTCTCCGGTCTTTTCATATCACCTTCTTTCTGTGCACCTTTGTGTTCAAATTTATGCTTATCATAACCACACCAGTCAGATTAGGAACCACGCTAATTATCTCTTTTTAACTTTCTTTCCTCTGGAAAGGCTCTATCTCCAAATAAAGTCACACTCTGAGGAACTATGGGTTTGGACTTCAAGATCCAAATTTTGGAGGGACACAATTCAATTCATAACATCATCTTTGAATTTGAGCTTTTTCTACATCGATGCTTATTTTCATAGATTAAATTCTGAGTAGAGATAATAAGTCTAAATTTTTGAGTTTTTTTTTTGCATACTGTCAAAGCAATAGTTTGAATTACTGCAAAAGAAAAATAACCTTTCATTTACAATTAGAGAGGGGACTTTATAAGAAACACTTTTAGTCTCCAAGCAAGAATAGAATCTGTATGCAAAGGGAAAGTGAAGAGAAATCCCTTTTGGGGGGTCATATTTCACTTGAGGAAGGGAGGAACAGGAAGGCTCTGATTTGTGGAGGGTTTATGAGAGAGCCCTGAGATGGTGGGCAAGGAGACGGAACTGCCCCTGGCAGACCCTGAGGGCACCATTTACTTCTTCTCTCAGGGAGGACTCATACCTGACCCCCAAGTCTGCTCAGAATAGCTCCTGATAGATGATGGCTTGTCCTGAGAGCCCCAGGAAGACAGAATTTTACTCAAAGACTGGAAAAGTGGACCTTTGTAGGATTTGACAATGAAACAGAGCACTCCAATAAAGCATCCTTTCCCCATGGCAAAGACCATCCCTGAGAGAGATTCCTCTAATATCTGCTTCACCCTAAGGTCTGTCCTATGTCCCATTCTGTTCATATCCATTTTTTCCAGTGGACAGAATCTAATTAAGAAGCAATTTAGAATAATTAGAAGCCAGTAATGAATAAAAGGTAATGAGACATTCGATCTGCCAGTAATTTAACAAGAGCTGTGCCTCTGCTAATTAGGAAGTTTAGCACCTGCTGGAACGCGAAGCTGACCTGCAGGGTACCACTTTCTGTGACATACAATTGGGCAGTGCAGTGGGAGTGGGAGTAGAACACATTGGCCAAGTGTGGGTCAGGTGAACCCACTCCTTTCAGCCGCCCAAGACACTGAGGCTGCAGGGGCAGAGGAAAGGCACAGGTCATTCAGCTCTGAGAACTAGGCACTGTGTCAGTGGCTTCCAACTGAAGATCCCATTTAACCCTTACACTTATATGTAAGGTATATATTGTTACTCCATGTTTAAAAATAAAGAAACTATGGCTTATGGAGGGAACTGAGAATGTGAAGGGAAGAACTATTATTACCAATCCAAGCCCATCTGATTTCAAAACCTGATACTTTCCTCTCTCCATCACCTCCTTGGAGTTTTGAGACAACTAGTGAATTGCTAATGGCAAATTTCTGCCACTAAATTCTGTTTCCTTCTTAATGAATATTAGCTTAATTGAGATGTATAGTCCTTTCTTCCTCCTACTTCAGTTGTTCTGATAAATCAGTTGTGAGGGTACTGGTGGGATTTTCTCTGTTATTGAGGACGAAAGCAGGAATAAGATTAGTCCGATTTTAATGGACCTCTCTAGGAGAAGTCTTCCTCAGCCCACCAGGATAAAATACCTTTGGTTAAAATAATGGTAAGTAAACTTGTTATTATATCTCCCCAAAGTCAAGGTCTTAGAAATCATTACTTGACCCCTACAAGAGAAAATATCTGGATGAACTGAAAACCATCCACTTTTCTTGGGCCCATCAGAGAACTCAGATCACAGGGTAAACCTCCACCCAGAGATCTCCAGGGTTAAACACATCAGGGAAAGGGACAGCATCTTAGACTTATTCACCTGGACCAGAAGTCCTTGGAGCCATAAGTTCATAGAAACACTTACCTAACTAGTAATTATTGACAAACTTCTGGAAGCCAAGTACAGATCAACATGATGGTGAGAAAATCCTGGGGGTCCCTGCTCCACTATCATGAGTCAGGGGTCTTTGTCTCAGGTTTACTACCCCGCCACCGCCCCACCAGGACCACCCTCAGATTCTTATGGTGAGATTCTCAGGAAAATGTCCTCATCTATGGCAGAAGATTAATGGCCACTGTGAAACACTCTCAAGGCCTTCTCCCTACCAGAAGTCTCCACGTAAGGCAAAGAACTCCCACAACACTGAGGTCTTTTCCCAGCATGGGTATGAGAAGATTCTGCCACCATCTCCTCTAGGTTTTCTGAATCATGTAAAGAAAAAATATTTAAAAATATAATCAAGAAGGAGCAAGATTTCAAGGACATAGACCAGAAATGGGAGAACAAAGACACTTGTGAAGGCCACATCAATGAAAAAACAGACCCACCCAAAGACAGTGACCTAAATGAAGGTGATAGCATATGTTCCTGCCTATTTTACCTTTTATCACCACATAAACAATTTTCCAACACAGGCATGTGCCGCAGTCTGGCTGGGCACAAATCATGAGCCACTGAAGCAGGAAGAAACTTTATTTCTGAACTCCACCAGCACACTCCACACACGCTCCCCGGGAATCCTCCTGAATGCCACATGGCTCGTCCAGGAACCAGCAGCCAAAAAATCTCTTCTCCGGCACTTCCCCAACCAATGGGAACTCTCTGGGAATCCCCGCGAGAGCTCAACTGGAACTCAACGGGAACTCCGTGAGAACTCACTGGCGTCACCTTTCAACCACTACTACTGGCAAAAATGCCATGCGTCATCCCTACTCGGCTGTGGCCCTCAACAGGCATGCACTGCTTAATCATGGGAATGCCTCTGAGAAGTGTTTCGGTAAGTAATGTTATGGTTGTGCAGACACCATAGCTGTACTCACACAAACTAAGTGGCTATGTCACCAGGCAATACAATCTTATAGGACCACCCTCATCCATGTGGTCTGCCATAGATCGAAACATTATGCCATGTGTGACATTTTGCCTGGAAGAACTGTGAAACACAAACTCTCAGAGGAGTCATGCAAAAAAAAAAAATGCCTCTCAGCCAAGATGAAATAAATAAACTTGTAGACTTTGGTAATACAGTTACATCAAACATTAAATGGGGCCCAACTCCAGCCAGTTTAACAGATATCCTTACACAGAAGTTCTTTGCTCTAAGTTCCTGTAACCCAATACATGTCTTGCTTTCAACAGAAAATTGCAAAGCATGCTAAAAGGCAAGTAAAAACACATTCTGATGAGACAAAATTATGGCTAGAATCAGGCTCCTATAGGACACTGCAGTTATAACTATCAGTATCTAAAATAAGCAGAACACATATGTTAAGGACTGTAATGGAAAGATAGCATGTAAGAACAGATGGGTGATACTATCAGAGATTGAGAATCTCAAAGAGAAGAAATCAAAAGGGAATTATAGAACTCAAAAAACATTGTAATGAAAATGAAAAAATTCCTTTCATGAGTTTATTGAATAGACTTGACACAATCAAGGAAGAATTATGAACTGGAAGATAGGTCAAGAGAAACTTCCCAGACCAAAACACAAAGGGGAAAAATACAAAGGAAAATAATAGACAAGACCTGTGGGAAAATTTCAAAAGATGTATCCTGTGCATTATAGGAGAATGAAAAGAAAGAAGAATAAAGCAAAGAAACGTTTAAAGTATTAATGATCAAGAACTTGTAGTAATTTCTGACAGCCATCTAAAGAGTGAGACTTACTGAAAAAAAAAGACAGAAAATCTTGAAGAAATCTAGAGAAAGAAAAAAAATACCTATATGAGTGAGAATTATAGGGTATTTCTTATAAAAATTTAGGCAAGAAAACAAAGAATAGTGTAAAAATATTTAGTGGTGCAAATATGTAACACTGAAAAGAAAAACAGTCAACCTAAAATTTTTCAACAACTGTGTCGAGATATGACTGACATTCAAAAAGCTGTGCATAATTACATAATTTGATAGTTTGGAGATAAGAACACTCCTGTGAAAACATCATAGTAATCTGTACTGTAAACATATTTATCACCACCAAAAGTGTCCTCTTATCCTTTGAATACTTGGTGTCCACCTTTGGAGAACATTTTTAGACATATAATGCTACATTGTTTGCAGTAATCATAATACTATAGAGTAGATCTCTAGCATTTATTCATCTTGTGTAAATAAAATTTAGTACATTTGTACCAACATCTCTTTGCTTTCCTCTTCCTCCATTCTCTTGCAACAACAATTCCATTCTATTTTGACTATTTTCTATTTCTCCTGTAACTGGAATCATGTAGTATTTTTTCTTCTGTGTCTGGCTGATTACACTTAACACAGTGTCCCCCATATCCAGCAAATTTATTCTTTTAAATATTAACTAGAAATAGGGGCTTTATTAGACAACCAAATACAGATGACTTTCATATTAAGAAATGTTGAAAGAACTTTTTCAAGCAGGAGGAAAATTACATAGGTCAGAAATTTGCTTGTATGCAAAGGGTGCCCCCAAAAAGCAACTAATAAAGGCAAACTAAAATTCCTTATTTCTGTACTTTTAATTCTTCTAGAATTGCTGATGGCTTTGCAGCTAAGTGAGCCACCTGAAGGCCAAAAGTTGTCTTTCCTACAGTCTTACCCAGGCCCAGTGCTCTCCTCAGCATCGACAGCATTTTCCACTGTCCAGTTGCTTCTCAACACACCATCATGCATCCTTCCAGGGAGAAGCAGGAGGATTACAAATTCAAGGTCAACCAGACAACTTGTTGAGACCCTGTCTCAGAAAATGAAAGGGGCTGGGGATGTGGTTCTGTGGTAAAGCACCCCTGAGTCAATCTCTATTATCAGAAGAAAATAACACACAGGGATTGCCTACTTACTCTCTTGGGATCATTCCTCTGGCCATTAGAACCTCTCTCTCTTTGGAGACTGGTGACCCACCAAAGAAACTTTTTTGGTCCTGGCTGGTGCAAGTAAGAGTAGTAACTGTTTTCACTGTAAATAGCAGTACCTTACTCAAGTCTATAGTACACCTGGATCTGTCTAGTCAACCAACATAGCAGAGACATTCTTAAATCTGCCACTGTAAATTTAAATGTAAATTATTTAAACACACGTTTCACCAAAGGCTTTAGCTGATAGGCTAGTGATAGTCCACGTGAGATGGTGCAGGCCTGGACAATGTGGTAACAATAGGAAAATGGGACCATCTTCCCTAAATTGGATGTTTCTGAAGATATTTTTTCATATTTGTGCATCTGTTTATATGAAAAAATCTTACAAGCTGGGTTTGGTAGTACATGCCTATAATTCCAACTCACTTGGACGGCTGAGGCAGAAGAATCACAAGTTTGAGGCCAACCTCATCAACTTGGAGAAACTGTTTCAAAAATTTTTAACAATTAAAGGGCTGGGGTTGTATACAGCTCAGAGGTAGAGCACTTGCCTCACATGCATGAGGCCCTGGATTTAATCCCCAGAATGAGGGGCTGTGGGCTTACAGAGATATACAAATTAAACAACTTCTAATTATAAATAAAAATAAATGAATATTACTTATTCAATTAATATTCTTTACATATGCTGGTCTTTGTCTTTTTATAACTTCAGCTTTGTCTGTCAATGGACCTTTCTCATATTTAAATCCAGTTTCTCATACTGTTTATAAACTACAAAATACCCACTGAATGAGAAGAGGGCCAAAGTATTGGATTACTTTTTTTGAAAGTCAACAATCAAGTCCTTTGAGATTTTTTCCCCCATGGCATTTCCACAGAGAAGTCTCTGGATCATGGAGAATAATAAGAAGAGAACTAGATGTGTTTTGTCCCCCATCTAGTTGGCTCTTCATGGAGATCATAACAGAATTCCCTTGCAAATGCCTTTTTTACCTGGCTTTTATCTGCCCAGGTTTCAATGAATTTCAAGAGTTCTCTGGCTTCACTTTCTTGCCAGACAAGGTGTGGCTGCTCTGAATATGGATATCTCTTTTGGCCAAATTGCATGTTTCTACTATATTTTCTTCTCATTCATTATCAATTATTTTTATTTTTATTTTTTAATTTTTTGGTACCAGAGACTTAACCACTGAGCCACATTCCAAGCCCTATTTTGTATTTTATCTAGATACAAGGTCTCACTAAGTCGCTTTAAACCTCGCTTTTGGTGAGACTGCCTTTGAACTTGCCTTCCTCCTGATTCAGCCCCCATAGCTACTGGGGCTGTGCCTACATGCCCAATTAATTCACTAGCATTTAAAAGTGAGTGCAACACATTAATTGATTCAGTCCCTCTGTCTGCTTAATTTTTCTCCTCCTGAATTTTCTATTAAGAAGGAATCCTAATGTAAGGCAGGGGAGCTTCTGCACTTTTATGCAATGTGGGGAAGGGAAGAGGAGAAATTCCCAATCTCCTTCTGGGCTTTAACTAATGTCTCTTGGTCTATAGGTAATGTGCCTTGTAGTCCTATTCCCATAATGTTCTGATAAACAATGATAATTTCAGCTGTAACTAGGTAGACTTATGGATCATTCTTCTGCCAAGATAGTTCTCCTTGAGGATCTCCCTACATGTTTTGGCCCAATCTTTTAGATCACTAGTCCCAGATGTAATTGCCTCACCAATCCCTCCATCCATCTTGCTGCTCAATTAACCACTCTGTGCATATGCTGCAGGGTCAGATTCCCAGCCTTTGCAGATCCCATGGCAGACCATAGGCTGTATCTCAAGAGAGAGATCCCAGACCTAGTGGACATGTACCAATATTCTGATGTCTTCCCTTCTTCTGACTATACCCCAGCTTTGCAAAAGGTAGCTAAAATGAAGCTTCCTCCAGGGTCTTAGATGTCAAGATACCCTTATTCACTGTCAGTATTAATATTACTTCTTAAAGTACCCCATTCTCTCTAAATACGAATGATGACATGTAGATACTTGTAAGTATCAAGAGAGGAGGTACCTAAGTGACTGATAACAAAAGGCTCAGTTCCTAATTCTCATAAGTTAATATAAAATAACTTATGCAGAATCTCTGTCATTGCCTATTGTAGAACCTAAAAGATCATACATCGGGTTTAATCAGGAGTTAAATCCTCAAGCAAGAATTAATAACAACTTAAGAATGGGTGGAGAGAAAATTGGAATCTACTATCACATATTTCTCACCATTCTCACCCCTTGAATTGCCTTCAAGTCATATGAAATTTCACACCAATGAGCAAAATGTTGGATCTGATCATGTTCTGGGTCCTAAACAGCCCAGAGATTGTGTTCCACTGGAGTTCTGGCTAAGTCAGAAGAGAATGGCTTGCTCCAACACGACTTCTGCCAGGGCAGTGATATTTGCATACTGAGACTCCATCTAAGTTTTATTTTTAGAAAATTTCTAATTTTTTAAGAAAGTTAGAAATCTAATGTACTAGATGGCCATTACGTCCTCTATTTTTCAGATTCCATGATTCTGATAACTTCCATCCCATTTTTGCCTTTTGTTTGTTTGTTTGTTTTTTGTTTCCTTTGGCCATATTTCAGCTTTTGTGATTCAGAACAATATATTTAAATAGGTACTTGAAGATGCTATTGATTAAACCTTATCACTGTACAAGGCTCTTCTTGGATATACTAAGTGAACAGTGAGGCACAAGAATGGAAATGACCCTTCCAGAACTCAGAGTAAGATGTACCTGTCCAAGATATATATATATATATATATATATATATATATATATATATATATATACACATGTATATATATATATCCTTGATTTCATCATTCCATTAAACAGTCATCCTAAGACAACCTGCCATGCTTCTCTTTTGCATTTCTATTTTAACAGCTTGAAGAGTAACTAGGACATTTTTTATATTCTCATTCCCAGAATAATAATGTGCTTTCTATCAAAAGTTTTATGATAATTAAATTGAAGATAGGGCAAAATGAATAAAGTTTGTCATATAAAATAATGATCCAGTCTGTTGATTATCCTATCGTGTAGACCAATTACAGCATTGCCAAAGATCAAAGTCACCTCAAATTGCCATTTCTGCTTGTCGACAATGATTTTGTTAAAGTAAATTTGGTGCTAGAAAGCATTACATTGGCATAATAGTTCAGTGGGGAGAAAAGAATATGTAAAAACATAAGTTAGTATAGGGGTCACACTAGCAGCATATAGAACTACTACATTCTCCCTAGTTTTGTAAGGTGAGCAGTGATTAAAAACCATTGTCTTAGAGACAGAACTCCAAGAAGAGTGATACAAAGAACTCTAGGAAACCTCTGCCCCAGAGCTACATCTGCTAAGATGCTAAAAATTAGCAAAGACAATCATTCAGTCTGTGGAGATTGATCAAAGAGCTCACAGAAAATTTAAAAGCATTTATTTAAAAAAAAAAACATAGTCACTCAATAGTGCAAGACAGTGACATTTGTTGTAGGGACTGCATCTACCTCTTTCTACCACAATTCTTCCTCATGGACCAGTTGTGGGAATGGGCTTGACACAGCCAAGTAACAGTTCCCACCCCGACCCCCAAGATTTCTGGAAACCAATGAACATCAGAAAATCCTATTTTTCAGAGTGCCATGCTGCAGAATGTCTATGCTGAGTGCCTGGTAGCAGTTGGTTGGCAAAGCCCATTTCCCATCCCCAACCAAATTTATGCTACTCCAGTTTTCTGGGATAAAATAGCTATTCTATATAGGTCTGAAAGCTGGAAAATTACTGGATTATATCTTCTCTGATGCTGAGATACTGAAGATTCATAATAGCTGAGGTTCAGTGGCAGACATCAGTTCCTACCAACTCTCCTCTACATTTCATGGCTCCTGATCCATATAAGAATACAAGTGCAGCATCCACTTGTATCCCACAACCCAACCCTAGCTATAGCTCCTCAGAGTCTACACTCAGGAAACTTCAGAGAAAACCTGAAAGACTATTAATTCCCTGACTTTCTTTAGAGGCTTGACTTCAACTGATTAGACTGTGGAAGAAATTGTATTCCAAGGTATTATCAAAGTCACTTACCAATTAGTAGAATCTAATATCTAGATGTGATACCAATAAAGAGAGACCAGCCATAAGTTTATTTGTGGAAACCAGGGAACGATAGAGAGAAAGAAAGCTAAAATCCAAAAGTCATCCCTGGTGTAAGCTGTGCACACTCAAAGATCTTTCCTCTAAGGAGTGACTGAAGAGGAAAATTTGGAAAAAACTTTGGCTGAATGTGGGGGAAACTCAAAGATCCTTTCAATAATAAAAGAAGTCACCAAGCCATATGCATACCTAATGATAAATAAAAGAGAAATAAATGATCAGATTAGAAATCTTATTACACAAGCCCTGACCAACTAATGGTTGGAAACTAAACAGGGCTGGCAATATGACAAAATTCTAAGAAGAATGACTTGAGATTAAAAAAAAAAAGAACAAGGATCAAAAGTTTGAGCAAAATATCAGAGACAGCACACTTCAGGGAAAAAAAGACTTTACTGATATACTACAGCCAAATCATTAACACATAAAGAAGAAAACTACATTAACAAGCTTGAAAGAAAGAATCTATAGTTATCTAGAGTTGCCAAAATAATTGAGGCCAAGTGGCCATAGTTTTAATTAAAGGACATTTAAAGAAACAGGAAAGAATCCCCCCACCACCACCCCAGGAACAAAACAAGCAAGCAACAGAATCAACCTTTAAGAGGGCCCAGATGTTGGACTTATAAGATAAATATTTCATAAGAATATTCCAAGAATTGAAGAAATTTTTTAATTAAAGAAATGTAGATGATGATGTCTTATCAAATAAAAAATATTAATAAGATAGTATAAATTATAGTAGATTAAAATAGAAATTCTGGAGTTTAAAATTAAAATAACCTAAATAAAAATTATACTGTAGTAGATCAACAGAAGATTTGAGCTACAGATGAAAGAATTAAAACACTTGAAGATCAAACCATAAAATTTATGCACCAGAGAGAAAAATAATGAAGGAAAATGAATAAATATTCAGAGAAATATTGGACATTATAAAGCCTAATAACAAACAAATGATAAAAGAAGAAGAAGACCAAAGAAGACTTTAAAATGTTCACAGAATTACTGAAGACTTAACAACTCAATTAGCATTAATGAACACATTCAAGGAATGCAACACAAGGAGATCCACCCCTACGTACATTATAACCAGAAAAATCTTGAAAGAAGCAAAGGAGAATAACTTATCATGAGCAAGCAAACTCTGATAAAAATCAATACATGACCTCACATGAGACATAGTGGAGGCCAGAAGATAGTAAGATGACATTCAAAGTGACAAAAGGAAAGAAAGAAAACTCTCAATCAAGACTCTTTTACTTATCAAAAGTACAATTCAAACTAAGACATTCTTAGACGTTATAGACTTGAGTGTGTTTCAAAAACATATGTTGAAGCCCTGACCTCCAATATGTCTATTTGGAGACTAGAGTACTTGTGTGTTCCAGTCTCGAAGCGTTCCTAATTCCAGCTCCCCACCCCCGCGCCTGCCCTCGTCAGAGATACGTGAAGACAGGGATGGAAGAAGGTTGTTATCTGCAAGCCAGAAAGAGAGTCCTTGCTTAGAGGTCCAAGAAGAAAGTCTTTCAAACTGGAAGTCTTTGATCTTGGACTTTCAGCCTCTAGAAATGTAAGAATATAAACTTTTGTTATTTAAGCCATCCAATCTATGGCATTTGTTTTGGAAACCTAAGCAGACTAATATACCATATAAACAAAATATAAGAATATTTGTTGTTAGCAGATTTGCCTTATAAGAAACACAGAAGAAAATTTTCAGGCTGAAAACCAATGAAATTAAAGAGTAATTCGAATCCTTACAAGGGACATTAAAGGTAATTCTGTATAAAACTGTAAAGGACAGTATAACATCATATTTATTCTCCTGTTTTCTTAACAAACTTAAAAAAGTAATTTCATAAAACCATATGTGCATATTCATATTGTATGTGTATATCACTTGGAAATGAAACATATTACAAAATACCAACAGAAAGGGAGATGGATTGGACCAAAGATGTACTACAGTAAGGAAGACACCATATGGTAATGCAGATCCACTTAAAATACATATTCTTTCCTTCTTCAGCTTCCCTTAAGGGTCATAAAATTAAATACTATAATACCTATATGTTAAGGTATTATAACATTATAGCATACATTAAATATAGCATATACCAAATAGCATATTGCATAGCATATATTAAATAAAGTAAGTAAAGCAATAATAATACCAAAAGGGAGAAGCAAATATAGCTATAGAAGAAAAACCTTTTGTATCAGTGAAGTTGAATTAGTGTTAATTGGAGGCAGATTCTGATACATAAAGATGTATCTTGTAAGCCTTAGTAAAACCACTAAAAATTTTCCTTAAAACTACAAAATAAAAATTCGCTAAAAAATTCAATTGCTAACAGAAAAATATTCACTTTGTGCCAAACAACTCAAAAAATAAAGCACAGGAGGTCAAAAAGAGACTTGAGACGTAGAAAATAATAAGCAAAATGACAGATATAAGTGCAATCCTCTGTGCAATGTCATAGAACATAGATTAAATAATCACGTTGAAAAGTAGAAGTTCAATAGGATTAATGAAACAAATTCTAACCATGTACCATGTACAAGAGATACACTTTAGATTAAAAGATATAACAGAATGAAACTAAAGGGATGGAAAAAATATATTCCATATACCTTTTTTGTTAGATTGATTCCATGCAAAGGATCAATCGCAATAGAGTTGGAGTGGCTATAGAAATAATTTACAGGAACAAATGTTACTAGAAGGGAGGAATAAAAAATTAAAATGATAATAAATATTAGACATATTAATATATAAATAATATCTATAAAATATATAGGTACATATGCATTCAACAACAAAGCTATACAAACTGGCAGAATTAAAGAGAAGAAGAGACAATTTTACACTTTAATCACATTTCACACATTAGTTCACTTTTATTTAATTTCACACTTTAATGATTAGAATAACTAGGCAAAAGATTAGCAAAGATATGGGAGGCTTGTAAAATATATATCAATAAGGTCTAATAGGCATTCGTAGATCACTCTACTCATAGCAGCAGATGATACCCACTTTTCAAACATACATGAAATTGCTCAGGACAGAAAATATGATCTACTGTGAAACAATTCCTAACAAATGTGAAAAGAACTGAAATCACACAAAGTATGTTCTTTTGCCATAATGGAGTAACATTCTAAATAAATAACAAAAGAATTTGAGAAATTCACAAATCAGTGGAAATTAATACGTTTTAAATAACTATTAAATGCATTAGGAATTAGAGAAAAATTGGAAAATACTGAGAGATAAATAAAAGTGATAACAACCTACCAAAACTTCTGGGATGAAGCTAAAGCAGTGCTTTGAGGAAATGCCAATATTAAGAAGGGAGAAATACTTCAAGTCATTTAGCTAACATTTCACCTCAGAAACAAGAGGGGAAAAAAGTAAATTAATCCAAATAAAACAGAAAAGGGGAAATTATAAAGATTGGCACAGAAATAAATAAAATAAGTTTAAAAAGAAAAACAATCAATGACATTAAAGGTTTAGTACACTGGAATAAATATCATCCATATGGACAGGTCTGACCAGTAAAAACAAACAAACAAAAAATCTCAAGTTACTAAAATCAGGAGTGGAAAGAAATGATAGGATAGCAATCCTATCAGCCTCACAAAGATAAAAAGGAGCATAAAGTAATCCTATGACCAACTGTATGGCGACAACTTAGGCAATATGAGGAAAAAATCCTAAAAATACAGAAACCGTGGTAAATAGAAAGTGGATTCATTAGAATTTAAGACATTGACTTCTACAAAGAAAAGCTCAGATCATTTCATTTATAAAGTTTAAAAATGTTTTGAGTATTAATCCTAACCTTATGAACTCTTCCACAAAGCAGAAGAGTAGGAGTCGCTTCCCAACTCTCTGAGCCTAGAATTACCCTGATGCCAAAGACAAACTTTAAGACACTGTAGGCACGAGAGGAAACCTTAGATGAGTTTTGATTTGCATTTTCCTAATTACTAGAGATGTTGAACATTTTTTCATATATTGATTGAATATATATCTTCTTCTGAGAAGTATCTGTTCAGCTCCTCAGCCCATTTATTAATGGAGTTGTTTGGTTTTTTGGTGTTAAGTTTTTTGAGTTCTTTATATATCCTGGAAATTAGTGCTCTATCAGATGTGTGTGTGGCAAAAATTTTTTCCCAAAATGTAGGCTCTCTCTTCACTTCATTGATTGTTTCTTTTGCTGAGAAGAAACTTTTTAGCTTGAGTTCACTCCATTTATTAATTCTTGATTTTATTTCATCTCACACCAGTCAGAATAGCAGTTATCAAGAATACAGACAACAATAAATGTTGGTGAGGTTGTGGGGGAAAAGGCACACTCATTCATTGCTGGTGGGACTTCAAATTGATGCAACCAATCTGGAAACAGTGTGGAGATTCCTCAGAAAACTTGGAATGGAACCACCATTTGATCCAGCTATCCCACTCCTTGGTCTATACCCAAAGGACTTAAAATCAGCATACTATAGTAATGCAGCCACATCAATGTTTATAGCAGCTCAATTCAAAAACCAACCTAGATGCCCTTCAATAGATGAATGGATAAAGAAACTGTGGTACATATACATAATGGAATATTATTCAGAATTAAAAGAGAATAAAATTATGGCATTTGCAGGTAAATGGATGGAGTTGGAGAATATCATGCTAAGTGAAGTAAGCCAATCCCCAAAAAACATAGGCCAACTGTTCTCTCTGGTAAGTGAATGCTGATCCATAATGGGGAGACATGAGAAAAATAAAGAAACTTAGATGATGTAAAGGGGAGGGAAGTATGAGGAGGGGTATGGGGGTAAGAAAGATGGTGGAATGAGATGGACATCATTACCCTAGGTACATGTATCACGGCACATATGGTGTGACGCTGCATCTTATACAACCAGAGAAATGTAAAGTTGTGCTACAGTTGTGTACAGTGAATCAAAAGGCCTTCTGCTGTCATATATACCTAGTTAAAATAAACTTAAAAAAAAAGACACTGTAGACTTTTCATTTGGGAAGTATGAAAAAGAACTACTTTTTCCTTCTCTTCACACTAAATACAACTATGAGCCCTTGAAATAATCCAAGAGACCACCAAAGGAAAAGTAAAAACAGGTATTAAGAAACAGGTGGATACCCCAGGACAGGAGAATCTACAAAGCTGCAAGTTTCTTGTGCTCCCAACCCAACAGAGGAAAGCCAACAAGATACAGTATTTTATGATCCCCCAATCTAGCAACCAAATAGGTTAATTTATTCTCCAAATACTAGAGGAATCCTTCTGACAAAATCAAAGGAGCAATACTACAGTAAAAGGAAGTCAGTTAGCAGCCCTGAAGAAAATAAGTTGACCGAGGGATGTGTCTCCCTCCCTGCTGAGCCCAAGACTACAGAGCTGATGGGTAAGGGACACAGAAAGAAACATAAAAATGCAACATACCACAATTTGTGAGCTGTGGCTAAAGCCTTCTGAGAAGGAAATTCATAAAACTATATATATGATTTTATTCAAAATAAAGAAAGAACTCAAATCTATTGCATATATTCCAAACTTGAGAAACTAGAAATTAGTTAGTGGTCACCTAAGCCAGAGGGAAGGAAAGCATACCAAAAATAACAACAAGAAGCAATGAAACTGAAAATAGTCAGAGAGAAAAATCCATTAAACCAAAAGCTGATCCACCAAAAAAAAAAATTAGTGAAGTTACAAAATAAAAATAAAGGCCAAACATCACCATTATAAAAATTGAAATACAAGATATCACTTCATGTATTACAGTCATTAAAAATAAAATACAGCGATAATATGTACAACCTTATCCTCATAAGTTCAACAGTTTAGAAGAAATGAACCAATTCCTCAGAAACCACAAATGACTGAAACTCAATCAAGATGAATTAGACAATCAAAATAGCAATCAAGCATCAAAGAAATTGAATTTATCATTTAATAACACCTCAAAAAATAATTTCCAGACCCAAATTGCTCCACTGGGAAGTCTACCAGAAGATTTAAAGAGGATTTAACATCAATTTTACTTAATCTCTTCCAAAAATATACAAGATACAAGATCATGAGCCAATTCATTTTATGAGTCCAATATTACCCTGATATCAAATTCAGAGATAGTACAAACATAACTAGAGATTAATATATTTAATAAAAAGTACATGTACAATCCATCAGCAAAATATGGCAAACCAAATCCAACAATCTATATAAAGATTTGTATGTTGACCATGATCAAGTGGGATTTAATACCAAGTAGGATTTCTGAACTAAAACTGATTCAATATTTGAAAACTCAATCAATATACTAACAAAATACAATATAGCAAAGAAACAATAGAATCATATGATTCTGAGAAAAATTTTCAGCAAGTTAAGAATGGCAGGTTATTATATCACACTGATAAGGAGCAGTTATAAAATTCTATATCTAACATCATAGTTAATGATAAGACAATGAACAAAGCAATAATGTCAATTCTAAGTTATTTCATTCAACATAATGCCTGAAATTCAGGCTATAGTAATCAGGAAAATAATAAGAATAAATTAGAATACAGATTAGAAAGGAAGATATAAAATTATATTTACTTGCAAATGCCATGAGCACCTATGGAGAAATTCTAACAAATCAACAAAAATACCTTAGAAGTAAATTATTTTAGCAAATATACAGGATACAAAATCAACATGTTCAGAAAAAAATCGATTGTGTTTTAATATGCTGATGGTGAACAATTGTAAGCAGAAATTTAAAGTAAAATAAATTCAATTTAAAACTAATCCAAATTAGCTACACACTTAGCAACACAAATAGTGTCTACATACTACAATTTACAAAATGCTGATGAAAGAAATCAGCTATCTCAATGAATGTGAATACTGTGTTCTTGGATTGAAAAACTCAAAATATTATGTATGTCAATTTCCCCTAAATTATGGAAGGACCTATAGATTTAATGCAATTCATATCAATATCCCAACAATTTTTGTGTATATACATGAGCTTATTCTAACTTTTACATGAAGAGGCATTTTCATTTAGTAAGCGATCCTGCAAAGAACAAAGTGGTAGGAGTTATTGTTATTCCACTTAATATTGAGTCTTGCTACATAGGTAAAGCAGCTTTTAGTAGTACACTGGCAGAAATATAGACACAGACAATAGAATATCCAGAAAATAAACTCACACAAATATGAGTTCAAGTTATCTTTGAAAAATTAGCACAACTAGTTAAATGAAATGCAGCCTTTTTACAAGTGAAGAAAGAGCAATTGGCAGATTGATATTCATAGATGAAAGAAAATAAGGAATATAAACCTCACACCTTATGCAAAATGTATTTTGAAAAGAACTACAGATATAAACATAGAACTATAAAACTTTGGGAGCAACAAAGACAAAAATCTTTGGAATCTAGATCTAAGAAAATATTACCAGACTTAACAACAAAAATGTGTCCCATAAAAGAAAAACAAGGCAATCCTTAACCTAAAAATTGTATCCAGAATATAGAAAGAATTCTTTTAAAAAACTCAGCACTAAAAACTATGTGTGTATCCAATTAGAAAATGGGCAGAAGGAATGAACAGACATTCCAATGAAGATTATAAAATATAGAAAATAAGCATATTTACAAATAGCCACTATTATAAGAAATTTAGGGAATTAGAGTGTTAAAACTAAAAATAAAAAACAATAACACATTAAATATTTGCAGGAAAATGACAGGAACTAGATTGCTCCTACATTGATGGTGGAATCTGCATTCTAAAATGTAATTTGATAGTTAAAGCAACTTAACATACAACTACCATATACCAAATAATTTCACTTGTGGATATTTATCCCAGAGAAATAAAATATTATGTCAATATAAAACTATGAACATAGCCATTTTACTTTTAATTACCCAATGTGAATGTTTAAGTGACCTAACACACACACACATACTTTCTCTCTCTCTCTCTCTCTCTCTCTCTCTCTCTCTCTCTCTCTCTCTTTTACTCACAATGAAACTGGGAGTGAGTATGATCAGTGGATTATGTGAAGGTAAATATCCTGTTTTTGATATTATACTATAGTTTTACAATAAAAAGATACCTATAGACACAATATTCAATAACATGTAAGCATTGTAGTGTGACCTGACCAAATAGAAATTTTCTATGGAGCACAAAGTATATTTACCATAAAAAATTAATTAATATAATAGTCCATATGATAAAACAAAGTACAGAAAGCACCTGACATCTCAATAGATGCAGAAAAATCATGTGAAAAATCAACATCTAACACACCTTATGATAAAAAAATCAAGAAATGGAAGGAAATGTCCTCATCTTGATAAAGAAGAACAACACCTACAAAAACCCAATAGTCAACGGTTAATTAACAGTGAATGGTGCTTTCTACCAAAGATCAAAGAGAATACAAGGACTTCTGTTTTTGATTCTTTTATTCAAGATTGTACTGGGCCCTTTAGCCAACATAGTAATTCATGAAAAAAAAAAGTATCAAGAATGGAAGGAGAACAGTAAAACTATGCTATTTGTAGAAGACCTAAAGTTGAATATACAAAATCTACAGCAATCCAATGGAACAAAAATACTACAATTAATAAATGAGTTCAGCAGGACTGCAAGATACAAGATCAATATACAAAAATCAATAATGAATACTCTACAAATAAAATTGTCAACAGCTCCATTTGCAATAGCATAATAGCAACAAATTCAATGAATATTTAAAAATAAATTTTACAAAAGAAGTGCAAGAACTTTTACATAGATGGTTACAAACAGTTGGAAGAAATTAAAGATACAGTAGTCCCCTTTGGTCTGTGGGAGATAGGTTCCAGGACTAACAGTAGATGCCTACAAGCATGAAAAGTATCAAGCCCCATATATTCTGTATATTCATATATACCTATAACAAAGTTTAGTTCATAAATTAGGCACAGCAAAAGATTAACAACAATAATTAATAATAAAACGGAATAACTATAAACTGCAGTATAATAATAAATGTTATGTGAATGTGTTTGTTTTCTTTCTCAAAATATGTAATTTTTCTTTTAATATTTTCAGACTACAATTAACCATGGATAACTAAAACTGAAAAGAGGATCTACTATATCAATAATATGAGGGTTTGATGTTAATATAGCAATGCTACTTTATTGTTCCACAGATTCTAACCTAGTAAAATCTCAGCATTTTTTGTGTATGTACAGATATCAATGAGATGATCCAAAAATTCATATGGAAATACAAGGGATCTAGAAGGACCAAAACTGTCTTGACTAGGAAGAAAAATGTTAGGAGAATCTATTTTTATTTCAAAACTTACTATAAAGCTGCAGAAGTCAAGGCAATGTGGTACCAGCAGAAAAACAGGAACAGATAAGTAGAATGTAATTAAGAGTCCAGAAATTAACCTTTGCATTTATAGTCAACAGATTTTTCAAAAAGGGTACCAAGAAATGTGATTGGAGAAAACATACTGTTCAACAAATCATGCTGAGACAACTAGACTTCCATGTGTATGCAATGCATGAAGTTGCAACCCTACCTCACACCATACTTAATATAAACTCAAAATTATAGACACAAACATAAGAACTAACATTATTAAACTCTTCAAAGAAAAACCAGAAGCAATATTCCTGCCCTGGATTAGAAAACAGTTTCTTAGCTATGAAAACAAAAAACCAAATGATACCAGGAAAAAAAAAACACATAAATTGTACTTCATCAAAATTAGAACTTTATGATTCAGAGGATGCCACAGGGAAAAGGAAATAGCAAATCTGTCTGCAAATCATTTACCTCATAAAGGTATTATGTCTCGAATATATATTTAAAACAACTTTTGCAACTAAATATAAAAAGATATAATAACCCAATTTTTAAAAAGAGTGGCTGGGCTTGGTGGCTCACACCTGTAATCCCAGCAATGTCAGGCAGCTGAAGTAGGAGGATTAGAACTTCAAGACCGTCTCAGCAATTTAGCAAGGCTCTAAGCAACTTAGACTCTGTCTCAAAAACAAAAAACAGAAAGACCTGGGGATGTGTCTCAATGGTGAAGTGCCTCTGGGTACAATCCCCAATACCAATAAATTAATTAATTAAAAATATCAAAGCTCTAAATAATTTCTCTACATACTATATGTCAATGATCATAAAAATATAGTACATAAAAAGATACTCAGTGCAACTTCTTTAAGAAAATTCGAATCAAAATCAAAAGCACATAAAATACAACTTCAGACCTTCCAGGATGCTGTAACAAAACAGGATTTCATTCATTTAAAATGCCAGAGTAGGCAAATCTATAGAGAAAGAAAGCAGATTAGAGATTGCCTAGACTGGGGGTTGAAGTCAAGGCAGGGTAATTGCTAATGGTACAAGATTTCTTTTTTGGAATAAAATGAAATGTGAACATGTTCTAAAATTTTGTTTTGATGATATTTACACAACTCTGTGAAACAGTTTTTTAAAAACTCAATGGAGTTTAAATTTTAAATTGATGAATTTTATGATATGTAAATAATATGTAAAATAGTTAAACTTTTTAAAAATCAAAACAGCCAACACCATTAGGTTCCATGAAAACAGCAGTATTATTGAAGTTATTTTGAACTCTGAAATAAAAGAAATTGAAATGATATCCTAACTTTTATGTACTAGTGTTCATTTCACTCTTACCTTAGAAAAAATTATTCAGGCTACAGTATAAATTTACAAAGAGGTAACCAGAGTTTGCTATTATATCTATATTGGTGACATCTGATGGTGGATCTACTGAAGAGTTATATGCCTCCCTAGAAGCCCCAGCTGCCTATTGACCCATTGTGATAATTGCAGTCTGCACTGCCCCCACTCCACTGCCCAGGGTCAGGGGCTCTGAAACCATCCACTTCTGCTCTTCTCAGGCCCAGTCTTGCTCCTCCTCCATCTGATAGTCTTCCTTGTCTCCTCTGCTGATGGCTGCTTGGAGCTGCTGCCTCTCTCTTCAAGAACACCCTGGGTAATCAATACGTCTGACCAAGGACTAAGGGTACACATTCATATTTCTTCTGCTCATGTCATATTTCGTCTTGCCTTTCCTTGTTTCTCCTAGTTTTTAAAGAGCATTTCTTTTATTTACCCATTAGATTTTCTTCTAACTTTTTGCTTGCTTTAATATTAGCTCAAACTATTTCTATCATGAAGCTACCTTTGTTTAGTACAGTCTATAATGAGTTTGCAGTTTGTTATTTTTATTGCATACATTGTGGATTTCACTGATTTAACACTAACTATAATAAACTGGTTGCCACCTTTTTGGTTTTTCTGTGTATGTACTGTGTGCTGAGCACTGGGGTAAAAGTTTTATATTTGCCAGAATATTTAACCACTGGTTTCTTTGTCAATAGGCAATAAAGCCCTGTGGAGAACTTTTGGGTTTTTTTTTTTCCCTATGATTCTGTATACATAAAATGCCCACTTCCCAAATTCTATTACATCAAAGTTAGGGATTAGTAAATTCTGGTGAATTACACTTTTTATTTTTATTTTTCTCTATGATAGAATTACTTAAGATAACTGTTTTATTAAATATAATAGAAAGTTTTATTTATGTGCTGTTGTATCTTAGTGAATTTTCATGATTTTTTTTTGTGTGTGTGTTCTTAATCAGTAGATTTCATTTTTAGAGAAGTTTTAGATTTTCGGGGAAAAAAATGAGTAGTAAATACAAAGAACTTCCATAGAACTTCCCCACAACCCCTTCAACTTCAATTTCCCCGATTATTAACATCTTGAATTAATGTGATGAGTCACTATTATTAACTTTAACCTTATTATGTAAAGTCTTATACTTACCTAGTTTACATTAGGGCTCACTATGTTACACATTCCAGGATTTGAATGAATACTGTTGCACATTCCAGGATTTCAATTGAATTCCAGTATTCAAAGGAATACTGACAGGTATCTACCATTATAGTATTTTACAGACTACTTTCATAACATTAAAAATCCCTCGTCCTGTACTGACTCTTCTCTTCCTCCCTCCCCTCAGATCCCTACTTTTGACTTTTTCAGAATATTATATACATGGAATAATGCAGTGTGTAGCATTTGGGGGGTGGTCTTCTTTCACTCTATGGTTTTACATTTCCTCCAGGTATTTTTGTGATTTGATAGTTCATTTCTTCTTGTCATTGAAGAACAGTTCATTGTGTGAACGTACCACAATTTGTTTATATATTCACCTGTTAAAAAGACATTTTGGTTGTTTCCAACTTTTGACAGCTATTAATAGAGCTTCTATTAATGGTATGCCTGTGTCTCTGTAGATGTACATTTTTCACTTATTTGTAGAAATGCCAAGGAGAACCTTTTGGGGATCATAGTGAAAGAGGAAGCTATACTTTGTAAAAACCCAACAAACCATCTTGCAAAGTCGCTATAGCACTTATATTCCTACCAGCAGTGAATGAGCACTCCTGTGGCAGGAGCAGTGTTCTTGATCTTGGCCTTCACTGTTCTTTTAATTTTCATTTCCCTGATGACATAGAGATGCTAAATATCGTTTTGCATCCTTATTCACCATCTGCGTGTCTCTTTGGTGAGATGTCTGCTCGATCTTTTCTCTACTTTTTAAATTAAGTTGAGTTCTGCATATACTTGGACACTGGGCCTTTATAAGGTATGTATTTTGCAGGCATTTTCTCCTGGTCATTTTGTTTATCTTTCATTTTCTTAATCATGTCTTTTGCAGATCAAGAGGTTTTATTTTAATGAAGCCCAATTTATCATTTTTTTCTTTTCTCAGCAGGCTTTTGGTGTGGTATCTAAAAAGTCACCACCAAACCCAAAATTATCTAGATTTTCTTCTGTGTCACCTTCTAGGAGTTCTACAGTTGTGCATTTTACACTGATTCATTTTTAGTTAAGATTTTATGAAGCATTAAAACTGTCTATATTTTTTTGTTTTTCTTTTCTTTCCCCTTCCTTCCTTCCTTCCTTCCTTTTCTGTTTTTACAAATGAATGCACAGTTGTTCCCACACCATGTTTTGAAAAAGTCTCTCCTTTTTTCCACCATATTGCATTTGTGTCAGTTTCCTGTGTGGTTCTGTTCCTGAGCCCTCTATTTAGTTCCACTGATCTCTTTGTCTTTATTTCTTCATTTTATCAGTTCCTCTCTTCATTTTTGTTGGATAAGGTTAGTTCTCTGACTTTGTTCTTTTTTTTTTTTTTATATTGTATAAGCTCTTCTGGGTCATGACCTTCCATATAAATTTTGGAATCAAGTTATCAAGCTCTGTAAAATTGCTTGCTGGGGTTTTGACCAGGATTGCATTGAATCTATAGATTAATTGGAAAGAGGTTACATCCTGACATTGTTGAGTCTTCCTATCTGCATACATGGGAAAGCTCTCCAATTACAGATTTCTTTAATTTCTTTCATCAGAATTTTGTTTATGTATGTATTTATGCATTTTGTTTATGTATGTCTTTACATATTTTGTTAGATTTGTATTCAGTATTTCCTTTTTGGATGCTAATGTAAATGGAAGTATATTTTTAAACTCCAAATTCCAATTGTGCATTTCTAGTATATTAAAAATCAAATGGCTTTAATATCTTAATTCCAGGATTTCAATAAATGAATACTAACAGGTATCTACTATTATAGTATCTTTGCTATTATGACTTATTAATTCCAGGAGGAATATTTTGTTGTTGCTGATTAGTTGTGATTTTCTTTATAGAAAACCACATTATCTTGGAAAAAAGGAGCATTTTATTTTTCTCTTCCCAACATGAGCATTTATTTCCCATTTCTGATTATCAATTAACTAGGATTTCTAATATAGTGTTGAATAGGAATAGTGAGAAGGGACATCTTTCCTTTATTCCTGATTTTAGATGAGAAATGTCCAATCTTTTATCATTAAGTGTGATGTTAACCAAAGGATTTTGCAAATTTTTAAATCTACTCAAAGAAATTCCCTTCTTTATCATTAAATTAATCTTGTTATCTTTTTCAATAGGCCAATTATTATAAGAATGTTCTTTTATTATCATATATATCAAAATGACCCACATTTTTTTATTAATACACAAAATTTATGGCTTAATAAAGTCTACTCATTATTTAAATCACTGACTTTTATTTTATCTTCCCTATTGATAAAATTAATTCATTAAATGTAGTAAGAGCCTTCTGTTTATTCACTGTCACTGCTCAGTGAGTTTCAGTGATTTTTTTTCTTTGCATTTTTCTAAAACAGAAATCTCAAAGTTAGAATTTTCCAGTGCAGATTCTGTTGAACACTAGTCCCGTGAGATCCACCATCAAAGAACACTGGAAAAGTCTCTCATGTTTCTTGAAAAGACCTATGGTTATTATCCTAAAGGCTCTGAAAAACTCAGCAGCAAAGAATTATGAGTAATCCTGCCAAATATAACTATGAAACTTATTCTTCACTTTTTAGTCTCAGACATTCCACAGATTTTAGTCATCCACCAAATACACCATAAGTAGCACTTTCCCTGGTGGTTTCCATCCAGGTCAGGAAATAAATAAGACACAGAAACATGTCTTTCTCTTATAAATACATCATCAGGCACATAGGGAAGATCAATGCTTCCAGCACAGCCAATTTCTTTCTAAAATTATAGGTTATTTTATTTCAAGACAACAGGAAGTGTATTGCAGCTGTTGATGTGGATGAATAGTGAGTGGTAAATTTGATAGAACTTTTTGTATAACACCAGGTCTGCTCATGACAGGTGTCCTCAGGGTATCGGATCATGTCGAGAGACTGAATGCCAGCAGCGTCACTGAGACCCACTCTGCCCATCTCTGGTATCAATGGCTTACTTTGTGAGAGAGCCAGTCTCCATCATCCCCACAGCTGTAGAAGTTGATAGACCTGCCTGCACCTTCATTCACACTCCTTTCCCATGGAACCCCTCCCTTGGCTTTCTCAGTAAGTGTGCGTTCGTTCCAGGGCTGGGTCTGCTGGCTCCCTGTCATCAGAATAGGACTGGAGGAACCCCATAAAGGAGACAAAGGGCTCTGACTTGAAATGTCATGTTGGATTTTCTTGAAGAGACTTTATAATAATAATTTTAAAAAGAGAATTATACCGTGTAACATCTAACATCTTTTTTTTTTCCTTTTTAAGTCTATAAAAGTACAAGATACCTTACAACCTAGGGATTTCCGGTAGAATATGTATTTGGATTTTAAAAGGCTCTAAGTGTTCTTCAACATACGGAGGTTATCATGAAAGTATTTATGGCAAATTATAAAGTAATAGCCTCACTCTGCGTCTGGTTAGCTTAGTTATAGGGTCATAAAACAATAAAGCATAAAAGTGGAGAGCAACTTAGAGGTCATTGGCCTGCCTTTCAAAGCAAAGGAAGCATCCTCCAAGATTTCCTGAGGAGGATACTTCATACAGAAAGTCTGGGCAGGGGCTGTCAGGCTCACAATCCTGTGCTGAGTAAACTGGTCACTAGCACAGCTCGTTATAGCATAGTAAGTATGGACCTCTACCCTTTCTTTGAGGAATAGGCTCAAGTACACCTTACACAGGGATTCAACATGGCACCTACATCCACCCATACAAAACTTGCCCCAATAACCCATGCAAAGTCAAAACCCTCCTCCTTCTGATTCCCATCTTTTCCTGTCCCATTTTCCTAGAATCATAAATTCTCAAGATTGCAAATCCCTTAAAGTCCTCCTGATCTAAGTAATCTTTCGCCATAGTTTTGATTTATTAATATACAAAGTGAAAATCTCTATATTATGTTTCAACTTGTACTTATGAACATGGTTAAGCACCTTTAAGTAATCTGTAGTTGTGAACCATCATGATATTTATTCAAGGAAGGTTTATCATGTCCCTACCAAATATTCCACAATGTGCAGGTCCACAATATAGGATATAACAAAATAGGTATGTCCTTGTATTCTTTTGGCAACTTGACTTTATGCTCCATTGTTTTAACTGAGATATTATTATGTTTATAAGAAAACCACTGATCCAAAAACACTCTGAAGCTAACATATGATTTGACATAAAGGATCTGACTATTGTTCAGAGTCACTTAGCACTACAAAAATACAGCAGCAGAAAATATACCAGCTCGTGCAAAAATAACAGAAAGCAGAGAACATGAGCAACATGAGTTGAGGTCATAGGACTCTTAGAAGGTAGGATAAGCTGAGCAGGCTTTTGGAGATTAAGGGTGATGCTGTTCTACTGCATCCTGAGATCAAGAATCCTCTTCAACAAAGACTTTGAGGGTAGAGGGCAGGCCTATGCTTCATTTCTAATATCACAGTGTAGAGTTTAGAGCCAAAAGGGCCCTCAGCCAGGATTGAGGGGTGGATTAAGGATGGATAGGTGAATTAATTGGCAGATAATAGATAAGGGTATAATATTCATTAGAGCACAGATTTTCAAGAATTGGTTAAGAAAAAAAAAATAGTGTCCTCCTAATTCTTATCATAAAGGAAAAGTAGAACCCAATGGAAGATGTAAAAAGTGAGGTCTTGGAAAAAAAGAGATGGTGTCACCTTAGAACCAAGGGGTCACCAAGACAGTTTTGTCCTGGGCTGTCATCCCCACTCACATTACTTTCCAGGAAAAATGTTCTGCCGTATTCATCATTCCAAAACCAAGCACAGAACAATTAGGAAATACTGAGTGCCCCGTTATTGAATCATGAACTTCCTCAGCCCCTTTTCCAACTGGCTAGTTCCTACTCGTATTTTGAGTTCTAAACTCAGCTGTCACCCCTTCATGAAGTCCCCTATAACCTCAGGCTGGATAGAACACACAGGGATTTTCCCTATCAGGATAATTATCTCACTGTGGTGTACTTGTATGTCCCCACCATTAAAGGACAGAAATCACGCTTACTCCACAATTATCCCCAGTGACCATTACAGTGCCCAGCACAGCCTTAGCACCAACAAGTGCCTGTGGGATGCGAAAACTAATCCTGCATAGAGACTTGGTGCATAGCTGCATAGCTAGTGTTTCAAAATAGTGTAGAATGCAAAAAAAAAAAAAAAAACAGAAAAAATCCTGATTGAGGTGACCTGAGAGTTACTTGCCACCCACCTCTGATTGGAGGTGGGCTGGGGAGTTCCTGGTAGAAACAGGGTCATTTTCTGAAATCTCCCCAGATCTGCTTCAGTGATCAGACAGGTCCTCAGTTGAAGTCCAGAGTCTTAGTATTCTAGGGATAGATCATTTGTCCTTTATCTCTGTCATTACAAGGACACTGTTTTTTCACTTTCAGATACTCACAGGTCTGAATCTTATGTCAGGAAATAACAACTCATCATGAGCAAGATCAATCCTAGTAAAGCAAATAAGACACTTCGGGTAACACAGGAGTAGCCAGTGTGTGGTCATAAGGCATCTGTAATTTTCCATGCAGATTTTGCTGAGTACATACAGTACTAAGGAGTGAACTAGACACTGCACATGAATGAACACTTCATTCTTTATCATTCTTTGGAGAGGTAGTGGTCATTACCCCTGATTTAAAGATAAGAAGCTGAGGTTAAGTCAAGTTAAATAAATGGCACTGGATTCAAAACTCTACATTTGTATAATCCCCAACTGTGCTCTGTTCACAAAATCCCACTCAAAGATAGGATCAGGAAAAAAAAAAGTTTTCTTGTAACCATTACAAAGAAGACATGACACACAAATCATCTCCTGATGTTGAGCCAGCTCACTCATTCTTAAATCTCCCATCTCTCATTCTCTGTGCCCCTTTAAGTCCTGCTAAGCCTCATCCAATGTGTCCTGGGAGTCTTTCAAGACAGTCCCACCTGCATTCATATGCTATATGCTCCTGAGGCCTCGCCATCTCCTGCCTGAGTTTCCCTTAGTGTGCTGAGGAGAAGATATCTTACTTTATCAGTACAGTCTCACTACTTGGGCTTTGATGTTTTTGTGAAACTGTACCGGAACAGTTCTCAACCTTAAGTCCCGAACGTTACATTCTACAAGATCTGTAGTGTCAACTCATGCTGCTCAAACAAAATACCCTCCACTTGGATAACTGCCTTAGTCCATTTTCTGTTGCTACACCAAAGTATGAGGCTGGGTACTTTATAAAGAAATGAGGTTTATTTATTTAGCTCACAGTTTGGGAGGCAAACGGTCTATGATCAGTCAACTCTTTCAATTTGGCCTCTGGTGAAGACTTCATGGTGCATAGTTTCAAAATCATGGGAACACATGCAGGTATAAAAGTGATCTCGTGGTGAGATATGAAGTCAGAAAGATCCAGACTTGTTCTTTTCATAATAACTTGCTCTGGGGAGAATTTCAAAATCCCACAAGAACTGCATTAATCCCATCTCTATGTTAATCACCTCCCAAATGCCACCACCCTGGGGATAGGATTTTAGCATATGAATTTGAGGATGAGACACAAACATTTGGTCCACAGCAAGACCCTAGCCCAAGCCCACAGGGTGCACACCCAGACATCTAGATTACCCCATTCCTATCCCCTGATCTGCCCCTCCCTATGTCACTGGAATTGCCTTGCTGTGGCTCCATCTTTTCTTCCTTCTTCAGCAAATCTTCAGTCACTGTGAAGAGAAACTACTGCTCTTGGTCCATTCCTGTGGTCCCTTTCAGGGTCCATCATCTTACCATAGCTGAGGTCCCCACCTGGGTTCTGCATATACTGCCAAGCACTGACAGCAACATAAAAGTCTATTTCTACCACACACTGTAAAGGGCAATGAATTAAGTAGCCACATTTGGGGGTTAGCCCCTAGACCCCACTTTTTCTTTGTAGGTAGACCATGCCATGGTTTTGGAAAGTGCTAAGCTCCAACATCGTTACAGCAGTGCAGTGGAGTATCACCTGAATCGTGCAGTGGTGTGACCTTCTCCCTCCTATCAAGGAGCTCCTGGGCATACTCAGGTGATTACCACTGTTTCACAGGGCATTCTACTCCATTTCTGCTCTAGGACCATTTTATATGGGGGCTGCCACCTACCGTCAGTAAGAGTCAGTGTGTAGAATTCCCGAGTGGTCCATCATGTCCATGTCCACTCTGTAACAATTTCCCCCGGAGCATAACTGTGACATTCCTGGTGCCCTGGGGCAGGTGGGTAGGAGCTCCCAGTCCTTCTTCTGAAGCCCACTTGAAAGGCTGAGCCACTGGGCCAGCAGCATTGCAGGGGGAGCAGATGAGAAGTCACTCTGGGAATCAGTGAGGACAGGTGCCACAGGCGGGAGGAGTGAGGACAGACTGCATTGACAGGTAGGGAAGAAACCCTCAGACCCACCCCCAACCCCATGAGTTAGTGACTGAGTTGAGCAAAGAGTGTCAAGTAAGGGAGGCACGACCTGGAACCCAGGAAAGCTGTGCTGGGCCTGGGGACAAGGTGTGCACCCAGCAGCTTTCCTGCTTCTGTGTCTTGGGCCTGTCCCAGCTTGGTACGGCATGAAAACGAACATGGACATGTGATCATACATTCTGTTTATCCTGATAAGGTTGCTCCTTCAATCTGGGGGCTCCTTTGCTTGCTGGGTGGTGCTGCCATGAAGAAATTGCTGCTGATGACGACCAATGACATGAATATCTTTGGGAGTTCTGTGGAAACACACACACACACACGCGCGCGCGCGCGCGCGCGCATGCATGCATACATAAGCACCCTTGTGCACACTCACATTTTGTTATTTTCAACATTAATAAATTCCTGAAATAAATCATTTAGGTTCTGAAGCTTAATTTAGCTTGGAGATCTTTGGTGAGTCTATAACCACTATCTAAGAAACCCCTTAAATGTTCCTGATGCATTTATGGTATTTATTTGAATATTTAATAGGAGCTGCTGGAAAACTTTTCATCATGCATGACTCAGACTGGTAGGTGGCTTGCTGTTCTATTTGGAGCATGAAGTACTTAGTGATCTTGCTTTACATAAAATGTTTTCCTAGAGAAGTTATATTTCAGCCAGAATATCCTGGGCCAGGGACTGTGATGTAAGAGCATGGTCTAGGGATTCAAACTGACAGAAGGAACAGGTGGGATTACTGACACATTTTTGCAGAAAATCTACCCAAGATCCATTTCCCTGAACTCTCAGTTGAACATTTGTTTGTGCCCCGAAGGTGCAGGGTCCCTCATGTAAAGAGACTCCCTCTTGTAAACAGCTCCCCCGAGTGGGATAGAACCATGCTGTAGCCCTAGGAAAACCAGAAAAATGAGACAAGATATGGGGTTTGGGACCTGGGAGAGAAGAGAATTAGGATTTCTTTGCACTGTACTTTTCTGTTAATTCACAATAGATACAACAAAATCCACAGAGCTATCAATAGCAGGATACAGGTGTAGGATAAGGCAGGAGGCAGACTCCTAGTTCTGCCTTTCCTGGGACAATATTATCCCCAGGTCCAGGTCTGAACCCCTATTTAGAAAGCCATTCAGGATTCGGAACTGTCATGCCAAGTGCCTTACATTTTATAGTGTGTACATTTTCTAGAGTGTGCTGGGATCTGGCTGCATTTAGATCACGGTTTCTAGCTAGTTATGCATGAATCTCTATGCATAACACAGAGCTGGGAAAGAAAGATGGTAGCAGGGTTGGAGTAGGTGGTGATCTAGGGAGTTCTGGTCATTTTTGCCCATTACCTCATGACTGATATTTACTGTCCTTGGCAATCACACAGCTCTGTATTATGAAAGGGACACTGAGAATACAGGTTTCTGGAGGATGGAGCGTGTCAGTTTTTGATCATCATGCGGACTCTCACCTTGATCTTTTTGAGACAGACATATAAAGAAATAAATACCAGAGGAGCATGGATGGATGGAATGTGTGCTGTGGTTCCTGGGGCTTACTGGAAAATCCAGTGGAGACACCATGAGGGATTGGCAGGTCAGTGCAGGTGTCAAGATGAGCAGATTATTACCCCTGATGGGAACCCTGACTCTCACCAATAACGCAGAGAGCTGTTTGGAAAAATATTTCATACCAACACCTGCTGGGGAAAGAACCAGACCTCAACAGCTTGAAACATAGAGCTAGCTCCCTGCAGTCAAGGGGCTTTCTTTCTTGCTTCTTCCAGATGTTCTTGTGGCATTTCATGCTAACTGTTCTCTTAGCACATACTACTGATCCAGGCCAGGCCAGGTCCTGTTCTGGACAAGGGACATGGTAACAACATTCCGTGCCTATCCTTATGAACTTTCCACTCTAGGAAGAGAGACTTTAAAAAGAACCAGGGAAATCAAAGTACAAACGTGACATTTTATATCAAGATCAGTCATTTGAAACAGTGAAATAAGGTGGCATGATATATATGCACTTTTCCAAAGGTCCTGAGTATCATAGTACACTTTTTAGCATTGCAGATTAAATAACTGCCAACTAAATCATTGTATTTTACATTATACTAAGAGACTATGTAGCATGTGGGGCTGGGGCAGGCTGGAAGGGCTTTGCATAACAGATGGTCTCAGGTGATTAATCCTATCCTGTGTGCCCTGGCAATATTGGGGAGGGGATGAGTGGCTGTTCTTGCAAATAAACAAATCAATTTTATGGCAAAATAAATATGCATATGTGTATATATACACCCACATTAAATAAACAGGATTATTTGTATGCACTTTTAATCTTAATTTACACTATGGTCCTTAGACCCCAACTACATTTAATTGATTTTTTTAAATTACAATAAAAATTCTGACAAAGGAACTTTATGTAGTTCTCTTTGGGAGAGGGTAATAAGTGTCTGTTTATTTATTAATTCATGAATAATGCAACTTACATGAATGGAGTGATTGCTTCCTGTTTCTGAGCTCTCAGTAACTCTTCTCATTATACCCTGCAAATCCCCCCACCCCCCGCCCGAGTCTTCCCACCTAACAAATCCAGAAATCTGCTTGGTGTTTAACTGTTTCCAAATGCTCTAGAGAACAGGGCTCAGTCAAGCCTTTCACTTGAATCAGGGCACCCGGCAGCCCAGTCACAGAGGATCTCTTGGTCACTGGGGAGAGTGGTTTGCCTGCTGCAAAAGTGTACATGATACCGAAAAACCTCTGTTGGTCCTCAGATGTGTGTGCTGCACAGCTACAGGTGATCCTACGCATGCACACCCTTCCTGGTCACCCCCATCGCAGTCTGGAGTCTTGAGAGGGAACCCCTAATCAGCATGATGCCGCAGCCTGTGTGGGCCATGGGAGATTACCATGAGGAGGAGACGTTCCATAGGCAGCCCCCAACCTCCACTTCATGCAACGTCCCTCCTCACACTTCCTTCATCATCCCCACAAATGGTGGAAGTCAGGTCTGTCTATCAAAGACTTGGGGAGGGACAAGCACCCCTCACTTGAGTTGACTTTCAGGCAAGACAGCTTACAACATCACCACTTTGTAGATGAAGATCAACCCCAAAAGGCACACTGTGAAGAACTCCCAGGCTCCAGGACCCGATGGCTACTGGCCCTTCTGCAGCCCTCCCTCATTGCCTTTAAACCTCATGTGCCCTTTATTTCAGGGGCTTTGTTCATCTCCACATACCTAAAATTTTCACCGTGTAACCTCAGGCCTCCAGGTTACCGAACACATGCCAGTCACTTTGGACCCCAGGGAAACCAGGTAGGGGCTGTTCTCCCTTCCCTTCCCTGAAACCCCCAGGCTTTCACATTCACTCATCATCCCTTAGCAAGTTGCAAGGTTTGCACAAAAACAGTTCCTTGACAGACCATCAAGCATTAGGAACAGACACTTCCCTACTATAATTAAAAATTAGACTTGTTCTATTTTATTTTATTGTTTTTGACTACTTAACTCCTTCAAGAATCCTCATCGTGATCTTTAAAAAGGCAATGGGAATAAAAATAGAATCATCATTTCCCAATCCACTGCCTGAGATAATATGGTGAGTTGAGCAAACACGATTCAGTCTGAACTTCTACCCGTGATGTGGATGTCACACAGTACTGACAGCATAATATACCCCATGGCTTGAAACCTGACCTGGCAGGAACAGAAAGGCCACTCAGATACTCCAGGGTCTAGTTGGCCACACTGGGTGATTTTAATGCCAGTGGATGTGACCAGATTTACTGCCTGAAGCCTGGAGGTGATGACCACAGCTTCAGGCATTTTATTGAACATTCTCTTGGCATCCACTCAAAAATCCCCAACAAAACCCAAAAGACACACATGACAAAAATACAAATGGAAGTGCTGTGTCAACTGTAAAGCACTAAGTAATTGTGAACTGCAGTTAACAGTTATTATTACGGAGCATACCCTGGAGAGATCAGGGCTGTCTTCTCAACAGTCTGCCACTCTAAAATGCAGGCAGATTTGAGACCCAGAGGCTTGCTTGGCTATTTGGGCATGCACAGCCCTGGCTCACCAGTACCACTTCCTGTGTTTCTTGGGTAAGTCGTGAAGAGTTGTTCATCTCAGTTTCCCAACTATTATGCAAGTGTTTGCCACCTTCTTCGACAGAGTCCTCATGGTTAATGCTTGCCACGAGCTCTTTCTGGGCTAGTCACTGTTCTTAGGGAGCAGTGAATGAACTCATTTTTACCTCTCCAGAACCCTCTGAGGTGCTCCTATTATTTCCCTTCAACAGATAAGGTTAACTATGAAGGGAAGGACTGTCCAAGGATTAAATGAGGGAATACATGTGCAAGGAGGAATGACGGTCACAGGAAAAACTTAAACTCCGGTATCATTTCCACTGTCATCAGAGCCGCTCAAGTCCAAGGTTTGGTCAACTCTGAAGAATGTTAACAGATAGCACAGGGCAACATGATCTCCACCCCTGAGAAACCACTATCCCTCGGTTCCTGACTTTGACCTGTGCTGTTTTCTTTCCCATGACTTGTGTACACACACAAACACACACACAACACCCCAGAATACCCTACCTGGGCCTGGATTAAGGTGCATCTAGGTCCCTGTAGAGCATATTACAGTGTAATCCAGATTTCAAAACCTGAGAACTGCCACAGTTCTCTGTTCTCTGTGCATGTCTGGAAGCCAATGGCCAGCACAAGGACCTTCTCCTACGAGATACAACGATTCACTTTCTGCTGTTATAACAAAATATCTGAAGAGGAAAAGAAAAGACATTGATTTCGCCGTCAGTTTTGGAAGCTTAAAATATGGTCCCACTAAGTCTTGCTTTGGTAAGGGCCTGCTTGCTATTTCACAGTATGGCAGATGGCACAGCTATGTAGGAGTGCCAGCATGAATTCCTTCTGGGGGCAGTGTCCCCATGACCTAATTACTATGCTCCACCACCTCTTAATGGTTTCTCGTCAACTCTAGCACTCTGTGAACCAACCTTTCAGCTCGTGAAACTTTGGGAGATGCACTCAAACTACATCCAAATCACTGTAAATTATTTTTTTTAATTTAAATTGACTGATTTGGGGGGAATAAAGAGGATATAGCTTGAATTCTTCATATTCATTCAGTGATCAGCTAGATGTACATTGAGCCATTGAACTCTGAAGTGTCCATATAGACTTTTTTTTTTTTTTGCAAGTGGTGGTATTTTTTTCTAGGAGACACAACTAGAAAAACAATAACAGAGAATATTTGCAAATTGCTTGGCAAACATAACATGAAGAGAATTGCTATTGCCGGTACGAACCACAGAGGTATGAACCACATTGCTATGGAAACTAAAGGAAGTACAAAATTAATTTTGACCAATCATACGAAGTCAGAGTTCTCCTTTGGAAGAATGATAAAAGACGATACGTCATTACAATGTAATGAGTTTCTCATTCTAAAGAAAATAATTCTCTTTTTTGCCTTGTTCCCCTCACTCTCTCCCCATTGTAGTAAGGTCAGGCATTTCCATTTGAAAGAACATGGCTGGACAAGTATTGCTGAATGGTACCTGTGTACCTAGATCCAGGCCAGGCCCTGGAGCACACAGAGATGGAACGGAAGATCACAGCCCCCTTTTCTGACAGATTGGTTCCCTACATCCCCAACATTGCCCATATGTTTTCCCACCTCCAAAACTTCAGCTTTGCCCAGGTACAAGGTGACCACAAGCATGGCGTAGCATGTGCTATCTCTAGCCCACAGAGGTTACTCGGTTTGGTCTAAACCAACACTAGAAAAAGAGTTAGGCCTAAGTTTCTGGATTTACAACCTAATTATGACCAGTAATCTCTGTTGGGGAGACAACTGGACTTTTGCAAAAGGTTTTCTTCATTGATAATATGATTGTTTCACTTCACTTAAAACTGGCCTCAGGATCTGCTCCAGCCATCTATCTGGTGGCATTGGAGAGGGACATGGTCCACCAATGCTACAGTTTGGATTGTCAGTGTTGTCCAAAGGTCCTTGTGCTGAAGGCTTGGTCTCTGGCATGGCGAGATCTGGAGGTGGTAGAACCTTTAGAAAGTACGGCTCAGTGGAAGGTCTTTAGGTCACTAGGGTTGTACCCTTGAAAGAGATTGTGGGACCCTGGTCTCTCCCTCTTCCCCCTTTTCACTTTCTGGCCATGATTTGAGGAGTTTGGCTCCACCATATACTTATGCCATGATGTTCTACCTCACTGAAGGCCTTTGAAACAGCCAGTTGATCATGGGCTGAAACTTCCCAAACTGTGAGCCAAAACAAACCTTTTCTCCTTTTAAGTTATTTATTTTAGGTGTTTGTTATAGTGACAGAAAGCTGGTAACACAACCATTTAGTGAGGCAAAGCAGAGAGATGCAAGATGCCTCTTAGAGTCCTTTAGAGATGTTGCTGAACTCCCACTGCCATTGAGTGAGATAAAACTACCCTTCTGTGACTGCTTTCATTGGGTTTTCTGCAGCTCATTATTTAAAATGTACCCTGAGATCAAATATACCTACCTTCAGAAAAGAAAGTGTATAATCCTCCAAGGATCTACCAAATGTAGCTTCACGATTCAAAGTTCCCAGAATATCATATTTCCACCATAAAATCAAGTTCTAGTTTAGAAGTTTCCCCTAGTGGATTGTGTCTTTGCTACTCTCCTTCAACCCCAAGCGCCTGTGCGTATTTCCAACATAGTACTGATAATATTACCTTTTTATGCTTTTTCATATCTATTTCTGCCACTAGATAGGCCATAAACTTCTTGTAATCAGAGGATTACTTTTTTTGACCTTGAATTTCTAAGGTAGTTCCTGATGCCTAGTATATGCTTAGTAAATATGTGTGGATAAATTCTTGTTCACTCTTTAAAACATCCACATCTATGGATAGATCCTCTGAAATATTTAACATGGTCTGTGTTAAATGAGAGTGATTTAGACATTTATGTACATCCTTTCTTCTTTCCTGATTCTGTAGCCAGAGAGAGCAGGTTTATTGGTTTGATTTTTCATCTATTCTTGCTAGCAATTCTAGCTTGCCAAACTCTCTAATGCATAATCCAGCATGTAGGAAATAAAAAAGAAAACGCAAAGAACCCACCCATTGCTGATGTTATTTCCCAAATCTTAATCTCTTCTTCCCTTCATTTCCTTTCTAATTTTCAAGTTCTTTTATGGTTGGCTTTCTTTTTCCATTTGAGAGAGCATGGCTGGACAAGCATTGCTGAATGGTACCTGTGTACCTAGAACCAGGCCAGGCTCTGGAGCACACAGAGATAAAACGGAAGATCACTGCCCCCTTTTCTGGCAGAAATTCTAGCTTGCTTTCATTGTGTTGGGAGGAAAGAAGTCAAGGAAGAGATAGAGATATCACCTTGTTCCAGAATTTTCAAATATTCATTTTTTTACATAATTTTTATTTTATCACTAGGAATATTGGAAACAATATATTTTGGTGAAAAGCATGAAAGAGACTTTAATTTGTATACCCACAGTGGGAAGACAAAGGGACCAAAGGCCTTAGCTCTGTCTTTGAGGGGGTGACAATGACTTTGAGGTTTTATAGAGAGGAAGGAGAACAAGGGTTAGGAGTTGGCTTTCACAGGGCCAAAGAAGGTGATCTTGACCAAGTGTGATCTGTACATCATTATCCCAGCATTGGTCAGGTGGGATCTTCTCTCCCAGTTAGAAAGTTGCTGTGCCTCAGAGGGTCACTTCAACCTATCCTACCATGTTTATTGGATCAAACTGTTTCTGGAATCCAAAGTGACTGGGATCATAGAAGATGGATGCAAAAATGGAGGCAGAGATGCCAAGTTTTTCATTCTGCTTGTATTCACCCATCACACATTTGCATTTAAAAGAACAGTCTAAGTCCTGGTTACAACCTTTGTTCATTCCTCACTTGATGGAACTGCGGTGCCAGCCAATCCAGCTTTGGAGGCTTCTTCATCCAGCAGTTACTAGTCTTTAAACAATAACTGAAGCAAATGAATGAAAAGGGTTAGATTCTTAAACCTAGAAGTAGAAGTTCCATTATAAATTATAAAGCTGAATACAAAAGAGAGTCAAACTCTAAAGATATTCAGCTACATAAATCATGTAAGGGGTTCTTTCTCTTTTTAAATACCTTTAAAAATATGGATTACCAAAAGAGGAGAACACACACACACACACACACACATTTGGGATCAGAAAGAATAGTCATTTTCTTGAGAAACTAGATAAATATTTAAATGAGTGATTTTAAAAGTATAATAAAATGAGAGCCCTTTAATTTCTCTCTACCACCCTGTAATAATTTGGAGTCTCTAATAGAAAGACTGCAAGACCCAAAGACTTGCTGGGTTCCATGGATTCATCCTTTGTATGGGTGGGGCTGTTGCATTAGTTTGGAAGGTCAGAAGTGAAACTGTAGGAAAGAGTGAGGAACAGCAGCTAAGGAATTCCGTTCATGCCATCATCTCTAGGTTTTCCACTGTGACAGGGTAGCCCAAACACGGAGAGTGTTATCTATCATCATCCCTGTAGAGTGAGCTATGTGTATCACCAGTGTCTCTTTGGACTGCATGCTCCTTGAGTTTAGAGGGCAGACTTTATTCATGGGTGTATCTCTAGACCCAAGCTCCAGGCCTAGCACACAGTAGGATCTTTTGCACGCACGTTACCTCTTGCTAAAGTGGAAGTTTCTGCTGAGATCCCATGACAGAGAAGATACAGACTGCAGGAAGTCTTCCGTGCAATATATGAGGATCTTCTCTTGCATGTAGCCAGGGAAAGGCAGCCTGCCATCGGGAACTTTCTGTGGTTCTCCCATGGCCCAATGCACGTGACCTTTCCCTCTACTTTGCTAGGAAGGTCTCTTATAGTTGCTCCAGAGATGGACGTAACTCGTTAGAAACTGAACAGCCCACCTTTAACCTTTTTTTTTTTTGGAGAAGAACATTCTATAGAATCCCTTTGATGTTTCCCTATATAAATAAACCAGGCCCAGGCCTCATTTTGTCTAGAAGCTCGATCTGTCTGATCAGCTTGCCCGTCCCATCCCTGCTTTTGAAACTACTTTCTGTATTCTGTGGTGGATTTTTTTTTACAATTTTATTTCTCTTAGCTTTTATTTCTCAGCCAGCCCATTGCAAGGAGGGGAGCCCAATTCCTATCCCCCACATGGGACACGGGTGGGGGGGACAGAAATTTCTAAGGATCTGTCAGAACATGTGCAGAAATTTGTGAAGAAAGCTGGTTACATGACTCTTGAGATTTCTATCCCATATTTAGATTATTGGTAGTTAGCTCATTGAGATACGAGGGAACTTGTATAAAGGATTTATTTGTAGAGAGTTTCTAGAATATTCAAATCCAGATTCCCACACAAATGGAAAAAAAATTAGAGAAAGAGACCGTTTGACCTTGCCCAATGGAACAATTGGAGAAGGAGGGTGCAGGCAAACAGGTCTCAATACAAAAGCTGGAGATAACCCTTGGCTTAGTGGGGATGGAGGGAGAAGAAGCAAACAAACAAACAAATCGGAAACATTTGAATATGTGTACAGGTCAGTCATGTAGTGCAGGTGAAAGACCCTTGGCAGGACGGTAGGAGTAGTATGTCAGGAGAAAGGGGTTTGAGGGAAAGACTCAGTGACTCTCCTTAAGTATCTTCCAGATCCAAAGCATAAGGTCAGTTCACAACCATGGAAATAAAAAAGAGCAGCTCTCCTACCTCCTTCTTCCTCCTCCTCTCAGGCCCCATTTGGTATCAAGATGGTGGACGAAGGGTGCCGAGAAGGGGAGAAGGCGTGAATGAGAACGTGCCTCACTTTAGGAGAGCAGATATGCGTCTGAAACTGGCTCTGGGGAGGGAGCTGAGAAGATATTTTATTTTAAAGTATAGTCAGAAGTTTTGATTAATACATGAGATTATAAATTTTTAATTACTGAAACAGGCAGTGTTGAGTAACTTAGAATGACTATGAGGAATCTCATTAACAAAAAGTGACAGAGAGATCGTGGGCTGTCCCCCTGGCAGCAGGAAATAGCTCCATTGCATAAATATAAAAGGGAAGTAGGAGGAAAAAGACTAATGCTGCATTCAGATTATGCTTAAACTCAGATTTTGCCTCGCTCTGCATGCTGTGCCATTTACTCAGGGCCTAACATGCTCAAGACACCACTTTAGGAGCACTCGATGTGAAATATCAACTGCTCCTAGAAACCCTTCTTTGTCAGGGACAGGTTTCAATTTCATAGAAGACCCCAAGACTTTGGGTAACTTGCCTCAGATCTTACAGGTAGGACTTGACAAAGTATTACTTCAGATTCAGGTTTGTTTGGCCCCAAAGCATATACTCTTTCCATTATGGTGCACAAGCAGTCAATCATGTATTCAACCAGTAACTATTTTTTTGTTGTTGTTTTGTTTTGTTTTGTGATACTTGGGAATGAATCCAGGATCACTTAAGCACTGAGCCACATCCCCAACCCTTTTTTCTTTGTTCGTGTTTTCTTTAGAGACAGGGTCTCACTGAGTTACTTAGGACCTCACTAAGTTGCTGAGGCTGGCTTTGAACTCGAGATTCTCCTTCCTCAGCCTCCAGATCTACTGGGATTATAGGCGTGTGTCACCATGCCTGGCCAGTAACTCCTGAGCATCTTCTATTTTCCATAGAAGATACTGGAAACACCATGGTAAGTGGAATCCCACATGTTCTCCACCTTCTTTGTGGAACCTATAGATTAGTGGGCAAGTGAGCCATGAACAGGATACTCACAAATATTCTTAGTATTTACATTCCTTGTTACCAAATGAAATAAGTGTTTCAAAGGAGCCTAAGGTGGCCGCAGGTGTGCACATAAGTCTGGGTGGGCTCCTGACATGGGGCCTGAGAAGCTAACCAGGTTTAATTAAGGAGAAGGAGAAGATGAGAGAATGCCACACAACAGTGCCCAGAAAGGGGGAAGGTCAGGGTCCTGCAACTGAAGGACTGGCGTGTCAGGAAAGCCCAGGACAGAGGCACGGCAAGGAGTAGTTGCACAGTAGAAGCAGGTTGGAGGATCTTTGTTCGGCAGGGTGCTTGAGGCACAGGGCATGAGGTACACATCTTTATCTTAAGAACCCTGTGCTTGCTTCCCAAGCCATAACTGCAAACTCTGTTCACTGGACCACAAATTTCACACCGAGGTCTATATTGAGGAGCCAGAAAATCATGAAGAACAGGGACTCAAAAAATAGATCTGACTCTGCCACTTGTTAGCCGTGAGACTTTGGGCAGGTCACATTACCCCCTGACCTTCAATTCCCTCAGTTTGCTATGGGAGTAATAACAGAACCTATTTCGTAGCGAGGAACAAATAAGACCATGAAAAGGAAGAATCACCCAACCAGTCCAGCCTGCAGCAAATTTCTGAGAGGTATTTGTCTGGCCATTACTCTGTAGCCCATTCTCAAGGGCACCCGCAAGGGACTGCCATCCCCGCTGCCTTCCAAGAACTAGTGCAGGACTCTTCTGAACCACTGGGGCTGTGATGGTTAACGCGAGGAATAGGAGACTTCATAATAAGAAAACATATTGCTGAGCAATTTCATTTGCCTCTGTCCTCATCAAGTGAAACCCAAACTTCCCTCCAGGCCACTCTGTCCTGCCACATAATGAGTGTGCTAGCCATCGTGGTTTGGAAAACAAGAAAATACAATCAGTGTTATTAAGAATACCCAGAATGCCAAATCAGAGAAAAGATGAGAACATAACAAATGTGCCTTTGCTTAAAATGAAAGCTTGCTTCCGGAAGATGTTAGGAAGAGAGTGAGGAAGGATGGAATGATACATTATCAAAAGGTAGAGAACAGCAGAATAATTTTTTTCAGTAGTCACAGATTTCATATCCATAGATTCAACCAAATATGATAGAAATTACTCAGGAAAAAAATATGTCTGTTCTGAACAGATACAGACTTTTTTTCCTAGTCATTATTCCCTAAACAATGTATCAACTATTTATCTAGGATTTTTATTACATTAGGTTTTATAACTCATCTAGAGATGATTTAAAGTATATGGGATCATGTATATAAGTTATATGTAAATATTGTAATATTTTGTATGAAGGACTTGAGCATCTGCAGGTTTTAATATTTGCTCAAGGTCCAGGAATCAATCTCCACAAGTATCCAAGGATGACTATATTTTGTCATTCTGATACAGATAAACAAAAATACATGACTGTGGCTCTTCAAAAAAAATTTTTTTTTGATTCTAGGATTAAGACCAAGGTAGTAAAAGCAATTTGGGAAGGTCAAGTTAGAAAACTATAGGATTTATAACAATAGGTATAAGGCCATTCTTTTTTTATTCAGATTCATTCATAGTAGGACTAAAACTGGTTGATCAGGATTACAACATTTTCAAACAGATTGAGTTGGTACAGTGTATTTTTGTATGTCAAAAATATTCATGTAGTTTTGGGAATACTCATGATGTGTGAGTAAGCATGATACACTACTCCTCAGTCACGGAAACCGGGCACTGTGTATGTACATAGGACCTGGAGAGACATTTCAACTAAGTGGTCAAGATGGGATGATTTTGTTCTTTGCTTATGTTTTTCTGTTTCCTGAAATGCACATATTAACTTTCAAAAAAAATTAAAGCTAATTTTTAAAACTGGAAAAAATAAAAGAACACACATGGGTACGATAAAACCTAAGTTTTGTGTTTTTAGTATGTTAAAGGAAAGCAGATTTTTGTAGGACATGGGAATATGAAATACTTCATTTTCACCTAAATTTCATTTCTGCTTAGAAGAATGATACATTGAGCTTTAAAATTTCTAGGTATCAATTCCTTATATGTAAACAATGGATAATAATCTCTACCCACAGGGTTTCTGTTTAGAGAAATGAGAAGGTTGTCCAGTCAGATTCCAGTATTATACACTTACAAATGCCATGTATATAGTTGGGATATGCAGTGTGCTATCATTATTGCTTCAAAATAGGGTTAAATGGGAAAATTCAAGGATGGTCTTGGTAGCCAACAGAAAGTCACTGGTGGTTGTTTATTAGAAGATATGTACATGGCCTGCAGATAATTTCATCTCAAAACTTTTCATAAATGTATATCTTTAGACAGAATGAAATAATGGAAACTGGATTTACTCTCCTACTTGATAAAAAAATAAATAACTACATTTGAAAAAAGAGACAAATTTTAAACAGGGCACTTCAAGACTTCCAGATGCTGGCTATCAGACAATGAAAACTGGATTATACAGTAGGTAGGGTAGATATTTGCTTAACTTTTAAAGAAACTGTCAGATTGTTTTCAAGGTGGTTGTATTATTTTCTTGTTTTACATTTCCTCCAGCAGTGTATTAGAGTTTGTATTTCCCTACATCCCCACCAGCTCTTGGTATGGTCAGACTTTAACTTAACCAACCATAGAATGGGTCTGCAGGGACATCTTGTTGGAATTTAGTTTGCCTTTCCCTAAAGAGCAAATTTTGGTGTCAATTCTGAAAGTATCTTTGCCTAGCCAAGGTCACACAGATTTTCTTCTTCTTTTCATTTAGAAATTTTGTAGTTAGGTTTGATTTGCATTAGATTTACAATCTACTTTGAGTTAAACTTCATGTGAAGCTAACTTCATAAACCTGTATGTGAGGTATGGATGCTTTTACTTTTTTTGAATTCCATTTGATAAAGTTTTGTCTAGAGTTTGGGATTCTTGGTTTGTAAAAGAATACCAGTTTATAGTTTCCTTATTTTCAAGGCAGAATAGTTTATTATAATAAAAAGTGATCAATTTTCTGCATTCTATTTCTTGAGGATAATAATTTAATTCAGATGAAGTTTATCATGTTATTGCTATTTCTATTTTTAAATTTTTTTTCTGGAATGAATTCCATGACAACTTTTCTCTCTTTACCATGGTTTATTATATAGCATGTTTAAATTTGCATTAAATTAATGCAAGTGTATATTCTGGGATGTGTTAATAAAATTGAGCTAGAAGTGCTGGAATAAAGTAGTCAGTTTTTTTCTGATGGAAGGCATAGTATAAATCTGGATTCCCCCACCTTTGACATTTGCATTTACAAACCAAGTGTTCAGTAGTGAGTAGCTGGTGCTGGTGTTATGATGATATGTTTAGAACAGTGTGTATGTTACATTGCAGCCTCAGTAACAGTATCAATAGAAAATACAGAGAGGAATCAATGCTCACCTAGAAACCAGACTTCCATGTGCAGAATTACAAAGAAAGGAGCAGCAACGTAAAGTAAGGTCAATGTAATGTAGACAAATAAAACTTGAAACGAGGCAATAGTGAATGCCATCTCTTGATGCTTAGCGTAATGAAGAGAGGCATCTGAGTTACACATTCTTGCACTGGATGCTTTCTTTGCTAGTGAGTTTGTGATTGTCCCTGCCCTGTAGAGGCGAGCATACTCAGATCTCATCACATAGGGTGCTTCATGAAGTGGAAACAGAATGGGATGTATGTGTCCCCCTGGCCATTGTCAACAAACACTCCAAGTGCATCTTCTCAGTTGAAAACCGGAAGCCGTTCTCCAGTCTCACTAGATTGAGTCTGGTATATAGCAAGCCTTCAAAACCAGCACTACTGCCTAATAATAATAACCATGTGCATCTGCCTCACCATACGAGTCTGCATAAAGGTCCCCTGACAGCTGCCTGTCCTTCATGACCCTGTGCAGAAGAAACTCCAGAGTCACCCCGTCATGAACCAGGGATCTCTGGCCTCTATGATCACCTGTCATCTGTTAATGGTTGAGAAGCCCAGATCCATCTCCACAGTGGGATGGAAACACTGAGATGTAGCCTCTAGTTTTCAAGTGATTTTTATGATCAGTCAGAAGCCAAATTCTGGCTGAAGGAAACAAAATGTATATTTTTGTAGATCTTTAGTCCAGAAATAAATACATCAACCTTCTCTCCTTGGGAATAACATGAAAAATGCCTTTGCTTTAGTGGAAACCTTGTAATAGCGGTCTTGGCTTTTTGCCATCAGCAGATGTTTATAAGTGAAGGTCTTAGACAGAGATGAATTGATTATTTTTTTTTAATTTCAAAAGCTTCTTAAAAGAGAGTGTGTCTGAGAGTTCACTGGCAACACAGGATTTGTCATTATTTCTAAAGTTTTATTATTTAACAACACCCAGCTTAAAGCCATGAGTAATTATTTTTATGTGTCATTGACTGCCTTTGATTACCATGCTAATTATATTGTAAACAGCCACTGAAGTCCTCAGAAAGTAGTGACTCTATGTTATTTCAAGGTAAAGGACTTGTTTAGAGAGCATTAGAGCAGGACTCCACTCTTCAGTGCGTGGAAAAGCAAAGACCTTTCAGGGAAGACCCTGCACACTAATTTCATTCTCACATTTGCAAGACTAATGGCTAGGTGGTTTCCATCTATACAGCCATGGAAAGCAGGCAGCAGTGCTTCTGTATGTGTTTGCACACACACGTATGTGTCTGTGTGTGTGTGTGTGTGTTTAAGTGTGTACATGAGTACATGAATGGGGGAGAAAGAACAGGTCTTTGAAGGCTGCTCAAAAGGCCATGTGAGTCCACTTTACCCCACCTTGGATACTCATTCTACCCTTCCTCCAAGGGCTCCCATAGCACTTATAAGACCCCCTAAGGGAATCATGTCAGGTCTCCAACATCTGCATTGTGATAGCCACAGAACTGACAAACCAGAAGCTGAAATAACAGCCTCTTACCCCGACTTCCCAGTCCCAGATTTGGAGGGTTGAGTTTGTAGTCCATCCCTGCCTCCCTGCTCTGGGCTTGCAGGAGACTGTTTCTTCCCACATTTATTTCTTGGTGCTTCTTTCCCTGATTCTCATCAGCAAAGAAAGAAGTATGGCCCCAGGCATGCTCAAAGGTACACACTGGTCCCATGTTCTCTCCACCTGTCCTGGAGAGACCCAGACTGTGTGCATGGAAAGGAGGGTAAGATGCTTATGATGTCACGGTGTTTGGCTCTTCTCTCTCCACATTATGAACAGGTGTCACCAGACCTAAAGCTCAGGTCCTATCTACAAGATGCTCTGTATAGGTCAGCCTCTTGGCCTGTTCGTTGAACTATGCTGAAGGGGCCCTGGGCCCTGAAGTTTATGACAGATCAGCAAAATCCAAATGATTAGTGCTCCCTTTCCATGATGAGTAGTAGTGGCTAGAAGTGCTGCCTGGCCCAACACTGACCTCCTGGCTCTTGGCATCTAGATGTGGCTATGCCCCTCAGGTTTGCCATGGGTATCAGTGGAAATAATGTGTGTCTGCCGTGGGCTGAGGCCTTTAAGCACTCCATCCCATGTCTTTTCCCATCCAGCAGCTGAATGATGTCAAGAGAACAGAAAACTCACAAATGGTGAGGCTACCTGGGGGAGCAGCCTGAGTAGGGGCTGCCTGTCCAGTAACACCCACCATGGACTTTGCATGAGGAAAAACCTTTATTCTATTAAGCTGCTGAGATTTGCTGGATGCTTATGAAAGCTTGTGAAAACAAATGGGGTGAACACATGACCAGGCTGCTCTGCATTAGAGTCTAGGCTTTGCTCTGTTACCTGTGAACCCGGCTGAGTCCTTAACACCCGTGAGCCTATACAACCAGGGTATCATATAGATTTGTGAAAATAATATATAGTGGATTAAAACAAAACTAATTAGACTGAGCTGAAAATGTGAAATATTGGCTCACAAAACCAAAAGAAGTGTTAACAAGGAAGCCATTGGAAGGATATCCTGCTAGAGTGACAGGGTCTATGACATCACATTCAGGATAATATTCTTAGATGTCAAGTCTGCTTCTCATCTTTGCTGTCTCTAGGCACCATGAGATTTTCATTCACTTGAGTTCAACTTTCTCCACATATAGCCAAACATGTAAAAATACAACTGCAAACAACAGCCACGTTTCATATCTTATAACCTCTACTTCCGGGAAGGATTGATTTGCTTTCAAGTTTCCATGTTCAAAAGACAGACAGGGACCAGAATCCTGAGTCTGTGTTAGGAAGAAACAGCTCTGGTAGGAGAGGGCTGTGTTGGCAGCACGGAGAGGCTGGGTGCTCCACCATGGTGACCACTCCATGTGGCCAACACACGTGGACAAGGACAAGCCCGAACAAACTCCACAGCCCCGGATCCAACTACCTAGTGATTGTCAAAGCAACCTGTATGAAGGTGAGCTTTGGTGGCTTCAACCAGATGGATTCCTGGGACCCTGCTTTTGCCAAAAATCCCACCTCTCAGCCACTAAAGTTCAAGACCAGAAATGGGGTGCACTTTAGCCTTCTCTGGTCAGTCCACAAGACTTCCTTAAATCCACAGGGTTCTCCCACATGCCGAATGGAAGCTGCCTCTGACCTCACATGGCTGCCCCTCCTTGGAATGCCCACTCTGTACCTCCTTATCTTAGGCCTTTCTTCCCTCCACCATCAGCTCTGCACCGGGGATTCCAGGAAGCCCATCATTGCTCCAGGCTGCTTGGTGCTGGCTGTGTGTGCCCAAGATGGGAGGTTCTCCTGCAGTGTGTCTGCTTCCTGCTCATCCAGGTCACCCACCCTCCAAAGGAAACATGGACAGCTGAGCCATCCCATGTGGCCGTGTTTAACCATGGACATGACATGTGCTCTGGAATGTCTGTTAAGCTGAACTAAATACTGAGAGAAGAAGTGGGTACAGCCAAAGCCTTTCTGCAGTCCCTTCCCAGATGTGTCTCCCTCAGGTTCTGCCGGCCAATTATGGCTCATTTAGTAGGAGACTCTCCACCTCCCTGTCCTCAAACCCCAAGCTCAGCTTCACTGGAATGCACCTGGTTTGAGAATGTATGGAGTAGGGACTGTAGCCATTGACAATGGGACAGTTCACTGAAAGTAACTAAAAATCACTTTTTAATTGTAGAAAAACAGATCTTGAATTAGAGAGGTGACATCATGTGATAGTAAAAAGCATGGGATTTCAGGAATTCTATGAGCACATTCCGTTTCAGTTGAATAATGTTGGTCTACTCTGAATTTCAGTGTCACCTCTATCTGATGATATTAATAATGGGATTTAGGGAACTGTGCATGGTAATTGGCATCCTGGTTGTGGGGTCAGCACCAGGTTCCAAGAAAGAGGAAATACACAATACTGCCTGTTGTCATTATTGCTGCCCTAAAATGACACCTTTTAGTATGATAAGTAATGTTAATGCTCCATAAAAGATGAATAAATACCCTGTTAATGATTTTACAACATGCAATTATGAAGAGTAATAATAATCACTATACAGACAGCAGGTCTATTCCAAATGTTCCACATAAATAGCTTTAATTCTCATAACAATTCCAGAAGTGGAACTATAGACAGTCCCCAACTTACTAAGGCTCGATTTACCATTTTCTAACTTTATAATGGTGCAAAGTGATGTGTATTCTGTAGAAATCACACCTTGAATTCTAAATTTGGGCCCTTTCCAGGTTAGTTATATATAGTATATTCCTTCCTTTGAGGCTGGGCAGCAGCAGCAGCAGCAGGCCATGGCGCCCAGTTAGCCATGTGAACATGAGGGGCAACAATGGAGAGTCTACAGGGTGCTGTGCTGTTGCAGAAGGTGTTCAGGTCAGGTGCATTAATGCATTTTCAGCTTGTGACATTTTCCAACTACAATGGTTTTTGGGATGTGCCTATGGTAAGTCTGGGAACATACATACTAATATCCATGTCTGACAGATAAAGAAACTGAGTCACACAAAAGTTCAGTCATCTGTCCTAAGGAAGCCAGTTTTATGAGGCAGGAAAGGAAATTGAACTCACCCATGCAGTTTCCAACTCAGTGATCCTAAGAGTGAAATAGTATGCTCTCCTTTTCCTCATGAAAGTAATCATTGTGTCATTAATCATTAACACAACAGGGGTCTCATTTTAAAAATTACTGCATCATATGGAGATTGCTCAAAAGACTAGGAATAGGCACACGATATAACCCAGTTACCCCAGTTCTTGGTATCCATCCAAAAGAGTTACAATCAGCATACTATAATAATACCAATGTTTATAGCCAAGTTATAAAACCAACCTCAGTGTCTTTTGATAGACAATTGGAAAAAGAAAATGTGCTTTATATACCACATTGGAGTTATACACATGGAGTTTTACTCAGCCCTAAGGAAGAATGAAATGATGTGAATTCCTGTTAAATGGATGGAACTGAGGAACATCATTCTATGTCAAATAAGTCAGACTGAGAAAGTCAAGAGTCAAAGATTTTCTCTCATATGCAGGTACTAGACAGAAATAAATAAGAAATTAAAAAGTGTAGGGGGTGGAGGAATCTCACAAAAATAGAAGGGAGAATAGTGGTACAGGAAGGGTTCAAGAGGAAAGGAGGAAAGATGGATACGAGAAGGAACAGTAGAATAAAATTCACTGAACTGTATTATCTGCATGTATGAACACATCACAACCAATTCCACTTTCATGCATAACTAAAATACATAAACTTAAAAATAAATTAATAAAAATGAAGATAAACCACTGCCTCACCTAGCATGCATGAGGCTCAGGGTGAGATCCCTGTTCACCACCTAAAATATAATAATAATAATCACCATGTCTGAGGAAATAGTGGGTTTCACATCCATGAGGGAAGAATAGTCATCCCTAGATAACGAGTCAACAGAAACTAAGTCCAGGAGTGAGGGCAGCTGGAATGGGAGCAGAGAGGTTCCCTAACCATTTGTGCTTGGCAAATTACCCATCATGTTCCTCACTCTGGTGAGAGCTGGAACAGACACAGGTAGAAAGCATGGTCTCTTTTTTGTCTAAATCCCACCACGGCAGAAGAAGGAACTGAAAGGGGTAAGCATTCCACACCATAAAATCTTGCTTTTTTTAAAAAAAAATTCTGACTTTGATGACACTGATTTGGTGACAATATCATGAACATTTATGCTCTTCTTAGTGTAGGATAAAAGGAACTGTGTGTCTCTGGTGAAGGGACCTCACCGGACTTGTGGGGATTTGCTCATATATAGAATATATGACCTGTACTGTTCTGCTCATCTGTGCTTCCTTCACAATGCATGATGCCCTCTTTTATCCTTTGATTTAGATATTGAGAAAGATGTTTTTCCCTAAAATATTTTCTAGACTGTTATGCAGACAAAAGAAATACTGTTTTGCCTCTGCTTAATGGAAAGGGTGTGTGTACAATGTAAGAGTGCAATAAAAACGTGCCATCCCCAACATTTACCCAGACCCCAAATGTCCAGCCTTGTCTTAGAGAAGGCTGACAGTTTTATCTCTGAGCCCAAATGGAAAAGGACAGAACTTCACAGTGGGACAGGTTCTGCCCCCAACTTTGCTGCAAGCTCTTATTAGCATGGACAAGTCAGGCTAACAAGTCTTGTAGTATTTCTAAATTTCAGCCAATTCAATTCAAAATTAGAATCACCCATCCCCCCACCCAGGGTTACTATGATAATGAAGTAATTGAAAGTGTGTCATAGGCTTAGCCCTATGCTGAGAATGTGACCCAGTGCCCCACAGATGCTGTTGGTATTTCACGCACCATCCTTGCACATTTCTAGAGAATAGATCACTTGTGGTGTGCCCTGAGCATCCTTCCAGTTTACACCTAGAAGATGTGATATCTGTGTGCCTTTGAGTATGATGGGCTGTGAAGAGCCCACTCCAAGGAGCACACAGCCTCCTTAATTTGAACAGGGATCCAGGTACATCCTTGGTGCCAATATAACTCTGGATAACTCCAAGATGGGCATGTCCCTTGTATGCTGAAAGATGCATTGCACACAGATGGCAGAGCCTACTCTTGACCAGTTATTTTGTGTATGTTTGTATGTGTGTGTGGTGCTTGGGAAAGAACCCAGGCTTCATGCATGCTAGGCAAGCACTCTACCACTGAGATACATCCCTAGCTCCCTGACCAGCTTTGAAGTTAACTGTGTATCCTGTATTTCTCCTAAGACTATTGCCTCTTAATGTTCTCCGATCATCTTGTCACTCACCAATCACAGGTCACTCAGACTCCTTGAGGCCAAGAGGGAAGGTATAGGGTAGAGTATGTAAGGTGGGGGATTGGCCACCCCAGCCTCCATTCTCACCTGCCACTCATGGAACACCTTCATTGGTATGGATTTTTAGGGACACACTGGATTTTAAAATATCCCCTAGGCTGCAATCAGATATTGTACATAGTCTTTCACAAATTCAGGCCAGCTAACATCAAACTCCCAACTTTTACCATTAACGTGAACCTCATTAGTATGGCAGGCTAAACTGCCCCGGTTCCCAGAAGTGTCACTTCTAGTACAGCTGGGGATGTCATCCTGAGGTCCTGCCCAGTTAGTTTTTAATTCGGAAAACCATGCAAGGTGGAAACGGCTAGAAGAGAGATATGGGTGTTAGTGCTAGTTCCATCTCAAAAAAGAATTTTTAAAAAGAGCTTTTGTAGACAGGTGAGTTTTCCTTATCTGAAATGCTAAAGCTGAGAAATGTTCCAGATCTTGGATTTTTTCCAGATTTGTAATATTTGCAGATACAAGTCTAAACAGATGTACTCTTTATCCACATAGCCTGAAGATAATTTCATATATTATTACTTCTAAAAAATTTGTGCATAAAACAGAATTTCATGGAGTGGAATTTTCCACTTGTGACATCATATATGAGCTTTAAAAGTTTTAAATTTGAGAGTATTTTATATTTTTGGTTTTCAGATTAGAGATGATCAACTAAAATTTTTAATTTCATATATAGTGTTTTATATATATATATATATATATATATATATATATATATATATATATATATACATATATATACACATATGTATACATATATTTATTTATGTGGCATAGTGTGATAATTTGGTACATGTATACAAGAAGTAATGTAATCAGGATAAATAACATTTGTGTTAAATTTCTTTCTTTAACTCCCAGCACTGAGTGCTATGAAGAGAGAAGGTAAATATGGTCAAGCTTTGAAGTATCTCAGATGCTGCCAGTCTGTCCCAAGCGAGGTCTGATATTTCCCAGTTCTCACTGCTCAACCTGAGTCCAAGTGGTCATTGGTCACCAAGGCTGTCCTCTGCCTGAGCACAGGAAGGTATAACACAGAATTCTAATTGAAGGACAGAGAGAAGCAAATGTGGTATCCCAAGTCCAATTGCCAAGAGGCTCAGGGAGGCTTTATCTGTGAGCTGGAGATTTTCCTCTCATTTAGGTCCCTACCAGGATTCAGAAAGCATCTTATAAATTGTGACACTTTCATATGAAGAAAAAATTTTGACACTGCCTGAAAGAGCTACACTAAGAATAAAATTGTGAGGCACATATTTTCTTTATCAATTAATTAATTAATTTGTTGGTGTTCTGTAATGCCTCCTGCTCTGCATGATGCTACATCCCCAGCCCCTATTCATGACTTCATTCATACAGAAGCAGAGTCTAAATTTACCAGGCCTCTATTCTGGGCCAGCTTCTACATTAGCAGGTAAAATGATAACCCAGATATGGTCTCTACTTAGAACCCAGTGAGGGAGATGAAAGGAAAAACAAAGGGTTGTATTATGTTGGAATTTTACAGTTGCTTTTCAGCACTGATGACACAATGGGTATCAGGCCCTTGGCTTGCTGCTCTCCCAGTGCAGAAACTGTGTGATGTCCTGGGGCTTTGAAAACACGGGGAGGGAGCTGTCAGCCCTAGGACAGGCTCAACTGTCCAGCTTTCATGGGGCCAAATCTTTAAAGGGAATGCAAGTTGTGGAGGAGAGAGAGGGAAAAGGAGGGTATTTCACAAGAGTGGGCCCATCATGCAAAGGCATCAAAGCACTAAGGGAGACTGGGAAGCTATCTAGCTCTCTAGTTCTAGAACGCTCTATAGTGAGCTGGGTAGGTTAACACCATGGCATCCTGAGAGTCTTTTGCTCATGAATTTACCTGACCTTGTGATCAGGGCCTCAGAGATGCAGAGTTTCTTCCCCAAGAGAAGTAGGAGGAAAGAGTTAGGAAGGCCCCTCCCACCACCTGCTCGGATATCTCCAGGAATTTAGGATCCTTGCTAACAAGCGTTTTACACTCGCCTTCCATACTAGATGTTGAGTTGAGAAGAAAGTCATCCTATATATTTGGAAATTCTAGCTTTGTCACAATATCTGCTTGAGATTCTGAGCCACATAAAAGTTGGTTGACAGCAAATTGAAAACTGAACAACTTGGCATTCTCCCTGAGTAGCAGGCCCTTGGACAAGTCCTGAGTCATTTAGGAAGAAAATACATCTCCGATATAAAATTACTCTTTCCTCATGCAAATCAAACTACTTGAGGGAAAGGCTGCCCAGAAATTAGACTCTGAGGAGTCAGAACAGAATTGCTTCTCCATCCGACCAGGTTTGTATTATCAGGGGTCCTTGTTCTATCAACACTTACAGGTTGAAAAGTTAAACACTGGAGAAAATGAAGCAAGATCTTTAAAAGTTTTCAAAGTCATTTGGAGCTAATATCCAAAGGCATCAAGTGGCTGACATTTCATAGCTGTGGAATTAAACAAATGTAATTTGCAAATCCTCTACAAGGTTTAGTAATGAAAGGTAACTTTAAATATTACAGTCCCCTGAGAGATCCCACCATTTCTGTGTAGACTAAATTAGATAAAAGTATCCTGGATGTCTCATTAATTTTTATCTACCTGAGAGACAAGATTTCTTTCGACATGTCTAAAGGAATTCAGTTAATGTCATTGGCTTCTCAGGTGTCCTTGGTGAATTCTGGAGTTGGCTTCATTCTGACCTATGTTTCAGATGGCTCGGATGGTCTTTAGGATGTGAATGTGTTTTGAGACATGTGAGACTGCTGTAATGTGTCTTGGAAAAAAGAAGAAAAGGAATCAAATCATAACTAGAAGTCTGCAGTCAAATGGCAGGATCAGGCCTCCAGGGAGAGCAACAGGTGTGGTTCTTCTTGACCTCTCAGGTTTTGGGCCCCTATTGCCAGCCCTCCAGGCCATCACAGGCAAAGTTGAGGTTCAGTTCCAGGCAGATGAGGTTCTGGTTGGAGCACAGATTCCCAGCCAATTTGTAGACTTATGAGATAGTCAGTGCTTAATGCTTCAGGCCTCTGCATTTGGGGTAGTTCATCATTTAGGAATAACCAATGAGCAGTTAACTCAAAGCATTTGTAAATCACATGACATTTATGAGTTTCTGAGTACACACACACACACACACACATACACACACGTCCAAATATGTGGATTGCTTTAAGTACTGAGGTAGTTTATCTAGCCTTGAGTAGCTCTCCAACAAATAGAAGTCACTGCACCTGTTGTGTTGCAACCAAACTCAGACTGGCCTTTCTTGTCCTCCTTCAATTCAAAATAATTCTTCCTTTGCTAGCTAATAAAGTTCAAATTCACAAATGTGCTGTTTAAAGGAGCCTTCCCCCACACCTATTTCTCTATTTAATGTTCTCTATTTCCACAGATGATAACTTTGCTTAGAGCATATCGATCATTGAAAGAGCCATAATGAGAATTGTGCATTGCATTTGAGCATACGTGGCACTGTCTTCCAATAACGGGATTGGTTGTGTTACATACATGGTCTCACATACTCCTTTTTCCTAGGTAGGTCTGATCATGTCTATTTGCAGAGTAGTACACTGAAGCTTGGTGAAATTAAGGATGCTATTACAAAATTTGTGGTCAACTTGGGGCTTAGACAAATGTTTGAACATACAGTTTTCTAAGTCTAGGGATTCCCAGTCATTCCTCAAGATTAGGAGAAGTGAGCTTTACAACATTGAGGAAGGGTTGGAGCTGTAGCTCAGTGGCAGAGTGCTTGCCTAGCACTGTGGCACTGGATTCGATCCTTAGTACCACATAAAAATAAAATAAAATAAAGGCATGCTGTCCATCTACAACTACAAAAAATTAAGGAAAAAAACATTGAGGAAGATGATAGATGGATTCTTATCCCAGAGTGTGAGGATAATAAAGCAATTGTCCAAACTCACTATTTGGAAATAGCACAACAAGGGTTGAGTAGGGGAATGTGTTGTTAAGGCAGGTGCTTGGTATCAGCATGCGTGCTGGAGAATCATTCTATTGAAAAGACACAAAAAATAAATCACAAAGGACCTGTATCTTCTAGCATGGTGTGTGGGTTTTTAGAAGGCTGTAATTTGTAATAGAGAGGTTCAAAATGCTGCGGGACATCAACATTAGAGCTTTCCTCCTCCCCTACCCTAACAAACAGCAAAGAATTTTCTTGGTAATGACATCACAGTTTTCTCTCATATGAAATAATTACAGTCATAATGGATATAAAAGTAGTAAAAGATACTATGAAACATTGACACTATTATATTTTTAACATTTAAAATAAACTTTTATTTTGAATTAAATATAATTTCACAGGAAAATGCAAAAGAGTATCTAGGGAGATTCTGTGCACCCTTCACCCAGTCTCCCCCAAAGTCAACATCTTGCAAAGCTAAAAATTAATTGAAGGAAATAAATATAGACACAATCTATGAAGCTTATTCAGATGTCATTAGTTGTACTCTGATGTGTGTGAGTGTCTGTATGTGTGTGTGTGTGTGAATGTGAATTCAATTTTATTACCTCTGCAGCTTTGTTTAATCACCACCACAATCAACTTGTTAATTAAAAAATAACCACTCTACTCCCTCATGCTACCTTTACACAGCCACACCCGCCCTACACCTCAGTCCCTAGCTCCTGGCAGCCATTACTCTGTGGTTTATATCTGCAACTGTTATTTCATTAATGTCCTATATAAGGATTTGTATTATTTCACAATATGTATTAATTTGAGATTGGCTTTTGCCCCCTCAACATGACTTCTGTGAGGTTTATCCATGTAGTTGTGTGTATTGATAATTTGCTCCTTTTTATTGCTGAGTAAGAAGGAGATCATGGTATAGATGCATCACAATATGTTTAAACATTAACCCACTGAAGGACAGTTAAATAGTTTACAGTTAGGGTTATTTACAAATAAAGCAGCTGTGAATATTTATGCATAGGTTTCTTCTTGGAAATAAAAAATTCCATTTCTCAAGGATATATGCCTAACAGGGTAATTGCTGTGTCTTAAGGAAGGTTCATTTTTACTTTTGAATGGAACTGACAGATAATTTTTCAGTTTGTATTATTTTATATTCCTGCCAGCAATGCATAAGAGATACAGTTTATCTGCAGCCTCACCAGCATTTAGTGTTACCAATATCTATATTTATTATTTCTGCCATTCTGGTGAGTATATATTGATACCTCATTGTGGTTTTAATTTGCACTTTTCTAATGGCCAATGAATATCTTTTCGTGTGCCTATGTAACATCTGCATAATCCTGAAGTGAAATGCCTGTAAATTTCTTAGCCTACTGGATTTATGAATGATTTGTGTTGTACTTCTGAGCTATGAAAGTTTTCTTAATATAAATTCTAGATATGAGCTCTTTATTGAATAAGTAATAAGCAAACATTTTCTATCAGTCTGTAATTTGAAACTTCACCTTCTTAACAGGTTCTTTTGATATATAAGCTTTAAGTTTTGATGAGGCCCAACTTATTTTCTTATTATATGGTATACATATGATTTCCATTTTATTGAATTCTGTGTTTTATTCTTTTTTTTTTTTTTTGGTAACAGGAATTGAACCCAGAGGTGCTTAACCTCTAAGCCACATCTCCAGCCCTCTTTATTTTATTAAGACAGGATCTTGATAAGTTACCTAGGGCCTTTCTAATTTGCTGAGTCTGGCTTTGAACTTGAAATCTTCCTGCCTCAGCCTTCCAAGTCACTGGGATTACAAGTGTGCACCACTGAAACCAGCTCTGTGCTTTATTCTAAGAATTTTATGTGTTACGTGTAATACATGATGATCCATTTTCCTTTTATGAAGCTTAGTTCACAATTTTATTTATTTTTAAATTTTATTTTTTTTTATTATTATGCATATGGATATTTAATTATTCTTGTATCATTTATTAAAAATCCTAGTCCTTCTCAATTGAGTTTGGTTTTATTCCTTTGTGAAAAAATAATGGGGCATATTTGTGTAGCTTTATTCCTAGATACTCCATTCTCTCTCATTAATTTACAAATATCCCTCTTCCAATGTGCCAATGTTTTGATTACTGGGGCTATATAACAAGTCTTAGCATCAAAAAGAATGATTCCTCTTTCTTTACATTTTTCGACTCTCTTGTGGCCATTTAGGGAATTTCTGTTTTCATACAAATTTTAGAACATACTATCTTATCTACCAAAACATCCTGCTGGAATTTGGATAGAAGTCCTGTTAAACCTATATGTCGATGTGAAGAGATTACTTTCTTTACTATGCTAATTCCAAACCTGGGATACTGAGTGTTTCATGAAGAATTTAGGTCCTTGATCTACTTTATCTGCATTTTAAAACTTTCATCATACAGATCCTGTGCATGTTTTATTCTGTCTATACTTCAATATCTCATTTTTGAACTAATATTACATTTTTATACAGGTTTCTGCTTGTTCACTGTTGGTATTTTGAAATGCTATGAATTTCTGTGTGTTTGCCTTTCATCTTGTGACTTTATTGAACTCACTCAAGTAGTTCTAACATGTTTTGTTCTTGTTCTTGTTATTTTTGTAAAATTCCTTGATTTTTTTTATGTAGACAATTGTGTTGTCTACAAAAGGACACATTTTATTTTATTTTCCATTTTGCCCACTTTTCCTTTCCTTTCCTTATTTCAGTGGCAAGAAATCTCAGAAACATTCTCATTCTGAGTAGTGAAACAGGACCTTTGCTTTATTCCTTATATTAAGAGGAAAATATTGTCTGTTAATATAGTGGAGTACATTGATTTATCTTAATATTATTCTATATATTACAGTCTTAGATACCTGGAATCTATCCCATTCGGAAGGGGGCTTATATGTACACTACTGGATTGGATTTGATGAAATTTTATTAAGAATTTTTGCATCTATGTTCCTGAGAGATACCGTTCTTTGGGGGGTCTGTGTACATGTATGCATTGGTATATGAAAGGTACGTGTGTGTGCATGTGTGTGTACTGTTTATCTTGGTAACAAGGGATTCTTACCTCACAAAATAAATTGGGGAGGCTTCCTTTTTCTAGTATATATTGTGAAAAATAGTGTGAATTATTTTTTAAACAGCTGGTAAAATTCTGCACTGAAATCGTGAATGTAAAGATGGAGGGGGGGGTCTGATTACAAATTCCATTTATTTAGTGATTATAAGACTACTCAAAATAACATTTCATATTGGCTGAGTTTAGGTAATTTGTGAGGGGGGAGTAAGTAAATTGTTCTTTCTTCAAGAATTAACAATTCGTCAGCTTGCATCTGTTCCTGGTACTCCTTATTATCTTTTTAAGGTTCGCAAGATCTGTTGTGGTAGCTCATGTTTTATTTTTATACTGCATATGTGTTTTCTTTCTTCTTTATCAACATTTTTTAAATTTTTGCCTTGTTGATTTTTTTGTTGTTATTTTTCTGCGGTTTCAGCTGCATTCATTTCTGCTTGTCTTTATTGTTTCTTTCCCCTTCCTTTGAGTTTATTTTTTTCTTCATTTTCCAGCTCTCAGCTTTGTGGTAGAAACTTAAACTGTTGACTCCAGGTCTCTCCTCCACCTTAATGTAATTGTTTAGTGATATGTGTCCCTTTCAGGACTGCTTTAGGAGCTTTTCAGTTTGGGTTGGGTACGTTATGCTTTATTTCCATTCCATTCTATGCATATTTTATTGCCTTTGAGACTTTCTCCTTGGAATTCTTAGACATATGTTATCTAATTTTTAATTTCCAAGTATTTGGGGTTTTCTTTTTGTATTTCTGTTTTTGATTTCTAATCTGATTCTTATAACACCAGAGAAGTTATCCTGTATTATTTCAAATGCATTTTAAATCTTTAAGGTTTGTTATATGATCAGGTGTAACTTGGTGAATGTCCCTTGGCCGTTATAAAAGGCAAGCCTTCTGTTGCTGGATGTGGTGTTCTTTAAATATTGGCTAAATCTTGATGGCTCAGTTTCCAATTCCTTCTTGCCCTTGCTAGTTTTATCTACAGTAGTTCTGTAATTGCTGAGAGGGAGTATTACAGTCCCCACTTATGCATGAGGATTTGACGATTTCTTCTGCCCAATCTGTTTCATGGATATTGAAGCTCTATTTCTTGATACATTCACATTTAGGGTTGTTGCATTCTCTGGTGGATTGATACATTTCTATCATTATACAATGTCCACGTTTGTTATGAGTATTTGTCTTTGATCTTATGTCTTTAGTTGATATTACTATCTGCACATCTACTTTTCTTTGATTAATGATTACATTACATAGCATTTTCTATCCTCTCTCTTTGAGTCAACCCTTTTACTACCTTTGAGTCATGAACTTCTTGTATACAGTGTATTATTGGATCATGTTTACTTAACCCACTCTGCCAATCTCTTTATTTTAATAGATGTTTTTAGGAATTACTGATACTTTGGACTTAACAACTCTCATTTTATTAATGATTTTTCTTTAATCTTTTTAAATGTCTCTACTTTTTCCCTTCTGTTTTCAAATGTTGATCATTTCAGGAGTTTTATTTTGATTTGTTGACAACAATTTCTGACTATATTGCTCTGTACAGTCATCATAGTGGTTTCTTTACTCATCATTCATATACATAACATATAACCGCTTCCTGGTTGAGGTTCATGTCTTTCCACTTGTATGAAATACAAAAATCTGACTTCCATTTAAATTCCTTCATTTTACCACTTTTAAAGTAAAACTGCTTTGCATTTTCTATGCATTGAACATACCATAAAATGTTGTAATTTTTGACACATCCATAAACTGTCATTAAAGGAACTCATTAAGAAGGATCATGTATCACGTATACTTTTACTGTCATACACTCCATTATTATTTCCTTTATGGTTTCCAGGTTGCTTCTTTTGTCTTTTCCCATCTTTGTTGGGAAATCTTCCTTTAGTCATTTTTTAAATGTAGGTCTGCTAGCAATAAGTTCTCCTACCATTTCTTTCTGGAGAATAACTATTTTCCTTTACTCCTAAGGGATATTTTCATTGCTATAGGATTGAGAATTGACGGTTTTTTCTTTAAGCACTTGAGAAATGTGGTGCCACTTCCTGGGGACCCCATTATTTGAGATGAGAACTTTGCTGTCATTCAGATGGTATTTTCCTATAAAGAATGCATCGTTCTTCTCGGGTTGCCTCTAGGATATTTTTCTTTATCTTTGGCTTCCAGAAGTTTACTTATAAGGTGTCATCGAATAAATGCCTTTGAGTTTATCTTACTTGGAGTTATTTCAGTATCTTGAATCTGTGAGTTTATGTCTGGTGCTATCCTTGGGAATTTTTGAACCATTATTTTTTATAAAATGTTTTTTTTCAGCCACAAATTTGTACACTTCTCCTTCTGCAACTTTGATGGTCCAAATATAGATCATTGTTTTAATGATCTCACCAACTCTCAGGACTCCATTTATTTTTATTTTCAGTCTCTCTTCCTACTCTTGCTCTGAGTATATATTTTTTATCTACCTTCAGGTTCACTGGTTCACATGTCATCTTTATTATACTATTTTGTCCATCCTGCAATTTCTCGCATTTCAGTTATTTCATTTTTGGCTTTGTAATTTCCATTTTAAAATAGCTTTTTACCAAATTTTCTATTTTCTTATCTGTTTCAAGAGACTTATAAGTGGATTATTGAACTGTACCTAGGATGGAAGCTTTAAAATCTCTGTCATATCAGTCCAATTTCTGATTCTTCCTGATATTGGCTTTGTTTTCATTTTCTTTCTCATTCTTCTTGTGGCTTCCGGGTCTTTCTACGATACTTGATTTTTCTGTTGTATTTTGTACATACATGTTGGGAGCCCCGGACCCCATTAAATCATCTGTTTTAGGAGGTAGTTATCATTTTTGTGTTTATTCCTGTCTGCTTCATTAGGTTGGTGTTGTTGGTACCCTTCTCCTTCTCTGCTGATGAACACTGGAGTAGTGAGTGTGGCTTCTCTGGGACTTCTGCTGTCACTGAATGACCCTGGGGGAAAAGGAAGGCAGGGATCTTGGACCTGGGTTGCTTTATGTCACTGTGTGGAGAGCACTGCTGTCACCACCACTATAGACAGATCAGCCCTCCTGCCAGAAACTCCTGTCCGTGGGGTGGCTCAAACCTTAGGGTCCTTGACAGTTCACCTTTTTTACTGACCTCTCATTAATGAGTCCTCTCATTGCTTGTTTTCCAATTTCAAAAGCACAGATAGTCCCTGACCTATGATGGTCTGATTTATAAAGTGTTTGACTTGATCATGGTATAAAAACAATATGCATTCAACAGAAATTTACTTCTCTGTCTTTACATTTTAACTGGCCCCTTTTTAAAATTTGTTCTAATTAGTTATACGTGACAGTAGAATGCATTTTGAACATCATACATACATGGAGTATAACTTCTCATTCTTCTGGTTATACATGATGTAGAATCATACTGGTCATGTAATCATATATGTACATAAGGTAATAATGTCCAATTTATTCTACTATCCTTCCTATCCCCATACACCCTCCCCTCCCTTCACTTCCCTCTGCCTAATAGAAAGTAACTCTATTTTTCCCTAGGTGATTCACCTATTGTGAATTAGCATCCACATATCAGAGAAAATATTCAGCCTTTGGTTTGGGGGGATTGGCTTATTTCACTTTGCATGATGTTCTCCAGCTCCATCCATTTACCTGAAAATGTCATAATTTTATTCTTCTTTATGGCTGAGTAATATTCCATTGTATATATGTACCACATTTCCTTTATTCATTCCTAAGACATCTAAGTTGGTTCCATACTTTGGCTATAGTGAATTGAGATGCTACGAACATTAATGTGGCTGTCAAAGAAGTATGCTGATTTGAAGTCCTTTGCATATAAACCAAGGAGTGGGAAAACTGGGTCAAATGGTGGTTCCATTCCAAGTTTTCCAAGGCATCTCCATTTTGCTTTCCATTATGGTTGTGCCAATTTGCCGTCCCACCAGCAATGTATAAGTGCACATTTTCCCCCATATTCTCACCAATGTCACCAATAATTACTATTGAAAATTTCTTCTTTCTGGAGTGAGATGAAATCTTAGAGTAAGTGTTGATTTGCATTTCTCTAATTGATAGAGATGTTGAATATTTTTTCATATAGTTTTGACCATTTGTATTTCTTCTGTGAAGTGTCTGTTCAGTTCCTTAGCCCCTTTATTGGTTGGGTAATTTGTTTTTCTGGTGTTGAGTTTTCTGACTTCCTTATATATCCTGAAGGTGAATGCATGTGGTAAAGATTTTCTCTCAGGTCTTCTCTTCATATTATTGATTGTTTCTTTTGCTGTGAATAAGCTTTTAAGTTTGAATCCATCACATTTATTGATTCTTGATTTTACTTATTGCACTTTAAGAGTCTTGTTAAGGGAGTCAGTTCCTAAGTGGACACCGTGAAGATTTAGACCTACTTTTTCTTCAGTGAAGTGCAGGGCCTCTGTTCTAGTGTCTAAGCTTTGATCCACTTTGAGTTGAGTTTGGGGCAGGGTGAGAAATAGGGGTTTAATTTCATTTTGTTACATATGGATTTCCAGTTTTCCCCAGCAATATTTGCTGAAGAAGCTGTCTTTTCTCCAATGAATGTTTTTGGCACCTTTGTCTAGTATAAGGTAACTATATTTATGTGGGTTTTTTACTGTGTCTTCTATTCTGCAACATTGTGCTACATGTCTACCTTGGTGCCAAAACCATCTTTTTTTCTCACTAGGGTTCCATAGTATAATTTAAGGTTTGTTATTGTGAGGCCTCCTGCTTCACTTTTCTTGCTAAGCATTGCTTTGGCGATTCTGGGTCTCTTATTTTTCCAAATGAATTGCATGATTGCTTTTTCTAATTCTATGAAGAATGTCATTGGAATTCTAATAAGAATTGCATTAAATATGTAGAGCACTTTTGGTAGTATGGCCTCTTGGGCAATATTAATTCTGCCTATTCAAGAGCATGAGAGATCTTTCTATCGTCTAAGGTCTTCAATTTCCCTTCTTTTCTATTTTATGAAATACTCTGAGGAGTATTGGTTTTAATTCTTTTTTGCAGCTTCTTTATAGAACTTGGCTAAGAATCCCTCTGGTCCTGGGCTTTTCTTGGTTGGTAGGCTTTTGATGGTGTCTTCTATTTCATTGTGTGAATGTGATCTGTTTAAATTGTGTTCTCCTGATTCAGTCTGGGTAGGTCATATGTCTCCAGAAACTTGTCAAAGTATAAATTTTCAAAATAGTTTCTAATTATCTTCTATATTTTAGTAGTATCCGTTATGATGTTTCCTTTTTTGGCATGAATTTTATTAATTTGAGTTCTCTCTCTCTTTTTCTTCATTAGCATGACTAGAGGTTTCTCAAGTTACTTATTTTTTCAAAAAAACAATTTTTTGTTTTGTCAATTTTTGGATTGTTTCTTTTGTTTCATTTTCATTGATTTCAGCTCTAATTTTAATTATTTACTGTCTTCTATTGCTTTGATGTTGATTTTTCTAGGACTTGAGATGAAATATTAGGTCATTTATTCAATCACTTTTTATTTTTTCAATGAATGAGAAAAATGCAATGAACTTTCCTCTTAGTACTGCCTTCATAGTGTCCCAGAGATTTTGATATGTTGTATCCATATTCCCATTTACCTCAAGTATTTCTTTAATTTTATCTCTGCTTCTTTTTGCTATCCATTCATCATTCAATAGTGTATTATTTAGTCTCCAGGTGTAGGAATAGCTTTTATTTTTTATTTTATCATTGATTTCTAATTTTATTCCATTAGAATCTGATAGAATGCAGGGTAAAATCTCTATTTTTTGTATTTGCTGCTAAGAGTTGCTCCGTGGAATAAAATATGGTCTATTTTAGAGAAGGATCCATGTGCTGCTGAGAAGAAAGTGTATTTATTCTTTGATGGGTGAAATTTTCTATATATGTCCATTAAGAACAAATTAGTAGTGAGAGAGGTGTTTTAACATCACCCCTCATTATTGCATTATGGTCTATTTGATTCTTGAAATTGAAAAGGTTTTTTTGATATACATAGATAACTTCATTGTTTGAAGCATAAATATTTAGGATTGTTATGTCTTGTTTTTGTATAATTCCCTTAAGCAGTTTGAAATGTCCTTCTTTGTCTCTTCTGACTAACTTTGGCTTGTATTCCACTTTCTCTGATATAAGGATGGAAACGCCTGCTTGTTTACATGGTCCATGCAAGTGATGGTTTTTCCCATCCTTTCACCTTCAGTTTGTGGATTTCTTTTTTTGCTATGAGGTGAACTCTTGGAAACAGCTTATTATTGGATTTTTTTTTTAATTCAATCTCCCAGTCTGTCTTTTGATTGATGAGTTTAGGCCATTAACCTCCAGGGTTATTACTGAGGTATGATTTTTATTCCCATTCATTTGGTTTACTTCTGGATTTTTTGTTTTTGTTTTTGTTTTGTTGTTTGTTTGGTATCAGGGATTGAACTCAGGGGCACTCAACCACTGAGCCACATCCCCAGCCCTATTTTGTATTTTATTTAGAGTCATTATCTCACTGAGTTGCTTAGTGCCTCATGGTTGCTGAGGCTGGCTTTGAACTCTTGAACCTCCTATCTAAGCCTCTGGAGCCACTGAGATTACAGGATGCGCCATTGGCACCTGGATATTTCTGGTTTTTAATTTGAATTAGTTTCTCCTTTGATTGACTTTTCCTTTGGTATAGTTCCTCCCTTTACTGGTTTTCACTGGTTTTGTTGTTTGTTTTAATTTCCTCCTCATGGAATATTTTCTTGAAAATGTTCTATAGTTCAGGCTTTCTAGTTGTGAATTTTTTAAATTTTTGTTTATTATGGAAGGGTTTTGTTTCATCTTAAAATCTGAAGCTTAATTTTGCTGGATATAGGATTTGGTTGGCATCCATTTTCTTTCAGAGCTTGGTATATGTTATATATACATATATTAGAGGATCTCCTAGATTTGGGATCTGTGTCAAGAAATAGGCTGAGATCTGATCTGGTTCCCTGGGTGTGTAACTTTAGTCCTTAAAATTCTATCCTTATTCTGTAGGCTAGGCATTTTCATTATAATGTACCGTGGTGAGGTTCCGTTATAACTATGTACATTTGGGGTCCTGTAAGCCTCTTGAATTTGATTTTCCATTTCATTCTTCAGGTTTGGAAAATTTTTCTGATATTATCTCATTGAAAAGATAGTGCATTCCTTTGCTTTGTATTCCTGTGCCTTCCTTTATCCTGATAAATCTTAAATTTGATCTTTTCATGTTATCCCATAATTCTTGGAAGTTCTGCTCATGGTTTCTTACCATCTTCCCTGGGTGACCAAATTTATTTTTAAGATTATATATTTGTCTTCATTGCCTGGAATTCTGTCTTCTGAGTGTTCTAGTCTGTTGTAACACAGTCCATTGAATTTTTAGTTTGGTTTATTGATTCTTTCATTTTTGAGGATTTATGCTGGATTTACTTTCACGATCTCTTTCTCTGTATTGAAGTGGTCTTTCACCTCCTGAAATTTATCTCTGACTTCACTACTCACATCATCCTTTATATTGTGGATCAGTTTATGTATGTTCTAAACTCCTTCTCTGACATTTCTTCTACTGTGTTGTCAATAGATTCTATTATTGGAGCATCTTGGTCTGTTTGGGGTGCTTTGTTCCCTTGTTTTTTCAATCTGTGTGTGTGTCATCTCATGTATCAGTATGGATCTGAGGCAGGACAGTTTCTACCCTGTAGACTTATAGTGTCTCTGAAGGTTTCCAATACCTCACTTTAAGGGGGAGATCAGTATCAATGGTGCCCAATGCAAACAATATACATCCTTAAACTAAACAGCTCCTAATAGGTGTCAGGTACTTCCTCTCCCAGGCAGTCCTGAGGGTTGAGTGGGGTGACTTGTGTGCCTGTAGCAGAGAGCTGTTCTTTATCAGGCAGATAAGGATCAGGTGTTGAGCTGCAGCAAGGTTGTGGCTATTAGCACACCCAGCAGGAAGACCTCCGGTGTAACCAAACCTGCAGTCACCATGATAATGGACTTCCAGGCCCTGGCAAGTGTCCCCAGGCAGAGGCTGCTTCTTCTCAAGATGGTGATGATGGCAGCAAAGATGTCACAAGATGGAGGTGGTTGTGTTTGGAGATTGGGGAGTAGGGGAAGCAGAACTTGGTGGCTGCAGGCAGCTGCATTCAGAGATGGGGCAGTGGCCTTAGTTGGTTCTTTTTAGTTATACATATCATTAGGATTTATTGACAAAATTATAAAAACATGGAATATAATTTGTTCTATTTCAGTTCCCAGCACCTCCCCTTTTCCTTCCCTTCTCCCTCTCCCTGTTCCCTTCCTTCTACTCCAATGATATTTGTGCTATTAATATACATATATATGTATGTGTGTGTGTGTGTGTGTGTGTGTGTATATATATATATATATATATATATATATATATATATATATATATAAATGTCTCGTAGATAAACATGATGATGAGATTAACTGGGGTATATTCATACATGTACATAGAAAAGTGTGGTCAGATTCACTCCAATATTCTTTTCTTATCCCATCCCTCCTCTCTTCCCTTCAATTCCCTTTATATACTCCACTGATTTTTCTTCTATTTTTTTATATCCACCTCCCCTTGTTTGTATTAGCTTCTGCATCACAAAGAAAACCTTCAAACTTTGACTTTTGGGGCCTGAATTATTTCATTTAGCATGATAGTCTCCAATTGCATCCATTTACCAGAAAAATACCATAATGTCATTTTTCTTTATGGCTGAATAATAATCCATTGTGCATATGTACCTCATTTTTCTTTTATCCATTCATCTGTTGAAGGGCAACTAGGTTTCTTCCATGGCTTGGGTGTCATGAACTGTACATTGAATTTTTAACTTTTCCTCAGTTAGCAACATGCAAAATGACCCTTTCTTGTGCTGCCAGGCAGCAACATTCAGAGAGTCCATGAATCACAGGATAACAAAGGGAAATTACTGATACCCTACACTGGATTGTGCTAAGCTAGCATGTTCAGGGGCTACATATATTAAATGCACAATAGTGCTATTATACTTAAAAATTATAATGGGTTAATAAGATGTAAACCAATTATAGGTCAAGGGGCATCTGTATTTAGTTGTATCTAGAAGGAATATGCAGACAAAAATCACCTGCAGAAAAAAGTGAGTCCATGCACTCTTGTTTTGGAACTTGACAGAAATATCCTCTGCACTTTGTAAGGATGAATACCGTGTAACTGAATATAGGAAGTGGGTGACATTTTCGTTTAGTTACTGGACTCAAATGTAAACCTCATATATTTTCCATTTATCAAGAAAGAATAAGGAGAAATTACTTATCTAAAATAATTATCCAAGTCTCTGCCCAGCCTTGTTTTGAAAGTGTAGAATTAAATAATGACACCTTCCTGCTTGGACTTCTGTGTAGATTTTCTTCAATTATCCTTCCTTACAGTGAAAAATACCTGCAATTTTTAGTCATTAACATTGTGGGGAACAAAAACAGTCTATCTGGTCACTATGGTCACTGCCTGCTAAGTTCTGTGAAGTTTACGGAAAGCTTTCTTTCTGTGGCTCTATACTGGTGGTGTCTAGAAACAAGAAGATATAATGAAGGCATGAATTCCAAAAATGGTGTCATAGAGGGCTGGGGTTGTGGCTCAGCGGTAGAGCACTTGCCGAGCATGTGAGAGGCACTGGGTTCAATCCTCAGCACCACATATAAATAAATATAATAAAGGTCCATCAACAACCATATATATATATATATATATATATATATATATATATATATATATATATATATATATATATATATGGTGGCATAGAGAAGAGATGTTGGAAAAAGACTGTGAAGACAACTGAGAGTGACTTCATAAGCCTCTTAGTCTCCACCTTGCTTAAATGGTAAGAGGGACTGTCCCAGGCCACCCAGAAAGGGCAGTGCACTTGGCAATCCATACTCCGCAACCTGATTTTACTTCCTTATTAGAAGTTCTTATTGTCTGCTGTTAGAATGTAAAGTTTATGTTCTGTCTCTCTACATTGACATATTGTAGCAAATTGAAAATAGTCACAAGATAGTTAACTGTAACCTAGATATAGCAATAATCACATAAAGCATGAACAGTCTAAATATAAACTCTATGGATACAGGACCCTTTTCTGTCTAACTGCTTGGTATCCAGACATTTATCTCAAACATATTGGAGGCACATTAAAAGAATTAGATAAATCTAAAGACTCTTGCACCTTCTAGCTATGGAAAAAAATTAAACACAACTGATCCCATTAAACACAGCCTAATTCCTAAAAATATGAACATAAATCTTCACAGAAAAGGCATGATCACCTCAATTATCAATTTTCTACTATAAGTTGTCTGTTTTCAATTCATGCTATAAGACAGGGAAAAAAAACAGCCTGAAGAGAAAATGCAAGCATCAGAACCAGATTCATGTGCAATACACATGCTGAAATTATCAGAAAATGAAGTTGATTATAATTAGTATGTTAAGAGCACTAATGAGGGCGCTGGAGTTGTAGCTCAGTGGTAGAGCGCTTGCTTTGTACGCGTGAGGCACTGGGTTTGATTCCTAGCACCACATATAAATAAAATAAAGGTCCATCAACAACTAAAATTTTTTTTAAAAAAGAGCACTAATGAGAAAAGTACATAATATGCAAAATCTGATAGAAAAAAATGGAAACTAAAACAAAAAGAAACTTTCTAGAATTAAAATCATAGTAACAAAAATGAGGACTACCTTTCTTGAGCTCACTAATAGGCTTACCACAACTAAGTAAACCATCAGCAAATTTTAAGAAAATTTCCAACTGAAAAATCACAAAAAATTAAAAACAAAAATAACTGTGAAAATCCCAGAACTGTGTGATAATGTTAAAAAGCATAGCATACAAATAATTGAAGTACAAAAAGAAGAAAGAGAAAGGGGAGGAAGAGGAGGAAGAAGAGGACAAAACACACACACACACACATACACACACACACAAAGTTTAGAGAATAGCAAAGACATGGAGAGAATCTTGAACAAAGCCAGAAAAACAAAATCCCATATGACTGCTAAAGAAATAACAATAAAAATGACATCAGACTTCTCTTAGTGAAATATTTAAAATATACAGGCATAATACACCATCCTATAATTCTATGTACAGTGATATTTCCTTTCAAAAGTGAAAGAGTAACATAGATCTTTCTAAGCTATAACTGAAAGAACTCACTGACCGAAGATGTTCTGAACAAATAAATAAATAAAAGCTAATACAAGATTTTCATGAGGAGAAAAATGAATAGGCAGAAAATTGTATCTACAAAAAGCAAAGAAGGGCATCAGAGAAAGAATCAAAGCAAAATATTTCACTATTTTTACTCTTAATTGATTTAAAAGTTTTTGAATAACTGAAAGCAATAATGGTGATTCACCCCTGAAAAAAATGAGTGAATGACAGGAATGTTCCAAAGAATAGAGAGGAAAATTGTGGCCATAATATTCCCACACTATAGGTATAAGTTAAGTGGTATAGTGCTATTTGAAGGTTGTTAGAGTCTGTAAACAAGTCAAAATAACACCTGGCATTTTGCCAGGGGAATGTTAGAGTTCGTAAACAAGTCTGGATGGTGCCTGGCAAAATGCCAGAGGGAGTGGTTTGAGAAGTAACAAAAGCGAGCCATTAAGTGTGGAGATTCCTGATTGGTTGACTGATGTATCTAGTTTATGCTAATTCGATAAGCTGTGTGGAATGTATAAATACTGCTCCTGTCCTGCAATAAACGGCTCCTACTCCTGCTGTATCAACATACACAAGTTATTCGTCACCCCCCCACCCCGGTTATTTTGCTGCAGCCGGACTGCGGCAGAAGGTAGATTTGTGTATTTTAGAAGTGTATGAAGCAAATGGTAGGAAAATCATTATTCTTAAAATATAAATTATGTGCTGAGAGAAGAAAAAGTGAAGCCATATAAAATGTTCAATTAAAACAGTAGAAGAAAAAATAGGGAAAAGGGACAAAGAGAAATGTAATAAATTTATACTTATAAAGAAGAAGTTATAGTTATAAAATAGAAGATAGTAAGCTAGCTATAGCAATAATAATCTAAAATATGAATAGTCCAAATAAACCAATTAAACACAAATAAATAAACCAATTAAATACCAATTAAATAATAAACCAATTAAAACACAATAATAAACCAATTAAAACACAAAGATTGTCAGAGTATATTTTTAAAAACAAACTGACTATATCTTAACTATAAGAATCCCATTATATGTATAACTAAAAAGAATCAATAAAAAAGAATTACACTTTAGATATTAAGATTTAGGTTTATAATAAACAGGCTGAATATTATATACAGTGCCAATGCTAATCAAGAAAGAACTGCAGAAGCTGTATTAAGACAAAGCAGACTTTGGAAAAAGGAAAATCATCAGAGTTAAACAATGCCATTCGTTAATTACAAAGGGATCAACTTTTTTTAAAAAAAAACAGCAATTCTAAATGTGCGTATATCAAATAAAAGAGCATCAAAATATGTGAAACCAATTAATAAACAGGCAAATGAATTAAACAGATACTTCTCCAAAGAAGAAATGGAAAAGGCCAATAAATACATGAAAAAATGCTCAACCTCATTCACAATTAGGGAAATGCAAACCAAAACTACACTGAGATTGTATCTCACACAGGTCAGAATGGCGGCCATCAAGAATACAAACAATAATAAATGCTGGCAAGAATTTGGAGAAAAAAGGAGCAATTTTATACTGTTGGTGGGATTATAAATTAATACTAACACTATAGGCATGAAACTACCTATAACCCAGCTATTTCACTTCTTGGTATTTATCCTTAAAGTCATCTTACTACAATGATACATGCATACCCATGTTTATAGCAGCACAATTCACAATAGCCAAACTATAAAACCAGCGTAGGTGTCCATCAACACACGAATGGATAAAGAAAATGTGGTATATATACACAATGGATTTTTATTCAGCCATAATGAAATTTTGGCATTTGCAGGAAAAAATGGATGGTACTAGAGACCATCAAATTAAGCAAAATAAGCCAAACTCAGAAAGTCAAGGGTCATATGTTTTCTCTCATATGTGTAAGCTATAAAGAAATAAAGTAAAACAAAGGTAGGTGTGGATCTCATGAAAATCAAAGGGAGATCACTACAGGAAAGGGTTCAAGAAGTGGGAGATGGGGATGGAGAATGGGGAGTGCTGGGGAGTAATATTGGCCAAATTATATTGATGTATTTTGTATATGTACACAAATGTAACAACAAATCCCATTAATATGTACAACTATAATGCATCAATAAAAAATGTGGAAAAAATGCATGTGAACAAACACTGGTAGGAGTGAAAAGAGAAACACACATATCCTCTGAAATAGTTGGTGATTTCAATATCCTGTCAATAACTTACAGATAAGTAGGCAGGAAAGCAATATGGGTATATTCAAAGAGCAGCACGAATCAACTTAATCTAATTGACATTTGTAGAATAGTTCAACCATCAACAACAAAACGCACCATCTTGTCAAGCTAACATGGAACTCTCACCTTGGCAGACCATATGCAGGGCCATAAAAATATCTAAATGAATTTAAAATTACAGAAATGACATAAAAATATATTCTCAGATAATAATGAAAATACATTAGAAGTCAATAACAGAAAAATAGCTCAAAAATCTGCAGACACATGAGGATTAAATGGCACAGTTCCAACTAACAAAGAAAATCTGAAAAATTCAAGGATTAAATGACACACCTACAATTAACAAAGAAAAATTGACGTATTCAAGTTAAATTTTAAAATATTTTGAATTAGATGAAAATATAATTTATTCAAATGGGGAACTGCTAAAGAAAACAATATTTAGAGGAAAATATATTCATTAAATACACATAGTAGAAAGATAGAAATATCCAACATAAATTACCTGAGCTTTCATATTAGGAATAACAGGGAAATGAATAATTCAAACTTAAACAGTCAAAAGAAAGTGAGATGCTCAGGAACCACCGTGATGGGACAGAAGGCTGAGACAATGAAACAAACCCCTGAGCACTCACTGTAAATTACTGCCCTTTGTGGGATGCCATGTTCCTCCTCTGCCCTGTGCTCTTTCCAACAGACCCATCACAGGACTCTATTAGAACCATTTGAACAAAACGTTTATATAAGATAAAATTATTACAGGGATCAGAGGAGCAATGAAACCCTCTAGTTTCACCCTTTTAAGTCAACTAAAAATCACTAATCTGTGAAGTCACATAACTGGGAAATACATTTTCAGTTACCAATATTTTCGCTCCTATAGTACATAACATTGATACATGGGTCCTCGAGATAATGGGTGTCTGGGTTACTTTCAGGGACTTAAAAACTGCTTTTGCCCAAAACACTCTTTGACTCTTCATTTGGGCCTGCAAATGTCTGACAGGTAAATGGAAGTCTTGGTATCCGTCTTCTATGTCAGTCATCTCTGTTGTCGTAAATTTGAAAACAGATTCTGCATAAACAGATGTGGATTGCTTGCTGAAGCTGGTGTGTGTGTGTGTGTGTGTGTGTGTGTGTGTTTTCTCTATTCCATCCTTGTACTCTTTCAGAAGCTCCAGCATCCCATTCACCTAAAATCCTTCAGTCCTGTTATAACTCTGTTTAAACCACAATCCAGGATGTTTGCACAGGATCATGGCACCAGCCACAAGAGTCACTCAGCAGTTCCTGGGACAAGTTGACTGTGGCCATGCCATAGTCTGAATCTAATGCAGGAAGAAACATCTTTGGAACTCTTCCCCTAGCCGGTGGGAAATGGCTGGAATTCAGTCCACTCTAGCAAACAAATCAAATGCTTACATCTCCCCTTGTTTGGGGAGCAGCACTGAACCCCAATTAAAGCCTTGCCTGTGTATGGTCCCAAAATTTGACTTGGTTTTATTTCTAACATGACTGAATCAGAAGTTCTCATCTTGAGTTACAAAAGGAAATAATAATCAGAATAGAAACAATAACATGGAAAGCAGGCAAATAATAGAAAAACAACAAAAAAAATCTAGATTTTTTTCAAACAATAAATAAAATTGAAAATATTCTTGTGAACTTAACAAAGAGAAAAATAGACAAGACATAAGTTAACTAATATCAAAAAAAGAGTGTTGAGTACAGCTGATCCTAGAGATATGAAAGGTTCAGAAAGGAATGCTACAAAAAAACTTTATATCCACAATTTGATAATTTATTCAAAATGAATCAATTCCTAGTATGAATACACTGCTTAAATTCACTCCAGGTAAAGTGGACAACTTGAATAACTCTACATGTTGAGAAAAATTAAATTACTGAGTAAAACCTTTGAAGATACACCAAGCCTAGAGAATTTCATTGTTGAATTCTATTAAATAATAAAGGAAGAACTAATATAAATTTCTCATGGTCTCTTCCAGATAACACAAGAAGGAACTTTTTCCAACTCATTTTTTGACACCAGAATTACTCTAAAAACAACAGCAACTATGTTTATAAGAAAATTATAGATATCAATAAAATATTATGAAATGGAATTCAGATATATGTTTTTGCATATGTTGGAACACATACTTACATACATGATGATCAGTTGTGATTCATTCTAGAAATGCAAGTTTGGCACAGCATTCATAAATCAAATAATGTAAATATTATATGAAATGACTGAATAAGAAGAAGCACATCACATCAATAGATGCAGAAAAAGCATTCAATATAATTCAATATACATTTGTAACAAAAACTTATCAGAAAGCTAACAGAATATAACCTTTTTCTTAAAAGAGTAAAAGAAATATATGAAAATATAGAGCTAACTTCCTAATTAAATATTAGCAACTGAAGATTTTCCTCTTAAAATAGGAAATCAAGAATGTCCTCTCTCGTTCATCAACCCAACATTATCTTACAAGGACTGTCTTGTGAAGTAAGCCAGGAAAAAAGACTGGGAGAGGCAAAACTATAATTATTCTCTGATGACATAATTATCCATGTAGAAAATCACCGAGAATCTACTAAAAACCCCTAGGAATAAAAAACAAATATAGCAAGGTTGCAGAGTATGTAAAAAAGTTTAATTGTAAATTTAATTGTTTTTCCATATATAAGTAGTAAACAAGTGTAATTTAAAATTAAATAAATATTAACTTTTGCAATGATAACAAATATGAGGCACTCAAATATAAATCTAACAAAATATACATAAAACACATAAAATGAACCTAGACACAGATCTGAAATCTTATGCAAAGGTGAAAGTAAAACAGATCATAGACCTAAGAGTAGATGCAAAAGCATAAACTTGTTGAGCGAAACTTAAGAAAAAAAAATGTGTGTGACCTTGGATTTGGTAATGAATTTTTTTTTATTTAACACCAAAACTATTTCATTATCCATGAAATAATAAATAAATGAGTTATACTTTAATAAAATGAAAATCTTAGCTTCTACAAAAGATACTGTTGAGGATAAACAAGTAACTGAAAGAAAACATCTAGAAGCACATGTCTGTATAAAATTATCAAAACCTATAGAACTCATAACACAAAGAGTTGACCCTGGTGCATACGAATTTTAAAAAAAATATTTAGGCTTTTGGGGTGTCCCAGGACAGGATACAGATGTTGAAAATGTAATTTAACTGCACTGTAAATATATGATACATCCTCACTGAGTGGGGTGCAGGAAAAGGGGCTGACCTAAAGCAACTTGGGAAATAGCAACTTCTGGTTGGGGCAAAGTTAATTTCCACAGGGGTATGTATAGTTTAATGATTCTGAAACTACTATTCATGTATGCTGGAATTGAAGTAAATAAGTAGCAGATGGAGAGAACCAATTTTCTCAGGATTGGAGTGGGAGGAGTCAGAGAAGGAAGGATAAATAATCCATGTGGTATTTTATGGGTATTGGAGACATCGTTATGAATCGTTGCTTAGCTTTACATAATACAGTTGGGTGGTGCACAGTGGAATATTCATTCATGAGATAGTATATGCACATAAGTTCCTTTGTCATATCAGCTAACAGGGCCTAGAACAGGTGTACCCCATGAGTAAAAAAGTATACCTTGTGCCCAGATCTTAGTCTGTGATACCAGGGGCCCTTTGGGTAATGGCTGGCTCCAATGTCTGAAGCAGGAAATATACATATGAGCTTGGAGCATCTGATAGTATCAGAGTCACTAAAACAACAACCACAGCAAAAATTCACTGTTTTAGTCAGCTTTAGTCATTGCTGTGACCAAAAGACCTGACAAGAACAGCTTAGGAAAAGTTTGTTTGGGCTGATGGTTTCAGAGGTTCAATTGATGGTTGGCGGAATCCACAGCTTTGGCTCCCAGGTAAGTCAGAAGAAGATCATGGAAGGCTCTGGTGGAGAAAAGCAGCTCACGACATGTCAACCAGGAAGCAGAGAGAGAGAGAGAGAGAGAGAGAGAGAGCTCGGTTCACCAGGGACAAAATATAAACCTCAGAGGCACACCCCCATTGATCCAATTCCTCCAAGCACCCACTATCTGCCTACAGTTACCACTCAGTTAATCCATAACAGTTAATTAATTCATAACCTGATTGTTTACCTCTGAACATTCTTGCATTATCTCATACATGAGCTTCTAGGATACATCTCACATCTAAACTGTATCACCCACAATAAAAGAAGTGTATCAAAGGGATGCAGAGGTCACCTAGAAGAGCTCCCAATGTCCAAAGATGACACAATTTTAGTAATACAATAAATAATATAGAAAAAAATAAACATCCATTATTCTATATTCCTATAAACAAATTACTGAAAAGGCATCAAATATAATACAAGTTTTTTTTTGTGCAGAATAATTCAAGTATGTGGAATTATCTCTTAAATGTAGGCTGTGCACAGTAACCTCATACTTCTTCTTTTCAAATAAGTATGTAAAGACAAAAAGTGAGTGATTTCACAGTAGAGAAACCTGACAAATATCTCCTCAGTCATATGATCAAGTTCAATATCAATAGTGATGTATCATGTTGAAAAAATGGACCTTATACATGATATATCTCTGTAGTTGTCCTCAAAAATAAAATAGAATAAATCCAGTCTGATTATGAGAAAAACCACAGACAAATTCCAACAGAAGGCATTCTGCAAAATATCCTACCATTACTTCTTCATCAGTAAGGATTAAAAATATTTTGACAACTCTATTAATATTTCTGATAAAGCAAAGGAGTCAGAAAAATAAAAGCAAGTAAAATCAAAAGGAAACAGCAGAATGTAAACCAAATGTATAGTAAAATAATAATTAATAATAATAATAATAACAACAACAACAATGTAGGTACTTTGAAAATAGGAACCTAGTTTAATAGTCAATTTATTGTTTTATTCAACAGCTATTTAGTGAGGGGCCATTCTATGCCAGACAATATCCTAGTGTTGGGTAAACAAATAGAGAAGCAATGCTATTCCAAATTCTAAATCAAGTCTTCAGGAAGACCTCACTGAAAACTAAAAGCTGAGCAAATAACAGGGAGGAGAGGATCAACAGGGGCAGAAACTTGGGTTAGGAGTGTGCTTGCAACATTTTCAGAGCAGGAAAGAAGGCTGAAAAAAAAATCAGGTCTGCAAATCTACATACCAGTGTGACTGACAAAGAGTGAGAGTACTATCCTCTTTAAAATTCTCCCAGCTTCAAGTGGAATGGTTGGACTAGAAGAGATTAACAAATAGTTGTTGGACCAACAAATGTCAGGCTCATCACTGCAGCCCCCATTCCAGCAAGAGTTAGAGACAGTGGCCATGAATTACATTCTCTTTTCCAAGTGCACCCTCCAAATCTCATTGTCGTCACATGCTGTGACCCACTGCCATCTATAGATCAGCAGTAAGAGAGTTCCCTTCTACAATATGACGGTTTTCCTGAAGGAAGATGGAAACATATCAACCCAGTAGTGACCAGTCATCTTGAGGCACCTTGGGAAAACTGGGGCATGGGATGGAGGCGCCATGTGAATAGAATAAGATGAAAGGAAACTTGAACAGCATGTGTACCAACCAGAGCAGCAGCTGTGACAGGTAACCCAACACACCCAAAGTGAGTTTTCCACAGGGTAGACTCTGGGGACAATGCAGGTTCAGAGAAGACAGATAGGAATGTTCCTTCCTTCAAAATGCCTATAAGCTCCAAGCCTAGAATCCCCCATTTGAATCCTGCATTTTGTTGTCTTCTTTCTATTCTCTAACAATGCATGTTCATCCTCCTTATATTTTCTTTAATATAACAAGTAACCACAGTATTTATAGCAAAACACCACTTTTATTGAAGGACCAAATTCCAGGCAATAAAATAGTACAATTATATCAATTGATATCTTGAATGAGCCAGAGTTATAATTTCTCCCAGTTTGATATGGTCCAAGAATGAAAAAGATTGAAAACATTGAAGGGCGATATAAAATGGCAAGTTAATTGGTGGTATAATAAAACATAGTACCAGATTACAAAAGCTTTCCTACTGGTGTTAAATTGCTTGGTCCCAGGAAGGACCTACCTATATGCACAATTTGATGCCTAGGGAAAAAGAGTAATGATTTTTCTTTGCATAAAGAAGAACAGCAGCCTTTAATATATATGTATATTGAAAGTAAAATTAAGAAATATATGTGTTATGGTTTGTATCTGAAATGTCCCCCAAAAGCTCATGTACTGAAAGCATAATCCTCAATGCAACAAGGGATTTTAGGCAATGATTAAGACTCTGACCTCATCAATGCAATGAAAATAACAGATGCCAGGGTTTCCGGAGCCAAGGGGTGACAATATATTACCCAAAGAGTGGTGGGTATGGTTACCATAGTGGACAGAAGAATTAAAGCACCAATGAGAATACCAATGGCTATGATGATTCAATTGGGGCCAAAATGTTAGCTGGATTGTCAAAATATTTGGAAGGAATATATATGAAAAAATTGGAGACAAGGAAATTTTAGATATATGTGGATTGATCTCCCTGAGTAGGTTAAAAAACATGTAGATATTTGTGTCTTATGTGACTATTTACAAAAATAGTAGAATTATCAGAAGGAAATTTTAATAATCCAGTGGAGAGTTTAGCGCATTCTGTGGATACAGTCAACCTCTTTCCCCAGCCATCCCTGTCAATCTCACAACAAGTGGATGAACCAAGAGGCCATGATGGCAGGAAGAGTGGTTATGCATAGGTTTCACCCTTGAAGTTGAAGTTCATGGCACACCAAATGTATATAAGTTCCACTTAGCCTAGCTACAGTTACTTCTGAGTATATAATCTGCCAGCAGCAGAAACCAACATTGAGTCCAAAATGAGATGGCACTGTTCTCCAGGGTGGTGAATCAGCCACCTGGTGGTAGGTTAGCTATGTTGGACAGAATTTCGTTCTTACTAGAATGAACATTTACAATGGGTATGGATTTGCCTTTCTTGTGCATAATACTTACGCCAAACTATCCCACCCATAGTATTATGTAATGCCTTCTTCACAATAATGGTATTCCACACAGCATTGATTCTGATTAAAAAACTTACTTCATAGCCAAAAAAAAAATTGTGGCAATAATCCAAAACTCCTAGAACTTACCACAGACTTATTAGCATGTTACCTACTATCCTGAAGAAACTGGCTTGGTAGAACAGGGGAATGACCTTTAAAGACTTAATTTCAGCATCAAATAGGTGTCAACACCTTTCAAGGTTGGGGTAAAGTTCTAGAGAAGGCTCTATGTGCTATGAACATATGATGTTTGTCTTAGTTAATTATTTTCTGCTATAACGTAATAAGGCAGACTGGGTAAATTACAAAGAACAGAATTTCATTTGGCACACAGTTCTGGAGGCCAGTAAGTTCAAGACCAAGGGGCCACATCTGGTGAGGGCCTTCTTGCTGCATCATAACATGGTAGATGGCATCGTATGGTGAGAGAGAGATGGAGTCTATATTTATCCTTTTATAAGGAACCCACTCTCATGATACTGATCTTAATTTATCTGGGAAGGCAGTTCCCCAGGACCTAGCTACCTCTTAAATGTCCCACCTCTTAATACCGTCACAATGCAAATTAAGTTTCTATGTGAAATTTGGAGAATACATTCAAACCAGAGCCACCTTCTGCAGGCAAACTCATGTCTTTCTCATCTAAAAATTACATTTCTTTCATACCAATTGTCTTAAAACTCTTACATCATTCCAGCATCAACTTGAAGGTCTAAAGTCCAGAGTGTCATCTAAATCAGATATGAGTGAGGCTTGAGGCATAATTCATCAGAAGGCAATTCCCTTCTGATACTCAGTCTGAGAAATCGAAATGAGTTATATGCTCCAAAATACATTGGTAGGACAGTCAGTCATAGGAGAGACATTACCATTCCAGAAGGGATAAGTAAGCAAGATGAAAGGAAAAACAGGACCCAAGGGAGTCCAAAACACAACAGGGAAACCATATTAAGTATTAATTTGGGAAAATATTCTCCTTTGACTCCATGTCTCACATCCTGGCATATTATATGGGAGTTGTCTTCTGAAACCTCAGACAACCCCACCTCCACAGGTTTGCTGGGTACACTGGACTGTTTCAGGAGTTGGAATCTTATGCCTGAAGTTCCCTAGGGTGGCATTGCATTCTGGTCTCCCTACAGTTCTGTTGTCTTGAAATTTGTCCCACCTCATGGCTACTAGACAATACTCTCATGAAGACTATCTACATACATTTCCACTCAGCATTTCCTTAGTAGGTACTCTGTCATGACTCCTCCCCAAGGAGGAGTCATGACAGAGTCTGGTCCCCAAGCTGATGACAACAGTCTTTGAAATATAGGTGGAGGTCACTGTGTCCCCACAGCTCTTGCATTCTGTGAACTTGCATATCACCTGGGCTTATTGTTTGCACTCTCCACAACAGCAGTGCAAACTACACCTGAATCCATGGCTAGAATAGCTAAGGAGCACCACCCTGGAGATTTGGATCAGAGTCCTAAGGCAGTAAACCAGTGAAGGGAAGCCCAGGCCCATCCCCTGAAAGCATTCTGCTGTCCTAGGCCTGTTGGCCTGTAATGGGACCAATAGCCTGCAAGATCTTTAAAATACCTTCAGCTCTTTTTCTTTCCTTGCCTTGGTGAATACCATCTGGCTCCCATCTAGCCATGCTAATCCCCTTAGCAAATGATCCCTTGGCCACACCCTTGATTTGCTCTCTTAATCATGTTTCTTCACTCTATATAGCCAGGCTGTAAATTTTCCAAATCTCTCCTCTCTGTTTCCTTTTTAATTACACGTTTCATCTTTAAGTAATGTCTTTCCTCTTAGAACTCATTACATACCCTTAAACACAGCCACACAGAAGCCTGAAGTGCTTTGTGGCTCAGCTCTTTCTTCCACCAGACGTCTTACTTCATCACTTTTCTGCATTCTATAAAATCCTAGAGTGAGGACACAATGCAGCCAAGTTCTTGGAAGCTGTGTGATAAGGGTGGCCTTTACTCCATTTCCAATAACTGTTCCTCATTTCCATCCAAGGCCTCACCAGAATGGCCTTTCTTTTCATATTTCTATCAACATTCTGATGATGACCACTTAAGTAATATTTAGGATCCAGACTTCCTTACATCTTTCTTCTATTGACCTGATACCAGAATAAACCTTAATGTTCTCTTCATGACAATATAGATTTTTTTCTAGCCTGGTCTTCCGAATTCTTCCAGCTTCTAGTACCCAATTTTGAAATCATATTGACATTTTCAAATACTAACCATAGTAAGAGCCTCACTTCTAGGTATTAATTTTCCCTTAGTTCATTTTCTTTTTATTTATTTTTAATTAACAGGTAGTAATTGCACCTATTTATCAGGTACAGTGTGATATCTTTGTACCTATGTACACTGAGAGATGATTAACTCAGGATAGTTATGTTATCTCTATCTTTGCTTTGTGATGAGAACTTTTAAAAATCACCTTTTAGTTATTTTGACTTATATGATACACTATTGTTATTTGTAATCATTCTCCTTTGTAATAGAACTTCAGAATTAATTCCTCTTGTGTTGGTACCCACTAAATAATGTTTCTGTTTCTACACTCTCTCCCACTCTTTCAACCTCTGTAAAACATTATTCTATTCTTTACTTCCATGAATTCAGATTTTTTAGATTCCACACATAAATGAAATTATGAAGTGTTTTTCCTTCTGTGCCTGGCTTATTTCACCTAACATTATGATCTCCAGTTCCATTCATGATACTGCCAGCTCAAGGTTTTGTTCTTTTTTTTTTAAATTGTGAATTGTGTTGCAATAAACATGGGTATACAGATATCTTTTCAACAAAAGCCTTTTCTGAGTTTCTATCTGGATGACCTATCTATTGTTAAGATAGGTGTTTTGAAATTACCTAGTATTATTGTACTGGGGACTATCTGAGGCTTTACTTTTAAGTAGTGTCTCTTTTATGTGATTAATTGCACCTATGCTTGGGGCATAAATATTTAATATCATTATATCTTCTTGTTGGATTGTTCCCTTTCCCATATGAAGTGGTAAATTTTGGTTTGAAGTCTGCTTAATCAGATGTGAGAGTGCTTGTTTGAGGGCTCCATTCACATGGTATATCAATTTCCATTCTTTCACTTTCAATCCGTGGCAGTCTTTTCTTGTAAGATGTCTCTTGCAAACAGCATATAGTTGAGTCTTGCTTTTAAATCCATTCTGCCAGCCTATGTCTTTTAATTGGAGCAGTGAGACCATTTATATTCAATGTTATTATAAGGATATGTTTATTAATTCTTGCCTTTTTGATTTATTTCTAGTGTTCAATTTCTGTTTCTCATTTGCTTAGCTACTTTTCAAATGAGATTTGTTCATTTGTGAGCTCTGGGATTTGTTTTTGATTTCTTCTGTGTGGAATATTTCTTTAAGTTCTGAAGTGACAGTTTAGTAGTCATGGATTTCTTTTAGTTTCTGCTTACATTGGAAGATTTTTATGTCTTATTTTGATTTTAAAGGATAGCTTTGCTGGATATAGCAATCTGTTTGACAATTATTTTCTTTCCGGGCTTGGAACATACCATTCCAAGCCCTCCTGGATTTTCGAGTTTTGCTAAGAAATCAGAAGTGATTCTAATTGGCTTTCCTCTAAATGTGACCTGATGTTTCTCCCTTGAGGGTTTTCCATTTCTATCCTTGTTTTATATGTTAGGAGTTTTAATTATAATGTGTTGTATAGAAATTCGTTTTTGTTCTTGTTTATTTAGGGTTCTGAATGTCTTCTGTATCTGAATGTCGATCACATTCTCAATGTTTTCCCTAAATTCTTGTATATTCTTATTATAATTATTTCCTTTTCTTTAATTCTGTCTAAATGTTCAAGGCTGGCCACTTGTCTTCTAGCTCTGAGATTCTGTCTTCAGCATGTTCTATTTTAGTAGAGGTACTTTCAACTGAACATTGTGTTTGATTTATTGTGTCTTTCATTTCCAAGATTTCTGTCAGATTCTTTTTTAATATCGATACTTTATTGAATTTTTCATTAATTCATTATACTGACTTTCTTGATTCATTGTCTTTCTGTATCCTCTTAGGGTTTATTGATTATTTTTATAATCATTCTTTTGAATTCTTCATCTGATATTTCGTCCACTTCGATATTTTTGGAGTCAGTAATTGTTGAATTATGAATTTAAGGAGGCATTGTGTTACCTTAATCTTTCATATTTCTTTTATTCTATGTTAGGTTGTATGCTTCTGTTGGAATGGATTTCTCTCCCACTCTTATGTGTGAGCCTTTTTAGGGTATAGCCTTCTTTCATCAAAGTGTCCTAGAGTGATCTATATTGAGACAACTTAAAGGTGTGGTATTCATATTCTCTGTTTTGCTGAGTTCTGGATGCATGTAAGTTGAATCTTAAGGACCCACCTAGCCACTGTTACTTGGGCTATTGTCCTTAGTTGGGGTTGTTGTCTCTTGTATACTTTGTAATAGAAGTATAGCAATAATTTGAGTGTCAATAATGTTTCTGGAATATGTAAAGTAGAGATATGAGTTTCACTAATGTGCATATAATAAGGCACATGGTCTTTTGGCAGAGTTTAGTTCAGCAACAGTCTCTACCCTGTGAACTTGTAGTATTCCTGTAGGTTGCCAGCACCTGAAAGAAAAGGGAGAAGCAAACAATAGCAACAACAGATACAAATAATAAACAGCATTAAAATAAACACCTCCCATTTACTATGATATCTATAACACTGATTACTACAAAAACAGGACTGATGGGATAAGCAATTGCCAACAGCAAAAATGATAAATAACCATGAACTACATCTGTTATTACCGTAAACAACAGGTGTCAACTATGTCGTCTGCATCAGTAATAATTTCAACAAATTGAATGGTGTGAACAGGAGTTATGTAAACCAAACAAATCTAAAATATGGCAAAATATAGTTCATTAAGAGAAAAAGAAAATATGATAAGGAGTCCGAAGAGAGTTTGCAACATTCAAGATTTACAAGGAGAATGCAGAAGAGATGTAGCAATTGATGGCTGTAAAGAAGAGGAGAAAAATAGTAAAAACAAACAAAAGCAAAGCAAGAACATAAAGGCAAAACCCTTAACTCCCCAAAGGCAAGGTAAGTAAAAATAACCATGTTCAAAAATTATAAAAATGAGAAAAAAATAAATGATATGTATGCATGCCCACAAACAAATCAGCACAGCAAAAACACCAAAAAAATATTGGGGGGGGGCATTTATGAAAAATAAAAGAATCAAATCCACTGAGGTGGTCCAAACAGTTGACAGTAATAAATGGCCACAGCTTTTGCCCAGCTGTCCTTCTTTCCATTTCTTCTTGCTAAGAGAAAGAGAGAGCAAGGGCAGCTGGTGGTTTAACCCTTTTCTCTTTTTTGTGTTGCTTACTGAGCTGCCAATTGGAGTGGCCTAAGACTGAAGCTGGTTGAAATAGTTATCATCTTCCCTTCTCACCAGTATAAGGTAGGATGAAATGGTAAGTGCTGTCAATCTGATCTGTTTTGTCTGCACAGACCAGATCAATGCATTCCCAGGGTGGGGCTGCAACTGAGTTCTATGAGGGGAGCTCTGGTGGCTGGTGTTTAGGTCTTAGAGACTTTGATGGATGGTATCTGCTCTGGAGAAAATAGATCAACACACCCCTAGGGCCCAAAAGATGCTGATCTTTGCTGGGACTGTAAATCTCAGGAACCACCCAAAATTCTACTCCCAGGCGGCAGAGCCAACCCTCCACACATTCTGCTGCCCACAAACATGCCCATTTTCATCTTTAGTCCCCGAGTGTGTTCACTCCCACCTGTTCAGATTCCCAACCCTCTCCAGCTGCTCACATGAGCCCCCAGGTTCAAAGGGAAAGTGAGTTGGACTCCTCTTTGTTTTTTGAACTTGGATTCCCTTCGGTACAATCTTCTTTATGCCTGTTTTACTCATGTTCTGCCATAACACCTCAGGCCGCATGTCAGGCGCTTTCTGGGGCAGTGTGGCGATGCTTTCTCTGATTTCCCTGGCTCCCTCAGCAGCAAGCTGAAGCATGGCTGCCTCAAGATGGCTCCCACCTCAGCTCTCCATCTGCCAGTTGAGAAACAGAGCACCTTTCAAACACCAGCTTGCTGTGCAGCCTCTGGATCAGCAAAGTTCTGACTGCTTTTTCTGATATATAGGCTTTTTCCAGTCTATCTGTTGTGCTGCCTTGTGTTAACCGTCCCCTCTGTGGTGAATCAGCACCACTGATACTGCTGCAACAGGCTTGGCTCTGATATATCTTCTCTTGTTCTTTGTTCAATGCACCAAAATTTTTGAGCCCGTAAGACACTCTGACTGTCCAACATTGAATTTTGGTGAAATTCCTCTTTAACCCACCACACTGAGAAGCAGTACTCCCACTGCTTGAATTCTAAGCCATGGAGAAATTGAAAATGCAGCCTTCCTCTAATCCACCATCTTGAATCTCCTCTGTTCTGTCTTTAAATGTGGGATATTGGAGACTTCAATCTTATCGTTGAATTTTCTGTTTCTTCTTTTAAGCCTTTCAGTTTTTGTTTCATGTAATTTTCGGTTCAGTTATTGGATTCATATGTGGTTATGTCTTCTTGATTTACTGGCCTTACCATATGAACCAGCAATCCTATTACTGGGTGTATAGCCAAAGATAATAAGATCAGTATACCAAAGAGAATTCTGTACTCTCATGATTATAGACACAATCTGAATGTCCATCAACAAATGAATAGAGTTTTAAAATGTGGTGTATGGCAATGCATTCTCTGAATGGAACACTATTCCTCCTTTAAGAGGGAAGAAATTCTGTCAGTTGAAACTACATGGATAATTAAGAGGATATTATGTTAAATGATATAAGCCAGCTACAAAGAGACAAATATCATATGATCTCACACATATGTGAAATCTAAAAAAGTCAAATTAATAGGAACAGAGTAGAATAGTGTTTGTCAAAGGCTGGCAGGGAGTGGTAGACAGGGATGGGGAGATGTTGGTCAATGGGTTAAATACAAAGTTGTAGTTAAATACAAAGAATAAGAATACATGTAATCTTTTGACCATAAGGGGCCTATATTTAATAATAATATATATTTCAAAATAGCTTTTTGAAAGGAGGATTTTAAGTGTTCTGACCACAAGGAGATGATAAATATTTGAGGTGATGAATATGCTAATTACTCTGATTTAATCATTCCACAATGTATTCATGTACTGAAATATCACTTTTTACCCCCTAAGCATATGCAATTACTATTTTTAATTTAAAATGAAATAAAGGTACATAAAAGAAAGAAAAGAAAAAATTAGTTAAAAAATCTTCATGTATTTTTTAAAAATTAGCTATGTGCTACCATACCAGCTGAAATTGTCAGGATCTCAGACACAGTGAAAGCTTTCTATCATTTACAAGCTCTTTTCATCATACCTCTATCAGACCCCCCAGAAAAGATTGAGAACTGGGCAGAAGACTACGGAAAGCACCTTTTAGTGGGCTAGGCGAGAACATATGAACTGCGACCAGGGGATAGATTTAAAACACTTACTGCTACACCAGACTCCCTTCTCCTGCAAAGTAAAAAACTTTAAATTACAGGGAGGTACAGAAAAATCTTCTACCCCCCAGGTCCAGGCAAAGATCCATTCTATAAATTGGATTAAAAAAAAAAAAAGAAACATCTTGGGGAAGCACAAAGACAACTCAGGCAAACTGCTGTAATACAAGGACATCTTAAAATCAGATTAAGGAAAAAGAGACAGGAAAAAGAACTAAGAGGAGAAGTGCAATATCATTAGAGACACTGCACTTTGCCAGATCTCCTGGAACAGATAGCTGAGATTCTGTGGCGAGTGGATTGATGTGACCAATTTTTCTTTCATTATTAATGATGGCATAAGACTCGGGGAACAGATATACATCTGTCAAAAGTTTCCAGGTAACTTGCAAGGGATGCTATTTAATCCTGAAGGACATGTAATTTAATTATGCCTCAGCACTGTTAAGGAGCCTAGGAGAGCAGTCTCAGAGAAGCGAAATAATTGGTCCTTCTCCTCACCGACCATTAGGAATAACTGCATTGTGCCATATGCCTCTTCTTGTCCTAACAAGGAGCCCAAGGGGCTCCTCACATGGATTTTCCATCGAGTTCTTCCTTTCCTTAATCTTACCCAATCTCTTACCCGGCCACCACCACCCAGGCCCTTCAGCTCTGTTCCATGTGTTAAAAACAAACTCTCATTAGCAAGATCTGCTGCTGTACAGTAAATCTCTTCTCTGAAAAGTCCCTTCACTCTCTTGTTCTAAACGGATCGTCACTTTCCCCTGAAGACAATTACTTATTCCTCTACCACCCTGTATGTGCTCCAGCACCTCACATAATGCCCATTCCTCAGAAATGGGTGCTGGGTTCTGCTTGTTCCCCACTGCTATTTCCCAAGCCCCATCTTTCCCTCCTCTCTGAAACTTCCTAAGCCCTTTGAATAAATGCTACGAATGCCATATTCTGGTTCATTTCCTTTGCTCACCACCTTCCTCTCTCTTCATTAGTCTTCATGGAGGACACTCCTGGACAATTCTACTCCCTGTTGTTTTTTTTTTTTCCTAAAAGTTAATCCATCAACAAATCCATCTATTCAGAATCTTACTGGTTTATCCATGACTATCCTGGTCTACACCACCCTCACCTTTCTAAATGTGACAAATATAACAGACTTCTCCTTAGAATCTGTGGATCCACACTTGCATGTGGATTTCATACAAGTCCCTCTCTTAAGTGACTTGGGATAATGGTTCTTATTACATTGAGAATGAAGCAGAAAAGGCTTACAGTGCTCTATGGGCCCCACGTTTCTCTCATTCCCACTTCTCTGAACACCTCTGTTGCCAGTTGCCAGCAAAGTTGTTCTTGCCGATCTTCTAAAACAGCAAACACACTTCTGCTCCTTCTTTTCATTGGCTATTACCTTCTGTATGCTTTTCCTTCACACACATCCATATAACTGCCATCCCCTTTATTCTCTATCTACTTAAGTATCAGCTGATCAGGCGCTTCACTGACCATGATATCTAAAATATATTCCCTTCCATTTTACCTTCTCTACCTTTACCTTGCTTCATAGAACCTGAAATTCACTGCATTCTATTTTTTTTAAATATTTATGTACTTTTTATTAATAGTTGATGGGAATTTTTTCTAATAAAGCTTTTCTTTTAGATTAGTTTTGTTTCCAAAAAAATTTGAAGATTAGTACAAAGAGTTCATATTATACCCCACACAATTTCCCATTTTTAGCATTTTTCAATATTATGTTGCATTTATTAAAATTAATGAACCATATTGATACATTGTTATTAACTAAAGTTCACACTTTACCCAGAGTTATTTATGTTCAACCTAATATTCTTCCTCTGTACCAGGATCCTATCAAGGACAAGATACTACACCTAATGGTCATGTCTCTATAAGTACCACTGAGACTTTTCTTGTTTTTTATAACCTTGACAATTGGGGGAAATAGTGGTCAAGGATTTTGTAATTTGTTCTGCAATTTGATTTTATGTGATTTTTTTCTTGTGATTAGACTGGGGTTATGATTTGGGGAGAGAAGGACAACAGAGATAAAGCAGAATTTTCATCACGTATCAAGGGTACCAGCTATCACCACGACTTGTCTCCATCAGTGTGAATCTTGAGCACCTGGCTGCATTATAGTCTTTTCTTTTTGAGTTTGTTTCTTGTCTGTTTTTTTCCCTCCCTCCAGCAGAAAATATGATCTGTAAGATGTAAGTCTCTATTTTATTCATATTTATAGTCCCAATGCATGGAATAGTACCTACCACAGAAACATCAAGTGTTCTTATTTATTATTTATTGTTAGTTGACTAAATAATTGGGGAAATAAAATTTTTCGTTTTTTTTTTATTTGCTGTTTATTTGTTGTTTCTACATGACAGTAGGGTGTATTTTGACACAATAGGTGGTTATGATTTTGATCCCTAGAGATTTAAAAAATCTCTAGAATTCTTTCATATCCCTCCAACCTATGTAATAAAAGCCAAAGGTTCTCAGGAGGACCCACTCTTAAGCACAGGTTGCCAGCCACCTCCACACTCTTGACTCAGAGAAAACTTGTGCCTGTAAGCATAAACCACTTTCAATTCAATTTCAAGAATCAAATACACCACAATACAATAATACTCTGTGACTTCAACACTCCTCTCTCATCAGTACATAGATACTCCAAACAAAAACTAAATAAACTACAAAGCTAATGAATACAATTAATAATTTAGACTTCACAGACATCTATAGAATATTTCATCCACCAAAGACTGAATACACTTTCTTCTCAGCAGCACATGGATCCTTCTTTAAGGACCAATCTTATTCCACAAAGTAACTCTTAGCAAATACAAAATAAAATAGAGATAATACCTTGCATTCTATTAGATCATAATGGAATGAAATTAGAAATCAATGATAAAATAAAAAATGGAAGCTACTCCCACACCTGGAGACTAAATGATACACTACTGAATGACAAATGGATTGCAAAAGAAATCAGGGATTAAGTTTAAAAATATTTAAAGGTAAATGAGAATAACAACATAACTTACCAAAATCTCTGGGACATTATGAAGACATTGAGCACATTCTTTAAAAGAACAGAAACTCACCAAGTAAATAACTTAACATTACACCTCCAAGCCCTCACAAAAGAAGAACAAATCAACACTAAAAACAGTAGAAGTCAGAAAATAATTAAAATCAGAGTTGAAATCGATGAAATTGAAAAAAAAAAAAGCCCTTTAGAGTCAAACAGTTAGTGGACACTGAGCCTGAAAGAATTTTTTTAATTTTAATTAGGTATATATGACAGCAAAATGCATTTTGATTCATTTTACACAATTGCAACACAACTTTTCATTTCTCTGGCTGTATACAATGTAGTGTTACAGCCTACGTGCAGTCTTACATGTATCTAGGGTAATGATGTCCATCTCATTCTACCATCTTTCCTGCCCTCATGCAAAGCCTTTGTAATCACATGTCATAAAAAGCATGCACACATCTGTGGTAATATTCTCTTTCTTCTTACATGATATGTTTTTGGTGTTAAAGAAAAGCTGTTATCTATTACCAGTGATGAGAAAAACAAGCAATTACATCTGAATTGAAGAAATTAAGTTTTAAATTGATCAAAAGTCACCTTAAAAAATTTAGCACATTTTTAACCTAAATGAACATAAACAAATGAGCTTACATGGACTGGCTCCTAAGACAGTATCACAGGGCCTGGTCCTTCTGTGAAGCTTAGGTAGTCATGAAGCTCCCCCTGCCATTCACCCCAATTTTTGCAATCATGCAAGAAAGATTTCAGACAGGTCATTAGGAGAAATAGGCCTCAGTTTATTAGGAGGGATGGGAAAAGAAAAAGGGGGACACTCTCAAGAGATAGTGGGTCCTTTGAGAGAGGAGAAAAACGGTGTGTTTCTCCTGCTCTCCAGTTTTATTGAGAGTCCCAGGGAAGTTTTCACAAAATCCTGCCCAGGTCCACCTCTTGACTTTTGACTGACATAGAATGACATCAGATTTTTAAGTCCCCACAGTACAAGACAACTCAAGGTCACTTTGGCCCATACTGACCAGTTCTAATTGGAATCTGTTTTTACAGATTTTATGGTTAGAAAAATTGTCCTTGTCTCCCTGAGTTCTGAAATCTAGTCTATATAAGGGTCACAAAATTCTCCTCTTTTGGAGTAACTTGTGTTCTTCAGGTCAGCATTTCCCCTGCAGGTATTGGATAGCTTGCTGAGGAATGTAACATATCCATCCTGTCCAGTTAAGCCGAGTGGGGAGGGCTGCAGACATTTTTTTTTTAAAGAAAGCGTAGAGGTTCAGCACATTGGGTCCAGTTTATAGAATTATTCCCTTGACCTCATGTTCCCATTCCTTGTGTCTGTCTATTTCCTATCAGTAGGAATTTCAGAGATTTTTTTTACCCCCAACTTCCATTTACCCACTAGATTTTGTTGTATTTATATTGAAGTTGAGTTCTAAATTATTATTAATTTGCTGTTATGTGTGGTGTCTTTTGTAATAGCCGCTGTCATTCACATGCACCTTGAATCTCAGGAACACTTTAATGAACACTCCCAATTTTTCCCCATTGCCACCTACACTTGTTCAATATGGGTCACCCCCTACCCTGCCCCAGGAGCAGACATATTATCTAGAGTCTACCTATTTCCTGAATCCATGTGTAACTTTTTCATGAACAGTAGTTATCTGGAGACAAAGACAGATATTGAACATGCAAAGTTCACTGGACATAGCCAGCGCCTAAGGGAAGTTCATTTCAAAAGGCCAGAGTTTCTGGTTACGACAGCAGCAACAGCTCACCTTGGGACCAGTTTTGCCCTGTGGTGCAGAATGTAGCTCCCAGAGGGAGCCTGGGCTCTGTTTCTTCAGTGTTCACAAGAATTCTATGAGTTTATTCCTAAAAACCTTCCATGTTTTAATCTACCAACACAGATTGTGCCTATTTGCAGTCAAGATCCCAATCGACACCTGATTTGAGAAATCTTTGTTAACATTTGCAAGGACTTTCACAAAAAAACATTGAAACCAGTCATTTAGTATTGCTCGAATTTTTGCTGATCTTGTTATTTGACAAAAAGAAAATTGTTTATGCTAGTGATTCTTACAAACCAATTTTCCACATGCACATGTTACTGTGTGATGTTGTTCTTTACACCTGCTTCAGATCAGCTTGTTATTTTATTTAGGATGATGAGATAATGGCTTAGTAGAGTTTTCTAACTCATGAAAAAATAAATAGTTATGATAATAAAAATACTCCTCTCTATGTGATTTAACTTTTTCCTCTGTTTTCCAGTATTACAGCAACCAATTTGGGAAAACTCAGTTTCACACATTATTTTCCTGTCTTGAACAAGTCAATGTCAGTTTCTATTCAGCTGTTGGATTTCCTTGAGCATTTACCTCCCCAACAGGAGAGTATGTGCAAGCAGCAGGAGGTTTTTCTCAGACTTTTCATCTCTGGAAATATCATTCTTTTTCCTTTACGCATAATGAATAGTAAAGAAGTTTAGGGCCTTAGTAATTTTCCTTCAGGACTCTGTAAATATCACTCTATTATTTTCTAACTTTCAATATTTTAGAAGAGAAAGTCATTATCTCCATTCTATGTATTTTTTTCAACTGAAATTTTTTTCTGTTTCCTTTTCACGAAGGACATTTTTCCTGGGTAAGTGAAATTTCGAAATGTCATCAGGTGGTGCCCAATTTTTAGTATTTTCTTCGATTACTTTCAGCAACATTTAGCAAGCTCATTCCTTCAGAAAAACCAGGCTGTTTAGTTCAGCAAAGCAATGTTTCTGTACCTTGTCCACAGGCTCAGTGCTGCCTTCTCAAAGTACTCAGAGGGATATCCTGAGAGTCTTAAGAGTTTTCTTTGTCATTCGCATTTTCTTCTGTTTATATTTCTTGCACCTGAACTGTAAGAAAATCCTTTGAATGAATTTGATAATTTGCTTTTTTTTTTCAGTTTCCAGTGTGCTGATTATTTAGTAATCCTGTTTTTTTTTTTTTTTTCTGTACATCTAACAATCCTTCTTGAGATCGTTGCTTTCCATAAGCATCTCTTGCTCTCTCACTGTGCTACAATTTTTTGCATCTTTCAGAAAACATGAATGCTAGCTTGGGTTGTGATTGGCAGACTAGTTTGCTCTCCTTTCACTGTTCTTTTCTCCTTCCTTTGGCATCTTCATTTGACAGGAATGTGCTGTCAGTGTTCACGCTGGCACTGTTCCTTGGGAATTGTAGCTTCCCTGGGTTCTGTGATCTTTGCAAACATTCACACACACAGGGCTAGAGTCGGGGGGCGGGGGGGGGATCTCATTCATTCACATTGAGAGTTGAGATGAGTTCTGTCAGAGACTTTGTAGGTCAGTATTCAATTTTTCACGGCTACTACTGTAAGATAGAACTTTTCCTTTTACATTAGTCAAGTGATTTCAGTGGGAAATAGTGTGAGGAAATTGGCAGAGGAAACTGGTAGAGGAGAAATGCTTAAATAGTCTCGCTTAGGTTACTACTTAGACCCTGGAGGATATTGGGTTTATGTCCTCTAAAGTTCACCATACACTTCTTACATAGTGGTATACTTAAGCCAAATAAAACAAAAATTAAAAAAAAAAAAAAAAACATCGCTTCAAGTGTTGTTGCTTTTAAGAAAATAATTCAGATTTAGACCTGGATGGCAGGCTTTTTCAAGTGGATGGCTTAAATGCAAAGGGAGTCTACATTCCCTAGGCATTATGCATTGCTAGGTGGCAGGATAGCAGCTTAGGCCTCCAAGGTGCTCATCCATCTCCAGAGTGGAGGTTTCCACTTCTGCCCATGGCTCTGAGGAGCAGGGATGCGTTGCTCTAAAACTGCCAAAGGACCCCCACTGTTTTATATATTAACCATATTTTGTCCCATTATCCCAGCTGTGGAACACCTATAAATATTTAAATAATTGAGCAACAAATATACCACTTATAATAATCTAAAAATAACTATTGTGTTTTCAGAGGTGTATTATTTTAAAACTATAGGTGAATAATTAGAAAATTTGAAAAATGTGTATATTGCATATATATTTATTCGTATGTATTCACATTTGTATGTATTTATACATAATATAAATACATATATAAATATGCAAAATATATACAAATATCTATATAAAATAAATATGTAAAGGATATATATGCTCTAGATCATGATTTCCAACATATTTTACTGCACCTGTATTAATTTCATTGAAATATTTACATAATTCAAAACTGGGAACTCAATGGGTTAAATAAGGCCATCCCTGTTTATTCTGCTGAGCCTTGAATGGTCAAAGGGTCTATTCTTCTAAATCTTCCTTACGAAGCCTATCCATCCCTTGTCTGTGACATATGTAAATAGCCCCAAAATACTCTCTAAATTTTGTCCAGGTTTTTCTCCAACTGCCTTGATCCATTTCAGTTTTCTCCTCTGCCAAATGCTCCTTACTGCACACTTGGGCTCTATCCCTTGGTTCCCCTTTATTCTCGATCCTTCAAAAGGAGAGTATCATTGTAACTTCTATTGTGGCCTCTCTGGCTTGTGTGATTTCTGTCATCTACCAATGCCCTAAAGATCATGAGATCTGGTCTTGGGATGACTCCAGGCCTCAGACACTCCCTGGGCAGCTGCGACCTGGCCCAACCTATCCTAGACAGTGGAAAGGCTTTAGGATCCCAAGGTTAGGATGGCTAATGATAAATTATGTTGGAAACCTGAGCCTTCTTTTTGCCTGAATCTGACTGTGAGCCAGGCTTAGAAGTGCAATTGATTTTTTAAAAAGTAATAGAGAGAGGGAATCCATCTCTTCTTGTTTAATCCCTTGAATTGGACAAGTAACTTCCAGGGCCTGATTTATAAATCTTGGGCAGTTGGCTATATTCCTATGGCCAGCTCAGCAGCACACCTCACACAAAATAGAGGAGCTATTTGAATTGCACACTTTCTGATGCCTACAGGGGTGTCCATCAAATGCAGCCCTATAGAGAACTGGGGTTTAGACAACTGCAGGGAGAATGCTCTGACTTCCTTCTAGAGTTGGCCACTATGGGCTTATTTCACACTTTTCTGCTTTGTCTTTTGTTGTTTTGATAATGAATGGTGCTTGCATCCTTCTTGGTGGCTCTGCAAACTGCCAAGGGAAAAACAAGTTGTCAAAATAAAATCATAGTGTAATTTTATCACCAACATCAATGAGACATTTAAACATCAATGGAACATGCTAAATGTTGAAGAAATTTTAGACACATCAGACCTTGCCCTTTTCTTCAGAAATTTCACATTCTGTGGAGGACAATAGTGAGAGAAAATAAGTCCTAGATTCTATGATCAAAGTGTGTAAGTTGGCACTAGGGTCTCAGTCCTGGGAAAAGTAAGTTGGGGAAGTAGGGGCTGAGAACTGAGCTAGCTAGAGTTGTTTGATTTTTGTTTAGTTTTTTTTTGTGTGTGTCATAAAGAATGATTGGTAGTTTGCAGATAAATGGATGGAGTTGGAGAATATACTGCTAAGTGAAGTAAGCCAATCCCAAAAAAACAAAGGCCGAATATTTTCTTTGATATGACGATGCTGATTCATAATGGCAATGGGGGGCATGGGAGGAATGGAGAAACTTTAGATAGGGCAAAGTGGAGGGGGCATGGGGTTAGGAAAGATGGTGGAATGAGATGGACATCATTACCCTAAGTACATGTATGAAGACACGAATGGTGTGAAAATACTTTGTGTACAACCAGTGACTTGAAAAATTTGTGCTCTGTATGTGTAATATGAAATGAATTATATTCTGCCATCATATATAACAATTTAAAATACAAAGAATGAGTGGCAGATGGCCTGGCAAAGGAACAGCAGGGTAAGTTTTGCAGAAAGGCCTTCCCAGGACCTGCATAAGTAGAATGAAGCCTAGCACTTGTTATGCACTACCAATGTGTAGCAGGCAGATTAGGACTGGCAGAGAGGGAACTGAGAGAAGTCCTGGGACTGCAGCTTGGGGGCAACGTGAGGTTTGGCCTCTGCCGATAGCCAAAGGCATCAGATAGTGGGAAACAGCACTGAACTGCCAATACAGTGCAGAGAATGGAGCTGAGAGGAATGGGATTAAAGTCATTGTATGGCATGTTGGGGCTAAGACCCAAGATTTATATTCTTGTAACAACAGACAGAAGACAGCAGGACTGTCTTCCAGAACTTCTTCTATGATCCCAAACACAGAGTTGTACTGCTATTTAGTTGTGCGAAGTCTCTCTGTGGTCACAGGCCTCTGAACCATCGGCTTTCTGTGGGTTCAACTGGATCTTCTCCCTCTGCTTCCAAGATGAGCACCCTCTCTACCAGTCTCAGGATCCTTGGCTCATGCTTGGTGACTTAATTACACTGTCACTCCACTGCCAACTAGCTGGGAGATCACTCACACTGGCCATGAGACCTTGAGGGAAGCCAGTCACCTCCATAAGGGCCAGCACTCTCCATGTGATGAGTGCATGCAGAGTTTCCCATCAGATCTGATGGATGGCTTTACCTCACTCTGCTTTCATTCCTATTTCCTACCCCTGGGCTCACTGGCCCAATCACTGCTTTTAATCCTACCCAAGATTTCTCTTTGTTCTTCTTAACTTCCAAACAATCTCTCTCCAAATAAAAGTCATCCTTCTGGATCCATGAGCAGATTTCAGAGCTAAGATTTGGGTTATCAAAGTACACTCATCTTACCTAACTGGATTGTGAGCCTCCTCCCTATGTAAACGCAGGTGTCCAGCACAAGCTGTGTCCCTCCTTGCATGGGTTTTGATGTTTTGATTTTAGAATTCAGAATGAGAAGCTCAGGTGAGTGGTGTCTCTATGGGTACCACAGACTGCTCATGTATAAAGTTCAGCAGAACATCGGTGAAGGTTTCCTAGAGTTCTGTGTTCAGACAAGAATTAATACTACCATGAAGCCACAAGGGCCCGTTTCCTAACACATATGAAATGATAATGATTAGAATGTGGCTCTGATAAGGTGGAGATGGCTGCTGGTGGATACACCATCAATGCTTTTCTCATTGTTGAATCTTTTATTACCTAATGGTGGTTGGAACTCAATGAAGACCCCATGCTTTGGCCTTCTGTTATTTTTGAGCCCCAATCTTAAATCATGGTAACTATTTCTACCAGGAGAGTGCAACCCAACATGACTATGGACCCTTGACATTTGACACAATTCTGTTCAATCATAGCTGCAGGATGCAAGACACTTAAGTGTTGAGAGCCACGGCCAGGTCAAGATGGTGCCTGGCATTTTGCCAGAAGGAGCGGTTCCTGCTGCCTCAGGTGCCCGCTATTTTTGAGCTCTCACGGAGTTCCTAGAGAGTTCGCATGGGTTGGTTGAGTTCCGGTTGGGCTCTCGCGGAGTTCCTAGAGAGTTTGCATGGATGGAGTTCGCGGGTTGAGATCCAGTTGAGTGCTCGCAAAGCTGCGGAAGTTCCAGTGGAGCTCTCAGGGAGTTCCTGGAGAGTTCGCGTGGGCGGCATGCAGCGTGGATTCTAAAAATAAAGTTCGCTCCTGCTTGAATCTTCAAGTGGCTCGTGATTTGTGCCCAGCCAGACTGCAACATATGGTGGCCCGTATGGGGAAAGTCTGAGGGTAAGTGATAAGGTAAACTGCTCACCCCTAAGGGCAGTGCGAGAGGATGGGTAACCATTTAAAGATTCTTCTTTCATTTTGTTTCGCTTTTGTTTTAAGTTGCCTGTCCCTGAAGATAGGTGGAACGTAAGAAAAACCGCTCACATCTGAGGAAAAACTATTTGCGTCTGGGGAACAGATAGGGAGAAAAGATGGATGGACATTTCAGGAGGATAGAAAGGCTGATATAATGAATTTTTGTTCCATTTTTGTTTCATTTTGTCTCGGTTTTCTTTTGCATTATCTTAGTGAGGGGTATCTTCGTCACGGAAATATGGAATTAAAAATTAATAAGAACCAAACCAAAAAGGTATTAAGTGCTAGAGGAAGGAGGCATCTCAGTAAAATCAAGAAGAGTTAAGGCATACGTTAAGATGATAAAAAAGGTGTAGCCCATGGTTCATTAAAGAGGGGTTGTTAAATATATCAAAATGGAACCATCATGGTGAAGATTTAAAAAAGATACAAAAGGAAAACCCAGGAACTCTGCCAGTTGGCACATTACCATTATGGACATTGATACAATCTTGTTTGCTTAGTCTAGGAGAAGACATCTTACATCAAGTAAAAGAGGAAGTCTCTCGAGTTAGTCAGACAAAGGAAAAAAGTTTAGAGGAGGAAAGGCTATCAGGGGAGAAATTACAATGGGAGGTTGCTACTAACCCCTTTCTATAACCGGGGGGCATGGGTGTCCAACCAACAGCTCCGCCTATGGAGACAACATATGCTAAGTGGCCCTCAACCCCTGTAGTTGATAGATAGGATCCTGAGACAGGACCTCAAAGATTAGCATGCCCTGTATTTGAGGAGGCAGGAGGGCAGTGAATTCACCATGCTTTAGATTTCAAAACAGTGAAGCAGCTGAAAGAGGCTGTAACAACCTATGGTCCTCAAGCACCCTTCACTGTAAGCATGGTCGAATCCATTAACAACTTGAACATGACGCCAGCAGATTGGGCTAGTATGTGCAAAACTGTGCTATGGAAGGTTGCCAATCAGGAATTTTGCACGGAGACGGCTAGGCGAAATGCCGCTGCCAGTTATCCTCAGAGAAATCTAGATATGTTATTAGGAAAAGGATCTTATGAGGGTCAGCAGCAACAAATTGGATATGATCCTGCCATATACTCACAAATTGCTGCAGATGCAGTTAGGGCATGGAAGACTTTACAAGGACATGGAGGTTTACAAGGTCAATTATCTAAGGTAATACAAGGAGCTAATGAACCTTATGCTGAATTTGTAGATAGGCTTATTCAAACAGCTACCAGAATCTTTGGGGATATAGAACAAACAATGCCATTAATAAAGCAACTAGCCTATGAACAAGCAAATAGATGGTGCAGGGAGGCCATTAGACCATGGAAACAAGAAGATTTAAACACATATATTAAATTATGCAGAGACATTAATGAACAAGGGCAAGTCTTAGCAGCCGCAGTACAACAGGCTTTAGGTCCCAGGCCAAAAACATGTTACAATTGTGACAAAACAGGACATTTTAAAAGGAGTTGCCCCATAGGAGGAGGGTTTAACAAAACTAGGTATCAAAGGGGTAAACTCCCATCTCTGGAGTTAGTACTGTTTTGGCAGAGGCACAGATGTCCAATCCTATACTCTCTCTGGTTTGTCTGGTGAGGGATTTAATGGATAATGTGTCCTGGGCACTACCCTGATGGTGTTGCTGGGTTCCTCCATTGCCCCGTATATTTGTGGTCATGGGCCCTGGAGCATTGGGCCCCCCTGTCCATTTTTTGGCAATGGAGCCTAATGTTTTTCTCCACGATATCGTGGGTAAACATTTGGTCCTTGTCCGTTTTTTGATAACAGAGTACCCTCTATAGTGATTTGAGAACGGCATTCATTAGCCCAATGTCTCCCTCTATGGCATCGTGAATGTTATGCCACACTTACAAATTTATTAAAAAATTATAATCTAGAGATAGCAATAGATAATGTACAATTAAATTTTCCAATTAATTATTTAGGAGTTCTATTATCCTCGACCATGGTCCATCCACCAAAAATTCAAATATGAGTAGATCAACTCAAATCACTTAATGACTTTCAGAAGTTATTAGGAGACATAAATTGGATAAGGCCTTATCTAGGCATACCAACAGGAGAGAGGCCTTTGACACAAGTGTACTGCTATTTGCATATTTAGGTGCTGAGGATAGAAGCCTCAAATAACTAGTGGGACATTTCTTGAAGTCTGTGTACTAAGAGATGGCAAAAATAGCATGGAGCTGGAAGAAACAAAGAGAAGCTTCAGTAAGTTCCCTCATTAAAATACAGAAAAACGTCCTTATCTTGCAGTGATACTTCATGGAAGTTTTCAAAAGCCAAGTCCTTCTAACATGGATCCTCAAATCACTCAGGCTACTGGCAACTCTCAAGGATTTTAAGTAGGTCATAAAAAAAAGTGAACCTTTACAATCAACCAAAGAAATAAAAAAGGATTGCTATGCATCAGCTCAGTAGAGAATTAATGAATAAGAGCTAGTTCATTTAGAACTAACAATATTCTGTAGTGTGAAAAATCAAGATGGATTACCCATATAAAAAGAATACCTTGCATTAAGTGCTTTGCTTACACCTATTTGCCAAAAAAAAAGTTATTGCCCTTGTAGTAGCAGGATGTTTTCTCTGCTTGGCTGAGCACTGTTAAAGCCTGTTCCACGCCCTTGCCTCTCCCAGCCTGACGTGGGTCACATGGCATTGAGCATTTTCTATGCCTTATCATGGGTTCAGAATTGCTTGAATAATGTGAAATTTCAAATATTTATTTTAATTTTTTTTTCACTTTTTTAATGTCCCCAAACAGTAATTTAGCTGATGGCTTTGAAAACAGATAGCTTGTCATATGCCTCAGTCCTGTGGCCCACATATATCCAGCAGGTCAGTGACTTTCCATGTGAAGGTGACAGTAATGAAGCCAGCGATGGCCCCAAAGGAGCTGTCCTTGTTCTTGGATAACTTCCTGTTGGATACAGCAATGCCATCCACTCAGACTTCACATAGGATTATCTGAGGAATGAAATAAAAATACACATGCCGTTGACCCTGTCTCCCGTTTGCTAAAATTGGCCTGGAGCTGGTTCTCATGGCAACTTTGTCTCAAAGTCTACAAGGAAGTGATTTCAATTCATAGCTGGGATTGAGAATAACTGGATACAGAATGAACAGGAAAGAAGGTGCTCCAATTTCCTTTCCTTGAATAAGCAGTAATTTTAACAAAGCACAGAATACTTATCATAACAAAAGTAGCCATGTATTTGCAAACTTACAGAAACAAATATCACAAATTTTTTTCACTTTAATTACTCAAATGCTCTGTTGCTAAATTCTTCTGCTCTCCATTCGAGCTCCTTCCCCAATGCCAGTGGTCAAATCTGGTGGTCAGTATCTGGCTTTCCAGACATGGGCAAATAGTCTTCCCTTCTTTGATTCTTAGCACTAGCTGTCCTGCTTTGACAAGGTGATCATGTTCCCTGACATCAGAATTGAAAATCACAGTAGGGCTTGGTTGAAAGAATGATTCAGTTGGATCCATTTTAGGCTCTGTGGTCCCTCTGGTCTAGACATGAAACCTCTATGTGGCCCAGCTATTCTCTCTGCAATTCCCCTCAATATATCAAGGCTAAAGTCCAGTACCATGTGTTTCTAACCATTCTCATCCATAAGGGACTTCATGAGTGAATGGGGCTGGACTAGGAGAAAGGAGAGTGTTTGGGGTCCCATGTCTCCTGTACAAATGTTTCTATTGCAATCCTCATCAAGGGTGGGGTGTTTGAAGCAGCCCACCCAGGAATGAGCCATCTGCATTGTCTGTTGAAGACTTTAAAACAATGATAATACTTACTAATGTTGATCTGCTTTTTATTATTACCATTTAAAGAATGTCAACAATTGCATGCTTTCTCCCCAAAATTCTCATGTTAGTCCAAATTCTACACAATTACTGTGATCACCAATGAGTCTTAGTAATACTAACATAAACCTCAAAATGCAATTCACTTCCTGTTCTTTAATAAATATTCTGTCCTCCAGAGAGCTCTGTGTTCTATATTTTGCCCCCAGCTCACACCAACTCAGCTGTATATATTTATTTCAGTAATAAGATGGGAGTCATTTACACTCCTCAGGAACAGTTGACACTCCCAGACTATGCTACTTTATAGTCTTGCATTCAAGAAGTACACTTAAAATAAGCAATGGTAACCTATCAATTATAAAGGCAAACTAACCCACAAAACCAGAGATATATAATTCTATATATGAATTTCCACCTGTGTTGAAAACTGAAAACTGCAAAGCAATAGAAATTACAAGATATACTATCTTTTGTTTGGTAGATGCAAAATTTATTTCATGCATGAAATAACTTATTGACTATAATATCTTAAATTTATTTTTTTAATTCTACTCTTAAAACTGAAAAATAATTCAAGACAATAATATTAATAGTTACTACATGATTATTAATGAGAATAATTTTGTTAGAAAAAGGAAAGAAATGATCTGCTGCATGTGGGAACTGTGCTGGGTGTGCCCCTGCACACCTGCTGTGTACAAGCAGTGGTTTAATGTTTGTGATAGTGATGAAAAGTCCAGTTGTGCTCAAGAGAGCTGGGCTCCAGCCCAGTCCTTCCTCCACATCCCCTGTAGCCTCAGGACACTCATGGAAACACTCACACCCACTCCTCCACCAGGCCCTGGGAGAAGAGGATCTTGCAGAATCAAATGTTGATTCTGAAGCATATGGTGCAGTCATGACCCCTGAGGCTCTTGCAGCACAGGCAGAAATATGAGACATGCACACTCATGAAAACTTAAGTAACTTTGGAAGATGCCACCACCAAATAAATCACAAAGCAGAAAATGACAGGTTGCAAATTAGTGGAGCCAGCGATTCCTGCCCTCAGTCCTGCCCTCAGGACTAAGAGATTTTTCTTAGCTATATTTATTTACAACTCCAGGCTCCTTTAGTTATGGTTTCAAACTGGATCAATGCCAGTGATTTTCTTAGGGCTGGGGTCTTAGAACTTCAAGGATGCACTTAAATGGTGCAAAGATGGAAGAGGGCTCCTGATAGTTCCTCAAGTGTTTATCCTGCTTCTTTCCTATTAGACATAGGCATACACTCTGGGCATAATAGAAACTATGTGATTCCTCATTAACCCAAGATTTGATAAAATATCAAAACATATTCTACACCCCCAAGAAACCAGCTTTCCCATAAGCAAGTCTACACTGTGGCTGCCAATTTGGCCATTCATAGCTGTCCTCTCTGTAATTTCTCTGGTTTATTTATAAGGTTATTTTTTTGCATTCTTCCTTCTCCAGATTCTCTGTTTCCCTGGGGGCAAAGAAAACCAGGCAGCCCTGCATTGACTGCAACTCAATATTCTCTGAAATGCAATTAAAATGCTGGGGGTGGACAATCAATATTTCATAATCTACATTCCCTTCATAATGGAGTAGTGTGGGTGCTGATCCGATACTGGGAATGAGCCACGGGCTGTGGTTACAAAACAAAGCAACCAGCTAAAAGTGAGTAATTTCTGCCTCATTGCCATTAGATTGGCACTGACTGGTTTACTTACTGGTGCCCCTGTCCAAAACATATCAACTGGACTATTGGTCCTGACATTGTGGCATGCAGAACCACAGAACGAGAAGAGCCAGATGCAGAGCAGGTGTGACCACAGCCTGATAGAGTCATTGTGGGGCTCCCTTTTGCTCTCTACCAAAACCACAACATACTGCTCTTTTGAGCTCTTACAAAAGTGAGAAGAATGGCAAATTCTGGTACATACTGGTTGCACGCTCTACCACTGCCCAGTGTTCTCCATACTCCAGTCATGGCCACAGAATCCTCCTCAAGACCCTTTCCAAGCAGCCATGGCCAGTTTAAGGCAGGACCCAAATGATTTTCTGCCCAGAGCTAACTTCCTCTGCTATGCTTTATCATCATTGCATCATATGCACAAATGGACTTGTACCCTGTCAGGATCCCCACCTGGGGTAGAACAGAGTTGGCTGAGGACCTTCTGGCTGCACAGCCCCAGGATTCTTCCCTTTTTTGCCAGATATCCAATCCCTCTCTTGGACAGAGCTAATCATTCCCTGAACTTCAGGAACTGTGTGAAACAGCAGGAGAAGGCACAGTCTTTTCTTTCAGAACGTTCATGCCGTGAGGAAAAGGGTTAGACCTGCTCACGGGGGAGGCCCTGCCCTGCTTTGGAAGATAAGACAAGCCTGACTGAAGTCAGTGATTGAAACTTCAATGAGAGGCCATGAGCACACGAGGTGCTAACCAATGTGAGGCTTGGAGTGATGCCTTCAGGCCCTTTAAGGTGGCTCATGGCCTGGGTAAAAATGGTAAATGCTGGCACAGACACAGATCTCAGTAGCTTTAAATCAGAGAGTGGAAGAGGTCCATGCAAGTGAGACTGGAGAGAAGGAGAACAGATAGAAATAGCCTTCAGACCTTGGGAGGAGCAGATAGACAGATGAACTACTGGGCTGGGCACTTTTACTGATGGTGTCCATCCAGGGAGAATAGCAACTCTGGCCATGAACTAAGAGCTACAGATGAGGAAACTGAGTCCCAGAGAAGTCAAAGGACCAGCTCAAGTCCCACAGCATGGCTGTAGCAGAGTGGATCCCACCCAGTCTGGCTTAGCCAAAAGCCTGCAATGCTTCCCTGTCCCCTGCAAGAGGAGACTTCCAGGACCTAGTCCCAAGGATCCAGACATAGATACCCCCATCACAAAGGTACTGTACACATGAGGACTGGAAATATGAGAATCAAAGCTTCATAGTGTAAACATGAGGCACTGCTGAATAAATTTGATAAAGGAGATTTTTAAATATAATCCAAATCGCATCTTGGGAAAGTTGGTCAGCTTATGAGTGCTCAGAGTAAAGTAGTACAAGGAGACTCAAAGTTGGCGGAGGAGGGGATTTTGAGGATGATCCTAAAATCCAGGCAGGATGAAATTCTGAACTGGGGAGTGGAGAGGAGAGAATAGATGTGAGGGCCTTGATAGGGACTGGCCCCCTGACCAGTGACTGGTGGGAGGGTGACGTGGCCTAGAAGAGAAGAGTCAGAGATCATTCTGAGTTGAGAAGACTGGAGAAAGGATAAGCACCAGACGACCCAGGACAGGCTGTGTTGCTGGGTTGGGGTATCTGCAGCCTCATCAGTCTGTAGGTATCACCATTACCAATGCACCTGCAGTGATTTTCTCAAGACCATCTGGAAATGGAACTAAACAATTCAGGTTATTATTTTGAGTGAAACAAAATTGTCCCAGAAACCATTTCAGGGACAGAGTTTCAGAAGAGCAGACGTATAGCAGTGAGATACAGATACAGAGCAGAGCCCCTGCTCGGAAGGGACTTTGCCTCTACCTTTTTTTTTTATTCTCCACTTTCCACATTTTTACTGGTGCCTCCTAGTTGTACATAGGGATGAGATTTGTTGTTACATATGTGCAAGTGCACACAGTGTACACTATAACAAGACCATTTGGCCAAGATCACTCCCCAGCCCTTCCCTCCACCCTCCACATCTCTCACTCCCAGGTCCCTTTCCTCCACTGATCTCCCTTTGATTTTCATAAGATCTGCCGCCATCTTTCTTTTCCTTTTTCCTCTCTAGCTTCTACATCTGAGAAAAGGCCCAGGACCCTTGATCTCCTGAGTTTGGCTTATTTCATTTAATATGATGACATCTAGTTCCATCCATTTTCCTATGAATGACATGATTTCATTTTTTCTTCATGGCTGAATGAAAATCCATTGTGTGATATGCACCACATTTTCCTTTATCCATTCACCCACTGATGGGCACTGAGTTCCAAAGTCAAGCTTTTTTTGAATTATGCCTCTATAAACATAAGTATGCATGTGTCACTGTAGTATGCTGACTTTAACTCTTCAGGATAAATACTGAGGAGTGGGGTAACTGGGACCTGTGTGGTTCCATGCCTAGTCTTTTGAGGTACTTCCATAATGATTTCCATAATGGTTGTACTAATTTACAAACCCACCAAAAGTGCAAAAGTGTTCTTTTTTTTTCTCCACGTTCTCTTCAGCATTTATTTTTATTCATATTCTTGATGGCTGCCATTCTGACTGGTCTAAGATACAATTTCAGTTTAGTTTCATTTTGCATTTCCCTAATTGCTAATGATGCTAAACATTTTTTCATATATTTCTTGGCCATTTGCATTTGTAATTATGAGAAGTGTCTCATAAGTGTGTCACTGATTCATTTACCCATTTATTAATTGGGTTATTTGATTTTGGTTAAAATTCTGAAGTTAATTTGAACTTAATTTTTGGGCAGGGTGAGGGATGAGGATCTAGTTTCATTCTTCTACATAGATGAATAACCAGTTTTTCCACCGCCATTTGTTTAAAAGTCTGTCTTTTCTCCAAGGATCATATAACTGTTGATGTGTGTGTTTGCCTCTGTATCTTCTATTCTGTATCATTGATCTGTGTGTCTGTCTTTATGCAGTTTTCGTCACTATAGTTCTGGAAAAAAATTTGAAGTCAGGTATTGGGATTTCTCCAGCATTGCTTTTTTTTTTTTTTTTTTTTTTTGGCTTAGAATAGCTTTGGCTATTCTGGATTTTTTATTCTTCCAAATGAATTTTGGGACTGTTTTTCTATTTCTGTGAAAAATGTCTGTTTTAATCCCTATCCATTTTCTGTTGCTGTAACAAAATACCTGAAGGCGAATACATTATAAAGAAAAGAGGATTGCTCATCTCGCAGTTTTAGAGGTTGAGCGTCCAAGACCAGGCAACCCCATCTGTTTTGCCTCTGATGAGAGTGGACTGGAATCACAGTGGTGGGAGCTTTGTGTGAAAGGGATCTCATGGTGAGACATGAAGCCAGAGGAATCCAGGGGCCAGTCTTAGTATTGTTATAACAACCTGCTTTCTTGGCAACTAACTGGGGTCCCACAAGAACTAAACTAGTTCCTTTTTAGTGTCACATCCCTGTGACCTTTTGAACTCCCATTTTCACCCCTTACGGTCTCACCACCTCCCAGCATCACCACGCCAGGGACCGAGCTTCCAGCACAGGAATCTTTGGAGGACATTCAAGCCATCTCCGGACCACAGCCCCCCATCCCATCAGCAGCAGGTGAAGCAGAAGTGCTGTCCCACATCACGGCCCTTCCTAGCAAGGTTTCCACGGTCCCACTGAACATGGAACCCAAGCTGAACAGGATTAAAACCAGTCTCCATCACAGCGGATCTCACTGCCCATTCCATTTCCTCATCTGAAGGATCCGAGAGTCTCTGAGCTCCTTTCTATGAACCCATGAGTATTTCATAATGCGTTCTCAGGGGCCAGCCTCACAGTAGGACAGCATCACAAGCACCCAGAGAGTTGGGGAGGCAATGACAGAATACCTAGGAGGGTGACAGCTGGGGAAGCCATTTGATCTCAGGGAGGCAGACCCAGATTTGACTCTGGTCTGTTGCTTCTTGCTTGTGAGCCCTGGATGAGGAGGTAAAATAGAATATAGCACAGCATATGAGAAAGGGGTACACCAAGTTGTTCAGATAATGTGATCACAATGATCCATAGGAGCTGAAGCAGTCCTGGAAGGCTTCTTGGAGGAGGTAAATGTGAAGTCCTATAGTGTCCACGTGGGCATAGCAAGAGGAAAAGCTTTGGGATAAGGCTAACAAGCCACCTTCCCAAAGGGACAGGCAGGGGGCTTTACTGAAATAGATAATGAGGGAGAGGGAGAGCTAAGTGAGACTTGGTACAGAACAGGTCCAGGAGGGCTCCCTTAAAGAGTTGGCCTTGTTTGCGGCCGAGGCAAAGGCTCAGGGTCCTTAATCCTACAGATTTCTAAGAGGTCCAATAAACCTACCTTTATTTCATCACAATATCATTGTTACATCATGGGCCAGGAGCCCCCGGGACACATCAATTTTGCTTAGCTAACAGCAAAAATAAGATTTTCATAAATGTAAACAAATATGTTTATGAAAATAAAGTTACACAAAATGTTGCATTTGAATACAAGATGCCAGAAAAACGTTGCTCAGAGATGGGTACCCTTAGGATTTTTTACTGCTTGTGGCCAGTCTCCTGGGCTGCAAGGATCCCCTGGTACCAGGAGTAAGACTGGTCACCTTTTTTGTTTCTTTCCTTATCCTGGCCCTAGGAGGCTCCAAAAGAGTCAACGCCACCTGGGATGAGCCCTAGATGGGCAGTAGTATAAGAAACAACACTGAAGCAGTCGGGCCACAGGGTCCATTTGGCCCTGCAAGGAGCCCTGAGTAGTCCCAGCAGCCAGCGGTCCTCCCTCTGCCATGATGTGGGGCTTCCTCCCCACGCCCCCCATCTGTCCAAGCCCTCTTGTAAGTGTCCATACACAGCACCTTCTCAGGCTCTGGCAAGGATGATCAGAATAACTGATCTTATTAGGTCACGGTGACCAGTGTCCAGACCAGTTCTGGAACCCACTCATCTCTATCTAAACTCAATTCTGACTCTGGCTCCTTGAAGAAAGAAGAGCCACATATCTGAGCTGAGGAAAGTTTGCATTTCCAAGTCCCTGCCAGAAATATGGAACTCCTTTGGTGATCTCAGATACACCTGATAATTTATCAGCAATTCTAGAAAAGAAAGGTATTCACCTGGTAATGACTTTCCTCAATATCCCCAATTTGAACAGAAAAGGAGTAAAAAAAAATATACAGTTTTCCATTTGAATATGTGAATTCCTCTTACTAAGCAGGTAAAAAGGAAAAAAAAAACAGTGAGGGGGATCTCACACAAAAACAAAAGGGAGAAGGGTAGAGAAAAGGGATTGAAGGAGAAGGGAGGAAGGGAGGGCAAGGGGAGAAAGTATGGAGTGAAAATCACCAAATTATGTTGTGCACATGTCTGAATATACCACATTGAAATCCCACTTTTATGCATAATTATAATCCACTAATTTTAATTAATTAATTAATTAATGGATAAAAGTATACTAGAGGAAGAGGACCAGGGAAGGGAGGAGGAGAGGGAAAAGAGGAGTGGTAAGAAATGAAACAAATGATGGTGTGTATCTGTACAAATATGTCACAGTAAACCTGCTCTTCTGTATAAATATAATGCAATGATAAACAAACAAACAATATAGTTTTAAAAAGGAAAAACACATCTCTGTAACAGCTTTTCCCTTGTTTATTAGGGGAAGGAGGTTTTAAAAAATATTTTTTAAACTAAATATATTTTTGACTGATACATAAAACCAAAAAGATTACACATGTTCCTGGGTAGGCATGAGATGTGGATACATGTGTACATTGTGTGATGTTTTAATCCCCTGACATTTACCTATCTTCTCAGACATTCAGAGTTATAAACTTCTTTTTTCTAGCCCTTTGAAGTAACAGCGTATCATTATTATCTATAGTTTCCCTATTGTGCAATAGCACACCACAACTTCCTTTTTTAACACACTTTCAGTTGTTCTTTTTAGATACACATGAAAATAGAGTGTATTTCGACATAATATTCATACATGGAGTGTAGCTTATTCTAATTAGGATCCCATTCCTGTGGTTGGACATGATGTGGAGTTTCACGGGTCATGGATTCATCTATGAGCATAGGAAAGTGATGTCTGGTTCATTCCACTGTCTTCCTCTTCCCATCTCGCCTCCCTTCACTCCCATGTCACCATAGCTTAGGACCCCCTGATCAACCTTCCCCAGTCCTCCCCACCCCAACTCTCCCCACCTTATGGTAACCACCCATTTGGGCTGGACTTTCTGTGAGATCAGTTTCATTAGATTCTAGGTGTGAGTGAGGCCATTCAGCACTCGTCTCTTTGTGCCTGGCTTATCTCACGTAACATAATCATCTCCAGTTCTTCTCAAGAGGAAGAACATATTACCAGTTATTGCCCTGATGAGATGAGTGGGGCACGTTTCTGAAGAGCACAGGGAACAGAATGTCAGGCCTGATCTGAACAAGCCACCAATGAGGCATGCAACTCACCTTTTGTGTGTGCGTGTCAATTTGTTATTATCATCTGAATTAAAAATGTTTCTTATTACCAAATAAGCATACCAGGAGTACTAAGTCAGCTAAGGCTCATTGTCTGCTCAATGTGGGGCTTAGTTAGCTAAGCAAAATTGATGTGTCCCCGTGGCTCCTGGCCTATGATGTGATAATGATACTGTGTTGAAATAAAGGTAGGTTTATTTGACCTCTTAGAAATCTGTAGGATATAGATATACTGTCATGTTTATACAAGCAAGGCCCTCAAATCCCAAGTATGACCTGCATTTGGAGCACTGGTCCCTGGAGATGAGTTCGGCACTTCAGTCACTGTGGCACTGAGACCCTGCTGTGTGATCCTGGGACTGCAATTGAGGCCTCTTTTGAGAAAGCTAAGGATGTCACCTTTGAGGGCTCTCATTCTCCCATAGTCAAGAGGGCCTCATTACTCCCTCCTACTCTATGGACAACCAGTTAACAGTGTGGAGACAAGAAGTAAGAGGGACTCTACCAGACCAGTTTGATTGGGCATGACTTGCAAATAGCCCGGGGTCCCTGATGCTGGAGTTCAAACCCCATCACACCCATGCACTCAGGCTATGCCTTGTGATTCCGAGCAGAACTCATTAGCCTTCTATCTTCTACCCAAGGCTGTCTTACGAAAGGTTATTACATCTAAAAATACTTGATTGTATTGACACACTGACTACTGCCTTTGGTCATAGACAACCTTTGCATTTCAACTCCCACAACCACTGGTGGTGTGACCTTGCTCATGCCACTGAGCCTTTCAGTAATTCATTCTTTTTCCCTGGAAAAGAAGGCAGAAAGTGGCTATCTTGCGAAGTTTCTGTAACAAATGGGAGAGGTAAAAGTTATTTTCACTGTGCCTGGCACTGAGTAAGTAAAATGATAGCTTTTGTTCTTAGCAATATCACTATTTAGGGCTTGTGCTCATTGATCCCAAAACTATTTATTGAGCACCTTCTACATGACAAGAACTATTTTATTAAGTGCTATCAACTGCAGTCAATTATAGTTATATCACAAAGACTAGTAAAAAGTGTTGGAGTGTTCACATCTTTGCCCCAAAAGAATCGATGTGATAATAACACCAATAAATACACATCTCTGGCACATATATCATACACACGTATGTACCCTCATGTCTGTGTACTTCTATCTCAGCATAGCTTTCTTAGATTTTGTGTCATGTAGCATGAGATACAGGCACTGAAAGTTTAGATGTGGAAACAGGAGTGTAACAAAAAGGAGGGGTGAGCACTACAGAACAAGCTGACACTCATTACAGAAGACTTCCTGGAGAAGGTGATTTGAGTTGGATCTTAAAATGTCCCTTGGTAGGTATACACTTTCTGAGTGAGTCCATGAACACCCATACGTCTTCCTCCCAGTAACTTTCTTTCTCCTGGGTAACACCCTTTATCCCATTGGTTCATTTCACTCAGCACAGTGGTTGGTTCTGAAATGTGCACAAGTCCCAGACAGGGCCAATGAGAATGAGGCATGTGTTTTATGGTGGCAATGGTGGCAATCAACACTCTTTCTGCAGAGCATGCATAAGGGAGGATGCCAACTTGCAGCTATTGAGGAGACTCCAAGAAGATGAGGTTTTTCAGGTAGAAAAGCAGGGCCAAAAGATGTCATCTGGATGATGCATTTAGATGCTATGATTTGGAGATGGCTTGAGTGTGTTCCCTAAAGTTCACGTATTGAGGTTGTGGGAACTTGGAGAGGTGAGGCCTAATGGAAGGTGGTTAGGTCATGGGGGTATGAGGGCATCTTTCTCAGAGAGAAATAATGTAGTTCTCAAATGATCCCAGTTAGTCACGGAGAGAGCAGGTTATAAAAAGAGTGAGCCTGGTCCCTAAATATCTCTTGCTTCCAATCTCACCATGTGAGTGTTCTCTCTCTCTCTCTCTCTCTCTCATGTTCTCCCACCATGATGCCATGCACCATGTTCTGATGTAGTCAAAAGGCCCAAATAAGATGCCAAATTTCTGGGGCCAACTAATCTTGAATTTGCAGTCTCCAAAAGTATGAATATAATAAACTTACCCAGCTTTGGGTGTTTTGTTATAGCAACACAAAATAGACACTTTCTCATCAATGTACCTGATCCAGACATGACTTAACCAATCCTGATATTGAACTGTTTCATTCCAGCAAACAAAGTCAATCCAATTTGAGTAGGATTTTCTGGAGAAGGAACTTTAAAAGATAAAGACAGAGAATATGTTTGAATAAGCCCTTTTCGTCACCTCAAGGGAAAAACTGGTGCAAAACTTGGGCAAGGTGTACTAAAGGAAAACTATTCTGGGATTTGCATTGGATATTTGTCTTCTTTGTCCTCTTGGAGCACCAGGCTCTGCTGATCCCCTTAGCTATACATTAAATTTCCCATTTCCTTTTTTTATACAGTTTTAGTAAAACTAAAAAAAAAAAGCTATATATATATATTTTTTTTTCTCAGTTCTCCACCATATATAACCTATGAATCACCAGGGGAATTGACTTTCTTCCAGGATTTCCACAAAAATAAGACTTGTGTGTTGTCTGGGGAAGTGAAGCCCCCAACAGTTGTCTGTTGCTGTGAAGATGGTTCAAGCTTGATTTATTCCAGTATATTCTGTTCTGAGTTTTCCCACATCTGAATACTATTTTCTCTCCCACAGTGGCAAGCAGGTATTTACCCTGATCACTTTTTATAGTTAAAGGAACCCCATGTATGGGTCTGAGCCAAGAAACTTCCATTAGAGGGAATATGGATGATGTGACACTTCCTGTGTTGCATTATTAAATATCCCCATTTTCCTCAGCAATTTCAGACTTTAGGTTTAATGTTCCTTAGTCAGTCACATGGCTACCTTGTTGACATCCTTCCCCTCATTTGTAATGCCTCCTAACTGGTTCTTTCCCCACCATTCAAGAATCAGACCCAGTCTTCTCCCTTCGATAAACATTTTTGAGCTGTATTCTAAAATAATGGCCTGGTCTCTCTATTTGATATTCCTTGAGCCTCTTTAAATACCTGTTTCCACCTGATTATTTTCTGTAAATTTTCCTCCCCCACTAGTTTATGGGATCTACTGAAAATACAACTCCTACCTCAATCTCTTGGGAAAGTATGGGTGGTTAATAAATGTATGTTAAAGTAAATTTAATTAAACTAGAAGTGAAGTAATGTCAAAACCTTCATTAGTAAAATAATTGAGTAAACTAGTGTCTTCAGACAGGTGTAGTCCCAGGGTTTGTAGTAGGTAGGCAGCATTTAATGATTTGAGCATCCTTTAAGATGGAGATGGGCCCTAGTTTCCTGGGCACTCTGATAGTTTGAGAAGCATTAATAATTCAGATGCTCTATTTGGAGAGGACTATGTCGTGCCAGAGTTGGAGGAAAAGGCAAAGTGACTCAAGCCAAGAGAGGAAGAAGGAGAAAAATGCTAGAACACAGATCAAATCTTGACTGCTATTTAAAAAGTCTCCAGCTATCAATTTTATATGCAGAACATGTCAGACACACAAATGAACCAGAGGAGATTTTTTTTTTTACTACCAATGAAGAAAAGGATATGTTTTGTGTTGTTGTTGTTGTTGTTTGGCGGGAGTATTAGGAAAGCATTAAAAATTACAGGTCTTGATTAAAATTTTGGAGAATTTTTAAGCATTTGGGACAGCAAATTTGAAGTCTCACTGGGTAGATTCATCCCTGAAGTGGTTTCTCCCGGCTTTATGCAGTCTTGATATGGAGAAAGCAGAGTTTCCGTGAAATTGTACAGTTATAATGAAGGCAAATGCCTTGATAAAAGAATGTACTTTATATGCCAAAGTTGAGATAAAGAAAAGGAAACGGATTACACTAGCTTCTCAGATCAACAGATATTTACCGTGGCCCCCACACTAGGTGCAGGGTGATAAGCTAGGAACTGTGGAAATACAAACAGGCTCAAAGCTTTGTCTGTCCTCCCTCTTATCCAACTAAGAGGAGCTCACTATGCAAGGCAGAAGACAAGACAGGAACCTATGTAAAGGTACACAATGATCTAATATCTGCAGGACACTGGTGAATACAAAGAGGTAATGAAGGCTGTTCCTTGCCCTCAATAGCTTACAGCATCCATAGTGAACAAATCCACACTAAATTGTATAATAAAAACTTGCCTAGGGTACTTGCTTCAGCAGCACATATACTAAAATTAGAAAGATACAGAGAAGATTAGCATGGCCCCTGTGCAAGGATGACATGCAAATTCGTGAAGTGTTCCATATTTCTAAATTGGTGCAATCAATATGGAAAGCAGTATGGAGATTCCTTGGAAATCTGGGAATAGAATCACCATTTGACCCAGCTATCTCTCTCCTCAGTCTATATCCAAAGGACAGTATACTACAGGGACACAGCCACATCAATATTTATAGAAGCACAATTCACAATAGCTAAACTGTGGAACCAACCTACATGTCCTTCAGTAGATGGATGGATTTTTTAAAAATGTGGCATGTATACACAATGGAATATTACTCAGCAATAAAAGAGAATAAAATCATGGCATTTGTAGATAAATGGATAGCATTGGTGAAGATAATGCTAAGTGAAGTTAGCCAATCCCCAAAAAAACAAATGCCAAATGTTTTCTCTGATATAAGGTGACTGACTCATAGTGGGGAAAAGAGGGGGAGCATGGGAAGAATAGATGAACTCTTATAGGGCAGAAGGGTGGGAGGGGAAGGGAGGGGGCAGGAGATTAGCAAGGATGGTGGAATGTGATGGACATCATTATCCAAAATACATGTATGAAGACACAAATTGGTGTCAACATACTTTATATACAATCAGAGATATGAAAAATTGTGCTCTATATGTAATAAGAATTGTAATGCATTCCACTGTAATTTATTTTAAATAAATAAATAAATGAAAGGCCCATTAACAACAACAACAACAACAAAATTTGCATAGGGTTCATGGCAATGAAGAAAGTTTTATAATATTGGCAATACAATTATGATCACTACACGAGATCAGAGAATGGAATGTGTGCTTTATGTCCAGGTAACAGGAAAATCTTTGTTGAGGATGTACATGCTGAGTGACAGTAAAAAGTGGATAGGATGGACCAAGAGAAGGAAGTCAGACTACAGGAGCCACTGGACTATGGGAGAGAGCACACAGTGGAAACATGGAGACTGGACTTCAGCTCTGACTAGCATGAGCCTTTCTCTTTTCCCCCAGAGTCTCAGTTTCCCTGTGGTCCCCAGGATGAAGAATTAGAAGATCATCTCATTCAATTCCAGATCAGCATTTTTCAAGCACCAACAAGTGGTTTACAGGAAGTAAGGGTGAAATATTAGAGACGCTAACTCAAGAAATGGAAACGGAAAGAATGTACTCCTGCTTGAGATACAGAGAGTCAAGCAGTCATCTGAGATGGCTAGAACACTGTCAGGTTGGACAAATGGTGCCCAAATGACTAGCATAGTCTTGAGGATTCTTATTTATGTAACAAAAAATTTTCCAAAAGAAAGAGTCTTAACAAATGAACTTTAAGAAAAAAAGGCAATTGCTATTGAGAAAAAGTGTCCTTGACCATGATTTTCTTAAAAAAGAAAAATATATGAAAAAAAATGTTCAGCATCTTTAGCAATTAGAGAAATGCACATTAAAACTAAACTGAGATTTCATCACACTCCAGTGAGAATGGCAATTATCAAGAATACAAGTAATAATAGAAGTTGGCGAGAATGTGGAGAAAGTTGCAAATTGTGATTGCAAATCCATGTAACCACTATGGAAAGCAGTATGGAGATTCGTTAGAAAACATGTAATGGAGCCACCATTTGACCCAGCTATCTCACTCCTGGGCTTATACCCAAAGGCATTTAAATCACCATACTCAATGATGCAGCCATATCAATGTTAATATCAGCTCAATTCACAGTAGCTAACATATAGAACTAACCTAGATGCCCTTCAACAGATAAATGGATAAAGAAAATGTGGTATTTGTACATAATGGAATACTACTTAGCCATAAAGAAGAATGAAATTATAGCATTTGCCAGTAAATAGATGGAACTGGAGAATAAGCCAATCCAACAAAACCAAAGGCCAAATATCTTCTCTGATGTGCAGATGCTAATTCACAATAGGATGGGAGGAGCAGGGTAGGGAAGAATAAAAGTACTTTGTGTACTAGACAAAAGGGAATGAAGGGAAGGGAGGTGGAATGGGATTAGGAAATATAATAAAATGAATAGGACATTATATCTTATGTGCATATATATATATATATATATATATATATATATATACACACACACAACTGTTGTAATTCTACATCATCTACAACCAGAAGAATGAGAAGTTATACTCCATATATGTGTAATATATCAAAATCCATTCTACTATCATGTATAAAAAATTAGAACAAAATTTTAAAAATTTAGAAAATTAGTAAAAAAAAAAGATCAATTCACTAGAAAAAGAGAAATTCTGATCTTAGAGCATAGTTTTCAAATGTAAGTATAGATAAAACTGACAATAACAAGAAGAAATAGAGAAATCTAAAAATGAGTATGAGTACATACCTCACCACACAAGCTCTGAGAATTCAATTGTATAAGGAATTAATCAGCATTCTGTATGTGCCTTTATATTACCTTTGTCATCTTAAACAATATAAAGGTGATAAAATAAACATAAAGAATGCTGGAAAAAATTATCAAAGAGCCAAACTTTCAAAAATGAAAAAAAAATGATTCTTTACATTTCTTCAGGAAATTTGAAAATAATAGGTGAAATCAGTGTAAAAATAATAGAAAATAATAGGTGAAATCTATCAAAGAAAAAAAATATTCATGAAATTAAAAATCAGTAGAAAGTCATCAATATTTTATGATATAAGCAGATTTCCTTAAGGAAATATTAGCATACAAAATGTAAGTACTAGTCTAGTTGTATATGGAACCAGAAGAAAAGAAGAAATATTATTCAAACTTGCAACTTGAGATTTAGAATAAAAACAAGAAACAAAAAATAAAACATGGAACCATGTACCAAATTAAGACTATTGAAAATTTATAAGGTGGAAAACAAACAAATAATAGGTAGGACCATGAAAAAGACTAGTAACATGAACAGATTTGAAAAAAGAAAAATAAATAAATAATGTTAAGAATTAAATAAAGGCTATTATAAATCCAAAGAGATTTTGTCAGTTAGGGCCACCAAAACTTACACCTTAGACCAGACAATTTTAAACAACAAAATATTATTTCTCCAAAGTCTGGATGATGAGAATCCTAAGATCCAGGTGTCATTAGGTTTGGTATCTGGAGAGGACCCATTCCTCACCGATAGCACTGCTATGGTTTATATATGAAGTGTCCCCCCCAAATCTCACATTAATGCAAGAACTTTGAGATGAAATGGTTGGATTATGAGCTTGAATGGATGGGCTGGCTAGTAACCATGAGCAGGTGGAACAGGACTGAAGAGAGTCACTGAGGGCATGCTCTGGAAGGGCACATGGGCACATACTCCCTGAGGGTCTCTTCTCTCCCTCCCCCTCACTGTCCCTCTCCCCCTCACTCTCCATATCCCCCTCCCCCTTCTCTCCCCTTCCCCTTCCTCTCCCCCTCCCCCTCCCCTTCCTTCCCCTCCTCCTTCCTCCCCCTCTCCCTTTCCCCATCCTCCCCCTCTCCCTCTCCCCCTTCCTCCCCCTCTCCCTTCCTCCCCTCCCCATCCCCCTCTCCTTTCTGATCCTGCTGTGCACTGAGCATCTTTCTATCAAAGGCCCTTCCCCATAACCTGTTGCTTCACCTCAGCTCCACAGCCATGGCTTAGGCTCTCTATGGACTGCAACCTCTGAAACCACGAGCCCCAGGTAATTTTTCCCTTCTCTAAATTGTTCTTGTGGAATGTTTTCGTCAAAACATTGCAAAAGCTAACAAAAGCTGGCACCTTCTGTGAGTCATCACAAGCCAGAAAGGCAACAGAGCTCCCACAGGCCTCCTTTATATAAGGGTTCTAATCCCACCCTTAAGGACTCCACCCACATGACTTACTCACTTCCCAAATGTCCTACCTCAATATCATGAGGGCTATTCCAATATCATGTGAATTGGAGATGCATACACTGAAAACACAGTAATAGATTAACTATTCTATGCAAATTTATTTTTAAAGTATAAAAACAGACAACTTATATTTATTTTTTTGCTTTACAATTTTTATTGGTTCTTTTGGTTATACAGAATATTAGGATTCATTTTGACATAACTATAAAAGCATGGAATATAATTTGTTCTAATTCAGTCTCCAGTACCTCTCCTTTTCCTCCTCCCTCCCTTCCCCTGTGGACAACTTATTTTTTTAATATAGTTTTAGATGGCATGCCTTTATTTTACTTATTTTTTATGTGGTGCTGAGGATCAAATCCTGTGCCTATCACATGCTAGGCAAGTGCTCTACCACTGAGCTCCAGCTCCAGCCCGACCACTTATTTTTAAAATAAGCATCATAAGTAGACTAAAATTAAGTGGAAGCACTTGAGTAGTTTTTTTCTAACCTTGAAAGAAATTATATTAGTTAACAAGCAATTTTAAATCTACCCACTAAAAATTAACAAGATGTCACAGGCTCAATTTTACAAGCATATTCCACCAAATATTCAAGAAATTTCTATCTGAAAAATGCTATCAAAGAAATTATATTGCCAACCAAAAGGATCAAATGCTATTATCCAACTGAAACAACCACAAAAGTGGGCCAAATTTATGAAATGGACAGTTTTCAAGGAACGGTAACACCCACTATTATGTATAATCATAATGCACCAATGAAATTTTTAAAAAGAAGTATGAGTGGCAAAGAAAGATGGGGAAAAAAAAGAAATAGTACATTGACAATAATTTTCAGGTCCTAGCACAGAAGGGAAGAAAATTAGCAAAGCTCATTATATTCTCTGAGTTGTTAAGAAGGAACCTGAGACCAGGGGAGACTAGGGCAGATAGATCTTGAATGATGGTGTGCTAGAGCAGAGAGCTGTACAGAGAGAACCAGAGGTTCCTTAGCACATGTGCATGAGGAATCTGAAGCTGAAAAAGAACCACCCCCAAAGTTAGAAGGAGGGGTAGCCAACACAAACACAGAGCCAAGAAGAGAAGACATTTCCAAAAGCCAGGCTATGATATGTAAGATATGTAGATATGTGGATCATTAAGTAGAGTTCTCAGGAGGTTCTCTCTCAGAAATGGGTAATGTTCATCCCTGGGCTGAGCACTGCTCTGCACCCACCTAAAGTATAGAAAAGGAAAAACTTGAAAGAATCAAATTATTTCAAGATAGTGGATGCATCCCCAAGCAAAGCTCTGGGACAGTAATAGAAATATAAAAACACTCAGCATATAACAACATGAATTTTCAATATTTACCATCTAATTATCAAAAGCCCAAATTGTGTGTGTGGGGGGGGAGCAATTCAAATTAAATCAACTCAGCAATGACCCAGATGTTAGTTCTAACAATGATATATAAATAGTTATTATAACTATACTATGTATGTTCAAAAATAAGTTGAAGCTGGACCTGGTGGCATGCACCTGTAGTCCCAGTGGCTCAGGAGTTTGAGGCAGGAGAATTGCAGTTCAAAGCCAGCCTCAGCAACTTAGCCAGACCCTGTCTCAAAATAAAAAAAAATAAAAAATGGTCTGGGGATATGGCTCAGTGGTTAAGCACTTCTGGTACCAAAATAACAACAACGAAAATAAGATCTAGAAGATGTAATAAAGACAAATATCAAACTTCTGAGATAAAGTCTATATGAGAAACAAACTAGATATCTCCAGTTTCAGATTCAGCATGAAAAAAATGGATATTATCTTTCCCATCCTTATAACAGGAAAGAAGCTGAACAAGCTAAAAATCAATGATGTTGGAACCTACTGGAAAACTAAGATTGCAGAGGACATAACCCCCAACTTCAGAAAGAACTATGAGTGCTGAGATTCAGAGCTAAGATGGGGTCACCAGGAGCTGAAATTCACTGAGGTTATATCCTAATAGAAAGACTTAAATGGTAACTGACTAATTGTTGGTTACATATAGGTTTCCATAAGTTTTACTTCCAGGAACCCCACTAGGTTCTCATTAAAGAGTCAAAAAAAATTACCTTGCTAGGATGAGGTAAACGGTAACCATTTGGATAAATGATCAGTGCACACTTTATTGCAGATTACTCTTTTTTAGGAGAAAGGGATTACCAGAGATTTGTCCCACTAAAATAAGGGCATTTGCCATACTTGAGCCTCCATCTGGTCTTGCTTTTTAACCTAAGAAGGAAGAAGAAAAAGCTAAATAATGCTTGTAAATGTCTCAGCCCGAGGTTACGCTAAAAGATGACTATTTAACCCAAAGAGGTTGGATGCTTCCCCATTTCCACCTTTTACCATTAACAGGGATCCAGTGTTGCAGCTGAAATAATGTCATAGATACTAATTAAGAAAAGTCCTTCAGGAAAATCAAAGGGAAAAAACAAAAAATATCCAAAGGTAGCAAAACCAAAGACAGTGGGGATATTAAGACCCTTAGAAGACAAGTATAGCTAAATTAAGAACAAAGTCTTAACCAAATTAACATAAAATATCCCCTACCAACCTATTTACCTCAGATATTATTATCATAATTACCATATACAGTCAGTCCTCCCCATGTCTGGTTCCCCATCCATGGATTCAAGGAGCCATAGTTAAAAAGTATCTGGGGAAAAATTTACATGTGTACTGAACATGTACAACTTATTTTTTGTCTTAATTTCTTAAACAATATAGTATTTTAACTGTTTATATAACATTTGCCTTGTACAATCTAGAGTTGATTTAAAGTGTACAGGAAAAATGTGCAAAGGTTATATGGAAATATTATGCCATTTTATATAGAATACTTGAGCATTTGTGGATTTTAGTACCCATGGAGTATCATGGAATGAATGTCCCAGGGAATCCAAGGGATGAAGACGTGTTATATCTGGCTTTCAAAGAAACCAAAATCCTTCAAAGCATGCTGAGTTTTTTAGGCAAAACCATACATGGTCTAAAGATATAATATTATCATCAGAGCAAAAATTAAAATACAATATAATAGAGCAAAGATAACCTTTTCAACAAATGGCACAGGAACAACGGGACATACAAATATAAATAAAATTACTGTAGACACAGACATTTCACAAAAAAATAGCTCAAAATGTATCATAAACCTAAATGTAAAATGCAAAACTACAAAATTCTTAGAGAATAACATACAAGAAAACCTACAGGTCTTCAGGTACAGTGACGACATTTTAGATACAACACCAAAAGCATGACCCATGAAAAAGAATTAGTAAACTTGATTTCATTAAAATTTAAATTTTTTGCTCTATAAAAGAAATCATCAAGAAAGAGAAAAGACAAGCTTTAGGCTGGAAGAAAATATTTGCAAAAGACACATTTGATAAAAGAATGTTATTCAAAATATACAGCAAAATCAACTATACCAAAAAAATTGAATAAAAAACAGATACCTCACCAAGGAATATATACAACCCATTAATAAGCATATGAAATATGTTCCACATCATATGTCACAAAGAAATGCAAATGAAAACAACAATGCAATGTTACCACACACCTCTTAGATATACCAAATCCACCGCACTGGTGACACCAAACACTGGGAAATGTGAAGTCATAGGAACTCTCATTCATTACTGACAGGAATTCACAATGCTACAGTCATTTTGTAAAACAGTTTGTCTGTTTCTTACAAAACTAAACAACAATCATGCTCCTTGGTATTTACCCAAATGAGTTGAAATCTCAGATCTTCACAACACTTGCACATGCACATTTATAGCAGTTTTACATATAACTGCCAAAACCTGGAAGCAGCCAAATGTCCTTTATAAAGCATGATACATCCAAAAGAGAATTATTTAGTATGAAAAAGAAATGAGCTATTAAACCATAGAAAGACATGGAGGAAGCTTAAATGAATGTTACTAAGTGAGAGAAGCCAGTTTGACACAGCTTCATGTTCTATGATTTCCACCATATGATATTCTATAAAGGGCAAAACGTTGGAGGTAGTAAAAATGATCACAGTGTTTGCCAGGTGGAAGGAGAGGTGAACAGGTAGAGCACAGGGGGGCTTTTAGGGCAGTGAAACTACTTTGTGCAATATTTTGGTTATGCATGTACATCAACATACACTTGTCCAAAGCTATGGGTTATTCAGCACCAAGAGAACCCTAATGAAATCCATGAAACTTGAGTGACAATAAGGTGTCGGGAAAGTTTCATCAATGTTAACAAATGTACCTGTACCTCTGGTGGGGTATGTTGAGAGGGTTTGTGTGTTTTGGGGGCAGAGGCCACATAGGGCATTTCTGAACCTTCTACTTAACATTTCTGTGACCTAAAATAACTCTAAAGATAAAATCTGTTTTAAACAAAGAGGAAAAAAAAACATCAGAACATCAGAAAGAGAATATATTTAAAAAACAGAATTATATATTTTCCTTAACTTAATTTAGAAGATACTTATCTGTTAAGAGTTATAATAGTAACAATGTATTATGTAATTATCACATCTAATAGTTTCCTAGGCTATCATAATAAAGTTCCACACATTGGGTGGCATAAAGCAATAGAAATATATTGTCTCCTATTTCTGTAGGTTGAAATCTGAATTCATAGGCAATTACTCCTTCTGAAAATAGTAGGGGAATCCTTCCTTGCCTCTTCCTAGCCTCTGGTGGTTTGGCAGAGTCTTTGGCATTCTTTTGCTTGTAATTAATCCTTAACTTGGCATCGTATGTCATTCCCCATGTCTCTGTCTTCACATGGCCATCTTCTTATAAGGGTACCAGTCATGTATAAGAAGTCCACTGTTGAGAGCCACAGCCGAAGGGGCCCCAGCAAACTTCCAGCTGCCAGCAAACTTCCAGCTGCCGGCTGATGATTGGCTCACAGCGGCCCCAGCAACATAGCTGATTGGCTCCTCTGCGGTGATGCTCATTGGGCTGTTTCCCTGCCCTTTCAGACCACGGAGCTGCTCATTGGGGGACTTTTTTGGCTCCGCCCACGTGACCCAGCCAATCGGCCTCAAGAGCAGGAGGATTGTGGGAGGTGGAGAGAAGCTTGTGTGGGAGAGAGAGGCTTGTGGAAAGCCGGTGGTGGCAGTTGAGGCTCTGAGGGTTTTTCCTGAGAGGCTGTTTTGTTTGGCGTGTGTGGTTCTAAAAATAAAGTTAGTTTCTTTTGACAAGTGGCTCCTGATTGTGCCCAGCCAGACTGCGGCATTTGGTGGCTCGCACGGGGAGCGACTGAGGGTAAGTGAAACTGCTCGCCCCTGAGGGCAGGGCAAGAGGATGGGTAGCCATTTTAAGATTCCTCTTTTATTTTGCTTCACTTTTGTTTTAAGTTGCCTGTCCCTGGAGATGAGTGAGACGGAAGAAAAACCGCTCACATCTGAGGAAAAACTATTTACGTCTGAGGAACAGATAGGGAGAAAGGACGGATGCACATGTCAGGAGGATAGAAAAGCTATAATGACTTTTTGTTGTTCCCTTTTTATTTCATTCTGTCTCGGTTTTGTTTGGCGTCATCTTGTTGGGTTGTATTATAGTAGAAATACGGGATCAGAAATTAGCAAAAAACAAACTGAAAGAGTGTTAAGTAAATTGTTAGAGGAAGGAGGCATCTCAGTAAAATCAAGAACAGTCAGGGCATACGTTGATACAATACAAAAATGTAGCCCATGGCTTTTTAAGGAGGAGTTGTTAAATATATCACAATGGAACCATCATGGTGAAGATTTAAAAAGAATAGAAAAGAAAAGCCCAGGGACTCTGCCAGTTGGCACATTGCCATTGTGGACGTTCGTATCTTGTTTGCTTAGTCCAAAGCCTTCAGTTCAGACAATGGTAGAGGAAGGAGAAGACATAATGATTCAAGTAAAAGAGAAGGTCTCTCAAGTTAGTCAGACAGAGGAAAAGATTCAAGTAAAAGAGAAGGCCTCTCAAGTTAGTCAGACAGAGAAAGAAAGTGTAAAACAGAAAAAGCCATCAGGGGGAAAGTTACAACAGGAGACTGCTACTAACACCTTTCTATCACCAGAGGGTGTAAGTGTCATTCCCCATGTCTCTGTCTTCACATGGCCATCTTCTTATAAGGGTACCAGTCATGTATAAGAAGTCCACCCCACTCCAGTATGACTGCTTCTGAACTAATTCCTCTAAGTGAGGTTACATTGTCAGTACTGGGGGTTAGGACTTCAACATATCCCTTTGGGGAAGCTAAAATTCAATTCATAGCATTGCATATGGAAAAATGAATAGCAGCAGTGTTGTAAGAGACAGAAAGGTGGAATTAGAAGTATTCTATTCTGTTACTTGCACCGGCCATGAAAGAGTAGAGGGTTATATAAAGTAGGTTTAAATTAGCTCTAAATGTATATTGCAAATTCTAAGGAAACCATTAAAATGAATCTTAAAAGATTTATCATTGATAGCTAAGAGAGAAAATGGAATTATATATGACACTAAAAATTAAGAGAAAAGAAATAGAGGGAAGAATAAGTGTAGGAAAGACAGTGGAATGATTCTGACATAATTTTCCTATGTGCATATATGAATACACTACAGTGAATCTCTACATCACGTACAACCACAAGACAGATTCTAATTAGAATAAGATGTACTCCATGTTTGTATAAATATGTCAACATATACTCTACTGTTATGTATAACAATTAAAAATTTTTAAAAATAGTAAATTGTTATAAACATGAAAGACATTAACTACTTTAAATACGAATGGCATAAATAATGGCATATTGAAAAATTTTGACAGAAAGAACTTTACCAACTCTTTGTTATCTACAAAAATCTTACTTTAATGGAAGTTCCTCATAAGAATAAAACCACACATGACCCTGCTGTACCTCTCCTCAGTATTTACCCTTCAGAATTAAAGTTATCTTACTATAGTGATAACATGGAAACACATGTTTATAGCAACATAATTCACAGTAATCAACCTTTGGAATCAGCCTAGGTGTTCATCAGTGGATGAATGGATAAAGAAAATGTACTATGTATACACAATGGAGTTTTATTCAGCCATAAGCAGAATGAAATTATGTCATTCACAGGAAAATAGATGGAACTAAAGAGCATTGTGTTAAGGAAATAAGACAAACAGAAAATCAAAGGTCATAATTTTTTTCTCATATTGGGGAGCTAGAGAGGAAAAAGGAAAAGGGATGGGGGTAGATCTCATGAAAATTGAAGGCAATTGAGTAAAGGAAAGGAAAAGAATTGGGGGGAGGGGAAATACTGGGGAATGATATTAGCTAACTTATATTGTGTGTATGTATAAATATGAAAAAATGAATTCCCTCTATATGTACAACTATAAAGCACGAATAAAAACATGGGAGAAAATCCTTATTTTACATATAAAGACACAGATAAGTTAAAAGTAAAGAGATGGAGTGCCGCAGTCTGGCTGGGCACAAATCAAGAGCCACTGAAACAGGAACAAACTTTATTACCGAACTCCCGTTAACACCATGCATGCGGCCTTCTTCCAGGACACCCCCAACCGGAAATCCCTCCTCCGGAACTTCACCAACCAACGCGAACTCTTCAGGAATCCCCGCGAGAGCTCAACCAGAACTCAACAGGAACTCCGCGAGAATTCAAAAGTTATCATCTTAATGGCTTGTTGGCATCACCTCTCAACCAATACTATTGGCAAAATGCCAGGGGCCATTCCAACTCGGCTGTGGCTCTCAGCATCTCCCCCCTTCTGTTTAATTAAACAACAAGCAATGTGACTTAGGGACCGTGTCTGTTATGTTGTCCAATACTACATACGGTTCTTACCCGTCATCATATGAGCTGACCTCAAGGCGTCAGCCTCCTGTCTTAGGTTGGTACCACTGCAATTGGATCTTACCCGTCACTGACTACCGGTCCAGCATACAGCCATACTTGTGGATAGGCCTATGCACCAGTGGCGGGGGTGAGGTTCTTTGCCTCACCTCTGTTGGCCCCCAAATTTGGCCTTGGTGCCAGTGGAGGGGTGAGGTTCTTTGCCTCACCTCTGTTGGCCCCCAAATTTTAGACCATCACTAGCAGAAGGGAGGAGGATGCAGAATGCCATGACACCAAGCCAAATGATGGCTCCTTTGGAAAAATTGTACCACCGGTGACAACATAAGCAAAGATACCCCAGCACTACCACAATTCGCTGCACCAACAGATAGTTCACAATGCATACAAGTGATACATAGTCCAGGCAAGTTCTGCAAGCAGTTCAAAGCAGAGGAATCCAACAATATGTTCATTTCCTCCCAAAGTAAATTGACTCCTTGATTGAGCATTACTTGTTGAGTTATTATTCATTGATGCATAAGTTTATACAGTTTACTGTGATAGCTATCGAAGAAGCTGTAGTTTGGTTTTATCTTTGTCTTCACCGGCACTAGGAGGAAGATAGGAATTCTGGCAATGATGGCTAAAAAGAAATTATGTAACATTCCAACAGGTACTAAGAAAACAATTTTCTGAGCAATTTACATTATCCTGAACAGAATTATTAAATATAATAAAAGTAAAGGTGAAAGTAAACAAACAGATCTGTTAACCTCCTTATTTGTTCACATATTAAAACAATCCTCAACAGCTGTTTACCCAATTTAAATTAAACCATTTAAATCACGTGAATAATAAAAATATTTGGATCCATTTTTTCATGAGTGCTCCTCATACATGATATATGGACATATGCACATACAGACATACAACACAAAACACAAGTGTACACATATAACATACAACACATAAGACAATAGTAAAGGCCTTGTAGCTTTACACAGATGAAATCTCCATTGCAATGTTTAAAAACTCCACAGTCAAAAAATAAAACTGATCAGAAAAACATTAACCTAGGTCTGTATGAGCTCAAAAAATAAAATAGAACTTTATGATGTGGGAAAGGGCAATAATAAAATAAAATAGATATTGAAAAAAGACATCCTGGTTACCACCTGGGTTTGACTCTTTTTTGGATATCCCATCCTTTTTCCTGTAACTTGCATAATGGGTCTGAAGGTATTCCCACAAGCAAGCCTAAAGGATTTTTACATTTGAAATAGGCTTTAATGTGTTCATTATTCATTAGCCTCCAGGTGTGGAAGAAACACTGTTGCAGATGTAAGAATAGCCAAGCTGGAGCTCTGGATATCAGCTGTTATGGATTTGAGTCAAATCATCTTCTTTTTGGTCTGTAGAAATCACTTTGCTTAGTCTCTCTGGAATCCAAATTGGCTGTTGTTCTCCCTGTGGAAACACACAAACAGAACCCCGACTCCAGACAATCACTGGGTCAGGACCTTTCCATTGTCCTGTTAAAATATCCTTCCAAAGTACCTTAGGCTTATGTACATTTTTTGGATACATATGCCTTTCCGCAGCACTAAGCCCTGATGAATCCAAATTTAAAAAGTTTAGGGTAAAAAGGGTTATTTTAAGTTTATCTTTGGGGGATATATATACCCCTTTCCAATTCCCTCTTTTTGCTTTAATAAGTACATTTTAATAGTTTGATGAGCTCTTTCAACTGTGCCTTGTCCCTGTGGATTGTATGGGATTCCTGTTATATGAGTAATGTCAAATGATGAGCAAAATTGTTTAAAAGAGGTAGAAGTATAACCAGGACCATTATCTGTTTTTAACTGTTTTGGAATGCCTACAGTGGCAAAATTTTGTAAGCAATGAGCTATAATATCTTTAGTTTTTTCTCCGGCATGAAGGGAGCCCATCAAAAATCCAGAAGAAGTATCAACTGTAACATGCAAATATTTTAATTTTCCAAATTCTGGCAAGTTTGTGATGTCCATCTGCCAAATATGGTTAGGTATCAGTCCTCTAGGATTGACTCCAAGATTAACTTGTGGTAAAAAGGTCATACAATTTTGACATTGTTTTATTATTTGTCTAACTTGTTCCTTAGTTATTTTAAAACGTTTTTGTAAAGTATTAGCATTGACATGGAACCTTTTATGAAAATTTGTAGCTTCTTCTAGTGTAGAGAAAATATGTATGTCACGTGTAGTTTTATCTGCTAAATCATTGCCCAAACTAAGGGCTCCAGGAAATCCTGTATGTGCCCTGATATGTCCTATAAAGAATGGATCTTTTCTGTCCCAGATTAGACTTTGTATAGTGGAAAGCAAAGAGAAAACAGTAGAGGAAGGGGAAATCCTACCAGCATCTTCAAGGGATACTATAGCATTAACTATATACTGACTATCAGAAAATAAATTAAATACAGAATCTTTAAACATCACAAAAACTTGTAATACTGCATTAAGCTCTACCTTTTGAGCTGATTGTTTGGGTACTAAAAATGTAAAAGTTTGATCATGGGTAACTACTGCTGCTGTACCATTATTTGACCCATCAGTGAATATATTTGGAGCAGGAACAAACTTTATTACCGAACTCCCTTTAACACCATGCACGCGGCCTTCTTCCAGGACACCCCCAACCGGAAATCCCTCCTCCAGAACTTCACCAACCAATGCGAACTCTTCAGGAATCCCCGGGAGAGCTCAACCAGAACTCAACGGGAACTCTGCGAGAACTCAAAAGTCATCATCTTAATGGCTCACTGGCATCACCTCTCAACCAATACTATTGGCAAAATGCCAGGGGCCATTCCGACTCAGCTGTAGCTCTCAGCAATGGAGAAAGACATGCCATGTGAACAATGGTAAAAGAAAGTTAAAGTAGATATGCTAATTTTAGACAAGTCAGATTTCAGAACAGGAAAATTATTACAGTTAAGTGGAGCATTAAATGAGAAAGTATTCATTTTCCAAGACCTAACAATTCATGATTTTTGTAAGTTTAAACTTTACAAAAGACGGTCGAAATATATAAAACAACAAAACAATGAGTAAGTCTCTGAAAAATATGAATAAACTGACAAAACTTTAGTTAAACTGGCTAAGGAAAATAGGAAAACAAAATTATAAATCAGAAATGAAAGAGGGATCATCATTACCAACATTACATAAGGTAATGCTATGAAGCATTGTATCACTGCAACTTATTTAATCAAGGTTAAAAGGATGAAATCCTAGAAAAACATAACTCTCAAATTCAGAAATTATGAAAAGGTCAATTATAAGTAGATCATTTTTAAACCACAAAGAAGCCCAGTACCAGTGGACCTTACTGAAGATTTCTACCAAATGTTTTCAGAACAATTAACAAATCCTTTACAAATTCTTCCAAAAACAGAAGAAACAGGAAGACAACCTAATGCATTCTGTGTGGTCAGTGTCACTCAGATAGCAAAAAACAGCCAAAGAAATCACTGGAAAAGACAATTACTAGAGCAATACTCCTTATGAATTTAGATACTAAAATCCTTAGAAAAAATATTATCAAACTGAATCCAGCAGCATATAAAAAGAATCAAACACTGGTTGGAATTTATCCCAAGAAGGCATGATTGGTTCAACATACAAAATTCAATCAATATTATACACCACATTAATAACAAAGAAAGGAAAATAGAATCATCTCAAAAGACATAGAAAAAGCAGTTGACAAAATCCAGCATCTTTTTATTTAAAAAAGAAAGACAAAAATTCCCTCTAATACTAGGAATAGAAGGGTATTTCCATAATCCAGAAAGGGGCATCTATGAAAGAAAAAAACAGCAAATATAAGTCTCACAGGTAATAGATGAAGATTTTTCTGCTAAATTCAAGTGGCCCACTCTGACCACTTCTATTCAACAAGGTACTGAATAGTCTAAGCAAGCTGATTGATCCAGAAAATAAAATAAAGGCATCAAGAATATAAAAGAAAAAAGTAGAGCTATTTCTGTTTGCAAATGACATGAAATTATACAGACCAAAAGAATCTCCCCTTAAAAGATGCGCTAATAAGTTAATTCAGAAGGTTTGAAGTACAAGTCCCTTCTATATGTTTTCAATGAAAAATCCAAAACTGAAAATAAAAAAAGAATCCCCATGTACAATAACATAGAAATAATGATATTCAACAAAACAGTCTTATTCACTGGAAACTGCAAAACATTGCTGAAAGAAACTGAACAAGACCCTAACACTGCAAAGATATGGATTGTACAGCACATCTCAATTTCAGAAATGTTAAAATGTGTTACCTTTATAGCCAATAAATGGTACTTTAAGTGGGTCAAAGGAAAATCTAATATATTAAAAGAAAAATATTTGAATTGTACCAATAGATACTAAAGAGCATAAGTCAAGTTTATCACTATCCACAGTTTAAAAACAGACAATCAGATTAAGTAATACGAGAAAGTTTTTTTTTTAAATTGATAAAGAATATCTATAAGAACAGTTGAAATAATGGTGAATAATTAAAAATTTTCTCCTTGATGCAGGAGCCATAATAACCACAACAAATCAGTTATGACAAAATAGAGGTCAGAGACATTATGATTGCTTACTTACAAAACCCAAGAAATTTAGATACACTAATTAGAACTAGTTAGAGCAAATGGTTGGATAAAAAATGGGCATATAAAAATTAATAATGTTTTTGTGTATTAGCAATAACTAATTAGAATGGGCAATAAAATATAATATTCTGGTTATGAAAATAAGTATAATATATTATAGAAGAATGCTTCCCAATAAATAGAAGCAAGATCTCTATGCATGAAAGTTAAAACTTAATTGAAAGTTATAACAAAGAACTGAATAAATGGAGAGCAGTTTCATACTCTCATCTAATAAGACTCAATAGTTTAAAAATAACAATTTTCCCAAAACTAATCTAAAATTTCATTATGAATCTAATCTAAATCCCAACAGTTTTTCCTGAAAATTTTCAGCCAATTCTAATATTTATATAACAAGATAAAGGCCCAGAAAAACAAAGATAATTTTGGCAAAAGAATAAGAGATATTTTTATTAGATTTGAGATTTATTATCAAACTAGAGTAATTAAAACAACTTATTACTGCAAGTGTAGAAAAAAAATGAAATAAAATAGGCCAAAAATTAATCTGCACATGTATACGAACTCAATGTGTGACCACAGGTTTCATTATAAATCAATGGAAAAGGGGACCCACTAGATGATGGTATTGGGACATTTGCTAAGGGTCAAATCTACATGGAGAAAGCAAAACTTAAGGTTTCTCAAGAAATATATGGAAGACTGTCTTTGGACTAAACAAGTCACCAGGAAAAAGCGGCACGTTTGAGTAGAGGAAAGCACAGATCATTCACCCTTTGTAGGTAAACCGAGTCAGGGAAAGTTTACACGGAAGGTCACATAGGGAGCATGACCACAGTCTCCTCCACAGACAGTTGCAGAATTTACAGTGAGTTGTGCACACGTGTCCCACATACAAGTCATCGTCAAAGGAGGGAGTGTGAAGGCCACAGGAGCCCAGGCCTTTACAACCAAACTATGAGTTTACCTTTCAACACTGACTTACGAAAAATCTACAAATGTTTGTCCAGTGAGGGAATGAGTAGAAAAACCTCAAGTGAGGGGCTTCAACAATTTGGATCTTGAGTGACCCTCCAAATGTTTGTGTGTTAAAGGCTCATTCATCAGCATGAGGCACTGTTGGTAGGTGACAGAACCTTTGAGACATGGAGCCTCGTGGATGGAAGTTAAGAGAATGTGCCTTTGAAGGGGATTTTGGGACCCTGGAGAGTCTCTCTCTCTCTCTCTCTCTCTCTCTCTCTCTCTCTCTCTCTCTCTCTCTCTCTCTCTCTCTCTCTCTTTCCTGGCCACCACTGGGTGAGTTGTGTTGCTCCAACTCATGTAGTCTACCTTGCCACAGACCCAAAAGCAGTGGAGCCAACAAACCATGGTCTGAAACCTCTGAAATATTGAATCAAAATAGACCTATCCTTCTCTAGATTATCTCAGGTATTTTGTTATAAGTGATGGACAGCTGACTAACCCAGGGACTACCTGTCCCCTCCGTCTATTCACCAGAAACCCAGCCCAGACCATTTTGGGAATAGCTGGACGATAAACCCACAAGGTCAGGGGCTCGCATTTATTCTAGTGAAAAACAAGCATGCCTGAAGGATTAATCATGCAAACCCACATTACAAAGGTCAATATTAAGTAAGAACTGATGCTTCTCAAAACTGTATGACTGGTGAGGCTGTGTCTAAGAGGCAGGTACAGGGAGGCAATTATATAGAACAAAGAGCCCAGCCTAACTACAGTCACCTGGACGGCAAGACCTGATGAGGCACTGCTAGTACTGTAACAATGCAAGAGGAGAAAAAGTCAGGATTCCTTTCCAAAAAGCGTATATTATTTCATTATCAATTTAACCACTAGCACCATGCCTTCCAAATAGTAGACATGAAATAAATTTGTTGAATAAATGTGTGGATGAGTGATTTGATAGGTATGTGTACATGAATACTACCTAAAAGGAGACAGAAAGGAGACAGGTAAAGGACTTTACTATCATAACTTAATTTTATCCTAAAAATACCTCTGAACATTGTGGCTCCACATCTTGGAAACAGGAGATTCAGGTTAATTGATGCTGCACAATTTTGCTAATTAATTAAGGATGCTTGGATACAAAGACCTGCATTTTTCCCACTTTCGTCTCAATCCTACTTTCTTAGGGAAGTATCTGGAGCTGAGGAAAATCTAGAAAAGTCCAGAAAAGCAGCAGGAGGCATTGAGACACCTAAAGGAGCCCTCCAGAAGGGAGTCAGAGCTGAAATCTGAGAGGATTCACCGTGCATCCTGTGTGGCCAGCAGGCAGACACTGGCCCAGCTGGGGAAGAAGGCGAGGGCTGAACCCCGAATGGCCCAGTCCCAGGCTAAAGGGTCGAGACACGGTTGCTGAAGGGCGACAGGAATTTTCACATGTGCAGCTCAACCCAGGAGCTGCTGGATTTTCTCTCCCCAATTAAATGCTGCAGTTCTAGCAGTCATGGGCATCGCTTTGTGATAACAAACAGGCAATTAAGTTGCTAGGGGTCCACACTAGTTTGTAATATAAAAAGGATCATTTATATTGGTAATTTTAGAGAGAAAATAGAGAATTCTCCCTGTTACTAATTCAGACCCTTATCTAATTTTTGCACATTTTCCTTTTTTAGATAAAATATGTTTGAATTATTGAGCTTCACAGGGAATGAGTTTGAATCATTAAAAGGTTGTTCCCAAACAGTGCACCCATACTGTGAGTAGGTGTTGGGTGGTGCCCCTGCCATGCTCTATGCTCCAGCGGCATCTATTCACTCACCTGTGAAGCTTGACCCAGGTGTCCTCTGTGATTCAAGTGATTGCCAAAGAACCTGTCCTCACCTTGAAAGGTCCTAGCAGAGAGCTCTGGACACACACACACACACACACACACACAGGAATCCTTTGCTCTTGCTGCCTCTACCCATGCCCTCCAAAGCCCAGCACTCTGTCAGGGTCCACTAGAATGTGGAACCACTCTAAACAGCTGCCAACTGGTCAGAGCAGGGAACTGGATCAGAAAATATGTCCTGGCCATTACTTGGTTGAGGACACAGTAGTAGAGAGAACACTGAAATGACGGTTAAACCAGCAGAGCTACTAGATTAACAAAACATAGGAGGTCTTCTGAGGAGAATTTTACCCCTGGGTAAAAGATACAGATCCATGGAAACCAATTGCACTACCCATGCTGTAAGTCAGCTGTATGTTACTATAGTGAAATACTAACATAATGAATTTAGAAAAGAAAAGTGTTGTTTTGGCTCAGTTTTGGAGGTTCCAGTCCATGATTGATTTGTCCCATTATTTTAGACTTGGGACAGTGCAGCACTTGATGAGAGGATGTGGTGGAGCCAAATGGCTCACCTCATGATCAGGAAGCTAAAAGAGAAAGACGGGGACCCGCAGACCTTAGTGACCTAAGGCCTCCTGTTAGATTCCCCCACCTCCTACTAGGGTCACCTTGGGACCAAGGCTCAACAGATGAGTCTTTGGGGGACACTGAGCATGCAAAGTATAGCACATAGACAAGCTTAGGCTGAGGCCTGGGGCTGTGATGGTTGAGTGAACAAGTATCTTTACATTGTAGGATTGGGGGGCGGGGGGATTGCCAAGAGGAGGGAGCTTGTAGAATTACCGTTGCAGCTTCCATGAGACTGGTTGACCTTTAGAGTAACCCTACACATCTAGTCATGAACTTCTTAGAGTTTCCGCTACTCATGACACAAAGTACAACACACATGGATGCACAATTTCTCTCCACACTGGAAAGTCACACACAAGTTTCTGGACACTGTAGAGGAGGAGGATGGAGTTTTTCTCACGAGTCACTGGAACAACATGGTATGATACTACAGTCCTGGTCACTTCTGCCTTCCTTGCCGTCCAGTGGTCTTCACTCCCACCCACTGTTTGACAGGGAAATGACTTCCGGGCCAAGTTTCCCAGCTCTAGCCTGGCTTGCTAACACTTAACCTCAGTGAACTTCTTAAAAGCTCTTACCAGTTTGAATTGTCAAAGCAGCTGCCAAGATGAGGCAAGTGGCTATCCATCTGTCTTGGGCTTGGCTTTTCTCCTATCAGGACAAAATCAAAGTGGCAAGGCTGCAACAAACAAGCTCCAATATGGAGCTTAGAAATATTTTTCTCATAGAGTGACCTGGAAGAATGGCTATGGGGTCTAATAATAATATGGGGTCTAATAAGAAGCTCATATGATCTTGAAACCTCAGTTTCTTGAAGGCTGAATGTGAATGACTAATAACTGTCTGTCATGCACCAAAGGGTAATGAGGAGGCACGAAATGTTTGTACATAGCAATATAAGAAAATCTGTGTGATGGCATTGGGTAGGAGTTGTAAGTGGGACCGATTCTTGAGTACTAGGTCCATTAACTATGACCTCATGGTCAAATCCACATGGGATTTGCACAAACCGTTGTTGCCTTCATGATATGCAAGCTCTTTTGGGCTACCTCCACCTTCATCTCCACTTCTGTATTTGTCTGCTAAGACTGTCATAACAGAGTACCACAGAGTGGGTGACTTAAATCAAGAATTCATTTTCTCACAGTTGTGGAGTCCAGAGACCAAGGTGTGTGCAGGGTTGATTTCTCCCCCTGACCTTCCTCATTGACATTAGATGACTGTCTTTTTGCTGTGTCCTCATATGGTCTTCCCTCTAAGTGTGTGTACCCCTGATGCCTCTTCTTCCTATAAGGACTCCAGTCACGTTGGAGTAGAGCTCACTCTAATGGCCTAGTTTTAACAATCACTTTAGAGTAACCCTACACATCTAGATAGGACCTTTCCTATCTCCAACTGCAGTCACATTTTAAAGTACTGAGGGTCAGAACTTTAACAAATGAGTTTGAGGGACAGGATCATCCCATAACACCCCCACTGACATCTCCCCCTAGTGAGAGGAGGGCTTTCTTTCTGCAATGATTTATTCCAATCCATGACTTTAAAGCCCATGCAGTCAGTGGAGGGGGACTGGCCCCTGCCCTGAAGGAACAGCTGCAGAGGGGCTAGTCTACAAAGAGAAGGACAACTGTGAAAACATGGGGTGGTTTAGGTAAAAGTGAAAGCCTGGCGGGGTGGGGGATGTGGGTATGTTGGCATTGCTTCTCCCCCAGGCTGTGCTGGGTGACCTCCTCTCATGATGCACAACCACAACTGAGCAGTGCTGAGCAGAGAGGAGCATAGGCAGGACTCCTATTGAAATGACCAGCTTCCAGCTGCTTGGCTGCAGGCATGTCCAATGCCTCTGCTGGGGACCTGCAGGGCAACTGTACAAGGAAGGACAGTGTGACATAGTCAGTGTGTACTAATAAACATTATTGATTTTGTACAGATTTCTCCAAAACAAGAAGTGACAGCCATGCAGACATTTCTGACTGGTATCCACAGTATTCTATCCATTATCCCCCTCTTTTATTAATGCTGTGATGCTGGACCAGTGGGCCACAGGCTAGGAGGTCCATTCCAGATGACCTGACCACCAGAGAAAGAGAGAGGCTACAACCTGAAAATGCCTCAGAGTCAGTGAGCTCCTTTCCTTGAAGCTAGTGAAAGACCCCATAAAATAGCCAAGCTTGCTGCTGACCACTCTTTTTATATTTAGATGTGTTCTCTTCAAATGTACAGGGAGACCTCTTGCCTGGTAGGGGGCAAAAAGAAGGCTCACTGTTTCCTGAGAGAACCATGGTACAGTCACAGTTGTGCATGGGTCCAGTATCTGAGATCACACTGGACAGGCCGAAGCTTGATTAAAGAACAAAAAGAGCCCAACAGAAAGTCTCTGCAAGACTCAGAAAAAGGGGCTGAGTGTCTTTTTTTTTTAAGAGAGAGATAGAGAGAGAGAGACAGAATTTCAATATTTATTTATTAGTTTTCAGCGGACACAACATCTTTGTATGTGGTGCTGAAGATCGAACCCGGGACGCACGCATGCCAGGCGAGCGCTCTACTGCTTGAGCTACATCCCCAGCCCCAAGGGGCCGAGTGTCTTGGGGGAACAGACACAGCTGCCCTTCAGAGCTCCCAGTACTATCTGAGGTCAGCTTGGAACATTCACCACTTCCAGAGGAACCCAGGGAAAAATGACCCCCACACACACACTAGGGAACTGGCCACTTTGGAGAAGGTCCTGATGCTTCTCCAGAGCTTGCCACAAGCTGAGATTTGATCATGACCTGGATACTCACTGTCCAATCATGTTCCCAATGCTGACACTTCTTCTGCAGCATTCTGATCATCTGAACACCCCAGGCCAACTTGAAGGCTCCTGGTGCCTGCTGAGGTCTATCTTCATCTCTGTAAGGAAAGGTGGGATGAAGAAGGAGAATCTGAGAAGACACAGACAGGAAAGCAGAAGTTAGGTTCCCTCCCTTTCTGCAGCAGAGCAACTCAAGTGCTCATAAATGGAATTCCCTTTGATCTGTCAATGATGCATCTGACCTGTCATCTGACTTAAGAATCACTATAACACTTGGCCCAATGGTCATTTGAGTTTTGTTTGAATAGTCCAATTTCAGTGTGCATAACATAGTAAGTGCATGGTTACAGTTCCCCAGTGAACACCCTGGTACATTTATTTACACACTTGCACAGGTATTTTTGAGGAATAAATTTCTGTGGAATAGCTATTCGGGGGTTATGCACATTTCACATTGTAATACCTGTTAACTGTGCATGTTCAAACACACATGCACACACACACATGTTGCACATAGACACACATGAGTGCATGGCAATTAGGGACTCAAATTAAGAAAGACCTTTCTAAGAAATCTGCCCCTCAGCTGATTGGACCTTAACTTCATAAATGTGACTCAGAGAACAGTAAGAATAATCTCTGAGGGCAGAGTGTGCCCACACTGCAGAGACAGAGTGGCCCTCTGCTTAGAGGTGAAGTCACTTTCTACATAGAGCCTCTCAGATAGCCCTGGGTTTGCCCTCCTGGTCTTCAAGGTTGCTCTGGATAGCCTTTAGTTTTCCCCTGGCAGCGGGATTCTCTATGTGGGGCCTCTCCCAGATGATGTGTTGGGAGTAGTGCACAACCTCCATGCAATATGCACCCCTCCTGGGTTGTCCAAGTCCTGCATCACCCCTGCCCCAAATTCAAGAGAATCAAGCTCAGGAAAGACATCAGGACCCGTCCCACCAGCATGGGAGGAAGGGGAAAGGAACCAAACAATTTCAACTATTCACTATTCAGCCTGCTAGAAATTGTGCTGGTACTCTGGTATGTACAGTAAACATGTTCAAAACATTCTCATAGGGCAGCCCATAAAAGCCTTTCTTATCATCTTATTTGCTATTTTCCCCATTTTATAGATGACGATGCTGAAGTACCTGTCAGAGCCCCTGTGGCACCTACTTGGTGTTTGCATCAGGGATTATGGTCTGATTTCTGGCCACAGTCAAGTTTAGTCATTTACTACATCTCTGATTAGTTACCAAAGAAAATACAAACAACACAATTAAATATGAATTTCAGATGATCATTTTTTTTTTAGTATCTGTGTGTTCACTTCCTACTGATGCTGTAACAACTTTCACAATCTCAGTGGTGTACAACGACACACATTTGCCATCCCACAGTTCCAGAGGTCAGAAGTCTGAGATGGGTCTCCATGGGCTATTGTCCAGATGTTGGCAGGGCTGCATTCCTACTGAAGCCTTTATAAGAGGATCCATTTCTTTATCCTTCAGCAGCTTCCAAAGCCTCCTGCAGTCACTGGCGCCTGGCCTGTCCTCCACATGCAAAGCCAGCAGTGACTGGTAAAGTCCTTCTCCCATCATCCTGCTAACACTAGATACTCTTCCTCCCTCTTGCCCATTTTGGTTTCTTCTGCCTACATTGGGCCCACCCAAATAATCCAAGATAATGTTATTTGGGGGGAACAAAACCCTTTGTTTTGTAGGGCAATATATTAATAAGTTCTAGGAATTAGGACATGAACATTTTTGGAAGATTAATTCAGCTTCCCATGTTAAGTATGCCCAATATGGCATGGGACATCATTGTACCATAATTGACCCATGATCTATCTGAAATTCAAATTTAACTGGGCCAACTGTATCTTACTTGCTTATTTGGCAGCCCTCACTCTGACCCCAGGATCAGTTTTCTCTTAACCCTATTCTAGGATATGCACACCATGGCCATTCTGCATCATTGAGCAACAGCCCCTTTGCACCTACAGCCTCCAAGTTACCTCCACATTGTCTGGGTCCCATTGGGTGTGGGTATTTGGGCTGTCGGCATTTCTTCTGTGAAATCTGAAGGCCTTTTTCTGGTAGGTTTCTTGTCTGATCCCAGCATGCTTCAGAGGAGGTCAGGAAACTTATGAGGCCGCCACCTTACTTTTCCCACAAATGATGTGTACAGAACTATGATGTCTAGATCATGCAGAGGAGGGGGCCTCAGAAAGAGAGCCATATGGGAAGGTTGGTGGCTAGAGACAGTGGCCTGTGTCATGCCCAGAGTTCACAGGACCAGGAAGAAAACATGGGGTCATCTTCAGTGAAGTTAAGTGGGAAGACTGGGGAGCAGGAAGACATGGAAACGAGGCCCCCAGTGGAGGTGAGATGGAGGGGAATATGAGAGGGAGAGGAATGAAGGAGTTGATCAGGTGAAGGAGAAACAACAGAGAAGGTCAATAGTACAGTTAAGAAAAACAGGCTCCGGCAGGGCTAGAGGCAGGAGACAGAGTCAGTGCCTGAATGTGTGAAAAAAGAGCAACTGCCTGCATTCCCAACCTCCCCCCACTGTCCAAAGGAACTCCACTCAGGAAAGCTCTCCAGTCCTTTCCATTACTGAGGGTGGACCCCTTCTGCAGATAGACTTTCCTGTTCTTTTCTCCTGGATAACCCTCTAGAGCTAGCACTGAAATTCCAGAGGGAGGCCACGGAGCCTTCTAGGTTACATTTTACATCTTCTTATTACCTAGAGTTTTTCAGGCATGGAAAGCAGAGAAAGATCCAAATTTGTCTCCATGTCTCTTCGTGTCTCTTCAGTAACTGGTCTCAGGGTGTGAGCGGCATCCTTGATAGAGCTGACTGGGGATATGGGCCAAGGAGAAACCATTCCCGTGAGGAGGGCGAGAGGGCAGGGCATCTTTTACAGCATACTTGCATATGCCCGTCCCTCAGATGAAATTGCTCATGTTGCTCATGTCTGCCGTGGGTGTGTGTGTGTGTGTGTGTGTGTGTGTGTGTGTGTGTGTTGGTTCTGTGCCTGCTTTCCCAACTGCCTCACTGAGGAAGAGACACACATTACACATTTACTCTCGTTTGTTATCTTTTTGACCTCAGGTCAAAAGGAACTCCTCTAATCATCCTTTACTCCCTTTCCTCCCTCACTTGGAAACAATTCCTGGGTAGTCAACATCCTGGGAACCTCCTGAAGGTATCAATTTGAGAGAGGATTCTCAATAACTTTTGACAAGCCAAAATAAACACATCCTGAAATTTGTAACTACCTAAGCTATAGGTGGAAGTATCCCCCAAAGGCCCTGTGTTAAAGGGTTGGTTGCCAGCCTGTGGCCCCGCTAGGAGGTAGTGGAATTTTAGGATATGGAGCCTCGGGTAAGGAAGTTAGGTCATTGGGGGAATGCCCTTACAGGGGATATAGGGACCCCAGTCTCTTCCTCTCTTTCTCTCTTTTTTGTTTCCAGACTGTCATGAGGTGAACAAGCCCCCCTCCCATGATATACTATGCTATAACAGGCCTGAAGCAGCAGGGTCAAGTGGCCATGAACTGAAACCTCTGAAACTGTGAGCCAAAACAAACCTTGCTCTTCACAAGTTGATGTTCTCAGGCATTTTATCACAGCAAAGCAGATGTCTAAGGGAACTTTTGAACTCAGAGCCTCTGCAGGGTATAGGCTTAGAAATCTGAATTTTTAGCCAGCTGAGTCTTCAGGAAAGTTTGGGAGACACCAAACAGACAACTTGAATAGGGGAAAAGCCTGTTAACCTTTTCTAGACAGAGGGGCAGGTACTGTATACTATTGTTATTCTTTATCCCACAAATCAGTAGATATCACCAATTTGTCCACTTTGACATGAGCAAATAGCCACACAGATGTTTTAAATTACTGATAGTAAATAGTGAGGACCAGATTCCAAATCCAGGCCTCAGGTTCTGAGCACTCTGGTGGCCAGGCACCTTGGGGATCTACTCACTAATGGGATCAAGAGTCATTAAACCTTGGTCCCCCAGATGGACAGTTAATGCTGTCAGCTTACTCAAAAACCTGCGTAATTGGGCCAAAGACAAAAGCAGCCATGGCCAAATGTGTAATTCCTCCTAACTTGGCTTTCGCCATTGCCTTCCCTATTCCTTTCTATGGCTGTCTGGAATCCATTTCCAAATAAGATCCCTGCATACCGATTTTTGTTTCAGACTCCAGTGTTTGGAAAACTAAGTTGAGGGACTTATTTACTTCAGCCTAGGTTTTAATGTCAAAAACAAATTTTATAAACCTTAGATAGAAGAGCTGAAGCATCTGGCTGACCGTACTGTGGGCATATTTCCCTGACTTTGCCTGATGCATATTTGGAGACATTGTTGGTTTTAGCCTAACCCCACAATGTCTGATATGAATTTGACTCCTCTTTTTTATGAATAATATTGGGGACTTTTCAATATATTTACACAGAGTCAAAGCACCTCATTTTATTGATTCAGGTTTTCAGGACCTTCTATGTGCCAGTCTCTGTATTGTGGTCTGGAAATGGTGGCAGAACTAAGTATGATCCCTGAAGAAACCTATATCCTGTCATCTATGAGGGCAGATTCTGGTCTGGTTCACCCTCGCCTCCGCCACAAGCCCAGAGAGTGTGGATTGTCAGATTCGCCACCTTACCTCCTGATGCTCCTTCTCTCCCTAACTCTTGGCTCCTTGCACCTCCAGGCTTTTCTGCTTACATCTACAACCATGCTTCCCAAATCCACACTGTTATGTAGGCCTCAGCCAACGTCCCTGCCTGGACAGATCTGCCCTCTTTTCCTAGCTCTTGTCATTCCTTAAGACCTTTCAGGGAAGGTCTACTCCATCCTGGCCCTCCCTCTCCCAGTGCCCATGCTCAACCCTGAGCCTATGACAGAAGTTTCCACTGACCATCTCCACTTGGGTTCCCCCTAACCTCCTCTTCCCCATGCACACCGACTCCCTCCAGAGTGGGATGCAGGGAAACCATCAAAGAAGATGGACATGTGTCAGTACACCTTTTCAAGATATTCAGAGAAATTCAGAAATCTACCATGCCTTCTGTGATTTTTCCAGAAGTCATGCAAACTACTGAATTTCTGGGGCATGTGAAGGCACACTGTGTTCAAGGTACCATCTTGAAGCAGCCTTCACCAGATATGGAGACTACTAGAGCCTCAGTTACGGACTCCTCAGACTCCCGAACTGAGAAACAAATGTCTTCTCTTTATTAATGACCAGTCTCAAGTATTTTGTTATAATAGAAAAACAGACTAAGACAATGACTTTAGGTATCTGCGCATATCTCCATTACATCTATCCAGGTGTAGAATCCAAAAGCCTTCCACCAAACAGAATGATTTGAGAACACAGGAACCATAAATCTTACAGAAAAAAAAATGAACAGCTGGGGGAGTTCAAGCTTTGCAGTGCACTACAAATAATTTAAAAACATGCACAAAGACCCAGGCCTCACAAGCCTGTGCCAGCTGTTTCTCTCCTGACTTCCCAGCTGATCTCTCAATGAGTAGGCCCCTCATGTAGTGAGAATGACTTCTACAGATTAAAGAGGAACGTCTACGAGCATCCAGGGGACAGTGTTCCCCATTGTTCTCATTTGTTCTACCCACTTCCTTCCCTTCCTCACATACTACAATCATATTTGTTGTTTTCTTAATGTCCACCCACTCACTAGACAGTCACTCTACAATGGGTACTCCTTAGCATTGGCCTGACAAACAGTTGGCTCCCGGGAAATGCATTTTGGGGCATATAAAGCAAATAAGTATCCTCCAGTGTTCTTGTCAAGCCAGTAAAAAAATCTGGGAAATATGGGATACTGCAGAGAAAGCAGTCAAGTTACTGGATGAACATCCCTCATCCAAAATGCTTGGGACCACAAGTTTTTTTTTTTTGTTTGTTTGGTTTTTATTTTTTTGGATTTCAATTTTTTTGCAGATTTTGGAATATCTAAATATGTATGATGAGATACCTTAGGGATGACCCAAGTCTAAATTTTACATAGACATTAAACACATAGTCTAAAGGTAATTTTATGCAATATTTTTAAAAAATTTTTGTGCACAAAAAAAAAGGCTCATGTCTTGGAATTTTCCACTTGTCTTGTCTGTTTACACTCAGAAAGCTTCACATTTTGAAGCATTTTGAATTTTCAGATTTGGGATGCTTGACATGTATCAAGAAGGGACCACAAAATTTAGCTGAAGAAGTGTCCTTCACTTGACTCTTCACAAAAGCAGGTAAGCACCTAGCAGGTGGTGAGGTTAGAAACAGGAAGGAGCAAAGACATTTTGAGAGGAAGGGGCCATTCTCAGCATTTGAGAATCTGAATGAAGTCAGGCCCAGCAGGAAGTTTTGTGCCTGAGATGGTAGTGGGTGAACACGGGTGCCAGACTCCATCCCCAGCATGGAGATGGTGATGCTAGCTGCACATCAGAATCATTTGGAAAACTGGAGTCCTAATCTCAATCCATTGTGTCAACACATCTGATAATGGGCCTCAGGCCTCAGTAATTTTATGGGCAAAGATTCTAATGCTACTGAGTGTTGGGTGAGGATTTTAATTAAGAACTAGCATGATTAATTTGCTAGCTGTGTAACTGGGTACTAACCATGTAACTGTGACAGTAACCTGGGGGAAAAGAGAGACTTCAGGCTCGAGGAGTAGTTAGGAAATACAGAAATAATCTAGGGAAAGAGGTTATGTAGTTATAATGAAAAACAGATTGGGGAAGAAAACTCTCCTGGACTTGGTGACTGATGATGAGATGGGCAGCAAGGGAAAGGAACAGGAATAGAGAATAGTGTCCACTTTCTTCTCTCAGATGACCAGAAGGATGGTAGCATTGTTCATTTAAAAAAAAAAAAAAACAGGACAAAGGAAATTTTAGAAAAAGTACAGAGAGTTCTACCTGGTTCAACTCACCAGAGGAGGTCTGAATGTCTACAAGAGATGCCAAGAGATAGTGAGACACAGAAAGTGGTTTCCATACACATTTATTAGGTTTATATGAAATTTGATTATTTGAGGAAGTAGAAGAAAAATTATCTTTGGGCCAAAAATTCCAGCTTGGCCATGAATGAGGTAGGGAGCTTCTGGGGAAGTTCCAATGTTAGTTCACATCTGAGGGACCTGGCCTGGGGAGGAACTAATAGCAACAAGGTCATAGGGACAAAGACAGAGCAGGGCCAGCAGTATTGATGTTGAGAGCCACAGCTGAAGAGGCCCCAGCAAACTTCCAGCTGCCAGCTGATGATTGGCTCACAGCGGCCCCAGCAAACTTCTAGCTGCCAACTGATTGGCTCCTCTGCGGTGATGCTCATTGGGCTGTTTCCCCGCCCTTTCAGCCACGGAGCTGCTCATTGGGGGACTTTTTTGGCTCCGCCCATGCGACCCAGCCAATCGGCCTCAAGAGCAGGAGGAGTGTGTGTGTGGGGGGGTGTTGAGAGGCTTGTGGGAAGCTGGTGGTGGCAGTTGAGCTCTGAGGGAATTCCTGAAGAGCTCCTGTGGTGAGGCTGTGTGTTCTAAAAATAAAGTTTGTTTCTGCTTGACAAGTGGCTCCTGAATTGTGCCCAGCCAGACTGCAGCATTTGGTGGCCGGTACAGAGTTGGACCAAACCACACTGGAGCTAAGCTAGGTGAAATGCCCTCCTAGAGGAAGAGCAAGCACTGGGGTACCAAGGCATGCTACCATGGCCCGTCCCCTTCCCTGTGGCAGGTGTCCTCCTGGCCAAATGTCAGTCAGATGGCCATTGCTCTCTGGATTTAAGCAGAAGAACTTCCATTGATGCATTTTCTTAAAAGCTCAGTAGTTTTTTTCATTTGCTGTAGGTTGGGAAATCAGAAAACCAAGGCAGTTAGAATTACACTGAAAACAAGAACAAATAGATTTGAAGGGGAATGAAGATATTTTCCAACTGTTGCGTGAAGAAACACATGAAATATAAAGTGTGGATATGGTTATTTTTTTTCTACCTTAAGGATTTTTTTTGTTTCTGTCAGCTTGATCTTCAAAGCTTTCCTAAAGAAATGAACAAATCATGAGATATCTGAGTATCATATTTACATATTTGAGCCGTAGGCTTGCAGGTCTCCAAAAGACCTCTAAAACCTGCTGGTTGAGCAAAGTAAAGCTAGTTAAATTACTGTTAAAAACACCACTTTGACAGAATTCTCATATCATCTCAAAAAGGGGACCACCTGGGGGATATTTATAGGATTTTATGTTGTAAACCAGATCAGTTTAAGGCATCAGGGCTTTTTGAGGAAAGAAACTGGTTGGGACTGAAAAGAATTTTTGCATACTAGATTTTGATTCATGGGCGCAGATAGGTGAGAACCTTGAAGTGAGTAAGGATGTATCAAGCAGTCAGCTTTGATAAGGAAGCTATTTTCCATAACTCCCAGCCTTATCTTCTTGGAATGAGTGTTTTCCAGAGCAAAGCAACTAAGGTTATTTTTGCATAGTTCAATATTGTTTAACACGGGAAACAAGAAGGATGGTGGGTGATTATAGTTTCCAGAGGTCATAGCTAACATTTTGAGAATTGTTCTTAGGGCAATTAAAAAGAAATAATAAATAAGAACTCTTTAGAATGTGGAATACATTCTTTAGGTGATACACCTATACTGTTGAGAGCCCTTCACATCTGTCCCATGACGAGGCTGATCTACTATATAATGCTGAATTAATTTAGTCCTTTCAGTAGTCCACAAAGCCAGTAGACTTGGGTTCAGCTAGTCAAAGTCATTCATGCCTGGGATAAAGAACCACATCAGGGCTGGACACAGTGGTGCACGCCTGTAATCCCAGTGGCTCAGGAGGCTGAGGTAGGAGGATTGCAAGTTCAAAGCCACCTCAGCAAAAGCAAGGTGCTAAGTAATTCAGTGAGACCCTGTCTCTAAATAAAATACAATAAAGGGATGGGGATGTGACTCAGTAGTCAAATGCCCCCGAGTTCAAACCCCAGTACTCCCCCCCACCAGTAAAAAAAGGGGAGTTAATTTTCAAGAGCCCAGTGCCTCCAACTGTGCACCATTTCATGCAAACACTAGATTTTACATAAGTCATGGTCTCACAAAATCAAGATGATCAGCTTTCCAGCACTGATCACAATGCTAGAGGCTAGTGATAAGAGATAAGAGGAGATCATAGCTCTGTATCCCCAGAAGCTAAGAATCTAGTAGGAGAAAAAAAAATTGCAATGAAATGTGATCTGTTCAATAAGGAGCTTTTACCAGACAAGGTGATGTCCACTTGAGATTTTGTTTCTGTTTTGTGTATTGCTTTCTTGGAGAAGAAGGGTGGTAGAGGGAACAAGCAGACAGGAATATAGAAAGCTTTTAAGATTTCAACTGGAATGGACTCCAAGGAAGCCTGTAGTTTTCCATATAAGGAAGGAAAGAGGTGGCATTCTTGGCAAAAGAACCCATGTGTTTGGAAGGAGAGTGTTCAGGGCACTACAAAGTCCAGGGCTTATCTGCTTCATTTCTGTGAAGTTCCCCAATTGAAGTCCCCACCTATTCAGAGCAGCATTCTTCTATGAGGGGAGGATGATCCCATTCAGTTGAGTCATATCATCATTGCTGAAGGACTGCAGGAGCCATAACCTTGTCCTGCAGACAGCAAAGAGGTGTTTGGATACCCTGTGCCATGAGGTGTACAGGGAAATGCTAAGCTTTACTGAGCCTCACCTTGAAGCTTAAGAGATTGCTACATTGCAGAGAAAAAAGAAAGGCTAAATCCTAAAGATTAACCACAGGAGGTGGGGCAATGGAGGAGCAGACTTCCCACCTGGGTGGAGGATTGGAGTGCAATGGCCACAGGAACTGAGAGAGGGCCGTAGTCACACTGTGCGCTCAACTTTCCAAGCTCTCAGACACCAGCATGCAGGCCCTGGCTCCTGCTAAGTGTTTAGACGTGTAATACATCACAGATTCAAAATGACTTTCCTTCAAACTGCATGTTGCTTCAGGCATGCTAAATGTGATGCTGAGCCCTGGCATACATAATTCATGTGTCATTTACAGTGCCCAGCACTCTTGAGTGGAATGGCATACCAATGAGAAGGCATGGGATGCTGCTGGCCTTGTTTAATTTTGCAGAGGCTCAAGTGGAATTTGAGCAACTCCTTAGAATGCTGCCTTTCCTAATGGGGTCAGAAGAGGAGGAAGTGCAGGAGAGGGCAATATGCAAGCACATTCTGGAAAGCCCTGCTAAGAAACTCATCTATAGAGTTTTGCCAACAGGAAATATGTTTGCATGAGAGAGGAAGAGGACAGAAACAGAAGGAGGAAAAGGTGGAAGAAGAACAGGAAGAGCAGGAGGAGGAAGAGGAAACCAAGAGACCTTTTGTTTCCTGAACTGTAAGAACTAAGTCTGAGGTTTTATTTCTACCCTTGGGATCATCAAATAAGAACAACTAAAATACGAACAATCACTCACTGAGTTCCAACCATAGACTATAAGTACAACAGCAATCCTTTAGGAAGAGACTGTTATTCCCATTTTATATGTGAGGTTACAAATGCTAAGAAAGACCAAATAATTTGTCAATGTTCTTACTGTCCTTCAGCGGGGATCCCAGGCCTCACACCCAATACACTGGTTTACAGGAAAGGGGCTTAAGTCCTTTCCCCACTGATTGCTGATGCCCATGTACTGGCATATCATATGCCTGTTTCATTACATTTCTCAAAGTCCGAGTTGGTGAGTCAGAAAGCTGTGATAAGGCTGTCAGGAAGGAAGCCTGACAGCATGAAGAAATCGATCCTCTCTCAGAGGCAGCAGAGATTTCAACATCTGTAGCAAGACTCGGGGCTCCTGAGTGGGTATGTTATGCCTGAAGCATGACTCAGTAATTCTCCAGTTTTTCAGAAACAACATGACTGAATTTACTAAACCTTCAGATTCAAACTTTTTAAATTGACAAATAATAATTGTATATGTTTATAGGGTACAATATGATGTTTTGATATATGTGTACACTGTGTGGCATGATCAAAGCAGCCTAATTATCATTTTCATCACCTTAAATATTCATCATTTTTATGGTGAGAACGTTCAACATTCTCTTTCATAGCTGTTTTGAAATATGCAGTGCATTATTGTTAATTGCCGTCATCTTGCGGTGCAGTAGAACACCAGAAGTTATTTTGACTTGGTTTAATACTTAGTTCAAAGTTTAACTACTTCGTTTATAGCACATATGTTTTGAAATGCCTGGTGAAGTATAATGATTAAGATTATAGGGCTGACAAGCCAAGACATAATGCTTCAAATAAGATAATAAACATCCTTTAAAGTTACATTCCAGGAACAGGGTCTTTTAGTTAACTTCAGATAATTCAAAGAGACAGGATCTTCTTGATGGCTAAGCTCTTGGTTCTCAAAGTGTGGTCTCTGCACCAGAAACATCTGGGAGGATTAGTTGCCAGAAATTCAAATTCCTCAGCCAAAGCCTTAATCTGAGAGTGGGTGAACTATTGCACCAAGTCAACTATGGCTTTCCCATTTTTATCCACACATTCCTACTTCTGATTCAGGAAATCTTAACCATCACCTTATTGTTATCACCACATGTGAACTGGATTGGATGGCAAATATTCTAGACTATTCTAAGCCCTCTGTATAAAACATCTTAATTTTTGAAAAATTGAGGCACAGTCCAGTTTTACAGATGAGACAATGGGGGTCTTATGGAAGTTAAAGATGGTGCCCGTGGTACACAGAAAATGATGAGGGTCAGGTTTGCACACTAACAATCTAATTAGAGGCCTGTGCTTACTCCACCACACTGAGGGTAAAAATGCAAAGAGGCTTATTTAAGGGAGAGCGCCTCACCGATAAAATAATATGAAGGGTCAAAGCCAGTGGTAATCAACCCTGCTACATATTAGCATTACCTGGAAGATTTATGGGAGTGTCTTCTTAATTTTTTGTGATAAATATACATAACACAAAATTTACCATTTTTAATTTTTTTGTTTTAATTAGTTATACATGACAGTAGAATGCATTTATATACTTTGATATATCATATGGGATATAAATTCTCATTTTTCTGAGTGTACATGTTGTAGAATCATATTGGTCATGCAGTCACATATATACATACAGTAATAATGGCGGTTTTATTCTACTATCTTTCCTATCCCCACATCCCCTCCCCTCCCACCACTTCCCTCTACCTAATCTAAGGTAACGCTATTCTTCCCTAGTGCCCCCCACCTTTTTGTGAATGAGCATCTGCATATTAGAGAAAACATTTGGCCTTTGTTTTGTTTGCACAATTCAGTAGCATTAATTAAATTCACAATGTTTGCCATGGTGATGACCACCATCCATTTCTAAAACTTTTTCATCATCCAAACAGAAACTGTACCTATAAAACAATAACTCCCTATTCCTCTTCTCTAAGCCTCTGCTAATTTCTATTTTTTTCTGTCTTTATATGGTTACCTATTCTAAGTAACTCAAGTATGTAGAATCAAATGATATTTGTTCTTCTTTTGTATCTTGCTTTTCTCTTAGGATAATGTTTTCAGAGTTCATTCATGTTGTAGCATAGACCAGAATTTCTTTATTTTAGGCTAAGTAATATTCTATTGAATTATACATGATTTGTTTTGTTTACTCATTCTACTGTTGATGGACACATGGTTTTTTTTTTTTTTTTGGTTCTTGGAATAATTATGCTATTAACACTGGTGTACAAGTAAGTCATGTGATAGCATCAGACAAATCCCTGTTGAAGGACATTGTACAAAATTCCTGACCAGTAATCCACAAAACTCTCAAGGTTATCATAAACAAGGAAAGAATGAGAAACTATTACAGCCAAGAGAAACTTAAAGAGATAAGACAACTAAGTGTTATAACCTAAATGACATTCTAGAACATAAAAAAAGAGGTAAACACTAAAGAAATATGAATAAAATATGAACTGTAACTGATAACAATCTATGAATATTTTTCAATAACTGTGATATAAAATGTTACTACTTCAGAAAGCTGGATATTGGGTATAAGGAATTTTGCAACTTTTCTGAAATGTAGAACTATATAGAGTAAAAAGTTTTCTTAAATAAATGAATTTGTATGAATTTTGATTATAACCAGAAAAATAGTCCAGATTTAAAGATGGAATCAGGAAATAACTAGCAGTGAGAATCCAGGAATAGAATTTCCCAAGATTTTTATTCTTCCTCTTTCCCCTTTGCAGCAGATAGGTCATCATCCCCATCTGGTCTGATTCCCAATGTTTGTTTTATGCCGTAAACAGGCAGGTGGAATGGTAATTATTCCCTTATTCGGTCTGGTGGCACTAAAATACATGACTCTTATTTTAAGTACATCATCCCAGAGTGTCTCAAGTAATGTTGATTGTAAGTAAGGGATGGCATGCTGACGATGCAGGTGTGCAGGAGCCAGACACTGATTATATTCTAGGGACGATGATGACTGATCTCATAGCACCTGAGGGTATCCGGATCAAATCAACTCCAAAGGACCTCAGGGGAAGTTTCTACTCTTTATAGAGAAAGGAAAGATGGATATGATCTTGATCTATTATTTTATCTTGCCAGCCTTTCCAGACGTGGGGATCCAGACACAGCTCACGGGAAAGCAGCTGGGCACAGGATGTTCATTGTTTCTCCAAAATTCCAACAAGCCTCTTTTAAATGTAGCAAATCTGAGCCCCCACGAGACTTCTGGGATAGATATAAGATGTCATAATTGTGCTTGATCTAAAGTACATTTTCTTTTCAATCATCTCATGACCCTTAGTAATATAAAGGAGACATAAATGTTTCATCATTAAAATTTTAGGGGAAATACAATAAATTCCAATTCACGTGGTAGAGCTTGCCAATCCTGAGAAATAACTTCAACTGAGCATGAGCCATTCTGAATATATTCAACTTTTTTCATCTCCCCTTCCTTGCGTACCTCTGATATAGCAAGTGCTCCAATCAGACTGCAGATTTTAGTTTTCAGTGTCTTGGGACTCTTGATGTATTCACCTTGAGGTGCCCACACCAAACTTCAAGAGTGGCTGTTGATGGTGTGAAGACAGAGTGAGTGGAGTCCTTCTGCCCCTCAGGAACTTGCACCTGATGTTAGGGAAGGAAAGTCCATTGATCATGACCTGCAGATTGCCAGACAGCACTACAAGGAGCAAATAGCTTTGCACCACATTGGGCTCCTTCAGTGCATATGCCATGGTTGGCATTGCTGATCCTGCAGCAGAGAAATCTGCAGAGCATCTCGTTTCAAGAGACATTGCTGCAGGATGAGGCCAGATGAGGTTCTCAGGGAGAGGAGACCCCCATAAAGCTATAGTCTGGGCATATGAAAAGTGCCCCCTCTCCTCAGGCTTGTCAGGAAAGCAGAGTTATTGCTAAAATTGGACCATACATCAAGAAACTGACATTCACAATGTCAGCATCCTAAGAAATAATTCCTACTCTGTAGCCAAAGAAATGATGCCATTAGCCTTTTCTGGGAGAGGAGACATTTTTAAGGATTGGCCCCAGTGCAGAGCTGTGCTATTCCTGTCACTTAGACCTGTGATTGGGGCGCACACCTGCACCCCATGTGGGACTCTCTCTATCCCCGAGTTATTAGGACCGCTGAAGCACTCAAGATGCTTTTGAACCGAAATTTCTGTGTCATCACTGTCCCTGAGGAGCAGTATTAACCCAGAAATCTGCCTTCCCAAAGAGAGACACCCTTTTCCTCCCAGAAAGAAAAACTAGGGAATGAGGAGGGAGAGTTTACTGTCATGGCAGTATTATCGAGCACAATGTTTCCTCTTTGTTATCCCCTCTGTGCCTACAAATAATCAGTTTAGACTTATTAAATCAGATACAACAGTTTATGGCAGGGCAAAGTGAGCATGTTATTCGGTTTTGAAGAGGCATGCATATCTTCCTTCCCCTAGTTCCCAGAGTGTCGCTCTCCTTTGACATTCCTCCATGCTCTTTAAGAAGTAACAGAAGTAATGGGGGAAAAAATGTTATCAAACCACCAGGGGTGCTGGTTTCAAAGTGTTGCCTGAAGATTTAGCTGTGCCATTTCCATTAACAGACATGACAGGCATGTAACCAAGTCTTCGCGTGCTGTGGAAAAAAATCTCCTGTGGAGACTGCAGTGGGAATAGAAATTTGGAGAGTCTGTCTGACGTTTATTACATCCATGGGGCAACGTCTCTGATGTGGTTCCCCATCAACTGACAGAATCTCTGATGGCAGTAAGGAGGGCTAACGATAAGTGAGATGCGGCCATTCAGGGCTGCAATCGAGGTTCTCAATCCAGGGCTTCTTTCTGCCCTCTGGGAAAAAAGAAATATGGACGCCCATATCTCTACATGGGCTTCTTTCTGTCTTGATTGAAGGAAACTTCAAAGTATAGGGTGAGTGTCCCAAAGGACCTGCCCATCACAGATAGTGTTTCCAGAGACAGGAACCTGTCTGACAAGGACAGTGAAGAACACACAGCAGTCCCTGACCTTCTCATGCTCAATGCCAGTCACTAAGCCAGGCACCTGGTTATCTCGGGTGTTTCCTGCCTCCCATCAGTCTCCATTGTACAGCAGGATTTTGCTTTTCCCTAGAGACCCGTACTAAGTCAAAACTCTCTGCTTTCAAGTAGATCTTTTTCTTTCCCTCCAGACCTAGCTAGGAAATATTTTGTCATTTTATAGCTTTGCAAAAATAAAACATGTCACTGGTCAAGTGCTCCCACATGTTCCAGAGAGGGAGACTCTGTATCTTGGGCTTGTTTGTGGACTGTCCTTTGGGACACCCAGATAGTGGGGTTTCTCTGTGGAGGTGGCCACCAAGCCAAACTTCACCCCAGCTCTCTCCTGTAGTCACCACTACTAGGTCCTGCAATTTCCCTTTTCTGCCCTGAGTCCTGGCCTTTGGTGGACTGTCGAAGACCTCATTCAACGACACCCCTGCCACTCTTCATCTTTTCTCTCTCTGGACCTTCCACAATCTGGAAACTGCCTCTGCAAGTATATTCTAGATGATTTGGGCATATGCTTAATATCCTGGTGCTTACAATTTTGAATCCCCAAATTCCATCTCCTGAAAATTTTATGGAATACAACACAAGCAGCATTCATGGGGAAATAACTGTAAATATGTAAATTTATAAAGAGGAACACCCCAAAATGGACATGCTAATGTGTCAAATTAGGAAAACAGAAAAAGAAGACAAGTAGAGGAAGGGGAACAGGAGGAAGGAGAGAAAGCACTGGGGACCAAAAGGGGCAAAATATATTCTGTGTATTTATGATTGTGTCAAAATGAACTCCACTGTTACGTATTACTCTAATACACTAATAAAACATAAAAGCAAACTATTCCTAGAATAAGCAGAATGAAAAGAATAAGATTACATTGGAAATAAGTGAAATCAAGAATTGAACAAAATTTAAAACCTTAAAAACAAAGATCAGCCAAGTTGAAAAGATATTTAGCCAGACTAAACTAGAAAAAAATTAACAGAGAACAATCACATTATTAAAATCAAGAATGAAAGAGGAAACATCACTACCGACTTTACCTAAATAAAGGAATTATGAAAAAATACAATGAGTACAAACAGCGTGCAAAGAAATTGGATAACCTGGATGAAATTAGCATAGTCCCAGAAAAAAAGGTCAAAGGCCAAACTGACTCAAAGAGAGAACATCTAGTGTATTTCGGTATTGTTGGGCAATGAAAAGAAAGAAGGTGTGATACACATTTCAATATGGATGAATCCTGAAAATACTAGGCTGAGCAAAAGAAGCCAGTCCCTAAAAGACCATATATTATTTATATGAGATACCCACAGGGGTAAAAAGTTAATTAGAGGTTACTTAAGGTCAGGTAGATGAGAGTGGGAGGTGAAATGCTAACTCATAATTATGTTGTTGTTTTTTTTCAGAGAGGAATGAAGATGTTCTAAGGTTAGATTGTAGTGATAGTTGCATAACTCTGTGAATTGTAAGTTTTAAATTGATAGTTATTATCTCAAAAAGATTATTACAATTTAAAAAATTTAAAAAGTAGGAAAAGAAGAAAGAACCAAAATTTTAACAATGTTTCAATTATGGTAGTAGGTTCAAAGCCAACTTTTTGAACTTTCAAAAATGAATGCCTCCTACTTTTATAAGGAGAAACTCCTCCAAAGAAAATTACTTTGTACTTAAAAATGTTTTGGGAGTATTGAATTCAGAGTGCTGTAACACTGAGGTACATCCCCAGATCTTTTTATTTTTATTTTGAAAGAGGGTCTTGCTACGTTATCCAGGCTGGAAGTGAACTTGCAATTCTTCTGCTTCAGCGTCCCAAGTCAGAAAGGATAACAGGTATGCACCACCATGCCTCACAAGAATCTTAATCTGTTTTAAGGTAATGTATATTTTAAGCATATCTAAGCCTGCATGTTTAAAAACATTAAGTACATGTTATATAGGCATGCACGCGCGCCCACACACACACACACACACACACACACACACATTTATCTCTTAATGCAATTAAAAGTCAAGGCTGGGGTTGTGGTTCAGTGGTGGAGTGCTTGCCTAGCATGTGTGAGGCACTGGGTTCGATTCTCAGCACCACATAAATAGATGAATAAAATAAAGATCCATCAACATCTAAAAAAAATTTTAAAAAATAGTCAACCCAGAATACTCTCTAAAAACAAATAATCAAGGAAATCAATGTCTGTGACTACATATTGGATGATTGACCTTATATTTTCTTTTGGCAGTTGAAGGCAATGTGGTATCTATTCACCATGGAGTTTCAGTCATATGGAAGAATAAAATTGTGTCATTTGGTGGCAAATGGATGGAACTGGAGAACATCATGCAAAGTGAAATAAGTCAGACTTAGAAAGTTGAGGTTTGAACGTTTCCTCTTATATGTGAAAGCTAGAGGGGAAAGGAATAAAAAGGGACTGTAATAAAATAGATGGCAGGACCACAGAGAGAGGAAGGGGGGCAGAGGAATAAAATCAACCAAACAATGCCCATGTATGAACAAATCCCACTTTTATGTATAATTATAATGCACAAATTTAACAAAATTTGGAAGGCCAGCAGAGTAGAGGGAAGAGATGCGGGAAGAGAGGAAGGGATGGTGAAGTACTTGGGAATGAATGAGTAAATTGTAATGTTCACATATGTTTCTGTTGCAATGATTCCACCATTGTGTAAAAAATTATAATGCACCAATAAAAACATTTAAAAAATCATTATAATGCACCAATAAAAACATTAAAAAAAAAACAACTTTGCTTCTGTGCAAAGTCCACTTACTACTACAAAAGCCTGAGGCTCCTGGAGCTAAACCACTGATGGTTTGTGAGGATTCAGAGACAACAGAGTTCACTTGTCCCACCTTCCCCATCTCTGTGCCCCAGTGATTGCCAACCCTCTGCTCCTTCTCATGTGTGGTAACAAGCTTCCCTGCAGGACCTTGGAGGCATAGCAACCTATGCCCTCTGACCTAACCCTTCCTTCTAGGATTCTCTTTTCTAGGGGTGTTCTCAGGACAAAGCACATTCAAGGACAAGTTCACCCAGGCTATCATTTTCCTGGGCATCAAAGGAGAAAAGGACTTCTCTCATGCCTCCTGGGTTACACCCATGCACACCAATAAGAGCTTTCAGCTGTGGCCTCCACATAAAAATTAACACTTGTACTGAGGAGACACTCATTATTGCCTTATTCTTCTGCCATATATTATGCTGAATATTCTTGTTATTTCAAGTACAAAGCATTTTAATTTCTTTTTAATTTTTTTATTTGGTGCACTACCAAGAGATTAATTGTGACCTATTTGTACATGCATACATAACCAATTTGTACATACTGAGTGTACTTTTGATTAACTAGTTCCATCTGTCATGAACACTTTTCATCCTCTTTTCTACCTGGCAAAGTATTCCCTCAAAATCTTGCTTGGTCCACAATCCCTCTCTGAATATCTGCACTCCTTCTCCCAGACTATGAAATATGCCCCCTCACAACCTAGATGCTCAGACCACACCTCCAAGTTCTAACACCTGCTGCAGCATGAAAATACAACACCTTGCCTTCCTTACCTACACTGTCACACATGATGTATTCTCCATAGTGACCTGTGATAGGCTCCCAGCCACAGGCTTGCCATGTGTAGGGCTCTCTACAAAGTCTCTCACTTTAAAGGGAAATAACTAAAATAGTATTAAGGTTTTGATACAAGGTATTACCCCAAAAGCTCATGTGTGAGATAATTGAAAAATGTTCAGAGGTGAAATTATTAGATTATGAGAGCAGAGCTGTGACCAAATCATTGGATTAATCCATTGAATAGGTTTAACTGAGTGGTAATTGTAGACAAGTACGGTTTGCCCGGAGAAAGTAGGTCACTTTGTGTAAGGGTTTCCTTTGGGGTTTATATTTTGTTCCAAATGACCAAAGTGTTCTCCCTGCTTCCTGGTTGTCATGTTTTGAGCTACTTTTCTCTGTCAGGCACTTGTGCCATGATGCTCTGCCTCACCTTGGGTCTAGAGCCATGGAGTTGTCTGACCACGGACCTCTGGAACCATGAGCCAAAGTAAACTTTCCCTCCCCTAAGTTGTTTTTGCCAGGTGGATTGATCACAGTGACATAAAGCTGACGAAAACAACAGCATAACTCCCTCTCTCTGTCTATACTCTATTTATCATCATTGCTCCTTTGTTAATCCATGCTGGAAATAAGCAGAGGCTATTCAGCTACCTGTTCCAGAACATACTGGCTGATAGGACAGGGAACAGGCTGAACTAGCTTACTTCTCGGTTTTGTTATCCAGGGCCACTTCAGTACCCTTGCCCTTGCCACCAGTTCAAAGTCCCAGCGTCATCAACCCTGATTCTTTTCATTTCTTGTCTCCCCGTTTCCCTTTTGTGAGACACTATTAAGACTCAGTGGAAGGGTGCTTTGCTTTATTGAAGTGGGTTTAATAAACTTAGATTTGCTTGAACAATAGGTTTCCTTAGTACTCTTCTGGGAGATGACATGGACAAAAGGCAAAGAATCTTCTGTTGTCAAAGTCCATTAAGGGACAGAGCCTTGAAACCTCAGATGGGTCTGATGCAGCAGCAATGACCTTCCCGTTAAATGGCCTCTTTATCAACATGAATGTCTATTTATGTGTCTAGATGTATATGTGCCTTCTCTACTAATCTGGGAGGCCTTTGGGGGCAATTGCAATATCCCCTGAACAAAGTCTTGCTTCTGTATTCTGCATTTGTGTTCTTAGGAGGTAAGTGAAAAAGTATGTACCCCAAAACATGCAACCTAATCAGTCTGTGGGTTTCTGTTCCTTTTCTCACTATGTGATTAAAAGCATCATTAACTTATCACTTGTTAACACAATAATTCAACAAATACTTTGAGTTTCTATAATATAATGGAAAGGAATAAACATGGAGATGCACAAACTACAAGACCCAGTCCTGGTTCTTCAGGAGGTCATTGAAAGTTTAATCATAAAATCTAATTTGTTGGGAGCTTAAAGCAAATTATAATAGTAATTAAAAGTGTGGGTTCATTTTCATGCTGGCCTTGCTGTCCATTCATCATGTGACTACAGGTGACATTCTTTTGGTCTTTCTGAGACTGTTTTCTCATTGCAATATAGGGCTAATGATTGTGCATATCTCATAGCATCACTGTGAAAATAAAATTCAGTAATTGATATAAAGTTCTCAGCATCATTTGTTGCCCAGAATTTAAGGTATGTGGTCATTTATGATAAATATCTGATAAGAAAACTGCCAATAAGTAGCATCCAACTGTGCCTTTGAGTGTTTGATGTCCCATCAACATGAGTTTGTTAGATAAAGAACAGATGTGCCATGGATGATCAGAGTTCCATGTGCAGAGATTAGGGCTGACTACGTGGTAAACCTTGATGGGGTGGTTGGAATGTAAAATGGCAAGCAGAGAAGCTGGGGAGGAGAGCAGTTTGAAGTACTTTGAGCAGCCCAGAGAGAATGGATAAGGAGAAGACAGAGGATGGAATGGAAGAATCCACTGAGCAGCACCAATCTTCCCTATAACCACCACATCTTCAGGAAGTTCTACCAAACTCAAAGGATGTTCAGTGACAGAGGGAGGAGCTCTCATGGAGAAACTGTGGGAACATTTTCCTGCAGATAGAAATTAGAGGCAGAAGGGAATCTTGGGAAAGTGGAGTTCAAAGAAAGGTACACATAAATTCACATGAGCAGGAAGTTCCAAGGGACAGCTGTGTTCAACAAGGCCATGTGGCTCCCTCCTCCTCAGACTGCATCTTTTTCTGAGATCACATTTTGCTATATTATAAAGGCTTTCTGCAAATTCAGATTCTTTCACTATTTCTGTCCATAGTAGCTCCGTTTTTTGCTTATTCTTCTCCAAGGATAGGGAATAGAATTTCTGCTCCCTGGACCTCACAAGACTTATTTCACTCATTCAAACACAATAGCATTAGTGGTTTCTGTGTAACAACACACCTGGGTAATAGGTCACCCAGTAAACCAGGCAGTTGTGGGCTCTTGCTCATGAATCTGAGAGTTCAATATATGGAGATCTTTAAACATGCATAAATACAGCCACTATTCTCTGAGAGGTGGTGTTTTGTGATAATCCCCTTAACATTTGGGGGATTTGTGGCAAGAATTATAAGGAGGTTCATGAATCAAATGTCCAAATACTTAAAAATGCTAACTTAATATAAATTTTTAAGTGTAATGTTTAGGTTCTACTCCTCCATGGTAATGTGTTCTTTACATCCTAGAAGATAAAATTCAGTCTGAAAATACTTGGATTCCTTAGTGATCTGAGCCAGAACACCAAGTTGGGGTCTCAGTGTTCTGGTCCCAGTGTCCTACCTGTCCTGGGAGGGGGGGGGGGTATTCACAGTCCTCCTTCTCCCCCTGACCAGCTCCATCCTCCACCATGGGCCTGCCCCATGCAGGTGTAGACACTTAAGTCCACTCATCTAAGATCCATATTTATCCTATGCATCAACCACCTCTCAGTCACCTGTTAAGTATTAGGTGTACACTTCAGTGTCACCCTCAGGAGGATAGCCCCAGTCCAGAGGTTCCCTCAGGCCAGAAAGAGGTTCTAGATCTAGAAGGAATAATGTATCAGCTCTGTGGAGACATATACCCTTTCCCACAGGTTTCTTGTGGTTCAACTGGAACAAAAAAAGGGACCGCCAAAGGAGTGAAAGAGTCCCTGATCCCTTGCCCAGGTCTATAGGTGAGACTCACAGAAACATAGATTTCAGAATCTTTTCCAGTTTGTGAATCTCTGCTCAGTGCAAACAGTCTTCCTGAGATATTTAAAGTTACTTGATCTCTTTCCTGAAGGATGAAAGCAGTGGTGTGGTGGTCCCTGGGAGCACATGACAGATGGCATGGCTGATCAGAGCCTTAGAGAAAGAGAAGATGCTAAGTGGATCCACAAGAGTCCTGGTTATGAAGGCACAGGCTCATTTAGATGACCCCAGAGGTCACAAGACCACCACAGGCAGGATGGGCCTACAAAGAGGTAGGATGCTGGCAGTAAATCCCAGGGGAAATGGATCCCTTTACAGGCCCTGATTCTTCCTCCTATGGCCAACCCCCAAATCACCCCCACTCTGTGATAGTCACTCAGGCCCAGCTATGACACAAAGGACACTGAGGTCACCTGAGGAAATGCCCATGAGACCTAGTTTATTGCATCAACCAGGTGCCAGGTGGGACCAGCCCCCTTTCCTGTGCTGCCTGCTCCCCAACCTCAGTTGTCCCCTGGTCCTGTGGCTAGAAGGCCCCTCTAAAGGTCAGATATTTCTCTCCCCTCCCAGATGATCCAGGACTCTCTGTGTGGTTTTATTTTGGTTTTCTTTCCAATGTTTTCCAGTGCTGGTTATTCCCCACAATTTTAAAATGCCATCAATTCTATTCTTCATGCCAAATGATTCTGCTTGGAATAATAACACTATTTTAAGTGTTCATTCGGGATATTAAGACCATAAGAATTGATTTCCTTAAAAGCTTCATTCAACTGATTTTAAATGAAACTGAACAGACAACTAATCCAGCTAATTCTAATTCAATCTAGTTTTGTGGAAACACCATTTGTACTTTTCTGACTCGGGCTGTAGGTTTAAACAGCCAGCAGATTTACCTAGTGACAACATACTCCCTCAGGAACTGGCCATGCTAAAGAAAGAGAGAGGTCCCTGGGGTGCCTGGGTACTTGCAGCACTCTAGCTTGTGAAGAAACTTGCTCACATAGGGGCCATGCATTCAACCAACAGAACACCCTGTGGGATAGGCAATGCCTTCCATGCCCACCACACAGATGGAAAAAGCCAAGCATGGAGATCAGTTGGGTCAACCAAGGTCAAATGACCAGCTTTGGGCACAGGTTAAGTTAGAGTCCAGAATGTTTGTACCCAGTGTGCTGTGCCGTGTAACTGATTCATCTCTCTCTCTCTCTCTCTCTCTCTCTCTCTCTCTCTCTCTCATTTTGTTTTATCTTCTTGGACCCATGGTGAAGTTTTTCTAAGGTATGTAATGTGATGTTTTGAAACAGGATGTATACATTATAGAATGCCTAAATCAAGATAATTGAATTTTCTATCATTTCACATACTTACAATTTTAGTGTGTGAGAATACTTCACATTTACTCTCAGCAAATTTTCATGTCAAATATTCCCTGATTTATGGTGGCTTGACTTAAAATTTTGTGACTTTACAATGGCGTGAAGGTGATACACATTCAGTAGAAATCGTGCTGAGAATTTTGACTTTGGATCTCCTTCCAGGCTTATAGTGTGTGTTATGATGCTCTCTCACAATGCTAGGCTGTGGCATGGAGCTGCAGCGAGCCAAGCCATCATGAGGGTAAAGAATCGACTTTGTGCAGCATTCTGGGTCGCTAGGCTAGGGTAAAACCCAAAGTGTGTTACATGCATTTTGAACCTAGAATACTTTCAATTTGCAGTAGTTTCATTGGGCCATAACCCCATTCAGAGTCAAGAAGCATCTATATGCAATATATTGTTATTAACTGTAGTCACCATATCATGTTGTAGATCTGAAATTATCCCTCTTGTCAAACTGAAATTTTGTATCCTTGAACCAACCTCTGACAACTACCTTTTATTCTATTTCCTGCTTCTGTGAAGTCAACATTTTTTAGATTCTAGATGAGTGAGATCATGTGGTTTTGTTTTTCCTGTACCTGGCTTATTTCACTTAGCCTAAAGTCCTCCATCTATTCTGTCCAAAACGATAAAATTTCTTTTTTCTAAGGCTGATAGTATTCCATTGTGGATTTATGCCACGTTTTCTTTATCCATTCAACCACTTATAGACACTCAGCTTGATTTCATCTCTGGCTATTGTGAATAGTGTTGAATGTGGGAGTTCAGACATCTCTTCAACACAATGATTTAATTTCCTTTAGATATAGACTCTGAAACGTGGTTACTGGATCATATGGTAGTTTAATTTTTTAATTTTTTTCAAATCTAATCCTTTTTAAGTATTACTTGAACATCTGAGTTTTTGTTCTCATGATCATATATTTACCTGCATATTAGTTTTGATTTAAGTGGAGAGAGTTGACAGTTATTTAGCAGGCAAGCACTGAGCAATCAAATGGCCATGGAGCCAGCATACAAAGCCCCTTGGCCTCTGTCAGGATTCCTTCCATCCCTCTCCTGGCATATGCAGTCATTCATTTAGCAAGAAAATACCAGATGTCCATAGCATGCTAGGCACTGCACCAGCCATAGCTTTGAATGTCCAGCCAAATGGATATGGTGTGAGCACTCAGGAAGCTATGGAATTTGGTAGGGCCTGAACACCAAGCAATCCTCAAACTTAAAATGCAATCACACACACACACACACACACACACACACAAAAAGAGTGAATTCCTTCCCCCTTCTAGTCCAAAATCGTGAAAATTCAGGGAAAAAAAATAACAATAAAAAGGCCCTTGGTGAACTTTATGTAGATTGCACTTCTCAAAAAAAAAGAAAAAATCAGGGAATCATTAGCAAAGCAAAATGTTTCAAGATTCCTGGAAATAATCAGCAGAGAGGAAAAACTGAGAAGAAATAAGACTGGAGGAAATCCTATGCTAAAATGTGCCCAGAAGAGATGGTGTCAAATCCCAGGGATACTCTGAGCTAGCTCCATGAGGCAAAGGAACAAGGAACAAGGTCAGGGCCAGTCTCAGGGTGCTGACCCTCTTTGGATTTTCCTCTAATTTTTGGAAATGTGGGGATACCACTCTCCTGGCTGTGCTTCAAGGGGACCATGTGACTGCTTCTGTCTAGAAGGAGGGAGGAGGGCTATTCCTAGCACTGTGGGTCACCTCCAGGCCCAGCTAGAAGAGCAGGCCTGCATCCTCCCTGCAGCTGTGAGTGAGGCTGTGTTGTCACTGCAGAACCACAAGATGAAAACCAATGAATCTCTGCGTCATTGCATGGAGGGCTGCTTTCTAGAGAATGGACTGGATCCTGGCATCAGAACGTAAATAAGTGAGAAATTGTGGAGCCACAGAAATGTTCTGGTTGAATTTGTTCCTTGGCATTGAGTAAACTAATCTGTCTTACGTAGGCATTTACGTGATCAAAAGTTGGAAACTTTCTCCCCTGCATGTGATCAAAAGTTGGAAACCTCCCCTGAACTTCCTCATCTGCAGGGACCAGCTGTGTTTACACTCAAAATGAAACCCACGTACTCTTTTCTAAAGAGAGTGATCAAGTGATTCATCTTCTTTATGTAAAAATTGGGGCTTATAAGAGAAGCCAGACCTGAGCAGAATCTGAGTAATGCCAGATCCCCAGATCAGGGTGGAGGGGAAAGGAAACTACTCAGGGCAGGGGAGGGGACAACACACTGAATTAAGGTGTCTCTCTTTTCCCCGGCAGTTGGCCTTCTACTCTGCACCCACACACCCTGGTGCAAAGCTTACCAAGGAATCATCCTGCCCACCCACACAAAGCCACAGATGAGCTCCCAGGTGAGCAACAAGTTTGTCTAAAGAACAGAGGAAATGCTAGAGAGACATGTGCCTGGTATAACCAATGACCCCAAAGTTCTCCACAGTACTCTCACGGCCCCTGATGGCATCAGTATCCATGAGGACAACTCCTATATATCCTGCAGGCTGCCAAAGAATCATCATTCTAAACTACAGGTCACTTTGCAAAGAAGACCCCTAGTAAACTCTAGGAAACTGACCTGGGGGTGTCATGCACACTCCTGGCCTCAGTATCTAGGATAACTCCTGGTCAGCCTCTATCTCTCAGGCCTCACTGTGGCTGTCCTCCACTCCACCTCTATCTCCACTTCAGACACCCTGCACCTTGCCTTTTCTCTTAACATACTTTCTAACTTTTCTCTGGGACTTCGTTGTCCTCTCTGCCTTGTATTCTTCCTTACCCTGTTGTCTGTATGAGGGGGTCTTTCTTCTTCCAATATTGGCCCTGTGAGATCTTGGCTACAGCTGTGCATCCTCTGGGCCTGATGGTAAGGTGGGATCCCCCTTTTGGTGTGCTGTCTCACCCCCAGCCACCCTGACAGTTCCCTTCTCTCCACCCCAATTCATTTTTTTTATCAATTGTTCGCCTGCTTGACTCTCCCATGAGATGAGGGGATTCTTAAGGCAGTTCCTTAGCTCTTCATCTTGGTAACCAATTATGTAGCAGAGCAACCTGCACAGAATAGTTAAAACTCAAGGAAATAAGGGGAGGGGGGAGAAGAATGGGAGACAGTGAGGGAGGAAGGACAATGTTCCCACTAAAACAACTGATATCCTGATTGAAACTACCTTTAAATATCCAGATGTTTAATCCACTTGAAGTTTTAACCCATACGGTCAGGGCTAACAAGGAGGGCAGCATCAGGGACCAGGTTAGCACTGGCCCACCCCAGTGTGTATCTCTGGGGTGAGGAAGCCCTGCTAGGCCGGTTTGGAGGTAACTCCAAGCAGGCAAGAGGAGACTTCCACCAGGCAGCAGAAGCTGCTGCATCATAGCCCGAAAGGTAGGACCTTGAGAAATGGACTCCAGGACCTGAACTGGGATCTGTAGCAAAAAATGCAAGGTATGGGTGGATTTAGTGAATGGTGATACCATGACATCCAGCACTAAACACGGTAAGGCCATATCCATGGAAATATAGAACCCTGCTATTCATCACTGGTCAGATCACCAGCAGAGAGTAGGGCTTTTGAAGACCATGAGGCACAGTGCCAAAGAACCCACAAATCCCTTTGTTCTGAGACATGGCCCATGAGATCACTAGTTGCTCTCTCCAGTGCAATTAAGATTGGTGTCAGCAGAGCAGGGACCCACCTGCCAATGAGAAGAAGGCACCAGGACAAGATGATCTAGGAACCACAGAGGCCAGCAGCCCTCCTTACTGCCAGACAAACCTCTCCAAAGTGTGGTCCAAGCTTGGTGTGGGTCTCATCTGCACCTCAGTAGATAATCCCTTCTTATCAGAGAATGTCACATCTGCTTGTAAAGAGCTAAAAATCATGAATCTGAAACTCACAGATTTAAAATTCTCCTGCTTTTCCACTTAAAAGAAAGAAAGAGAGAAGAAAGAAAAAAGGAAGGAGGGAAGGAAGGAAGGAAGGAAGGGAGTAAGGGAGGGAGGGAGGGGACAACTGGGGTAGATAAGCTTCCAAGCATAGATGGAGGAAACGGCGTCCGTCAGTTTTGCACTTTTTATTGTAGGAAGCAAACAACTTCAAAGAAGGTTTTGGAACACCGCTGAATATGCAATATGGTGGCTCAAAGACTCTGCTCCTTGGGAGGGAAAGGTCAGGAGTGAAATGAAATATGTGTTTACTAGAGGAGGTGTGGGTAATATTTCTATGACTTTAGCTGCTGGCATGACTGTGTTAGATTGCTGACTTCATCATTTTTCACAATTCGTAAAGAAAAAGGAAAAGGGAAAAGGAAAACTCACCTAGAATACCAGAATCAGTCATAAAATATGAATAGAGTTAGAGGAAGAGCATGTGCCACTGCTTCTGGGATTCGCCATGGTTGTTGGTCCTGGACTTGACCCAGCACACAAAGCAAGCAATGAGCTAGGGACCTGAAGGGATGTCTGTAACTTATAGATAGAACATGTTAGATTCTCCTGCTCTATGAAAAGAAAGTCATGCATTTCATTTATTTATTTATTTATTCTAATTATGTATATAAGACAGCAGAATGCATTTTGATTCATTGTACACAATTGCAGCACAACTTTTCATTTCTCTGGTTGTACCCAATGTAGTGTTGCACCATATGTGCATTCACACATGTACCTAGGGTAATGGTGTCCATCTCATTCCACCATCTTTCCTGCCCTCATAAAATTATGCATTTTAGGAAGGCCAGACATCTTTGAAAGCTGGATTACTCATTAGCAGCGTGTCCTCGAGCACACACTGAGGCACCATATGTTCATCAGTAGCATGGAGATGATCAGGTGTGCATGACACTACTGCTGTGAGGAGAAAATGAGGCAAAATGAGCAAGGATTTTGCAGTGGTGGACCAAGGGCCCATGTAAATCTTCCCATTCATAAAAGAAACTAAAGCCTTAGCAAAAAGTGTCTGAACAAACCTCTGCAGAACTTTGAAATTCAACCATACTTAAAACAACCTGAGAATTTTTTTCAAAGGGAACTGCTAAATGACGGTTAAAACAGTTGGGGTTAGGACAGTGCAACCTGCCACACTTCAGCCCACTCTCCCAGTTCAAGCAGAGAATCGCAAAACAGCAACCGAGAAGCCATCCGAAAGAAAATATGGGTTTGGAGGGTCTTGAAAAGTCCCATTCTCAGAGCTTTATCACATATCAGCCTGTCTCACAGGTCAGCAGGAAAATCCCATTGACAAGCCATTCATCAAAACCCTAATGACAATTGCTTAAATGTCACAAATGCCTGAAGCTGTGATGTCAGTTAAGGCAAATGAGACCCTGGCCAAAATATTAAAGGGAAGATGGAACAAAAGACCCAGGAAAGGGACCTCTGAAGATCTCTCACATAGTCTTGGAGATGCCCCAAGACAAATCCCCACTGACCCCAAGCTGTCACCTATTGCTCACCTTGAGGACCTGTGCAAGGAGTAAGTGCAAGTGAAGGCAGGTATAAAGACTGTCTGTGTGGAAGGTGTGACTTCACAGTTGCACAGGGCACATCAGCAGAGGGTGGAAGACTTACTAGTTAAAGGAATTGAAGGAAACCTCTGTTCAATCACTGCCTGACCACTAAGCTAACCAGTCAGAGACCTTGATGGCTGCACTCTACAGGAAATTCAGACTCTAGAGAAACAAGCAGCAGTAGAAACAACATAGCAGGAACAGCAACAGCAACCAACTGGTTTTCATGGTGCATTTTGAGGGACATGTGGGAGTCTCTGATTTTCTTAGTTTATACATTACTATTTAAAATATCAGGGGCTGGGGCTGTAGCTCAGTGATAGAGTTCCTGCCTAGAGCATGCGGGGCACTGGGGTTGATCCTCAGCACCACATAAAAATAAAATAAAGATGTTGTGTCCACCGAAAACTAAAAAATAAATATTAAATTTTTTTTCTCTCTCTCAAAATAAATAAATAAAAGTATTGTGTCCACCTGCAACTAAAAAATATATTTAAAAAAATCAAACATTCAACATAAATATATGAGACTTACAAAAAGTGAGGAAAATGTAACCCATTAACAGGGGAGAAAAGATCAGTCAGTAGAGACTTTTCATGAGAAGATAAAGATGGTGAACTTTCTAGAAAAAAAAACACTTTATTTTAGTTATTTATTTATTAAGTGGTGCTGGGGTTAAAACCCAAGATTTATGCATGCTACCCAAGTGTTCTATCAACTGAGCTACATGCCCAACCCTAGAAACACACTTTTTTTTTTTAATTTTTTATTGTGGGTTGTTCAAAACATTACAAATTTCTTGACATATCATATTCCACACTTTGATTCAAGTGGGTTATGAACTCCCACCTTCACCCCATACACAGATTGCAGAATCACATCAGTTACACATCCATTTATTTACATATTGCCATACTAGTGTCTGTTGTGCTCCGCTGCCTTTCCCATCCTCCACCCTCCCCCCTCCCCACCTCTCCCCTCCCCTCCCCTCCTCTCCCCTCCCCTCCCCTCCTCTCTCTCTACCCCCTCCACTGTATAACCCTGAGGTAGAAACACACTTTAAATTAGCTATTACAACTATGTTCAGAGAACTGAACATAGTTCAATTTAAAGAACAAAAGATGAATGATATAACAGAGGCCCTCCAAATAGGGACTGCTAATGAAGAGATGATGCTGTAATATTTAGATTACCAAATACAAATTCTAGAGCCGAAAAGTATAATATATAGCATGAAATAATTACTAGAGGGGTTCTATATCAGCTATGAGTTGTTGAAAAAGAAGTAGTGAACTTGAAGCTCGATCAAAATAGATTATACAATCTGAAGAACAGAAAGAAAAGGAATGAACAAAAACGAATAGAACCTCAGAGATAAGGGGAACACCATCAAGTGTTATATACATAATGAGAGTCCCAGGAAAGGAGGAGAACACAGAAAGAATATTTGAAGAAATCATGGCCAGAATCTTCCTAATATGATAAGCATTTATCTGCATGTCCAAAATACTCAACAAATTCCACGTAGTATCAACTCCATATCTTAACACATCAAATCATCCAGAGAATCTTAAAAGAGGGGAAAAAAATCAAAGACTTGCTGTATCCAAGTTTTCCTCAGTAAGATTAACAGCGGTCTTATCATCAAGAAACACAGAAGCTAGAAGGAAGCGGAATGGCATTCAAAATGCTGAGAGACAGGATTGCAAACCAGTAATTCTTCAAGAAGAAAACATATCTTTCAAAACCAGAGGAGAAATTTACACTTTTCCAGATAAACAAAAACAAAGAATTTGTCACTCACCCATTTGCCCTACAAAGAATACTAATGGGAGTAATTCAGGCTAAATTGAATGGACAATAAACAGTAATTCAAATGCACACGCAAAAAATAAGAGCACTAATAAAGACGGCTACACATGTAAATATAAAAAAGAATAAATGTATTTTTCATTTCTCTGAGGTATAATTATTAAACAAAAATTGTATATGCTTATGGCATATGATTTTTAAATATATGTATATATTGTAAAATAATTGCCACTTCCATCAACTCCCATAGATATCTTGTTGTGTGTGTAGTGAAAACACTTAAGATCTATTCTCCTATAAGCATATTATTACCTTTAGAATTTATGTATATTATAATTGCAAGTTTGTATAATTTATATTTTATATAATTGCAAATAGCAAGATATCCCTCTTTAAGGCTAAATAAAATATTCCATTTTACATATATGCTACATTTTCTTTATTTATTCATCTATGGACAGACACTTAGGTTGTTTCTATATCTTGGATATTGTGAATAATTTTGCAATGCAAAAATTACTATCTTGAAGATAGTAATGACTGTCTTCAAGATAGTAATTTTATTTCCTTTGGCTATACACCCAAAAGTGGAATGTAAAGTACCAAAATCTTCAAAAAAAAAAAAATACTATCAAACCAAATTCAACAGCACATTTAAAGAAGTATGTCCCGTGATCAACTGAAATTTATTCCTGGGATTTAAAGATGGTTGAACATGCATATCAACCCTTGTGATATACTGCATTAACAGAATGAAGGACAAAAATCTTCTGATCATCTTATGTAATAGATGCAGAAAACTCATTTGACAAAACTATCATTTCATAAATAGAAAAAGAAAACCTTAGCAAATTAAATATAGAAGAAATACACAATAAAAGCCATATAGTGCAATCCTCTAAGATCAGAAACAGAATGATTTCTCTCTCTTTTTATAATTACTTTTATTTTTTAATTTTACGTGTGTGTTTTGCTTTGTTTCAGTATAGCAATTGAACTCAGGGGCACTTTACCACTGAGCTACATCTTCTTACTTTTATTTTGAGACAAGATCTCACTGAGTTATCCAGGCTGGCCCTGAACTTGTGACCCTCTGCCTCTGGGATGAGAGCTGTGCACCACCACATCCCACTGAAGATGCTCACTATTGCTATTCAGTTATAGAGCTGGGGCCTTCTGGGAAACTGAGGTACCATGAAGACCCCCCACCTCCTCAAACTCCAATCTTTGTGATCAACTCAGAAAGATTCCAGACATGTTGCTCAGAGTAATAGGAATGAGCTTATTGAAGGAATAGGAAAGGGGAAAAGGACATTGTCAAGGGAGAGAATGGGTCCTCTCTGAGAGGACAGGGACAACATGCCTCTCCTGCACTCCAATTGTATTAGGGATCCCAGAGAAGCTTCCAGAACGTCTCAGCCCAGGAGCACCTCTTGACTTTTGACTGACCATTTCAAATCCCCACTGTCATGACCACTCTAGGTCACATTGGCCCATGATGACCAGTTCCAATTGGGTTCTAACCATACATTCTTACCCATTTTATGGTTAGCAGGAAATATCCTTATCTCTCAGTTTCTCCTGTGTTCCTCCCGTTGACATTACCTTAGGCCTGCATTTCTCCTGCAGGGAACAGTTAGTTTTCTGAGGAATATGCCTTACCCTGCCAGTTAGGCTGGGCAATGCCACAGGTAAACCTATTCTTGGAAAAGAAAGCATGAGAGGTGCCAGTAATGTGGACTGTCTGCCTGTTACACTGAGCCTGACCTCCCAGGCCTTCCTTAGTAGAAGTCTCCATGACCCCTTAACTTTCTCTATTCCTGCAGAACCAGCACCAGCACATGGATGAAATGCCAAGTTCTGTTATCAGATGATGCAGTAGCTGAGCCTCATGGGATTCCGAATGCAGCATCCTCTGTTGTCTGAGCGTGGTGACACAACTTTCTAGGCACTTCTACAGAAGCAAGGTGCCCCTGAGGTTCTCTTCTCAAAGGAATTTCCCCCTCTACATTTCTGTGCCTGTAATGGGTATGGTCTTGCAAACTCCTAAGATACCCTCAAGCCACCTTTCCTATTGTCTATGTGAAAGTACTTAGTATCTCTCTAGGGTATGTTATCTCTCTGCCATAAGCACAACTTCCTTGGCTCCAGTCTTACCAGCATTTTTCTGGCCAAACTGCAGGTTTTTAAATCTTCCAGTTCTGCTTTCTGCTCCCAATTCTCACAGTAAAGCTGGCTAAAAGCTGCCAGAAAAATCCATGCCCTTGCATGAATGCTGAGCTGCCTTAAAATGTTTTTCCACCACATTAATTAGTGAACCTTCGTAAATTCAGCCTTACACAAAGCCTCAGGACATTGGCAAAATGTAGGTAGATTCTTTCTCAAAGTGCAACAGGAAGTGTAAGGGTAAAAGAAATTGAAGTTAAAAAGAAATTGAAGTTAAAAATAAATTGAAGTTAAAGTGTAAAAGACCGGGCATTGTAAAGTTTCTAAGCTGCAAGGCCTGAGTTAAAATGTAAAGGACCAGGTATTGTTAAGTTCCTATGCTACACGTAAAACCTGAAATTCCTGTAGCTGTTAAGACAATACTTGAACTGCCCAGTAAATATTTCCCCTGACCGCCTGGTTGTTTGATAACCTAGGACCCTGTGTGACTTTGCACGTAGACATCTCAGGGCCTAAACCAATCAGTTTGAATGTACCTCCCCGCTTAGAACTGACCTATCACTCCCGCCCGACCTGTTCCCGCCAATGAATGTACTAATCATGTCTCAGAATTGTTGTTTGATTTTCCCGCGGTGTATGATGATTTGTTAAAGGAGACTGTGATGTATGTAAAGTCCCCGCCCTCCCCAAAAAGTGTACTTAAGCAGTGCTCAGCCCCTGCTCGGGGCTCTGGGCTGCTCTCCCTTCTTGAGTGAGCACGGAGCCCCAGCGCGCTGGATTGGATCCTCAATAAACCCCTTTTGCTGTTGCATGAGCCGCGGTCTCTTGGTGGTCTCTTCCTCCGACATTCGCCGGACCCTTACAGAAGGTCCTCTATCAATTCCTGACACAGTCCTCATTTTCCTCTCAAACCTCCTGAGCACTGTCTGCGATCCCATCGACATTCTGGTCTTCTGGGGTCCCATAAGAATCACCCATTAAGCTCTTATTACAACATCCTGAGGCTTTTCTCTTTCATCTTTCATCTCCAAGCTTTTCCAAACTCCTCCTGAGAACCAGTTCCAAATGCTAATGAACCACGCGGTAAGGTCAGTCACGGCAACAATCTCACTTCTGGGTACCAATTTCTGTTTGGGACTGCTTTGTGCTGCTGTGAACAGAATACCCAACGAGGAAAACTCAGAGGGAGGAATAGTTTATTTTGGCTTATGGTTTTAGAGGCTTGGTCCATGGTTGATTGAGTCCATTGCTCTGGGATCAGGTTGAGGCAGAACATCATGGCAGAAGGGCTTGGTGGAGGAGTGTCTCTCACCTCATGGTGGTCAGGAAGCAGATGGAGAGAGCAGAGGCACCACCAGTAAGGTGGACTCTTCTGGAGCATGCCCCCAGTGACCCACCTCCTCCAGTCACACCCCGCCTGCAGGCAGTTACCACTTGGTCAGTCCATTTAAACTCGGATGGACTGGTTAGGTTACAGCACTCATAGTCCAATCATTTCACCTGGGAATATTCATCCATTAACACAGGAGCTTTTGAGGAACTGTTCATATCCAATCCATAACAGTATAACTAAAAGACAGAGTTTAATACAATGGATATACACTAAAAACATTATCCATATATATTCTGTCTGTAACAGACAAAAGAAATAAATAGACTGAAAGTAAAAGGATGAAATATAACAGGATATGTAAATACTAAGCAATGAGAGTTGGCATCTTATACTAACGTCAATAAAAAAAGCTTAAACATTAATGTTATTAAAAACTTCTTATGAAGATAAAAATTGCCAGTCAATAAAGAAGGTAGAGTGATCATAAACATATGTGTGCCTAACAGTGGAGTCCCAAAATATAGAGCATAAGCCTGGCTGAATTTAAGATAAAATTGACATAGGAAATTCAGCAATAATAGAGACTCTACTGATCCTACATCACAAGTAGCCATAATAATCAGACACAAGATCATTCTTAATGAATAACTTGAATACACTACATACAGCAGATCCAACAAAAATTGATAGAACATTCCACCCAATAAAAGCAAAGCACACACTGTTTTAAAGAACATGTGGAATATTATGTAGCATAAACCCATAGAAAAGGCTCAATAAATTTAAAAGAATTATACAAAGCATGTTTTTGTATAATTCATTATGACCATAATGAATTATGCTCAACATCTCTAGCAATTAGAGAAATGTAAAACAAACCTACTCTAAGATTTCATCTGACTCCAGTCAGAATGTCAATTATCAGGAAAACAAGCAACAATAAATGTTGGTGATGTTGGCATGGATGAAGGGGGATGGTGCATTCATACATTGCTGGTGGGACTGCAAATTGGTGAAAACACTATGGAAATCAGTATGAAGATTCCTCAGAAAACTTGGAATAGAACCACCATTCAACCCAGCTATCTCACTCCGCATTTTATACACAAAGGCCTTAAAATCAGCATACTACAGTAACACAATCACATCAATGTTTATAGCAGCTCAATTCACAATAGCCAAACTATTAAACCAACCTAGGTGTCCTTTCATGGATGAATTAAAAAAAAGAAAATGTGATATATGTGAACAATGGAATATTACTCAGCCACAAAGAAGAATGAAAATTATGGCATTTGCCAGTAATTTCATGGCAATATCATGCTAAGTGAAATAAAACAATCACAAAATACCAATAGCCAAATGCTTTATCTGATTTGCAGATGCTAATTCACAATGGGGGTAGTGGGTATAGGGGAAAATAGAGGTACTTTGAATTAAAAATGAAGGGAAGGGAGGTATATAGCAGTAGGAAAAATAGTAGAATGAATTGAAAATTTATTACCCTATGGTCTCAGGCAACAGAGACAAAATATATAATCTTGAAAACAAGATGGAGAAAAGATGTTAAGAGACAATAAACAGAACTTTCAAGAAATATCAGATAACATGAAAAGGCCAAATTCAAGATTTATCAGGATACATGAAGGCTTAGAGATACAAGTCAAATGAATGCACACATGCACACACTTGAATGAAACAATATCAGTAAATTTCTCAAACATAAAGAATAAAATGGAAAACTAAATACAGGGGAAATACAGGATTCCAAATATACAAAATTACATCAGACCCACACTAAGGCACATTATTATGAAAATTACTAATATATGGAATAAGGATAGAATTTTAAAAGCTTCTAGATAAAATGACAGGTCACATTTAGAGGTAAGCCAATCTAGATTTCAGCTGATTTGTCAACTCAAACCCTCAAATGTTGCAAGTCTTAGAATTATATATAACAAGCTCTGAAAGAAAAAGGATGACTACCAAGAATACCATGCCTAGGGAAACTAAATGTCAAAATTGAAGATAAAATGAAATGAAATCTTTCATTATAAAAAAAAGTTTTAAAAGTTTACAGCTAGAAAGCTCTACAAAACATGTTCAATGAAATATTTCATGAAGAAGAAATTAAAAATAAAAATGAAAACCAGCAGAGGGAGAAATTACACTAGAAGAATAGTCAATCCAAAGAGAATCAAATTCAATCTAAAAATTAGAAATAAACAAAATGACATGGAATAAAAATAATCTATCAATAATAGCATTGAATATAATTGGCCTAAACTCATCAATCATGAATGATGAATGGGTAGCAGAAGAAATCCAAGGTGAAATAAAAAGACAGTTAAAGGTAAATGAGAACAGCTATACAACATATTAAAATCTCTGGGACACTATAAAGGTGGTTATAAAAGGAAAGCTTATAGCATTGAACTCACACATTAAAAGAAAAGATACCAAATAAATAATCTAACATTACACCTATACCACAAGGCCCTAGAAAAAAGAAGAACAAATCAACACCAATTTCAGTAGAAGACAGGAAATAATTAAAATCTGAGTCAAAATCAACCAAATTGAGGTACACATCAAAGAAATAAAAAATTGGTTTTTCTAAAGAATAAAAAAATGATAAACCCTTAGAAAAGGAAACCAAAAGAAAGAAGAAAAAAAACTCAAATTAGTAAAATTCATGATGAAAAAGGAAACATCACCACAGACACAAAGTATGTGACAAAATACAGCATCCATTCATGCTCAAAACACTAGAAAACCTAGGGAAAGTAGAAACATATCTCAATTTTATAAAAGCTATATATGTAAAACTAAGGCCAGCATCATTCTAAATGGAGAAGAATTGAAAACATGCTCTCAAAAACTGGGACAAGACAAGTATGCCTTCTTTCTCCACTTCTATTCAACATAGTCCTTGAAACTGTAGCAAAAGTAATTAGGCAAAAGAAAGAAATTAAAGGCATACAAATAGAAAAAAGATCTCAAACTAACTCCTTTAGCCAAGTACATGATCCTATATTTAGAATATCCACAAAACTCTGACAGAAAACTCCTAGAACTCATAAATGAATTCTGCAAAGTAGCAGATACAAAATTTACACCATAATTAATTGCATTCCTATACACCAATGATGAATCAGCTGAAAGAGAAATTAGGAAAACTATCCCATTCAGAATAGCCTCAAAAAAAAAACTTGGGAATCAATCTAACAAAAGAGGTGAAAGATCTCTACAATTAAGACAACAGAATACTACAGGAAAGAAAAATGGAGACAACCTCAGAAGATAGAAAAATCTCTTATGTTCATGGATAAGCAGAATTAATATTGTCAAAATGGCCATACCATCAAAAGAGCTAAACAGATTTAGTGCAATTCCTGTTAAAATTTCCATGACATGCTTTATAGAAATAAAAAAAAAAGCTATCATGAAATTCATTTGGAAAAATAAGAGACACAGAATAGCCAAAGCAATCCTTAGCAAGAAAAGTGAAGCAGGACGCATCACAATACCAGAACTTAAATTATACCACAGAGCTTTAGTAACAAAAACAGCATGGTATTATCATGAAAACAGAGATGAATATATGCCACATTTTTTATCCATTCATCCGCTGAAGGGCATCTAGGTTGGCTCCACAGTTTAGCTATTGTGAATTGTGCTGCTATAAACATTGATAAGGCTGTGTCCCTGTAGTATGAAGTGTTTAAGTCCTTTAGATATAGACCGAGGAGTGGGATAGCTGGGGCAAATGATGGTTCCATTCCCAGATTTCCAAGGAATCTCCATACTGCTTTCCATATTGGCTGCACCAATTTGCAGTCCCACCAACAATGTAGGAGTGTGCCTTTTTCCCCACATCCTCTCCAACACTTATTGCCATATATACACAATGGAATTTTACTCAGCAATAAAAGAGAATAAAATCATGGCATTTGCAGGTAAATGGATGGTGTTAGAGAAGATAATGCTAAGTGAAGTTAGTGAATCCCCAAAAAAAACAAATGTCGAATGTTTTCTCTGATATAAGGAGGCTGACTCATAGTGGGGTAGGGAGGGGGAGCATGGGAGGAATAGATGAATTCTAGATAGGGAAGAGGAGAGGGAGGGTAAGGGAGGAGGCAGGGGCAAGGATGGTGGAATGTGATGGACATCATTATCCAAAGTACAGGTATGAAGACACAAATTGGGTGTCAACCTACTTTATATACAGAGATATGAAAAATTGTGCTCTATATGTGTAATAAGAATTGTAATACATTCTGCTGTCGTGTATTTAAAAAAATCAATAATTAAAAAGAAAACAGAGATGAAGACCAGTGGAATAGAATAGAAGACACAGAGACAAAACCACATAAATACAGTTATCTCAAACTAGAGAAAGGTTCCAAAAACATACACTGGAGAAAAGATAGCCTCTTCAACAAATGGTGCTGGGAAAACTGGAAATCCATATGTAGTAGAATGAAATTGAGCCCCTATCTCTCGCCCTACATAAAGTTCCACTCAAAGTTTATCAGTGACCCAGGTATTAGACCAGAAACCCTGCACCTACTAGAAGAAAATATAAGCCCAACACTCCAACATGTCAGCATAGGAACTGACTTCCTTAAGAAGACTCCTAAAGCACCCAAAGTAAAATTTAAAAATCAATAAATGGGATGGCAAAAAAAATAAAATAAATAAATAGGATAGCATCAGATTAAAAGGTTCTTCACAGCAAGGAAAGGAATCAGGAGTGTGAAGACTCTACAGAATGAGAAAAAATCTTTGCCACCTTGAACTCAGAAAGGGTGTTAATTTTCAGGATATACAAAGAACTCAAAAAGCTTAATACCCAAATAAAATAAATAACCCAGTCAATCAATGGGAAAGAGAATTGAAAAGGCACTTCTTCAAAGAAGAAATATGAACAGTTAACAAATATATGAAAAAATGCTCAACATGGCTAGAAATTCAAATTAAAACTAGATACTGAGATTTCATCTCACTCCGGTAAGAATGGCAATTATCAAGAACATAAGTAACAATAAATGTTGGATAAAAAGTACACTAACACATTGCTGGTGGGACTGCAGATTAGTGCAAACACTCTGGAAAATAGTATGAAGGTTGCTCAAAAAACTAGGAATGGAACCATCATTTGATCCAGTTATCCCACTCCTTGGTATATAAACCAAGGATTTAAAATCACCATACTACAGTGTCATAAGCCACATCAATATTTATAGATGCACAATTACCAGTAGCTAAACTATTTAGCTAATCCAAATGCCCATCAACAGATGAATGGATAAAGAAATTGTGATATATATATACACTATGGAATATTACTCAACCATAAATACAAATGACTTTATGACATTTGCAGGATAGTGGACGGAAGTAGAGACTATCATGCTAAATGAAATAAGCCAATCCCAAAAAACCAAAGGGGAAATGTTTTCTCTAATATTTGAGAGCTAATCCACAATAAGGGGGGATGGGAAGAATAGAAGTTCAGAGAATTAGAGAAAGGGAATGAAGCAAAGGGAGCAAGAATAGGAATAGAGAAGACTGTGGAAAGACTGGCATAATTTGCCTATGCAACATATATGAAATCACCACAGTGAATCCCACTATTGTGTACATTCACAAGATTGGAGACCTAATTAGAATAAGATATATTTCATGCATGTGTAATTTTATCATAATGGATTCTACCTTCACATATAACTAAAGAAAAACAATATAAAAGAGAGCTCTTCAACACAATACTAGTAAAATGAATTCAGAAATGTATAAAAATACTATAATCAAGTGTAATTTACCCCAGAAATAAGTCATATATAACACTTGAAAATCAATTAATATTAGAAATGATATTAACAGTATAAAGGACATAATCCATAGCTAATCTCAATAGACGCATAAGAAGCATTTCACAAAATTCAACACTCTTTTGAGATTAAAAAAAAACAACTTAACAATAGGAATAGAAATAAATTTTCTCAACCTGAAAGTGGTCCTCTATGAAAAATGTAGCTCAGAAGGGGGAGCGAGAAAACATGTCCTCTTTAATTAGTTGCATAGAATAAGGAACTCTCTATAGACTAGAGAATCTCATACATCAAAGTCCTAGGTAATATACATAGACATACTGTTAGAACTAATAAACAAGTTCAGAAAAGGAGAAAGAATCAATTACTTTCTTTTTTAAAAATTTTATTTCTATATACTGCCAAAGAACAATATACAAAACAAATTAAGAAAAAAAAATGCCATTCACAATACCATAAACATATTCTTGGGAACAAATCTAACAAAAGTAGTACAAAATTTCTACACTGAAAACTATGAGACATTATTGGAAGAATAAAATACCAAAATAAAATTTATGGGTAAGATTTTTTTTAAGATGGGAATACTTGCAAGTTGATCTATAGATTCAACACAATCTCTATCAAAATCCCAATTATCTTTTTTTTGGAAATAGACTGGTCCTAAAATTCATATATAAATTCAAATAACCAAGTATTAGGAGAAAAAGAAAAAAACCTAAGTTGAAGGGCTTTCGTCTCCCAGTTTTAGAAGTTAATATGAAGGTACAGTTAAACAAGTCTGCAGCATAAGGATAAACATATAAATCAGTGGAACAGAACTGAGACTCCAGTAGTAAACCCTTATATTGATTTTTGATGAGGATGGCAAGATAATTTAATAGGAGGAAGTACCAGTTTTGTTTTGTTTTTTAACAAATGGTGCTGTAAAATTGAACTCTTATCCATCATTCACTAGAATTAGCTTAAAACACATCATAGACCCAAATGTAAGAGCAAAGACTACAAAATTCTCAGAAGAACACCCAGAAGTAAATCTTTGTGACCTTGAATTTGACACTAATTTCTTAGGTATAATGCCTAATGCATGAGCAACCCTAGAAAAATAAATAAACTGAGCAATAAAAATCAAGAACATATTTTTTTTGCTCTAAATGATAGTAATACAAAAGCAAGTGGGAATATTGTATTTTAATCATATATGTACTAAGAAGCTTGTATCCAAAATCTACAAAGAACCCTTACTACTCCACAATGAAAGTACAAATACAGTAATGCTATTTTCTTTTTTTTTTTAGTGGTTGTTCAAAACATTACAAAACTCCTGACATATCGTATTTCATACATTAGATTCAAGTGGGTTATGAACTCCCATTTTTACCCCAAATACAGATTGCAGAATCACATCGGTTACACATCCACATTTTTACATAATGCCATATTAGTAACTGTTGTATTCTACTACCTTTCCTATCCTCTACTATCCCCCTTCCCCTCCCCTCCCCTCTTCTCTCTCTACCCCATCTACTGTAATTCATTTCTCTCCTTGTTTTTTTCCCATTCCCCTCACAACCTCTTATATGTAATTTTGTGTAGCAATGAGGGGGTCTCCTTCCATTACCATGCAATTTCCCTTTTCTCTCCCTTTCCCTCCCACCTCATGTCTCTGTTTAATGTTAATCTGGGTATGATCCCATTCACCATCCAGAAGGTGTGCAGGGTTCTAGGCAGCACATCAGAAGCTGGGCAAGATGAAGTGGATAGAACAAGGCCTTGACCTTAATGAGTCTCAGCCTGGCCTTGGGGAATGGGAAGGAGAGTCCAGGAGAACTCAGGAATGCAGCTTTGGATAGCGACTGTCACTCTCCAACATGACAGTCCTAGAGCAGGATAAGAGGGAAGGGGAATTTGGTTTCAGATACATGCATGGAGCCCAAGGTGCCTGTGGGATAGTGAAGTACACCAGCAAGATTGCTCAAATATCGGGTTAGAGTAATTCAGGCATTCTCTGTGTACCGCAGGCTACTGAGGCTATGACAGTATTTTTTTTTTTTTTTTTTGCTGAGGTCAATAAAATAGGATGATGCTTCCCCTAGAGCATTGCAAGGAGGACAGAGTGGGCCTTACAAAGCGCCAAAGCAAAGCAGGTTGCCAAGGAGGCAGCTGGGGTGTTTGACAAGTAGAACTGGAGGAAGCCATGCCTGCAATCCTCTCAACTGCCCACATATTATTTGCTGAAATCAACTGTCCCTGCTCTGCCTTTTTTCTTGATTTTCAGTTTCCCTTGAGGTTTCTATTTCCTCTGCTACCTCCTTTTCTGAAATCGTCTCATGTTTCTTTTCCCTTCCTCTGACTCCCAAATATTATCTCTTCGGCCGTCACTGTCACATGCTAATTCATTTATCCCTGGGAGTCTTGAAGCTCACCCTCAGGCCTGGGTTTTATATCTCCACTAAGAAGTAATAAAGATGCAATTAAACAATTAGGCAATCCAGACCAAAGCTCATCTGTGAGATCAGATCAAGAGATGGATTCCCTTATTTCTCAGAGGGAGAATCCCTAGAGTCAGGGCCAACAGGCAGGCAATGTTTTTCTCTTCATGTGCCAGACTGAATTTCTTTCAAGGCCGCTTGTCCTTCAACATCCCACTCCAGGGCCCCTTCCTCATGAAACCTTCTCGGTTCCTACCACTTAAGTAATATTCTGCTTTTTTTTTTTTTACTTTTAGTTTTAACTGACATGATGATTGTACAAACTTATGGCAGACCATGTGCTGTTTTAATATATGTACACGTGATGTGTAAGGATTGCATCAGGATAATTCGCATATTTAGCAACTCAAACATTTACCATTTCTTTGTGGTAAGAACATTCAAAATGGTCAGTGGGTGCAAAATTAGAGCTGGGAGGAATAAGTTCTCTTGTTCTACTACAGTAGGGTTGTTACAGGGTAGGAGCCCGTTACAGAACCAAGGAACCCACAGTGGACATTGGTTACTGGCATTGTGATTCTGCCAGAAAGAAATTGAGGGAAACAGAGTAACAAGAAGTTTAATAGAGAATGTGAAAAATGAGGTGTGGTGTACAACACCGGCACTGCATAGTCTGCCAGGAAGAAGCAATGGCGCTCACAGGGTTGGAGGTTTTAAGGATATTGAACACCCCTGTTCTTGTCCCAATGTTTATGGCCCTCTTAATTGGTTAATCAAGTAATATAGACTCCTCAGCAAACTTTGTGAGGGTCTTGATGTCCTGGTTAACATGGTGATTAGGTGGTGGTGACATAGTCTGGGGATAAGGGAGGATCCTGCTGACCTGGTTACAAGAGATAATGATGATATAACCTAGAAATGGTAGTTTCCCTTCAGGGTTAGAATTAACTATGGTTGGGGCAGCCTCTGACACACCATATCCTGCTTTTCTGAAGCTTGTCTGCTTCCATTAAGATTCCCCATGATTTTAAATAATAGTTCCCTTAAGCAATTATAATTATCCACAGCTTGGGAAAGGTTGTGCATTTCAGCTTTCACTCCCCAAAGTCTTGCCTGTTCAGATAAGGTTCCCTGCAGTTTTAGTTTTGTGACTCCTGGATTTTTTTCTTGATGCATAGGCCTAATGTCTTTCCTTCCTTGTCCTTTCCCTGTCCACCGGTTCATGGCTAATTAATCTACCTAACATGGTAACTGAGATGAACAATAATGTACATCTCAGAATCATTTGTTTTTAACAGTTATAAAATTAGTGTGTACCCCTCTCATGAGATATGTACAGCCTCAGCATATTATAGAAAATAATCACAAATGTTCCAGTTATCTATTGCTGTGTAGCAACTTGGGCCATGAGTTGGTGGCAAAAAAAAAAAAAAAAACAACAATCTTTGTAATGCTCATGATTTCTGTGGTTCAGGAGTTTTTTTCAAGGCATAATGGGGGCAGGTTTTTCATTGCTCCATGACTCCTGGGGGCTCTAACTGGCAGACTCCGAGCTTTAGAATGACCCAAAAGTTTGAGAGTTGAATGCTCTGACTCTCGTCCACTCCACATCTGGCAGTGATTTCTGGCTGTCTGTGGCTTTACTTAAAAAAATGTGGCATTTATACTCAATGGAGTATTACTCTGCACTAAAAAATGACGAAATCATGGAATTTGCAGGGAAATGGATGGCACCAGAGCAGATTATGCTAAGTGAAGCTAGCCAATCCCTAAAAAACAAATGCCAAATGTCATCTTTGATATAAGGAGAGCAACTAATAACAGAATAGGGAGGAAGAGCATGAGAAGAAGATCACCATTAAACAGGGTCGAGAGGGGGGAGGGAAAGAGAGAGAAGGGAAATTGCATGGTAAAGGAAGGAGACCCTCATTGTTATACAAAATTACATATAAGAGGAAGTGAGGGGAAAGGGAAAAAAACAAGAGAGAGAAATGAATTACAGTAGATGGGGTAGAGAGAGAAGATGGGAGGAGAGGGGAGGGGAGGGGAGGGGGAGTAGTAGAGGATAGGAAAGGCAGCAGAATACAACAGACACTAGTATGGCAGTATGTAAAAAAGTGGATGTGTAACCGATGTGAATCTGCAATATGTATACGGGCTAAAAATGAGAGTTCATAATCTGCTTGAATCAAATGTATGAAATATATCAAGAGGTTTGTATTGTTTTGAACAACTAATAAAAAAAGATACTTTGGGCAAAGAGAAGGAAGAGGAGAAGTCATGGGGGCAAGAAAGATGGTGGAATGAGATAGACATTATTACCTTAGTACATGTATGACTGCATGTATGGTGTGTTGCTACATCATGTAAAATAAAAAATGAAAAGTTAAAAAAAATAAGAAAGCTTAACTTAATTTGAGGTAACAAAAAAAAAATACTTATATGTGCACTGTCTAGCCTGCGTTTCCCTAGAACATGAAGGCTGTATTCTAGGGGCAACCTTTCCAAAAGAAAGAGTCAATGGAAACTCAACCTCATAAACTGCAAAACATGGTTTCTGGTATAGTATAGTCATAGAGGCAAGTGTATGACCACCCTGGGTTCAAGAGGAGGGAAAGCAGGCGAAGTTTTCATGGAGAAGTGACTAGGTTCTGGGAGAGCAGGAGGATCCAGAAAAAGTGATGCTGTCATTTTTGGAAAGTAAAATCTGCCACAATGTGTGAAATGAAATTCTTAGTGGGCCATAGAGCAAGCCCAGTATAGGTGCTTCCATCTTGGAAATTTTGGAATTCTGAATTAGAAGGAAAGAATTCTGGAATCCATTCCAAATGTTGATTTTAGAATCTGTCTTTGAATCAATATGTAATAATTATATAATTATTACATAATAATCATGTAATTAATTATCTATTTAGTACATAGCTAGAAAATTGATCTGTAGATTTAAATAACTGAAATAGTCATGGGAGGGGAGAAGGGGCATTTTCACTAGCCACAGGTCCTGGAACTCAGCACTTGGACATGCTTTGTCTATGTTAGGCACCTGGTCCTATGCTATGACTTACTGATTGCTTCTGAAAATTATAGTCTAAATGGACAGGTAAGAGATAAACACACAACATATACACTTCAGGATGTAAAAGGGCTACAACCCAATGGAATGTTAAATCGCATGGTACAGAACATAAGTACTAAAAGTCACAAGAATAAGGGTAATGTGGCAGCAATTTTGGAGGGAAGGTGGACTTACATTTTAAAGCATTTGTTTAAACCCGAGAGCTGAGATTTTTATTGTGTTCTGGTTTGTTTATAATGATAAGTACAATTGTTTGGGCAATCAGAAAAAAGTGAAAACTTGAGCAAAGGAGCATAACTGAACATGAGGTTTGTGAAGACTGGAGAAAATAAAGAGGGTTGATATTCAGGGAGATGTATGAGTCCAGCTGGGACAGAAGAGCTCAGTGAAAAAATGTCTTGGTATCCAAAATTCCAATCTACAGGCAGTGAGACAGAATGATGAAAAACCCCAGGAGCATGTAATTTAGGTGGTGTTCACCTGACCCGTAGCCATTGATCCAACCACATGCATTAAGTCTCACAATCACAACTGCTGCCCAGAAGTAGACCGTTCCCAAGTGCTTACTATGCAGTCCTCCAACAGTGAGGTGATCCCTACCCTTGAGTAAGACTCTCACCCTGAACTGATTATGGAGGTATAATTGATTATTCCATAACCAACCTGCTGGCAGTTAGTCTAATTTATTGTATTGGCCAGCCTTAGTCAGCAACTGCTATGATTTTGTAATTATCAACTCCTGAAACCATTTATCAAACTACCAGGGAAAATAATGGCCAAAATAATGGTGTTAGTCTTTCTAGGATTGATTTGATTTGGGTCTCCAACTGCCGAGGAGAGAAAAATGTTTTTCTCCACAGTGTTCATAGAGTCGTCAGAATAAAAGAAGTTGCGACTTTGTATAGGGAACTCTGCGTGTGCTAAACGTCCACTTCGGAGTCACCTTTGAATATGTGGGAAAAAGACATTTTCACTTCAATTCTGTAAACCAAAATGTATATGATAAATATTTACAGAGTACATTCTCAGAGCTGGGCATTGAAGATAGAGAAAAATAAATATGCACCTTGACCAAATCTCTCTTTATTTTTTTTTTTTTTTTTTTTTTTTAGAATGTGATGCTTACGTGAGTCCTTTATTTTTTTTTTTTTTGTTTTTTATTTTTATTTTTTTTTTTTTAATTTTTTATTGTTGGCTGTTCAAAACATTACATAGTTCTTGATATATCATATTTCACAATTTGATTCAAGTGGGTTATGAGCTCCCATTTTTACCCCATATACAGATTGCAGAATCACATCAGTTGCACATCCATTGATTTACATATTGCCATACTAGTGTCTGTTGTATTCTGCTGCCTTTCCTATCCTCTACCAAATCTCTCTTTAATATAGGTTTGTTTTTTCTTTTAAACTCTGTTTTAATCAATATGAAGACATCACCTTCTGCTCCAAATACTTCAGTGGTTCCTCACTGTCTTCAGGAAAAACTCCAATATCCCATAGTGACTCAGTTTTTAACAGTAAGCCATATTTTTCCCTTTTCAATTTCTCTTTCTGGCAAAATATGGGCATTAGCTTATAGTTCTGTATTGATATTGGTTCATTAATTGTGACAAATGTTCCACATGAATGTAAAATGTTAAAAGTAGGAGAAAGTGGGTGTGGTATTTACAGAATCCCTCTGTACTAACTTTTCAAATGTTCTGTAAATCTAAATATTTTCTAAAATTCTTTAAAAGATTAAAACAAAATAAAATCTGAAATGAACGGAAAATATGAAAAGAAAACTAATATTTTCAAGTATCTATAATCATTAATCTTGCATTTGACTAAATTACTCACTATGACTCTTTCAACAAAGCCATATATTTTTTTTTTTATAATCAGGCATCAGACATGGAAACAGTGGAATACAGAAGGCAGAGGAACATGTATTGTTCTGCCTGAAAGGCACACACAGTTACTCTAGATAATAAATTAACTTGAGCACAATAAAACCACCTGTGGAAAACACAAAAGGAATGGATGATGGTGAGAAAAGCCTTTGTATAAAGGGACTTGGCAAGAATAGCTATGAATGCAAGTTAAACACTTGGACTTTCTTCTGTAGAAAATGGGACATTCCTAGGAAAGGTCCACAGGGGATGTTGGTATGACTTCCTCCAAGAGTATAGAATATATCAAGGTAGGTATCTTGATAATGTTTTATAGACTTCCTTTCAAAAAAGACTTAATCCTGTTTCTGTGATAATCTCTTTGCCAGTGTTTTGGATAATTTATATAGGGCCTTCTCGTTGCATTTTGAATACTGGGGAAAGGGCTATTTGATCTATGCTCTTGCTAATATGAGTGATAAGCAAACGGGTAAATTGGAGTATTGTCCTCCAACATCTCTGGGGGATTGGTTCCAGGACCTTGTACCTGGCTACCAAAATCTGTTGATGCTCAAGTCCCTTATATATAACTCATCCTTGCATATACTCTAAATTACTTCTAGATTATTTATAATACCTATCACAGTCTAAACAGTTGTTGCACTGTATTTTTTAAGGAATAATGAGAAGGGGGAAAGTCTGCACATGTTTCATACAATTTAAGTTATTTTTCCAAATACTTTATGTGTTTGGTTAAATTCATGGATTTAGAGGCTGACTGTGGGGGCTGTCTATAGTTACATTATCAGATAAGATTTTGTCTATATCAATTGTAAAAATTGATATAATATATAATTAATTAACATGTTAAAACATTCATTAGGGTGCTTCGAGATTCCAGAAGTAAAGACATGATTTATACTGGATTGAGCAGTAATGGGTTTCATTGGTTCACAAAACTAAAATTACAGAGATAGGCTGGTGTTGAGAGCCACAGCCGAAGGGGCCCCAGCAAACTTCCAGCTGCCAGCAAACTTCCAGCTGCCAGCTGATGATTGGCTCACAGCGGCCCCAGCAACATCTAGCTGATTGGCTCCTCTGCGGTGATGCTCATTGGGCTGTTTCCCTGCCCTTTCAGACCATGGAGCTGCTCATTGGGGGACTTTTTTGGCTCCGCCCACGTGACCCAGCCAATCGGCCTCAAGAGCAGGAGGATTGTGGGAGGTGGAGAGAAGCTTGTGTGGGAGAGAGAGGCTTGTGGAAAGCCGGTGGTGGCAGTTGAGGCTCTGAGGGTTTTTCCTGAGAGGCTGTTTTGTTTGGCGTGTGTGGTTCTAAAAATAAAGTTAGTTTCTTTTGACAAGTGGCTCCTGATTGTGCCCAGCCAGACTGCGGCATTTGGTGGCTCGCACGGGGAACGACTGAGGGTAAGTGAAACTGCTCGCCCCTGAGGGCAGGGCGAGAGGATGGGTAGCCATTTTAAGATTCCTCTTTTATTTTGCTTCACTTTTGTTTTAAGTTGCCTGTCCCTGGAGATGAGTGAGACGGAAGAAAAACCGCTCACATCTGAGGAAAAACTATTTACGTCTGAGGAACAGATAGGGAGAAAGGACGGATGCACATGTCAGGAGGATAGAAAAGCTATAATGACTTTTTGTTGTTCCCTTTTTATTTCATTCTGTCTCGGTTTTGTTTGGCGTCATCTTGTTGGGTTGTATTATAGTAGAAATACGGGATCAGAAATTAGCAAAAAACAAACTGAAAGAGTGTTAAGTAAATTGTTAGAGGAAGGAGGCATCTCAGTAAAATCAAGAACAGTCAGGGCATACGTTGATACAATACAAAAATGTAGCCCATGGCTTTTTAAGGAGGAGTTGTTAAATATATCACAATGGAACCATCATGGTGAAGATTTAAAAAGAATAGAAAAGAAAAGCCCAGGGACTCTGCCAGTTGGCACATTGCCATTGTGGACGTTCGTATCTTGTTTGCTTAGTCCAAAGCCTTCAGTTCAGACAATGGTAGAGGAAGGAGAAGACATAATGATTCAAGTAAAAGAGAAGGTCTCTCAAGTTAGTCAGACAGAGGAAAAGATTCAAGTAAAAGAGAAGGCCTCTCAAGCTAGTCAGACAGAGAAAGAAAGTGTAAAACAGAAAAAGCCATCAGGGGGAAAGTTACAACAGGAGACTGCTACTAACACCTTTCTATCACCAGAGGGTGTAAGTGTCCAACCAACAGCACCACCTCTACAGGAGACTGATACTAACACCTTTCTATCACCAGAGGACGTAAGTGTCCAACTAACAGGGCCACCTCAATATGCTGGGAGGTCCCCAACCCCTGCAGTTGATAGTTGGGATCCTGAGACAAGATCTCAAATATTAACATGCCCTGTATTTGAGGCAGGAGGGCAGCGATTTTACCAAGTTTTAAATTTCAAAACAGTGAAGCAGCTAAAAGAGGCTGTAACAACCTATGGTCCTCAAGCACCCTTCACTGTAAGCATGGTCAAATCCATTAACAACTTGAACATGACGCCAGCAGATTGGGCTAATATGTGTAAAGCTGTGCTAAATGGAGGACAATACCTGTTATGGAAGGTTGCCAATGAGGAATTTTGCAAGGAGACGGCTAGGCGAAATGCAGCAGCTGGTTATCCTCAGAGAAATCTAGATATGTTGTTAGGAAAGGGACCTTATGAGGATCAGCAGCAACAAATTGCATATGATCCTGGCGTATACGCACAAATTGCTGCAGATGCAATTAAGGCATGGAAGACTTTACAAGGACATGGAGGTTTACAAGGTCAATTATCTAAGGTAATACAAGGAGCTAATGAACCTTATGCTGAATTTGTAGATAGGCTTATTCAAACAGCTACCAGAGTTTTTGGGAATACAGAACAAGCAATGCCATTACTAAAACACCTGGCTTATGAGCAAGCGAATCGTTGGTGCAGAGAAGTCATTAGACCATGGAAACATGAAGATTTAAACACATATATTAAATTATGTAGAGACATTAATGAACAAAAGCAAGTCGTGGCAGCTGCAGTAAAACAGGCTTTAGATGCCAGAGACATTAATGAAAAAGGGCAAATTGTGGCAGCTGCAGTCAAACAGGCTTTAGATGCCAGGCCAAGAACATGCTACAATTGTGAACAAACAGGACATTTTAAAAGGAATTGCCCCATTGGAGGAGGGTTTAACAAAACTAGGTATCAAAGGAGTAGAATACCAGGTATTTGCCCACGATGCCGTAGAGGGAGACATTGGGCTAATGAATGCCGTTCTCAAACCACCATAGAGGGTACTCCATTATCAAAAAACGAACAAGGACCAGGTGTTTATCCACGATATCGTGGAGAAAGGCATCGGGCTCCATTGCCAAAAAATGGACAGGGGGGCCCAATGCTCCGGGGCCCAAAACCACAAATATACGGAGCACTGGAGGAACCCAGCAACCCCATCAGGGTAGTGCCCAGGACACATTGTCCATCAGATCCCTCATCAGACAAACCAGAGGGAGCGCAGGGTTGGACATCTGCGCCTCCGCCAGAGCAGTACCAACTCCAGAGATGGGAGTTCAAATCATTCCCACAGGGGTGAAAGGACCTCTTCCCAAAGGAACAGTAGGCTTATTATTGGGACGCAGCTCTTCTACTCTAAAAGGACTTATGATAAGTCCTGGGGTAATTGATCCCGATTATGAAGGTGAAATAAAAATTATAGCCAGTTCTCCAAAGGGTATATCAGTAATTTCACCAGGAGATAGAATAGCACAGTTACTAATAATACCCAGCCTACATGATAAATTTTCCAGTCGTACTGTAGAAAGAGGTTCCTAAGGGATTAGGCTCCACAGGTGTAGATTGGGCTATGCTTTCTTTAAATTTAGATTCTCGCCCCATGCTAAAACTAAATATTCAAGGACATGAATTTAATGGACTACTGGATACAGGTGCAGACCTTAGCATCATCTCTCGTCAAGAATGGCCAAAACATTGGCCATTACAACAAGCCACTCAAACGCTTCGAGGCCTAGGAGTGGCAACTAATCCCCATAGAAGTGCAATGGTATTAGATTGGAAGGATCCTGAAGGATGTGAAGGAACTATACAGCCATATGTATTGGATCATCTTCCCGTAAATTTATGGGGACGAGATGTCCTAGATCAATTAGGTTTGACATTAACAAATAACATCAACCAAAATGCACCCACTATTATGACTAGACAAGGTTTTAGGAAAGGAAAAAGATTAGAAAAACAAGAACAAGGTATAGCAGCACCAATACAAATAGATCAAGGAACAGACAGACATGGGTTGGATTTTCAGAAAGGGCCACTGAGACAATAAAAATTACTTGGAAATCAGAAAGACCAGTATGGGTTCCTCAGTGGCCCCTGACTAAAGAAAAGATACAAGCAGCCTATGACCTGGTCAGACAACAATTAGCGGAAGGACATATACAACCTTCTGTATCTCCCCATAATACTCCCATTTTTGTCATCAAAAAGAAATCTGGTAAATGGAGATTATTGCAAGATTTAAGAGCCATTAATAATGAGATGGTTATTATGGGACCTGCTCAATCAGGGATTCCTCAATTGTCTGCTTTGCCAAAAACCTGGTATGTTTTAGTTATAGATATTAAAGATTGTTTTTTTTCAATTCCAATTCATCCTGAGGATAGTCCACATTTTGCATTCACTATCCCTGCACTGAATCATGAAGGTCCTGATCAGAGATATGAATGGAAAGTACTCCCTCAAGGGATGGCTAACAGCCCAACTATGTGTCAAATTTATGTTAACAAAGTAATCCAGCCACTTAGAAATCAAAATCCTGAACTACAAATATTTCACTATATGGATGATGTATTATTAGCACACAAAGATAAAAACACATTGCTAGAATGTTATGCCACACTTACAAACTTATTAAAAAATTATAATCTAGAGATAGCAATAGATAAAGTACAATTAAATTTTCCAATTAATTATTTAGGAGTTCTATTATCCTCAACCATGGTCCATCCACCAAAAATTCAAATACGAGTAAATCAACTCAAATCACTTAACGACTTTCAAAAGTTATTAGGAGACATAAATTGGATAAGGCCTTATTTAGGTATACCAACAGGAGAGTTGGGACCTTTATTTGATATCCTAAAAGGTCCATCAGATCCAAATTCACCCCGAATGTTAACGCCTGAAGCAAGAAAGGCATTAAAAATCATTGAAACATATATGGAAAATATGCATTTGGATAGAATTGATATAAGTTTGCCTTTATTATTTATTGTACTACCAACAAAAAATATTCCTACAGGAGTATTTTGGCAAGAAGGTCCATTATTATGGATACATTTATCTTATTCTCCTAACACTATTCTTACTAGGTATCCTGAGGCTGTAGGACAATTAATACTCAAAGGAATAAAAGCCGCAAAGGGAGTGTTTGGAATTTCTCCCAATAAAATTATTACTCCATATACTATGAATCAAATTGATGAGTTAGCTAATGAGTTAAATACTTGGGCAATAATCATGTGCAAATCTAATGTTTCATTTGATAACCACTTACCATCTAATCCTTTATTGTCTTTTTGGTCATTGCATCCTGTAATTTTTCCAAAAATGACAAGAAAAACACCTATCATGAATGCTCCAAATATATTCACTGATGGGTCAAATAATGGTACAGCAGCAGTAGTTACCCCTGATCAAACTTTTACATTTTTAGTACCCAAACAATCAGCTCAAAAGGTAGAGCTTAATGCCGTTTTACAAGCTTTTGTGATGTTTAAAGATTCTGTATTTAATTTATTTTCTGATAGTCAGTATGTAGTTAATGCTATAGTATCTCTTGAAGATGCTGGTAGGATTTCCCCTTCTTCTACTGTTTTCTCTTTGCTTTCCACTATACAAAGTCTAATCTGGGACAGAAAAGATCCATTCTTTATAGGACATATCAGGGCACATACAGGATTGCCTGGAGCCCTTAGTTTGGGCAATGATTTAGCAGATAAAACTACACATGACATACATATTTTCTCTACACTAGAAGAAGCTATAAATTTTCATAAAAAGTTCCATGTCAATGCTAATACTTTACAAAAGCGCTTTAAAATAACTAAGGAACAAGCTAGACAAATAATAAAACAATGTCAAAATTGTGTGACCTTTTTACCACAAGTTAATCTTGGAGTCAATCCTAGAGGATTGATACCTAACCATATTTGGCAGATGGACGTCACACACTTGCCAGAATTTGGAAAATTAAAATATTTGCATGTTACAGTTGATACTTCTTCTGGATTTTTGATGGGCTCCCTTCATGCCGGAGAAAAAACTAAAGATGTTATAGCTCATTGCTTACAAAATTTTGCCACTGTGGGTGTTCCAAAACAGTTAAAAACAGATAATGCCCCTGGTTATACTTCTACCTCTTTTAAACAATTTTGCTCAACATTTGGCATTACTCATATAACAGGAATCCCATACAATCCACAGGGACAAGGCATAGTTGAAAGAGCTCATCAAACTATTAAAATGTACTTATTAAAGCAAAAAGAAGGAATTGGGAAGGGGTATATATTCCCCAAAGATAAACTTAAAATAACCCTTTTTACTCTAAACATTTTAAATTTGGATTCATCAGGACTTAGTGCTGCGGAAAGGCATATGTGTCCAAAAAAATGTACATAAGCCCAAGGTACTTTGGAAGGATATTCTAACAGGACAATGGAAAGGTCCTGACCCAGTGATTGTCTGGAGTCGGGGGTCTCTTTATGTGTTTCCACAGGGAGAACAGCAGCCGATTTGGATTCCAGAAAGATTAACTAAAGCGATTTCTACAGACCAAAAAGAAGATGATTTGGCTCAAATCCATAACAACTGATATCCAAAACTCCAGTTTGGCTATTCTTACATCTGCAACGGAACCAGGATGCTTTTTTCAATATCTATTTTATTATTGCCCTTTGCCATATCATGAAGTTCTATTTTGTTTTTTGAGCTCATACAGACCTAGGTTAATGTTTTGCTGATCAGTTCTATTTTTTGACTATAGAGTTTTTAAACATTGCAATGGAGATTTCACCTGTAAAAAGTTATAAGGCCTTTACTATAATGTTATGTGTTGTATGTATTATATTATGTGTGCACACTTGTGTTTTGTGTTGTATGTTTGAATGTATGTATGTCCATATATCATATATGATGAGCGCTCATGATAAAATGGATCCAAATATTTTTTTTTCATTTGATTTATATGGTTTAATTTAAATTGGGTAAACAGCTGTTGAGGATTGTTTTAATATGTAAACAAAAAAGAAGGTTAAAAGATCTGTTTGTTTACTTTCACCTTTCCTTTTCATTATATTTAATAATTCTCTTAAAGATAATGTAAATTGTTAAGAAAATTGTTTTCTTTTAGTGCCTTCTGTAATGTTACATAATTTTTTCTTTAGCCATTATTGCCAGAATTCCTATCTTCATCCCAGTGCCGGTGAAGTCAAAGATAAAACCAATCTACAGCTTCTACAATAGCCATCACTGAACTGCTTGCAGAACTTGCCTGGACACATTGTGAGCTCACCTGTATGCATTGTGAACTATCTGTTGGTGCAGTGACTTGTGGTAGTGTTGGGGTATTTTTGCTGATGATGTCATTGGTGGTACAATTTTTCCAAAAGGAGCCGTCAATTGGCTTGGTGTATCTTCCTCCCTTCTGCTTGTCATGATCATCCAGCTAAAATTTGGGGGCCAACAGAGGTGAGGCAAAGAACCTCACCCCCCCGCTGGTACAAAGACCTCTCCACAGGTGTGGCTGTATACTGGACCGGTAGTCAGTGATGGGTAAGATCCAATTGCAATGGTACCAACCTAAGGACCATATGTACTATTGGACAACCTAAGGCAGGCACGGTTCCTAAGCCACATGCTTGTTGTTTAAACAGAGAGGGGGAGATGTTGAGAGCCACAGCCGAAGGGGCCCCAGCAAACTTCCAGCTGCCAGCAAACTTCCAGCTGCCGGCTGATGAGTGGCTCACAGCGGCCCCAGCAACATGTAGCTGATTGGCTCCTCTGCAGTGATGCTCATTGGGCTGTTTCCCTGCCCTTTCAGGCCATGGAGCTGCTCATTGGGGGACTTTTTTGGCTCCACCCACGTGACCCAGCCAATCGGCCTCAAGAGCAGGAGGATTGTGGGAGGTGGAGAGAAGCTTGTGTGGGAGAGAGAGGCTTGTGGAAAGCCGGTGGTGGCAGTTGAGGCTCTGAGGGTTTTTCCTGAGAGGTTGTTTTGTTTGGCGTGTGTGGTTCTAAAAATAAAGTTAGTTTCTTTTGACAAGTGGCTCCTGATTGTGCCCAGCCAGACTGCGGCAGGCTGGGAAAGATTTTGAAGGCCTGACAGGAAGATTACAGACTAAAGAACAAAAAAAAAAAAGAGGGAAAACTGAGAAGAGATTGAGAGACAGGGGAAACTCAGGGCAAGAGAATGGAAAGATTGCCCATGCTCCACACACTCTGGGTCCCTAGCACTCATACCCTATTATTTTACCAACTTCTTCAGTGAGTTCCTGTTAACTTCAAAAATGGCTAAATGAAAAAGCTTTATAGAGTCAGTAAATAGGATTGGTTTCCCATTCAATGGATTGATCTGTAGTTGATTAATCTAGACTAACCTATCCTGTGACTCAAGCCATATTGCAAATCCCTCAGACAGTCCCATCAATTTCATACTTGTGATCCTTGTCCCCAGTGTTAAAGGAAATTGCACAATCCCTTAATTCCTGGGCCCAGTTCTCACTTTCCAAAAAATTTAGCCCCACATACGTTGGGGCTCCACTTGCATTTGTTAGGGCAAAAGCTCGTGTCAGAGAATTGGTAAACTCAGGCCAAAAATGACACTAATGTCATTGGGCCTCCATCACTGAGGCTATAGCAGGGAATGGAGACCAGACAGTTCATGCAATCCTTCTACATTATTCTCAGATTCTAGACGTCTATAAGATGGACAGTTTCCCACCACAGATAGGAACATGTCCTAACATCTCAGAGTGCTTGTGGTGAAAGGTCACTGCGGGCTATGTCTATAGCCTCCATGGACCCAAGTCCAGAGTTTTGTTTCATAAGGTATCTATAAGTAAACAATAGGGAGGAGAATAAAAGCAACAATGGCCACAACAAAGCACCCCTCGGGCATTGACAAGGACAGTAAAAATTAATCTTTTAATAATGGACTATTGGGTTTCTAATTAATATGAAATTTAATAGGCAACATTGCCTCTTTTAATCAGTAAACATCATGATAAAAGACATAAAATGTGCTCAATGCATTTTTTACAGTACATGTCAGAGGACACATCACAGCTTATCACAGGCAACAGGGAAGAATAATGGATGTGTTCACTAAATAAGGTCCTATTTATGTGTCAATATCAAAGGCACATTATGTGTTTCAAGTAGCTTCTACTGAGATCGAAATCATTGCTTTTATGAATAAATAACAGGCTTCAATTTTGCAATCTGGGTCTGATCTAAGCCCTCAATTTCTCTGGGTGAAGTGTGTAATGATGGGAATTGGTTCAGGGTACTGAACATCAAGTGGGAGTCAGACAGGTGGGTGCAAATGGAGACTCTGCCAACAGCTCACTTTGTGAACTTGGACAAATTACCTCACCTCTCTGAGCCTCAGCCACCTCCCCTCTCCAAATGACTGTGGTAAGCACTAAATAGGTGCTGCAGTGTCAGTGTGTTTGTTTGCGTGATAGGTGTCAGCAGTGACAAAGATACAAAGTGAGACATTCCATCCCAGTGGCAAGCATGAAATGTGCTCATTTCATCACAAATTCAACAAACATAAAATCCATTAGGGTCATTTTCTTCCCTTCTCTGATCTGTTTTCACTATATAATTATAAATGGGGCCTTAATGAATAAGATTGCATGTCATTGATTCCCTTGCAGGAATTGCCACATTTGTCCTCTATTAGTGGATGATATAGGCCTCTACTTTTTAAATCCCAAGTCAATTCTTTCAAGGTTGTACATAAAAATTGGTTTGATAATTGCCTACCATTCTGTAGGACAAAATTTATCTGCCACTGAAGTTTTGATTTTTTTTTTTTTTCTTGTTTCATCTGTTGGCAGCAGGAAGGAACCTCATGCACTATATCTCCTTGGAGTTTTTCTGCATCATTCAGGGGACATCAGGAATGTAGGTAGCTTATCTGTTTGGGTTATTTGGGAGAAAGGTTTGTAAAGAAACCATTTTGTAAAAAAAAAAAAAATCTTTATCATAATTATTTAATCATATTAATTATAAAAATTAATCATTTTCACTGAGACTTCTATCCATGCATACATCATGATTTGACTGTATCTACCTCCCTACTACCTGAAGGGGCTATTTTAAAAAGGTATAATCAGGATATAGGGAAAATGCAAGGAGTGCAAGATGCCCTGTGAGCAGTAGAATAGCAGGTGAGCCTGACAGAACAAGACAGAGGAACGGTTTCCTGGATCCAGAGAAAGTAGCCTATGGAGAGGAATGCTTGCACAGAGAGTAGGGAATCAGGACAATGAATTCCCCAACCTCACTCATCCTCCCATCTCCATGCATTCCATTGCTGCACCTAGCTGGAAGCCAGAAGTAAGGGAGCCAATTCCAAGCAAGACACAGAGAAAGGTGAATGTATGAAAATTTTTGATGCACAATAAATTAATACAATGTTATAAACTGAAAACAAATAATATTTGTTCTGTTGCAAAACATGGCTTTTTTATGTCACAGTTGCTATGGGTCACAAGCCCAGGCATAGGATAGCTGGGTGCTCTTCTTTAGCATTTTATCAGTCTGCAATCTAAGTCTATACTCAACTGGGGAAATAGTCACTTCCCTGAGGTTGTATGTTGGCTGAGTTTCTAACCTGCAGTTGTCAAGCAGAGATCTCTGTTTACTTCCTGAATATCGGTCAACGTCCCCTCTCAGCTTTTAGAGATTCCTACCACATGGCCTCTCATAGCCTCTCCCACAAAGTGGTATCTCATTTCCTCAAAGCCAACAAGGGGAGTCTCTAGCTCTGACCTACAGGTATAAGAAGAAGTCTTATATCAGGGGAGTTCTCATCATGTTTGCTATATTCTCTGACATGGTAGCAAATAATAGGGCAAATGCCATCAAAGAGAAGAAATACATATAAGCATGGACACCAGAAAGTGGATCTTAGTGGTGATATACTAGGGTCTGTCCACTCCAGTGAAGGAGGGTAGAGAAGGGTGGAGAGTAGGTTCTACGAGATAGATAATGAAAAGCATCTCAATGTCTGGCTCCTTCTTGGTCCTTACCTCACTCTCACATTTCAAGTCCTAGACAGAGAAGAGATGGACTTCATAGGAACTTGCAGCTCAACTGGTCTCACATGTTCACTTTAGGACTGAAGAAACTAAGGGATAGAAGCTCCTCCATTTCCCTGGGATCTGAGAGCCAGAACCCATTTCCCAGGTTCTTCCTGCTTTCTCAGGCTTCACAGTGATTTCTTGCCCAAACTCAAGTTAGAATGCAGGCACATGGATTCTCAACCTCCCAGTCAACAAGTTAGATGGGAAAGGAGCAATTTTAGCTCAAAATTAGATGCCATTTCTATTTGGAAGATATGATTCCAAAGACTATAATTCCTATCTGTCACCATGTCCTATCCCTCTTCCTCCTAAGGAGTTCCTAAATCTCACCAGTTGACCTTCCAGGTGTAATCAATGCACTGCTCCCCAAAACACCCAGATGATAGAATTCCCCTTCCCCTTAGACTAGACAAGAGAGGCTTCTCTTTGGTTCTCAGTTTTCTCCATCTTCTTCTTATCTAGCTACCATTTGCCTCAACATTATCTTTCAGCATTTATAGGGAAGCCTCGTATACCAGAGAGTCCAAGATTATGAGAGTTTTCACAAAATCCGTAATAACTGTCATGCTTCTTCTCCAGGATTCAGTTTTTAGTTTTTTAGGGAAGCTGCAGTATTTTCAGGTAGGAAAGAGAACCTCTGCATTCCTTACACTCTTATATCTCTATAAGATTTCACCAAACCCTGCCTCTGGTTTCTGAAGACAGAGCTGCCCAGAAATAAAGGAACAGCTGTGGATGATAATTCCTGTGTGGGCTCCTGGGGATACGAATGGCCTCCGGCTTTATAGAAAAGAATCACCAAATCCCGCAGCTCCTTCCTCATTGCTATTTCATCAGCCTTCTGGATAGATTTTCAAATAAAGTACAGGGAGAGAAAAAGACATATACCACATGCAAATGTTCCCATGGGAAACATAGGACTACTTAAGAAAAGAAGTTCGGCTTGTGAGGGGTGCGAGGGCATCCTGTCATTAACTTTGGCTTCCAAATTTGCTTCATAGCTCATCTTCCTTCATAATCTTTCTTAATGAAGATGTTTAAGTTTTGACACATATGACGTGAAGTTTAAAAATTATTTCCCACAAATGATAGAATTCTGCCCGGTTTAGAGTTTTCAACGATCACTTAAGGCCTTAAGTGACAAACTTTCTCTGCATAACTAGGCTCAACTTCTCATTTTATACTATTTCTTTCCATTTCTAGAAATAGAAACAACTCGTTGCCTTGGAAAATTATCTTGAAATCAGCAGGCAACAGACTATTTATGACTTAATAAATATCTCTTTCATACCTCCTGTTTTCCAGACACTTTTCAATTTTCTGGAAGTAGAAAGAAAAAAATGATATAGTTTCATGTCTGTGATGATTAATTCTGTGTGTCAACTTGCCTAGGCTATAGTGTTTAGTTGTTTGATTGAATTCCAGTCTAGATGTTGCCATGAAGCTGATACACACACACACACACACACACACAAACATAATTTTTCTATTTTTTAATGTTCCAAAATTTTAATTGACATAATAATCATACATGTGTAATCAATGTACATGTTTACAATGTGTAATGATCAGTTAAGAGTGATTGGTACACCCATCACCTCAAGCATTTAACATTTCTTTGTGTTGGAAGTATTCAAAATTCTCTTTATTAGTGGTGTGTGTGTGTGTGTGTGTGTGTGTGTTTTCAAACCCAGAGCCTTATACATGCACAACACAGTCTCTACCACTGAGCTATATCTACAGCCCTCTATGAAATTTTTTTGAATACATTGCTATCAACTATATTTTACCTACTGTGCTACAGAATAGAAGTTGTTCCCACCTATAAAACTGTGCCCTTGCACCCATTAACCATCCTCTCATATATGATTACTATTGAAATAAGAAGACTTTGAGTGAAGCTGAATAAAGCAGATTACCCTTCATAACCTGGGTAGATCTCATTTGATTAATTGCAGGCCGTACGTGACAAGAATGAGGTTTGCTGAAAAAGAAGAAACTTTGTTCATGGTTGCAACATAGAAATCCTGTCTGAATTCTAGTTCACTGCCCTGTAGAATTAAAGCTGAAGACTGAAGCATCAACCTTTCCCTAAATCTTTATACTGAAGCAGCACAGATCTCATTCTTGCCAGCTCCCACGACTTTATCAGCCAACTCTTTAAAGTATATGTGGTAAATAGATGATGATAGATTAACTGATTGATTGAATATATTTCTGGAAAATCCTGATGAGACGTTAGTGCCAAAAGGGGGCTTTAGAAGAGCAAAATCTTAAGAAGGAGTTTTCTGAATTAGTTCTGAGTTTCTAGAGTTCTCTAATTTGATTAGATTTCAGGGCACTCGTGACTTTATTTCTAATAATAATGAGAGTGCTGTTAGTTTATAGTGTGATGTGATAATAGAGATGCACAAAAATATCACCATTGGATACTCCGAATCAAGTACTTAAGACAAATTCTGGGTGACCATGTGTTTGATACCTTAGTACATGTCTGTCAAACTGACAAGTATATAATGAGATTGACTGATTGCTCTTAATTTTCTGGACAAAGAAGGAAAAAAAAATGAGCTCAAGGATTCTAATTCCCAGCTTCAGCACTGTCTAATGAAGGTTTCTATGTCTCCCCTATAAAAGACCCTTATTTTCTGCACCTGCAGAGTTGAGATTGCTGAAAATCACACCTGGGCTCTCTTCTGTGAGTAGTTGTATCATAATGCAATGGAACACTGCCACTAAATTGGGAAGCCTAAATACAATGGGAACAGTCAGATAATAGGTTTATAGTGGACACAGGGTGTCACTTAATCATCAAAGACAAGATGGATGTGGTTACGCAGGTAGACAGTAATGTCAGAGCAGTCATAGAATTATCTGACTCACCGCAGACCTATATCATTGGCTAAATGTATTCATGGTATTCTTCAAATATGGGCAGTCTACTAATTTCTAACTTGATAAGCAAAAGCAGACAAGTTCTACATAGAGTCATAACACCTCAATCAATTCCCAAATTTATATCAGTTTACATAACTAGCATCCCTATAGTGAGTGACAGGCTGTATCTCCTTGAAGAGGGACTCTGCTACACTGCCAGAAATTTAGACCATTTCTCTTTCTTCTAGTCTTTTCCAAGGAGCTTCCAGCCTTATTAGCAAGGTGACTGCACTGGAGGAAAGGAAACAACCATTCTTTGGGGAAAACGTACTGGACACAGACTCTGAGCTGACATTAATTCCAGGAGACCCAAAACATCCTTGTGGTCCACAAGTCAGAGCAGGAATTCATGGAAGTCAGGTGATCAATGAAGTTTTAACTCAGATTCATCTCGCAGTGGACCCAGTAAGTCTTCCAACCCAGCCAGGGGTTACTGACCCCATTCTGGAAGACATGATTGCACTAGACATTCTCAACAACGTGAAGAATCCCAACTTGGCCATTATGGCCTATGGAGTAGGGGCTATTATGGTTAAGAGCCAAGTGGGAGCAATTTGAACTACCTACCTAGGAAAATCGTAAAAAGCAACACTGTATTCCAGGAAAGATTTCAGAGATTAGGGCCAATATCAACATTTGAAGGATGCAAGGGTGGTGATTCCCACTTCCTCTCCATTTGTCCTGGGTGAAAAACAAATGTATCCTGGGCAATGACAGAGAATGACCGCAGCTTAACCAAGTAATCTTCCCAACCGCGACTGCATGTTGTTTCGTTGCTTGTGCAAATGTTCACATCCTTTGGAGTTATTGATCTGAAAAATGCCTTTTCCCCTGTATTTATTAACAAAGACCACCAGAAGCAATTTATTTCCAACTGGAGAAAGTTCAGAAACTTATCTCCACTGTCCTACCCTAGGGGTATATCAGTTCTCTAGCCATGTGTCATACTTTAGTTTCAGAGACTTTCATTTGGGGGCGGGGGCAGGTATTAGGGATTGAACTCAGGGGCACTCAACCATAGAACCACATCCACAACCCTAATTTGTATTTTATTTAGAAACAGGGTATTGCTGAGTTGCTTAGCACCTCACTTGCTGGGGCTGGCTTTGAACTTGTGATCCTTCTGCCTCAGCCTCCCAAGATTACAGGCATGTGCCACCAAGCCTGGCTAGTTTCAGGGACTTTGAATGCCTCTTCCTTCTACTAGATAGCACATTAATCTATTGCATCAGTTTCATCATTAAATTTGCACCCAGTGTTAAAAGAAGCAGCAACTAAATATGAAGACCTAACAACTATTCCATTGAATTAAAAGTTAAGACTGCCATCTGGACACTTTGGACTCTTCTTGAATCTGAATAAACAGGCAAGAAATGGAGTTATTATGCTGGTTGAAATGATTATTTGCTGATTACAAAAGGAACATCTGACTGCTACTCCACATGGAGATAAAAAAAGGATATGTCTGGTATACTGAAAACTACCAAGGATACTCTCTAAGGACTATAGTAAAAATCTTTCCCCAAAAAGAATTTCAGGCCTATGTAGATTGTAGATTCAAAGGTGAATTTTGTCATGTATTCATGGAAGAGACATTACCAATCATATGTAAAATATATTAACAGAAGAGGAGTACATAAAGGAGCAGTGAGTCCCACTTACAAGAGGGAAATAAAGACAAGCTTTAGGGCTGAGGTTATAGCTCAGAGGTAGAGCACTTGCCTAGCACATGGGAGGCTCTGGGTTCAATCCTCAGCACCACATAAAAATAAATAAATAAAATAAAGTTATTGTGTCCATCTAAACTAAAAAAATTTAAAAAGAACAAGTTTCGTATAATGCAATATTTGAAGTTCTGTGTTTGTCAAGCATTGGGTTTCGTTTGTTCTCCACAACTTCTTCATCTTTGTGTAATTTCTGTCCCCTCTATGTAACAGAGCACAGGTAGCTAAGAACTGACATCAGATGACCTTTGAAATACTCAAAAAGACCCCTTGTGCCCTCACCAGCTCCTCTGATTTCCAAGTCCTCACTACTTCTGACTCATTAATCTTGCGTTTGTTAACATCACACTGGAGAATGTTTGGACTGGCAGTCAGAGACCCTCAGGCTTTGGCGTAGGAAAATGTGGGCTGAGATCTGCTGCTACTGTTGCAACTGTAGGCAAGTTGTTCAGATCTTCAATGATACAATTTCTACATTTTCAAAATCAAAATAACAATTAGACCCACCACTACAGCTGTTGGAAGTTTAAGTGAGAGAATGCATTTCCATCACTCCACCAGTTATCAAGCTTCAAAATATTCCATTGTTCTTTTTCTCAGTATCAAAATCCTGGAACTGAACATCATTTTCCTAACAAAGTAAAGCCATGAGCTTTCCTCCCTTGATCTGACATGCAGGAAAACTGCAATTTCATTAATAGTGATATTTTACTCATCTTTAGTAATTGCAGTATTCTGCTAATTTATATTGAATTTAAGATAAGCACAAATGTTAAGAACTTTTTCTTTTTTTTTTTTTTTTTTTTTTTTTTGCATGCTAGCAATACCATCCTACATTTCTACCCTGTACAGGAATCTCTGCTTTCTGTTTTTAATTACAAATATTAATGGATGTATATTGCAAAAGCTTTAACAAATGTTTAATGGGGAATTCAGGGAAATGAAGATGACCTCCTACCCAAGTCACAGTTATCTTGTTTCTCTCCCTAAAATTGACCATCATTACTAATTTCTTGATACCCTATCTATTTTTTATTTATTCTTTTTAGTTGTACATGACAATAGAATTCATTTTGATATAATTATACAAGAATGGAATATATCTCATTCTAAATAGGACTCCATTCTTACGAATGTACACAATGGTGGGATTCACTGGTGGTGTATTCATATATGTTCATAGCAAAATTATGTCAATTCATTCTACTGCCTTTCCTTTCTCTATCCCCCCTCCCTTCCCTTTATTCCCCTTTGTCTAATTACTGAATATTTATTCTTCCCCTCTCCCCCCATATTGCATGTTAGCATCCACATATCAGCAAAAACATTCAGCCTTTGGTTTGGGGTAATGGCTTATTTCATTTAGCATAATAGTCTCAAGATCCATCCATTTACCTGCAAATGCCATAATTTCATTCTTCCTTATGGCTGAGTAATATTCCATTGTGTGTATATACCACATTTCCTTTATCCATTCATCTGTTGAAGGGCACCTAGGTTGGCTCCATAGTTTAGCTGTTGTGAACTGAGTTGCCATAACATTGATGTGGCCGCATCACTGTAGTATGCTGATTTTAAGTCCTTTGGATATATACTGAGGAGTGAGAAAACCAGGTCCAAGGGTGGTCCCATTCCTAGTTTTTTGAGTAATCTCCATACTGCTTTCCAAAGTAATTGCACCAATTTTCAGTCCCACCAGCGATGTATGAGTGTACCTTTTCCCTGCATCCATCCCCACATTGTTACTTGTATTCTTGATAATTGCCATTTCTAACTGGAGTGAGATGAAATATCAGTGTAGTTTTAATTTCCATTTCTCTAATTGCTAGAGATGTTGAACATTTTTATATATTTGTCAAATATTAGTATTTCTTCTTCTGAGAATTATCTGTACAGTTTTTTTTGCCCTATTGCCACAGTCTGGCTGGGCACAATTCACAAGCCACTTGTCAAGCAGAAACGAACTTCATTTTTAGAACACACACACCACACCACACGAGCTCTTCAGGAATTCCCTCAGAGCCCAACTGCCACCACCGGCTTCCCACAAGTCTCTCAACCCCCCACTCCTCCTGCTCTTGAGGCCGATTGGCTGGGTCGTGTGGGCAGAGCCAAAAGAGTCCCCCAGTGAACAGCTCCATGGTATGAAAGGGCGGGAAAACAGCCCAATGAGCATCACCACAGAGGAGCCAATCAGCTGGCAGCTGGAATTTTGCTGGGGCCGCTGTGAGCCAATCAGCTGGAAGTTTTCTAGGGCCACTTCAGCTGTGGCTCTCAACATCTCCCCGTCTCTGTTTAAACAACAAGCATGTGGCTTAGGGACCCTGCCTGCCTTAGGTTGTCCAATACTACATATGGTCCTTACCCATCATCGGATGAGCTGACCTCAAGGTGTCAGCCTCCTGTCTTAGGTTGGTACCATTGCAATTGGATCTTACCCGTCATTGACTACCGGTCCAACATACAGCCACACCTGTGTACCAGTGGGGGAGTGAGGTTCTTTGCCTCACCTCTGTTGGCCCCCAAATTTTAGCCGAACAACCATCACAAGCAGAAGGGAGGAGGATACACCAAGCCAATTGACGGCTCCTTTTGGAAAAATTGTACCACCGATGACACCATCAGCAAAAATACCCCAGCACTACCACAAGTCGCTGCACCAACAGATAGTTCACAATGCATACAAGTGATACATAGTCCAGGCAAGTTCTGCAAGCAGTTCAGTGATAGCTATTGCAGAAGCTGTAGATTGGTTTTATCTTTGTCTTCACCAGCACTGGGATGAAGATAGGAATTCTGGCAATAATGGCTAAAGAAAAAATTACGTAACATTCCAGCAGGCACTAAAAGAAAACAATTTTCTGAACAATTTACATTATCCTGAACAGAATTATTAAATATAATGAAAAGGAAAGGTGAAAGTAAACAAACAGATCTGTTAACCTCCTTTTTTGTTCACATATTAAAACAATCCTCAACAGCTGTTTACCCAATTTAAATTAAACCATTTATTTATATCACATGAATAAGAAAAAAAATATTTGGATCCATTTTTTCATGAGTGCTCATCATATATGATATATGGACATACGTACATACAAACATACAACACAAAACACAAGTGTGCACACATAATATAATACATACAACACATAACATAATAGTAAAGGCCTTATAACTTTTTACAGGTGAAATCTCCATTGCAATGTTTAAAAACTCTATAGTCAAAAAATAGAACTGATCAGCAAAACATTAACCTAGGTCTGTATGAGCCCAAAAAACAAAATAGAACTTCATGATGTGGGAAAGGGCAATAATAAAATAGATATTGAAAAAAGCATCCTGGTTCTGTTGCAGATGTAAGGATAGCCAAACTGGAGTTCTGGATATTAGCTGTTATGGATTTGAGCCAGATCATCTTCTTTTTGGTCTGTAGAAATCGCTTTAGTTAATCTCTCTGGAATTCAAATCGGCTGCTGTTCTCCCTGTGGAAACACACAAACAGACCCCCGACTCCAGACAATTACTGGGTCAGGACCTTTCCATTGTCCTGTAGAATATCCTTCCAAAGTACCTTGGGCTTATGTACATTTTTTTGGACACATATGCCTTTCCGCAGCACTAAGCCCTGATGAATCCAAATTTTAAAAGTTTAGAGTAAAAAGGGTTATTTTAAGTTTATCTTTGGGGAATATATACCCTTTCCCAATTCCCTCTTTTTGCTTTAATAAGTACATTTTAATAGTTTCATGAGCTCTTTCAACTATGCCTTGTCCCTGTGGATTGTATGGGATTCCTGTTATATGAGTAATGCCAAATGATGAGCAAAATTGTTTAAAAGAGGTAGAAGTATAACCAGGACCATTATTTGTTTTTAACTGTTTTGGAACACCTACAGTGGCAAAATTTTGTAAGCAATGAGCTATAATATCTTTAGTTTTTTCTCCGGCATGAAGGGAGCCCATCAAAAATCCAGAAGAAGTATCAACTGTAACATGCAAATATTTTAATTTTCCAAATTCTGGCAAGTGTGTGACATCCATCTGCCAAATATGGTTAGGTATCAGTCCTCTAGGATTGACTCCAAGATTAACTTGTGGTAAAAAGGTCACACAATTTTGACATTGTTTTATTATTTTATTATTTTTATTATTTCCAGTTGGCAGCTGGAAGTTTGCTGGGGTCCCTTTGGCTGTGGCTCTCAACATCTTATGGCTGAGTAATACTGTTCATTGTTTGTTCATTTGTTCATTGATTGCATTGATTGGATTATTGGGTTTTTTTCCTCCCCTTTGGTGCTAAATATTTTGAGTTCTTTATATTCATATCCTCTCTTTCTCAAAGCCTTTCCCCAAAGAAAAGTCCTTTTTTGTTTGTTTATTTTTATTTTTGTACCAGGGATAGAACCCAGGGGCAATTAAGCACCTGACCACACCCCCAGCCTGTTTTTATATTTTATTTAGAGACAGTGTCTCACTAAATTTCTTAGGGTTTTGCTTTTTGCTGAGGCTAGCTTTGAACTCGTGATCCTTACCTCAGCCTCCCTAGCCACTGGGATTACAGGCATGCACTACTGAACCTGTGGAAAAGTCCATTTTTAAGTAAGGTTTAACTTTTCATTTTTTCTTTCATTAACTGTGCTTTTGGTATTTTATCTTATGAAAACATCCAAGGTTATTTTATTTTCTCCTGTAGTCTCTTGGAGTTTTATAGGTTTTCATTTTACAGTAAGTTAATTGGCGGGGGTTAAAGTCTATGACTAGAATTTTTGCATATACATGTCTAATACTTCCAGAACTATTTATTGAAATGTTATCATTTCTTCATTGAATTGTCTTTACTACCTTGTCAAAGATTGAGCATATTTGTATCATTCTATTTCTGAGCTTATTATTTTGTTTCATTGATCTGTGCGTGATCTGTGCCTTTGCCAATACTGTACTGTTGTGATTAATGTAGCTTTGGAGTATATCTAGAAGTCAAATGGTGTGTCTTCCAACTTTATTGTTTAACTATTCCAGATATTTGGTCTTTAGAATCTATTCAATGGCATTTAAACTGACTCATGGGGATATTGATTGGAGTTTTATTAAGTCTAGATCAAGTTAGGTAGATCCTGACCTTTTAGACATACTTAGTGTTCCAATCCATGATCATGGAATAGCTCTGTTTATTTAAATCTTGAATTACTTGCATCAAAGTGGTATAGTTATTCACATCCAGACACTGTGCATGTTTTGTTACATTTGAAACTAAGCATTTCAATTTGGGCTGCTATTGTAAATGCTATTTTTTTATTTTAAAATCCCATTGTTTATTGCTGGTGTATGGGAAAGCAATTGACTTTTGCATATTAACCTTGAATCCTGCAACCTTGTTGTAATCAGTTATTAGTCTTATGAATTTTGTTGTGAAGTTTTTGGTATGTATAGATAATCATGTCATTTATGAAAAAAAATCACTTTTATTTTTTCCTCCATAATGTGTTTACTTTTTATTTCCTTTTCTTGTATAAACACAGTAGCTTAATTTCACTAGCAAGGACAACCAGTATTGTGCTGAACAGGAGTGGTGAGAGAGAGTATCTTTACCTTTTTATCAATCTTACGGGGAAAGCGTATAATTTGTAGGTACATGTGGTTGGTTTTTCTTTGTGTGTGTGTGTGTGTGTGTGTGTGTCTTTCTTTCCTTATTTAAATGATGTTTTACTCTCTGACTTACACAGTTTCTAATGAAAAGTTCACCAAAATCCTTATTACTCTTTAGATTGGGGGTTTGGCTTTTTAATTTGTTTTTCATCTCTGCCTTCTTTGTAGATATTTTTCTGCATATTTTCTTTCCTTTTTGTGTGTATATATACACACGCAATGGTTTGGTTCTCATATGTTCCCCAAAATTCATGCTGAAGGCATTGATATTGCAGTATTTAGAGGTGGGCTTTGGGGAAGTGATTGGGTCAGGAGGGCTCTGATGTCATCAGTGGGCTAACCTATTGATGGATTCATAGATTGATGAATGAACTATTAGGAGGTGGTGAAATCTTTAGCAGATGGGGCCCAGTTGGAGGAAGTAAGTCACTGGGGACATGGCTTTGAAATACATATTTTATTCCAGTCCCTTCTACACTACATCTCTTTCTTCTCTCCCCTCGCTCTGTTTTCCTGGCTGCCAGGAGGTAAGCTGCTTTGCTCCACTGCACCCTCTCCATCATAATGCTCTGTCTCAACAGACGCCCAGAAACAATGTGACCAAATGACCATGAACTGAAACCTCTGAAACCAGGAGCCAAAATAAATGTTTCCTCCTTGTAAGTTGTTTTTGTTTCCCCATTATTTGTCACAGTGACAGAAAGCTGACTAGTACATACTGTTTCAGCTTCTGAGCTTCCTGGGGCTCTAGTTTCATGTATGTCATTAATTTGGGGGAAATACTGAACACCGTTACTTCAGATTTTTCTTCTGTTTCATTCACTTCTTCTCCTTCTGGCATTGTGTATATTTTAAAATTATTTCACAATTCTGAAATATTCTATTCTATTGTTTTATTTCCTTTTCACATTGTATTTAAGTTTGGGAACTAATCTATTAGCATATTTTCAGGCTCACTGATTCTTCCTCTGGTTTTGTCCAGTTTACTCATGTCCAGTTTACTCATCAAAGGCATCCTTCATTTCCATTTTGTTTCATTTCCCATGTTTTCTTTTGATTCTTTCTTACATTTCCCATCTTTCTGCTTACATTACCCATTTGTTCTTACACATTTTTTTACTTCTTTCATTACAGTCTTTTTTTTAATATCATAGTTATGCTAGATTTTCTACCTAATTGCAAATCTGTGTCCTCCCTGGGTCTAGTCTTGATGTTTATTTTTCTTTTTTAGAATCTCTTTTTGTTGTTGTTGCCTTATAGCAGCTTCTGTCATTTTATTTGAAACCTAAATATAAGTAACAGGCACTGAGATAAGCTTTCTACATTAGATTTTAGGTTAATCTGAGTCGAAGTGGGATTTCCATAATATTTTCTCTAGGTGCCAGAGGCTTCAAATTTCTATAGTATCTTTGTTTTCATGTCACCTTTTGCCTGAGGGCTTCACTAAGAACTCCTACTTAGAGAGAAGTTGAGTCTTGCACACTATCAGCTAATATCACTATCTGATATTATGTTGGAGTCCTATTAAGGTGGTGGTAAGGTATGGTGGAAGGAAATATGCTATAATCTTATCTCAATCTTACTGAGCCTGTGTCTCTCAGTTGTGACTTCCACAGGTGCTTCTTAGTTTCCACATAAAATGAGTCAAGAAAGCTAGAAAGAGCAAAGGTTGGGGAAGTGTTCTTTCCCTAATTAGAATAAAGATATGGTAAAGCAGTTTTCTCTGCATGGCAAGCCATGGAAAATGGAGAATGTCTGGGTGTATTTGGAGAATACTCTGGGTGTATTTTAGAACGATTATCTTGGAAGTTATTACCATGGAGAATGCTCCAGATGTATTTCATAGTGATTACTTTTCTTTATTCTGGACAGTCACAAGGGAATTTTCTTGGCTGTTCACCATGTGTTCATCAAAATTACTATCCAGTCATTTCTGCAAGTTTATGGCTTCTGCAGGTTCTGCTTCAAGTGACCAGATCTTCATAAGGAATTCTTTGTTTTGGCCAGTTTCTCCTGATTTCAAGGTAGGCTGCCTTGTGACCTCAATTATCTGATGAGTACAATAAAAGCCATTTATTTTAAATTTTCAGCTTTTTTCTTATTGCAAGAATGAGAGTAGTAACTTCCAAGATACATGCCAGAGCTGAACCTGTTGAGTCCCATTGAACTTTAAAATTTGATTTTTATTGAGATAATTTTAGATTCATATACTGTGTGCAAAATAATAGAGAGCTGGTACAATTTTTCCAGTTTACCCCAATAGTGGCGCCATATAAAATTATAGAATAATATCAAAACCTGGGTTCTGATGTTAATACAATTGACCAGCTTAAGTTTTCTGAAATTTTACTTGCACTCATCTTTGTGTGTGCATGTGTATATGGGTGTACTGTAGTTCAATACAATTAGATTATGGGTGAGTTTCAGCATCCACACCCAGAATCAACTACTGAATACTTTTCTTGCCACAAGTGTTCTGTTTTTCCTCTTTATAACTGTAGCTCTCTCACAGCTAATCCCTGACAACCATCAATTTGTTGACTATTTTTAAAACGTTGTCATTTTGACAATTATATAAATAGAATAATATAATATTAAACAAATCTAAGAACTTTTTGCCTGGCCTTAGATTCCAAGTAGTTTCTCGTGCTTTATTTAATCTATTATTTTAATCAACATATAATAATTGTACCTGTTTATGGTTACAGTGTAATATTTCAATATTCATACATTACAGGATGAGATTTTTACCCACTTTTCACTGGGCATAAATTTATATACTTATCCTATTAAAATTATAAACATTTACTCTTTGAGAAGATGTGTGAGGAGTATGAAAACAAATTAAGAACTCAGAGATAGTATTTACAGAATACATACTCAAAATAGATTAGTACCTAGATTACCTAAATACCTAAACTGGAGTTTACCAAACTGCTGTGTGCATCAACAATCTATCTCCTTTTATTGATTATATTATATGATATGTGTGTTCCACCGTGTCTTAAAACATTTTCCTGTTGAGGAACCTCTGTGTTGATTCTAGGTCTTGGCTAGACAAATAAAGCTGCTAAGAACACTAATGTTCAAGTTTTTGTATGAATAATAATTTTCTTTCTCAGGAATAAATGTCCATGAGAACAACTGTAGGACCATATGGCAATTACATATTTAGTTGAAAAACTAAATGACTAAATTTTTTCCTGAGCGACTGAACAATTTTACATCTCTATTAGTAATACATGAATGATCTAGTTTCTTTTGTGTTCATTAATTTTTGATTTAGCTATCCTGATACTTGTGATATCTCCTTGTGATTTTAATTTGCATTTGCTGATCACCAATGATGTTGAACATCTCTTCATATGCTTATCTGAATCCCTATATCCCCTTTGGTGAAATGTTCACTAAAATCTTTAACCCATTCTTTAGTGTGACTGCCTTTTTGTAACCCTTCAAGCTTGGGGAGTGTTTGTTTTTTTTTTAATCTAGGTGTAATCTATTTTGTATATGTATTCTGTAAATACTATCTCTGAGTTCTTAATTTAGTTTTCACACTCCTCACATATCTTTTCAAACAACACATGTTTATAATTTTAATAGGATAAGCATATGAATTTATTTTCCTTTGATGGATTATCCTCTGGTATCAAATCTAAGAACTTTTTGCCTGGCCCTAGCTTCCAAATAGTTCCTCTTGCTTTGTTTAATCTTTTATTTTAGTCAACATATAATAATTGTACCTGTTTATGGTTACAGTGTAATATTTCAATATTTATACACAATGTATAATGTTCAGATCAGGGTATTTGGCATATCCATCACCTCAAACATTTATAATTGCTTTGTTTTGAGAACATTTCAAATCAAGAGCTCTCCACTTGCTATTTTGAAACATGTGATTAATTGTTTCCAGCCACAGTTAAACTACTGTGCTATAAAACATTAGAAGGTATTACTCATATCTAACTATACTCCTTTACCAATTATGATCTAGTTTGCACATATCAGAGAAAATATTTGTCCTTTTATTTCCTGGGTCTGGCTTATTTCATGTAGAATGACAGTTTCCAGTTTCATTCATTTGCCAGCAAATGCCATAATTTCATTCTTCTTTATGGTTTTGTCTAGCCAAGAACTGAAATCATTATATATATGTAGTACATTTTCTTTATCCATTCATCTGTTGAAGGCTGCCTAGTCTGGTTCCACAGCTTATCTATTGTGAATAGTGTTGCTATACACATGGAAATAACACATGTTTGTAGCTGCATCCCTAGAGTATGCTGATATTAGATCTTTTGGATATGTTCCAGGGAGTTGGATAGCTGGGTCATATAGTGGTTTCATTCTGAGTTTTCTGAGGAATCTCCATATTGCTTTCCAGGATGCTTGCCCTAATTTGCAGTCCCACCAACAAAGTATGAGTGTCCATTTGTTGCACATCTTGTCAACACTTATTGTTGCTTGTATTCCTGATAATTGCCATTCTGACATGAGTGAGATGAAATCTCAATGTAGTTTTGATTTACATTTCCTTAATTGCTACAAAGTTTGAACATTTTTTCATATATTAGTTGACCATTAGTATTTCTTCTTTTGAGAATGTCTGTTCAGTTATTTTGCCCATTTATTAACTGGGTTTTGTTGCTGATGATGATGTTGTTTTTAAGGTTTTTTAGTTCTTTATATAATTTGGATATTAATATATAACAGGTGGCAAAGACCTTTTCCTATTCTGTAGGCCTTCTTTTATTTTCTTTGCAGTGCAGAAGCTTTTTAATTTGATATGATCCTATGTTTTAAGCTTTAGGAGTCTTGTTAAGAAAGTGGATTCCTGTGCCAATATGTTGGAGTTTTGAGCCTACATTTTCTTCTAGCAGCCTCAGTTTCTGGTCCAATTCCTAGGTCTTTAATACACTTTGAGTTGACTCTTTGTAAGGTGAGAGTAGGGGTCAAGTTTCAGTGTTCTACATATGAATATTAGTTTTTCCAGCAACATTTGTTTAAAAGATTCTCTTTTATCCAGTGCATGTTTTTGGCACTTTTGTCTACTATCAGATAACTGTGTGAGTTCATCTCTGTGTCTTCTACTGTATTCCACTGGTCTTCGTGTCTGTTCAGATGCCAGTACCATGCTGTTTTTGTTACTATAGCTCTGTAGTCTATGATTTGTGGTCTAATATTGTAATGCCTCCAGCATCATTCTGTGGCTCAGGATTGCTTTGGCTATTCTGAGTTTCTGTTTTTTTCCAAATGAATTTTAGAACTGTCTTTTCTGGTTCTGTGAAGAATGTCCTTGGTATTTTGATGGTAATTGCCTTGAATATATATAATGCTTTTGGTAGTATGGCTATCTTAACAATATTAATTCTGCCTATCTGAGAATATTTTCTAAGGTCTTCTTTAATTTATTTCTTCAGTGTTCTATAGTTTTCATTGTAGAGGTATTTCACATCCTTGATTAGATTAATTTCCAAGTATGTTTTTAGGTTTTTATGAATGGCCTAGTTTTCTAATGTTTTTTTTTTCAGCATATTCATTATTAGAGTATAGGAAAGTGATTTATGTATGTTGATATTGTATCCTGCTACTTTGATGAATTCATTTATAAGCTCTGGAAGTATTCTGGTGGAGTTTTTTTGGGTCTTTTAAATACACAATCACGTCATCAGCAAGCAGAGATAATTTGACTTCTTCATTTGTTATTCATATCCATTTAATTTCCTTCTCTTGCCTGATTGCTCTGGATAGAATTTCAAGGTCTATGTTGGAAGTTGGCCTTGGGTTTGTTATAAATAGCCTTTAAGTTTCTTCTATCCCTAGTTTTTCTAGTGTTTTTAACATGAGTGGGTGCTGCACTTGTCAAATTTTTTTTCCTCAATTTATTGAGAAAATCATGTGACTCTTGCACTAAAGTCTATTTGTGTGGTGAATTCCCCTTATTAATTTCCATATATTGATCCAACCTTATATCCTTGGGATGAAATCCACTGGATCATGGTGAGCTATCTTTTAATGTGTTTTTGAATGTGTTTTGCTAATATTTCATTAAGAATTTTTGCATCTATTTTCATCAAGAATATTGGCTTGAAATTTTGTTTCCTTGATGTGTTTCTGTCTGGTTTTGGTGTTACTGTGATACTAGGAAAACCAAGGTATGAAGTGAATCTAGTTAATTATTTAAACCATTAGAAGAAAGACATTCAAATGGATTGAGACCACAATGTTGACTATTATGGTAACAACGGTCAAATCAATATAAAGACTAAGATACATGATCAAAGTTGACATAAGAGTTATTTACAGTAAACCATGCCAAGATGGAAAAAAAAAATTCTTACTGAATTTTGGCTTGGATTTCATTAGGATTTGGAAAATTTAGAAGATGTCCATCATTCATTGGCTTTGGATCCCCCCCAGAGGTTCTGAGACACGGGAGCCACTTCCCTAGTTACTATAAACTTGCCCCCGTGGGTTCTTGTTTTGTCAGCTCAGAGGCCTGAGGCTGACTACTCAGAGGGTACGGTGTTGTGTCTGTTGATTGTTTATATTTTTGCAGGAATTCAGAATTCAGAGCTCTGAGTTGTTGCTGTGATTTCTCTGGTTCACCATGTATGTGCTCCCCTCTACAGGATCTTTTTCAAAGTGTCATAGAGTCTGCTGACTGTCTATGAGCACAGGTCCTGTAGTTATGGATTCTCTATGGGTGATCTATGATGCAGAAGCATTCCCCCTGGCCAACACAGCTCACTGGGGTACTGTCCTCCTTACTAAGTAAGGAGTCTCAGAAGGTCTAGTGGGATTCTAGCTTTCACAGTTCCAGATTATGAAGGGCAGGTACCATTACTCTTTCCTGTGTGTCAGTGCCCTGCCAATGTCCAAAGAGTGCCCAAACACTCATCCATGGATCAGGCTGGGTGCTTTCAGTCTCTGCTGCTGCCTTGGACGTGGGCAATTTTTTCACCTTGACCAACTTCCCATTGGCTATGGTCATGATTTGGACACCTTCCCTATATATTTTTGGGACTCAGGCAACTCCTCACAAACACTTCCCTTCAGTTGGCTGATGCCCTGTTGTAGGGACCATCTCTCTAAGACTCTGGAGATCCAGGCAGCTTCCAGCTGACAGAATGGGCCCCATCACTGTGGCCATGATCAGGACAGTCCCTCTGAGATTCTCAGGACTCATCCCACTATGACATGCCCTCCATCATGTCAGCCACAGCCATGATCTTCAGGGCTTCCCTTCCCTCTGCTTGGGACTAAAACTGCCTCCCCACTTGGGTCTGAGCTAGCCACAGATTTGTGGGGATTCTGTTCTGTCTCTGTCTAGAATCCCTCAGAGGCTGTGCAGAGGTAGGTTAAGCTCACACTCCCCAGGGTGGGTCTGCTCCACCCCTTTGTCCTTGTTTGCAGTGAGCAGGGAGGATATCAGTGACTCTTGGTTAGTAGGGATCCTTCCACAAGTTCTTTCTAGACTAATTCTTAAGAGCTCCCACTGAAGGGGTTCTCCCTCTGATTTAATTTGTTGGTATCTGGAGGTGGATGCTATGTTGATTAAAAAGCAGCTGGTCAGCTGTGAGCTCCACAAAAGGGCTGTGGAGCCCAGCATGGATTTGTATTCACAATTTGGTGGGTTTCACAAAACTGCTTGATTTGCTTCAAAGACACACAGACCTGCTCTTATCATATTTTAATCCTGTGTGATTTTCTTTCCAGTTGTTGTTAAAAAAAAAAAAAAAAAAAGGTGAGCTTATGTGTTTTTCCTCTCCCTGTTTCTCTCTGTTGCCCCTCCCCCATCACCCATCCTGGTCCAGGTTCAGGGTTAGGAAACTGACGATATTTTCTACTCCAGTAACTCAACTTCAGGGTGTCAGACTTTGTAATATTGGGTCTCAGAGCATTTTTTTCTGTCACCCATCTCTCAGGTCATCTGTGCCTTTCCTCTTCCTTCCTGTGTTGTAGGGAGATCAGGAATCTCCCCACAGAATGCCTAGTCCACTCTGCCATCTTCCTTCCTCCTATCTATGATTCATGTCAAACAAATTTCTCTGTGTGGTGTGAAAAAAAAAGGTAAAAATTTTTCCTTTCTTTTATCTAGTGGTTATAGCACCCATTATGGTTTAAAAGACTGAGTTGTTTTTCTGTTGGCTCTATTGTGTGGGTCTTTGGATATCCCACTTCTCTGTTTGACCTGTTTTTATGCCAATACTATGTTGTATTTGTTACTAAAACTTGATCAAGTCTCAATGTCAAGGCTTCCAAATTATGTTTGAGCCTTATACCTTACCCCATCTTGCTCTCTACTTCAGTAATCTCTTTTTTTGGTTGTTCCTTTCTTTGTTTATTTAATCAGTATTTACTGAGTATTTAGTATACCCTGAGAATTTGAGATACATCTATAGTGAACAATATTGATCAAATCTTCATTCACTGGAACTTACATTGCAATGTCATCCCCCACTCTTGATCCTCTCTTTGTGTTTATTCATGCTTCCTTGGCAATGGTCACCTGCATTGCCCTTCTAGCCTCATCTCAATTTCTGTTCAGGTATGGTCCATACTGACAGTACCCTCCACCCCGAACACATGCACATATTCTCAGATTTCATCAGCCTGGTCAAGTGTAGACTCTGGTACACGCCCAGCCCCATCCTCCAGCTCTGGTATCAGGACACCATCCTCGTTGTTGACACAACACTACCTTCTTTACAGTGGCTGTTTCTAACCTCACCTGTCCAACTCTTGGAGACTCCTAATTCAACCTTCCCTCACAGGCTACTACTTAGTAATAGAATGTTCCTTCCTGAGGAGCTCTGGCCCTCTCGGGTGAAATCTTTCAAACTCTTTTCCATTCCATAATTGGAGATTTAGAAACCTCCATCAAACTCTTACAAATTATCCATTGTGCTACTGCCAGCCCTTATGACAAGCTCAACCTGGAGTGACATCTCTAACCATAGTGACCCCTTCTGCACAGCAAGATAACTCAGATATAGAAGTAGGGGCTCTGCAGCTCTAAGGCATGAGATCCTCTTCAAGTAGGACCACTCACAGGAATCATTTGGGAGCAGAGATTTTAACATTTCATATAATGTTTCTCAGCTCTGCCCCCAACACTTTCTGATTGGATTATATTTGATATTAAACTCCCACATCTGATATTACTGCTCAGATTTCTTTCTGTTATTTTGTAATTATTGAAGATAGAAAGCATTATTTATCATCCTCAATATTAAAAAACACTTTAAATTATATAAAGATCATTTGGGGAAAATGGTACATTCACAATAAATAAAAATAATTAAAATGCATAAACTATAAAAAGAAAGAAAATTATCCCAAATGCCTCCTCCCCGTCCAGGATAAGACATTTTGGTGTGTTTCCACCTACCTGGCTGTGTCTGACTGTGCAGAGGAGTTCTACATGAATTGGGTATTATTGCATGTGCCATGTGTTCACTAACTGCCTGTCCATGGACAATCCACCATGCCCAAACAGCAAGGCACAAGAACTACTTGGTAATTAGAAAGACTATTAAATCACCACCGCCTCCTCGTGTTTTCTATGCCTGAAGACATTTTATAGAGAACTAATTCTGAGGCTTTTTTATGGATCCTTGTAGGTGTCTTGCAAATCCATTTCCAGTTTTGGTCCCAGGTTTGTTTTAAACCAAGAACATTTCCTGCAAACTGTTAGTTACCAATTAGGGGTATTTTAGGAAACTGTAAGTGAAGATTTTCTATCAGACACCACCTGCAAGTGAAAATAAGATGAACATTTTTTTTCCTCATTTTGACTTCTTAACCTTGAAATGAGCGTGTGCAGAAAGTACAAACAAACTAGACATAATGAGAGAGAAAGAGAGAAGAGATGAGTGTGACCGGCCCTGGAGAACTGAACAGACTGGCCTTTCTCCTGATCTGCTGATGGTGCTGTTTTTTGTGCAAAGGGGTATCTGTGACAGATTTGGGAATGGAGTGAGAGATGAGTGAGACACTAGCCCGAGGCACAAAATATACAGGGACAGCCAAAAACCGATGAATAATATTCCCACATAGTAGTTTTTCATTAAAATTAATGCAAAAAGTCCATGATGAATAAAGTATCAAAATTTTAGATAACAGGATCTGTGCCGGTGTCATGCCAAGCCATATCGAAGCCTGAAGCAAAAGGCGGAAAAGCAGTACCACTGAATCTATATTTTTGCACTTATTCTGATTTTTAGACAGAAAATTAGGTAGCATTTATTTTGTTTATGAGTTTTTGATGTTCCCTTAGGTTTTGTGCCCAGGCAAATATGTCCCTTTCCCCTCACCTTGTCCAGGCCTTGTCTGTAAACGCAGGTTAAAAGCATCATCCTGCTCAGATGTAGGATCTATTTGCTTCTCCCAGCTCAGAGCCTGACCACCTGAGACATCTGGAGGAGATCTAATGGAGATGGAGAGATGGGTAGGCCTAGATCACATATCCATCACCTCCATCTGGGACCCTGACTCTCTGCATTCATGAGATCCGTACTTAAAACTGTATCTGAAAATAGCCATGCAAGGAGTAAAGGGTGATTTCTCCTACATCATAAAGAAACAACATGGTATTAACCTATTGAATAATCCTTCTTCTCAAAAGGAATGTGTTTATTTTTAAAGTCATAAACACATATGCAAGGCCCTGGGTTTGATCCCCAGCACTGAAAGAAATAATCCTTCTCTTAACAGTATAACTTGTATTCTTGTTCTTGCTTTTGCTTAAAGTTGGTGTTAGTAACAGCATATCATGTTGCTTGCAATATTCAGGGGTCCTGGGCACCATCTCACAAGTACCTGGACACTCCTTTGTAGCATGTCACATGAGGCAATAGTGACCCCTCTTACATATATGCAAAGACCCTTCATTTTACAGCAACTCACTGCTCTCAAATACCCAAGTGAGAAGGACAGCCTTTTTGTAAGTGGTCCATAGATCACATTTATAAATACTGCTCTAAGTGATGCTTGCATGTATAATAGAAACAAAAGACTTCAAATTTCTTACAGGTACGGAAATGTTTGCTTGTGATTTTTGTAGAGAGCATTCATCTCTTCCTTCCTCTTCCAAGCAGGAGTCATGGGTCCTTAGTTTGGCTACAAATTCTACTTTGTACACAAACCCTTGAGACTCTGGGTCTCTGTTTCTGTATTTGCAGAACCCAGTGGTATAAAAAAAAATGGAATTTGAAACCAAACCTGTCCATCTATCTCTCCTCACATCTGTAAAACCAAGAAGTCATATTGCCTCTCTGAGACTTCACATCGCCCAACTGTACAATGAGGATAATATTACATATCTTCTGGGAATTTTGAAGGACTGAAAGAATTAATAGATGTCAGAATGCTTTGAAAGCTGTAAAATGCTCTACCTCCACCAACATAATGTTGTTTTATTACTCTCTTCCTCCTAGATAACCTTGCATCATTCATCAATAATTCTGCTTAGAATCTGATGAGTACCATTTTAGTTATGCATGCAGAGGAAGGAAGAGTTCATTTATTGACAGTCCCTTGATTCATGGAAGAAAAATAATTAAGAGTCACATAAAAGTATGACTGATGTTGATTTATTTTCCTATGTATATAGAGAAAGGGAGACACTGGAGGAGGTAATCCAAAGAGCCTGAGCACTGAGCACCTGATATGAGATCATTGCTTGCCCCATGACCAGCCAGCAAATGCATATGTATTCTTCAAACTAAGCCTCCCCTCAGGTCACCCTCTTTGTATAGCCTTCCTGGAAGGTGGTTCTAGCCCATCCTTATCATGGCTTCCTACCTACCCCACCTGTTGTAGCAGCCATTTTGTTGGGCCTATTTCTTTGCATGTGTGTTTCTTCTAGACCACATTGGAGGGTGTGATGAGTCTCTACCAGGCCCCACCCTGGGTATACAGGCAACCCAGAACTACAGTATTAACCACAAGGGGGCTCTGGCAGGCTTCTAAGTAAAAGTGTTGATAGGGTGGTCAGCTCTCCAACCCTGGGACCAAATTTGTACACCTGGGCCCTTGGGAGGCTTTCAAGATCCAAACTGTAACAGTTGCTCACACACTTGATTGACAATGGGGATAGAGAGGAAGAGATGGTGCAATGAGTAGAAAACCAGAGGAACCAATGTGATGGCTTAAATGCCAGCAGACACCAGATGACCAAGGATGGCTGCTACAGAAGGCATGGGGGACTCCAGAGAAGAAATGAAGATTTTGCTGATCTTTGTGCTCTTGGGGAATTACTGATTAAACAACTTCTAATTACTGATTGAACAATGGTCTGGTTAGTTTTTTGACACTCTTTTGCAAGTTATTTGAGTCCATTTCTATTCCCTTCTTTTATTCAATTTGGATTGGTCTTCTAATGCATGGACTGTTTGTGATATTCTACTTTATTCTAAAAACTCTCCCTGTTGCTCCAAGAATTCTGCTCCAAGAATGCAGCTATACAAACTCCAGGAAGGAAATAATGCAGGGTTCTGCCACTTTCAAAGCAGCAAGCCTAAGGCAGGAGGCTGAGCAAGAGTCAATCTCAGGGTTTTGCCTGTTTATACAATTACTGATACTTCTTGCTCATCAGACCCAAAAATCCTGGGTAATTTGTAAATGCTTTGCAATTTGGGTTGGTCTTCTAATGCATGGAGTGTTTGTGATATTTTTCTAGTTTGACAAAAACAGAGAAGATTTTTTTTTAATTTAATAAACAAAAATGACACCAAAAGATTATATTTTTTAAAAAAGGTTAATGACGGTATGGTTGCCACTTCTCAAGCTGCTTAAACTTATCCTATTTATTTAAAAAAAATGACATGGGAGCTGAGAGGAATATTTTCTTTATTATTGAAAGCCAGAGGCACAGAAAACAGTTGATAATCAGGATAATCCTACCCAACTATCACGCTGAGACACTAAAGAATAATTGCGGTTTTTCTTGAGAAAAATGTTAATAGATTAATTAATGCCACATGTAGGAGTTCATATTTAGCAGAATCAGTGAAGAAGCTCAGATCGTGAAGTGAGAGGTAATACAGTGCCATGAGCTGAGTTAAGAGTTGGGGTGGAGGGGCGAGTAGCATAGTTTGGGGGCAAAGCATTTTGCACCTGTGGAAACAGTTGACTGTGGAACAGCAGATCACCCTTCTCTTTCTGCCACCCTTCCTGAAATCTGACCATGCCAACATTCTAGAGTTCCACATCTGTCCTTGTTCTCCACCAATCATCTCCAGCTACATGTTCTGCACTAACCCATGGCATACCGTGCCAGGCTAAATAACTTCAAACTTCCTGGATTATTCTTCCTTTAACAGTTTTATTGGTAAAGAATTCACACACCAAGAAAAAAGTTTACCCTCTTAAAGTGTATAACTTTATTAAACTCACAGATATTAACAATTTGTTACCACAGTCAATTGTGAACATTTTCTTTGAAACTTTGTGCCTTTCAACTATCACCTCCTCATATCCAGACTCCACCCCCAGCCTCAGGCAACCGCTAATCTGCTTTCTGTAGATTCATCTGTTTTAAATATTTCTATATGAATGAAATATGTGATCTTTTGTGACTCGCTTTCTTTCTCTTGGCATGTTTTCAAGGTTTATCCTTGCTGTGCATTCCTCACTCCTTTGTGGGGACACTGGTATGCCATTGTATGAGTGTGTGGACTTTTTTTAATCCATTCATCAGTTGATGGACATTTGAGTAGTTCTCACCATTTGACTATTACAAATAGTGCTGCTGTAAATATCCACATGTAAAGTTCTGTGTGGATATATGTTTCATTTGGATATATTCCTAAGACTGAATTCCTGGGTTCCATGGTAACTCTGTGCTTAATTCTTTAAGGAAAAGCCAGATTATTCTCCAAAGTGGCTTCAACATGTCATTTCCCTACTAGCAAGATATGTCTCCACATCTTTCCAACATTTGTTGCTAACTTTTTTATCCTGGCCATTATAGTGGATATGAAGTAGAATCTCATTTTAGATTTGAATTGCATTTCCCTAATGACCAATGAAGCTAAGTATCTTTTTAACGTACTTATTGGCTATTTGTTTATCTTGGAGATACTTCTATTCAGATCCTTTGCTCATTTTTAAATTGGATTCTTTGTCTTTTTGTTATTGAGTTGGAGGTTTCTTCATATAACCTAGAAATGAGTCGATTTTTAAATATATGCTTGGCTAATATTTACTCCCATTCTGTGGATTATCTTTTCATTTTCTTGATAGCATCCTTTGAAACACAGAAGTTTTTAATTTGATGTGGTCCAGTTAATCTGGGGTTCCTTCCTGGTTTTGTTTTGCATTTATTTGGTTGTTTCATTTCTGGTTTTGTTGTTTGTTTGTATTGTGTTCTTGGTGTTGTATCTAAGAATCTTTTGTCAAGGTTTTAGTCAATTTTTTCACTGCTGTGACCCAAAAACCTGAAAGGAACCATTTTAGAAGAGAAAAAGTTTATTTGGTGCTCATGATTTCAGTGGTCTCAATCCATAGGTGGCCAACTCCATTCCTCAGGGTCCTAGGTAAGGCAGGATATCATGGTGGAAGAGTGTGTGGAGGAAAGCAGCCCAGGACATATCACCAGGAAGGAGAGAGAGAGCTCCACTCATCAGGGACAAAATATAAATCCCAAGGACATGCCTCCCATCCACCTTCCTCCTCCAGCCACAATAAATGCACTGATTATGTTAAGGCTGTCTTAACCCAATCATTGCACCTCTGAATTATCTTGCATTGTCTCACACAGGAGCATTTGGTAGGTACCTCATATCTAAACCATAACACCAAATCTGTGGTCATGAATATTGACCCCTATGTTTCATCCTGAGTTTTTTGTGTCTTTGCCTTTTATATTTAATAAAAAACCATAGTGATGTGGGTTTATTTCTGTAGTCTACCAATTTTATTCCATTGATTTATGTTTATTCCTAATGCCACCATCATATCATCTTGATTTCTGTTGCTTTTTTAGTAAATCATGAAATCAGGAAGTGTAATTCCTCCTACTTTGTTCTCCTTTTCAAGATTTTTTTTTTTCTTAAGTGAGGTTGGCTATTTTGAGTTTCTTACAAGTTTATATGAATTTTAGAATTGGCTTCTCAATTTCTACAAAGGAAATCCGTAAAATTCTTAGGGGGATTATGTTAAATCTAAAGGTTAATTTAGAAAGTAGTGCCATCTTAACAATTCTAGTATTTCAATCTATGAATGAATATGGAATGTTTTTCTTATTTAGATTGCCTTTCATGTCTTTCAAAAATTTTTTTTTCCAATTATGTTTCTCACTGGGGGATCTCAGGGATTGCTATTTTGGCTGCTAGAGGAAACAAAGAAACCTGTCCCATGCTGGTTATCTGTTGCCTCACCATAAGGCAAATGGAATCTCTGAGGAGTGGGAACAAAAATCCCTTCCCAGGCAGTTTCTGGGATGGGGTCCCCCTTGCAGGTCACCCCAGGCCACGGTGTGGCTGGATGAGGGGAGGAGATTTCAGGATTGGTGGGAAGGACAGAACTTCCTAAACTGTATCTGCTTATTGTGACGGGTTTCCCTTTCCTGGCCTACTTTTGAAATCCTAACATAGGTAATAGTAATAAGCTATTTAGAATTCCTTGGTGACTGATATTAAATGCAAAACCCTAACATTTCTTCTTAGAAATTTTTCTTTTCTTTTTCTTTTTTTTTTTAATTATGTGGACTTTTAAAATACTTCGGGGGAGAAAATAAAAAGATGATATATCTTTAAAATTCCTGTTTCATAACTAAAATCCTCATTTTAAAAATTATTTTTATTTTGCACTCTCTGTCGCCTAAGTATCTGAAATACATGAATTTTTTTCTTCTTTTTTTAGATATGGTACATAACAGTAGAGTGTATTTTAACAATTTACACATATATATGGAGTATAACTTATTCTAATCAGGATGCATTCTTGTGGTTGTATATGATATGGAGTTTTACTGGTCATGTTCATATATGAATATATGAACATAGAAAAGTTATGCCCAATTCATTCTACAGTCTTCCCTGTTCCCATCTCTCTTCCCTTCCCTTCCCTTCCTTCCCCTTTATCTAATCCAATGAACTTCTATTCCCCACCTTTATTGTGTGTTGGCATCCACACATCAGAGAGAACATTAATGCACTATGATCATGCTTAATTGTGGGGTTTATTGTGACACAGTCATTCATGGGTATAACATGGTTGGCTTCATTTTATTCCCCATTGCTTCCCCTTCCCCTACTCTCCCCCTGATATGCTTCCTCTACTCACTGGTATACTTTATATATTTTTTTAATTGGTGCATTCTAATTGTACATAAAAGTAGAATTCTTTGTGCTATATTCATACATGCACCTAACATGATCTGGTCAATTTCTTTCCTAACTCCATCTTTGTTAAAAATCAGAGGCAGTGTTTTTCTCTTTGAAGTTTTAACAAACACTAGAAGCACTCACCTCCTCTTGACCAAAGTTTCTCTGGGACTGGCCTTGTTTTTCCACAGGTGCTCCAAGTGGATTCAGTGAACTGGGCTTTGCTGTGAATTAGAGAATACAAAAACAATCTCCGTTTTCAAGTACCTTTCCATTTGCCTCGGGTATTCCAAAAAACCTGGAAGCACTAAGCAGGAAGGGTATCTATCACCCATCAACACAGGCGTGTGACGTGATGCAGACAATGAGTTCCTCAAGAGCAGCCTTGAGAAAGCAAAAGTCACAATTGTGGGCTGCAGAGAACTCCTTCCAAACACATTTTCTGTGCTTCTCCTCAATGCAAGACTTTGCCCTTATGAATTAGGGATATGATAATGAAAGGCATCTGCTGCCTTCAGGAAGCTCAGAATTGCTCCTGAGGGAGAAAGAAAAATGGGCAACTCAATGATAGTGTGGTCAGAACTACAAGAGGAGCAGAGATAATGAGGATGCTATAATTCGGATATGGTTTGAGTGTGTTCCTCCAGAAATTCAAGTGTTGAAATTTAATCTCCATCATGAAGCATTAAGTGAGGGAAAACTTAATCCAACTATGGTGTTCAGAGGTGGGACCTTAGGAGGTGATGAGGATGAGATAAAATCATCAGGGCGAAGCTCCCCCTCCCCCGTGGTAGAATCCTGGTGGCTTTATGAGGACCCTGAGAAACCACAGAACAGAGACAGACACCGCCATACTCCCTACATGTGGTGCCCTGCACCGCCTTGGGACTCTGCTAGCAAGAAGGCCATCACTGAATACACCCCTCGAACTTACCAGAACCGTGATCCAAAATGAATCTTTTCAAGAAATATATGTATAGCTTACCTAGCATATGATATCACTTTATTAGCAAATAGAAAAAGGACTAAGATAGAATCAGAGTGGAAAGGCAGAGTGAGAATATTCAGAGGTTCCCCCAAAGTAGTGCTGCTTCTCTTTAAAAGACAAGATGTTATTGTCACACAATGAAATAAGGAGAATGCGTACTAGGCTGAAAGGGCAGCCTGAAGTATGGAAAAGAGGCCCTTGGAAACGCCTGTCAATCAGCAGGATCTCCTGACTAGTGCCTGTCAATCAGCAGGACCCCCTGGCCAATCCTGGAGTTCAGCTAGTTCCCCTGACCAACTCCAGCAGGACAAGGGACCCTAAAAATCCCCTTTCCTGTCCCAAGCCCTTCCCTTCCTGCTGTGAGCCCCCAAAAATCCCAGTCCGGTCAAGCTCCCACGCGATTTCTCCTCAGACCCTTCTCCTGTCCACTCTGTCGGTCTGATGGAGTTCCCCCCGGGAGTGAGATCTCAATAAAGCCTCCTTCAGCGGCCTTTTTAAATCTGCCTCCTCTGGTCGCTGCCTGCCTCGCCTGATCTGACAGGAGCCTGCAAGGTGCATGTGAGGAGAGGCTCTGGTGAGGCCAGGAGAGGACTGCAGTGCTACCAGGAACCTATTGATTGAGCTCAGATTTCCCAACAGGAAGTACAGAGAAGTGTGTGCCCCACTTCCAGGTACCAAAATGTTGTGAGGCTGCTGGACTCACCAAACACCTGTAATCCCAGCGGCTCAGGAGGCAGAGGCCAGAGGATTGCAAGTTCAAAGGCAGCCTCGGCAATTAAGGGAGGCGCCAAGCAACTCTGTAAGACCCTATCTCTAAATAAAATCCAAAATATGGTTGGGGATGGGGCTAGTGGTGGATTACCCCTAGGTTCAGTCCCAGCACTGCCCCCCGCCCCCCAAAAATGTTGTAAGGCTTAAATCTGTGGACCCCACTGCAACCACAGAGGACAAGTCCCCTGTGCACAGCTGCCATGAGAAAGAACAATAAGAACATTCTCATCTCATAAATGCTTCCAATTATCTCTTATTTCCATTTTAATTCTATCATTTTAAATTTTTTTAACCTAAAAGTTTAAGCTTGGTAAATTTTTCTCTACACATAGTGAACTCAATCTAATTTGAAGTGCAGACGGAGTGTAAACTCTTCTTGTAATGACACCGCCAGTTATTGGTTCTGCTTCCTGGAATGTTGAAGTTTGAACATTAGAGAAACACGCCGAGGCAAGCATATAAAGCAAGGTTTATTTAAAAAGGGGTAACATAGACTTCTCCTGCGAGGGAGAAGGGGGCCATAGCTGGTATCCTGGTACCCAAGAAGCAAGGTGTTCTGCCCTTTTTATATGTCCTAGGCTTCCTTTTTCTCCTGCCCTCTTCCCCTTATCTTTCTCCTTCCTGCCTAAGTGACTAGGCCCAGGAATGCTCGGTGGGATGGCCCAAAGGTGGGAACCAGGTGGGCTGAAGGGGGAAGGGAAGGATGGCAGCAGCCCAGGACACTTTAATTAACAACCTTATAGCTCCCTGTAGGGAGGGGCAACTCCTAGAACAGGTTACCTTAGCCACAGGTTGGAACAGTGGCAGGTTTTTGATAAGGGTGGAGGAAGGGCTCTGAAGGAATTAACATTTCAATCCCTCAGGGGACAGTCTCCAACTTCCTGGGACTCTCTCAAAATTGGCTTGACTGGATCTGACCTGACTCCATTTACCTATCTATACAGACTGCCTGTCTAATTCTGATTTCTTTAACCAGTGGTTGAATCTCAGCCAATCACAAGTAGTCAACTTGTGTTCAAACCATATTCAAATAAGACAGACAATATCAGTAACAAATTAGGTGTCTCTGCTAAAACTTTTCTATATGTCATTTTCTTTTCTCTGACTATAAATATGACCTGCCCAAATGGTGGAGCCAAGAAATTTGACCCAAGTTTAGGTCCAGACTGTTGCCTAATTCTAGAATTAGGAATAAAGCCAACTAAGTTCTGCAAATTAAATTTGTCATAATTATGTCTTTTAACAATTAGTGTTTCTTTTTAAGTTCTTGTCCTTTTTCAGGTCATGGATCTATTTAGAATGTATCAAGAAATTTGGGGACTCTCTATAGATAAGTACATACACACATCACATAAATCCATAAGCAATTTTTTATACAGTATCAGTAGGTTTTTGCTGAAATGTATCTACAGGTCAATTTCGAAAAAACAAAAACTAGACTCTGAAGTTTCTGTGTTCAGTGATTCTCTCAAGGAACATCGGGAGTAAAAGACAGACATGCAAATGGTCCATAAATCTGTGGGCGGGTAGCAATGTGTTTTACAAAATCAGGATAATGATGCTAGAATTAGACAGGCAGTCAGCATAGATAGGTAAAAGGAGTCAGGCCGGATCAAGGAGGCCAATTTTGAGTGAGTCTGGGAAGTTGGACACTGTCCCCTGAGGGATTGAAATATTAATTCCTCCAGAGCCCTTCCTCCACCCTTATCCAGAACCTGCCCCTGCTCCAACCTGTTGCCAAGGTAACCTGTCCCAGGAATTGCCCCTCCCTAGCTGCACCATCTCCCCCTTCCCCCTTCAACCCACCTGTTTCCCAGGTCTGTGCCATCCCACTGAGCATTTCTGGGCCTAGTCACATAGGCAGGAAGGGGAGAGATAAGGGGAAGAGGGCAAAACAAAGGAAGCCTAGGATTTACAAAAAAGGGTGAACACCTTGCTTCTTGGGGTACCAGGATACCAGCTATGGCTCCCTTCTCCCTCCCAGGAGAAGTCTATGTTACCCCTTTTAAAATAAACCCTGCTTTATATGCTTGCCTTGGTGTGCTTCTCTAGTGTTCAAACTTCAAAATGTGGGGAAGCAGGACTCGTCACCCATAACCAGTGGTATCAATGGCATCTGGATGAAAAGGGAAATTCATATCATAATACTTTGCTGACCATTTTCTTGCTTTCTATTCAGATACTTGGTCTGTGCACATTCTGAAACCACATTTTTTTTAAGATTTCAATAGGTCTCTCTGACACAAAGTGAAAAGCAGCCGTACTTCCTCTACCTAAGCAGGGTAAGTCCATATGACTTTATTATGAAATCAAGCTGGAAACAGTTGAACTACTGTGACTATGGGGAGATCTGTATTTTGGTAATGATCCTAATGTCATTGTAGCTAATGCAGATGACACCTAAATGGTTTGGCACCAAGGCATCTTCTTTCTTATGTTTAAACGAGTCTTTTTTGTGTGTGTCTTGGGAATCTGGGGTTGGAAGAGCAAATGATTCATTTTTAGATTCAACATGCAGCAAGCATTATTTACATCTACTGCCTTTTTGCTCTGGTATATATCAATATTTATTGCTAATTCAATGTCAAAATTTGACCTTACTTTTTTTTTTTAGTCAATATATGCTTCTTGGAGCAATAAATCTTCATAATCACCACAGTTTAAATCAATATCTGTTTACTATCTATTTATCATCTATGAGTCAACCTTTCTTCATTTCAAATACTTAGCAACATTAAGTACTAGATTTCTAAGGATGGGGCTCCACTGAAGTGATGCTGAGATTCAAAGGATTTGTGTTGCCTGCATTTAAAGTTAGATACAATAACTGAAATAAAAAGTCATACAGGAGCTGGGGCTGTAGCTCAGTGGTAGAGCGCTTGCCTAGCATGTGGGAGGTACTGGGTTTGAATCTTAGCACCGCATATAAATAAATAAATAATTAATAAAGGTCCATTGACAACTAAAAAAAAAAGAGATTTTTTAAAAAATCATGCAACAGGAAAGGTGTACATTAAGTGGTTTTCTGAGCCAGAAAACTGTCGAGTTATGAAATATTTATAGCAGAAAAGATCTACAAATTTATTAAGTATATCCAAACAGTCCATCCTTAATACTGGATAGAATTATATCTTTCCAAGGAGATCAAGTGACCTAAAAACATACTTAACAGCATACAACACCAAAATGACTTTTCCCATCACAATGTGGTTGGCTTAGTTGAGGGAGTTATTTTAAGGATGGAATCATGAATCAAATCAGATGACAGCCTCAAAACCTTCTTCTGATAGCCTATAATAGACACCTGCCGTCAATAACGGGCTCAAACTCAAGGTCTGCTTTTAGTGAGCCGTGCTCCCCATAAGGAGGAGTAACCTGGCAGTGGCATCTGGCTGTCTGTCTGTAGCAGTGCACACCCCTCCCCAAGCCTTATCAAGCCAAGGTTGCACCCTTCAGAGAGTCTCAGGAAGGATTTATGGCTGCAGATCAGGAGGCGCATCAGCCCACACAGTGCTGCTCCAGTTCTTGGTCCTCCATCTCCTCACCTGTAAAGGGCCAGCTAACTGGAACCCTCTTTTGATGCAAAATGGTATGCTTTAGGAAGCCCTTTAGCATAGCTCTCGGGGATAAATCCACATATCTGGTCCAGCTCCTCTTGTGCTGTGCATTGACCCTACAGGGCAGTTCTTCAGGTGACCCTGGGTCAACCCAGTTCTTACAAACAATTCTGAAGAATAACTCTACAATATGCTGAGATAAAGGAGGACTGGCCAGAACATCCCAGGATCTCCTCCTGTCCCTCATGGAATAAGATATCCAGTAATACCTTAGCCCAGCAAGTCACACTGCCTCCGTGTAAAAGCCCAGTGCAGGCTGCTTTCCAGGATCCAAGCTGTGGTGCAAGTGCAACACACACAGATAAGACTCCATTGACCCCAGGCAGCTTCCCTAAGGCTGGGAGGACTGCTCACAATGACTCCTCGGCCTCTTGTCCTGTTCTGCCTATCTGTAAGTATTAAACCTGCCTTGGACCTTGTTGTACATGGATGTTCTGCCTCACTGGACCCCAACCAAAAAGTGCTAACCAGTGCACTGCAAATCTGCTTCACAGCCACCATCTGGTAGGAATTGTCCCAGACATTCAAAAAGCATTAACAAGTCTCTCTCTCCTGCCCCTGACCCCCTCTCTCTCCCTGCAATAGCTGAAAAATTTACGGACACGGTCAGCTGGTTCATGGAACAAAACTATTCCATTTCCCAACCACTTTGCACTCTTTCCTTTACCCCTTCTGCCATCTGCCCAGCTTACCATGCTCATGCCTTTACTCATGCCTTTTAGGACATGAATTACCAATTTGGCAGTAAATGCACCATGGGCATGCATTATGGGTAGATAAATGTATTGAGAGGTCAAAAAAACAAGACTTTTGGACCAGGAAGTTCTGGATTAATCTACTAGAATGATTCTTGGCCAATTCACTACTTCAGAGGGCAGTGACAGATTTGTACAACTGGGATTACAGGTTTAGAGAATTGATGAGACAGTGCATTGTAAGTCGTTTGTCCTGAGTATGACATGGAGTCTATCTACCAAAAAATGTTAATTGTCCTCTTTCTCCTCTTCCCCTTGTTATTGTTTAGTATGATTTCATGTTATTTTATAGCCTTATACTAGGTACCCAGGGAACAAAGAAGAAAAATAAAATTCAATCCATATATTTTTAAGGTTTCTTTGGGAGGCAAAACTAATATGCAGTATAAACAAAGCCCAGTTTCATGGTAAAATCATGACAGTGGGATGGGAACATGGCTCAGTGTTTGAGCGCTCCCCTAGCATAAATACGGCCCAAGTTCTAATGCCAGCACAAATAAACAAACAAGCAAGATCATGATAATGATGAATCAGTCTGTTGGAGGACAGAAAAGTGCATTGATCTCTACTGAATACCTGCTTTGGAAGTATTGCTTTGGATTCTAAATACTGCATTACAATTTTTTTTTTAAATCCTGGGAATTGAACCCTGGGACACTCTACTACTGAGCTATATCCCCAGCTTTTAAAATTTTTTTATCTTGAGATGGTACCTTGCTAAGTTGCTCAGACTGTCCTTGAGCTTGTGATCCCCCTGCCTTGGCCTCCAAAGTAGCTGGATTACAAGCATGAACCGTCACATCTGGCTGCATTTGAATTTATATAAATTCACACACCAACCCTCTGAAATGGTCCCTTTTGGTTCCTCTTGCAGAAGAGGAAATTGAGCCCTGGTAAGATAAATCACTTGCTCTAGGGTGCTAAGTAGATAGGTTCTAGAACCTAGATGGGGAGTTATTGGATACCAGGCCTACCCGACTTCTAAGTCAGTATGCTTTCTATTCTGGAGGTGCTTCTGTGGGAAATAGGAAAATCCAAGTAAGATGAAGTGATTAGAAAGGAAATTAGAAAGTGGAACTTAAATGAGATGATAACATGTTACAGCATTTTACTATCACCCTGATGAGGAGGAAATTCAAGGAAGACAATATTCATGAGCTGTGGTACTGCAATGGGATGGGCATGGTGTGGGCAGGCAGATGGCACAAGGATCACTCACATTGGTGCTTAAGCCTTTGTGTACTTATATTTGGAGGCTTGTTGAGGGGTGGTCCACCCCACTGAATTGATTTAATGGAGCATAGGAACTAAACCAAATCTTCAGATATTGTACTTTAAAATTTATTTTGGGGAAAGATTTTTAGTTATGGATTAAATTTTTGTGACTGATACAGAAAAATTCAAAACTTCTGCTATTTCTTGTGTTAGGTTTAATAAGTCATGTTTTTGTCAGAATCTGCCAATTTGGACTGAATTGTTGGCAATGCATTTATTTTATTACTTTAGTGTGTATATTTTTTTTTTCATTTTAGTGCCTATAATACATATAAAGTCATGATATTCTTGAAATCAGCAAATTATTCTCTTCTAATGTGTAGTTCTTCTAGAGATTTATTGACTTGGTTGAGCCCTATTAAAAAATTTGGATTTTTTTGCTTTTCTCTTTTTTATATGTGTTTTTTGCTTTTTTAATTTTTTATTCTGATTTCTTTCCATTTGAATTTTTTCCAGTAGCTCAGGATACTTAGATCATTGATTTTTAGCTTTTCTTCTTTTTTTCCTATGAACAAATATAACTTTATTTCTTCTTTCTAATTCAAATACCTTTAATAATATTATTATTTTTTATTTGTTCTGATTAGTAATACATGACAGTAGAATGCACTTTGACACATCATACATAAATGGAGTATAATTTCTCATTCTTCTGATTGTGCATGATGTAGAATCACACTGGTGATGTTGTCATATATGTACATAGGGTAATAATGTCTGATTCATTCTACTATCCTTCCTATCCCATGACCCCTCCCCTTCCTTCACTCCTCTCTACCTAATCCAAAGTAACTCTATTCTTTCCTAGCACACCCCTCTTATTGTGAATTAACACAATATCAGAGAAAATTAGGCCTTTGGGCTTTTTGGGATTGGCTTATTTCACTTAGCAAGGAGTTCTCCAGCTCCATCCATTTACCAGGAAATGCCATAAACTTATTCTTCTTAAGGCTGAGTAATATTCCATTGTGTATGTACACTACATTTTCTTTATCCATTCATCTGTCGAAGATACTTAGGTTGGTTCCATAGTTTAGCTATTGTAAGTTGAGCTGCTATAAACTGTTGAGAGCCACAGCCGAAGGGGCCCCAGCAAACTTCCAGCTGCCAGCAAACTTCCAGCTGCCGGCTGATGATTGGCTCACAGCGGCCCCAGCAACATCTAGCTGATTGGCTCCTCTGCGGTGATGCTCATTGGGCTGTTTCCCTGCCCTTTCAGACCACGGAGCTGCTCATTGGGGGACTTTTTTGGCTCCGCCCATGTGACCTAGCCAATCGGCCTCAAGAGCAGGAGGATTGTGGGAGGTGGAGAGAAGCTTGTGTGGGAGAGAGAGGCTTGTGGAAAGCCGGTGGTGACAGTTGAGGCTCTGAGGATTTTTCCTGAGAGGCTGTTTTGTTTGGCGTGTGTGTTTCTAAAAATAAAGTTAGTTTCTTTTGACAAGTGGCTTCTGATTGTGCCCAGCCAGACTGCGGCATTTGGTGGCTCGCACGGGGAGCGACTGAGGGTAAGTGAACTGCTCGCCCCTGAGGGCAGGGCGAGAGGATGGGTAGCCATTTTAAGATTCTTTTTTGTTATTTTGTTTCACTTTTGTTTTAAGTTGCCTGTCCCTGGAGATGTGTAAGATGGAAGAAAAACCGCTCACATCTGAGGAACAGATAGGGAGAAAGGACGGATGGACATTTCAGGAGGCTATTATAATGATTTTGTGTTGTTCCAATTTTGTTTCACTCAGTTTCAGTTTTGTTAGGCGTTATCTTGTTGGGTTGTATTATAGTAGAAATACGGGATCAGAAATTAGTAAAAAACAAACTGAAAGAGTGTTAAGTAAATTGTTAGAGGAAGGAGGCATCTCAGTAAAACCAAGAACAATCAGGGCATACGTTGATACAATACAAAAATGTAGCCCATGGCTTTTTAAGGAGGAGTTGTTAAATATATCACAATGGAACCATCTTGGTGAAGATTTAAAAAGAATAGAAAAGAAAAGCCCAGGGACTCTGCCAGTTGGCACATTGCCATTGTGGACGTTCATATCTTGTTTGCTTAGTCCAAAGCCTTCAGTTCAGACAATGGTAGAGGAAGGAGAAGACATATTGATTCAAGTAAAAGAGAAGGTCTCTCAAGTTAGTCAGAGGAAAAGATTCAAGTAAAAGAGAAGGTCTCTCAAGTTAGTCAGACAGAGGAAAAGATTCAAGTAAAAGAGAAGGCCTCTCAAGCTAGTCAGACAGAGAAAGAAAGTGTAAAACAGAAAAAGCCATCAGGGGGAAAGTTACAACAGGAGACTGCTACTAACACCTTTCTATCACCAGAGGACGTAAGTGTCCAACTAACAAGGCCACCTCCATATGCTGGGAGGTCCCCAACCCCCGCAGTTGATAGTTGGGATCCTGAGACAAGATCTCAAATATTAACATGCCCTGTATTTGAGGCAGGAGGGCAGCGATTTTACCAAGTTTTAAATTTCAAAACAGTGAAGCAGCTAAAAGAGGCTGTAACAACCTATGGTCCTCAAGCACCCTTCACTGTAAGCATGGTCGAATCCATTAACAACTTGAACATGACGCCAGCAGATTGGGCTAATATGTGTAAAGCTGTGCTAAATGGAGGACAATACCTGTTATGGAAGGTTGCCAATGAGGAATTTTGCAAGGAGACGGTTAGGCGAAATGCAGCAGCTGGTTATCCTCAGAGAAATCTAGATATGTTGTTAGGAAAGGGACCTTATGAGGATCAGCAGCAACAAATTGCATATGATCCTGGCGTATATGCACAAATTGCTGCAGATGCAATTAAGGCATGGAAGACTTTACAAGGACATGGAGGTTTACAAGGTCAATTATCTAAGGTAATACAAGGAGCTAATGAACCTTATGCTGAATTTGTAGATAGGCTTATTCAAACAGCTACCAGAGTTTTTGGGAATACAGAACAAGCAATGCCATTACTAAAACACCTGGCTTATGAGCAAGCGAATCGTTGGTGCAGAGATATCATTAGACCATGGAAACATGAAGATTTAAACACATATATTAAATTATGTAGAAACATTAATGAACAAGAGCAAGTCGTGGCAGCTGCAGTCAAACAGGCTTTAGATGCCAGAGACATTAATGAACAAGGGCAAATTGTGGCAGCTGCAGTCAAACAGGCTTTAGATGCCAGGCCAAGAACATGCTACAATTGTGAACAAACAGGACATTTTAAAAGGAATTGCCCCATTGGAGGAGGGTTTAACAAAACTAGGTATCAAAGGAGTAGAATACCAGGTATTTGCCCACGATGCCGTAGAGGGAGACATTGGGCTAATGAATGCCGTTCTCAAACCACCATAGAGGGTACTCCATTATCAAAAAACGAACAAGGACCAGGTGTTTATCCACGATATCGTGGAGAAAGGCATCGGGCTCCATTGCCAAAAAATGGACAGGGGGGCCCAATGCTCCGGGGCCCAAAACCACAAATATACGGAGCACTGGAGGAACCCAGCAACCCCATCAGGGTAGTGCCCAGGACACATTGTCCATCAGATCCCTCATCAGACAAACCAGAGGGAGCGCAGGGTTGGACATCTGCGCCTCCGCCAGAGCAGTACTAACTCCAGAGATGGGAGTTCAAATCATTCCCACAGGGGTGAAAGGACCTCTTCCCAAAGGAACAGTAGGCTTATTATTGGGACGCAGCTCTTCTACTCTAAAAGGACTTATGATAAGTCCTGGGGTAATTGATCCCGATTATGAAGGTGAAATAAAAATTATAGCCAGTTCTCCAAAGGGTATATCAGTAATTTCACCAGGAGATAGAATAGCACAGTTACTAATAATACCCAGCCTACATGATAAATTTTCCAGTCGTACTGTAGAAAGAGGTTCCAAGGGATTAGGCTCCACAGGTGTAGATTGGGCTATGCTTTCTTTAAATTTAGATTCTCGCCCCATGCTAAAACTAAATATTCAAGGACATGAATTTAATGGACTACTGGATACAGGTGCAGACCTTAGCATCATCTCTCGTCAAGAATGGCCAAAACATTGGCCATTACAACAAGCCACTCAAACGCTTCGAGGCCTAGGAGTGGCAACTAATCCCCATAGAAGTGCAATGGTATTAGATTGGAAGGATCCTGAAGGATGTGAAGGAACTATACAGCCATATGTATTGGATCATCTTCCCGTAAATTTATGGGGACGAGATGTCCTAGATCAATTAGGTTTGACATTAACAAATAACATCAACCAAAATGCACCCACTATTATGACTAGACAAGGTTTTAGGAAAGGAAAAAGATTAGAAAAACAAGAACAAGGTATAGCAGCACCAATACAAATAGATCAAGGAACAGAAAGACATGGGTTGGATTTTCAGAAAGGGCCACTGAGACAATAAAAATTACTTGGAAATCAGAAACACCAGTATGGGTTCCTCAGTGGCCCCTGACTAAAGAAAAGATACAAGCAGCCCATGACCTGGTCAAACAACAATTAGCGGAAGGACATATACAACCTTCTGTATCTCCCCATAATACTCCCATTTTTGTCATCAAAAAGAAATCTGGTAAATGGAGATTATTGCAAGATTTAAGAGCCATTAATAATGAGATGGTTATTATGGGACCTGCTCAATCAGGGATTCCTCAGTTGTCTGCTTTGCCAAAAACCTGGTATGTTTTAGTTATAGATATTAAAGATTGTTTTTTTTCAATTCCAATTCATCCTGAGGATAGTCCACATTTTGCATTTACTATCCCTGTACTGAATCATGAAGGTCCTGATCAGAGATATGAATGGAAAGTACTCCCTCAAGGGATGGCTAACAGCCCAACTATGTGTCAAATTTATGTTAACAAAGTAATCCAGCCACTTAGAAATCAAAATCCTGAACTACAAATATTTCACTATATGGATGATGTATTATTAGCACACAAAGATAAAAACACATTGCTAGAATGTTATGCCACACTTACAAACTTATTAAAAAATTATAATCTAGAGATAGCAATAGATAAAGTACAATTAAATTTTCCAATTAATTATTTAGGAGTTCTATTATCCTCAACCATGGTCCGTCCACCAAAAATTCAAATACGAGTAGATCAACTCAAATCACTTAACGACTTTCAAAAGTTATTAGGAGACATAAATTGGATAAGGCCTTATTTAGGTATACCAACAGGAGAGTTGGGACCTTTATTTGATATCCTAAAAGGTCCATCAGATCCAAATTCACCCCGAATGTTAACGCCTGAGGCAAGAAAGGCATTAAAAATCATTGAAACATATATGGAAAATATGCATTTGGATAGAATTGATATAAGTTTGCCTTTATTATTTATTGTACTACCAACAAAAAATATTCCTACAGGAGTATTTTGGCAAGAAGGTCCATTATTATGGATACATTTATCTTATTCTCCTAACACTATTCTTACTAGGTATCCTGAGGCTGTAGGACAATTAATACTCAAAGGAATAAAAGCCGCAAAGGGAGTGTTTGGAATTTCTCCCAATAAAATTATTACTCCATATACTATGAATCAAATTGATGAGTTAGCTAATGAGTTAAATACTTGGGCAATAATCATGTGCAAATCTAATGTTTCATTTGATAACCACTTACCATCTAATCCTTTATTGTCTTTTTGGTCATTGCATCCTGTAATTTTTCCAAAAATGACAAGAAAAACACCTATCATGAATGCTCCAAATATATTCACTGATGGGTCAAATAATGGTACAGCAGCAGTAGTTACCCCTGATCAAACTTTTACATTTTTAGTACCCAAACAATCAGCTCAAAAGGTAGAGCTTAATGCCGTTTTACAAGCTTTTGTGATGTTTAAAGATTCTGTATTTAATTTATTTTCTGATAGTCAGTATGTAGTTAATGCTATAGTATCTCTTGAAGATGCTGGTAGGATTTCCCCTTCTTCTACTGTTTTCTCTTTGCTTTCCACTATACAAAGTCTAATCTGGGACAGAAAAGATCCATTCTTTATAGGACATATCAGGGCACATACAGGATTGCCTGGAGCCCTTAGTTTGGGCAATGATTTAGCAGATAAAACTACACATGACATACATATTTTCTCTACACTAGAAGAAGCTATAAATTTTCATAAAAAGTTCCATGTCAATGCTAATACTTTACAAAAGCGCTTTAAAATAACTAAGGAACAAGCTAGACAAATAATAAAACAATGTCAAAATTGTGTGACCTTTTTACCACAAGTTAATCTTGGAGTCAATCCTAGAGGATTGATACCTAACCATATTTGGCAGATGGACGTCACACACTTGCCAGAATTTGGAAAATTAAAATATTTGCATGTTACAGTTGATACTTCTTCTGGATTTTTGATGGGCTCCCTTCATGCCGGAGAAAAAACTAAAGATGTTATAGCTCATTGCTTACAAAATTTTGCCACTGTGGGTGTTCCAAAACAGTTAAAAACAGATAATGCCCCTGGTTATACTTCTACCTCTTTTAAACAATTTTGCTCAACATTTGGCATTACTCATATAACAGGAATTCCATACAATCCACAGGGACAAGGCATAGTTGAAAGAGCTCATCAAACTATTAAAATGTACTTATTAAAGCAAAAAGAAGGAATTGGGAAGGGGTATATATTCCCCAAAGATAAACTTAAAATAACCCTTTTTACTCTAAACTTTTTAAATTTGGATTCATCAGGACTTAGTGCTGCGGAAAGGCATATGTGTCCAAAAAATGTACATAAGCCCAAGGTACTTTGGAAGGATATTCTAACAGGACAATGGAAAGGTCCTGACCCAGTAATTGTCTGGAGTCGGGGGTCTGTTTGTGTGTTTCCACAGGGAGAACAGCAGCCGATTTGGATTCCAGAGAGATTAACTAAGGTCCTGACCCAGTGATTGTCTGGAGTCGGGGGTCTGTTTGTATGTTTCCACAGGGAGAACAGCAGCCGATTTGGATTCCAGAGAGATTAAATAAAGCGATTTCTACAGACCAAAAAGAAGATGATTTGGCTCAAATCCATAACAGCTGATATCCAGAGCTCCAGTTTGGCTACCCTTACATCTTGGACAGAATCAGGATGCTTTTTTCAATATCTATTTTATTATTGCCATTTCTCACATCATAAAGTTCTATTTTTTTTTTTTTAGCTCATACAGACCTAGGTTAATGTTTTGTTGATCCGTTCTATTTTTTGACTGTGGAGTTTTTAAACATTGCAATGGAGATTTCACCTGTAAAAAGTTATAAGGCCTTTACTATAATGTTATGTGTTGTATGTATTATATTATGTGTGCACACTTGTGTTTTGTGTTATATGTTTGAATGTATGTATGTCCATATATCATATATGATGAGCGCTCATGATAAAATGGATCCAAATATTTTGTTTTTTCACGTGATTTATATGGTTTAATTTAAATTGGGTAAACAACTGTTGAGGATTGTTTTAATACGTAAACAAAAAAGAAGGTTAACAGATCTGTTTGTTTACTTTCACCTTTCCTTTTCATTATATTTAATAATTCTCTTAAAGATAATGTAAATTGTTAAGAAAATTGTTTTCTTTTAGTGCCTTCTGTAATGTTACATAATTTTTTCTTTAGCCATTATTGCCAGAATTCCTATCTTCATCCCAGTGCCGGTGAAGACAATGTAAATTGTTAAGAAAATTGTTTTCTTTTAGTGCCTTCTGTAATGTTACATAATTTTTTCTTTAGCCATTATTGCCAGAATTCCTATCTTCATCCCAGTGCTGGTGAAGTCAAAGATAAAACCAATCTACAGCTTCTACAATAGCCATCACTGAACTGCTTGCAGAACGTGCCTGGACACATTGTGAGCTCACCTGTATGCATTGTGAACTATCTGTTGGTGCAGCGACTTGTGGTAGTGTTGGGGTATTTTTGCTGATGATGTCACCGGTGGTACAATTTTTCAAAGGAGCCCTCAATTGGCTTAATGTCATGGCATTTTGCATCCTCCTCTACTAGTGATGGTCTAAAATTTGGGGGCCAACAGAGGTGAGGCAAAGAACCTCACCCCCCCAATGGTGCAAAGGCCTATCCACAAGTATAGCTGTATGCTGGACCGGTAGTCAGTGACGGGTATGATCCAATTGCAGTGGTACCAACCTAAGACAGGAAGCTGATGCCTAGAGGTCAGTTCATCCGATGACGGGTAAGGACCATATGTTGAATTGGACTGCCTAACAGACACGGTCCCTAAGCCACATGCTTGTTGTTTAAACAGAGAGGGGGAAATGTTGAGAGCCACAGCTGAAGGGGCCCCAGCAAACTTCCAGCTGCCAGCAAACTTCCAGCTGCCAGCTGATGATTGGCTCACAGCAGCCCCAGCAACATCTAGCTGATTGGCTCCTCTGCGGTGATGCTCATTGGGCTGTTTCCCTGCCCTTTCAGACCACGGAGCTGCTCATTGGGGGACTTTTTTGGCTCCGCCCACGTGACCCAGCCAATCGGCCTCAAGAGCAGGAGGATTGTGGGAGTTGGAGAGAACCTTGTGTGGGAGAGAGAGGCTTGTGGAAAGCCGGTGGTGACAGTTGAGGCTCTGAGGATTTTTCCTGAGAGGCTGTTTTGTTTGGCGTGTGTGGTTCTAAAAATAAAGTTAGTTTCTTTTGACAAGTGGCTTCTGATTGTGCCCAGCCAGACTGCGGCAATAAACATTGATGTGGCTATGTCACTGTAGTATGCTGATTTCACGTCCCTTGGGTATAAACCTAGGAGTGGTATAACTGGGTCAGATGGTGTTTCCATTCCAAGTTTTCTGAGGACTCTCCATACCACTTTCCATAATAGTTGCATCAATTTGCAGTCCCACCAGCAATGTGTCAGTATACATTTTCCCCCACATCCTCCCCTACATTTATTATTGATTGTATAAGTTAAGGCTACATATTTCCTTCTTGACCCTGCATTAATTGCACCCCATAATTTTTGATGTGATGTCTTTACTATTGTTCAAATAAAAATAATTTATAATTTTCAATTAATTTTTGTTTTTGACTCTTTTTTCTTTCTTGTGTGTATAGCTTAATGTGCAATCAATTGGGAGCTTTCTAATTATTGATTTTTATTTTCTGCTGTTGAATTCACATTTTATTCCACTATGGTTAGAGAACATATTCTATGAAATTTAATATTTCAAATTTTATTAAGCTTTGCTTCATAATAAATCATGTTGTCTTTTTGGTAAATATTTAAGATATTGAAATATCTTAATTACGCTGAAGTTAGATACCCTGACATTGTTGGTACATGCTCTATCAGGTCAAGTGTTTCAAGTTTGATAATGGTACTCCTTAAATATCCCATATCTTTCCTATTTTTTATTTTATTTTTTTGTTTTTGCATTTAATCAGTAGAAAGATTGGCTAAAATCTCCAAATATAATTTTATTTATTTATTTAATATTTTTTAGTTGTAGTTGGATACAATATCTTTATTTTATTTTATTTTTTTATGTGGTGCTGAGGATCAAACCCAGGGCCTCGCATGTGCTAGGGAGCTCTCTACCACTGAGCCACAACCCCAGCCCTTATTTATTTATTTATTGATACCAGGGATTAACCCAGAGGTGCTTAACCACTGAGCCAAATCCCCAGCCCTTTTTTGTATTTCATTTAGAGACAGGGCCTCACTGAGTTGCTTAGGGCCTCACTAAGTTGCTGAGGCTGGCTTTGAACTCAGGATCCTCCTACCTCAGCCTCCCAAGCCACTGGGATTCCAAGCATGTACCTCTGTACCTGGCCAAATATGACTATCGATTTGCCTGTTTCTCATTTGATTACTATGCATTTTGCTATATATATTTGAGGCTATGCTATTAGGTCATTATAGATATAAAATGTTTATATGTTATAATCACTTTGATGCATTTATTGTTATGGAATGTTGCTCTTTATTACTACTTACTCTATTTTCCATCCTTTCACTTTCATGATTTCTACATTTTTGCTTGCAAAGTGTGTTTCTTGCAGGTAACCTAAAGTTGGGTCTTATTTGTTAAGTTAGTCCACCAGTCTGTGTCTTTTAATTGGACAATTAATGCCATTTACATTCAGGGTTATTACTGAAGGTTATGTACTAATTTATGCCATTTTCTGTTTATTTTTTTAAGGTTCCATTCATTCCTAATTCTTATTTGATTATATATTCTTCTAATGAGATTTATTCTCCCTCATGCTATCTTGGTTGTGTTTATCTTCCACTTTTGTGTGTAGCATTCTGTTAAGTATCTTCTGCAATGCTTCCTTAGTACTCATGTATTTCTTTAGCCTTTGTTTATCTTGGAAGTTCTTTATTTCTTTTTCAATTATAATGGAAAACCTTGCTGGTTATAGTAATCTAATTTGGCAGTTGTTTGTGTTGTTTTTTTTTCATTGTATCTACCATTCCATACACTCATGGCCTTTAAAGTTTCTGCTAAGAAATATGTTGTTATTTTTTAAAAAAATGACTTGGCATTTGTTCTTGTAGCTTTTAAAACTCTTTCTTTTTGTTTATTTTTAATGAAGCCTTTATAGTTGTCTTTAGTGAAAGGTTTAATCCAATCTATACCTCTTCCTCATGGAGGTATAAGCCCACCAAAAGACCCAACAAGAACAACATAGAGGAGGAAACATTTATTTTGGATCATGATTATGGAGGTTCAGCCATGGTTAGTTGATTCCATTGCTTTGGATCCAAAATGAGGCAGAATGTCATGGTGGAAGGGCATGGTGGAGGAAAATAGCACAGGACATGACATTCAGGAAGCAAAGAGAGCTCTACTCACTAAAACATAACATAAACCCCAAAGGCATGCCCCCAGTGAACCATCTCCTCCAGCCACACTTTTTACCTTCCTGCAATTACTTCCCAGTTAATCTATCAGACATTAATCCACTGATTAGATTACCCTTCTATTAACCTAATAATTTCATCTCTAAAAATTGTTGCATTGTCTCACACATGAGCTTTTGGGAGACATCTCATATTTATACCATAACAACTCCAATTCTCTCTCAACATGATAGTATGACTATTCTTGTATGTCTCATACTGAATATGGTCTTAGATACATTATTTAACCTCACACTTTGAAATCAACTGCATTTGCATTTTTTAAATGCATGTATGTATACATACTCCATGTATGTATAATATATCAAAATGCATTCTACTGTCATGTATATCCAAAAAAGAACAAATAAAAATATTTTTAAAAAGATAGTGAAGCCAATAAATAGAAAATCTGTGATCTAAACCTAGATCAAAGCTACAGGCTTGGGTATGCCTCATACCCAAGTCTTCAGCTGCAGTCTCATAATTTTGTGTATGGGATGTTTTCTTGAGTCTAGTCTCTTTTGAAAGATCCCTGGAAGATAACCTGAGAATTCACTTGTACCCTTTATGTGCTCTATTAAGTAAACACTAGAAATATTTCTTTTTACTTCCAAGAATATGACACCAAATTTTTAAGAAAATGTGTCAGATTGCTCAGGCTAACTAATTGCAAGGAAAAAACACTGTAGGGTGCTGTATTTCCTCAAGAACTTAAGATGATTTGGAGTTATCTTGTGTAAAAGGTGCCTAAGAGATAATTAAAATTACTTAGAACAGCTGCACACACCTTGACGCTCTGAGGATGCTTGAAACTTTGGTAACTTTGATATGCTAAAGGTGGGAAGTACTGAATTTAATATTGAATGACTTACATAAGAATCTTAATTATGAATTCAAGAGAATGTTTGAGATTAATGGAGTACTTTGGGGGCATAGTTCACCTGTTAAACTTCCTTTTTCTTAGCAAGTTCCTGATAACAGCACATTTCAGCAGATCCTGAGACTTGTATTCCTTAGACTTTAAGAATGAGTCATCTCTTGGAATACAGAAGAATTAGCTAGTGTAGACATACTTTCTAGTACAAAATACAAGCTTTAAAAAGTTAAATAGAAATTGAAATAAAGAGAAATAAATCCTCAGGTAGCAGAAATTGAAGACTCCACAGCCAATACGCTAAGCAGGTAAACTCATGCCTCTAAAGCCCAGAAGGAATCAGAAGTAAAGATACAAAGAAATGGACAGAACCAGCATTTCATGAACCAAACAAGAATAGAGGCAGCAGCTTCAAATCTATGGTAGGCAAGGCGCTGCACTAGCAATTCTGCATAAACCGACCAGTGATACATCATCCATAATAGTCACTGACCCTTTGTTCTAGGCATTGTTGTAAGTGCTTCACATGTATTAAGTCATTAAATTATTATAATAGCCATGCATTTATTATTTAGACTGTCTTTATTTTAAAGCATGTATAATGGTTACAACATAACAGAAACTTATTTCTGTCTCTTGAAACAATATTGGATTGGACAGGTATATAAGTCAACAGGGTAATCTTTACTGCAGTCATTTGGGTACTCTGGTTGATAGAAGCTTTGCTGTCTTCAAACTTGTTTACCAAGATCACTTTGATATTAGTCTCAGTGCAGCCAGTATCTCCTCAGAAAGGAGATAAGAAGATACCCAAAGAAAGTTTTATGGGCCAGTCTGAGAAGTGGTTCATGTCATTCGCATTCATATCCCATTGGTTAAACCCAGCCACATGCCTACAGCTAAGCTTCCTTAGGGGACACTCTGACAGCAATATAACACAGCTTGTTCCAAGAACAAAATATGGGAAATAATTTTAATATAATATGTATTCAATTTTTAAAAGAAATTTTGCCAGCTTGGCCTGAAAGGAACTGCATCAGTTAAAAATGAAAAGCATCCTCTGAGAGGGCCTGGGGATATAGCTCAGTTGGTAGACTGCTTGCCTCACATGCACAAGGCCCTGGGTTCAATCCCCAGCACCAAAAAAAAAAAAAACAGTGAAAAGCATCCTCTGAGTCCTCAGCCTTATAAGAAAGCAGAAGTCTGAGACTACTACTCCACTGAAAACAGGATCAATTCTTCTAGAAAAAGGAGAACTGAGTGAGAAGAGGCAAAAAGCATGGAGAACCAATTGCAGGGAACAAGACTGAGGAGATGTGTCTAGTTTTAAGATCGATATGGTCCAGTGACTTCTATATAACTTCAGTCCCCGACCAATATTTTTGTTTCTATTGAACTACCAACTGTGATTAATTTTTCTACTAGATTGTCTGTTGTGATTTTTACTAAGTTATTTATTATGATTAATCTATCTCTTGTCCATCATTATGATTTGGATGATGATGAAGAGATACTCTGTCTCTTTATAGACAGTTGTTCATAACTGAGATGTATGAGGGACAGCACCAAAAGACCTTGGTCTTTGGTCTTTGCATCTCAACCTAATTTGGGTGAAAGATCTTGGATTTTAAGCCTGCAAGAAACTGGTGCTATGCTGGAACAAGACTTAGAGGTGGTTGTAGGAGGTGAATGTTTTTGTTCATGTAAGGAACGATATGGGTCATTGGATGCCAGAACATGAAAGCGACTTGGCAAACATGGCCTCCCATGACTGATTGAGTCTGTGATGACCTGTGGCTCATGTTAAACAATGGACTACAACAGACTGTGCTGATTCTTTCAGGTATCTTAGCTGTCACCTAAAAAGTCTGGCTATTCTGTGTGAGGTACCATATACAGACCCCATGGAGAAGCTAAGAAAAGGAAGCAATATTGAGGCTACCTGTAGAAAACAGAATAAGGTAAGCATTGCAAGTAACCCAGCTTGGCCTACCCCTCGGTCATCTCCTCTAAGGTGTCAGAAGTGGGGTAAGCCATCTTAGACTTCCTAGCTCAGATGATCCTCTGATGATTATATTCTCAGACAATATCACATGGAACAGAAGAATAACCTAGTCAAACCCTCCAATGAAATGGAGTTTGCTATAGAAAAACAAAATAGCTGGAGATTTTTGTATAGCAGAAACCCTCAGGTTCACTGTAAATTGATACACCTTGTAGATTTCCAAATTACTCTCTCTGTTGCCCAAATTGATTCCATGTCCTCCACAAATACAGGAAACATTGCTACCTTCAGGCCTTGAAAGATAGAGCACTCCTTCCTCCCATTTGGGAGCACTGTTTTGTTTCCCCCAAGAGGCAAATAAAAGAAAAAGAAAACCTAAGAAGCAATAATAGCACAGGATGAAATCAAGTGGACCACTGATTAGGCCAAAAGGAAAGATGAAAGAAGAGAAAGGAGGGTTTTCAGGAAGAATCTGTTTTATGAATTTTGAGCAATGAATGAACATATGGCACCTATTACATGTATATTTATGCATATGGATTTATGGTAATGGGATAGTCCATATGGAGAAAGCTGTCCACCTGCCAATAAGTATACTTTTTTTGAACCAGCCAGATGTCTCTACCCAAACCTGGAGAGCAATTTTGGAGCCATGAAAAGCCAACTCAGGTGGAAGTGCACTTGCAAAGAAAGCCATTGCAAATAAAGACTTCAAATTCTTTCTGACTTTATTTTATAAACATATGATAATGAAACCACTAGGTGTTTCAGAAAACACCAAGTTAATCTGAAAGTCAGATGCCTTTAAGACATCTGAGTGAACAGATCTTAACCCCTGATGAAATATTTTTCTGTATTTTTGTTGTTGTTTTTTAAATATATAAAGGTAATAGAATGTATTATGCAAATGAAAAAAGAATATTATAATGAACCACCTTGCATTCCTCTCTGGGGTTTAACAATTACTCAGTTTTTGCCAGTCTTGCTTTACTTATTCTTCCATCCCCTTTCTCATTTTCCACATTATTCTGAAGAAAACACAAGGCATGGTATAATTTTATTTGCAAACATTCTTTAGTACAAGAGGATTCTTTTTCGAAGGTACAGTCCAAAAACTGATTATTAATTCTTTCATATTATATTCTTAGCCAGTATTCATGTTTCTGATTATCTCATAACTATTATTGCCTCCAATGATTTGTTTATATCAATATCCAAATGAATTCCATGTATTGTGATTAGATTATGTTTCTTAAATCTCTTTTATTGTAATCTCTTTTTGCTCCAACTCTTTTTTATTCCTTGCAATTTGTATGTCATGAACTAGATGGTTTGTCCTTGCATATTTCACAATTTGTATTTTCCTGATGGTATCCCTTAGGTGTTGTTTTATATGTCTTGGTTATCCTCTATAGTTCTTGTAAATTGGTGTTTGGACCTAGAGTTTAAACTATATTTGGATTCTTTCATTCTTTTTCTCCTCTTCCTCCTTTTTCCCTTCCTACTCCACCTACCTTGCTCTTCCTTTTTTTCCTTTGCAAGACTGCTTTAGCTGTCATGCTGTGCTCTTCACAGGACTGTGCCAGTCACTCTTTCTATGCTAATAGCAGCCATTGATGACTGACACTTAGACCCGTGATTCCTTAGGAGTTACAACATGGTGCCATTCTAATGTTATATTTCTTCTCGATTTATAAGCCAACATGGATTCATTAATATAAAATAACCTTTGCTGTTATGGTTCGGACCTTAAATGTCCCCCTAATACTCATGTGTTGAAGGCTTTATTTCATTATGGCACTGTTCAAAGGTGGTACCTTTGGGAGGGCATTGGATCATGAGGAATGACCTCATGAGGTCACAACTTCATGGAGTATTATAATGGCCAAAATCCAAAACATCAACAGCATTAAGTGAGATTAAGGAGGCAAAGCAACAGAAACTCTCATTTATGACTGGTGGAAAAGTAAAATGTTACAGCCACTTTGGAAAACCATTCAGCAGTTTCTTACAAAACTAAGCCTCCTATACAATCCATCAATCACACTTCTTGGTATTTCCTAACTGAATTGGAAAGCTATGTTCACACAAAAATCTGCACATGATGTTTAGAGCAGCTCTATTCTAATTGCTAAAACTTGGAAGCAATCAAGATGTCCTTCGATAGGTAAATGAATAAATAAATTGTGGTACATGCAGACAGTGAAATACTTAGCAATAAAAAGAAATGAACTAAAAGGGCAAAAAAAAAATGGGTGAATATTAGAGGCATATTACTAAGTGGAAAAAACCAGTCTGAAAGACTACATACTGTGCAATTTCACATTCAAGAGTGAACCCTACTTTACATTCTTATAATCACCCATGAACTGAAATGAAATATGTGCTCCCAGTGTTCGCAGGTGCATGGCATGTACCTTCAGTTTACTCCTCCCAGATCTGGAATCACATAGACCTAGCTGTAGATTTGTCCTCTTCAATGCTTGGGATGTAGCTCAGTGGAAGAGCACTTGCCAAGCATGCTTGAGGCTCTGGGTTCAATCCCTAGTACTTGGAAAAAAAGATTTGTCCTCTTTGGCTTCCATTTTGAGATTTATGGATAAAACTTGCCACTTAGTTTTATTATAGATGCTCATTCTACTCTGTTTATATGGAGGATTTAAAGGAATTAAAATATTATACTAATACTTTCACCATCCTCCTATAATCATCTCTACTGATTTTATCTCAAGCTAATGAACACAGAGAATATTAAAAGATTTTAGTCCTCTAATTATTTAGTCTCAGGCTAGTAATCTAGTAAGTGGACTCCCTACCTCATTCTGAGACTAGAATGTAAAGTTTGTATTTATTAAGTGCATGTCTATATTCATTTTTAATTTAAATTATCAGATTCAGTCTTCACAATAGTATTTCAAAGTAGACATGCTGGCTTCACATTAATCATTTCTTTCCTCGAGTCTATTTTATTTTATTTTGAGGTGGGATCTCTTTATGTTCCCCAAGCTAGTCTCCAAATCTGGGCTCAAGTGATCCTCCTGCCTCAGACTCTGAGTAGCCAAGACTAAGGGCAAACCACATGCCTGGCACTCAAGTGATTTTTAACTCTTTTTTTCTTTTAATCCTTAGAACTCTAGGCTTACAGTTCTATGCTCTTTAATATCCATCTCTTGCTATAGAGCTTTCTTTCCTTTTTAAAAGCTGATTCTTACGTGACGGGCTGCATCTCCAAGTGCTGACCATGGCATTTCCTGTGAACTCCCTGCCCTCTTCACTCTCACTGATACCCAGACCTATTTATCCCTGCACAGTTCCCTTTGCAGAGAGTGGTATCCCCTTCAGAACATGAAACGAGCTAAGGAAATATGCCACAGGCAATGTTCTAGACAAATTCAGAAGAGTGAATTCAAGAGGATCTTCTTTCTCAGGGATGGATGAGACTCAGGCTGAGGAAAACAGAGGAAGAGAAGGAGCAGAGGCCAAGTTGGATAAAATAAAATTCACTAGGGAACCTCTGTCCACTAAACCTGAGAAGGGTCCACCCTGAATTGTAGGTGGCTCTGAGGTTGGGTGTGATAAGCCACGACCCCCAGCCACAAGTAGCAGGACTATCAGCCACTGAGGGTCAATTCTGGGGCCTGATTATCTGCCCAGTTATCTAGAAATGGCTTGAGCCTCCTACGTCTGCATGGGCTGCTTTTTGGCAGCCCTGGTCACTTGTAATGTCCTGGGAAGGGGACCTGGGAATGGGACCCTCACTTCTGAGAAGACAGTCTCACCTTGTAGCAGTTCTAATTTCTCAGCTCCAAACATGATAATTGATGCTAAGCTCTGCTCTGTGACAAGGTCCTTGTGCAGGACCTTGCAAGTTACAGGTCTGCAGTGCCAGAGGCTCCATGAGGCTCTGCCAGTAGGGGATGCTAAATGGAGGCCAAAAGGCTGCAGGAGGCCAAGGGGCCTTGCTTCTAATCTCTTTGTTCCGCACCAGCAAACAGCTCCACTCAGGCAGCAACCAAACACAGATTTCAGAAACTGGCAGGACTGACCTCAGTGTGCCTCCGGTCCCTAGGATATCAGCACCCACTGGTCCCTTCTGCACTATATCCTGGGACCCAGTGCCCCAGGCCCACTCCAACAGAGCCTGAGATGATCCTCCTCTCTATCACCTTTCCAAGGTCTAAAAAACTCAAAGGTCCCTCTGTTCCCAGCTCCTACCCATGGAGGGCCACATCCTGCAGTTCATAACTTTATCACATCGTAGAGTCCCCTTTTTGTCTTCTTTTACATAGTAAATTTTGATACCTAGATAGTACTTTTTCACATATTTTCTTTATAAAATAAACTGTTGGGACTCTTCTTTCCTGACTGACAGACATCCTTCTGAGGTAGGGAGAGGAGAAGACCATCTGCCCCACTGAGCCAGCAAGAGCCACTGCCACCAATACTGCATTTGGGATCCCCCTCTGCAGCGCAAACTGAAACTTGTTATTTGTCAAAATACGAGCAAAGGGGATATGGAGGTGATGTGGGTTTCCAATAAGACAGGCAGCCTTAACTCATCCCTTCCCAGTACGTTCCTCCACCTTACATAACACAACAGAGCACAGATTCTCACAGGTGCAGAGAAGATGGCTACAGCTGAGCCACCTGAGAATCTGAGAAGCACAGGAGTCCCTTAGTGTCCTTGTGTCTTTCACCTCCACAGCAGAACAGGCCCAGACAGCAAAGCCCTCCCCACTGGCTTCTCAGACAAAGGAGCTGGAAAAGCCCTATTAATAGAACACTTTCTTGTCAAGACCAAAAGGCTTATGTTGCCCTACTCCAGCCTAAGAGCGGTCCTGAGGTTTCAGCCTGCTGATCAAGAATAGATCTAACACCCCACCACCACTGCCAACCTGAGAGAGCAGCAGGGAGCCATCACCCAGTGCCCATCTTCTGTGCTGACTGGTGAAAGCAGGCGGCTCCCTGGCTGGACTGAGCAGCTCGCCGATGTTCCATCTTCAGGACATTGGAAGCAGATGGTGGTCTCAAATTGCACTGCAAGGGTTAGGGGAAAGGCTGAGTGGGGAGCTGGGTTTCCATGTCTCCTCCAACAAAACAAGCAAAAATGCTCTGGTTCCCACTGGGGTCAGGAGCAAGCTGAGCCTCCACTCCATGCCTGCAGCAGAAATGAGACTTAATGAAGTGGTCCAAGGCAGGGCCAGTCATCACTGAGCCACATCCCCAAACCTCAATGTCAGCTCACTTCAGCACCAAGAGACTGAACAAGGCATTGTGATCTGGAACTAATTAGCAGCCACATTCACCCCACACCTGATATCAGGGGTTCCAGCAGGGCGCTGAACCTCCACTCTTCCCCAGTAGCAAAGAAACTTGACAAACAAGAGTAAAGTAGAGGGAATTATTCTACCTGATACTGGGTTTATACTGTAGTCATCAACACATTAGTGCTTTGACAAAAGGATAGACATATTGACCAAGATTAAGAATCCAAAAATGGAATCACACAAATATACGGGTTTCTTACAAAGGTGCACATGCAATTCAACAGAAATAGTGTATTTTCAACAAGTGGTGCTGAAGGAATTTGACTTTCATAAACATAAAAATGAATCTCCACCTCTTATTAAAAAAATTAATCCAAGATAAATGACAAATATAAATGAAAAAGATAAATCTTTAAAGAAAAAATACATGAAAAAATATTGAGAATCTAAACTTCTTTAGAATTAACCCCTAAAAATAGCATCCATAGAAGAAGAAAAGTTAATAAATTTATCATCAACATTTTAAACATCTGTTTTGTGAAATATCCTGTTAAGAAGATGAAGAGACAAGCTAAGCTACAGACTTGGAGAAAATATGCACAAATGCCATATCTAACAAAGGACTAGTATCTAGAATTATTTTTTAAAAAAAGAAACTAAAACTCAACAATAAAAGCAAACAATTCTGTTAGAATGTAGCAAAAGTCAGCTGAGTACACTGGTGCTCATCTGTAATCCCAGAGTCTCGGGAGGCTGAGGCAAGAGGATCCTAAATTCGAGGCCATCCTCAGCAACTTGGCAAGGCCCTAAGCAACTTACATAATAATAATAAGACATGGCAAAAATATGCACAAAAATTTCATGGAAGATGATATGCATATGTAAAATAAGTACATTGAAGGATTTATAACTTCATTAGTCACTAGGGAAATGTGAAGTGCTATCACTGTATACCTGTCACAATGACTAAAATTAAAAAAAAAATAGTCACCTCATCAAAGGCTACTGTGATTTAGAGAATATAGAACACTTATATATTGCTGATGAAAAATATAAAATGATACAGCCATTCTGGAGAACACCTTGATCATTTCTTATAAAAACTACATATACATTTCATGTGTAACAATTTAGAAAAAATTAAAAAACTTAAAAACTAAATACACAATTAACACAACTTAGCTTTTGCACACTTTAAGTATTTATCCCAAAGAATGAAAACTTCTAACCACACAAAACCTATGTGTAAGTGTTCATAGCAGCATTACATGCAATTGTGAAAAACTGGAATCAGTTTGGATATCTTTCAAAAAGTGAATGATTTGATCAATCTCATTCTCCAGTTGATCAGATTATGTTATGTGCATATGCAAATATGGCATGATGAATTAAAATTTTTTTAAAAGAAAGCATTTAAAAAGTGAATGATTAAACAACTAAGGCACATTCATATATTAGTCTCTTTCTACAACATTTTTGAGAACAATGAAACTTTAAAAATTAAGGACTAGTGGTGATTATCAGAATGAGGGACAATATGGGGAAGAATAATGAAGTAGGGGAGAAGGAGGGAGGAAAGGGAGATGAATGTAGTTATAAAGCAGCAACTCAAGGTATCCTCTTCTGAATCTTCACTGAAATAAACGTGCATATATGTAGTGTGAATTTACACATGTGACAAATTGTGTAGAACTAAAATACTTACACAAAAAAAAATTGAACGCAATAAAATGAGTAGAATTTGAATAAGATTGGTAGGTTGTATCAATATTCATTTCCTGGTTGTGACATTGTACTATAATTTTGCAAATTGCTACCCTTGGGCAAACTAGTAAGCGGTACACTTCACCACTATATTATTTCTATATTATTTTTTCTTTTTTATGTTCTTAATTGTAATGAAATTTTCAGTTAATGTTTTAAGTGGCATTAAGTACTTTTCAAAATGTTTTCTAAACATCACCACTATGTACTTCCAGAAACTTTTCATCATCCCAAATAGAAATTCTGACCCCATTCAGCAATAACTCCCATTCTGCCCTTCCTGGATCATCTGATAACTACTATTCTAATTTCTCTCTCTGAATTGGCCTATTCAGATATTTTATGTAGGTAGACTCATATAGTGCTTCTACTTTTGTATGTAACTTATTGCATTTGGTCAGTGTTTACAAGGTTTATCTATGTTGTAGTATGTAACAGAATTTCTTTCCTTTCATGCCTTAATGTTATTCCATTGCATGTATATACCACATTTTGTTAATCCATGATTACTTAGTTTGTTTCCACCTTCTAATCATGTGTGCAGTTCTACTCTCAAAAATAGTATATAAGTTTCAGTTTAAGTCCCTGTTCTCAATTCTTCAGGTTATACATCTAAGAGGGAAATTGCTGGGTTATATGGTAAATCTACATTTAACTTCTTGAGGAACTGACCTTTTCAAAAACAGTTTCACTATTTTACATCTCTGTTAACAACGCATGAGGTCTCCAATTTTCTCCAGGTCCTTGACAACACTATTTTTCCAATTTTTTTGATAACAGCCATCCTAATCAGTATAAAATAGTACCTCCGTGTGGTTTTGATTTGCATTTCTCTAATAATTAATGATTCTGAACATCTTTTCATGTATCTATTGACAGCTTGTAAAACTTCTTTAGAGAAATGTCTATTCAAGTTTTTTCTCATTCTTCCATCTGGATTGTTTATTGTTGTTGACTTCACAGACTTGTTCAAATATTCTGAAAATATTCAGAATTATTCCTTTTAAAATATATGCTTTTCAAATGTTTTTCTCATTCTGTGGGATAGTATTTCATTCTTTTGATGGCCTCCTGTGATAGGCAAAAGTTTTTAATTTATATGAAATCCAGTTTTAATTTATATGAAATCTATTTTTTCTCCAATTTTGATATATTAAAAATTGTTGATATTTGAATTAATCATTGATATATTGCCTAGATTTTTCACTTCTATTTAATTCTAAGAGTTTAATGGTTTTAGCTTGCCAATCTAGATCTCTGACTCATTTTAAGTTCATTTTTCTCCTTGGTGCTAGTTTGGTTCCACTTCTTTCTTTTACATGTAGATATCTAATTTTCTCAGCACTGATTTTTGAAAGCACTCTCCTTTCCTCATTCAGTGGTCTTGGCACCCATGTTTAAAGTTATTTAATCACATAAAGGAAGATTTATTTATGAATTCTCTGTTCTTTTCCATTGATTGCTACCAATGCCACATTGTTTTAATTACTGTACCTTTGTAACAAGTTTTGAAATTCAGAAATATGAGTCCTCCAGTTTTCTTCTTTTACAAGATAGTTTTGGCTATTAGCGATTCCTTGAGATTCCTTATGAATTTTAGGATAGGTTTTTCTATTTCTGTAAAAAATGACATTGGGATTTTGATAGTGATTGCACTGAGTCGATAGACTGTTTTGAGTAGTATTAGCATTTAACTCATCCAATTCATTAACATGGATCTTCTTTCCATTTATGTTGTTTTATTTAAGTTCTTTTCTCAATATATTTTAGTTTAAGTATTCAAGACTTTCACTTACTTAAACTTATTTTCTAAGTATTTTTATACTTTTTGATGTTACTACAAAGGAAATTGTTTTATATTACATGTTGAGTGTCCCTTATCTAAAATGCTTAGGATCAGAAATATTTCAGATATCTGAGTTTTTTGGGATTTGGGAATATTTTTGCATAGACTTTAACAGTTGATTATCACTAATTAGAAAATCTAAAATCCTGAATGCCTCCAAATCCAAAATGTATGAGTGTCAGGTCAGTGATCAATAAATTTCAGATTTTAGATCTCAGGTTTGGGGACTAGGACAGGCACAATGGTACATGCCTGTAATCCCAGAGACTGAGGAGACTGAAGCAGGAGGATCACAAGTTCAAGGCCAGTCTGGGCAACTAAAGGAGAAATGGTCTGAAAGTAAAATAAAAAGGGCTGGGGATGTAGCTCAGTCGTGGAGCACATGTATAGCAAAAATGAGACCCTATTTAGAGTAGATGAAGGGGACTGTGGAGGAGTAAGAAGGGACAGAAAAAGGAAAGAACAGTGGAATGAACCTGACTAAACTTTAGTATGTATGTACATGAATATACCATAGTGAATCCCAACATCAAGTATATCTACAAGACACTAATGTTAAAAAACAATAAATAAATTGCAGAAAGATCAGTATAGTAGAGGGAGGGAAACAGGGGGAAGGAGCTGTGGGTAGGGGGAAAGTACTGGGGGCTGAATTAGATTAAATAATATTCCACGCTTTTGTGTTATATCAAAATCACAATGTATCCTAATGTTATGTATAACTAAAAAGGATCAGTAAAAATTAATAAATACATAAAAAGAGTGAGATACTAGATTTAATTTACAGTACAGAATAAAAGAAAGAAAGAAAGGAAGGAAAGAAGATAGATTGATTTTAGGATAAGGAGTGCTCAACCTGTATTATTACTATTTGCTTTTCAGATTGTTCATGGCAAGTTAAGTACTATATAGTACTATAACTGATTTTTGTCTGTTGATTTTGCATACTTTATAACTTTGATAAATTCATTTATTACTCAAGCAATATTTTTTTAGTTTTTGTCTTTATTTATTTATTTTTATGTGGTGCTAAGGATATGACCCAGCGCCTCACACGTGCTAGGCGAGCGCTCTACCGTTGAGCCACAACCCCAGCAATAATTTTGTATATTCTTTAGAGATTTCTACATACAAACCAGACAAAGATACTACAAGGAAATAAAACAGTAGGGTAATACCTCTTGTAAATTTAGATGCAAAAATCACCAACAAAATAGTCCCAAACCAAATTCAGCAATATATTAAAACATTATACAACATGATCAGGTAGAGTTTATTCCTAGAATCTAAGAAATCCATGAGAGAAAAAAAAAATACATGATTACCCCAGTTGAAACAGGGAAAACATTTGAAAAAAGAAAGAATGCATACCTTTTCCCTGTGTAAACACTTCAATAAACTAGAATAGAAGAGAACTTCCTCAACATGATAATAAGGTCATATATGGAAACTCACAGCTTACCTTATACTGGATGGTAAAAGGATAAAAACTTTTCCTCTAAGATAAGGAGCAAGACAAGGACACCTACTTTTATCACTTCCATTCAACACAGTACTAAAAGTTCTAGCCAAAGTCCCTGAGTTAGGATTTGTTTTCTCATTATTAAAGCAGGATTATGGGTTTGGAGGAGAAATAACACAAGGTCTTCACATATTCTCACAAAATACCTTATCAACATGACATTGCCATTGATGTTGATCTTGATTACCTTATAATACCATTTTTTGTCAGGTTTCTCGAGTGAAAGCTAGATTTTCTCCCCTTTTCTATACTGTATCCATGGGGAGGAAATCATGATGCATAGCCCTTATTCACAGGGTTGGGAGTTATGCTTCCACTCCTTGAAGGTAGAGGATGTGGGGGAAAAGGCACACTCATGCATTGCTAGTGGGACTGCAAATTGGTGCAACCAATCTGGAAAGCAGTATGGAAATTCCTTAGAAAATTTGGAATGAAACCACCATTTGACCCAGCTATCCCACTCCTTGGTCTATACCCAAAGGTCTTAAAATCATCATAGTATAGTAATGCAGCCACATCAATGTTTATAGCAGCTCAATTCACAATAGCTAAACTGTGGAAGCAGCCTAGATGCCTTTCTATAGATGAATGGATAAAGATACTGTGGTATATGGAATATTACTCAGTATTAAAAGAGAATAAAATCATGGCATTTGCAGTTAAATGGAAGAAGTTGGAGAATATCATGCTAAGTGAAGTAAGCCAATGCCAAAATCCAAAAGCTGAATGTTCTCTCTGATAAATAGATGCTGATCCAAAATGGGGAGAGGGGAGGCATGGGAAAAATGGAGGAACTTTGATTGGGCAAAGGGGAGGGAGGGTGGGGAGGGTGCATGGGGGCAGGAAAGATGGTGGAATGAGATGGACATCATTACCCTGGGTACCGGTAAGACTGCACATAGGGTGTGACACTACATCATGCACAGCCAGAGAAATGAAAAGTTGTGCTGCAATTGTGAACAATGAATCAAAATGCATTTTGCTGTCATATATACCTAATTAAAATAAATTTTGAAAGAACTTTTTAAAAATTATTTGGAATACTTCTGTATGAAAGATCTGTATATTGTTTCTCATTTATGTATTCAAAAGTTTGTTTTATTATAATGGGCATATGGGTATTTATTTTATATTTTGAATCAGAGTCCAATACTCCTACATTTATTTTCTATCTCATTTTTTTCCAGCTTTGACCATGGGAAGCTCTATCAATTTCTTGGTCTCTTTGACACGTTCCCATCATGGTTGGAGTAATTTAACAATTGTTTTCATTAAGCCTCTGTCTATAATGAAGTCATTGTGTCCCAATGTTAGATAATAAGAGCATATGTTTCTTTCCAATTTGTGAGGTTTTAAACTCTTTCTGCAAGCAGTGATAACTTGCAGAGTTCACAACTGTGAATCATCCAACAGCAGGTGCAGGCAAAGAGTAACATCATTTCTTTAGTGGTATTAAAAACCAGTTGTCAGAAAGAAAAATATCTTCTAAATAAGGCTGGAAGTCCAAACCACTGTGAGAGCATTTCATGCCCATGGCTTTCTGCACAACAGAGAAATATGCTTGCAACATGGAGCATTTTCTGCTGGAATCTCCATTGGGGCATATATCTAAGCCAAAATCTTGGAGGATGAATGATGCCAACTAGTTTTAAGAGATAATTACAAAGAACTGAATTTTTGGAAACTTAGGAACCCACACTGCCTAAGCCAAAGAGAGGAAGTAACTACAAAGCAAACAGAGAAACCCTTCTTCTACCATTTTAGAACCGCAGATGCTCTCCAGACACTAACATAACCAGCAGTATAAGTGGAGTTCGGGACTTTTTTCTTGACCAACAGGCATGGAAAGAAGATGAGCAGGAGAATAGGATTTTGGAGTCTTACACCAGACACTTCTCTTTTTGAGATTGCTCTGAAGCAAATAGGAAAGTCCCCTCTGTCTTTCAACCATTTTGAATTTGTCTCAAACTGAGTTGATCATTCAACACTGATCACCCACTCTATGCCAGGCTGGAGCTGTGACAAGGACATATGAGAATGCAGAGAACCCAGCCTCGCTGTGGAAGGCTGTCACATATCTTCTCCAAAGAAGCAGAATTGTGTTTAAAAAATTAATGAATGGGCCACTGTGAAAAAAGAATGACAGTTCTTAAAAAAAAAAAAAAAAAAAAAAAAAAAAAAACGAGAACTACCATATAAGCCAACAATTCCACATCTATATACCCAAAAGAATTGAAACCAGGACTTCTAAGAGCTATTTGCATACCATGTCCATAACATTTCTCACAAGAGCCAAAATATGGGAACAATCCAAGTCCATATGACTCAAAATAAACATCTTTTCTTTATAAATTAAAAAAAGAGAACATATAAGCATAATGTGGTTTATAGACATATATAGAATATTATTCAGTTTTTTAAAGGAACTAAATTCTGACATATACTACAATAGGGATGAATCTTGAAGCCATTAAGCTAAGTGAAGTAGGCCAGTCACAAAACAAGAAGCTTGTTGTTTGAATTCTGCTCATATAAGGTACCTAAAGTACAATTTTACAAAGACAGAAGATAGAGCGATATTTACCAGAGATTGTAGATAGGGAACATGGAGAATTAATGTTTAATTAGTACAGAGTTTCAGTTTGGAAAGATGAAAAGAGTTATGGGGATAGACGATGGTGATAGTAGCACAATAATGTGAATTTACTTAATGCCACTGAACTTACAAATGATTAAAATGGTAAGTGCTATAAGTATTTTACTACAATAAAAAATTAATGAGCAGATGCATGGATTAGTGGATGGATGGATGGATAAAAGCTAGTGTGAATAAACACAAGAATGAATAACATAATGTGATAGAAAGATCATGGTTGATATAGCCCATGGCAGAATGAAAACAGGAATCTCTGGGTACCTCCTAGAGGGCACCCAACCTAGCCTAGACTGGCCTTTAAACCATAAAAACATAAGCCAATCTTGTTTTATTCTGTTAAAAGTACCTCCACTAACCCAGAGAGAAATTAGCATAAACTACAGATTGTGCATGTTATAAATCATAGCATTTTGCTCTACACTGACTCAAGAGATGTGACCTGTCCATTCAGGAAGACCAGACGTTCAGTAAGCCACCAGTTGCAGAGCCACCCCAGACCATCTGCCTTTCCCACAAACCCTCTGGCTTCCAAACTGATAGATCAATCACTATAACACAAAAACTCAAAGAGAGTCAGACAATAAAAATGATAATTGTGAAAATTCTTTGAAAAAGGCAAAATGATTATATATATGCAAAGAATATCTGTAATAACCATTTTCCTAATAATCTACTTATCATTGGTCAAATTCTTCTCTGCTGTTTCTTCCCCCTTGGTCTGTATTGAGAATGAGATGAAGAAATGAAGTAAACTGTGCACAAATTCTGTAACTAAGTACACACATGGCACCACACCAAATCAGAGGATTCTTTGAAAAATGGCTATGGTTCATTATCAATCAGTCCCAATTCCTATGGAGTAAATTATGAAAAGTGTTGAAATGGAGTATAAGGCAAAGTCTAGTAAAGGAGATGACTCACGAAAAGTACTTAGAACAGTGCTTGACAAACAGTAAGTGCCCAGTAAGTGTTAGCTATTGTTGTTATAAATGTTAGAGTCATTTTTTAAACACAGGAGAAGTCCTATATCACCTTATGTGACACTGCAGTCATTTGAAGAACAGTAAATAATAATATCATTTCTATTTTTTATATTTGTTTTTTCTTTGATTTCTTGTTTTTCTTATGTTGATGTAATACCACCAGTATGGGTTTTGGAGTCAGGTTATTGGGGATTTTAACCCCTGTTCACCTGCTTGTAAACTCGGTGGAGTAGTCATTTAACTCTGAGTTTTCTCCTGGGTACGAAGAATAAATACAGGTGATGCCTTATCCAGAGCTAAGGTTGATGTTATCCATCTGCCGCCCTCTGACCATCTGTCCATTCATCTTTCTGCCAACCCATCTCCAGAATTTATTCCTTTTTACTGATAATTTTTTCTTGCCCTTGTTCTCAGCTCACCACCACCAATACTCCTTAATCTGTGTTCTTGGGCTAGCTTCTTTTCTGCTTTTCTACCAAAAGTTACTTCTGACTCTTTGGGTGGGTATCCCAAGATCATGTACTTACTTTGGTATCAACTGTCTTGGCTGGAGCAGGGTTGATATTTTCAGGGAATTTGATCATCAAGGATCAAAAGGATGTGACCAGTAAAGTAGAGAAACTGGTCCTGCTCACACTTTAGCTCTTTGATATCCATGCCCTCACTTTTATTATTTACTTGGTCATGTCATTTTTCTGACTTTCTGCCTTGGAAAATTGTATTTTTCCCTCAAAACACAGCTCCTATGTCCCTTCTTCTCTGAAATATTCTCTGAAGTCCCCTCTGTTATGAGTTTTTGTCCTTCAAAAACTCATTCGTGAGACAATGGAAGTATTTTTAGAAGTGAAATGATTGTATTATGAGAGTTGTAACCTAATCAGAAGATTATTCCAGTCACATGAATTGAGTAGTAACTGTAGGCAGGTAGGGTGTGGTTGAAGAAAGCAGGTCACTATGTGCATGACTTTTGGGGTTTATATTTTGTCCCTGGTGACCTCTGCTTCCTGATTGTCATGTCTTGAGTTGCTTTCTTCTACCCTTCCTCTCTGCCATGATGTTCTTTTCTGCCTCACCTGGGTTCCAAAGTCATGGCATCTACTCACCATGAAATGAACCTTCTGAACCCATGAGCTAAAATATACTTTTCCTCCTTCATGTATTATCCTTGTAAGGTCTTTTGGTCACAGTGATACAAAAGCTGATTAAGAAAAAAATTGGTACCAGGTGAGGCTGGGGTTATGGCTCAGTGGTAGAGTGCTCGCCTACCATATGCAAGGCCCTGAGTTCAATCCTCAGCACCACATAAAAATAAATAAATAAAATAAAGGCATTGTGTCCAATTACAACTAAAAAAAAATATTTAAAAAAACTGGTACCAGGAAGTAGGGTGTTGCTATGACTAACCTGACTATGTGGTTCTGATTTTGAAATCTTTGGAGCTGGTTACAGAGAGAAATTTTGAATAGTTTAGAGATGCAGGCTGGAAATTTTTAGATTGTTGTAAGCAGAGCTTTACAGATGATTATGGAAGGAGCTCAAAAGACCAGAATCTGAAAGGACTGTGGACATTAAAGACTGGGCTCATGAGGATTCAGAGGATAAAGACTCTTGAAATTTGGACTAGAGGTCATTCACATTAAGTTCTGGCAAAGAACTTGTTTACATTTTGCCCATGTCCTAAACATTTTATGAGACTAATTTACAGATGATGAACTAATTAATTTGGTAGAGTAAATTTTATAGCAGCACAGCATTCAGAGAGTAGTATGAATATTGCTGGAAGCTTTTAGTTTACTATGATAATCAGAAAGCAGAAAGCAAAGCAGAAAGATTTGGGAAAGTTGTGGTTTTTGTCAGGAAAGAGGGAGTAAAATCAAGTCTAAGGAGGAGTTGGTTTTTAACCACTAAGGAGATGCTAAATACTTTACCCAGATATAATAGAAAAGATAGTTGGAGGGCACTTCAGGAACTGGCAAGACCACACCCATCAAAGACTTAAAGGTATAAAAGTAAAAAATCCTTTTTTTGAAGAGATTATGTGAGCACTCTGCTTTCACAGGAGGGCCTAGGAAGTTTTTTCATCATGCTCAGCCACCCAGACACTCAGAGGCTTCTGCAAGCCATCGTCCCTGGAGGCTTGGCTACTGCTGGAGATGGTGGCGAACCTTGACATCAACCTCATGGTGCTGGTTCTTCAGGAATGTAGAATGCTAAATTTATGGAATAATGGAGGCTTCCACTAAGATTTCAAAGTAAGGCCTAGAAGGCCAGGCAAAGTGTAGCATGGTTGGAGTCCCTGCTGGCAACCCCTGAGAGGGTGATGTGTAGAGATGTGAGAAGGAAGCAGAAGGTGCAGGGGAGACTCTTGAGATTAAGAGCTGCCAGTAACATAAGAAATCTGCTGAGGAAAGCTGCAGGAAGTAAGTATAAAAAAACCAATAGAGTGGCCAGGTGGGCTGCATCCAGCAAGGCCAGAGGGTTGGAGCTACACAAGTCATTTCAAGAGGACATTAAGGTGCTATGTGCCCCAGAGACGGGACATGGAGCTATAGGATTCATTTGTTCAGCTGGATTTTGGTACTGCTTTCATTGCATCCCTTTTTTCTATGCCCCTGTATCTTTTGGGAATGAAAATGTTTATACTATGCCATTATATACTAAATATATATAACTTGTTTTTTATCTTTACAGAGGAAAATAGCTAAGAGTTTGCCTTGAGACTCAGAAGAGATTTTGGACTTGGGTAATGCTGAACTGTTAAGACTATAGGGAATCTTGGAAATGGACTAAATGCATTTTGCACTGGGAGATGGGAATGAGCTTTTGGGGTCATGGGCATAATGTTATGGTTTAGATATGAGGTACCCCCCCAAAATACTCATATGTGAGGCAATGTAAAATTTTTCAGAGGTGAAAAGATTAGATTGTAAGAAATGTAACCTAATCAGTGGATTAGTCTACTGATATGGATTAACTGTTGGTAGCTGTAGGCAGAAAGTATGTGGTTGGAGGAAGTAGATCACTAGGGTCATGACTTTGGGGTTTCCTTTTGCTCCTGGTGAGCAGACCTCCTTCTGTTCTTATTGGTTGCTATGTCTTAAGATACTTCCCTTAATTATGCCCTTCCACCATGATCTGCCTCAACTTGAGCCCAGAGTTATGGAGCCAACCAATCATGGACTGGTTTTCCTCTACCAAATTAATTAGTTCATCATCTGAAACCATTAGCCAAAATATACTTTTTCTTCTCTACATTGTCTTGTTGGGTCTTTTGGTCACAGTGATATAAAAGCTGACTAAAACATCCTCCCTAACTGACTGAATGGATGCACAATCAATTTGGTCATTCTAGAATTCCACTGAAAAGGCCTATTTACTTGTATTCACCAGGGAGTGTTACATCCTATAATGGTGGGTACCATGTACATTCCATTTTTTTTAATCTTTATGATGGTGCAAAAGTGACCATTTAATGCATTTAATAGAAACAGTACTTCAAATTTTGAGTTTGTATCTTTTCCTAGCCTAGTATTTCAGTTGAATATTCCCTTGAGATGTTGGGCAGTGGGAGAAGCTGCAGCTCTGTCAGACACATGATCACAAGGAGAAACAATTGAAATACTGTGTCAATTGTAGGTTAAGTGCATTAATGCATTTTCCACTTATATTTTCAAATAGCAATGAACTGATCAGGACATAACCCCAACTTAAGCTATGGATCAATTGTATGTAAATAACATATAATAGGTGCTTCATCTCTCTCATTTGCTCCAGGCCAGCTGGTTAGTAAATAAAAAGTCTATATTTACTGCATAAGGCTATCTTGGAGGGTATAGGAGTTTGGGAGGAGAAGATATAAACTCCAGAAAAGACTGGGGTGAGGAACTTCAATGAGTACAAACAGGAAGGAAATAGCAGGAGGTGTTGAGAATATGGAAAGAGAGGAAAAGGGGAAAACCAGAAATGGAAAGAATACTGAATACCGAATTAATAATTGCCCAACAAATAATAGTGAATGTAGACTACAATTCAGGCACAATTCTAGAAAGAGGGAAATTTTAAAAATGTTCTTTGTTCTGGATACAAGCAAAGTAATGAAATAGATGAGTCACTTAAAAATTTATGCCTAATATAGGAGGCCAAAAGAAAATGTTGAAGAGATAAAAATGAGTGGTCAAAAGGACTGGAATAAGTTACACTAGGTGCCCAGCTCCTGGCACACAGAGATCTCTAAGTTGCAGCATGAATTTGTCCTCACTTCTTTAACCTTCTGTTTTTCTTTTGTGATGGTTAATTCACTCTGACACATTCAGAGGTGACACTCTGAATCCTCTGTTACCACTGACCTTTGCCACCTACTTGGATGATTAGAATAATGGGATAATGAGATGAGTTTCTCTGCCTTCCTCTTTCATGGTATGAGGTATCTATTTGATCCTGGTGTCTGATGCTGCATGTTGGTGAGGACGGTAGGTCTGAAAGTAGCATGCTCATCCCCAAGGTGAGAGTGGACCTGAGAGTTCAGCCTGGAACTGTCACAAACTAACAAATTGGTGCTGCTCATCCTGACACAGTAGGGACCCACAGGCCACCCTGTGATATCCCTGTTATCAAATACAAAGTTATTTCTCCTCCTTTGCTGTGGGACACGTTAATCACCATGACTAACTGGACAAATGGATACTGAGTTCATTAGGAACTATAAAAAAGTGACACAATAGGAGAATGGATAGGTGACACATACCGTGATATTTCTGGACCTCAGCAGTCACATTAGTTATACCTGTTAAATATCAAGAACTCCATAATGCTCAGGAAGATCCATAAGCCAGACTGGGAAGAAGCTAGAAGTCCATGGTCATGACTTCTAAGATAGCTCCTGATGTCAGTAAGTAATATGTAAGGTGACTCAAGGGTAGAGGATGAGCAAGGAGCTGAGGTAGTAGATAGGGACCACACAGTCAAGCAGAAGTCAGAGAATCATAACTGAAAAGGTGATGTCTCAGCTGAGTGCAGAATAAAGCATGACATGTCAGATGAACCAAAAGTGGACAGTACCCTCTAGGAAAGTAACGGAACCTATGAGACATCACAGCAATAAGATAGTGCATGGTGAATTAAAAATCTGAAAGTTGCCTTTGGTACAGATGTTGTTTGTTGTACTTGGAGATTATGAGACCTGAAGGTAAGAAAAAATATCTAGAGGTGATGGAGAAATGGGCTGAACCTTGGAGGACTTGATAACCTAGGGATTTGGGTTTCTCCAGGGACATTGTGTGTGTGTGGTGGTGGTGGGGGTGGTTAACAGGTAGTTAAACATAACAAATAACACTACTCAGTTTGCTTTTAGAAAATATGATCATTTTTAATTCCCAGCTACAAGCAATAGAAAACTCTGATTCATTTAGTTTAAATATAAATAAAACATATTATCTTACCTAAAATGCTTAGAGCTAGTGTTGGTTAACCCAGCAGCTCCAGAATATCAATAACCCAGATTATTTTGTCCTTGGACTCTATATAATAGGCTGTTCTCATGAGAAAATGGTTGCAAGGTAGCTGTACTTGCTTCAATCTTTCCACTTTCTCGTCCAATATCCAATGCTATTTATTTTCAAATTTTCTTTGTAAAGGGTAAGAAACCTTTCACAGGCACACTTCTGTCCCAGTAGACTTTATTTGGGTCTCCTGGCCAGATTGGCATCCTACTTTCATGCCTAAATGAATCATTGGCAAAGAGCATGAAGTCATTATAGTTGATTTATATTAATCCAGGAATGCTTTTTGAAACTTGAAAGCCAAGTTTTTTGAAACTTAAAAGAATAAGATGGATACCCTAAAAAGTGAAGTTGTGTTCTAAAAGAGGAGGGGAGAGGATGGCTATTGAGAACACCACACTAGTGGTGTCTACCATAATCACTTGGGGTACAGGTGAAGATTCAAGGAAAGAACTCTTTGTTCCTTTTCAAGGGTCTCAGTGACAAGTGATGAGGGCCTCATTGGTGACAGGAGTGATAAGAAGAAAGCATATTATATTTTAGACTTGGAATCAAAGTTGGATTACAGAGACAACCCACTGAGCATCAGTTGCCTCAGTGGGACCTGTTTGGCATCCTCTATTCATATATATTTCCAGAAACGTGGACAGGGGTAACTTCAGCAAGAAACCTCTGATAGCACAGCATTGCAAGTTGCTGTGAAGACTAAAAGATCTCAGCCTTGAGAGTGCTAAATGGCTGTTTGTTTTATTTTGCAATTTGACAATGAGGATCTTGGCAGAGTCACTGCTAAATAACTTCCAGAATAAAGTAGGTTCAGCTTTGAAATCTGAATGCATTCATAATGACTGCATGCCATGTGAATATAGGCACACACTGTTTACATAAACAAGATAAAACCAGGTTTTCACTGCATGCAATTTACATTAATGAATATAATTTAACTAATGCAGTCAAACTCTAACATTCACGAGTGCAAATTGCTTAACCCAGATCAGGTGTGTCTGAATCCCAGTTGCTTAAATGAAACAATATTTGGAATATTGAACTCTCACTCAAACCTCCATGTAACTTCTATTTTAAAATTTTCTTTTCTGAAAAAGGGATGTCATGGAAGTAGAAGGGAAACCCTTGGAGTAGAAGAAAGAGATTGTGGGAAGGGAGGAGAGAGGTACTAGTATGTGAAATGTATCCAATTATGTTACATGCCTATATTAGTATGACAATGAAAACTGTGATTCTGTATAATCAATATGTAATAATTTAAAAATCATCACCTAATAAATAAAAATTTCTTTTCTCTAATTTTATTGAGTTTAAATTTAATTTAGTCAAGAGTTTGAATATGGCCAATTTCTCCTCTCTTTTCCTGCCTACTACTGTGAGAAATCATGGGTTTTCCCTATTAGAGTTGAAAGAATCTCACATATAGAGGAAGCTATCAAGGGTACCATAGAGGTCAAAATTCTACACAGCTTTGAGTAAATCCAGTGACAGAGTGATGTGTGAACTTCACTGTTCTGAAGGGACATCTTCACTTTTAGAAGCCCAGTGGGCTCCAGGTGTCTGATATAATATGGGGACCATCAAAATTAAAGTCGGTCCACACAAGTTAAAACAACAGAAACTAAGGTATTTCTAACAGAATTCCTCTCACCTTTGTCTTTTCTGCATAAAAGACCCTGGTTCTAGCAAAAATATCCTATTTCAAGAACATCTTACTTCTTTGCTTATGGATCCAAGTGAAAGGATGAGCAACAAAATTTGTGTCCCCTTGCCCAGTGTTGGACAAAATCCTGCCACCATCAGTAAAGCCATCTCAAGATGTAATCTGAAGCCCCGGCAAACAGCTAGAATTAGCTTCTTTCCACTCGGGCCAGTAATGTTCTGTCAGGACAGTTTGTTTCTCCTTAAATTTCATCTTGTTTCTTCACCATTCACTTGTTAAATACTGCATTTGCTGTCAGTGTCAGCAATGACTTGTTTGGGGCATTCGTACTTCCTATGAAATGGAGATCACCCTTTGGGAATAAGCACTTGTTTTTATGGTGGTGGTTGTTGATGATGATGATGATGATGATGATGATGATGAACACAGCATCAAGAATGACAGCATCCTTACACAGGACACAGGGGGGCAAATTTACTCCATTATGTAAGATTCTGGATGAAGCCATGAAAGAAGATGCTGTAGGGGGGGGGGGGCAGGTGGGAATGCTTCCTCAAGTCTTTGGACAAACGGTACAGTGGCTTTCACATATTAGAGCCCCAATGCCAATTCTTTATATGTTTAGAATGCTAGTCCTTATGATATGCAAATATCACAAGTACACAACAAAAAAACAAGAGGGCAAGGGTGTCCATTCAGCCCTGGTGTGCAGAATCTCTGCTTCTCTTAAACCTTGTTATACGGAGCTCCCAAACATGGAGATTAGTACAAAGCCAATGATTACCCATGCCCCCTGGGTCTTCTAAAAGGACTAGGAACGCATTTATCTGTCCATAGTTGTGATTCCACATAGCCTCTTCTGCAAATCCCACACCCTCAGTCTGGCACATTGCATCACCTGCCTCAGCACAGACAAAGACAGAACCTGGTGTGAACTTCCAGTTTCCCATTTGACATTCACCTGTGTCTCTGCGGAGAAGAGAAGGCGAATTTCCCATGGACAGTAATTCTCAATTTATGGTCTAGATCTATTTGTTTCATCAGTTGCCCTGGATTCTCCTGTAGCTTCACTTCCTGCCTTCAAGTGCCTTTCATGACACCTATAATCATACTCCACTCCCCACCTTACAGAATGAACTCTCCCTCAACTTTGGGTTCCTCCTTACTATACTCCCATTTCTTTCCTCAATAATTCCATATTATTCATGCATGTATTTATACAATAATTTTTCATTGAACACCTACTATGTGTTTTCTAGGTTTGGGGAATACACACAGAAATGCCTGCTTGTGGATATAACATTCCAGAGGAGGAGATAGACATCACCCCATCCATTCTCAACTACCAAATAGGGCCACACAATTTGTTAGATATGCCACCTAAAGCACAAATAGCAAAATAAAAATAGATACATTAAACTTCACCAACTTTAAAATGTTTTGTACTGCAAAGAACATAATCAGAATAGGAGGACATGACATAAAACATGGGAAAATATATTTGCATATCATAAGTAAAGGACTAGCATAAATATATAAAGACTCTTACAATTTCATTTAAAAACAAATTTAAGTTTTAGGGGTTCTTTATATATTCTAGAGATTAATGCTTTATAGGAGGTGCATATGGTAAATATTTTCTCCCAGTCTATAGACTTTCTTCTTACATTATTGATTATTTCCTTGATGAGAAGAAACTTTTTAATTTGAATCCATCCCACTTACTAATTCTTGATTTTACTTCTTGTGCTTTAGGAGTTTTGTTAAGAAAGTCAGGTCCTAGGCCAACATGGTGAAGATTTGGGCCTATTTTTTCTTCTATTCGACACAGGGTCCTGTTCTAGTACCTACGTCTTTAATCCATTTTGAGTTGACTTTTGTGCATGGTGAGAGATAGAGGTTTAATTTCATTTTGTTACATATGGATTTCCAGTTTTGCCAGAACCATTTCTTGAATAAGCTATCATTTATCCAATGTATGTTTTGGGCACCTTTGTCTAATATGACATAACTGTATTAGTGTGGGTTTTTCTCTGTATCCTCTACGCTATACCTTTGGTCTACAAGTCTATTTTGGTGCCAATACCATGCCATTTTTGTTACTATAAGCTCTGTTGTATAGTTTAAGGTCTGGTATTGTGATGCCTTTTGCTTCACTTTTCTTGCTAAGGATTGTTTTAGCTATTCTGGGTCTCTTATTTTTCCAAATAAATTTTATGATTGCCTTTTTTTATTTATATGAAGAATGTCATTGGGATTTTTATAGAAATTGCATTAAATCTATATAATGCTTTTGGTAGTATGGGCATTTTGACAATATTAATTCTGCCTATCCAGGAGCATAGGAGATCTTGCCATCTTCTGAGATTTTCTTCAATTTTTTCCTTTAATGTTCTGCAGTTTCATTGTAGAGGCCTTTCACCTCTTTTGTTAGATTGATTCCCAAGTATTTTATTTATTTACTTACTTACTTATTTATTTTTGAGGCTATTGTGAATGGGGTAGTTTTCCTGATTTATCTTTCGATGGATTCATTGCTGATGTATATGAATTCATTTGATTTATGAGTGTTTATTTTATATCCTGCTACTTTGCTGAATTTATTTATTAGTTCTAAAAGTTTTCTGGTGGAATTTTTTAGATCTTCTAGATACAGAATCATGTCATCAGCAAACAGTGATAGTTTGAGTTATTCTTTATCTATTTGTATCCCTTTAATTTATTTCTTTTGTCTTATTGCTCTGTCTAGAAGTTCAAGGATGATGTTGAATTCAGTGGTGAAAGAGGACATCTTGTCTTGTTTAAGTTTTTAGAGGGAATGCTTTCAATTTTTCTCCATTTAGAATGATGCTGGCTTTGGGCTTAGCATTTATAGCTTTTACAATGTTGAGATATGTTCCTACTATCCCTAGTTTTTCTAGTGTTTTGAACATGAAGGGTTCTATATTTTGTCAAATTCTTTTTCTGCATCTATTGAGATGATCTATTAATATGATGAATATAAAGAATTCAAAAAACTTAACAACAAAAAAACAAAATAACCCAATCAATAAATGGGCTAAGGACCTTCACAGACACTTCACAGAAGAAGAAATACAATCAATCAACAAATTTATGAAAAAGTGTTCAACATCTCTAGCAATTAGAGAAATGCAAATCAAAACTATTCTAAGATTTCATCTCACTCCTCTCAAAATGGAAATCATCAAGAATACAGGCAACAATAAATGTTGGTGAGGATGTGGGGGAAAAGGTACACTCATACATTGCTGGTGGGACTGCAAATTGGTGCAACCAATTTGGAAGGCAGTATGGAGATTCCTCAGAAAATTTGGAATGGTACCACCATTTGCCGCAGCTGTCCCACTCCTTGGTTTATACCCAAAGGACTTAAAATCAGCATATTATAGTGACGTAGTCACATCAATGTTTATAGTAGCTCAATTCACAATAGCTGAACTATGAAGCCAACCTAGGTGCCCTTCAATCGATGAATGGATAAAGAAAATGTGGTATATATACTCAATAGAATATTACTCACCTTTAAAGAAGAGAGAAATTATGGCATTTGCCAATAAATGGTTGGAATTGGAGAATATCATGCTAAGCAAAATAAGGCAATCCCAAAAAACCAAAGGCCAAATGTTTTCTCTAATATGCAGATGTTAATTCACAATAAGACAGGGGGCACTAGGGAAAAATAGCATTACCTTAGATTAGGTAGAGGGAAGTGAAGGGAGGCGAGGGGAGGGGATGTGGGGATAGGAAAAATAGTAGAATGAAACAGATATTATTACTTTATGTATATGTGTGACTGCATTACCAATATGATTCTACAACATGTAGAAAATTGAGAATTTATATTCTATCTATGTATGACATATAAAAGTGCATAAATGCATTCTACTGTCATGTATAACTAATTAAAACAAGTAAATTAATTAATTAAAAAATTAAATAAGAATTTGAATAAATATTTTCCAAAGAAAATGTGTGAATTGCCATAAATGTATAAAAAGCTACTTGACATTAGTCATCATGGAAATGCAAATAAAACCCCTGAAATATCATTTCACAGCCACTAGGATGGCTAAAATATAAAAGATATATAATAACAAGTGTTGTTGAGGATGAGGAGGAGCTGTGACTCTTCACAAGTTGCTGGTGAGAATGTGAAATGTCACTGCTACTTTGAAAAATGAGATTGATGCTTCCTCATATTGTTAAGGTGATCTTGAGATTCTATGTCTAGTTACATAGCCAAGAGAAATAAAAACATATATTGATACAAAATCATGTATAAAAATTTCCATAGCAGCATTTTTCATAACACCAAAAATAAAAACAACCCAAATGCTCATCAATATATGAATGAATAAACAAAATGTCATATACCCTTCAGTGCACTATTATCTAGCCACAAAAGGCAATGAAGTACTGACTATGCTATGACATGAGCGAAGCTTGAAAACATTATACTAAGTAAAAGTCAATCACAAAAAAACTCGTACATGGTATAGTCCCATTCGTATGAAATATCCAAGAAGAGCAAATCCACAGAGACAGAAAATAAATTAGCAACTAATAATAAATATACTGACATAAATAGAGGTCACCTTATGGTGATGGAAGGGGCATCAAGTGCCTATTAATAATGAGTATTAAACTGAGATCATAGTGATGATTACACAACTCTGTGAACACACTGAAAACCTTTGAACTTTACACTCAAAATGGGTGACATTTTTGGTATATGGGTTGTATTTAGTCAACTTTTTAATGCTCTGACCAAAATACCTGACAAGAACAATGTATAGGAGGAAAAGTTTATGTGAGGTCCTCAGTTTCAGAGGTTTCAGTCCATAGCCAGCCAACTCTATTGCTCTGGGCCCAAGATGAAGCAGACATCATGGGAGAAGTGGAAGCTTCTGAGCTCACAGTGGAGCCTGGGAATAGAAAGAAAGGGAGATGTAGAAAGAACAATCCTTCCAGCCCATGTACACAGTGACACTCTTCCTCCAGCCATGCCCCACTTGACTACAGTTACCACACATTCATACAAATGAGGAGGACTGATTAGGTGACAGCTCTCAGAGTCCAATCATCACACATTTCTGCATTAACATTATGAGTTTTGGAGAACAACTCATAACCAGATAATAATATTGTTATCTTTTCATGGAAGATAAAACAGACTAATTTTATTATATTAGCAAATGTAAATGAAGTTCATTTAAATGTATTTTTATAATAATTCTGACATTAAAATATTAGGTGTAAAGGCAAGGTGTTAGTCGTATATTTTCCTGTGCTGCTTTTTTTTTCTTGATCAGTTAAATTTGAAATTAAAATTTAAAAATAACTTTTGTTATGATGATATACCAATATCCTTTGGGACAAATTTATGCTTTAAAAAAATCACTAAAAACTTCTAGAACTCATCAACAAATTCAGGAAAGTAGCAAAATATAAAATTAACACCCCAAATCAAATGTGTTCATATACATCAGTGATGAATCAACTGAAAGAGAAACTAGGAAAACTATCTCATTCACAAATGCCTCAAATAAATAGAAATATTTGGGAATCAATCTAACAAAAGACCTCTACAATGAAAACTACAGAACACTAAAGAAAGAAATTGAAGACCTTAGAAAATGGAAAGATCTTCCATGCTCTTAGACAGGCAGAATTAATATTGTCAAAATGGCTGTACTACCAAAGGTGCAGTATAGATCTAATGCAATACCTATTAAAATTTCAAGGACATTCTTCATATAAATTAAAAAAACAGTCATGAAATTCATTTGGAAAAATAAGAGGCTCAGAATAGTCAAAGCAATCCTTAGCAAGAAAAGTGAAACAGGAGGCATCACAATGCCAGAACTTAAATTATACTACAGAGCAATAGGAACAAAAACACATGGTATTAGCACCAAAACAGACATGAAGACAAATGGTACAGAATAGAAGACACAGAGACAAACCCACATACAGTTATCTCATACTAGACAAAGGTGCCAAAAATATACATTGAAGAAAAGATAACTCTTCAACAAATGGGGCTGGGAAAATAGGAAACCTACATATAGCAAAATGAAATCATACCCCTACTTCTCACCATGTACAAAACTCAACTCAAAGTAGATCAAAGACATAGGCATTAGACCAGAGACCCTGTGCCTAATAGAAAAAAAAGTAGGCCCAAATCTCCATAATGTCACCTTAGGAACCAAAGTCCTGAATAAGACTCCTAAAGTGCAAGAAGTAAATTCAAGAATCAATAAATGGGATGGATTCAAACTAAAAAGCTTCTTCTCAGCAAAGAAAACAGCCAAGAACATGAAGAGAAAGCCTACAGAATGAGAGAAAATCTTTATTTCACAAACCTCAGATATAGCATTAATCTCCTGGATATACAAAGAACCCAAAAAACTTAACATCAAAACAAAAAAACAAACAAACAAACAAACGAAAAAAAACAACCCAATCAATAAATGGGAAAGGGAACTGAACAGACACTTCAAAGAAGAAGAAATACGAATGGTCAAAAAAATATATTAAAGAATGTTCAACTTCTCTAGTAATCAGAAAAATGCAAATCAAAACTACATTGAGATTTCATCTCACTCCAGTCAGAATGGCAATTACCAAAAATATAAGTAACAATAAATGTGACTTTTCATTCTGCTCTCCTCTCCAGCTGCCTTTCTTATGTCCCAAGGAATTTTACATTTAAAGCTAAACACTGAATTTTGAAAATGGAACGCCAGACTTTCTGATTCTGGCAGATCCCTTCCCTACTTCACTGCTGTGGGCTGGTGAAAACAGAAGGGCACCCAGAACAGTGGGTCACACAAGGATAGGGTGATCCAGGTCATGGGAGCAGCAGGGCTGACCTGAAAGCGGACACTCTTATGGGATGAAGCCCAGGAGCCTGGGAGAGGCCCCAGGAGCTGGAGAAACCTGAGTGGAAGGTTGAGAAACCTGGAGTCAAGACTAAGCCTTTATAAAAAAGTTTCCTCTCTTTTGTAATCAGAATAAGCATCTGCCTTATAGGATTGTTCTGCATGAGATCAGACATATAAAGGAAGTAGGATGGTGGCTGAAACACAAACCAACATGTAAGCCCTTGCTTTCACATTCCCTATTGTTCCAATGATGACTCAAAAGCTGAAAGTAGCTGACTGGCATGCAGATAAGCATGGGTCCTCACCAGAGCAGCCCTGTTCCAAAGCCTGTTTTTCTACAACACCTGCTTCCAATCCCAGCATAATGATACCACCAGTTATCAGTGATGAGTCCTGCTTCCTCACCCGTCGAAGTTTGAACATTAGAGAAGCACGCCGAGACAAGCATATAAAGCAGGGTTTATTTAAAAAGGGGTAACATAGACTTCTCCTGCGAGGGAGAAGGGGGCCATAGCTGGTATCCTGGTATCCCAAAAAACAAGGTGTTCTGCCCATTTTATATGTACTGGGCTTCCTTTGCTCTCCTGCCCTCTTCCCCTTATCTTTCTCCTTCCTGCCTAAGTGACTAGGCCCAGGAATGCTCAGTGAAATGGCCCAGAGGTGAGAAACAGGTGGGCTGAAGGGGGAAGGGCAGGATGGTGCAGCCCAGGACATATTAATTAACAACTTCATAGCTCCCTGTAGGGAGGGGCAACTCCTGGGACAGGTTGGAGCTGGGGCAGGTTCTTAATAAGGGTGGAAGAAGGGCTCTGAAGGAATTAATATTTCAATCCCTCAAGGGATAGTCTCCAACCTGGACTCATTCAAATTTGGCCTGACTGGATCTGACTTGACTCGATTTACCTTTCTATACTAACTGCCTGTCTAATTCTGGCTTCAATAACACATCCATAACAAAGACATTTAAAATCAGAAGTCATGTCCAATGGCTCAATAAATATTTCAAACTTATTTTGTATCATGATTCCTACTCTTTGTTTTGTGTAGATACACTAGCATTATCAACTTTAGAGCAATTATCTGTGAAATTGCTTCAAAATACATTAGCAAGCCCATAGAATATTATTTTGAATGTAAATAGCAGGTGAGTTCAATAGAACTGGCCCTTAAAATGAGTCCCAAGGAATTCGTAATGTGACTATTTTAGATATTCCAGAAACTAAGCAGTGTGTGTGCAATAACTAAAGGCACTAGAACAAGGAAAGGAAATTCTTTCCTATAAGCGGGCTGAATGTATATATACAATCCCTTAAAGATTATATGGTTTCAATCCTGGCACAATTGTTCCTCTTGATGATCTTTCTCTGTATTTTCACATGTTTCATATGCTAATTTAGTGAGTATTAGTTAATGGAACTCTCCTCAATTAAACCTAAAATTCAGACTTTCGGGAAAATGGCAGAGTAGAGCTAGGTGACAATTCTCAACCCCTAAACAGCACAGAAAGGAGGCAGTAAAGGAACAGCTGACCCAAAAGGTGGGTGACAGGATAAATGCTCTAAGACACTCTGAGACCTGGAGAGACTTGAAGCTTGGTGACCAGAGCATAAAATAAGGAGAGAGTTCCTTACCCCTGAGCCGGCACCAGGGTAGGAGGAGAGGGGAGAGGCAATAGGGAGAGGAAAAGAGCATAAACTCATTCCCTTAAGATCAGCTGAAAACAAAAGCAAACCAAATTAAAAGGTCAAAGCAGCAGGGTCACTAAAGTGGTTTAACCCAAAGTGTGGACAGAAAGCCACGCCCAGGCATGGCAGTCATTTGGTGAGACTACACATGGCCAGCCACCCTAGAAAAAAATAGATCACCATGACTTCTCCCCACCTTGGAATAGCAAAGAATAAAACCAAAGGGAGTACCTCTGCAATGGAATGTCTCAATAATCCGCCCAGAAGGAAGTTGTAGAGGTATCACTAGCTGAAAGATGCTGAAACCCCCTCCCACTCACCACAAATAAGAGGAGTAGGATGGAGTAGACCCAAGAGCTGGTCAGGACCAGGAAGTGCTAGCCTGACCAGGAAGTGCTAGCCTGACTAAGCACTGTTTATAATCTCTGCAGGAGCTCTGGTAGGAATGGAGCACCTGCTACAATTCACAGTGGAGAAAAGTGAGAACTCAAAAGCAGGCAGGATGGCTGTCCCATTCTGGGCAATAGAGTGGGATGGTGCCCACAATTCATGGCCACAGTTGGCAGGAGCATGTGTTACCAGCGTTTACCAGTGATAAGTCCTTGCTTCCCCAGTGTTGAAGTATAACACCAGAGAAGCAGGCTGAGGCAAGTTTAGAGTGGAAAGTAGAAGCTTTATTAAAGGACAGCAGAAAAGACTTCTCCCCAGAGGAAGAAGGGGACCCAAGAAGTGGAATCTGTGGAAGGAGGAGGTCTTCCCTCTTTTATAGCTAAGGTCTACTTTCAGCTTCCCCGCATTCCTGTGCATTCCTGTCCTTTGTTCTCCATTATCTTGTAGTGATGGAATGTAGGTGGGAGGGCCCAAAGGGTGGGGGACAGGTGGGCTGAAGGAGTAATCTGGGCAGGAATGGCTTTTGGATTAGCATCTCCAAGTTTGCTGGGAGCTGCTTCATTAACATTTCCTTGAATGGGCTGGAGGCCTTGGGGACATTAACATTTCAATTCCCCCAAGTGCTGCTCTGCTTTCCTGGACTCCATTCTCAATAATGGCCTCCATTTTATTCATCTTACTTGATATTAGACCCGATTTACCTAACTACACTAACTACCTATCTGTAAGTCTGACTTCACATGGACATGGGCAAGATGGCTGTCTCTGTCTCAGTCAGTGCAGGGGAGCAACATCTGTGGTTCACAGCCTGGGGCAGTGGGAGCTAGAACCTAGGTGAACCAGATGACTCATTTTCCCAGTAGCAGGAGCTGTCATAGCAATCTGTGTTGGGCAGGGGGGGACTCTTCTGCACCATAGACCACCAACAGTAAACACACAACTGTAGGTCCTGCCCTTGCAGTCAACCATCAGACTGTATCACTGTGAAGAGAACACTGTGGGGGGCAGTGGGTGCATGGTGACCCACTGAAGTCAGAGCTCCAGCTGATGTGAGGTTGATGGCAACTGGGGCAATGGCTACTGTGCCCCAGCACCTCTCAGGAATCCAAAGCTGAAGAATGATGGACATCTTCTAAAGGATCCAAACCCGGATGAAAATCAAACTGACTCAATAAGAATTTTTTTCACCATGGCATGGTTTACTATAAATAGCTCTAAAGTCAATTTTGATCACTCTTCATTTTGATTTGATAGTTGTTATTCTGGTAGTTGACATTGTGCCCTCAACCCATATGATTGCATTGCTTCCAGTGTTTTAAAGCATTAATTGAAATCACTTCCTCTATCCTTATTTCCCTATCTCAGGTTTATACTTCCTCCTCTAATCCCTCTTACATTACCTATTACTATTTCAATTCCCCCACCTCACCCCTCTTTTTATTCCTTTTTACTTTGGTTTCTATTATTCTTTTCTGTCTAACCTTTTCTTTCTTCTTTTTTATCTTCTCTTTTGCCCAATTTTTCTCTCCTTCATTTTTTAGCCTCTATATAATGTTATAGTAGTTTTACTATATTTAATAATTTTTAACCTACTTCAGAACACTACTGCAAGTTTACACCAAATCAGAAGAACTGTGGAAAACACTATCAAAAGGTTTTTGGCTTTTCCTAAGATCTATTAGTATGCAGCTTTTCTCTAAAGTGATTGTAGTAAATAGGATTTAGTGTTCTGTCAAAGTGATGTTGATACTCGTAACAGGAAAGGATACATATTGAGTGAAAGTATCCGTACCTGGATATTCACCCAATCTAGGGACTATTGAGTGAAAAAGAGCACTAAATATTTCCTTGCATAAAAGAAGAGATAATCATCCCAGTAAATAGGTAGACATATAATCAGTATGAATAAGCAAATGACTAAAGCATCCCAAACAGCTCACAACACTTCAACAACTGATCCCATCAACACAGTGGAGGAAATGTCAGAGGAAGAATTTAGAAAGTTTATAGTTAAGCTGTTTGCTAAGCTAAAAGAAAATGTAAAATTTGAATGTAGAGAGAAATACAGGAAGTGAAAGATCACTTTGATAAAGAGATAGATATTCTGAAAAAGAACCAAATGGAATTCCTGGAAATGAAAGATCAATAAAAATCAAACTAAATATTCAATGGAAAGCACCACCAATAGATTTTAACACTTTGAAGACAGACTTTCAGGTTTTGGAGACAAAGTATATAATCTTGAAAATAAAGTCAACAATAAAGAAAAGATGTTAGGAGACCATGGCCAGAATATTCAAGAAATCCAGAATAACATTAAGGGACAAAAATTTAAGAAGCATTGGAATACAAAACAACTCTGAAATACAAATTTTAAAAATGCACAATCTTTTCAATGAAATAATATTAGAAAATTTTCCAAGTTTTAGAATCAGGATCGAAGTCTCAAAATAAGGAGTATATAGAACCCCAAATAGGCAAGACCTTTCCAAGACACATTAAAATAAAAATGCCTAATATACACAATAAGGATAGAATTACAAAGGTCACAAGATAAAAACCACAGGCAATATAGAGAGGTAAACCAATTCATGTTTCAACTGATTTCTGAAGCCTGACCCTAAGAGTAAGGAGGAATTGGAATAATATACACCAAGCCCTGAAAGAAAATGTGTGTCAACCGAGATTACTATATTCATCAAAATTATCCTTTAGGATCAAAGATAAAATTGGAACCTTCCCTACTAAATGGAAATTAAAAGAATTTACAACCATTAAGCCTATACAACAAAACATAATGAAATATTTCATGCAGAAGAAATTAAAAAGATGAGTGAAAATCAGCATGGGGATAAACTGCATCAAGAGGACAGTCAATTAAAGGAAAATCAAATCTGAATTAAGCACTCGAAATAAATCACAATGTCAGGAAATAAAAATCATCCCCATATAATACCAGTTAATGTAAATGGTCTAAGCTCTCCAATCAAAAGTCTTACATTGGAAGATTGGACTAGAAAAAAAAACCCAACCACATGCTGTTTATAAGATACATTATAGGCAAAGAATTCCTCAGATTGAAGTTGAAAGGAAGAAAATTGAAACATCATGCATATAGAAGCCAACCAAGCTACTCTCATATCAGACAAAGTAAACTTCAAGCCAAAATTAATCAAAAGAGACAAAAGTCACTTCATACTGAATAAGGGAATAATCCCCCCCCCAAAAGTATAATGATTGTAAATATTTATGCACCAAACTAAGGTTCATCTATATACATAAAACAAACCTTTATCAATAAAGAAACAAACAGAGCACAATAAAATAACAATGGTGATTTCAATATACCTCCCTCACCATTAGATAGGTCACTGGGACATAAACTAAGTAAAGGATATTCAGAATTAAAAAATACTACTAATTACATGAACCCAACAGACATCTTTAAAATATTTTATCCATTGACAACTGAATTCACTTTCTTCCCAGCAGCACATGGAATATCTATACAATAGATTATATTTTAGGGGACAAAGCAAAGCTTAGCAAATACAAAAAGTAGAGATAATTCCTATCAGATCATAATGAAATTAAATTAGAAATCAATGACAAGATAAAAAAACAGAAACTTTTCTATCACCTGTTCTTTTTAGGTATATATGAGAGTAGAATATACTGTGACATATTATACATACATGATATATAACTTATTCTAAATAGGATCCTATTCTTGTGGCTTTACATGATATAGAGTTTCACCAGTTGTGTATTCATATATTAACATAGGAAAATTATGTCCAATTCATTCTATCATCTTTCCTATTTCTGTCTCCCTTCCTTCCCTTCATTCAGCTTTGTCTAATTCACTGAACTTCTACACCCCCTGCATTGTGTGTTAGCATCCAGATATCAAATAGAGCATTCAACCTTTGTTTTATGGAACCAACTTAGGTGCCCTTCGACAGATGAATGGATAAAGAAAATGTAGTATATATACACAACTGAATATTATTCATCCATAAAAAGAATGACTTTTGCCAGTAAATGAATGGATCTGGAGACTATCTAAGTGAAATAAAAGTTTTTTAAAAATTCATTTTTGAATGAGGAATGTATTGCAGAAGATATCAAGGGAATTTTTTTTTAATTCTTAGAATAAATGAAAATAGAGCCAATGTATCAAAATCTCTGGGACAGGATAAATGAGGTTCTAAGAGGAAAGATTGTAGCACTGAGTTTATACATTAAAAATAGAAAATACCAAATAAATAATTTAACAATAATATCAAAATCAGCAGAGGACATAAAATAATTAAAATCAGAGCCAAAATTAATGAAACTGAGAATAAAAGAAAAAACACAAGGGATCAATGAAACAAAGAGTTAGTTCTTTGAAAATATAAACAAGATTGATAAACCTTTAGCCAAGCTAACCAAAAGAGAGAAAAGACCCAAATTAACAAAATCAGAAAAGAAAATATTACCATAGATACTACTATAAGTCCAGAGGAGCATTAGAAACTTTTGAAATTTATATTCCAATAACCTAGAAAATTTCAAAGATATGGAGAAATTTCTAGATGCATATAACTTACCCAAATTGGATAATGAGATTGTAGAAAATTTGAACAGACCAATATTAAGCAATAAAATGGAAGTGGCTACCTAAAGCCTTGCAACAAAGAAAAACGAAGGACCAGAAAGATTCTCAACCAAGTTCTACCAGACTTTTAAATGAGAACTAACTCCAATAATAATAATTTGAGAAGAAATTATTCCATGAAATAGAAAACAAGGGAACACTGCCAAATTCATTCTATGGAGCCAGAATAACCATGGTACCAAAACACATCAAGGAAAGGAACTTCATTTGGCAAAGTCCAGCACCCATTCATGTTTAAAACACTAGAAAAGGTAAGCATAGAAGGAAATTACCTCCTCCATTGTAAAGGCTATATATGACAAACCCAAGGATGGCATCCTATTGAAGAGACGAAAACTGAAAACATTTCCTCAAAATCACTTTTACTCAAAATAGTCCTAGAAACTCTAGCAATCAGGCAAGAGACATACATTAAAGACATACAAAAAGGAAAAGAAGAAGTCAAATTTATCTGTGTTTGCGGATAACATAATCCTATGTTTCAAAGACCCCAAATAACTTAACAGAAGAATTCTAGAGTTGATAAATAAATTTAGAAAAGTAGCAGAATGCAAGATCAACACATAAAAGTCAATCACTTTCCTACGCTCAATAGTGAATCTGCTGAAAAAAAAATTAGGAAAATTATTCCATTCAAAATAACCTCAACAAAATAAAATGAAATACTTTGGAATAAAACTACTCAAGGATGTGAAATATCTCTACAATTAAAACTATAGAACACTGAAGAAAGAAACTGAAGAAGATCTTAGAGGATGGAAATACCTACCATGTTCTTAGATAGGCAGAGTTAATATTATCAAAATGGCCATCCTATCAAAAGCATTATATAGATTCTATGCAATCTCCATCAAAATACTAATGACATTCTTCACAGAACTAGCGAAAGCAGTTCTAAAATTCATTAGGAAGAATATGAGACCTAGAATAGCCAAAGCAATCCTGAGCAAGAAGAATGATGCTGGAGACACAAATTATACTGCAGAGCTATAATAGCAACAAAAGCAGCATGAGTTTGTCACCAAAATATGAGGACAAATAGGATGGAATAGAAGATGCAGAGACTGATCCACGTAGATACAATCATCTGATACTTGACAAAGATGCCAAAAACTTACATTGGAGAGAAGATAGATTTTTAAACAAATGATGCTAGGAAAATTGAATGTCCATATGAAGAAGATTGAAACTTTAAATCTACCTCTTACCCTGCACAAAAGTCAACTCAAAATAGATCAATGATTTAGGCATTAGACTGGAAACTCTGCAACTGCTAGATGAAAATGTAGACTCAACACTCCGATATATTGGCACAGGCACCAACTTCCTTAACAAGACTCCTAAAGTGCAAGAAATATAGCCAAGAATCAATAAATGGGATGAAATCAAATTTAAAAGCTTCATAGTGAAGGAAAAATTTTAGAGTACAAGGAGAGAGCCCACAGAATGGGGGATTTGGCCATCTACTCCTCAGTTAGGTGGTTAAAATACAGAATATATAAAGAACTCAGAAAGTTTAACAGCAAATAATCAAATAACCCAATCAATAAATGGGCAAAAGAAGAAATGCAGATGATCAATAAATATATGACTAAATGTTCAACACCTGTAGCCATCTAGGAAATGTAAATCAAAACTACACTGAGATTTTATTTCACTTCAGTCAGAATGGCAATTATCAAGAATACAAATAATAGTAAAAGTTGGTGAGACTTGGGAGGAAAAGGTACACTCATCCATTGTGGGTGTGACTTCAAATTAGTACAACCACTTTGGAAAGCAGTATAGAAATTCCTAAAAATAAATAAGTGATAAAAATTTTTAAAAATGGGGCTGGGGATGTGGCTCAAGCGATAGTGCGCTCGCCTGGCATGCGTGCGGCCCGGGTTGGATCCTCAGCACCACATACAAACAAAGATGTTGTGTCCACCAAAAACTAAAAAATAAATATTAAAATTCCCCCCCCCTCTCTCTCTCTTTAAAAAAAATTTAAAAAATGGAACCACCATATGACTCAGCTATCTCACTCTTTGGTATAGATCCCAAAAATCTAAAATCAACATGTTATAGGAATACAACTATATCCATGACTTTAGCAGCACAACTTACAGTAGCCAAGCTATGGGACCAGACTAGTCATCTGTCAACAGACAAATGGATAAAGAAAATGTAGTATATGTTCACAAACAAAGTTCTACTCAGCCATAAAGAAGGAATTGGGAAGTACTGGGAACTGAATTGAAGCAAATTATATTCCATGTTTATATAATTATGTCAAAATGAACCTCAGTATTATGTGTAAATATAATGCCATAATTTAAAAAAAAACTTAAAATTCATTAGAAAGTCCATCTTCCTGTTTAATTGTAAGGCTGATACACTGGTCACTTTGGCATCTAAACTAATGGATAATGTAGAGAAAGTATATGATTGGAAGGGATCGACTTAAAGTCAGAGACACTGGCCAAGTAATTTATGCTTCTGTCTTTGGCTAATGGAACACCTTAGGCCAGGCTGGGAGCAATTGAGAGAGAAATAATATAATCATTATTCTCCACAGCATTAATATCACCATTTGAAATTTACATTAATGTCTACTCTGATCCTTGCTATGAAATGAACAAGATGTTTGAGACCCAGTGGTTAAATGGATAACTCCAAATCTCCCCTCCTGAGAGTTGGATTTAGATGCACTAAATCCATCTCTGTTTCCAGTACAGAAAGGCCTTGGAAGCTATTTAATCAAACTCTGTATCTGATAGTGAAATCCCCTGTATGGTAATGTGAGTGAAAAAAAAAAGATAATCAATGTTATCAATGTAGAAGAAAGGGACCCTTTATTATATACTGTTGGTATGAATGCTAAACAGTATAGCCATTATGGAAAACAGTATGGAGATTTCTCAAAATATTAAAAATATTTTAGTACCATAGGGCACAGCAATCTCATTACTGTATTTTTATGAAGTTAAAAAAAAAAAAGTCCAGCAGGCTAAGGGAATAGATTGCTCTCAGGAAAAGTGAGAGATCAACTACCCAAACACCACTGAGATGAGAGAAAGAGGCCTGAAAGCCATTCAGACGGGTCATATGGAAGGCTCAAGATGGAAAAAATGTAAATGGACCAAAGTCTTCAGATCATCAGATGAAAGCAACATGGGAATGATGTGCTTGGAACCCAATTGACCTTCTGGGGTATTGTTTTCGTCAGCTATTTGTCATTATTATCAAAAGACCTGACAGGAACAATGTAGAGCTGGAAAAGTTTATTTGAGGTTCATAGTTACAAAGGTCTCAGTTCACAGATGACCAACTCCATTGTGCTGGGCCTGAGGCAAAGATATCATGGTGGCAGTGTATGGCAGAGGAAAGCCACTCAGGACACTGCACCAGGAAGCACAGAGAGAGCCCCCCTCAACTCACCAGGGCAAAATATAATCCCCAAAAGCAAACCCCCAGTGACTACCTCCTCCATCCAAACCCTACCTGCCTACAGTGACCACCCAGTTAATCCATATCCATGGACTAAGCCATTAATTAGGGTACAATTCTCATAATCTAATCATTTCATCTCAGAACATTCTTGCATTTTCTCACAAATGAGATTTTAGTAGATACTACATATCTAAACCATAAGAGAACTTTCAGTATCTCTTTTCCCAGTTATGATGGGTGATGAGCAGATGGTCTGTGTACAATTGTGCCACCATCACATGCCTACAGTTTTCTTTTCCCAATGTAATTCCTACCTTCAATCTTCCATCTCAGAATCCAGTCCCCATGGAACCCAACTGAAGACATCAGGTGTGTGTAAAGTAGAGGAAGGGACAACATGGGCTGTAAGGGTGTGTGCAAGGGAACAAAGTACGGTGTTGAATCACCAAATATCTCACAGTAAGAGGCAAAGTGAGAACTATACTGCTGCAGGAGGGAGAGAGAGAGGTGGTAAATTCACTGGGATCTAATTCTCTAGATGCCAGGGTGGGTGTGGGAAAAGAAACAGAGAGTGAACTTAGAAACTACTACAGAGTGGGATGTTCAAAATCAGGATTACAGACTTGTTGGTACATGTTGAGCATCCCTAATCCCAAAATCCAAAATTAAAAAGTGCTCCAAAATCCAAAATATACATGTTGAACATCCCTGATCCAAAAATCCAAAATTAAAAAAAATTCTCCAAAATCCAAAATATTTTCAGCACTGACATGATGCATTTCAGATAAGGGATGCTCAACCAGTAAAGACTGGGCAAATGTCCCAAAATATGAAAGTTTTAAAACACTTTCTGGACCCAAGAATTTTGGATAAGGGATACTCAACCTATAATTAAAATGTCAAAGCTTAGCCCATAGCACATGTGGCTGAGGTAGGGTGCCGTCATGATTGAAGGATGTTCTCAACACAGACAAAACACATTTGTGTCTTTCCACAATGTCAGAATTCATTGAATAACAATAAATTCATAAGCTATGCCACTTTTACTGATGGCAGCTCCCCAAACATTCATAGGTTACCTGATAGTCTTAAGCTAAACAACCACAATTTTTCCTATTCCATTCTAATCTTAATTTTTAATATTTAAGACACTCAAGTTACATGTAGTACTTCACAGGAGGAAAAATAAATAAATAAATAAATAAATAAATAAATATCATATGCACCATAGAAAGACCTAGAAGTGGTTTAGGTGGCCTCCAGTTTACAGGATACTGTGTCCAGAACACAGGCAATGAGAGATATGAATTCAGAGTCAAAGAGTCACTGTAGGTGGTCAAATAGGCAACTGGAGGTGGTTAACAAACAAGTTCTACAGGGTTGTCAAGGCAGAGGGTCTGGATGGACAACAGTTCCAGTCTCAGTGTTAGCTTGGAGTGTCAACTTGAAGGGTCAGGGTAGACTGAACCACTTATTGTTGTCACAGGTAGAAGAAACCATGCTCTGCTGAAGTCCCATGGGACAGGAACTCAGAGGTTCATCACTGGGACACTTTTCCTGGGCAAGGCTCTTAGCACATGACCAGGAGACTGAATGAGGATATTGTCCTATCAACTCCTTCTACAGGTCTTAGGTAAGAGGCTTACATCCAGTGAGGCTGATAAACTCGTGTGCATAGTGTTCCTGATATGTTGTGGGATATCAACATGTCCAGGTACTCCAAATTCAGTTTGACAGGTTGGCACATCTGAGTTACTTATCAGCTTGTGCCCTATAGTTGTGCTGGTCAGGTGGGGCTCATTTACTTGTAAAATCATTCTTCCTTGGCTCTAGTACTCAAAATGGAGTCTCTCCGGTAAACCACTGCTTTACAAAATGGAGAAACTCAGATTTAGGCACAGCCTTAAAAGTGCCCCTTACACATCATGGAGTAGCAGAACAGGACAGTCTGCTCTCTACAACAAGACCATGGAAACAGGAAGGTCATAAAAAATGAGAGGCAGAGGAGTTTCTAGAATTATCTAAGCCGTTGCTAATATCAGTAGGAAAAATGTCACCAACACTGGTGGAGAGTAAGCAAGAGGTCACCTTCTTAAGGAAGGAGGGTGTCCCCCTGAGGAGTAGCTAGCTATGAAGCTCAACAGTGCATTTTCAGGGAGTGGGATTTGATTGTAGGGAACATAAATATGGCATAAGCCTTTGCTTCTTTTTGCTAAATTCCCTCTGTGCCTTCAGCAGGAGTTTGCATTCATAGTTCCCAGGCTTTCTCACCCCTGCTTGTTTATTCTTCTTCATTTAGACTTTATGCACCTGCAGGTGAGCAGTGGATGTCAGCCCCAAACCTTTTTTTTTTCTTTTTACAGAGCTGTCACTGAGCAGGGCTGAACTTGGGAGCCACCTGCTCGGAATTACCAATTCTGCTGCTCTTTGTAGAATATACCTATAATGCAAAGAGAATTTTTCATGAACATTGAAAGGTACACAAATGAATCTTATCACTTCCCCAAAACACATCACTTCAGGAAGCTGACACTCTACCTTTGTTTGAAAGGTTTTGTGTCTTGCTGAGTTACCTTCCAGCCCTCCCCTTAAGGTTTTTGAACATTCTTAGCCAATATTTAGCTTGACAAGACATGGTATAGATAATTTCAACAGATTTTTAATTGAGAATAATTTTAGATTTAAGGAAAAAATTACAAAGATAATAGAGTTCCCACATCTACCCACACCCAGATTCTACACTTGTTAACACCTTAAATTAATTAGTGTGGCCCCTTTCTCACAACTAGTGAACCAATGTTGAAACATTCTTAGCCGCTTTCCTTGGTTTCCCAGGTCTCCTCAGTTTGCCTTTAGTTTAGTGTCTGTCGCAGAAGCCCATTTAGGATTCCACATTACATTTAGACGAGGTCTAACTCAGGTCTCCTTAGGTTCCTCTTGGCAGTGACAGTATCTCCATCCTTCCTGGTTTTTGATGACCTTGACAGTTATAAAGAGTGCTGGTCAAGAATGTTATAGACTGTCCTTGATCTGAGACTTATCTGATGTTTTAACCTTTATATATTAAGGTTCACTCATGTAAAATTTTATAGGTTTTAACAGATGTTTAGTATCATGTATAGACCATTCCAGCATCATGCAGATAGTACATTGCCCTAAAAATCACCTGTACTTCACCTATGGAAACCTCTCCTCCAAGTCTCTAATAGGCAATGGTCCACTTACTCTTTTACCAGCCTTTTCCAGAATGCCATATTAAAGCACCATAAATTTCTTTATATTGGCTTATTTTACTTAGTGACATGAGTTGAAATTTCAACTATGTTTTTGCATATCTTATAGTTCATTCCTGAATCATTTTTCATCATATGTATATATTAGTTTGTTTGCCCATTCACCTACTAAAGGACATTTTGGTAGCTGTGAGTTCTAGTAATTATAAATAAAGTTGCTATGAATATTGGCATGAACATGTTTTTATATGGACAAGCATTCTCATAACAATTGTGTAGATACCTAAGAGTGTAATTACTGGATAGTTTGGTAAGACTACATTTTTGCAAGAAAATGCCAATCTGGTTTCCAAGGTAGCTATAACACTTTGAATTCCAACCCACAGTGAATGAGAGCTCCTGTTGCTTTGTATCCTCAATAGAAATTGATATTGTCAGCTTTTGCATTTTAGTCATTTTTATTATTTTATTTGTTCTTATTAGTTATATATGACAGTAGAATGTATTTTGACATATTATACATTTATGAAAAGATAGTAGAATGAATCAAACATTACTTTCCTATATGCATATATGCATACATGGCCAATGTAATTCCACATCATGTACAACCAGAAGAATGGAAAGTTATTTCAGCCATTTTAACAGGTGGATAGTTGTATTTCTAATAGGCATAGGGTGTTACTCATTGTTTTAATTTGTATCTTCCTGAAAGGACAAATTATACTGAGTACCTTTTTATATACCAATTTGTGTTGTGTGTGTGTGTGAATGTGTGTGTGTGTGTGTGTAATTTAGATATATTGTTCAAGTTTAAAATTGAGCTTTTTGTTTTCCTCTTGTTGAGATGCAAGAGTTCATGTTATATTTTGAACATAAGTCCTTGATTATATTTTTTTTAAATGTTTTCTTCCACTTGGTGATTTGCCCTTTTATTTTCATAACACTCTTTCATAGACAAAAGTTTTAGATTTGATTAAGTCCAACTTAACTATTTTTTTTTTCTTTCATGAGTGACGATTTGGAAGTAATAGTTAAAAACTCATCACCACCCAAAAAGTCACATAGATCTTTATCCTGTTTTCTGCCAAAAATTTTTATGCTTTTATGTTTAGATTTATTATCTATTTTGAGTTAGTTCATGCAAAATGTATGGTCTCTATCTAAAGTTTCATTCTTTTGCATACCTATTACTCTCTAGAGCCATTTGTTGACAAGACTGCCTTTCTCCATGGGATGGCCTTTGTGGGATTCTCTAAGTTCAGTTGACTATTTTTATGAGTGTTTTTCTAGACTCTGTTCTGTTTAATTGATATATGTGGTTTTTCTTTCTCAATACCATGCTGTCTTTTTTTTTTACTGTTTTTTTTTTAATTTTTTTAACCATGCTGTCTTGATTACTGTAGCTTTAGAGTAAATCTTGACATTACATAGGGTTGTTCAACTTGTTTTTCTTTTTAGTTTTATTTTGACTTTTCTGTATCCTTTGCCTTTCATATAAATTTTTAAATGTTTATTGAGATCTACAAAATATCTTGATGGTACTATGGGATTTTATTGAATCTATAGATTAAATTGAGAAGAATTGTAAACTTAGCAATAGTGACTCTTCTGAACTAGGTACACAGCATACCTCCCCATTTATTTCTTTCATTTTTGTATATTTCCACATATAAGACTTGTACATATGTTAGATTCCTAAGTATATTTCATTAGGAGGGATGATTATAAATATTTTAAAATGCATAATCAGTTTTTTTTTCACTTTTCCTTTTTGCAACTCTTTTGGGATATGACTTTTAAATTTTTTATTGGAGTATTATAGCTATCCATAGCAGTTGGGTTTTGACAAGATCATAAACGCATGGAATTTGATTTCAATCCCTGCTCCCGGATACACATTTTTGTTCCCCTCCTACCTCTCTGTTCTTCTACTTTACTGATCTTTTTTCGCTAATTTATTCATTTATTTTTATGGTACTTTCTACATTATACATAAAGGTGAAATTCCCTGTGGTATATTGATATGTGCATACAATGTGATTGTGTTAAATTTGTTTCTCATTTCCTCTTTTCCCATCTCTCCTTCCTCCCTCTGGATCTTCTTCTACTCCACTGATTGCCTGAATATCTTTCTTGTATCCAATCTCTCCCCTCCCTGCTGCTTTCTTTCCTTTATTTTGCTCTAGCTTCCACCTATTACAGAGAATGTTTGACCCTTGATTTTCTGAGTTTGGCTTATTTCACTTAGCGTGGTTTTCTCCACTTCTGCCCATTTACCAGCAAAGGCCATAATTTTGTTCTTCTTTATGGCTAAAACTCCATTGTGCAGGTATATCACATTTTTATGATCCATTCCTCTATTGATAAGCATCTGGGCTGATTCCATAATTTGACTATTGTGCATTCTGCTGTTATAAACATTGAAGTGTCTGCATCCCTGTGCTATGCTTATTTTTAGTTCTTTTGGATAAATATCAAGTAGTGGGATAGCTGGCACATAGGGTGGTTCCATTCCTAGTTTTTTTGAGTAATTCCCACACTGCTTTCTAGATGGTTGTGCTAATTTTTAGTCCCACCAGCAATGTATGAGTTTACTTTTTTCTCCCACATCCTCACCAGCATTTATTATTATTGTTTGTGTTCTTGATAATTGCCACTCTGACTGGGGTGAAATAAAATCTTATTACAGTTTTGATTGGCATTATGCTGATTAATAGAGATTTTGAATCTTTTTTCATATATTTCTTGGCCATTTTTTTTTCTTTTTGATAAATATCTGTTTACTTCTTTTGCCCATCTATTGATTGCTTTATTTGTCTTTTTTTGTTGTTGTTGTTTTAACTTTCTTTAGTTCTTTATGCATTCTGAATATTAAGCCCTTGTCAGAGGAATAGCTGACAAAGATGTTTTCCCATTCCATAGGCTTATCATTTCCTTTCTGTGCAGAAGCTTTTTAATTTGATTGAATCCCACTTTCTGGTTCTTGATTTAACTTTTGGGTTTTAGGAGTCTTGTTGATGAAGCTGTTGTCAGAAAGGATTGGTTTTTCTTTCTCAATACCAGGATGAAGTGTTTTCCCTGTGTTTTTGTCCAGCAGTTGCAAGTTTTCTGGTTCCATTTATAAGTATTTGATTCATTTTGATTTGACTTTGAGCAGGGTGAGACTGACAGGGGTCTAGTTTCATTCTTCTACATATGAACATCCAATTTTCCCAGTACCATTTGTTAAAAAGGCTATCTTTTCTCCAATATACGTTTCTGGCACCTTTATCAAGTTCCATATCACTGTAAGTATGTGATTTTGTCTCTGTTTCTTTTGTTCTCTTCCTTGGTCTTCATGTGTATCTTGATGCCAATACCATGCTGTTTTCATTTCTAAAGCTTCCTAGGATCATTTGAGATTGGTATTATGATACCTCCTGCATCACTCTTCTTGCTCAGAATTGCTTTGGCTATTCTGGGTCTCTTATTCTTGAAAATAAATTTAAGGGAAGTTTTTCTGTTTTCTTTCTTTATTTGTTTAGTTCTATGAAGATGTCATTGCTATTTTGACAGGGATTCCATTGAATCTGCATATTGATTTTGGTAGTATGGACAGTTTGAAAATATTAATTCTGCCTATCTATTTGGGATATAATTAATAAACCATAAAATTTACCCTCTGAAATTTGCAACTTAATGGTTTCAATATATCTCACTACAATGTGAGTTGAGAAGTATTGCCTTAAAAAGAAAAAACTCATATCCATAGTAGAAATTCCCAGTTTCCTCACCTCATTCCACAGTACACTAATCTGTATTTCTCTATGAATTTGCCTTTTCTGGACATTTCATATGAATAAAAGCAGAGAGCATGCAATCTTTCATGTCTGCCTGGTTTCACTTCACATAATGTTTTCAAGGTTCATCCATGTTACAACATGTATCAGTATTTCATTCTTCTATATTAATGAATAATATTCCATTATGTTGATATATCACATTTTATTTATCTGTGCTTATGAATTTGTTTTGTTTTCCCATTTTTAGGCAACTATGAAAAATATTTCCATAAATATTCCTGCACAGATGGAATTTTTTTAATCCTAATTAAATTTTATTTTAATTGAAGCCCTGTATGACATTAAAATACAGAGCATTTCAAATATTATTGGCACCAAAATAACAAAATAACTGATTCACCAAGGAATCATTAATATGAGGTTCATTTAAAAAAAAAAACGCAAATAAAAAGTTTAATTTCAGAAACTGAATCCATCATTTATAAATACACTAAAGCACAATCCACTTGAATTGAGAGCAAGCATAGCTACAGTATTCAACAGAAGGACAGCTTTCTAGGGGACCATGGCAGAGAAGCACCTCGCTTCACCCACAGCACCCAATGGTCTGAAGTGACGTAGAACAAGAACCTTTTTCAGATGTTAAAGCAAACACTTTGAAGATGTATTGTTAAAAGAATTTGACAACTGATAATTTCACTCTGATGTCCTGGGATTCTAAAATACCCCAGTGATGGCTGAATCTTCCCTATTATAAAAAATGAAAAATCGAAACGCCTAAGGCTAGCCTCACCACTGTAGCCTGCCAGACGCCCCCATTGGTCACCACCGCCTCCAGGGCCTGGCTGTGGTCCCAGCCCCTGGGTCAGCGTACACAGAGCTCCACTGCTTGTTTTCAAATGCTTTGCCTCTGTGGTAAACAGTTAGCTTCCAGAATATTCTCTCCACTCCTCGACACATTTAGAGCCTGCAGTTAAAACTGCTCAGTCAGGATGGCTTAAGCTCCACCAACTATTTACAGGTTTCATTTCACAGCCACAAAAGCTGTTTTGTTGCAATTAAAGCAATATTTAATTAAAATACAGTACCTGATTCATGGTTTTACACAATTGAATAAAAATCCTACAGGATAAAACTGTTTACATCTTGTCCCCATTCTAGGGAAACACATTTCTGATCCCTAACTTTTAAAAAACATTGCAGTCATGAATTAAAACCTGATCACCCCACTTCATAACCGACAAGACAGGCTGCTTCCAGTGGACTCCCAACACACTGCGACCTGGCCTGACAGGAGTAAGACACGTGTGACATTACGGTGGGAGCCGGCGGGTGGCCCTGGATGCTGGCCTCGTGTCCCACATGGCCCCATTGGGTGGGTCACAGCCCTGGTAGACAGCCAGCCAGCCAGCACTACCAAGAGCACGTCTGGTCTGGGGACTCAGTGTGAGTTCAATACCGAAAGTAGATCAAGGGAAGATTCACTTTCAAGAAGATAAGTTTTTCAAAATGTTCCATCATGAGCCGGGGCTGGCCAAAGCTGCCATTCTCTGCGGGCGTGCTGAACAGCTTTTCTGAAGGGACGGTACTTGGGGGACAGCCCAAAACTCTGACAGCTAAAGTGGACAGCCCAGGCAGTATGACCGCTTGAGGTTCCAGTAGGCAACAGCTGTGCTCCATCCAACACCTCCTCCTCCAGGTAGGTCATGTCTTCAGGCAGCCTCTCCGGACGGTCTTGCCCTCCACCTTGGCCATGGGCTACCACAGGCTCTCCTCTCTGCCAGAGTCTCTCGACAGGGGCCCTGAGTTACAGCCATCGGAGACGGCTGTGTCCTCTGAGGTAGAATTCAGTATTTCCAGCTCCCTGATTAGATCTTGCCTGGACTGCTCTACCTCCTCCTTCGTGAACAGGGAGGCTTTGTAGCAAGGGTCCAGCAGTGTGGCAAAGACGTACCTGGGGTCATGGAGGGTGGTGGACAGGCAGCTCGCTATGGCTTTCTTTAGCGACTTCAGCATCGTGTCGATGCCCATCGTCTCTCCAAAGAGCATCTCGACCTTCCTGCTTAGGATGTGAATCATGGGGATGACCTAGCTCAGAGTGGACACGTGCGCACTCATCTCCCGGCTGGCAGCATCAAAGGGCCTCAGCACATGACACAGAACTGCATGACCTCCCACTGGTCGCAGCTGATCAGCTCTCTGAAGCTGCACTTGATGGACATCTCATTGATGGCCCTCTTCTGCTCCATCAGGCGCTCCAGCATGTGCAGGGATGTGCTCCACCTGGACGGCAAGTCCTGGACAAGGTGGTGCTGCGGCAACTCGTACACCTGCTACAGCGTGGCCAGCTTCTCCCTGGCTGTGGGGGAGCACTGGACACGCTCATACAGCTTTTGGGTGGCACTCAGCAGGCTCTGCACCATCCTCTGGCTCTTGATGGCCTCACTCACCATCAGGTCCACCATGTGGCTGAAGCTGGGCATGCTTGAGTGCTCTGCCTCAGTCAGAGTCTTGCTGATGCTCAGGTTGTTGGTGACAGTGATGCCCACCTGCAGGCCGGTGGATGTCACCCAGGCTTCCCACCAGCACTCCAGCTGCTTCTGGATGCTACCACCGCCATGGTCACAGTCAATCTGCGACACATCCAGAAGTGCTGAGCAGTGGTGGTCCTCACAGTGCGAGCAGACTGCGGATGCGAAGGTGACCCAGTGGGCAGTGAGGGTCAGGTACTCATGGCTCTGGGTGACTGTCCAGATTCCTGATGTGAAGTGGACCACGCCACTCTCGGCTTCCCTCAGCTGGGACAGGACCATCTGATTCATGTTGTCATACATGCCAGGGATATGGCCGTGCTGCAGAAGTAGGAGGGCCGGGGCATGTAGTACTGGGGCCTCAGGTACCCCAGCAGCCTGTTGAAGCCAGTGCTGTCCACGAAGGAGTAAGGCTGGAGGTCTAGTGCGATCAACTCTGCTATCAGGCTGGTGATTTTTTTGGCAACTGGGTGAGAGTCATAGAACTTCTCAGTGGGGTCATCGAAGGAGGATGTGCCTGACAACTCTGTGCTCAGTGGTCCTGGACGTCTGGAGAGAGGGACAGGGTGGTCTCCAGGTGGACATCGGCCTTGAGTACGTGGCCGTGGAACCTGTGCAGGCAGCTGGTGCCCAGGTTGGTGGGCTTCTTGTCTCTGCTGATTCTCCAGCTGCAGTTCAGACACAGCACCTTGGTGGAGTCTGCAGAGCAGTTAAAGAAGTGGTTCCACAGCTTGGAGGTCTTCTTGCTGCTAGCAGGAAACACCGGGGTGGTTCCTCCTGACCACGGCAGGCAGGCCAGGCATCTTGAAGGAGCAGCTTTCTGCAGACGCCAAAGTGGCCTACGGAGAGTTCGCCAAACTGGCACCCAGAAAGCCCTTCTGGGTCCCGACCACCTCGGGGTGGCGTCTGTACAGATGCCGCATCAAACAGCTGGTGCCCACATCCCCCGACTGATGACGCAACCACAGTACTGACACACGGCCTTCAGACTGTCTGTGGGGGCCAGCGAGAAGTGGTGCCAGACCTCCGACTTCAGCCTCTTCATGACCTTCTTCTGCTGGAAGACAACACCAGGCTCGCACCTCGTAGCGCTCAACCCGCTGGCCTGCTGCTTCTCAGGAGAGGCGCCCATAGAAGCCTAAGCCACGGACATTCCATGCTGAGTGCTCCCCAGGCAAGTCCCCTCTGGGACGAAAGTCCTGGTTGTCCTCCATGGCCGACCGTAACTACCCCAGCTCCTTCCTCATGCTAGTGTCTCAGGTCAACAGAGAGCTGGTTTGAGCGCCCCTGTGCGCCCACCCACCATCACCGTCACCCTGTCACAGCTGTTCTCTGGGCTGCTCCTGTGAGTGCTCCATGCTGGGGCTCTGCTGCTGCCTGCCTGGCCGTGGGGACGTTAGTCTGCACAGGGGAGACTGGCTGCTGGTCTTGAAAACAGGGTCCCCACCACTTCCACAGCACACACAGCCCTCCTGCATGTCTGTATTCGTGCTTCCAGAGGTCCACTTCCCAGTTCTCACTCTGCAAACTCTAGGCCTGCCAAGGATCTGGGTGTCGGCTTGGCCGGGTGCGGGAGGCGTGGGCGGCACGGTCCTGGCGCTGGGGAGAGCGAACTGCGCGGCGGGAGCGCTCATTCATTATGAGTTTTTATTTTTTCCTTTTTTAAATTTAGATGACTACCCAGTCACACACAGCTATACGGAATGATAGAGCAAGATCCCTTGTATACTTTACCCAATCTTCCAATGGAAGCGTTTTGAAGCTTTATAGCACAATGCTACAACTGAGATGTTGATATTAATGACAATCCACAAGTCATATTCAGATTTATTCAGTTATACTTGTTTTTGCACATGTGTTAAGTCTCTACCATCTTATCACCTGTTTATGATATCAAACAATAAAGTCAAGATGCTGAAAAGTTCCAACACCATACCTGTTCTTCTTGTCTTTTAACTTGTCTTTTAACTACACTAACCTTTCTTCTGTTCCCTTTGGCCCTAACCCCTGTTTGTAGTATTCTATTCAATAGTGAATAGTGGATAGTTGGATCAATAGTGAAAACTCCTCTCTCATTTTGACAATAGTAATTTGCATCTGCTGTCATTTTTTTTCTTCATAAGCCAGGCAGAGGACTAGACATTCTTTTATTAGAGTGTAATAATTATACATAGTTATTTGGTTCATTTTGACAAAATAATACATGCAAGGAATATGATTTCAATCCCCATTCCCCACACTTTGCCTTATTCATTCTTATCTCCTCTATTAATCTTCCTCTCACATCTTTTATTTATTTATTTTTATTGGTATTATATATACAGGTGAAATTCTTGTTGGTACACTTATATGTGTCTATAACTTGCCACTGTTAAATTTCTTCAATATGTTTAGCCCTTTCCCTTCTTTCCTACCTCCCTCTCATTCATCTTCTTCTACTCTACTGATCTATCTTATAACTTTTTGAAATTCAATCTCCTACCCTGCCACCTTCTTTCCCTTACTTTGCTCTAGCTTCCACATACAACAGAAAACACCCAGCTCTTGATTTTCTGAGACTGGCTTATTTCACTTAGCATAGTTTTTTTCCATTGCCATCCATTTAGCAGCAAATGCAATAATTTCATTATTCTTTATGGCTGAGTAAAACTCCATTGTGTATATATAACACATTTTCTTGATCCATTCGTTTTTTAATGGAAATTTGACTTGATTCCATAATTTGGCTGTTGTGAATTGTGCTACTATAAACATTGACATGGCTATATTGCTATAGTATGCTGATTTTAGTTGTTTTGAGTAAATATCGAGGAGTGGGATAGGTGGATCATATGGTGTTCTTAGTTTTTTGAGGAATGCTTTCCAGATTGGTTGTACTAATTTTCAGTCCCTCCAATAACGTATTAGTTTATGTTTTTCCTCACATTCTTACCAGTATTTATAATTGTTAACATTCTTGAAAATTGCCTTTCTGATTGGGGTGAGATGAAATCTTATTGTAGTTTTGATTTGCATTTCCTTGATTGCTAGAGATATTGAACATTTTTTAATGTTTGTTGGCCATTTGTAGTACCTATTTTGAGAAATTTCTAGTTTGCTCTTTGGCCCATTATATGTGTGTGTGTGTGTGTGTGTATTACAATGAGATGGTTTTCTTTTAGTTCTTTATATATTCTAGATATTAATCCCCCGTCAGAGGAAGAGTTGGCAAAGATTTTTCCCGTTCCAGAGGCTCTCTCTTCACCTTCTTAACCATTCCTTTACTGTGTAGAAGATTTTAAATTTGAAGGTACTCCATTTATTGATTCATGGTTTATTTCTTGAGCTTTAAGGGTCTTGTTAAGGAACTTGCCAGCACTAACATGATGGAGTTTTGATCCTGTTTTCTTCCAGGAGTTCCAAGGTTTGTGGTATAATTTTAAGTCTTTGAATTATTTTTAATTAATTTATTTATTTTAATTATATATATATATATAATTAAATGCACATATATATATATATATAATTAAATGCACATATATATATATATATATGTGCATTTTAATTCATTGTACAGAATTTAAGCACAATTTTACCTTTCTATGGTTGTACACAATGTAGCGTCACACCATATTGTAGTCATACATGTACCTAGGGTAATGATATCCATCTCATTCCAACATCTTTCCTACCCCCATGCACTCGCCCTACCCTTCCGCCTCTTTACATGGTAAAAGTTTCTCCATTTTCCTATGCTTCCCCCCTTTTTCTATGGATCACCATCCACTTATCAGAACATTTAGCTGTTGGTTTTTTGGGGATTGGCTTACTTCACTTAGCATGATATTCTCCAACTCCATCCATTTACATGCAAATGCCATAATTTTATTCTCTTTTAATGCTGAGTAATATTCCATTGTGTATATATATCCATTTATCTATTAAAGGGCATCTAGGTTGCTTTCACAGTTTACTTATTGTGAATTGAGCTGCTATGAACATTGATGTGGCTGTGTTACTACAGTATGCTGATTTTAAGTCCTTTGGGTATAGACTGAGGAGTGTAGGATAGCTGGGTCAAATGGTGGTTTCATTCCAGGTTTCTAAGGAATCTCCATACTGCTTTCCAGATTGGTTACACCAATTTGCGGTCCCACCAGCAATAGTTTTGATCAGGTCTTGTAATGTCTCCTGCATCGCTTTTTTTTGTTGTTGTTCAGAATTACTTTGGCTATTTTAGGTTTCTTTTTCTTCCAGATGAATTTAAGAACTGATTTTTCTAGTATGATGAAGAATTTCATTGATATTTTGATGGGTATTGCATTGAATCTGTGTATTGTTTTTGATAAGATAACCATTTTGACAATATTAATTCTGCCTATCCAAGAACGTGTAGGATGTCTTTCTGTCTTCTGAAGCCTGCTTCAATTTATTTCTTTATTGTTCTATAGTTTTCATTTTAGAGTCCTTTTACTTCCTTGGTTAGATTAATTCCAAGGGCATTTTAAAAATTTTGTTTTGTTTTGTTTTTGCTTGAAGTTATTGTTAAAGGGATGGTTTTCCTGATTTCTTTCTCAACTGAATCACCATTCAAGTATATAAAAGTTATTCATTTATGAGTTTTGGTCTTGTATTCTGCTACTTTGCTAAATTCATTTGTCAGCTGTAGAAGTCTTCTGATGGAATGCTTTAGGTCTTCTAAATAAAGGATCATGTCATCATCAAACAGTAAGAGTTTATCTTTTTCTTTTCCAATTTGTAATTTTTTAAATTTTACTTCTCTTGCCTGATTGCTCTAGATAGAGTTTCAATAAGTGTATTGAACAGAAGAAGTGAGGGTGGATATATTTGTTGTGTCCCTGATTTTAAAGGAGAATTTTTTCTTTTTTCTCTATTTAGTATGATGTTGGCTTTGGGTTTATCTTATATTGCCTTTATAATTTGAGATAAGTTCCTTCTATCCTTCGTATCATCAATGTTTTAAAGAGGAATGGTGGTTGTATTTTATCAAAGACTGTTTCTGCAGCATTGAGATGATAATATGATTCCTGTTCTTAATTCTTTAAGTGATATATTACATTTATTGGTTTCACTATTTTGAACAAACTTTGCATCCATGGATTGAAGCCCACTTGATCATGCTGTTTTATCTTCTTAATATGTTTTGATTGCAGTTTGCTAAAATTCTATTGAAATTTTTTAGAAATATGTTCATTAGGGATATTGGTCTGTAGTTGTTGTTTTTTTTTTTTTCTTTTTCCCTAAATATGTATTTGTTTGGTTTGGGCATCAGGATTATACTAGCTTTATAGAATGTATTTGAGAGTGTTGCATTCCTTTTTAATTTTATGGAAAATTTTGAGGAAGATTGGTGTTAGTACTTATTTAAAGGGCTGGTAGAACTCAGCTTAGAATTCATCTGGTCCTGGGCTTTTCTTTCTTGGTAGGCTTTGAATTGCTGTTTCATTTTCATTATTTGGTATTGGTCTGTTCAGGTTTTCTATATCTTCCTGGTTCAATTTGGGCATTTCATATTTAGCTAGAATTTGCATGTTATTGGAGTATAAATTTTCAAAATAGTTTCTATGAATCCTCTGGATTACAGAAGTGTCTGCAGTGATATCTCCAATTTATGTTCAATATTTTTACATCAGCTCCCTCTTTCTTTTGGTTTATCAATCTTATTGTTTTTGAAGGAACAACTCTTTGTTGCACTGATCCTGTGTATTGCTTTTTTTATTCTCAGTTTCACTAATTTTGATTATGACCTTTATTATTTCATGTCTTCTACATGATTTTGAAATCAATTTTTTTTTGTTAGACCTTGAGGTAGAGCATAAGTTTATTTGGGGAGGATCTCTATTTTTTAATGTAGGTTTCCAATGCAATAAATTTTCTTCGTAGAGCTGCTTCATGCTAGAATTGTGACTTTCTGATCATTCCAAAGAAAAAACTTAGTTTTTGTTGATTTTTCTCTGGTTTTCCTAATACTGATGCCCTTCATTTCTGTCCCCATTGTTTACTATCTTACAATTTTATATTTGCTTTAAGTTTAAAGAAACTTCTCTTTTTTCTAGTTGTTCAGGGTAGAAGCTTAATGTTTTAGCCCATATCTTTCTTTTTTACTAATATATATTCTTACTTCTACAAATTTCCCTCAAAGAAAGTACTGATTCACATATATCCTATGTACTCTGATGTTATGTTTTCAGTTTTACTTAATTCAAAATATTTTAAAATCTGCCTTGAAATCATTTACCCAGCAAATTGTTCATCAGTGTCCTATTTCATTTCCAAATATTTGGAGATTTTCAGCCTCTTTCTGTTATCTATTGCTAGTTTAATTCCATCGTTGTCTGAGAACATGCTTTGTGTGATTTCTGTTCTTCTAAATTTGTTCAGATGTGTTTGGTTCAAAATGTGTTCTATCTCAGTTCAATGTGAGCGTGAGAGGAATGTATATTTTGTTATTTTTGGGTGAAGTATTCCAGAAATGTCGATCAGATCATGTTGATTGATGGTACTTCCTGGGCCATCTATATCCCTACTGACTTCCTGCCTGATTTCTCTGTCAACTATTAAGAAAAGAGTGTTGGAATCTCCAGCTGGAATAGTGGATTTGTCTATTTCTCTTTGCAATTCTATCAGTCTTTACTTCACGCATTTTGATGCTCTTTGTTAGATACATGTCATTAAGAATTGTTATGTCAGGGGAGCAGGAAAGAATAGGACTTCACTGGATTAGACAAAGGGGAATGAAGGGAAGGGATCGGGAATAGAAAAGACAGTAGAATAACTCTCCTTCTCAGACAAAACTTTCCTATATTCATACGTGAATACACAACCAGTGTAATTCCACATCATGTACAACCACAAGAATGGGATCCTAATTAGAGTAAATTGTACTCCATGATTGTATGATATGTCAAAATGCATTCTACTGTCATGTGTATCTGAAAAGAACACATAAAAAAGAACTGTTTTGTCTTCTTATAGAATTCTATGATGCCCCTCTTTCATCCTGATGATGTTCCTTGTTCTGAGTTCTGCTTCATTCGAGATTCTCATAGAAAATCCAGCTCTATTTGTCTGATTGTGAATATAGGTACTTCTCCCCACCTGTTTGCTTTTCACCCATCAGAGAGTGGTTTTCCTTAAAGCAGTATGCATGTAGGTCTTGTATTTTTATTCCTTCCCAAAACAATGTCTTTCAATTACTGTCTCAACTATTCACCTCTAAAGTAATTATGGGTACGTGTGGTGTAACATCTATTTTAAACTGTTTTCTTTTTGCTGTCCTTGTTTTTTCAGAAGCTCTTTTTCACTCCCCCCTTTCATTTTAGTTGAGAGAGGTAGTTGATTACATTTTCTCTCTTCTATTAGCATATTGTTCAATTTTTTTAGAAAATTTTAGTGGCTAGCCTAGCGTTTACAATCTTATTCATTGCCTATGTGACAGTTGCTGTAAACTTTGGGTGAGCTGCCAGTCAGCGCTCCATCTCTGTTGTTCTGGAAGGAAGGCTGAAGGAGCAATACTTGTGAGGTCTATGATGCTCTTGTGTCTAAGTAAAACAGCAAGAGAAAGAAGAAACACAGGATGGTTCTGAGAGCTGCTCAGACATGGCATGTGTACCCGGACAAGTTCAAAGGCCATGGGAGGGGAGAAGGCTCCTCCCTTACGATGGCTTCTCAACTTACCTGGAAATCAACAGTGATGTCAAGTCCTCTGACGGGCAGGCAGACAATAACTGTAGACAGTAGGCCTCTGAGCAGCCTGTACAACCTAGGAGTGAGGACTCATTCCTAGGAATGTAGAGGCAGAGACCTTGACTTGTGCTTTGGGGTTCAGATAACAGGTAGGTCTCTCAGATCAGTTGCATTCCTGCCATCCATTGCCATTAGAGAAGGGCTAAGAATTTTTTCCTCATCCTTTTTATTCCGTAGCTATGTGCAGCGGGGCAATCTTGCTTCTCTGTTGCTGGATGATGGGAATGAACAACAAAACAGATTTGTCAGGTTTTCTTCAGGGCTAGAGAGTTTTAGGATTGCTCTGACTGTGTATTCAATGTCAAGTATAGTCCCTCAACAGAATCCAAGAAAATCCTAGGAGACATTGCTCCATGCTATATGTTTCCTCAGCTGGAATTTTACTCATCAATTCTGACACACTGGTGTATGAGGAAGTCAGTAGGGGCACAAGGTGGGAGGGTTGTTGAACACATGGTTTCCCCAGAAGTTAGGAGAAAGGCCGTCAGAAATGAGAATAAAAAACAAGTGGAAAAGGAAAAGGGGGACAAATTAAGATGAATTCACCACGGGACCTCTTCTCATGAAGCCATGGACACAGCTTCTGTTCAGAGTGGGAGTAGAAGTCCAGGCTCCTGTGTGATCTCCACTGTCCACCGATACTGCAGGTGTGGACCTCATCACTCCTGGGAGTGGGGGCTATGTCCTCCTACCTGGCCTTCTTCTTTGCCACCAGGCTAGCCATCAAGCCCAGGACAGGGCCTTGTTACATCCCTGACGGATGGATATGCAGATCTCCACTTGCTTTTGTTGGAATTGGAGTGAGGTGTGTCCACAGGTTTCCTGTGGTGTCTGTCTGAGTAGAGAGGTTATTTATAAAAGTATCTTACTAAACAATTCACAATAGCTAAAACTGTGGAACCAAACTAGATGCCCTTCAGTAAATGAATGGATAAAGAAACTGTGGCATATATACACAATGGAATATTACTCAGCAATAAAAGAGAATAAAATCATGGCATTTGCAGGTAAATGGGTGGAGTTGGAGAGGATAATGCTAAGTGAAGTTAGCCAATCCCCCTCCCAAAAATGCCAAATGTTTTCTGATATAAGGAGGCTGATTTATAGTAGGGTAGGGAGGGGGAGCATGGGAGGAATAGAAGAACTCTACATAGGGCAGAGGGGTGGGAGGGAAAGGGAGGGTGCAGGGGGTTAGCAAGGATGGTGGAATGTGATGGTCATCATTATCCAAAGTACATGTATGAAGACACGAATTGGTGTGAATAGACTTTATATACAACCAGAGATATGAAAAATTGTGCTGTATATGTGCAATAAGAATTGTAATGCATTCTACTGTCATTTATTTATTTTTTAAAAATCAATAAAAAATAAATATAAAAGTGTCTTGCTAAATTGGACCTTTTTTTCTCTTTTTTTTTCCCCTGTGGGGCAAGGGTGGAAGAAAGAAAGAGAGAGAGAGAAATGGAGGGAGGGAGGGAGGAGGGAAGTAAGAAATAAAAGAGAAAGAAAGAAGAAGAGAAAGAAGGAAAGGAAAGGATTTTCTTGCAGTTTTCCTTCCCTTTGTGCTTATTGGCACTTGTAGGTACCAGCTTCTCCACTATCCAGTGTGAGAGTGTGGAACATGAAGGAAACCAGGGGTGAACCAGGCTTCCTCCCTTGGATCCTAAGGACTAATCTGTCACTTTCTCTCCACTGTTCAGAGTCTCCTTTTGCTAGTTTTGTGTATGATGTCAAGGAATTCTCATTGTACTTAATGGGAAGAATAGGGAAATTCATGCATATGGTATCCACTCCATCATCCAGTAATGAAAATCCCTAGTAGGGGATATTTGTAGTTTTATACTGAATTTGTTTTTGTTTTTGCTTTGCTTCTGTTTTATTTTTACAATAAACATGCAGTTCTCCTGTAATTAAATTAAGCATATATATACAATTGTTCTTCCTACCCCCACTCCAAAATATCTTTTGTGTATCAAGATATTTACTCTTTTCTACTGGATGTAGTCCAATGCATGATCTCCCCATGGAAAATGAGAGTAAAGCCATGATTTCTGTGGCTTTGCCTGTTTTGAATTAAAGACATCCCAAGATGTTCCTTTCTATCTTCAATTACAGAATTATAATTGAACATTTTAATTAAAAGTCAGCCTTGCCTAGCAAGTGCCGCCCATGGCTAGGAGGGAATGGCTCCCACAGCTGTGGCAAGCCTCCATTCCTTCTTCAAAAGCTCTGTCAACATCTGTTCTCATCCTGGCTTCACCTGCATGACCTTGGAGAGAAAAAAAAAACCCTCTCTCAGGGCTCACTAGCATCAGGCCATCGAACTGTGTACTGCTAGACCGAACCAAGGAGACCAGCTGTCTTTAACCTGTGCATCGCCAGCAATGGGAAGTCAGGTGTGGGACACAAAGAGATATAAAAAAAACATCAGAAAGTGTGAAGTTCTAAGCAGCCGGTGTTCTCAGCTGATAGTGTTTGCCCAAGGTCCATTTCAAATGTTCCTCACATCTGTATAATTTTGGGTGAATGGAACTCAGTGGCCCATGGAAGACAAAGAGTATAGCAAAAGTCAAATGAGATCAGGGAAAATTAATGTGCCTTAGGCTAGGCACCATGTCAGAACACTAGCCTTGCTTGTGTGAGGCCCTAGGTTCAATTCCCACTACCAAAAAAAATTTTATATATATATATATATATATATATATATATATACACATACATATATACACACACACACACATACATACACACACACACACACACACACACATACTGAGCATCTTCCAGGAGTTAAAGCTCAGTGACAGGTACCCTAGAAGACAGACCATGAGTAAAATATGCTCTTATCCTCTAAGAGTTTTATTTGCTTCTTCAGTTCTCTTTCCTAAGTGTGTTTCTATTGGCTTAGATGTGCTTTAAACCTAAAGACCCATTATGAGTGCTGTAATCTGTGGTCTCCTGTCAATATCTGTAAGTTTCTTAAGGACATTTATCATATTTTATCCATAAAATCAAAACAATGATATGATTAACTTGCTCCTGAATATGATGTACATAATGTGTGTGAAATGCCCTTCACTGGGCCTTGAATACAGTGGACATAACCCAAGGTATGTTAGCCACATTATTTGGTTTGATCCTTATGTCAAGAATGTGTTTACTTTTCCTTCTCATTCCACATATAAGGAAACTGTGGTCCAAAGAGGTTGAGGTTCTTGCTCCTCATCATACAGCTCTCAGTCCCAGGTTTGGCAAGTTCTAGGACAGCTATGGAAAGCTTCCTCTGCTCTGGAGCTTCACAGCTAACACCAAGTTCAGTGTCATGAAGATCAACAGTTCGTTGGCTAGTACTAGAAACAGGTCAATAATTGAGGAAGAGGATGTTGTTTTAGGACTGACGGTGTGCTTTCAGCAGTGTGTTGTTTTTCATACAGGTGAGCTCATCAACCTTTTACTTATTATATTATATATACTTTATATCATATAATAATATATATAATATAATAATATATACCTTTTTGCTTGCATGTGTAACTATTTACTTATTATATATAATATTTATACTTATCACACTAGTTATATATATCTTCATACTTGCATCATTTTATCATGCATTATAAAATGACACAAATAGGAGCTGGGGCTGGGGCTCAGTGGTAGAGCGCTTGCCTAGCACATGTGTGGTACTGGGTTTGATCCTCAGCACCACAAATAAATAAATGAACAAAATAAAGGCTCATCAACGTCTGAAACTAAAATAAAATAAACATGACACAAATATATGCATTATACATTATAAAGTGATACAAATATGAAGACAAATAGTGCAAAATAACATTCACCATGTATTTCAGAAAAGGTCACTATTCTCGGGTACACCCGTTAGCTTAAAAAGTGTACCTCAATTTGGAAAGAATAGAAGTTCACTGGATTAGACAAAGGGAAACATGGGGAAGGGAGGAAGGATGGGAATGAGGAAGGCACTAGAATGAACCCTACATGAATTTCCTATGTTCATACATGAATACATGACCAGTGGAACTCTGCATCACATACAACCACCAAAATGGGAAGGTGTACTCCATGCATAATATGTCAAAATACACTCTACTGTCATGTATATCTAAAAAGAACAAATAAAATTTTTAAAAAAGAAAAAAATGTACCTCAATTTTAAAAAAGTCTAAGGAATAAAGCAGCAATTATTTTATTATATCTCATCATTTTTTGGATTAGGAAGCTGAGTAGAATTCTTCTGGGAATTTCTTCTGTCCCTTGTGGGGCCACCTAGGTGACTTAGTGGCATTCAGGGGCACCTGGGCTGACACAGAGTATCTGAAAATTCTTCACTTTCTCACCTACCCTTGGCCAGGATGGCTGGGAGACTGGGCTCAGCTAGGTCCCTCTCTTTTCTCAGGTAGACTCAAGGCCTCTCCAACATTTGAATCATACATTTTTATGATGTAGGGATTCAAACAGGGGTGTCCTGATACATTTTGCCAATTTCAAGATATCAACATGATGTCAATAGCCTTACCTGAAATTTTAAGAGTTGGTTGGTTCCTATGTGCTGGTATGAGCTGGCTCTAGCACATCAGTGCTTCCAAACCCCTGGGTAGAAGCTCCGAGTCCTCCTAAAGGCCAAGTCTGGGATTGGCATTGCATTACATCTGCTGTTCTTCATGGGTTGAAGCAGTCACAGGCCAGCTCAGACATAGAAGAAAGGGACAATCAACCTTTATATCACAGTAAAAGGGATTTCAAATAATATGTGGCCAATTTTAGTTGTGTGCATATGTGTATAAAGGTTGTTTTCAACTAAAACTCTCAAGATTGAGACATCTAGAGAATAAAGGAATTAAATTGAGCTGGTACAGCCAGAAAAAGGACCAGGTGCAGGGACAGGTTCTACAGCCACCAGCAGCAAGTCTAGGCAGCTACTGAAATTATGTCGGCCACACCTAAGAACTAAGAGCAGCTAATAATGGATATTTGGGGTAGGCAAGCATAAATTGTTCAGATTGCATCTACACTGGCTATAGATAAGAGAGGCAGTGTTAAACCAAGCTGGGAGAACTTTAAGATAAGAGGACAGTACCTAGGGGGAAGTACTTATTGCTTCTGGATTGACGGGTGTCAACAGACTGGAAATTTCACAGGATGCCAGGGGTGTAACGGGGGTTTGTCAGCAGTTGGAGTCCATGTCTCGACTTATATTCAAACATGTGGAAGTCTTTTGCTGCTTTCAGCTTGTGGTTAATAACTGATTACACTTCACTTATATTTCTCTCTCTGCCCCCAACTTCTATTCTTTGACCAATGTAACAAACTTTAGGGAATCTCAGAATTTTTCTTTTATCAGAGTTTATTTGTGGCTGAACATCTGTGTGGGTTAGGATAGCAGGGCAAATGGTGTGTAACCTGTTTAATGTGTCATGAACATATTTCCATGTCAGTACTCTTTGGTAACATTCTTTGAATATAGCAATAGCAACTCACCATCTTGCCTGACCTTGATTATTATTCATTGATAAATTATAATTTTTCCAACCTCTCACTCCAGCTACCCATGACTCTGCTAAACCTGGGCATATATGTTTACTTCCTGTGGGAAACACTCTTGGTCATCTACCCAGTCTTTCCCCTGGCCTGTCCTCTTTGCAGACAATTTTTCCTCCCATGATAGACTCTAAACATGGCACACTCCCCTTGTGGCCTCCCTAGCAGCTAGAGAATGGGTAAGTAACAGTTCTGGCCGATCAGATCAAAGGGCAAGACATACTGAGAAAACTGTTCCTCCATAAAAATAAAAGCTTAAATACACAAGGAGAAACCACTCCCTTCTTCTTACCTTTGCTTTTTATTGTATATAGAAGTGATGACTTAAACCACGCCAGTCATTTTGTGAACACAATAGAGGCCAAGAGAATTGGGCAAAGACTGACGTTGGGGCCCTTCTGCAGTTTGCCAGTGGAATTGCCATGGAAATGCCTCCCTTTTGGATTATTTCTAGGTAAGAAAAAATTAATTTTAGATATAAATCACTCTTCGTGTATTCTATTATTTGCATCTTATTTTTCTTGGGATAAATTCTTAGATGGAGAAATTCTAGGCCAACAGGAAAGCCCAGGGGAACTAAATCCTTATTGTTATTTTGCAATCTTGTTCACTTCCTTAGAGGTTCATCAACATACATTTTGCTTTATTTTTTGTTATTTAAGGAACTGGTGTCGATTTAATGGGCAAAATAATGGTATCTCATTTATGTTTGTATTTTTATTACAAAGCATTTGATGTGCTCATTAGTTATCTGTATTTCTTATTCTGGGGATTGCCCATGCATATTCTTTACAAGTATTTTTGTATTGAGGTGTTTGTCTTTTTAACGATCATTCAGACCTCTTTAAATTTGAAGAATAGTAACCCACTTGGATTTGATGGAAATATTTTCCTGAGTTAAACTTTGGTTTTTCATTTTGTTTATAGTCATTTTTATGTATGGATGTTTAAAATGCTTATGTAATTAAGTCAGCCCTTTCTATCTGATGGTTTCTATTTTAGAGGTCCCTCTCAGGATTACAGAAATATTTACCTCTATTTTCTTGGTCTAGATTTATTATTACAATGTATTAAAATGCAAGCCTTGGCTCCACCTGAGATTTATGCTGGAACACACCTAGCTTCACTTCCTCTGCTGTGCAGTCCCTGGTCTCAAGACACTGCTAGTGTTAGCAATAGGTTTTCCCTCCATTTGTAATCTGCCTCACACTGTATGGACTGCTCCTGTTCCTGCTGATGCTCGTTTATTGGCTTTTTCAAAAATCCAAAACTAGGCATGAGATTAGTGATGAACCACTGCAATTGTGGTCAGAATGGTCTGCCTACATTTTACATATCTAACATTCCTCTGTAGAAAATGAAAGAATTCTGATATCAGCATGCATGATTCTAAATTACAGTTTATCAACATTTGGGTGATGATGTTCCCTCAAAATACCTAAAGAATTCTGTATCTAATTAGCTCCTGAAAGAGATAAAGCCCCAAATATGACAATTTAACTTTCTTTCAACAACTATTATTTTGCTATTTACCTTCTTATACCAATATTCATGAGCACCTGGACATCTTTTTTTTGGGGGGGGTGGGGGGGCTTCTCACCACATTAATATGCTAATGTTGGCCACTAACCAGTTACTAGGAATATCCTTCTTGCCAAGCATAAGAGCTTCTCCTAATTCACTTTTTTGTTCACTCTGGGGCTGTTGGTATGGGTATTGTGGATTGTTCTCTTTCTTCCCTGGAGAATTCCTACAGCTCTAGCCCTGACTTCTTCTGTAAACTCCATTCCAATCTTCCAACACTCTACTGTCTTATTCACTAATACTGAACTGCACCTCCAAATCAGCATGTCCCTAATGGTCATGATATTATCAGTATACATTTGCCTATCACATGCATTGTGCAGCAGTAGTTTTATAGGGGTGCAGCAGGTAGTTATCTGCAAGATGACTGTCCTTATGCACTATGTCAATAAGACACTTTTGCCACCTTTGAATATCCTTGCCATACTTGATGAGACAAAGTCCCAGGGAAAAATACCAATGTCAGGCCAGCACCATTTCTAGCAACTCTAGCCAAATTACCAGTCATTCCCAAAAGAGTCAGTTCCACCCCTTGCTGGTCCTGAGATTTCCTACCAAGCAGTGGAATCAATTCCCAGCAACAGAGAACATGCTCACATCTCTAGATCATGCTCATCTATCACATTTCCACTAGTGACAGATTCAGCACAGCTTCATGTCTAAGACATCTGGTGCATCAGCTCAGAACAGTCATCTTGGTCAATTACACAAATGCCTCATGAAACCCTCTCCTGATATTTCCCTCTAGAAGGTACAGTGCCTAGTCACTGAGGACCATTCTCTAATGTTAGCAACAAGAGGACACATGAACAAGGGCCACAGGGACTGAGACTCCCACTGCCAGGCTTGGTTAGGAAGCCAATCCAACTTGGTCATGTTGCAAAATGTTCCTGAGCTAGGCTCTTTCCTGGGGCAACAAAAGGTAAAGTTAAAATAGTACACTTCTTCTTTGCCTTTTTTCTGCTGCAAAGTAGGTTATTTTTTTTATCTTTATTACTGACCAGGACATTTCGATATGGCTTTTAAATTAGTCTTCAATACTAAATGTTCCTCATGATTGTTCTTCTGCTCCTGGCTTCCCCCGCCCTCCCCTGCTATGTCATTGGTGACATGGGGTTCTGCACCATTCCCAGAGGGTTGCATAAGTTACTATGGGTGCTCATGAAGTATTGACATCATTAGACAGCCCTGAACAAGCAGAGATTTCAACTAGGCTTTTGTTAGTGGGAAACTGACTGGTACAGAATTAAGAGTGGTAAGATATGGGGAGGAAACCAATGCCACCACTTGGGTGGCAGGCTAGAAAGAAACAAAGCATGCCTTGCACATTTGTCATCCCGATACTGTCCCATATTGGAACCAATACCTTTTCTGGGTCTATTGCTTAACAAGGCAGACCACTGAAATGTGCTTTCCTTGGTCTCCCTGGCAGCAGAGGTTCAGGCATGTGACATCTGCTCAGCAGAGTCAGCTTTGTGACGGAAGGCCATGGAGCCATTTAGGTCATTGATCCTGCTTTCATCCTGCCCACTGAGCTCTCTGGTCATCTCAAAGAACCCATGCTCTGTTGACTGTCCCTAATACATCCCTCTCTGTTTACACAAGCCCTGGGTGGTTTTCCACAACAGTAGAATTCAAACTTTGGCACAAATTAAGTGATATTTTCTTCCGTGGATGCCTCCATTCAAAAGGATTGTAAAATTATGGACACTTGATGCTACCCATAGTCACAAAGGGCTGGCCAGAGTGGTTCACAATTCCAAGTAGGCTTCCTGATGGAGATTGGCAGGGTCCCCTGTTGGATGGCGGGGTGGGGGATGAGAGCTGTGTGTGTTCTGTTCAGCCAGCATTCCCAGAGACACAAAACAGACACTCAACAAAGAATTGCTAAGCTAAAGAACCAGGGGAGAAAGGAGATGAGTGGGCATCCCAACTGAGTAGGATAAAGCAAGAAAGAAGGTGGGGAAAAAAAGTTCATTTCTTTTTTTAACTCTTTTTTAGAGTAATTTAACAGTATTACTCTCCAAAATTTTACTTCTTCTAAGGGCTCAGAGGTGATATAAAACTAACCCAAATTCTTTCCTTCCTGCTAAATTAGGCATCGCAGGTGCAAGGCGAGTCAAAGGGCTGGGGAACTGACTTTATTCTTATTTCTTTTCGATCATAGGCAGTGTCAATCCCATTGATAGGAAGCCAATTAGTAAAGCTCCACACAGTCTGTATTCTCAGCATCTCAGCACACTACAGAAAGACATGTGCTCTATTGTGCTTTTACTGTCATTGAGTTCGTTACCTGTGATGGAATCCCAGAGAGAAGCTATTGGGAAGATTGAGAGCTCTCTATTTTTTTTTTTTTCATTCTGGTTACACTGCTGGGTTCCAATTCTCCCAGATGATCTGAAAGCTTAAAATAGGCAGTCAATGAAGACAGAATGAATAAAGCTCCATCACTTACCCCAGGCTTACAAATTATAAGTTAAACAAAGGAGAGAAACGAGGGAAGGAAGAAGACATCAACCTACATTGGACCACACTTATTCAACAATCATGTTTGGACAGTTCATCTATCATCTCCCCTTAACCTCCCCACAGCTCTATGACATACTGTTTTCATCATCATCATTATCATCATTGTTTTAAGGGAGTCTAGGAAAGTTAAATAACCAGCCTGTCTTCACATATCTAGTAGGAAAGGAGGGAGGCTGGATTGAACCAAGGCTTCTGATTCCTAACTCTCAGCTTCCCCAGGACTAACGGCTACTTCCACAGGCATTTCCCAGGGGCCTGTCCACCGTTTATTAACAGGAACCAAGTTGTATCCGTCTAAGCCTGGGAAGTTCCTGCATTTTAATCAAGGCAATTCCACGTCATAGCTAAGGAAGGAGCATCACTAGAGACGGGTGATTTGTTCCTGCATTTAATACATCATGTCAAGCATCATTCCAGATGCCAGGAATAGAGCTGTGAACTGACCACACAAGACAGATGCAGAAGGAGAGGAGAGAGAGGTCCGTGTTCTTCTTTCGCGAGACCCCTACTCTGTTTGCCTACCAACACCACAGCGCTTGTCAACCAGCTCTTTTTCCGTGACACAGCTCTCAGTGTTCCTGGTGACATGGTTCCCCACTCCAGGTCAAAGGGTTGTAGTGGCTTCCTGTAGTTGCTGGGACCTGGGTTTTGCACTTCCCCTTGCTGTTCCCATTATTATCCATACTCTGCAAATAACCCCTCATTTAAATGTTATTTAGATTATAAGTAGAGGAAGAACCTGTTACTAAAACTAATAGCGCCTTGAGACCAGGGACGACACAGCAGAGAAAATGAAGCCAGGTGCATACCAGCATAAATCCCAGGTGCATGAAAATCTTGCATTTTAATACATGAAATGAAATTGTGAAATGAATGACAGTAGTGGAGGTGGGCATGGGGAGAGCAATGCATGAGCCTGATCACTGCATGTGTTCATTGGCTTTCCATCACTATAACACAATGCTTGAGTTAATTAATATATAAAGAGAAAAGGTTTATTTTGTCTTAATGTTTTGGAGGTTCCCATTCATGGTCAGTTGTCCCTGTTATTTTGAGCCCATGTGTCAGAAGCACATGGCAGAAGCACATGGCAGCACATTGTGTCAGAAGCACATGGCAGAACAGAAACACATCACAAGCCAGGCAGGGGACCAAGAGAAAGAGAAAGGGGCCTCCTTTGAGGGCACATCCCTAATGACCTAAGAACCTCCCACCAGGCCCCATCTTCCACCTTGAAAAGCCCCACCATGTGGACTTTTGAAGGACATTCAATACCCAAACTATAGCGTGGCCATTGGTTTCTATTTAAAGATCTATTTTTCAGTTTTCATTCTGAGCCTTACATAACACTAATTTCTCCAGAATAACTTTTTCTGTTCAGGTGGGAATTCTGCTTTTCCAACATAAATTTTAAAACAGGATTACTGGGGGAAATTCAACTTTATTGCATAGAATTTACTTTATGAGTGGAATGTTTCTGTCCTGCGCTCTACCTTTATCCAGGAAAATCAATACCATACAATGGTCCTTAATACAATATAGGAAAGGCTCGTTTCTTTTTTAATAAAATGCACGGAGGCTGAAAACTGTAGACATAACAAATAGGGGAGGTCGTCACCCAGAATTGATCTCTCTCTTTGTTAGAGATTTGATTTGTTTCCTCAAGTTTTATTCATGAGGAGGAAAAGCAGCAATGTGAGAGATCCTGAATGCTACGGTTTAGGAGGACACCAACTTGCACTAAGAAGAATGCAGTGTTTCCTGCCGTTTCCCTGGAAAAGTCTGAGTCAGTCTTGCCAGGGCCTGGGGTTTGGGTGGCTTAGAGCACCAGGTCTAGAGCCACACTGTGAGGATTACCAGCCCCAGAGCCCATCACGCCACTGGTCCCACCTGCCAAGGAGCAGGCTGCAGCTGCAAGAGGTTCATCCATAGATGCTCTGAAACACCTGCCTCTAAGGGTCGGCTTGGAGGTTCTGGTGTTCTAGAAGTATCTTCACATTCTCAAATGAAATTCACTTATTGAACAAACATTTGTTTTCTTTTTTTATATAGATATATACCTTTGTTTTATTTATTTATTTTTATGTGGTGCTGAGGATTGAACCCAGTGCTTCACACAAGCGCTCTGCCACCATGCCACAATTCCAGCCTCAAACATTTATTTTCAATCAGATAAAAATGAGGTGAAGAAGTAGGATCTCACTGGTTTAATTAAAAATTTTCATGTGATTATTGATCATGTGTATTTTGGGAATCCTCATTCGGTTTTTTAAAATTTGTTCATGGACTTTTTCCTCATCATTTAGAATATATAAGCGAGCTATATCCCAGTGTAACAGGATTACATCTTATAATAGAGGATGTAGTAGGTAGAATAATGCCCCACCTCCCAAATGTCCAGGCCTTTTCCCTAGAACCTGTGAATATGTTAGGTTATGTATCAAAGGGGAATTAAGGCTGCAAATGAAACAAAGTTTCCTAATCAGCCAATCTCAAATAGGAATGTTATCCCACATTATCTAGGTGTACCTGATGTAATCAGTGGGGTCTTACAAGACTTAACAGAGTGTGCCGTGACGCTTGCATGATGCAGTCAGCCATACATGCAATTTGTATGTGCTCTAATATGACATAGTCCTAAATGCAGACTGTGCAATGACCCCACCTTCCATCTTCTCAAGACTACCAAATCCCCGTTTCCAAACAAAAGGTTACAAATGGGGTACCTTAGGACTTGGTGCTTATTTAGGAAGTTTGTGAGAGATGGGAGATTTTAGTAGTTAAGTAAATGGATTCTAGTATTAGAACACTAAGGTTCAAGTCCCAGCAATGTCACTCATGAGCAGAGCAACTTGATTAAGTTTAGGATACTGAACAATGACAGAGTACTCATCCTTTAAAAGCGCTGATAGAACAAAATTTGACTATATGCCAATTAATAAGTAAGATTCAAAAATATTTTAAAGATTGAAATATTTTGTTCTCTAATCCCATTGGAATTAAGTTAGAAATCAATAACAAAAGTAAAAGAAAGAAAATTCTTAGTTGCTTCAAAATGAAGTTATTAAATGCTAAAAAACTCATAGGTCAAAGAAAATTAAAAGTGAAGTGGGAAAATATTTAGAGCTTTAATAAATGAGTAAAGTCATATTAAAATTTGTGAGATACAGCTTAAAATTCTTGGAAGAACATTGTGTGTGTGTGTGTGTGTACATATATATGGAAAAACAGTAAGTTTCTATCACAAGAATTAGAAAATTTAGAAAAATAACAAATAAATTTCAAAGAAAGTAGTTAAAGGAAATGATAGATATAAAAAACAATAAAATTAGAATATTCAGGGTATGTTAAATTCCTATCATAATCAATTAAAATTTATCATATTAAATTTTAAAAATTACTTTGAAAAGCAAAAATATAAAAATTACAATAATGCCTATATCCAAAAGTGTGCTCTTGAGGAATGTGTTAAGACTACAAGTATACCTCCATCAGAGGAGTTAGTAGTGACACAATTAATGATATAACCTAATAAATTACATGGAAGCAACAAAATTTCATCTTTGAGGGTGTATAATTAAATTCTGACCCCTTATCATGCAATATTAAAAATATATAAGCCAGACAATGTTTTCTGAAACAAGATTATTCTATAGGGAAAAATCCAGAAGAACTTCATGTTTTACTCCAATAGTATTGATATAAGGGGGAAATTTGGAGACCCAGATTAAAAGACCAGTCAATGTGTTACCTATCTAATAATTTTAGTATCATTCAGGTATTATTTTCATTTAATCGTTTGTTACTCAAGGTGTTATTTCTCTGAATATTGAGACAGACAGGGAAAAAAATATGGCAAAGGTAGCCTGCCAGCACATGCAAATTCCATTGGCATGATCTCGCAATGGTTCCAAAAGAAAACAGGGTGTTTTGACCCTCTTTCTGTTCTCTTCTGGGCAGCCACCCACAAGCATAGGTGACATCCAATCTTTACCTCTGCACTTTATACCATAGATCGAGTGGAATACCTAAGATGCCATCCAGAGACCAAGATTTATGTATAGGAAGCAAGTGTTCTAAAGGGGACACATACAAGGGAAGGAAGGGTACAGGCTGAGCAAAGGAAGAAGCTGACTACTTGGCAGCAACAAGAAAGGCCTCAGCCCATCCCACAGATAGCTCTGGAGCTAAGATAATGGCAGAGTGAAAACAAGGAGAACCAGCCACGTGACCCTGCATTGATTAGTCATTAGAGGTAGGCTTCCCTGGAAGGGGTTGATTCCTGGGCTGGGTCTTTCTCCATCTGAGAGCTCAGCTACAAGAGGCCAGCTTTAGGCAGGCCCAGCTGCAAAAAGAAAGATGCTTCAGTCCTGAAGAGGAAATGTACTAAGCAGCAAGCCCAGTGTTCACTATACCTTCATCAAGAAAGGTTTGTGGGTGACAGCTAACTGCAATTTCTGTTTTTGGCTCTGGGACACAGAAATCAAACTTTTATATATAAAAGAAATATTAACAGGAATTTACCAACTATGTCAAGTTGGATACATTACTTTTCCTCTAATATCTAGATCTCCTTATAATTACATGCAGATAACAATCCTACCTGCTTCTTAAGGGGGCTTTGAAGAACAAAATGAGCTAGTTTATTTAAGGCACTTGTTAAAACCTCCTGTCTTTACTATTTCCTGTACCAACTGGGCAGTCTCAAAAGAATGCTTCAAAAATCACAAATGTTTATTCCCATAAAATGCATACATGGTGTGATGAGCAAGAAACATAGAGAACTTGTAGTGACATATTCATTATTTTTCACGGTTGTTATGTTTTGATCATACAGCGTCCCCCAAAAGTTCCTCTTAGCACAGGAATCTGCAGAGGTGAAATGACTGGACTGTGAGTGCTATAACCTAATCAGTCTACCCTCCTTTGAATGAATTCACTGGGTAGTAACTATAGAAAGGTGAGGCATGGACAGAAGATGGAGGTCACGGGAACATGCTCTGGAAGGGTTCATCTTCCCTGTGGCCTCTTTCTCTCTTCTGCATCCTTGCTGCCATGAGGGGAACAGTTTCCCTCCACTGTGCTTTCTCCCCTTGATGTTCTGCCTCACCTTGGGCACAGAGCAATGGAGTCAGCTGTTGTGGATTGAGACCTCTGAAACTGTGAGCCCCAAATAAACTTTCCCTCCTCTAAGCTGTTCTTGTCAGTTATTTCATTCACAAAGACAAACAATAAAAAATAAAATAAATAAATAAAAAGAAAGAAAGACAGAAAGGAAGAAAGAAAAAAAAAACTGACTACAACAATGGTCAACTTGACCCTAAGCTCAAAAGAAAGAAAGTTGGTCGCAAATAGTAGTGTCAGCAAGTTTTCTCAAGGACCACACTCTCAGTGGCCTGGAGCAGGTCCAGTCTAAAAACCCTGACCTGGCCTCAAGTGTCCAGAGACAGCTGCCTGGACAAGCAAAACCAGAGACTTTCCTGGGCTGATGTGCAGACTTGGACTTGTAACAGGGTTTCTTAGCTCTTCACAGGTACCAAATACTGCACATTAACATGCTCAGATGCATATAGAGGTTGTTGTGAATAAAATGCAAATTTATTCTTTAATTTGTAGTAGCTTTCTTTCAATATAAATTTTCCTAATCAAAATATACTGAATATCTAGCTACTTATGTGATCTAATAAACTTGAAACTGAGTGGGCTATTCCTTTATAAAGTTTTGAGGTCAACAATATCAGGGAGAAGATGGACTTTGGAGTTGTGCAGACTTAGAAATAAACCATGTCTCTCCGGCACTGGCCAACAATGTGATCATGGGCAAGCCAGTTCTCAGCACTTATGTTCAGTTTTCTTACTGATGCAATGAGGACCTGAGATTAATCTCCACGAGGATTAAATGAAATAATTCTATGGATGGCGTCCCTGGCATGTGGTAGGGGCTTAACAACGATATCACCATCAACTATGGTTGACATGTATACAACTTTTAAATTTGTTGCTAATCACAGAATTCAGACATCAGGGTTGAAAGAACCAACCCCCTGTGCCTCAGCCACTGTCTCTGTACTAACATCTACCCCACATTCACCCAGTTTCTACACAGGCTGGTCTTTCAATGCCGTGCTTGTTCAGCTGCTCTGAAACAGAGAATGCCAGTCAGCTTTTCATTGCTGTAGCAAATACCTGAGGAAAACAACTTAGAGGAGGAAAGATCTGTTTTGGCTCACATGGTTTCAGAGCTTTAGTCCATGTGCAACTGGATCCATTTCTTTGGATCTGGGTTGAGGCAGAACACCATGGCAGAGGAAAGCTATTCAGTTCATGGCAGCTGAGAAGCATGGAAACAGACACAGGAAGGATCGAAGAACATGACATGATCCCTAAGGCCATACCTCCAGTGACCTACTTCCTCCAACCATGCCTCAGCTGCCTACTGGTACCACCCAGTACTCCATTCAAATCACTAATTCATCAAATGGATCAATCGACCCATGAAGTTACAACTCTCGTGATCCAATTATTTCCTAAAGCCTCTCCTCTGGACACTACTTCTTTGTCTTCAACCCATGAGTTTTGGGAGAACGTTCCAGGTATAAACCATAACAAAAAAATGTCTCTTATTTTTTATCCAGGGCATATATAATATTTCTTGGTGGAGAGAATTTGTTTTCCTGATAAAGTGAATTTATCCATGGTCAAAACCAATCCCTCTCCCTCCCTCCCTCCCTCCCCCCCCCTCTCTCTCTCTCTTCCTTTTTAGTTGTAAGGAAAGTGAAAGGGAGAAATAAAGGTAGTAGGAAATATTCAAACAGCAATTAAGCTCCACAGAGGACATTCATTGCTAAGAGCTGCCCCAGGCCACAGCTCAGAGCAAGTTAATTTCCTGGGATTTATGAGGTTGTATAAAACCTATAGTTGCATGTCATGGCTTAATAGATTAATTTTATTTCAGAAAGACACCCTGCATGGCCTGGGAGCTGAAGGCTCTCTCCCCTGATGAAAGGGAAAGTGGCTCCTTACTTCAACTTGCCCACTGCAAATCTGTGCTCTCCATCAATGCCAATCTGGGAAGTTATTGCTGCCTCGAGAAAAAAAAGGAGCAAATACTACTGGTGAATATTTTTCCCTTCCCCCATGTAACATCAGCACTTTAGTTGAAAGACTTTCCATGTCATCTCTCCCAGTAAGAGTTGGTTGATTGATTATGTTGATAGATACGTAATCTCCAAATTTGAGGATTCAGATTCGAAAGGCAGTTTCAGTTGCAAATTTTGAAGCTACACGACTCTAAGATATTCAGTTGAACTTTCTGAGCCTAAGTTTCTTCCTCTGTAAGATAGGAGTTATAATATCCTACTAAACTTCTTCCTGAATTTGTTAGCACAAAAATGCCCATAAATGTTTCTTAGATAAAACTGAGACATAAATGCAAGAAGCAAATGCCATGTGGTGGCTCCAACGACCACCATCTCTTGATAGGTCCTTGACACTCATGTTCTTGATATTCATGCTCTCTTTTGAGTGTAGGATGGACTTAGGGATTCTTTTCATCCACAGTAAAGGGTATGCCAGATTCCTGGGCCTACTGTAACAAAGTATCACAAACTGGGTGGCTGAAAACAATAAAAAAAAAATTTCTCAAAGTTTTAAAGACTGTAAGTCCTAAATCAAGGGCTTGCCAGAGCCATGCTCACTGTAAAGGCTCTAGGGGAAGATCCTCTTTGCCCTTTATTCTCTTCCAGTGGTTGCCAATAGCTTCCAGAAGCTATCAATAATCTTGGTACACTCCTTGTATTATAGATACAACATTCCAATTTTGCCTCCAACATCACATGGCACCCTTCCTGTCTGTGTCTCTGTCTTCTTACCTTATAAGGATACATGTCATATAAGGTCAATTCTAATTCACCATATTTGAATATATCAGTAAAAGCTTTTTCCAACTAAGATCATATTCATAGGTCTGGGCAGAATGAATTTGGGTGGGTGATTATTCAACCCAAAAGAATGGGTCATTCTAATTAATTAATTGAGATGAGCAATTAATTGAGCCCACATTCCATTTCCAAGGACAGCAACTTTAAATTGTGATCACAGTACTGAGCTTTATATACAAGGAAGCATTTTTTTTAACTTGAAACACACTAATTATCCATGAGAATGATGATGAGACCCGTAGGAAGGGATAGGCATTGCCAAGTTTGGCCAGTCATATTACACATGAGCATGACATTGAGCCCAAGATGTGGGACAGCAGCACTTATACTGAGCCACTTTACTAATGTAAGGATTTTTTTTGTTGTTGTTTGTTTTTTGGTTTTGGAGGGGGTGGTGATGCTGAGTCAGCAGTTTGCAAAATGGCTGGTCTCATTTTGCAAAAATACAGCACTGAGACTTTCATCTTCACTTTAGGCTGCTTTTTTTATGGGAAAGCACAATATTAGTTTGTGGACTTGGATAGTAATTCCCTTTTTATTCCATGTGAGCATATTAAGTCCATGTGTATTAGGGTTCTCTAGAGGAACAGAATCAACAGGAAGTGTGATTATAAAAAGGGGATTTATTAGATTGGTTTACTCAACCAAAAGCTGGATAGTCCGCAATGGCCCTCCATAGGTTAGAGAGTTGGGAGAACCAGTAGATGCACAGTCCAAGAGGCTGAGCCTCAGAACAAGAGTGATCCCCTAGTCCCAGACCAAAGGCTTTTGGCAACTCCCTGGCAGGCTACCACAGCAGCAATCAAGAACCCATTCATAAAGAATGGAGCTTGCATCTGTTGCTGCTTCCTTGTTCTTCCAACTTTTATTCCATCCAAGCCAGCATTCTATTGAACCATGCTGCCCACACTTAGGGAGCGTCTCCACTTCAGTTTCTATCCCACATGCCAATCATTCCTAGACACACTCTCATTGACACAACCAGAAGCTGCTTAATTACTGGCATCTCTTAATCCAATCAAGTTGACAATTCAAATTAACATGTATTACACCATTAAGTCTGCAGGTATCTCATGATGGGTGAACATGGGCCTGAGCAGTTTCAGAGTTGGGCAGTTCTCTCTGTGTGGACATACAGCCCAAGCACTGGCACTACAGTTTTTATGGTTGGCCACTCTCATCACACGTCAGCAGGGCATTGACTCCTATGGATGAGAGAGTTCACAAGTTAGACCATTCTTACTAGCAATGATCATGAGATTTGCATAGGATAGAATTTCCCTCCATGGGCTATTCTCATTAAATGTGAGCATGGAATTGAGCCTTGAAATGTTTTAGTGTCTGGAATACACCTGGGCATGATGGTTTCGTGGTATTCCTAAGTCAGTGGCTGAACTATGATGCCTGGTCTAATACAATTGACACTGCTTGTCTTTCTTTTTGGTGTATGGGACTAATTGGAGATGGCCTGGGACATGGCCAACAGCCTTTACTGGTCTCTGAAGCACAAGAAAAACTGCTATCCCAAAAGTTGAGGAGGACAAGAAGAGCCAACAGTCTTGATGCTAATTAAAGTCCTGTTGAGAGGGCATAAATTGGTTTTCTGTTTGTTCTCCATTTTTTCTTTCTCTCTCTCTCTCTCTCTCTCTCTTTTTCTCCCCTGTGAGTTACCTGAAAGACTTTTTCTTTCTTTTTTTAGAATTCCATTTTATCTATAGAAAGGGACTTTGTATAGAATTTATTTTTAGAGTAGTTTTAGGTTCACAGCAACATCGAGTAGAAAGCACAAAAGTCAAATGTCTGCTGCCTCCACTCATACAACCTTCCCCACAGTAAATATCTTTACCATGAGAACCTGGTAGGGGGCTCCTACAGGTAAAATTCTCAAAATCCCTGTGACTAAGTTCCCTATAGTTCTTAACTCTTAGACTTGTCCACACTGAGCCTCCAACAATTTTTTGGTTCCAATTCACATTTTCCTCCCTGGGTACTAATAGTGCCCACAGGCATTTCTGCTTATGAGTCTCTGCTCTGATTAAGTGGTGATTCTCGGTATCTTACCTGTCTTCAAGTCTTGAAGCAGCTAAATTCTTTGTGATCTCAATTCTTCGAAGGATCTAAGAAGTGCTGAGTTTCAGTTTGTTCAATTTTTTTTCTTGTTATTAGGAGAGTGATAACTTCCAAGTTCCTTACATGCCAACTGGAAACCAAAGGTCCTCTAGAGTGTTTTAGGGTATAGCTCCTTGTATAGCTTTTTGTATGACTGCTCTGAGTATTAATTTTTATGTATGTTATTTTATTATATAACATCAGATTTTATTTAATCAAAACCCATTGGTATCATCATTTTTCCAGTTCTAGCAAAGTATATTAATGATACATACCTTTATGTCCCTTTGCTCTCTCCCATTTGCAATTGTCCTAAATATTTCTTCTCTGTACATTGAGAACATTGTTAACCATGTTATAATTTTGGCATCATCATCAAACATAATTTAGAAAACTCAATAAAAGCAGAAAAGTCTATTGCATTTATCATACTCTTACCATGTTCTGGATGTTCCAAAATGCCTTCCTTTTTTATTTCCTTTCTGCTTAAAGTATTTCCTTTAAGTGATCAGCAACAAGTTATTTTGGGCTTTCTTTTTATTAAGAACGTCTTTGTTTCCCCTTCATTCCTAGATTCGGGGGATAGAAATCACACTTGATTGTTGGATGTCATGTCACTTCTTTCTGTCCTTTGTGAATCTAGATAGATATTCCTGGACATTCAAATTTGTTTCTCCCTGGTGTGCTAAGATTTGTTCTTTGTCTCTATATATATGTTTAATAATGATGTGTCCTGATGTGGATTTCTTCGTTTTTATCCTCTTTCGACTACATTCAATTTCTTAAATATATAGTCAAATTGAGGGTTTTCAGCCACTATCTCTTTTAATGCTTTTCCAACTTCACTTTTCCTCTTGGGCTTTGATAATGAAAACATTAGATATTTTGTTATGGACCTTTACGTCTTCTATTTCTTAGCTGAGATTTTTTATTTCTTTGCTGAGACTTTCTATGTTTTCAGTTTAATTTATATGCAATTTACTAGTTGAAACATTTTGTGGTAACTACATTTCTTAAGTTAATTCTCACATATTTGTCATCTTGGGGATGACCTCTATTGATTATCTTTTTTTCATTCAGTTGAGAACTTTAAGATTTTTTTTTAAATCTTTGATTTTTTAATGTAAATATTTTGGATATTATAAGACTCTGAACCTTATTTAAATCTTCTGTTTTAACATTTTTCTGTGTCCACTTTGGTGATTGAACTTCCTCATTTATGCCAGGTTGGAGTCGAAGTCCAGTTTCTCCAGTTGGTTACCACTGACATTGTTACTTTGGTAGCTGTGGGAGCTTAGTGTCACCACTGGCTCTCTACAGTCACACACTGTCTTGGAAGGGGAGGTCACCTCATTATTTCTCCCCACCTATCCATCACTCACACTGTAATAGTGGAATTAGCTTTGTTGAAGCTCAGTGAAGGTCAAAATCCTGCCTCTCCATGACCTCTTCTGCTAACATCCCAACAGGGAGAGCAAGGGAAGCCTCATTACACCCTGGTAAAAGTGGAAAACCAGCTCTCAACCCTGCCTTCTCCCACACCCCATGAGGGTGTCAGTGTCCCTCATTATAGCCTGGCAAGAGCAAAAGTCCAGGTTCCCCACTTTGCCTTTGCTGGTGCAAGTGTGGGACAAATTTTTTCTGACTACCATAGTTGTTATTGTATAGAAGTTTTCTGTCTTGCTAGGCTGTCATTTTTCTGGTGCTTTCAGTGGTAAGAGCAGGCTTTTTTTTTTTTTTTGGTGGGGGGGGGGCTTTTTGTCTTTGCTTATTTGCAATTCTGAGTTACCAGCCAGTTCAGGTGCAAGTTAAGAATATGTGAGACAAAATATATTCAGGAATTCACCACCATCTTGTTCCTTGGATCCTGACTTGGATCTGCTTTCTTCTCTCCACCCTTCAGTGTCTCCTTATATTTGTTTATGTACAATGTCCAGGAATTTTGTTGTACTTAGCCAATCCCTCCAAGGGATTTTTTTCTTTATTTATTTTTATTAAAAATAATAAAAATGGTTATCCATGTACAAAGCCATAGTGCTGGTATTTGAAAAGGTTTAAAATTTTTCAAGAAATAACAAGGTTCCTTTCCGAACATGGCGGCGGGCACGGAGAGATCAAGTCTCTCACCTCTCCAGCTGTGCGGGCATAGGGAGTCGTAAATTGTCTAAATGTTGTTTGCTCAGGATCACTAGGCAATGCTGAGTTAACGTGGATCTGGGGCGAACAGTCTGGGCCCCCTCAGAACACACACACCGAGCCCGGATCAGCTGCATTCAAGCTCCGGTTCGCCTGCTTCTCATGACTCAGCACTAACGATCCCCCTGAAATAACTGGTTGGCCCGTCTGAACTTACAGAGGTAAAAACCAACCGAGCCTTCATAGTCAGTGGCCACAGGACTGAAACAGGGCTTGGGAGAGACAGTCAGGACCCACCCGTTGCATTGGTCACCCGGCAAAGGGAACGAACGGTCACCATTTGCATGGGATACCACCATGGCAGAGAACTGACGTCACGGGCGGAGGAGATAACTTCATTGAAACCAGCGCAACAGGTGTGTAATCCCCTAGCCATCTCTCTCCACACAGCGGGGGAAACCTTAAGGGCCCCTCCCAGCTCTCCCATAAGGGCCCCTCCCAGCTCTCCTGTGAGCTCCATAGCCAGACAGAGGGAATCAGGAGTGGCGCTAGACCGAGGGAATAAGGAGTGGCACGGAACTCCCGGCTACCGCTCCCACCAGTGCTGACAACTGAGGTCTCTTGCACCAGCTACCGGGGGCGTGGCTACCGGAGGGCAAGCAAATTCGCTGGGGGATCTCAGCCCCAAGCTCTACAAACTTAGGGTCTGAGGGAGGCAAACAGAGAGAGTGTGCCCAGGCGTTCATGAAAACAGGGCTCCCGGGAGCAGCAGACCTGACATGTAGCCAGTATTGTGGTGAGCATCACAGGTGAGCGCGGCCTGGCTTGAGGAAACACAAGAGAAGGCCCTAGGCACTCGGGATTGGAGACCCGCCCAGTCTAGGAGAAAGAGCTGTTGCACAGTGAATGGTGAATGGTTCCCACCTACTGAGAGGAGAAGCTTGGCCCAGTGGGCACAGCTCCACCTACTGGAAGAGAAGTTAATTGAACTCTATGACTGCATTTATTATTATTTTTTTCTTTTTCTTTCATTTTCATTTTTTTGTTGGTGTTGTTGTTCTTTAACTTTTTTAAATGTTTTTATTTTTTTTAATTTTTTTATTTTATTATTATTTTTTTAATTTTAATTTTCATTTTTTTATTATCATTATTATTTTTAAAAAAATATTTTTTTCTTTCTTTCTTTATTTTCTATTTTTTTCTTTTGTCTTTTCATTTCTTTTCGATTTTCTTATTCCCCATTCCTTGAATTCTACCTGCCTACTCTCATTCTCTTTAGTGACTTCTTCCCTTCCCTTCTAATATCTTTCCTCCCAAGCATCAAATAAATTTATAAGAGTAAACAGTAACTCAGCAGTCAAACAGAACAAGAAGTAACATGAGCAGCATAAAAAAGCAAGGAAGAAAAGGAGTACAAACAATGAAGGACAGCCTAAATATTCAGGAGGACCTAGAGTCAGCAGAAAAATGGTCATATAAAGAACTCAAGGAATACCTTAGACAGATGGAATGGAACCTTAAAGAAGATACGAGACAGCAAATCCAAACAGTGAAAGAACACATTGAAAATGAATTACATAAACAGATAAAAGAAGAAGTTAAGCATCTTTATCAGGAGATAGAGATTATAAAAAAAAACAAACAATAATTCTAGAAATGAAGGAAACGATAAACCAAATTAAAAACTCAATTGAGAGTATCACTAACAGAGTGGAGCAAGTAGAAGCCAGAACGTCAGATAATGAAGACAAAATCTATCATCTTGAAAAGAGTCTAGCCAACTCAGAAAGGCTGGTAAAAAACCACGAGAAAAACATCCAAGAGATATGGGATAATATAAAAAAACCAAACTTACGAGTCATCGGGATAGAGGAAGGTACAGAGATTCAAACCTAGGGAATGAGTAACCTGCTGAATGAAATAATTACAGAAAACTTTCCAGAAATAAAAAAGGAAACAGATATACAAATTGTAGATGCATACAGGACACCAAGCACACAAAATCACAGTAGACCAACGCCAAGACACATTGTTATGAAGATATCCAATATACAGAACAAAGAGAAAATATTAAAAGCTACAAGAGAAAGGAGGCAGATTACATTCAGGGGTAAACCAATAAGGTTAACAATGGATTTTTCATCACAGACGCTGAAAGCGAGAAGATCCTGGAACAACGTATTTCAAACACTGAAAGACAATGGATGCCAACCAAGAATTCTGTATCCAGCAAAATTAAGCTTCAGGTATGACAACGAAATAAAAATCTTTCATGATAAACAAAAGCTAAAAGAATTTGCAGCCAGAAAACCAGCAATGCAAAGCATCTTGAACAAAACACTACACGAGGAAGAAATGAAAAACAATAACCAAAACCATCAGTGGGAAGTGCCTCTGTAAAGACAGAGGGCGGGGGGGAAGCTAATCATGGAGAAACAAACTAAATTAAAAAAAAGAAGAAGAAGAAGATAAATAATCAAACATGGCTGGAAGTATAAACCATATATCAATAGTAACTCTAAACGTTAATGGCTTAAACTCTCCAATAAAGCGACATAGGCTGGTAACATGGATTAAAAAACCAAATCCAACAATATGCTGCCTCCAGGAGACACATCTGATTGGAAAAGACATACACAGGCTGAAGGTGAAAGGTTGGGAAAAAATATACCACGCACACGGTCCTCGTAAGCAAGCAGGGGTGGCCATCCTCATATCGAATAAAATCGACTTCAAGACTGAGTTAATCAAAAGGGATAAGGAAGGACATTATATACTGTTAAAAGGAACCATTCACCAACAAGACATAACAATTATCAATATTTATGCACCAAATAATGGTGCTGCGACATTCATAAAACAAATTCTCCTCAAGTTCAAGAATCAAATAGACCACAACACAATAATTATGGGTGACTTCAACACACCTCTATCACCATTGGACAGATCCTCCAAACAAAAGTTGAATAAAGAAACTATAGAACTCAATATCACAATCAATAACCTAGACTTAACTGACATATATAGAATATATCAACCATCATCAAGTGCATATACTTTTTTCTCAGCAGCACATGGATCCTTCTCAAAAATAGACCATATATTATGCCATAGGGCAACCCTCAGTAAATATAAAGGGGTGGAGGTAATACCATGCATTTTATCTGATCACAATGGAATGAAACTGGAAATCAATGATAAAAGAAGGAAGGAAAAATCCTACATCACATGGAAAATGAACAATATGTTACTGAATGATCAATGGGTTACAGAAGACATAAAGGAGGAAATCAAAAAATTCTTAGAGATAAATGAAAATACAGACACAACATATCAGAATCTATGGGACACAATGAAAGCAGTTTTAAGAGGGAAATTCATCACCTGGAGGTCATTCCTCAAAAAAAGGAAAAACCAACAAATAAATGAGCTCACACTTCATCTCAAAGCCCTAGAAAAGGAAGAGCAAAACAACAGCAAATGTAGCAGAAGGCAAGAAATAATTAAAATCAGAGCGGAAATCAACGAAATTGAAACAAAAGAAAATATTGAAAAAATTAACAAAACTAAAAGTTGGTTCTTCAAAAAATAAATAAGATTGACAGACCCTTAGCCATGCTAATGAAGAGAAGAAGAGAGAGAACTCAAATTACTAACATATGGGATGAAAAAGGCAATATCACAACAGATGCTATAGAAATACAGAAGAAAATTAGAAATTATTTTGAAAACCTATATTCCAATAAAATAGAAGAGAGTGAAGACATCGATAAATTTCTTAAGTCATATGATTTGCCCAGACTAAGTCAGGAGGATACTCACAACTTAAACAGACCTATATCAATGGATGAAATAGAAGAAGCAATCAAAAGACTACAAACCAAGAAAAGCCCAGGACCGGATGGGTATACAGCGGAGTTTTACAAAACCTTTAAAGAAGAATTAATACCAATACTTTTCAAGTTATTTCAGGAAATAGAAAAAGAGGGAGCTCTGCCAAATTCATTCTATGAGGCCAACATCACCCTGATTCCGAAACCAGACAAAGACACCTCAAAGAAAGAAAACTACAGACCAATATCTCTGATGAACCTAGATGCAAAAATCCTCAATAAAATTCTGGCAAATTGGATACAAAGGCACATCAAAAAAATTGTGCACCATGATCAAGTAGGATTCATACCTGGGATGCAAGGATGGTTCAATATATGGAAATCAATAAATGTTATTCACCACATCAATAGACTTAAAGATAAGAACCATATGATCATCTCGATAGATGCAGAAAAAGCATTTGACAAAGTACAGCATCCCTTTATGTTCAAAACATTAGAAAAACTAGGGATAACAGGAACTTACCTTGACATAGTAAAAGCTATCTATGCTAAGCCTCAGGCTAGCATCATTCTGAATGGAGAAAAATTGAAGGCATTCCCTCTAAAATCTGGAACAAGACAGGGATGCCCTCTCTCACCACTTCTATTCAATATAGTTCTCGAAACACTGGCCAGAGCAATTAGACAGACGAAAGAAATTAAAGGCATAAAAATGGGAAAAGAAGAACTTAAATTATCACTATTTGCGGAACACATGATTCTATACCTAGAAGACCCAAAAGGGTCTACAAAAAAACTACTAGAGCTAATAAATGAATTCAGCAAAGTGGCAGGATATAAAATCAACACGCATAAATCAAAGGCATTTCTGTATATCAGCGACAAAACTTCTGAAACAGAAATGAGGAAAAACACCCCATTCACAATATCCTCAAAAAAAAATAAAATGCTTGGGAATCAACCTAACAAAAGAGGTGAAAGATTTATACAATGAAAACTACAGAACCCTAAAAAGAGAAGTAGAAGAAGATCTTAGAAGATGGAAAAATATACCCTGTTCATGGATAGGCAGAACTAACATCATCAAAATGGCGATATTACCAAAAGTTCTTTATAGGTTTAATGCAATGCCAATCAAAATCCCAACGGCATTTCTTGTAGAAATAGAGAAAGCAATCATGAAATTCATATGGAAAAATAAAAGACCCAGAATAGCAAAAGCAATTCTAAGCAGGAAGTGTGAATCAGGCGGTACAGCAATACCAGATTTCAAACTATATTACAGAGCAATAGTAACAAAAACAGCATGGTACTGGTACCAAAACAGGTGGGTGGACCAATGGTACAGAATAGAGGACACAGAGACTAATCTACAAAGCTACAACTATCTTATATTTGATAAAGGAGTTAAAAGCATGCAATGGAGGAAGGATAGCATCTTCAACTAATGGTGTTGGGAAAACTGGAAATTCATATGCAACAAAATGAAACTGAATCCCCTCCTCTCGCCATGCACAAAAGTTAACTCAAAATGGATCAAGGAGCTAGATATCAAATCAGAGACTCTGCGTCAGATAGAAGAAAAAGTTGGCTCCGATCTACATATTGTGGGGTCGGGCTCCAAATTCCTTAATAGGACACCCATAGCACAAGAGTTAATAACAAGAATCAACAAATGGGACTTACTTAAACTGAAAAGTTTTTTCTCAGCAAGAGAAACAATAAGAGAGGTAAATAGGGAGCCTACATCATGGGAACAAATTTTTACTCCTCACACTTCAGATAGAGCCCTAATATCCAGAGTATACAAAGAACTCAAAAAATTAGACAATAAGATAACAAATAACCCAATCAACAAATGGGCCAAGGACCTGAACAGACAATTCTCAGAGGAAGACATACAATCAATCAACAAGTACATGAAAAAATGCTCACCATCTCTAGCAGTCAGAGAAATGCAAATCAAAACCACCCTAAGATTCCATCTCACTCCAGTAAGATTGGCAGCCATTATGAAGTCAAACAACAAGTGCTGGCGAGGATGTGGGGAAAAGGGTACTCTTGTACATTGCTAGTGGGACTGCAAACTGGTGCAGCCAATTTGGAAAGCAGTATGGAGATTCCTGGGAAAGCTGGGAATGGAACCACCATTTGACCCAGCTATTGCCCTTCTCGGACTATTCCCTGAAGACCTTAAAAGAGCGTACTACAGGGATACTGCCACATCGATGTTCATAGCAGCACAATTCACAATTGCTAGACTGTGGAACCAACCCAGATGCCCTTCAATAGATGAATGGATAAAAAAAAATGTGGCATTTATACACAATGGAGTATTACGCAGCACTAAAAAATGACAAAATCATGGAATTTGCAGGGAAATGGATGGCACTAGAGCAGATTATGCTTATTGAAGCTAGCCAATCCCTAAAAAACAAATACCAAATGTCTTCTTTGATATAATGAGAGCAACTAAGAACAGAGCAGGGAGGAAGAGCAGGAAGAAAAGATTAACATTAAACAGAGACAAGAGGTGGGAGGGAAAGGGAGAGAAAAGGGAAATTGCATGGTAATGGAGGGAGACCCTCATTGTTATACAAAATTACATATAAGAGGTTGTGAGGGGAATGGGAAAATAAACATGGAGAGAAATGAATTACAGTAGATGGGGTAGAGAGAGAAGATGGGAGGGGAGGGGAGGGGGGATAGTAGAGGATAGGAAAGGCAGCAGAACACAACAGACACTAGTATGGCAATATGTAAATCAATGGATGTGTAACTGATGTGATTCTGCAATCTGTATACGGGGTAAAAATGGGAGTTCATAACCCACTTGAATCAAAGTGTGAAATATGATATATCAAGAACTATGTAATGTTTTGAACAACCAACAATAAAAATTAAAAAAAAGAAAAAGCCTCAGTGTCTAGAAATTAAATAACACATTTCTTTATAATCAAGGGACAAAGAAGGAATCACAAGAGAAATTAGAAACATTTCAATACTGAATTTTATATAAAGAAAATATATCTATATTTTTGAAATTCTGCTAAAACTGTGTTCATTAAAAAAAAAGACCCTACAGCCTTTAATGTCTATATTAAAAAGAAAGAAAAAATCAGGAAAAATTACAAATGATGATTCCTATTATAGGAAACTCTGGTATAGGCAAAATTAAAACAATGAAAAATAAACCAATGGTTTCCAGCATTCAGTTTGGGAAGGAGGGATGATGATAATTCAAAGGGAAAGGCATTTTTAAGGCTATGAACCTGGTCTATATGGTACTGTACAGGTGAGTACATGACCCTGTATATCAGTGAAAACCCACAGAATTTTAAAGCACAAAGAATGAAGCTCAATACATACAAATAAAATATTAATTAGGAGGTCAGGAAGTCTCAGCATGAAATACACAGTGGGACAAAATAATTTTACTGCATTATAAATGTATGACATAACCTCACGGGAGGGAGGAAAGATGTTGATCTAACTAGATCTTAAAGTGAGTGAAGAGGTAAGGGATGTAGGTCAGTGATAGATACATGCTTACCATTTGCAAGGCCCTGGATTTGATGTCCAGCACTGCAGGTGGGTAACAGAAGAGTGAAGACTGTTAAGAGTAAAGACAAAAGGAACTGTACCCAGCGCTGAACTCTAGTTGAAGTTGTGTCCCCATGCAGGGTTACCAATGCTGAACCACTGTACTCAGATACAGTCAGTGCATGAGTAAGTAAATGGAGGACAGATGGTAGAGACCAGTTTTCTCACTGCTGGAATGGGGCATTACAGATACACAGGGTGAGAAGCATGAACCATATGGTGCCATATTAGAATTTGAGACATAAACATGAACTCGGGTAACTTAATATATATAGATGAATAGATAAAATATTTCTAAATATGGGTGTATGCACAGGCTGGCTTACATTTCTTATCTTGTAGCAAACCTAGAGGCAACTGCACCCCAGTAGCAACAAACATACCCAGTGTACATCTATTTTGCTTCTAATGTCCTTCTCTTGTAATAATAACCTGGTAGCTAGAGAATGGCTAAGTCTAGATTTGGAGAAGAGAACATGTAAGAAGAGCCTGGAGCATATTATAGTGCCAGAGAGTAAGAAATTACAAAAATAATAATAATTTTTTTTTTAATTTTAAAAACAAAAACAGCATACACACACACACACACACACATGCTCAATGATGAGAGTATGTCCAAGGAACACAGGAATTTCCACCAATAGACAAAGCCAAAACAAAGTGACTGACAAATAAATAATAGAGCATTTATAACCCAATGGCATAGCTTATAACCTGATATACAGAATAAATACTGGGGGCCGGGAGTATAGCTCAGTTGGTAGAGTGCTTGTCTCACAAGCCCAAGGTCCTGGGTTCAATCCCCAGCACCAAAAAAAAAAAAAAATAGAGTAAATACCACTGACTCTGTAGGTATCAAGGGTTAAATACATAAATAAATGGAGGATATTGACAAATCTCCCTTTCAAAATGATCCCCCAAAATGTATGCAGGTACATACTGCTTCTCTAGGAGATGGAGCACAGTCCCCACCCACTAAGCATGGGCCCTAAATAGCCACCACCTTTCACAGAGCACAAGTGAGGAAGAATCCCTTTGCACTGAAGAGCACTTCCTCAGCCAGGTAACCAACACTAACACCAGCTATAAGAAGCCATGTTCACAGCATGTGTTTCCACACCCCAGGAGACCAATGTCACTTTGCTTCTGTGATCTTCATTCTAAAGCTCATGATCTCAGTCAAACCAGAAAACATAGTAGACATACCCCAGGAGAGGCACATAACTCCAAAATACCTGACCAGTGCCCCTCAAAACTCTCAGAATTACCTAGAACAAGAATACTGTACCCACAATCTACAGAAACCCAAAAGAGAAATGCCAACTACAAGTAACGTGGGATCCCAATGGGATCCTGGGACAGAAAATGGATGTTAGAAAAAGACTAAGGAAACCTGAATAACTCTAGGTAGAAACTTTGGTTAGTCGTATGTCAATATTGGTCAGGGTTGTATCAAAGTATCATAGTGATGTAAGATCTTAAAAACAGGGGAACCAGTCACCAGGTTTCTAGAACTCTCTGCACTATGCTGCAACATTTTGTTAAGCTAAGCCTTTTCTAAAATAAAATTAATGTTTAAAGGAAGATATAGTTAAAATATCAACTATCTGCATTTCTATGTTAAGAAACTAGAAAAGAAGACTAACAATACAAACTCATTTTAAGAAGAAACTGTAAAGATAGGAACAGGAATAAAAGAAATGGAAAATAAAATATTGACAAAGTTGAAAGGATTCATAAAACAGATCAATACTTGTCTAGAAAATCAGGAACAAAAGCACAAAGTGCCCATATAATTAATGAAATGTGTGACATCATATCAACAACACAGATAATGAAAGGATAATAAGGAAATTTTGATCAGCTTTATAAGTACTTTTGATAATCAGGTGGAAAGTATGACTTTTTCAAAAATACAACCTACCAGAATTTAGCAAAGAGAACTTCTGAATCTTCATTTATTAAAGAAATTAAGTTCATAAAATGACTTCCCACAAAGAAAATTGAAGGTTCAAATGATAAATTACATTAAATATCTCAAGGAGGGATTAATACCAATATTATGCAAATTATTTCAGAAAATAAAGAGTAGAAGAGGTTTTCCAATTTATTTTATGAAAGCAATACAATCCTAGTACAAGAACTTCCCAAAAATCATCATAAGAAAAATATATCTTTCATAAGCACAGGTAAAAAATGTTCCTTAAAATATTAGCAAATCTGATATTCTGCATCCTGACGAAAAAAGTTTATCCCAGGAATGGTAAGTCGGTTCAAACTTCAAGAGAAAAATCAACCAATGCAATCCACTATCTTGAGAGAATAAAGGAGAAAAGTGGTATTACACTTTTACCACGTGATCAATAGATGCTGGAAAATCATTTTTAAAATCAATAAATTTTAAATGTTTAAATATGGTATTTTCAAAAAATTTTTCACGATCATCAAATCGTTTTTATTGCATGGATTTCTGTGATCTATTGAATCATTGGGACCAATCTGTTTGTTTGGAAACCAGAGGGTGTGGTGAGGAGGCATTTGTCTGGGAGGCTCTGCAACTGGAAGCTCACCAAATGGGGTGGGCTGCCTGAGCTGATGGTCACATCTCCCGTGTCAGTGGTAGAGGAAATGCTATGATTTACAGCACGGACAATCCCATAGTCCATTGATAATGTCTCCCTGATTTGGTGAAGAACAGAACAAAACCAAATTGGCTTATGTTTTTGTCATTTGAAAGCCTCAGCCTAGGCTAGGTGGGGGTGCCCTCCTGGGGGTTCCCAGGGCTTCCTTTTCTCACTCTGCATTGGGCTGTATCAACCTCCAGACCGTGATCTTTGTCCCATGTCATGTTATCCATTCTTGTGTTGATTCAATCACACCTGTGTGTATCCATCCATCCATTCATCCATCCATCTGCTCATTAATCATTTTAAGTATATACTTCAGCAGCATTAAGTAAATTCACATTGTTGAGCAACCATCACCAGGATCATCTGTCCTCACAAGCCTTTTCATCTTGCTACACTGAAACTCTGTGCCCAGTAAACATTAACTTCCCATGCCCTCTTTCTCCAGTTCCTGGAAAATATCATCCAACTTTTTGTCAAGCTTCTAAACCACATGGTCAGGTTAGTCATAGCAAGTATCCCATTTCTCAGTACCGATTTCGGTTTTAATCAGATTTTTCACTGCTGTGGACAAAAGACCTGACGAGAAAATTTAGAAGGAAGTGGTTGTTTGGGGCTCAAGGTTTCAGAGGTCTCAGTCCATAGATGGCCAACGCCCTTGCCCTGGGCCCTAAATGAGGCAGAACATCATGGCAAGAAGATGTAGAGGAGGAAAGCGTTTCAGGACATAACAACTAAAGCCTGGGAGAACATATCCACAATACATATTCCTGCCCAAGGACTTGTATCCAGCATATATAAAGAACTCTTACAAAGCAACAATCAGAAAACACACACATGCACAGAAAATAATTTTAAAACTAGTAGATATAATGTGAACAGACACATTGTGAAATACTCAATATAACACATTGTGAAATATTCAAATAATTATAAGAAATAAAGACTTGCCTAACTTCATTAGTCATCAGTAAAACGCAAATTTAAGATGTTTTGCAATTCCTTGAGTGGTTTAATGTGAAAGACTGTAAAGCTTTGGCACAGATGTGAAGTATGGGCACCATTATCCATTTCATATGGTAGTGTAACTGGTGGGAAATAGTTTGGAAGCTGCTGATCGAGATGATGGAGGAAAAACCCTTTCTATATATTTATTTAAGAGATCAAAGGAAGCAAGGGGGTATGAATAGGGTGATCGGCCAGAGGTGGCAACCAGGGAACTTTCTGGGAAGAGAGAAATGTTGCATGTCTTGATTGTGGTGAGAAGTACATGGAAATAAACATTTAAAAACACCATGGACTGGAGCATTTAAAATATGTGAATTTTATAATATGCATAGAATAGAGATTAAATTTTATCTCCCAAAATTCATATGCTGAAGTCCTATTCCCCAGGAACTCAGAATGTAACCTGATTGAGAAACAGAGTCACCACAGATGTAATTAGTTAAGGTGAGGTTATATGGAGTAGGGATGGTCCTGTAATCTAGTATTGCTATGCCCCGTCTCCTTCTGCCCCATGACAAACCCCACAATGTCTGGAAAGCCTTCTGCTGCAGTCTGAGCTACTGGTGGAAATGGAAAGCATGTTTAATGGAAGACAAAACTGGTTTGGGTTGGGTTGGGCCCTTCATATGCTGGTGGGGAGGCTTTGGGGAAGGCAACTTAAGTGAGCCTTGTTCCCTCGTTGCTACAGTAAGGATCAATAATAAGAGCTACGTCACTGAGGCAGCTTCTTAATTACTTGAACATTCATTGAACATTCTTTATATATTATCATATTTTATCTTTAAAATATTCATTCATTTAACCAAAACATACAGAACCCTTAATGTGAGGCCAAACACTGTTCAAGCCCTGGGATATGACAACCACAGACACTAATAAAACCTGACCTTTATTGAGTCAACTTTCCCGAATCAAAGGCCCAAATTGAACAAACTTTACAGAAAAAGGAAATAACCGGTAATGATAGATACTTTGAGGAGAATAAGACAGAGCAACTGGGATGGGAACATTTTGAAGGCCAGGAAAGACCTTCTAATGCTTCATTCAAATACTTGGAAACTGTACGGCAAGATAGAGACGGGCTTCAGAGCCCTGGGGATTAAAATGTGGCTGACAGCTCGTGCTTACAAAGTTCCCGAGTCAGGAGCAAGCCTGCTTCTCTATGGAACAGAAAGAAACAAGGCCTATGTGGCTGGATCACAGCAAGAGAAGGAAGAATGGCAGGAGATGGTGTTGGGAGATGATCAACACCCTGAAGAATATCTATGCAGTGGCGACTCTGAGTAAGGCCCTCATGGGATCATAGCAGGGTCATTTCATTTTCAGATCCTCCCTGTTCCCTCTCTGCGGTTTAATACTCTCAATCTGTCAATGGGGAGAATAAGACTCATGTTAGTGAACAGGTCACAGGAATAAAGCCTTAATGTACTTGACTGGAGCTTGGCACATGGTTTGGGCTCTATGAACAATCTATAATTATTACCTGTACTTTACATCTGAGGGGTCAGAAGCACAGGAACCAGAATGACCTGCCTAAGGTCATATGACAGGCATGAGGAAGGCCCTGGTCTTAGATTCAGTGTACCTGAGAGACACAGGCAGCCAACTCATAGAGCAGCAAAGGTGATACTAATCCTGCCAACCGACACGGGTGAATGGCAAAGGAGACTTCCAAAGCAGGTGTAATTTAAGCCTTAGGATCAGTGACAGCCACCGCAGAAGCCCCCACATGGTGGCCATGCCTACAGCAGCACATCACGGTCCTGTAAACCTCAGGAATTTAATTCCTCGTGACTTCTTAGAGACTAGAAAGCTCAGCTGATAGGAAGCTGTCAAAACCAGAGTGTGGTTTTGAAGTTAACTTCATGAGCATCCAGGAGGGTTTGAGCAGAGACATGACAGGCAAGTATGACACACGGTAGGAAGACAATCGGGAAGGTTTGGACAGAATACTCTGAAAGGAACCAAACTGTTGTGACCAGGATCCCCACCTCCAGCTCTGTGGTTCAGCAAGAGGTAGTCCTTGCTTCTGCAGTACAGCCCCTTCACAGTCACAGGTTCTGAGCCCACTGGATAAAAGAAGAAACAGGTCGGGGGTGGGAGTAAATGATCTGAGCCCAACAAGTCAGCAGTGGGGAAAATGCAATACACTTCTTGCAGTGGTCATTTCTTAACATTTTTCTTTAGAAGTACAACAAACAAATTATAGGACTAAATAAAAGAAAGTCGTAATTAGCCCAATAATAATATTTGGGTTCAGAGGGAAAGAATAATATGTAAGGCTATTTCATCTTTGTTACTATTGTGACATAACAAAATTAAAAATGGAGACTGGCTGGGCGCAGTGGCACACATGTCTAATCCCAGCAACTCGGGAGGCTGAGGCAGGAGGATCGCAAGTTCAAAGCCAGCCTCAGCAAAAGCAGGGCGTTAAGCAACTCAGTGAGACCTTGTCTCTCAATAAAATACAAAATAGGGCTGGGGATGTGGCTAAGTGGTTGAGTGACCCTCAGTTCAATCCCTGGTACCCCCCCCCCAAAAAAAAATGTAGATGAAGTCCTAGAAATTTACCCTGAGGATGTGGTCATAACAGTATTTCCAGAAAGCTCATTGCAGTAGTTACCATGTGTTTAAAAAAAACAAAAGGAAAGAAAAAAATTTAAAGTCCAGAAATCCCTCATAGAACATTATTAACTATAAATTTGAAGACCTAAAGGAAAAGGACAGATGAGGATGCAAAAATTGCACACACATATTCCTGTGCACAGACACACACATATTTATACACCTCCAGGTGGACCCTCTATGCTCACGGGTTCCATATTGGAAGATTCAACCTCAGATTGAAAATATTTGGGGAAAACGTCTGTACTGAATATGCACAGACATTTTTCTTGTCTCTAATCCCAAAATAATATGTTAAAGAACTATTTACATAGCATTTACCTAGTATTGGGTATTATAAGGGCTCTGGGGATGATACAAAGGCTACAGGAGGATGCGCATAGGTTGTATGCAAATGTCACACATAAGGGACTTGAGCATTCGTGAGCTTTGGTATCAACAAGGGGTCTTGAAACCAATCCCCTTTGATATGGAGAGACAACTGTATGCCTGCATATATAAGTGTGTATATATATATGAAAATTACAGAGATCCACCAGAGAGAATGCTAAGAGGAATAGTTTGGCAAGGGTGATTCAGGGAAGCAGACTTATTTTCCACTGAATACCATTTGAACATATTCTATGTATGCATACATATTTTCTAGAAGTAAAGCTAATTGGAAAATGAGGTGGTGTAAGGTCTGGCAACCCTGTTTTTATTTTAGCTTTTGGGTTTTGTGAGAGCACAATTCAGATATATTTCCCTAGCTTCCTGCAGTCAGGTGAGAAATGATGTCTGCATGATCCCCACCCCATGGGGAGTCCCATGCTGCTCCCCATCTCTACCTGATGCAGGTGACCAAGGTGACCTGAAAATCATTTAGGAATAGTGCGAAGAACTTGGATAAATGTCTCACGATAAGCCACCTGCCAAGTGTAAAAACTAGTCCTGGATATTATGTGACTAAGAATCCAATGTCTACTTGAGTTTTTTTGTTGTTGTTTTCTTTGTTTGGTTTTTGTTTGTTTGTTTGTTTCTGTTTTTGTTTTGAGATTTTTAGGTAGTTCTGTTAATAGCAGTAGAATCAACTTAACCAAAATTAAAATTTTTACATTGAATGGGGGTTACTTTAAAATCCTGCACATACCTAAAGTGGGCATTGGCTTGATGGGAAAGAGTGGAAAGAAGAGCCCATACATTGCAGCGGCCAAACAGTTAATGAAAGTACTTGCTGCAACTTGGAAGGTCGGCCATGTGGCTGGCGAGCCCGTGGTTCTAGGTGAAAGGAAACTGTAGGAAATAGTTTGCATTAAGAAAATAAATAACATAGAGGAAGTTGTTTTTATTTTCTGCTTTCAGCAAATCTTATAAGAAAAACATGAGCTGAAGAATTGGCATGTTTGCAAGAAGAAATGAAAAGAGTAAAAAAAAAAGGCAGAAATTTAGAAACATGAATATTTTACAAAAATCTGATGGTTCAATAGCACCAAAAACAAGAAAAGATAGAGAGAGGTTTGCAAAGATATTTTCTCCTTTCACTCAACTCTACTGGAAAGAGCAGATGTGGGCAGCTTAGAGCACACCCTTTGATCTGATATAGCCTGAGATATGTCTGAGAAAGAATTTTCAGTATATTTCAGGGCACATAAAGCTGACCAAAGACAAACACATCAGAAACTGACCAAGTTTCTCTAAGATCAACATTGCCAAAGAGATCATGAACCTCTTCTAAATGCAGTATTTGAACATTGGAGCCCTAAAACAATTCTTTCTTAAAATTGACTGATAAAAATTTTATATATTTATAAGGTGCAGTGTATTGATTCTATACATATTTGCAATGTGTAATGACTAAATCAGGGTGTTACCATTTTCATTACAGTGTTTATCGTTTCTTTTGTTTTGAGAACTTTTTTTTCCTAGTTCTTTACAAAATATATAATAAATTGCTGGGAATACTAAAACTTATTCCTCCTTGCTAAAGCAATTCCTATTATGGTGCTTCCATCCCTAGTCCAGCATTGGGTACTGCAAAGGATTGAGGAAGATGCAAATACCTTTTCTTTTTAATCCCTTAGTGGTTGAGCTATGAGAAGACCCATATAGACTGGCTGAGAGCACTGTACACTCCTTCCTTCTTTTGAGCTGGATGCAGAAACCAAATAGCCCTGGGAAATTATTTTTCCAAAATATAAATCACATTCACTCTATCTTCAAGAGTGAAGGGCACCTGATAACCAAAGGTGGACTGCTATACACTACCAGCAGCTCCACTAATCCATCTTCTCTTTTTTCCTGTATAATGGGCTAGACCACATTCATCAGCTACCCTTACAGTCTGAAGGAGCCACAGTGGAATGCAAGTTACACAATCCATTCAGCTTTAAAATGGCTCCTAGGAAACCTCCCTCTCTTGATGCTGCATATTGTTACCTGCTACCATCTGATGGCAGCAAGCACAGAGACCTTAGAATAGTTTGTTGAAAATACAGCAACACAGAAGGAGCTCCCCTGTTGAGATAAGAGCTGCCTGCCTATCTGGAGCACAAGTTCCCCAACAGGTGGAAAAGGAGCATTTGTTCCTCCATGTGGGCAACAAATTGACTGCTAATGCATTCAGTCACAGAGTGTTAGGGCCTCTTTATTACAGCATCTCAGTCTGCTTAAACACACACATGCTGATGTGGAGGAAAATAATAACAAGGCACGGGACCATGTATGCAAGAAGATTACATTTTACAATTTTGAAACTACTATTATATGTAAGAAAGGGCATTTTTTCTGGAAAGATGTACAAGAAACTGAATATTTCAGGTTAAATGTTATGGGCAGACAAGAATATCTTTAGTTTCATTTTTGTTAATTCATATCTGTTTGAAATTTTTAGCATATATCTATACTGATTTCACAGTAATTATTAAAATATTCTCCTTTGGAGACATCTTTTATACATTTGAAACTTTTATAAGGGGAATTAAGTGTATTTGTGCTGTTCTAGAGGAAAGAGGATTAATGGAAAAGATACAGCTAAGCTTTGAGCTCAGCATGACACTATTTCTCAGAGTAAGAGGTGTTCTATCCCACAGAGAGCTACATGCTGTCGACTAGAAAGGAGGGTGGCACATGCCAAGGCGACATTAAAAAGATTCCTGCATTGAGGGGGAGGTGAGATAAATCAGGGCCTCCCAGGATTTTTCATTAAATGGTAATATTTGCATGCTTGGGAACTGAGAAAGCTTTTCAAGATCTGAAGCCCAAGTATGAGCTTCCAGAGTTCCCAAGACTGAAGGGATCCACATCTTGCCACTCTGATCCTCTTAACCACACACCCTGCAACATTCACAGCACAATTCCAGCTGTCAGCCAGGCTCATGGCAGGGGATTGGCAACACGTAAGGGTCCCTAAGGGCTCAACTCAGTTGCTCACAAGTGCAGATTTTTCACTCTTACCCCTAATTGTCCCACCACACTTGGCCGTTCTTCTGAAGCAATTATCAGCCCAGCACAGAAGCTGCCCAGTGAGATGTGTGCTGAGAGCCAAGGCGGAGTCTGTATGGCAGACTCCGCCTTGGCTCTCAGCAGATGTGTACAAGCAAATGCAGAATGGAGTTCCTCTGTCCTTGCAAAGGACTGACTATGGATTCTCCACAACCTGAGGTCAATGATGGCACAGACTACTGTAAGACAGTAACACGGAGGAAAGAGGTCAACACTGGTTTGAGATGATGAAAGAAGAGATGTCTGGATTTCCCCATAGCCAAGACATTAAAAGAGCTCACTAATTCCTGGGGACTCAAATTAGCAAGTATCTACAGCCCTGTTAGAGTGTATTGCAGGCAGTAACACCTTGGTGATATACGGATTGAAAAGGTAAATGCTTTAGTTCAATCTGAAAGCTTTTAGAGATGAGGCCAGGCTACAAGGGGCATGTTCACAGCCTAGAAAGAAAGGAAAACGGAGAGGAACAAAGACACATTCCATGACATGAAGGCCTCTGAGGTAAGAATGCTGAACACAATGCCCAATCCACGTTCTAGCGTCTGGAATCCACAGACCTCACAAGTCCTATGTCCCATTGTGGAACTCTGACCCAGGCCCTGCGTGGAAAGCTGCCTTCTGCTAGTATCTTTGTGTGGTATACCATGCCCCATTCCTAATGAATTTATAGTTTCACTGGTGATACGAGATAAAGAAATTAGATGAAAGGCACCCATGAGAACACAAAATCAATGATAATTACATGATTGCCAAAAAGAAAAAAAAATAGAGTTGAATGAAAGAATAAATTAAGAGCTAGGGGGTGAATGAATTTAAGAAAAATAAGAACAGTAGGAGGTGGCATGATTGACATAAGATTACCTGGGGATTGATTCCCATGGAAGGACATTGAGGGCCCCATACTAATATCTGAGTTCCAAGAGAAAACAGGCAGTGAGTGAAAAGGATCACCATACCCTGGTAACCACCCCAAATAACCAGCACCACAAAGACATTACCTAGCATCAAGGTCACTGGCATTGTTATTTGGGGAACTCAGACCTTACATTCTTTATTTGGCATCCTTATTTGGTGTGACCTTTACATTCTTCATCTAAATATTTTGGCAGAAGTAGACACAGATGTGTTTTGGGTTAAACACAAGATAGAAGATTTGTTTTTGCCCTACTGCATTACAACGACAATGTAGGTTGGAAATTGGCTTCACTCCAGTGGAAACTAGCTTAGATCACTCCAGCAAAAGGAGAATCTCTCAAATTTTATGTGATAGCATTTAAAAACTATTTCCAAATATAAGAAAGTTTCTTTATGTGGGATCTATGTAAGCTAATCAAAACAGAAGCGTGACTGACACTTTTTATTAAGTGTTAAATCATTAGCAGTTAGGTCATTATTCCAGCAAATGTATATTGTGACAGTTGAAGAAGGGAAAAAGGTTTTATGTTCTAAAGCATGATGGAGGGAGAGGCACTTCTTCCTGGGAGGCAGGTGATGATTTGACCCAACCGTCTTCTCTCTTCCTCTCTTTTCCTTGATGTGCTTGTCAAGGGCCACTTTCTGGTCCCAGTATAGTCACATTATAAAATATTTATTGGGGCGAAATGCTCGTAAACCAGCAGCGACTGTAAAGCAAGTGCTCTTTCCTCTTCTTCTGCCTCAAATACCATTGAATTTTGATATCACCCACAAATTAACCCCAGCTATTTATCAGGACACTGGCATGAACCGAAACTGTCGGTCCCTCCGGATCCTAGTAGCAGCCTGCAGTGCAGCTGTCACCGGCCTCCCTCTCATTTCCTGAAAGCAGGTGCCACCAGTGTGGAATGACCCTTTCAGACACATGTCTTCACCTGGGGCAAAGACAGGAGAGCATGCCCTCCATTGCTCATTCATTGAGACAAGTGTCAACACAGGGAGACAGCCTGTCAACCTAAGGAAGCTTTCTAGCTCGTTTTACCTTGCAGAGGGTATGCCAGCCACTTAAATTAGCACAAAGCTTCCTGACAGATCAACCACATGAGCACAATTGTATGCTGTGTTTGTCCCCACTGCTTTCAAGAATCAATACCACATTGATTCACACTTAATTGTCCTCTAATAGTTCCATGCGCTTTAGACCTGTCTCTTTCCATCAAATGGCAGCTGCTAAAGAGAAGGGGACCCATATCCCAGCTCTCCTGGTGCCTGGCATGATGGGGCAGGCAGAGGGCTCTTTAGCAGAAAACAACACTAGATGGGGGCTACACAGACCTGGGTTTGCATTCCATTTTAGAAAGTAAAATACTTACTCTCACTGAGCTTCTGTGCCTTTATCTATAAAGTAAGAATATTACTGTTTAACTCCCAGTATGAATGCAAAGATGAAATAAGCTAATGAATGAATTGCCACACAATGCATCAGGAAGTTCTCCAAAATCAGGCAGGGGCTATTGCTGTTTCAGTACATGGCTTCCTCATTGGTTGTTTGATGGATGGATTCTGCATGCAGTCACACATTGCTTGATGATGGAGATACAATCTGAGCAATGCATCATTAGGTGTTCACATTCTTATGCAAACCTGGAGTGGTACACAATAGAGAACTACAGCCTCTCTAGGCGATATCATCTTATGAGATCACTCCTATAGGTGATGTGTTCATTGACTGGATCATTGTTATGCAGCACATAACTCTACTTGAAGGTGTCGTTTCAGGCAACAGGCCAGAGAACTGTACTATCCTGCTGTATGCTGTGTACAGACTGATAGTGACTTCAGTTTACTGCAACATCAGTATTTGACTCCCGAATTTACGCATGCATTAGGATACCCTGGGAGCTTACCAAATAATAATAATAATAATAATAATAATTAAAATTTTTAAAAAAACTATTCCTGGAGATTCTAAATAGGAGGTCCAAATTAGGTGATGGACATGAGTGGTCCCTTACAGAGCCCCAGCTGAGGGATGGAATGCCTAAGGCTATGCCCTTGCCTAATAGAAGGCCTTTCCTGTGCTCCATGACAGAGCTCACTATGGGGCCTCTAGGATCTCTCTTTACTCCAACACAGTTTCCACAGTGAGATCCCTGGGTATGAGTGGGCTGAGAAGGGTGTTGTCAGTATGCAGAAAAGAGAGGTGAAAGGAAGCCACTACCCATTGCTCCCACGTTCTGGGGACTGTTTAAGTCAGAGCATTCACAACCATTCATTCATGCATGATTCAATCAAGAAGCACCTGAGAGTCTCTCTGTTGAGTTTTATCCATATTCAACATGACCTAAAATGATTCTATTCCAACTCTTCCTCCCTTCTCCTCTCTGGGCAAGACCTAAATACATGTTCCTTTCCTTGTCTCTTGGGACCTCAAGATTCATGCATTGCCCAATTCCCTCTCTATGGTTTTGGAGCAAATGTTTCATTCCCTCTAATTTGGGGCCTTGACAAGTACTAATCTTTTCTCTGTTTCTATAATTTGTCATTTCGATAATGTTCCAGGAATGAAAACTGATAATATGTAACATTTGGGGATTGGCTTTTATCACTCACCATAATTTTTCAAAGATCCGTCCAGGTTATTTCAAGAGTTTCTTCCTTATTATTTGACCCATAGTAAGGATATAATAGATTCCACATCTAAGTCATTTATAGTTTTAAACTTTTACAAAGAAAACTACTATGAACATTCATGTAGATTTTTATGTGAACGTAAGTTTACATTTTTCTTGGACAAACACCCAAGCGGGTCATGGCCGGGTCAGTGCTAGGTCACGTGCTGCCTGCTGAGTTTAGAAGGAGCTGACAAACTTTTCCAGGTGGTTCTTCCATTTGACATGGATACCAGTGGTATGAGCAATCCAGTTTCTCATCTTTCTCACCAGCATGTGCCGTTGTCGCCTATTTTAAGCTTTACTTATTCTGATAGGTGTGCAGAGATATTTCATCGTGGTCTTTATCTTTTCATAAGCCTATTTGCCATCTGTCAATCCTCTTTTGACATATATTTGTTCATGTCTTTTGTCCACTTTCTAAGTGGATTTTTTTTCTTTTATTGTTGAATTTTGAAGGTCCTTTTATATCTTAAAGACCTGGTCCTTAGTCAAATATGTGATTTGTAAATATTTTATCTGAGTTCCTGGCTTGTCTTTTTATGTACTTGCCAAAGTTACAAAGCAAAAGTTTGGCCATTTAACTCCCAGTATGATGCAAAGACTAAAAGAGCTAATGAGAATTTGGAAAAAGTTCAATTTATCACTTTTTCTTATATGGGTCATGATTTTGCCATCCATCTGAGAAATTCACATTGAGTTATTTATATTGTTTTTTAGTATACTCTTCATTCAATACTTTCAGTAGCTGCTCTACATACATTATTTGTATGTAACTTGTCACCATCTATTGAAGCCTTCACTTGACCAATTTGAGTGATGTGTAGGAAATGTATCTTCCTTTAGATCATTTTACTATCCTTCACTTATAATTTTATTCCCTTAAATACATCGAAGAGTTTTATAATTCTTGTATCAATATCATTTTAAAACCCCAAGAAGAAAAACAAGTGTATTATGTTTACTTATTTTCCTTCCAGGTCCATTCTTCCTTCCCAAGATTCTCCTATTGAGATGTTTTTTTTTCTCTCTTTAATGAATTTCCCATACTTTTCTCATATCTGAAATTGATTTCCCCCTTATTCCTGAGGAATGTTGTGAGTGGATATAGGATTCTGGGATCGTAGTGGTTTTTTTTTAACATGTATTAATTGTACATTTAATGAGGTTCCACACATGCATACAGCATGAATTGATTTCAAGCCTCCTTTTATTCACCTGCCCCCCCCCACCACACACACACACACCCTTTCCAACATCTGTTAATTACTATTCTATATTCAGATCAACTATTGGTATTTGTGTTTCTATGTTGTGGGTGTTAGTGTACTTAACATGATGTCCCCTAATTCTATCCATTTTGCTGCAGATGAGAGGATTTCATCCTTCTTGATGGATCATACATTTTATTATGTATGTATAACATATCTTCTTGATACACTCACTTGTTGCTGGGCACCTGGGCTGATTCCATGTCTTAGCTATTGTGAATAGTGCTACAGTAACATGGCTATGCAGCTATCTCTTTGTTGTGCTGGTTAATTTCTTTTAATGTGTATCCAACTGTGGGATAGCGGGATCCCGTGGTAGGTCTCCTTTCAGTTTTCTGAGGAATCCTCCTACTGTTCTACATAATGGCTGTGCTAATGTTCATTCCCACTGACAAGAATGACAGTCCTTTTCTTCAGCACTTGAGCAACACCAGGTCTGGCCTCCATGGTTCTGAATGAGTGTCTCTGTCATTTCAATGCTGCTTCACCAGAGGTAAGGTGTGTTTCTGTCTCACTGCAATTTTGTAAAAACCTTCGTCTTTCATAAATTTGACTCTATGGAATCAAAGTGTGGATTTTCATGGGATTATTTTGTTCAAGTCTTTTTCATCTTCTTAAGTCTCTTCAGTTCTATCTTCTGCCATTACTTCATCAAGTAAACCTTCAGCCTCACCCTACTTTTCCTGCCCCTCCAAGATTAGGAGGACACAGTGTTGGATCTTTTCTTGTAATCACATAAGAAACTGAGGCTCTATGTATTTTTCCTCTTTATTTCTTCTCCATTTTTCAGATGAAGAGTTTCTATTCATTCATTTTTTAAAATTCTTTTGCCCTCCTTGTTTCACAGAGAGCATATCCAGTGAGATTTTTTTTCTTTAGTTTTTGTTGTATTTTTCAGTTCTGAAATTTTCACTTGATCTTACTTCATAATTTCTGTTTCTTTGCTTAGACTATTTACCCTTTCATTTTTAAAAAAAAATATTTGTTTTAGTTGTAGGTGGACACAATAACTTTTATTTTATTTTTATTTAGTGCTAAGGATCAAACGCAGTGCCTCATACATGCTAGGCAAGCGCTCTACCGCTGAGCCACAACCCCAATCCTACCCTTTCATTGATTTCAAGCATGTTCTAATTGCTTATTGGAGTGTTTTTTTATGATGGCTGCTTAAAATCTTTGTAAGATAATTCTCACATTGCTAGCATCATGGTGTTGCTATCTATTGATTGACTTTTGTCATTTAGTTTGAAGTCTTCTAGGTTCTTAGTGTGACAAATGGTTTTCAACTGAAGCCTGGACTTCTGGGGCATGACTTAATAAATCTCCAGGTCTTGCTGAAACATCAGCATTAGCTGACGCTCTCAGACAGTACTGCTCTAGGGGAGTGAGTACTGCTGCTTTATCGCTGCCAAGACAAGAAGGAAATCAAAGTCTTACACTCCGCCTTCATTGATGCCCAAGAGCAGATGGTCTCTTTTCAACTGCTGGGCAGTGGTGGGACTTCCCTCTCACCCCCAGGCCTCCCTGAAATGCTCCCTTTCAGTTTAGAATAAGAGTATCTCAGCCCTGCCCCCATGTGGCCTCCAGTCTTGCTAGTACTGAAAGAATGTGAAAGTCCTCACCCTATAGCTGGTCTCCCCAACACTTCCAATAGTAATGGGGCGGCCTTCACTCCTCCTGGGGCGGGGGTGGGGGGGCGGGTGGTGGAAGCACAGACTCCCATTCGGGCTGCTAACATGGGTGGCAGGCAAGGGGACCACAGGTTTTTCTATGGAATTGAGCAGTGACCGTCTAAAAGGCTTTTGCCTTACCAGGCTGCCTCCTTTCTGATGCCCACTGGTACTCCAGGATGCTGACCCAGCTCCATGTCTGGAATACATGTACTTTGGATAATGACCTTGGAATATCTCCAAGATCTTTAGTCAGCCCACCTCTTCCTTCTTCTTCCTTTCATTTTTAAATTTAAGATTTTCATTGGTTCATTATGATTATGCATAATAGTGGGATTCATTGTGACACATTTGTGCTTGTACATAACATAATTTGGTCAGTTTCGTTCCCCAGAACCTCCTATTTCCTTCTTTCCTCCTGCCCCGCGACTTCCTCTCCTGCCCCGTGGCCTCCTTCCTCTCCTGCGCTGGACTCCCTTCTATTTGTTTTTATGTTGGTGTTATTCAAGGATTTTAGTTATACTGTTTAAAAAGCATAATTATTTCATCTCCCAGGAGCAGAAGTCCAGCAAAAGCAGCAGCTATGATTTTAATGTGATAAAAGCCTTCAGGGGAAATCAGTTATCAATAAACAAATCATTAAGTGGAGAATGGAAAAGGCAACATCAGCAAAATCTAGCAATTGACTGCAGGCTGGTGGTCATTAGGGAGGAAGGTGGGGTGGTGTGAGTAAACACGCAGTCCAGGGAAAGCAGTGTTCTGTGGTGTGTCTGCTCACTTGTTAGTGTTGTAAGGGTGGAAAATGAAATCGTAATGCACTGCAGAATAAAGACAGAACCGTTTATTTCCTGATTGGCTCCATTTTATACACTAATGAAAGTGGTTTTTCTATTTGAAAAAGGTTATTCAAACCTGGGAATAGAGCAGTTATGGTCTAAAAGGGTTTTATCCTCTCTCTGGGAGGCCAAAAGATTAAGTTCCCGGAGGAAGGGAGGGTTCTTACAGAGCATCCGGAATCAACGGAGGGTCAGGGCTCTACGCCCAGACATGGAGTTCAGGCACATGAAGTAACTGTCATTTATACTAACAGCGTCACAGCTTGTGATCTTTGAGAACTGGTGGAGAATGGGGCCAATTGTGAAAGCACTAGAGCTGAAATCATCATCCCAGGGTTAACAAAGCTGATAGAGGAACAACCTTTGCACTACAGACCAGCAAGACCTCATATCCAGCAACATGTATGTACAGCTCATGAAGAAGACTTTTTTCAATAGTTAACTAAAAACAAATAGCCACTCAGTTAATACCCAAAGGACTTAAAATCAGCATATTACAGTGATGCAGTCACATCAATGTTTATAGCAGCTCAACTCACAATAGCTAAGCTATGGAACCAACCTAGGTATCCTTCAGCAGATGAATGGAATAAAAAATGGGATAAAAAATATAAATGAATAAAATACATACACACACACACACACTATGGAATATTACTCAGCCTTAAATAAGAATGAAATTATGGCATTTGCCGGTAAATGAATGGAGCTGGAGAATATCATGCTAATTGAAATAAGCCAATCCCAAAAAAACCAAAGGTGAATGTTTTCTCTGATATGTTAATTCACAATGTGGGGGAGGTGCTAGGGAAGAATAGAGTTACTTTAAGTAGAGGAGAGTGAAGGGAGGTGAGGATATGGAGGTAGGAAGGATAGTATAATCACTTTATTATCCTATGTACATATATAACTATATGACCAGTAGGATTCTACATCATGTATAATGAGAAGAATGAGGAATTATACTCCATCTATATATGATGTATAAAAAGTGCATTCTATGGTCATGTATAGCTAATTAGAACAAATAAAAAAAATAGCAAATGAGTTGAATCTGCTCTGCACACTTAGAATAGACCAGACTCAACTCATCACTTTCATTTCTTCATGACCAATTTTAAAATAGTTTGATATAATAAATCCACATAGTGCTCAGCATGTGGTGGATGCCATTCTAAAAGATTTATAAGCATTAACGTATTCAATCTTTTTAATGGCCCTAATGAGAAGGTATTGCTATAATTCCCATCTTTCAAGTGAGATAACTCATGCACAGTTGACTTAAAAGTTACTTGCCCAAGGTCACACTGGTAGCAAGTCACAGAGATAGAGTCCAAGAGCAGGCATCTTAGATTCGGGATCAAAATACTTAACATCAACAAATCTGCCCTGGACACAATAAACCAGTGTAGTAACAACATATCTAGAAACCAGAAAGGCATCTGGCTGGGTTGAATGATGAACAAAAGGCATAGTGCGACTACCATCTTCTGAACAGTGTGGCCCAGGAATGCCGCCATGCCCTGGGGCTATATATGTGAACAACACAGACATGCTGGCCACAACCTGTGGGAGATGCAGATGGTGAAATGATCAAAGACAACATCATGTAAGTGCAGCAGCCAGGATGGTAACAGCAGACGAGCCAAGGGAGACCCTGCTGGGAAAGACCTCCTGGTTTCTATGCTGACTGCTCAACTTTAGACTACAGTCAACAAATATGAATTAAAATGTATATATAGGGACAAAGGGTGCAAACCCATTCACTGCTCCCTGCTTCTCTTAACCTAAGCACAATCCCGGAAATAATCCAAGAGACAGTCAAGAAGAATACAATAAAAATGGTAAGAAGGAAACAAACTGATTTGGGACCCTTGGGCCCGAGGACCAACACAGGGGCAGGATGTCATACATTCTAACCACCCATAATGGAAGAAGTTGCCCCAGGCCTAGCATTTTTCTTTCCATCATCTAGCAACAGAAGGTTCAGTCCTACTCAGGATCAAACAGGAATTTATCTGACAATCGGAGGTGAACCCATCGTTACCATAAAATAGAATCAGTTGAAGCCTTACCAACAGTAGCCTATGGGAAGCACTGTCCTTTGCTGCCATACCAAGGCTTCTTCACCACGAGAAACCAGGGAAGACAGAAGGGTCTAGTTGGTGGGATCCATCCATAGGCAACATGATCCAGGAAGCCTTTGTAAAGAGGCCCATGAGCCCAAGAATCCACTTCCTTGCACAGAGACAAAGTCCAGGCATTCTTTGTCCTCACTGGCCCAGGGAGAGGGTAGAAACCGTTCAAAGGGCCAGTAAGAGCAAACAAGACAGGATGGAATGCTTCCTTTACTGCACAGGCTTCATGACTCCCATAGTCCTAAAACTCCCTTCCCAACCAGAACCAATTCACAGGAGGGACCTCAATATAGAAAGCAGCCAGACCAGGAAGACTCTTTGATTCTGTCTTAAGGATTCCCCTTCCTTTTATAAAGACAGTCATGCAACCAAGGTCACCTGTAAGAATATCCTACTGAAGCCTTCCTAAACAGAAACCCAGCCTCTTGGCCTAGGGCACCCCTTTGCTTTCAGACAGCACCAGAAATGCAGCAGCAGCCCGATGGCTACAGAGAAGTCAGGTAAACCAAAGCAACACTGACTGCAAAACCTCAGAAATTAAATCGCCATTTTAATTTCAGCCCACAAAAGCAAGTCAAGAAATGAGTGCTAATCTTAAAAAGAGTGAATACCCTGCTAAAACAAAAGATTTGATTAGTTGTTAGTTACCTAGTATAATAGGCAAAATGTCCATGATGTGATCGAAATTGACTCATCATAATGACAACCAAGAAAAATCACAACTTGAACAAGTAAAAACAATCACCTTGAGACCAGATCAAGATGAAAGAGATGTGAAAATTATCCGACAAGGAGTTTAAAGCAGCCATCACAAAATGCTTAAATTGGGTTATAAATCCTCTTCAAATAAATGGGGGAAAAAAAATAGAAAATATCAGCAGATAAACAAAAGCTCTAAGAAAGAAACAAAAGAAAACTAAATAACAGAAATTTTAAAATTCACGGCAAATACTCAGTAGCAGAATACATATGAGAGAGCACAGAATCAATAAGCTTGAGGATGAATCAATAGAATTTACCCAACCTAACTAACAGGAAGAAAATAGACTGCAAAAACTATGCAGAGCCCCAGAAACACGGGAGCACAATAACAACTTTTACTGGTGTCCCAGACAGAGATGATAAAGAGACAGGGGCTCAATTCACATTTAAAACAATAATGGCTAAAAAACTTTCCAAATATGGCAAAAAGGCTCAACTACAACTTCATGCTTGAGAAACGTAAAAGAAGATAAACCCACAGAAATTCATGCTAAGATATATCATATGAAAACTAATGACATTAAAAATTTTGAAAGTATCCAGAGAGAATAATACATTACTTATAGGGTAATAACGATGGAAATGACAGAAATGCCATTCTGACTGGGGATCAGAAGGAGTAATACAATATTATTCTAGCACTAAAAGAAAAGAACTACTAACTGAAAATCTTATATCCACCAAAACAATCCTTCAGAGATGAACAGGAAATTAAAACATTCTCAAATGAATAAAACTGAGTATTTTTATTACTGGCATATATGGCCTTGAAGATTGGCATATAGAAATATAGAAATGAAATGGTAAGTGAAATAATCTTAGATCATGATATAAAAAAAGAAGGAACAATAGAAAGAGAATAAATATACAAGACTATCCTTTTACTTATGAATTTTCTGAAATATAATTTATGATTAAATAAAAAATATAACACCACCAAATCACAGGGCCACAATATTTAAAAGTGTTGAAGGTAAAGGAACTTAAGTAGAAGTGGTTTTAATCTTTAATATATAATAAAATGTTAGGCCACAAATGTAAACTGTAATAACAAGAAAGACTTCTAAAAGAAATAATCAAACAAGTATATTCAGAAACACTATAAATCAGCAACAGGAAAAAAATCTTTTTTAAAAGTTCAAATAATCCACTAAAAGGCAAGAAAAGATAAACAGGGGAATAAAAATAAGAGAAAATAAACAAAAAACATAAAATGCTACTTAAGTGCTAACATAATAATATGGTTTGTATGTGAGATGTCCCCTAAAAGCTCATGTGTGAGTTACTGCAAGAAGGTTTAGAGGAGAGATGATCCAGTCATGAGAACCTTAATCCAATCAGTGATTCGTCATCTGATTGGATTAATTCAGTGAGGTTTGAAGGAAAGTAGGGTGAGGTTGGAGAAGATGGGACTTTGGAGGTATAGGATATAAGGAGTGAAATTGGAGAGAGAATATAGGAGGTGAAAAATCACTTCAATAAAGAGATAGGGAGTCAGAAAAAAATCAAACAGAAATCCTTGAAATGAAGAAATTAATAAACCAAATTAAAAATTTTATGGAAAGCATCACCAACAGACTAGATCATTTGAAATGCAGAGTTTCAGTCAATGAAAGCAAAAGATATAATCTTGAAAATATAGTTGACCATGGAGAAAAGATGTTAAGAGACCATGAAGAGAACTTCCAAGAAATATGGGACAACCTGAAAAGACCAAATTTAATTTTATCAGAATAGATGAAGGTATAGAGATATAAACCAAGGGACTGTATAATCTTTTCAATGGAATAATATCAGAAATTTTCCCAAACCTAAAGAATGAAATGGAAAATAAAATACAGGTGGTTTATGGGACCCTAAATATACAAAATGACATTAGACCCACACCGAATTACATTATTATGAAAATGCCTAACATACAGAATGATAGAATCTTATAGACTGTCAGACAAAAACAACAGTCACTTTTAGAGGAAAACCAATCCATATCTCAGCTATTTCTCAATCCAGACCCTCAAAACTAGGACATCTTGAAATAATTATATATACCAGGCTCTGAAAGAAAATGGATGCCAGCCAAGAATACTATACCCAGCAAAATTAAGCTTCAGAATTGACAGTGAAATAAAAAAGCTTCCATGATAAACAAAAGTTAAAAGAATTCACAATTAGAAAGCATGCACTCTAAAACATACCTCAAAAAGATATTTTATGAAAAATAAAACTGAAAACCAGCAAAGGAGGAACTACACTAGAATAGTCAATTAAAAGGAAAGCTAATTCAAATTTTAAAAAATAAATCTAAATAACAGAAAATAAAATCATTTCTCAATAATAATATCTAATGTAAATGGCCTAAAGTCATCAATCAAAAGACACAGGCAGATAAGATTGAAAACAAAACCCAACAACATGCTGTCTCCAGAAGTACATTAGTTTCCAAATATTTTAAAATACTCCAGATAGTTTTCTGGTGTTGATTTTTAATTTAATGCTGTTATAGTTAAAGAATATGTTCTGAATAACTTGAACTCTTTCATATGTTTTCACTTTCATTTATTTCAAATTATTTTCTAATTTCCCTTGTGATTTCTTCTTTAATCCATTGTTACTTGTTAACATTAAATAACAATGTGTTATTTAATTTCTACATATTTGTGGATACCTCAGATTTTCTTCTGTTATTAATTTCTGATTTCTTATTAATTTCCTCATGGCTGGAGAATGAGCTTTGTAACATTTTAACCCAATCATATTACTTTTTCATGCAATATCTGAATGCGTAGGACATTTTAAAATTACTTTTTCCTTACTTTGAGATGTAAGGATTTTTTTTTTATTCTGGATTCTGTATTTTACTATTCATATCCCTATATTTTATCTGTATTAAAATAAATTTTGAGTTATTTTATCACTTTAATTCCTTTTCCTATTTGGTGCAAGATAACTGTCAAGGAATTTTGGTTTTGTTGCTGTTATTTAATATGGAATATTTCTGCACCGTTTGTTGGAAAGACCATCCTTTACCCATTGGATTACCTTGGCACTTTTGCTCAAAATCAATTCATGCATATGTGGGTCAATTTCTGAATTCTGTATTGTGTGCCATTGTTTTTTTTATTATTAGTTGTTCAAAACATTACAAAGCTCTTGATATATCATATTTCATACATTTGATTCAAGTAGATTATGAACTCCCATTTTTACCCCGTATACAGACTGCAGAATCACATCGGTTACCCATCCACTTTTTTACATACTGTCCTACTAGTGTATGTTGTATTCTGCTGCCCTTCCTATCCTCTACTATCCCCCCTCCCCTCCCCTCCTCTCCCCTCCCATCTTCTCTCTCTACCCCATCTAATGTAATTCATTTCTCTCTCTTGTTTTTTTTCCCTTTCCCCTCACTTCCTCTTATATGTAATTTTGTATAACAATGAGGTCTCCTTCCATTTCCATGCAATTTCCCTTCTCTCTCCTTTTCCCTCCCCCCTCTCGTCCCTGTTTAATGGTGATCTTCTTCTCATGCTCTTCCTCCCTGTTTTGTTCTTAGTTGCTCTCCTTATATCAAAGAAGACATTTGGCATTTGCTTTTAGGGATTGGCTGGCTTCACTTAGCATAATCTGCTCTAGTGCCATCCATTTCCCTGTAAATGCCATGATTTTGTCATTTTTAGTGCTGAGTAATACTCCATTGTGTATAAATGCCACATTTTTTAATCCATTCATCTATTGAAGGGCATCTAGGTTGGTTCCACAGTCTTGCTATTGTGAATTGTGCTGCTATGAACATCAATGTAGTTGTATCCCTATAATACGCTCTTTTAAGGTCTCTGGGGAATAGACCGAGAAGGAGGATAGCTAGGTCAAATGGTGGTTCCAATCCCAGCTTTCCAAGGTATCTCCATACTGCTTTCCAAATTGGCTGCACCAATTTGCAGTCCCACCAGCAATGTACAAGTGTACCCTTTTCCCCACATACTCGCCAGCACTTGTTGTTGTTTGACTTCATAATGGCTGCCAATCTTACTGGAGTGAGATGGTATCTTAGGGTGGTTTTGATTTGCATTTCTCTGACTGCTAGAGATGGTGAGCATTTTTTCATGTACTTGTTAATTGATTGTATATCTTCCTCTGAGAAGTGTCTGTTCGGGTCCTTGGCCCATTTGTTGATTGGGTTGTTTGTTTTCTTAATGTTCCTATACCTAGCAGACCCAAAAGGTTCTACAAAGAAACTACTAGAGCTAATATATGAATTCAGCAAAGTGGCAGGATATAAAATCAACACGCATAAATCAAAGGCATTCCTGTATATTAGCGACAAATCCTCTGAAATGGAAATGAGGACAACCACTCCATTCACTATATCTTCAAAAAAAATAAAATACTTGGGAATCAACCTAACAAAAGAGGTGAAAGACTTATACAATGAAAACTACAGAACCCTAAAGAGAGAAATAGAAGAAGATCTTAGAAGATGGAAAAATATACCCTGTTCATGGATAGGCAGAACTAACATCATCATAATGGAAATATTACCAAAAGTTCTCTATAGGTTTAATGCAATGCCAATCAAAATCCCAACAGCATTTCTTATAGAAATAGATAAAGCAATCATGAAATTCATATGGAAAAATAAAAGACCCAGAATAGCAAAAGCAATTCTAAGCAGGAAGAGTGAAACAGGCGGTATAGCAATACCAGACTTCAAACTATACTACAGAGCAATAGTAACAAAAACAGCATGGTACTGGTACCAAAACAGGCGGGTGGACCAATGGTACAGAATAGAGGACACAGAGACCAATCCACAAAATAACAACTATCTTATATTTGACAAAGGTGCTAAAAGCATGCAATGGAGAAAAGATAGCATCTTCAACAAATGATGCTGGGAAAACTGGAAATCCATATGCAACAAAATGAATCTGAATCCTTTTCTCTCACCATGCACAAAAGTTAACTCAAAATGGATCAAGGAGCTTGATATCAAAACAGAGACTCTGCGTCTGATAGAAGAAAAAGTTGGCTGCAATCTACATATTGTGGGGTCGGGCTCCAAATTCCTTAATAGGACACCCATAGCACAAGAGTTAAAAACAAGAATCAACAAATGGGACTTACTCAAACTAAAAAGTTTTTTCTCAGCAAGAGAAACAATAAGAGAGGTAAATAGGGAGCCTACATCCTGGGAACAAATTTTTACTCCTTACACTTCAGATAGAGCCCTAATATCCAGAATATACAAAGAACTCAAAAAATTAAACAATAAGTGTGCCATTTTTTCTACATGCCCATTTTTATACCAACATCACATTGTCTTCATTAATGTAAGTTTATTTAAAATTTTTAAACTAGGAAAAAAAGACTGCAAGTTGGTAGAAGGCACATAACAGAAATAGGAATCGCCTACCTACTAGTGACAAGTCAGATGATGGAGTCTATCTCAGAATCTCATCACTACTATTGGCTTGTTATATGTGGGTTTTTCTGTGTTAGTTGCAATTTGCAAGTTTCAATCAGTAGATGGAAACTCTGATTCTACTTATATCACCTTTCCCTTGGTACATATCACTTAGTAAGGCAGTTAAATTTTTAAATACAGCTGTCCCCAGAAAGGAAGTGATCTTTTCTAGATTGTTTCCTGGATTCGTAGTCAGGAAAAAAGAGTGGAAAATTATGTATTTCTTTTCTTTTCTTTTTCTTTTTTCCCTTTTTTATTTATTTCTTCCTTCTTTGTCTTTCTTTATTTTCCTTTTTGGAATCTTGAAATGCTCTGCCACTGAGCTATACCCCCAGCAATTTTTTTTCCTTTTTGAGCTAGAGTATCAATAAATTGCTAAGGCTGACCTAAAACTTGGACATTTTAAAAGGAATTGCCCCATAGGAGGAGGGTTTAACAAAACTAGGTATCAAAGGAGTAGAATACCGGGTATTTGCCCACGATGCCATAGAGGGAGACATTGGGCTAATGAATGCCGTTCTCAAATCACCATAGAGGGTACTCCATTATCAAAAAATGAACAAGGACCAGGTGTCTATCCACAATATCGTGGAGAAAGGCATCGGGCTCCATTGCCAAAAAATAGACAGGGGGGCCCAGTGCTCCGGGGCCCAAGACCACAAATATACGGAGCACTGGAGGAACCCAGCAACACCATCAGGGTAGTTTCCAGGACACATTGTCCATTAAATCCCTCACTAGACAAACCAGAGGAAGCGCAGGATTGGACATCTGTGCTTCCGCCACAACAGTACTAACTCCAGAGATGGGAGTTCAAATCATTCCCACAGGGGTAAAAGGACCTCTTCCCAAAGGAACAATAGGCTTATTATTGGGACGCAGCTCTTCTACTCTAAAAGGACTTATGATAAGTCCTGGGGGTAATTGATCCCAATTATGAAGGTGAAATAAAAATTATAGCCAGTTCTCCAAAGGGTATATCAGTAATTTCACCAGGAGATAGAATAGCACAGTTACTACTAATACCCAGCCTACATGATAAATTTTCCAGTCGTACTGTAGAAAGAGGTTCCAAGGGATTAGGCTCCACAGGTGTAGATTGGGCTATGCTTTCTTTAAATTTAGATTCTCACCCCATGCTAAAACTAAATATTCAAGGAAATGAATTTAATGGGTTACTGGATACAGGTGCAGACCTTAGCATCATCTCTTGTCAAGAATGGCCAAAACATTGGCCATTACAACAAGCCACTCAAACGATTCGAGGCCTAGGAGTGGCGACTAATCCTCATAGAAGTGCAATGGTATTAGATTGGAAGGATCCTGAAGGATGTGAAGGAACTTTACAGCCATATGTATTGGATCATCTTCCCGTAAATTTATGGGGATGAGATCAATTAGGTTTGACATTAACAAATAACATCAACCAAAATGCACCCACTATTATGACTAGACAAGGTTTTTGGAAAGGAAAAAGATTAGAAAAACAAGAACAAGGTATAGCAGCACCAATACAAATAGATCAAGGAACAGACAGACATGGATTGGATTTTAAGGAGGGGTCACTGAGACAATAAAAATTACTTGGAAATCAGAAAGACCAGTATGGGTTCCTCAGTGGCCCCTGACTAAAGAAAAGATACAAGTAGCCCATGACCTGGTCAAACAACAATTAGCGGAGGGACATATACAACCTTCTGTATCTCCCCATAATACTCCCATTTTTGTCATTAAAAAGAAATCTGGTAAATGGAGATTATTGCAAGATTTAAGAGCCATTAATAATGAGATGGTTATTATGGGACCTGCTCAATCAGGATTCCCCAATTGTCTGCTTTACCAAAAACCTGGTATGTTTTAGCTATAGATATTAAAGAATGTTTTTTTTTCAATTCCAATTCATCCTGAGGATAGTCCATGTTTTGCATTTACTATCCCTGCACTAAATCATGAAGGTCCCGATCAGAGATATGAATGGAAAGTACTCCCTCAAGGGATGGCTAACAGCCCAACTACATGTCAAATTTATGTTAACAAAGTAATCCAGCCACATAGAAATCAAAATCCTGAACTACAAATATTTCACTATATGGATGATGTATTATTAGCACACAAAGATAAAAACACATTGCTAGAATGTTATGCCACACTTACAAACTTATTAAAAAATTATAATCTAGAGATAGCAATAGATAAAGTACAATTAAATTTTCCAATTAATTATTTAGGAGTTCTATTATCCTCAACCATGGTCTGTCCACCAAAAATTCAAATACGAGTAGATCAACTTAACGATTTTCAAAAGTTATTAGGAGACATAAGTTGGATAAGGCCTTATCTAGGTATACCAACAGGAGAGTTGGGACCTTTATTTGATATCCTAAAAGGTCCATCAGATCCCAATTCACCCCGCATGTTAATGCCTGAAGCAAGAAAGGCATTAAAAATCATTGAAACATATATGGAAAATATGCATTTGGATAGAATTGATATAAGTTTGCCTTTATTATTTATTGTACTACCAACAAAAAATATTCCTATAGGAGTATTTTGGCAAGAAGGTCCATTATTGTGGATACATTTATCTTATTCTCCTAATACTATTCTTACTAGATATCCTGAGGCTGTAGGACAATTAATACTCAAAGGAATAAAAGCAGCAAAGGGAGTGTTTGGAATTTCTCCCAATAAAATTATTACTCAATATACTATGGATCAAATTAATGAGTTAGCTAATGAGTTAAATACTTGGGCAATAATCATGTGCAAATCTAATGTTTCATTTGATAACCACTTACCATCTAATCCTTTATTGTCTTTTTGGTCATTGCATCCTGTAATTTTTCCAAAAATGACAAGAAAAACACCTATCATGAATGCTCCAAATATATTCACTGATGGGTCAAATAATGGTACAGCAGCAATAGTTACACCTGATCAAACTTTTACATTTTTAGTACCCAAACAATCAGCTCAAAAGGTAGAGCTTAATGCAGTATTACAAGCTTTTGTGATGTTTAAAGATTCTGTATTTAATTTATTTTCCGATAGTCAGTATAGAGTTAATGCTATAGTATCCCTTGAAGATGCTGGTAGGATGTCCCCTTCCTCTACTGTTTTCTCTTTGCTTTCCACTATATACTTATCTGGGACAGAAAAGATCCATTCTTTATAGGACATATCAGGGCACATACAGGATTGCCTGGAGCCCTTAGTTTGGGCAAGGATTTAGCAGATAAAACTACACATGACATACATATTTTCTCTACACTAGAAGAAGCTGCAAATTTTCATAAAAAGTTTCATGTCGATTGGGTTATTTGTTATCTTATTGTCTAATTTTTTGAGTTCTTTGTATACTCTGGATATTAGGGCTCTATCTGAAGTGTGAGGAGTAAAGATTTGTTCCCAGGGTGTAGGCTCCCTATTTACCTCTCTTATTGTTTCTTTTGCTGAGAAAAAACTTTTTAGTTTGAGTAAGTCCCATTTGTTGATTCTAGTTATTAACTTTTGTGCTATGGGTGTCCTATTGAGGAATTTGGAGCCCGACCCCACAGTATGTAGATCGTAGCCAACTTTTTCTTCTATCAGACGGCGTGTCTCTGATTTGATATCAAGCTCCTTGATCCATTTTGAATTCACTTTTGTGCATGGCGAGAGAAAGGGATTCAGTTTCATTTTGTTGCATATGGATTTCCAGTTTTCCCAGCACCATTTGTTGAAGATGCTATCCTTCCTCCATTGCATGCTTTTAGCCCCTTTATCAAATATAAGATAGTTGTAGTTTTGTGGATTGGTTTCTGTGTCCTCTATTCTGTACCATTGGTCCACCCGCCTGTTTTGGTACCAGTACCATGCTGTTTTTGTTACTATTGCTCTGTAGTATAGTTTGAAGTCTGGTATCGCTATACCGCCTGATTCACACTTCCTGCTTAGCATTGTTTTTGCTATTCTGGGTCTTTTATTTTTCCATATGAATTTCATGATTGCTTTCTCTATTTCTACAAGAAATGCCGTTGGGATTTTGATTGGCATTGCATTAAACCTATAGAGAACTTTTGGTAATATCGCCATTTTGATGATGTTAGTTCTGCCTATCCATGAACAGGGTATATTTTTCCATCTTCTAAGATCTTCTTCTATTTCTCTCTTTAGGGTTCTGTAGTTTTCATTGTATAAGTCTTTCACCTCTTTTGTTAGGTTGATTCCCAAGTATTTTATTTTTTTTGAAGATATAGTGAATGGAGTGGTTGTCCTCATTTCCATTTCAGAGGATTTGTCGCTGATATACAGGAATGCCTTTGATTTATGCGTGTTGACTTTATATCCTGCCACTTTGCTGAATTCATTTATTAGCTCTAATAGTTTCTTTGTAGACCCTTTTGGGTCTGCTAGGTATAGAATCATGTCACCTGCAAATAGTGATAATTTAAGTTCTTCTTTTCCCATTTTTATGCCTTTAATTTCTTTCGTCTGTCTAATTGCTCTGGCCAGTGTTTCGAGAACTATGTTGAACAGAAGTGGAGAGAGAGGGCATCCCTGTCTTGTTCCAGATTTTAGAGGGAATGCCTTCAATTTTTCTCCATTCAGAATGATGCTAGCCTGAGGCTTAGTATAGATTGCTTTTACAATATTGAGGTATGTTCCTGTTATCTCTAGTTTTTCTAGAGTTTTGAACATAAAGGGATGCTGTACTTTGTCGAATGCTTTTTCCGCATCTTGAGATGATCATATGGTTCTTATTTTTAAGTCTATTGATGTGGTGAATAACATTTATTGATTTCCATATATTGAACCAGCCTTGCATCCCAGGGATGAATCCTACTTGATCATGGTGCACAAGGACCTGAACAGACACTTTTCAGAGGAGGACATACAATTAATCAACAAGTGCATGAAAAAAATGCTCACCATCTCTAGCAGTCAGAGAAATGCAAATCAAAACCACCCTAAGATACCATCTCACTCCAGTAAGATTGGCAGCCATTATGAAGTCAAACAGCAACAAGTGCTGGCGAGGATGTGGGGAAAAGGGTACACTTGTACATTGCTGGTGGGACGGCAAATTGGTGCAGCCAATTTGGAAAGCAGTATGGAGATTCCTGGGAAAGCTGGGAATGGAACCACCATTTGACCCAGCTATTCCCCTTCTGGGTCTATTCCCTAAAGACCTAAAAAGAGCATGCTACAGGGACACTGCTACATCGATGTTCATAGCAGCACAATTCACAATAGCAAGACTGTGGAACCAACCTAGATGCCCTTCAATAGACGAATGGATAAAAAAAATGTGGCGTTTATACACAATGGAGTATTACTCTGCATTAAAAAATGACAAAATCATAGAATTTGCAGGGAAATGGATGGCATTAGAGCAGATTATGCTAAGTGAAGCTAGCCAATCCCTAAAAAACAAATGCCAAATGTCTTCTTTGATATAAGGACAGTAACTAAGAACAGAGTAGGGACGAAGAGCATGAGAAGAAGATTAACATTAAACAGGGATGAGAGGTGGGAGGGAAAGGGAGAGAGAAGGAAAATTGCATGGAAATGGAAGGAGACCCTCAGGGTTATACAAAAGTACATACAAGAAGAAGTGAGGGGAAAGGGAAAAATAATACAAGGGGGAGAAATGAATGACAGTAGAGGGGGTAGAGAGAGAAGAGGAGAGGGGAGGGGAGGGGAGGGGAGGGGACGGGGGGTAGTAGAGGATAGGAAAGGCAGCAGAACACAACAAAAAATGGCAATATGTAAATCAATGGATGTGTAACTGATGTGATTCTGCAATCTGTATATGGGGTAAAAATGGGAGTTCATAACCCACTTGAATCAAAGTGTGAAATATGATATATCAAGAAATTTGTAATGTTTTGAACAACGAACAATAAAAAATTTAAAAAAAAGAAAGTAAATACATCTGGGGATGGAGACAGTGTGGAATGGAGTGGAAGGCTGGGTGAACAATGGGACTGAGAGAGAAATGAGCTGTGGAATACTGAAATTTTTAAAAATACATAGAGAACTTATGACCCTAAATGAGTATTGCTCCTTCATGATAGGCACACAAACTATAAATTTAATCTGATGGTAATTACTCAAAACATTCTTGCAGTTGCTTTAAAATTAGGGGCACATTCTTTTAAAAATTATCACTGAGGTCAAACTTTTAACCTTTCAGGGTAAATTTGTCTTGTGGAAAAATGGGTTTAAGGGAACCATTTTTTTATTGTTCCTGTGCGCTTCTCAAACTGATTTTCAGACCATAATTTCAAAAGATGAACTCTAAAATTATTTTACAATAACAGCATCAGAAGACAGGTGTGCCATCTCTCAAGAAGAATTCATGGGAAGTATGAATTGGTCTTCTTTGTGTTTCAAAATCAGATGGAAGTGGGCTTTAGATACATTTCAAGATGTATGACTTGGGTTTAACCATGTGAGGCCTCAACTACTTGGCTCATATGTGAAATAAAGATGCTATCAACCTTGAAAAAAAAAAGTTTCATGTCAATGCTAATACTTTACAAAAGCGTTTTAAAATAACTAAGGAACAAGCTAGACAAATAATAAAACAATGTCAAAATTGTGTAACCTTTTTACCACAAGTTAATCTTGGAGTCAATCCTAGAGGACTGATACCTAACCATATTTGGCAGATGGACGTCACACACTTGCCAGAATTTGGAAAATTAAAATATTTGCATGTTACAGTTGATACTTCTTCTGGATTTTTGATGGGCTCCCTTCATGCTGGAGAAAAAACTAAAGATATTATAGCTCATTGCTTACAAAATTTTGCCACTGTGGGCATTCCAAAACAGTTAAAAACAGATAATGCCCCTGGTTATACTTCTACCTCTTTTAAACAATTTTGCTCATCATTTGGCATTACTTATATAACATGAATTCCATACAATCCACAGGGACAAGGCATAGTTGAAAGAGCTCGTCAAACTATTAAAATGTACTTATTAAAGCAAAAAGAGGGAATTGGGAAGGGGTATATATTCCCCAAAGTTAAACTTAAAATAACACTCTTTACTCTAAACTTTTTAAATTTGGATTCATCAGGGCTTAGTGCTACGGAAAGGCATATGTGTCCAAAAAATGTACATAAGCCCAAGGTACTTTGGAAGGATATTCTAACAGGACAATGGAATGGTCCTGACCCAGTAATTGTCTGGAGTTGGGGTCTGTTTGTGTGTTTCCACAGGGAGAACAGCAGCTGATTTGGATTCCAGAGAGATTAACTAAAGCAATTTCTACAGACCAAAAATAAGATGATTTGGCTCAAATCCATAACTGATATCCAAAACTCCAGTTTGGCTATTCTTACATCTGCGACAGACCAGGATGCTTTTTTCAATATCTATTTTATTATTGCCCTTTCCCACATCATGAAGTTCTATTTTGTTTTTTGAGCTCATACAGACCTAGGTTAATGTTTTGCTGATCAGTTCTGGTTTTTGACTATAGAGTTTTTAAACATTGCAATAGAGATTTCACCTGTAAAAAGTTATAAGGCCTTTACTATTATGTTATGTGTTCTATGTATTATATTATGTGTGCATACTTGTGTTTTATGTTGTATGTTTGTATGTATGTATGTCCATATATCATATATGATGAGCGCTCATGAAAAAGTGGATCCAAATATTTTTTTATTCAAGTGATTTAAATGGCTTAATTTAAATTGGGTAAACAGCTGTTGAGGATTGTTTTAATATGTGAACAAAAAAGGAGGTTAACGGATCTGTTTGTTTACTTTCACCTTTCCTTTTCATTATATTTAATAATTCTGTTCAAGATAATGTAAATTGTTAAGAAAATTGTTTTCTTTTAGTGCCTTCTGGAATGTTACATAATTTTTTCTTTAGCCATTATTGCCAGAATTCCTATCTTCATCCCAGTGCCAGTGAAGACAAAGATAAAACTAATCTACAGCTTCTGCAAGAGCCATCCCCTGCCTCCATCTCCTGAGTCCCTGGGACTACAGGTGTGTGCCATTACACCCAGCTTTAAGCTCATTTCTTAAGTGTTTAATAATACTAGCCAGGCATGTTGGCACATGAAGTGACACACACCTGTAATCCCAGGATGTCAGGAGACTAGGGTGGGAGGATTGCAGGTTCAAGGCCAGCCTCAGCAACTTAGTGAGGCTGTATGCAACCTAGTGAGACCCTGTCTCAAAATAAAAAATAAAAAAGGCCAGGGATGGGACTCAGTGGTTAAGCACCTTTGGATTCAATTCCTGATACAAATAAAATAAAATAAATACTTAACAATTCTAGATTTTTGTCCTGACCAATTCCAAACTTGATGTGTGTTCCACAGCGGTTCTATTCCAGGACGTTTTGATGCTGGTTGAGTGGAGATTTGGGCAGCCTGAAGAAAACATGGGGGGCTGTAGGAAGATCTGAAATGCCTTTATTCAATGGGTGGGCAATCTGTGATTAAAAAGTCTGGTCTGTTACACACTAACTTGAAACAAAGTTGATGGCATGCCAGCCATGATATCCCAGGTTCCTGACCTACCGAAAACTTCTTAGTCGTTCCTTCCCAACCTCCCTGCCAGGGAGCCTTGACTGACTCCATTTTCCTTACAATGTGTCTTTCTGGTTAAACTAGAAACATTTTTCTGCGAAGATGCTGATGAAAGGTCTGGATGAGAGTAAGGAATGACAGGGGGGAAAAAAATGTCCAGCCGTAATTGTTGAATAAGACACAACTGATTTGTAAGGATCAGGAAAAATAAAAAAAATTTTAAAAACCCAGACACCTGGGAAGGTGCAAGGGGGAAAGCTCTTTTTGAATGATCTTTGTTCTTCAGAATGGAAGTCTTTCCCTCTTGCTAAAGAAAAACTCCCTCAGTTACCTTTTCAAGTTGCTGTGAGCACTTTGAATTCAAACTGATTGCCTCATGCCTGACCACCTGGGGTGGGTGACCCAGCACCTGCACCTTCCCACAGATGTCCACACTCACAAAGCTCATAAGCTGATGTCACAAACAAATAAAACTGCTTGGAACTGACAAAAAAAAGAAAGAAAATTTGTCACAATGACAGAAAGCAGACTGACACAATAAGTAATTTATAAAGAATAAAAGTGATTTTGAGTCATGGTTCTGAAAAGTGAAAAGTCCCTGAATATAAAATCGGCTTTCACTCAGTGATATCAGTGAGGACCTTCTTGCTTTTTCATATTGTAGCTGAGACTGCTACATGCTGAGGCACAGCAAATGAGATGATTTCGTTCTCTCCTCCTGTTCTTATAGAGTCACTACTGCCATCCTGGGGTCCCTGCCCACAGGACATCATCTAACCCTAATTACCTCCCAAAGTCTCACCTCCAAATGTCATGAATTTGGGGATCAGGTTTCCAACACATGAACTTTTGGAGGACACATTTAAAACAATGTATTGAGATCTAGGCCAGACATGGAAAAAGATGATCTCTAATTACCATTAAAAACCCTAAAAAGCAAATATCATCAGCTCCCTTCAGTTATGAGGTCCTACAACATTTCAAAGATCAGATAGCTGCAAGGAGAAGCCCCAGAATTTAAAGACTGACCTACCCCACTCCAAGGTCTAAGTCTTTCTCCTCCACAATTACAGAGGATACTGATAGAAGAAGCTTTATACCTTTATCAAAAATAATTCTTAGTTAATTAAAATCTAAAGAGCAATAACTTATTAGTAGTGAACAGGAAAACATAATTTTAAATGACACACATTAGATTGGCAACTATGTGTAAAGCCTGTCAATGCCAAGTGTAGGAAGGATGTGAAAGCAACAAGCATGCCCACTCACTGAAAGTGGAAACGCGAAAAGATTTCCAACCTTGAAGAGCCATTTTGTATCATCTGCTCAATGGGCAACAACCTGACTGCTTTTATTCATGTCCACAAAGAGATGTGAACCAGACAGTTGTATGCATAATAAGGAAAAAGTTGAAGTTCCCAAGCAATAAAATAAAATTGAGGCATGTTCATGCAAAAAAGAAGAAAAAACCCCACAATATTCAAATTAAATAACATAGTCCTAAAACACTAATATAAATCTATGTTAAACACATTAGTGATAGATAAAATCATTTTGCATGAAAATATATAAAGTATGGTGCAGATTATATGAAGTTTAAACCATGCAAAGTGATGCTCTTCATTAAGAACACATAAACTAAGAGACAGGAGATGGTGAGCTGGAGTAAGGATGCACCTCCCAGCACTTCCCAGGATGCACCTCCCAGCACTTCCCAGGATGCACTTCCCAGGATGCACTTCCCAGCAGTGCCTCAGACCCAGACTTATAAAGTGGGAGCAGTGCTCCTCAGCTGGGTGAGTGACTAAAGGAACCCACTGAAACAACACTGGAATGTGAAGAAACCATAGAGACACAGAAAAGTCAGAAATTTGAACATAACATAATAATACGTTAGAGATATGCTGGCTTGGTCACCAGTGGTGGCCGCAGAGGCAGCAGAGAGGAGGAGGCAACACAGGCAGAGAGGACAGCATAGAAGGAAGAACAGAAACTTAAAAAATCAAGAAAAATCCACTTGGGGAAACCTGGGGATTAGAAAGGAAGGTTGATTTTAATGGACACAGAGTCAGGAGGTAAATGGCTCAGTGAATGCCAAAACCCAAATAGTTCATCCCAGGGGCAGAAAGCATTCTGCAGGCACTGAACATGCTCCTGGATGCAGAAAGCAGCTTCTGCCTCATGGCATGGGAAACATTTGTGAGCCCTACACATCTGTGAGCAGAGAGAGGTGATAAGAAACTCATAAAGGAAGTTAATGGTAGCTAACTAGAAAAATTTCCAGAGGATTCCTGAATGAGAGATACTGAAATAGACACAAAGAAAACCATACCTGAAACACAAAGACTACCAATAACTGAGGAGAGAGCTCCTTTTGTTACTGACACCACATAAAAGCTGTTGGGAAGTTGCCTGTAGCAGCCACACAGGAGCATCTGTGCTTCAGAGAGAACACCCAGCATTTCATATTTATAACAGTAAAAGTGAAACCTCTGGAGGTTTATCCTCTATGCCCAAAAAGCGGATTTTACTGGAGGCCCTAGAGATCCAGACATCCTGCAGAGACTGGTATCTCCTCATCTCCCTATAGAGGGTGTGGATTGAATCTCAAGTATGTACCCACCAAATTCCATAGTTCAGTCAAGACTAAGTCCCAACGACTGGAACTTCCCAATTACAACTCTGCATCACCTCACAAAGAAATGCACAATTCTTCTGCATCCAAATTATGCTTTCCCATCCTTGCCTAGGAAATTGTAAGCTGAAATCTACTACCAGCTTTATCTCCTAACCAGTACAGCCAGCAGCTAAGTGAGGAACACAAAGGCATTAGACTTAACAACCCCCAGCCCATGACCCAAGGGTACACCAAGTGAAAAACAAATACAAAGAATTAAACTCCATTTCTGCCAACAGTTTTCACCATCACAGCAGAAATAATGCCTTTATTTCTCAGTATGATTTTTTTCTTTTTTTCCTTCATTCTCCGCACTCCCAGTTTTTTGTTTCTGATACTTTTTCTAAATTTTAAGTTTTCCATTTTTTTCAAGCATCATTTTATCAGATTAAATTACTTTTTACTTTTTTCCATTATGCATAATTTTGTGTGCATGTATACGAGTGTGGGTTTTCCCGCTGTGTAGATAGGCTTGAAAAAATATAGATATTCATATAATTTTTTTTACTTTCACACTAATTGCTTTCTTCTGCAGTTATTCACTATTTAGCCTTGATTCAACCAAGGTAGGGTTCAATTATATGAAGGTTTAAGTTGTTCTGATCTAACATTGACTGGTTTCTTCACACCCTAATTCTTGCTCCTCCTCTCTCTCTTCTTCATTGTCATACCTACTTACAGCCAAGTTTTCCAGTTTCCACTTCTTCTCTTGATTCTTGTATTACTTTCGGTTATTTTTTATTTCTTCTTCTTACAGCCAACATTTTCCTCTCCTCTGATCACTTTTTAAAAATATTTCAAACTTTCACCACCTATTTTCTCTTTACTTAAGAAACTATAATCCCATTAAATAATATAATTATTGTTTTTTATGTAACTCCTGCCCCATTTATGTTGTTGTGACCATTAATACAGTGGACAATATATTAGACATTTGGTGTTTAATGCCTGATCTAGTTCATAGAGTTTTTTTGGTTTTTTTTTTTTATTTTCAGTACTGATGTTAAACGCTAACCCCACCATTCCTATACAGATGGCATTTAGCGTTACAGAAGTCAAAGTAGACACCAGACATTTATCTTCAGGGTGTACATCTGCTGCTGATATTAGTGCAATCCTGCCCCACCCAATAGTGGCTGGAAAGTTATTGGTACATGGCAAGATCACAGAGTAGAGATCATGCTACCAAGAAATACTTACAACTCAGCCAAGCAACAGTTAATCTCATCCTACACAATATCTAGCCCCACCCGAGCCTTAATATTACTTCAATTTATAGAATCAGGGGGAAAAAAACTCCAAATCAACAACCAGGCACCATGGTGGAATAAACAGGGGAATTTCAGGTCTCATCCCTTTGATATCTACTCATATATCAAAAACAGAGAAATCCTAGAATAAGAAAGATAACTACACAAGAAAGAACATGCATATAAAAGGGGAAAGGGAATCAATTGCAAGTGATGTACAAGTTCAAGACCTCTGAAAACATGAGAAAATAGGCAAATAAATCTTCCCCCAAATTTTACAATCCCCCAACAAAGGACCTCATAGATATGGATAAAATTCCAGAGGAAGATTATAAAAAAACTGATTATTAAAATGATCAATGAACTGAAAGAAAGACTATGGAATGAATTAGGAGAACAAATACAGGAAATGAACGACTGTATCAATAAAGAAATAGAAAGGTTGAAAAGAAACTAATCAGAACTCCTAGAAATGAAAGACACAATAAATCAAAAATCCACTTGAAAGCATCACCAACAGATTAGATTGTGGAGAATGGAACTTCAGGCCTTGAAGACGGGGTACATGAACTTATAACTGTAATTCACCACTTAAATAGAATCAAGAACAAGAATCAGAGATGGACCAAAATGGCAGAATAGAGAAGGTCGTTTTGCTGATTCCTCCCTGGTATGAAACCAAGGAAGCAGACAGGCAGTTTCTCAGCAAGGTTGACAAGAAAAGAAGGAGGGGCAAGGAGGACTTTACTGGGAATTAATTCTGGACATTCAAAGCAGATTAAGCACTCTCAGGAACTCGGGAAGTTAGATAGAATAAAACAAAGAAGAAATCCCCAGAGCCACCAGCGGCAATGCCAGTGATCCCCTCTACCCACCAGTGAAATAGATGGAGGGATCAAGGAACCCGCATTTTTAGGAGGTCTGAAGTATATCTGGGTACAAAGAGATCAGAGATCAAAGGCACTGTCCAATACCTAAAAGGTGTGCTGCACGATACCCTTACCTTTGTGCAGAAAAGTAGCCACATCTCTCCCGGCCGCCCCTGGTGGACAAAGGAAGGAACCATTTTGCAGCTGCAGCTTGGGGGCCAGCAGCTTGGGAAACCAGTAACTGGAAAACGGAGGTTGGCCCAAAATACAGGCCTATGCACACCTCACAACACAGAGTGTGCCTCACAACACAGCAGAAAATCAAACACAGAGAGGGGTTTCACAGAAAACTACAGGTTGGGGAAACCCACCTGGCTGCCCCCCTTCCCTTCCAGACCAGCAGCTTGAAGGATCAGCTGGGAGAGATGCACCTAGTCAGGAGTTTGAAAGGACAGGGACAGGATTGATTGAGGTTAGAAATGAAATAAAAGAGACCAGAAAACATGGGGTCCCTGGGTGATGAGGGGACTGTTTTAGCTTCTCAACCTCAGAAGTGGATCCAGGGGAGCTTCCTGGGGAGCAGTCTCTCAGTGTGGACCAAAACCAGACAGGGACACAGCAGGAAGAAAACTGTAGACCAATACTCCTGATGAACATAGATGCCAAGATTCTTAACAAAATACTGGGAAATTGCATACAAAAACAGATTTGAAAAATAGTGCATCATGATCAAGTGGGGTTGATCCCAGGGATACCAGGTTGGTTCAACACATGGAAATCAATATGCATAACTCATTATATCAATAGTCTTCAAGACAAGAATCACTTGATGATTCAATAGATGCAGAAAAAAACATTTGATAAAATTCAGCATCCATTCTGTTGAGAGCCACAGCCAGTCGGAATGGCCCGTGGCATTTTGCCACAAGTAATGGTTGAGAGGCGAGCCATTAAGATGATGCTGAATTGAAACAGGTTGTGGATTCAATTGTATATAGACCCCTGCTGTCCGCCTCCCCGTGCCTGCTACTTTGGAGTTCTCGTGGGGATTCCTGGGGAGTTCGAGTTGGTTGGTGAAGTTCCGGTGGAGGGAGTTCCGGTTGGTGTGGTGTGCCTAGAAGGGCCGCATGAGTGGCATTCTCGGGAGTTTGGAAAATAAAGTTTGTTCCTGCTTGAGTGACTCGTGATTTGTGCCCAGCCAGACTGCAGCACATTCATGTTCAAAACACTAGGAAAACTAGGGATGGTAAGAATACAGCTCTACTTTATAAAAGCTGTATGTGTAAAACCAAGGCAAACATCATTCTAAGTGGAAAAAAATTGAAATCATTTTCTCTAAAACTTGGAACAAGGCAAGGATGACCTTTCACCAATTCTATTCAACATAGTCCTGGAAACTCTAGCCAGTGCAATTAGGCAAAAGAAAGAAATTAAAGGGATACAAACAGGAAAAGAGCTCAACCTATCCCAATTTCCAATGATATGATTCCATATTTAGAAGCCCCCCAAAACACCAACATAAAGCTTCTTGAACTCATAATTGAATTCAGGAAAGTAGCAGGATATAAACTTAATATCCAATAATAATACAATTGTGTTCATATACACCAATTATGAATCAAGTAAAAGAGAAATTAGAAAAACTACAGTAACAAAAACAACATGGTATTGGTACCAAAACAGACATAAGGATCAATGGTACAGAATAGAAGATGCAGAAACAAACCCATATAAATACAGTTATCTCATACTAGACAAAAGTGCCAAAAACATACAGTGGAGAAAAATAGCCTCTTCAAAAAAAAATGGTGCTGGGAAAACTGGAAATCAATATGTAGCAGAATGATATTAAACACTTTTCTCTCTCTCTACACAAAACTCCACTCAATGTGGATCAAGGACGCAGGCATCATACCAGAGACCCTGCGCCTACTAGAAGAAAAAGTAGGTCCGGCTCTCTACATGTCAGCTTAGGAACTCCCTTCCTCAACAAGACTCCTAAAGCACAAAGCACAATAAGTAAAATCAAAAATTAATAAATTGGATTGTATCAAACTAAAAAGCTTCTTTACAGCCATGGAAACAATCAAGAATGTAAAGAGAGAGCCTACAGAATGGGAGAAAACCTTTGTCACCTGCACCTCAGATAGAGCATTAATCTCCAGGATACATAGAGAACACAAAAACCTTAAACCAAAAAAAAAAAAAAAACACACAAATAACCCAGTCAATAAATGGGCAAAGGACTGAACAGCATAGAAGAAGAAATATGTATGGTTAACAAACACATGAAAATAATGTTCAATATCTGTAGCAATTAGAGAAATGCAAATCAAAACTATACTGAGATTTTATCTCACTCTAGTCAGAATGGCAATTATCAAGAATATAAGAAAAAATAAATATTGGCAAAGATGTAGGGAAAAAGGTATACTCATCCATTGCTGGCAGGACTGCAAGTTGGTGCAACAACTATGGAAAGCAATATGAAGATTCCCTAGAAAACTTGGAATGGAACCACCATTTGACCCAGTACCCCACTCCTTGTTTTATACCGAAAGGACTTAAAATTAGCATACTAATGTGACACAGACACATCAATTTTTATAGCACCTCAATTCCTATAATCTAAGCTATGGAACCAACCTAGGTGCCCTTCAACAGATGAATGGATGAATAAAATGTGGTATATATACACAATGCATTATTACTCAGCCATAAAAAAGGAATGAAATTATGGCATTTGCTGGTAAATGCATCGTACTTGAGACTATCATGCCAAGTGAGATAATCCAATCCCAAAAAACCAAAGGCCAAATGCTCTCAAGTGCAGATGTTAACACACAATGAGGGTGTTTGGAGGAAATAGAAGTTCATTGGATTAGACAAAGGGGAATAAAGGGAAGGGAAAGGAGATGGGAATAGGAAAGACAGTAAAATGGATTGGAAATAAATTTCCTATGCTCATATATGAATACATGACCAGTGAAACTCTGCATCATGTAGAATCACAAGAATGGGATCCTAAGTTATACTCTGTATATGTATGATTTGTCAAAATACACTCTATTGTCATGTATATCTTTAAAAAAAATAGAGTACTCCTAGTAAAGAGTCATTACTGTTAGTAAATTACTAGGTCTTCATTAAAATTCTCTATTCTGAAGCATACCAATTCACGTTACCCAGCCACATAGAGCTCCCAACTTTTTATAAGAATTAAGAGCCAACAGTTCTTTCCAACTGGCATGATATAGACCCATGAAAATTCTCGACAGGCAAGGCAATGATCAAAACAAACAAAAACAAGTAACTTCAAAAGAAAGTGAAAGATAATTTAGATGTATACAAAAACTTTTTTTTTCAAAGTTTTCCAGTCCACATTCAGTATCCTCAGAAACACAAGGTGATTTATTATTCATTGCAAAATATCAGGGTGATTTTTATAAGAATGTTCAAATAATAAGAGAGAGCTCATGGAAATAAATGCTAGCATGATTAAAAATTCAATAGAAGGATTAAAAATTGAAGTCAATAAATACTAAGAAAGCAGGGGATTTTAAAAAAAATAAGGAAATTAGCAGATAAACTCAGAATTGTGCCAACATTCTTTGTTATGGTTTGAATATGAGGTGTACCCAAAAGCTCCTGTAATAAATGACAGAATATTCAGAGGTGAAATGGTGAGAGCTGTAATCTAACTAGTCCATCATGTGTGAATGCACTGACTAGGTGGCAACTGTAGGCAGATGGGGTGTGGTTGAAAGAGGTATGTCATTGGACGCATGCCTTAGAAGGGTTCATCGTCCCTGTGACCCCTGTCCCCTTTTGCTCTCTCTCTCTCTCTCTCTCTGCTTCCTGGCCACCATGAGCAGTGCTCCTCTGCCTTGATGTTTTACTTCACTCCAGGCCTAGAGCAATGGAGTCTGCAGACCATGGACTGAAATCTGAAGTGATAAACCAAAATAAACTTGCCCTCCTCCAAAAAAGAACAAGAATCCTATGAACATCTCAATAGATGCGAAAAAGGCCTTTGATAAAATCCAGCACCTGTTTATGTTATAAACACTGGAGAAACTAGAAATGGAAAGAAAAACTCACCTAAACATTACAAAGGCTAGCTGTGACAAATTCAAAGCCAACATCATACTGAATGGAGAAGACCTGAAAGCATTTTCTCTAAAATCAGGAACAAGAGAGAGATGTTCACTCTCACTACTTCTATTCAATATAGTTCTCAAAATACTAGCCAGAGCAATCAGGCAAGAGAAAGAAATTAAAGGGACACAAATAGGAAAAGAAGTCAAACTCTCTCTGTTTGCTGATGATATGATCTGACATCTGGAAGGCCTAAAAAATAATTCCACCAAAAGACTTCTAGAGCTGATAAGTAAATTCAGCAAAACAGCAGGATACAAGGTCAAAACTCATAAATCAATAGCTTTCTTAGACTTCAACAGTGATTCAGCTGAGAAAGAAATCAGAAAAAGCATCCCTTTCACAGTAGCCTCAAAAAAATAAAATAAAATACCTAGGAATTAATATGACCATAGGGGTGAAAGACCTCTACAATAAAAACTATAGGACTCTGAAGAAATAGTAGAAGAAATTAGAAGATGGAAAGACTTCCCATGTTCTTGGATAGGCAGAATTAATATTGTTAAAATGCCCCCACTTGCCAAAAGCAATATACAGATTCAAAGCAATTCCCATCAAAATGTCAATAACATTCTTCACAGAACTTCTAAAAAAGTCCATCAATTCATTTGTAAGAATAAGAGACCTAGAAAGGCAAAAGCAATTCTGAGCAAGAGGAGTTATATAGGAGGCCTCACATAATACCTGATCTCAAATTATACTACAGAGCTGTAGTAACAAAGACGGCATGGGACTGCCATCAAAATAGACATGAAGACCAGTGGAATCGAATAGGAGACACAGAGACAAACCCACCCTCTTTCAGCCATTTGATACTTGACAAAGATACCAAAAAAATATATATGTTGGAGAAAAGATAGGCTTTTTTAAGAAACAATGCTGGGAAAACTGGATATTCATACATAGAAAAATGAAGCTAGATTCCTATGTCACTGTGCACATACGTATGTATAATATACACGTATGTATATATAACATATACACATACACAATGGAGTTGTATTTCACCATAAAGAGTGAAATAATATCACTTTCCAGCAAATGAATGGAAATGGAGATTATGCTGAGTGAAATAAGCCCAACTCAGAAAATCAAGGGTTGAACATTTTCTGTCAGACGTGGAAGCCAGAACAAAACAAGGGAAAGAAGGTGGTCCGGGGGGAAGCATCAGATATCATAAATATACAGGGAAGATCAGTGGAGTATAAGTTAGAGAATGAGAGGGAGGAAGGGTAGAAAAGGGGAAGAAATATGGATTGGATTTTACAAAATCATGTCAAATGCACATATAAAGGTACCAAAGGGAATTTCAACTACTTATACATGCAGAAAGCCTTGAACAAAAATAAATAAATAAATAAAGGAGCAAAAGGAAGACCAGTAGAGCAAAGAGAGTAGGGGAAAGAGAAGGGGTGGAAGAGCAGGAGGAATGAGGATCAAAATCAAATCCTTGCCTGTATGATTTTATCAAAAAGAACCCAACTGCTATATAGAACAATAATGCTTTAGTAACAATATTTTTTAAAGATTTTAAAGAATACACAAATTACAAGGAAAGTACCAAGATACTCAAGGATGGGAAATGCCAGCACCAGGCTAGTCATACTCCCAGGGACAGGAACAGTAGGCTGGGACAAGGCCATCTGGTCGGACTCTGTTTTCTATTGTGAATAACACAGCACACAGATTGGAAAAGGCTATAATTATAATGAAAAGAAGTTTATTGAGGCTCATGGTTGGGTCCAAGCTGGAAGGGCCACATCTGGTGATGGCCATCTTGATGGCGAACCCCAAGGCAGTGCAAGGCTTCACCTGGCAGGAGACAGGGAGCCCCACATGTTCAGCTTCTCTCCCTCTTCCTATAAAACCACCAATATTCAATCATGGGGATCCAATCTGGAGACCTTAGCTAATTCATTCCAGTTCCTTCCCAAAGGCCCCACCTCTGAACACCATAGTCAGACGGTTTCTCTTTATGCCTTACAAGGGGGATTAACTTCAACATGAGTTTTGGAGGGTACAAACCATGTTAAAACCAGAATGAGGTCATTCAATGTCACTTACCTCACCTTCCTTCAGCTCACTCCAATGACCCTCCCAATGGGGTGGACTGAAAGGATGAGGGCTGAAGCAGGCACCCTCCAATGGGAACCAGAGCTGCCCCCTAGAGGGCCAGACCATGGGCTCCCTAACCAGGCTAGTCTCCTCCTGCCTGTGGTCCTTTGAAAAGAAGATCCTAGAGGCAGAGATAGGAAGCTGAGACCCCACCAGCACTTAGTACTATAGGAATATTGTCAACCCATCTTACAGATGAGAAAATATTGGCTCTGGGAGGTTAAGGCCAAGGTCCTGCAGCTAGTAAGGAGCCAAGCTGAGGGCTGGTGAGAAGATCATGCTCCCTGCCACCCTGCCCTAGTGGGACAGACCTCACTAGAGAAGACACAGGGAGAGAGTCTGAAGTCAACAAACAGATTTGCTTGATTTGAAATGTAAACTGTGATAACAAAGCATAACCTGGCCTTCCTTCTAGCAGGCATTGACTGACACTGGGTTTTTAGCTGGAACAGGTGTGTATGGAGGTGACAAATACTAATAATTCTAAAAATGAAGCATAACTGTCATTGCAGAATTCTAAGCTAGGGTCAGGAATTGTGGAGGGTGTACTGAAAACATTTGGTACTGCTGTCTGCCCCATTCCCATGAGCTATTATTGTGGGCTCCATGTTATATATCAGAACTGAGATCAGCTGGGTTGGATGACCTACCCAAGGTCAGAAGCAAGCAGGACTCCACCCAGGCTGTGTGGTTTCATAGATGTGCAGGTCCAGCACCTGTGGTTCCTGTCTGCATGTTAGTATCGCTTGACCCTGTCTGTGAGTCACTGATCATAGGCGGAATCCTGAACAGTAAGAAATCCACCACAGGGAGCTGGGTCAGGTCTAAGGTTCTGGAGACTGTGCATGGGGGCCTCATGGTGCCAGGCACTCTGGAGAGGGAGGCATGGCAGGATGGCCAAAAAAGACTCTTCCTCCAAAAGACAAATGCTCCATCAAGAACCAGCTGCCTACGCCTGCTGCTGGGTACCTCACAGCCCCTGCCCCTTGACACCCAGGGCCATAATCCATCAGGGCACCAGGTAGGAATCTGACTGCTACAGGCCAAAGCGCCTCACCCTGGGCTGACTCATGGTGGTTGCCTATCTGCTTCCACCCTCCAGTTTCTCCAGAGAGGGTAGAGCATCAGAAACTTCTACAGACTCTTACCTTCCCCCATCTCATTATTCACTATATTTTCTGCCAAACCTTGGGACACACTTAAACAGAAAATCCTTTTCTGTTTCAGCCACAGAGGTTTGTGGTGTTTTCAACAACAACAAAAAAAAAATCTCCCTTCACTCATTCATTCATTCATTCATTTATTTGTTCATTCAGCCAATGTTTTCTTGGTCCTCCAGCACCAACAGGGTCAAGATCATGATTCAGGAGTCTTCCTCTACCACTCACTGCTGTGAGACTATAGGTAAGTTTATTGACCTTTCTGGGCTCAGTTTTCTTACCTGTAAAACAAAAATAAGTAACCACTGGTACTGCAGAGGATGGTTGTACAGTTTAAATGAGCTGTCATATACATGGGGCACAGTGCTGTAGAACTGCTATTCATAAAGACTACTGTTATTATTATTATTGTCATTGTTGATGCTAACCCTACCACAGGGGCCAGCAGACATGCAGGTGGTGAGAAAACAAATATAACCAGTCCCTTCATTCCAAGGAGCAGCATGTCTAACTAGACGACAAACTAGACGAAGGACCACAGAGGCAGTCAGTGACAGGTGTGAGGCCGGGGAGAGAGCAGAGAGTTGTTCCATGGAGGGATACATCTGCATTTGAGAAAGCTCCACCCCAGTGTCAGGGATCAAAATCTGGTTTCCATTATAATGGACAAATCCACCCCTTTCTTCTGCATTCTTGAAAAATGCAAAATGCATGGCCCAGGGGTGGTGACACTGACATGCTCTCTTTTGGAAAAGAGAATATAGTGGCAGCCACAGCCAAGGACTTGGGGGTAGTGGGAATATCTTCAAAAACTGGAGAGGGTATGTAGAGAACAGCAGAGACCCCCCAGTCATATCTGATGTTGCCAAGGAAATGGGTGCAAATTCTGGGCTACCTGCCTGCCTCCCCTACTCCAGAGCCCCACCTCTGGTTCTGAGTTCTGCTCAGAGGTGAGGTCAGGCGATATAGACCACTGGCCAGGGAAGGCTATCGTTCATGCTCACAAAGACCCCTGAGCTGATTAGCAGCCTCCCAGAATGCCTGGGGAAGGAGTGTTGGCTTGGATTGCCCGGGAGGACAGCTTTCCAAAGAGCCTGGACCTCTGCCCCTTGGACAGTGGGTGGTTTCTCTCTCTCTCCCTCTTTCCTTCTCTCCCCAACACCCGCCGTATTCAGGTGTCCCTATCTGCTCTTCTTCCTACCATCTCCTTTTGTCCAGCCCTCCCCCAGGTTTCCAGAGGTCTGCAGTCCCTATCCTTTCTGAACCTTGACTTCCAAAGCTGTCCACTACCAAAATACTTCTCTGAGGAAGTCCAGTTTCCCTAGCAGTTACTTAGCCTCCATGGGACAACAGTTCCGCGAACAGTGTTAACAGCAGGCATCCTTGATGAAGATCAAATCTCTCTGGGTCCCCATCACCCACAGAAGAGAGTTCCAACCAGCTGGCCAGGCAGGCAGGGCCTTCCTATTGCCTGTCCCCCTCATTCTGGGTGATAGGAAATACTAGGTCCCTGATCTCTCCTCACTTTGGGTCCACCAGAGCTTCTTCATCCAATCCATGCGGTCCTTTGCCCAGCCACACCCTCCAGAAAAATGCCCTGCTCTCTTTCTCCCTGAACATCCTGTCTTCTGCTTTCATGCATCCCAGTGTGACGGGACATACTCAAGATTTCCAGACTCTATTTACTTGCAAATGCCATGATTTTATTCTCTTTTATTGCTGAGGAATATTCCACTGTGTATAAATGCCACATTTTTTAATCCATTCATCTATTGAAGGGCATCTAGGTTGGTTCCACAGTTTAGCTATTGTGAATTGTGCTGCTATAAACGTGCAGGTAAATGGATGGAGTTAGAGAAGATGATGCCAACTGAAGTTTAGCCAATCACAAAAAATCAAATGCCAAATGTTTTCTTTGATATAAGAAGGCTGATTCACAGTGGGGTAGGGAGCAGGAGCATGGGAGGAACAGATGAACTCTAGATAGGGTAGAGGGGTGGGAGGGGAAGGGAGGGGGCAATTAATGATGGTGGGATGTGAGGATCATTATTATCCAAATTACAGGTATAAAGACATGAATTGGTGGGAATATAATGTATACACAACCAGAGATATGAAAAATTGTGCTCTAAATGTGAAATAAGAATTGTAATGCATTCTGCTGTCATATATAAATTTTTTAAAAATTATTTAAAAAGATTTGCCAACTCTATAAAAATGAATAAAAATGCACCACCCACTTCCCACTGAGAAACAAAGATTTTTCTAAACATTGAAGGAATAGCCAAAGATAAGCCACAGGGGGAGGAAAAAAAACACACACAGAATAAAATCCCCTTTATTTGGCTTTGGTTCTCTCCTTTCCCCCTGAATAACAAACCCTCCCATCCAGCCTGCTCATTTTCCCTCCTCTTTTCCACCCCAAGTCCTTCAGTCCTGCTCTCAGCATCAGCAGTCTCCACACCTCATCCAGCAGAAGAGACACTGCCCACCACCTACCGGTAAAGCTGGACCTCAGGGGACACACGTGCACACCCTGCACCCAACTTCCTGCATCCCTCACTGTCCTGGGGGATTTCTTCCTTAAGTTTGTGCTTTTTTGAGCTTCATTAGGGTCAGGTGAATGACACCATAAGCCTCCTGAATTTCTTGGGTTTCTGAGTTTGTGCAGCAAGTGAGAGAAGCATGATGTTCATCAACCAGTGTGATCTTTCGGGGGGGGGGGGGCAGGAGCGGTGTTCTAATAAGAGCATAAAATTTCTGTCCAATGAGATAGGATATTTTCTTTACCCTGGCACACCCAGAGCAACATCAGAGCTTGGTGATGAGAGACTGTACCCCAGCAGAGTCAGAGGTAGACACCCAGCACAGTATCAGGCTGCCTCTGCCTCCTGCCCCCAAGATTGCTGTTCCCAGTACACAATAAATACGCTCTGGACTCCATGAACTCATGGTCGGTCTGTGGGTGTTTATTAACCTGGTGTCTTGAATGCAAGGAGTATTGCCCTAGAAACTTGCACATTCAGGCACTTGATCCGGCCCTTGATCTGCCATCAGTGCAGCCCAGCCAGAAGACAGAGGAGATCATGCATGCTTTTCCAAAGAGTCAATATCAAGCCTTCATATATACAAAGACTTGCCTCAGGGACCACTGGGGCCAGAGCATGTTGGAGAGCAGGCACTGGACACTGGAGACTAGGGGAAGTGAGGAAATTGCAGATGTGCCCCAGCCCCACCCCCAGCAAGCAGACAGCAAGTAGCAGAGTGCCCGGGAGTGGTCCTTGGAGGAATATGAATAAAGATGAAGCCCAAAGACAACCTGACAGTCTCTCTCATGACAAGCCTTGCAGGCCTGTCACACACATCTCTCTTCTCCATACACATCCCCCATCCCTGGTGTGAAGGGCCTCTCATGACACATTTCTTTCAGTCTAGAGGGTGCCTGGGGAGTATGACAGGTGGCAGGATCTAAAAATATCCTCATCTGCCTTCTATGAAAAGGGGCTCAGCAGGGAAGTCCCATACTGAAATGTTATTATTATCAATTATAGTGACACTTTCCGACAGTACAATTCTTTGTGATATTTCAAAGCACATTGGCATCTGCTCTTTTGTTTGGCTCTTGCCAGATCTCTTTGCAAGACAAGGCTGTGACCCCCACCTCCAACAGGGGAGGATTTAGACATGGACTTCAGAGACTAGCCCTAGGCCACACAAGAAGGAGTGACCTCCACCACCCTGGTCCCCCCTGGGTGCCACATGACATGTGGCAGAGCCTATGGGCCAGGGAATTAACAAGAGTGAAAAGAGGGGAACTGAGGCCGTTGCTCTGGTGCCCCACGCTGTGGGAGCTGCTGTTCAGTGCAGAAGCTGTCCACCAGCTCCCACAACAAGGCAGCCTCCCTGCTACGTGGACCTTCAGACGTCTGCCTGAGTCGGGAGGTAATGCATTTGCATCCTGGTATGTTGTGCTAAAAAGATCCTTCATTAAGTAAACTCTTTAATTTCTAGAACTAAATCTTCCTCACCTTCTTTTTTCCTCACCCTTAAAATTTTTTTTTCTATTCTTTAGGTAGCTCTGCAACAAGTATCATTGTGACTATGGTGCCCCACCCCCTTCACTCACTCATGTCTAAGGGAGAGAGGAAAAAATATGTTCCAAGGGCTTTAAGGATACTCACATCATTTTGTTACAGGGCTGAGGGCTTCTGGGAAACTGAGGCAGTGCACAGGCCTCCATTCAAAAATCAACCCTGATTTTTGCAATCAAATTGGAAAGATTTCAGTGGTCTTACGCCAGGCAGGGCTGCAGGTATATTGCTTTCAAAAAATGAAAGCATGCACAGGGGTCAGCACTATGGACCCATTTAATAGAATTGTTCCCTTAACCACATATTCCCACTGCCAGTCTGACCCAGTCGTTGTGATTCTGGAGATGTATCCGTAGCATGGCAAAAAGAAGGTGGTCTTAAGTAAGCTTCAGAGACATCTGGATTCAAACCCTGCCCTCACCCCTTCACTCACCACCTCACCTGGAAAGTACACCACCTTCTCTCATTTCCCACTCCTTTGTATGCAAAACGGAAACCCAAATGGGCTGTGCTGGACCACCCCCCCCATGAGTAGTGACCTGTGCCATTATCACAAGAACCATAGTCGCAATGATACTTGTCACAGAGCTACCTAAAGAGTAGGAAAAAAATTAAATATTGAGGAAAAAAAGAAAGTGAGGAAGACTTAGTTCTAGAAATTAAAGAGTTTACTTAATGAAGGATCTTTTTAGCACAGCTTCCTTAACAACACTGACCCTCGAAGGCTGGGAAGCCTGTACCTGCCATGGTCACCTGTGTAACTACAGACCAATGAGGAAGAAAGGGGAGTATGAGAGGCCCAGCCATCCCAGCTCTGGAGATCAGAGGTTCAGGACCCTGGAAACTACCCCATTCACCCCACAGATTCATCAATGAAGAGACCCAGGCCCCAGACAGACAACCCATGGATGCTCTTTGAACCCCACAGGAGGAATAAAATCCATGCCTCCAAGTCTCTTCCAGAGACCTTGCTATCAGACTGGAGTTTAAAACCACAACCAAGAATAAAATTCTGGTGTTGAAGCCCCTATAATAGCAGACATTATATCCATGTCACTCTGTGAAGCATAGCGTTCCATTTAGGTCCACATAATGTTCTAGAATATATTTCCTTCATTGTAATTCCAAGTGATTCTGTAGTTACAAGATGTAAAGTGATAGGTAATTGATAGGTTGTTCCCAGAAATGTATCACACACCGTAAAACAATAGACCAGGAGGAAGTCATTGTCCTCTGGTGCTTCAGTAGAAAAGCAGTTAATTCCAATAATGGTTTGATTTTCTGATGAAGGTATGGAATCAACATCAAGCAGTTAAGTTCATCCTGTCGAAGGTGGAACATTATTATGACGACCATTATGAATGCAGTTTAAAAGTTCAGCACTAAAGATAAAATTATTGTTTTGCAATGACTACATAAATAAAAATTTGGATGAAGCACAGCCTGAGGTAAAACCAATATTCTCACTAAATTCAAAAACACATGTAGCAAAAGATAACTTGGAAGAGATTTTTGTGGTGTACATAAAATTGATAATTGTGTTCAAACAAGTTGCCCTACTCTATTGAAACAGAAACTGCAATTTTCACATGTTTAAATCCTTTTATGCACACATAAACTAAACTTCAACTGTCTGTGACAAAACGGATGTGGAATAAAAAAAAAATTACCCAAGTGATTGAATGTGATTCTGTGAATTATATATTTGATCTTTGTTCCAGTTCCTGTCATAGAACTGCTAAAATGCCTGAAACCTTTGAAGTGATAGTGTCTCTTTGTGTGCTAATGAGTTGACTGATGACTGGCAGGCCCTCGCTTCAGGATGGAGGCTGGTCACTGAGACCTGAGAGATCAATGTGCGATTAGAGGGTTGAGACTTTCAGCCCCTCATCCCAAATTCCAGGGACGAGGGAGGCACTGAGTTTAAGTTGATCAGCAATGGCCAATAATTTAATCAATCATGCCTATGTAATTAAGTCTCCATTAAAAAAATAATAAAAGGACAGGTTTCAGAGAGCTTCTAGGTAGCTGAACCCGTGGAAGTTCCTGGAGGGTGGCACTGTCACTCAGAAAGAAGACTTCACCGCTTGTCACCTGGGTACCACCAAAGCTCAGGAGGCAGGCTGGTGAGGGGACAGGTTTTACTCAAAACCTGTTGGAATTTATTCAAAGTCTTTGAGGAAGATAGAGAGATTTCTGTCTCAGATCTCCATCTCTGGGGGTTCAGGGATACAAAGAGTTTTATGAGGGGCGGGGAGGGAATGTAGTGGGGAACAGAGACAGGGAATCCACTTCACCAAACTCACTGGCTTCCAAGCATGTCACATTGTTGCCTCTTGTCCCGTCTCCTGAATCTCTGCTCCTCCTCCTTGCATTCAAGGGAACCTCAACTATTTGGGGCTAGCAGTTGCATTTTTTTTAGGTGAACATGTTACCTTTTGAGCTGAGGTGAGGAGAGACATTACTAAGGGATTCCTTTAGAATACCATGAGAAAGGAATATTAAAGATGGGGGCAGATCAGGGAAAAGATAGGAAGGATGGAGGAATTACTTTAAGGAAAACATTTTTCCAAGGGAATTGGAGGGAAATAATTTTGTTTAAAAATAAGGCATCCTACTATAGTGATACTTATGTAGACATGTTTAAAGCCACACCTTTCACAAAAGTCAAACTATGGAACCAGCTTGCGTGTCCATCAACAGATGAATGTATAAAGAAAATGCAGTACATATATACAGCAGAGTTTTATTCAACCAAAAAGAAAAAGGGGAATCATGTCATTTGCAGGAAAATGGATGGAACTGGAGACCACTATGTTAAATAAGTCAGGATCCAAAGGTCGAGCTTTGGAGTGTGTTTTCTCTCAGATGGAAGGTAGAGAGAAAAAAGGAAAAGAAAGCTGGAGGAGTGATATTAGCCAAATTATATTGTTGTATTTTGTGCTTTTTTTTTATATTGTTGTATTTTGTTACCTATTTGTACAAATAGGTAACAAATCCCATCATTATATACAACTATAATGCACCAATAAAAAATGGGAGAGGAAGAAAGAAAGAAAGAAAGAGAGTTGCTCTGTTATAACACGCCTGCAGAGGGCATGGGATTTCCACATCCCTTCTTCCATACCTCCACCCTATGCATTTCTTTATTTGTATCCTTTAAAATATCCTTTAAGCTGGGCTTTGTGGTGTACACCTGTAATCACAGCTACTCAGGAGGCTGAAGCAGAAGAATCCCAAGCTCAAGGCCAGCCTCTGCCATTTAGTGAGACCTTGTTTCAAAAACTAAACAGGAATGTGGATAAAGTGATAAAGCAACCCCTGGGTTTAATCCCAGTACGTGTATATGTTTATATATATATATATACAAAATATAGACCCATATATAGTATATATTTGATATACAATATATAAATGCACATATAAACCCTTTATAATAAAGAGGAAAATGTAAATAGGGTGTCCCTGAGTTTTGTGAAGCACTCAAGCAAATTATTTAAACCTGGAGAGGGGATCACAGAACCCCAATTTATAATCTGACCATCTTGTATCTGGATCTGAGCAGGGACCACCTTGGGGACTAAGCCCTCAACCTACAGGATCTGAAATGACCTCCAGATAGATAGCAACAGAACTGAGTTAAATTAAAGGATATACAAACTAGTGTCCACTGCAGAATTGATACCAAAGCCCAGTACTTGTCCCCAGTGCTGATGCAATAATAAGGATGAGATTTTGAGGAAAAGGAAGAAGTTTTATTGCTTTGCTAGCAAAGGAGAAAGACAATGAACTCACCTCACAGAGGCTGCATTCTAACTGCTAGAGGGAACAGAGAGCTTTAAAAGGGGATAACAATGGCTGTTTTCAAGATATTATCAGTAGTGTAATTAATGTTCAACTTAATCCTTAAGGGAGTTATTTTCCCATTTCCAAGTCTGGAGTTTGTCTGCTCAGGTTGGCAATAAATGGAGGGACAGATAACTCTGCTTAGGACAGAAAGAATGTGCATCTTATTTTCCCTGCAGTTAGGCAGGAGAAGAGGAAAAAAAATGTTCATTTTAAACTAAGCCACCAGTGGTCAAGCAGCAAGCTTTCTATTCAAACCATAAGTGGATTCCTGCTGCATGAAAGGGACCCATTATAGAATTGCTGTCTTGCAGTGGAGAGGGAGCGCCACACCTTTTGGGGTGACAAAAGTCTGGTGTTGATTGTTAGAGTGTGAGAGCAGAGAAAAAAAAGTGGGCAATTTGTTTCCCCAATGCATCATGTTTTCTCTTTTTGTCAGTCTGTAAGCTAATATTAGACATATTTGGGGGAAAAAAGGAAATGTTTGCATTTTCAAAGAATTAGCTTATAAACCAACCTAAATGGCTGACAATGGAATCAGAACATTTTGTCAATGAGTCCCTGAAATACAAGTTGCATTTAGGATGAAAGCAATTGAAAATCATCAACCAAACGCGTACACACAAACTGCTTCTGTAGCTTTTAACAAAACATAATTCTTGAAAATGAAGAGGAAGCCATTGAAATTTATTCACCCCAAAAGTGACCTGAACAAATTAAGCAATGAAAGCTTAAACTGTGTACAAATTTCTATTCTGAAACTGGATAATTATGTTTGGAAATATCTCAACAGGTAGAGAGACCCTTTGGATACAGCTGCATTCTTTTAAGGGGGTGGGGGGAGGAGTAATGGGGATTGAACTCAGGGGCACTCAACCACTAAGCCACATCCCATCCCTATTTTTGTATTTTATTGAGAGACAAGGTCTCACTGACTTGCTTAGCACCTTGCTTTTGCTGAGGCTGTCTTTGAACTCGTGATCCTCCCGTCTCAGCCTTCCAAGCCTCTGGGATTACAGGCATGCACCACCCTGTTCGGTCAGCTGCATTCTTTTTTTTTTAACAAAATTATTTCAAGTTTATTAAAATATCCCATTTGCTCAAACACAAGTATTTTACTCTTTCCAAAAGGAGACTACATAACGAATAGTCACATTACAAATGAATACTCAAATAGCAAATTTTAAATAAGTTTATAAGCAAACATGGCCTATTTTATTTTATTTAAAGAAAAACAAACTGTGATTACGGTAAGTAAAAAGTAGTTTGGAAAATAAACAGTTTGATTATTGCAAATGCAGAGATCAGACTGACACGAGCCTAACGTGACAGTTTGGAAACAGAACTGCCCATCTGCATACAAATTGCCTACCCAAATGCAATAACAGATCTCTGATTTTATTTGGAAAAGCAATGTGTCTAGTAAAAGATTATATTTTCCAGCCTCAGGTGGCCTTAAGGGTGGCTAATGAGTTAACAAATGAAAATCAAGCTGCATTTTTAATTGGGTAAATTATGTTCTGAACTGGAATGAAATAAAAGTCAGAAGACCCATGACTTTCCAACATCTGACATTAGCAAAATCTTCAATGGAATCATACATTGAGACAACATATTTATTATTTCCTCATATAACATTTTTGTAAAAAAAATATACTCTGATGGAAGACCATAAATAATTCCTATTGACATATTTGAACTGACATATTAACATCAAAAATAAAAGTGACAGTTTCTTGCAGGTTGCATTAAGTGGGGGTACCTTACTGCTTATAGGGAATTTTTCTCAATTGAAACATGTTCTATAGGAAGACTCTGTTGAAAGTTATTTCAGTTTTATTCTCCATAAAATGAAATTCTGAGAAAATGATGCAAAAGATTTGGGGAAAATATATGTATAAGTGTGTGTGTGTGTGTATGTGTGTGTGTGTGTGTATACATATATATGTAATATATTATGTACATTACTACATTCTTTATAAATACATCAACTGGGTGTGTGTGTGTGTGTATATATATATATATATATATATATGTATATATATATATATGTATATACACATATGTATGTATACACACACACACACACATATATATTCACATTGAAAAAAAGCAACATTCCTCAGAAAAATACCAAGAAAATAGTGTTAGAAAAAGAAATGGATAAAAGCCAGACGAGTACCGAGCACATTTTTATCTCAAATTTGGGATCTAGCAACACTTGAAAACTGAGGTGAAGTAATAATTAGGCAATAATTAATAATACTTGATGTGTCATCAAAAGTTTTTAAAGAATGCATTTTGCCATTTTATTTCTTTCAAATCACTCTTAGATTTGCATGTTTGCAAACTGTTAATGAAAAGGTTAAGAATGTAAGAATTAAGTTCTGTTTTCCTGGAACCTGAAACTCATGTAGAAGTTGAAAACAACTCCCGGAAATGCCCACTGATCATCTGGTTGCTCTACGAAAACAACCCCTCCCAGAAACCGTGCAATGATTGGCTATGCTGTATGTGAAGTCCCTGCCCTCTCCAAGGAAAGTATATAAGCTCTGCTTAAGCTGTTCCCAGGGCTCTCTCTCTCTGCTCTATTCAAGTGAGCTCTGAGCCCCAGCATGCTGGACCCCCAATAAACCCTTTGCTGTTGCATGAGACAGTCTCTTGGTGGTCTCTTCCTCCGATGCTCACCTGACCTTTACATCAAAGAACATCAACTGTCCTTTTAAGATGTTTGCAGAATAAGCATAATTGCCCTGTGAATAAACCCATCACCAGTCTCTAGTGCCATTACTCTTCCTATAACAACAAATTATGAGGTGACTGGATGCCTAAAAGGAACAATTCAACACTACATCCTATTTGCTATTTACTGAGTACATACTATCTGCCAGGATAGTATGACAAATATTAGACACCAGTTGTCATCATTCTCAATTTATAAAGAAGGGAAATGAAATTCAGGAGGCCAAGTTTTCATGTCAGGACCACCTGAGCAGGAGACAAGGTCTATCTATGATGACTATGCCGCCCTCTCACCAGCCCAGACTAGTTAACTTGTACAGTGTCTCATATAATCTTATGTATTTTTTATGTTTTTTTTATCTCTTTTTCCAGTGCTAGTGGTCGAACCTAGGGCTTCATGTATTGTAGGCAGGTGCTCTACCACTGAGCTATATAGCCAGCCCCTGTTTCTAACTCTTAACTCCTTAATTGTAGATAAGTTTTTCCAAAATGGAAATACTGCTTTTCTTTTTAAAAATAGATATTAATTCTTGGAAAGTAGAGCTCTGCTACCCTCTATACAGCCATGACTGAAAGAGATCCAAGCTCATTACATGTCAGAAAGATTAGTCAACTCATTGCTATGTGACTTTTGTTGCTCTGACCACCAACACAAAGTACAGGTGACAGTGGTCAAGAGATTGTAGATGAGAAGAGAGATGACCATGAGCCGAGTTTCTCAGGCCTTCATTGATGAACAGAGTTTGTTATAAGCTCATGTGGAAACCTGCATTCTGGCAACTGGGAGTCACCACTTGATATGTGGCATCCACCAGAAACACTGAGGATATTTTTGAGCATGTATAAGCCTACTAGTGAAAAGTAGGGAATGAGGAATAAAACCATAACCTGAATTAACCAAGACTATTTCTTTAATTAAGATGTGAATTTCATGGTCCACCACTTTCATGTGTTATTCTTATCCTCTACAGGAAGGTAAGTGTAGTTAATTAAGAAACTGATAGACATCGAATGAGAATATTTACAAGAAGGTATTGATTACTACATTCTTTACAAACACATCAACAGAATGTTATATGAAATCTTAGTTTTCTAATAAGGATCACACAAATTATATTTTCAAAAGATCAAACATAGTGGAAGGGGTCTTATATGAGTCTCCCTAGCAACAATACCTCAACACCATCTTCTCTGTCCCTTAACTAGCACTGACCACCCCCAGCAAGTACTGGGCTCAGCTTTTTATATATATTAGGTAAGTATTATTTTCCTGTTCCTATAAATGAATAAACTCAACCAAGAGAGGTTGAGTTTATTCCACAAGGTCACACAGCCTATAAAGGATATGGTGGAGTTTGAACTCAGAGCTTTTTGGCTCCAAACCATCTGGGCCTTCCTCTATAAACTACACAAGAATAGAAGTACCCTGAGGGCTTCACACAGAGATTGCCAGGAAAATCACTGTTCTCCCCACACAGATCATTATGTTCATTTGTTTAATTTTTAACTGTAAAAATACATGTGATATAAAATTTACCATCTTAATCATTTTTAAATGTGCAGTCAAATGGTATTAAATATTTTCATACTCTTACTATTACTACTGTCCTTCCCCATCATTCTTTCATCTTGCAAAACTGAAACTTTGTACTCATTAAGCAATAACTCCTTATTCCCAATCCTCTCCCAGCCTCTGGAAGCACCGTAGATACTTTCTCCCTCTATTATTTAATGACTCCAACTTTTCTATAGAAGTGGAACCATACAGTGCTTATTTTTTTTTAACATGACAAAATGTCCTCAAGAATCATCCAAGTCATAGCATATGTCAGAATTTCCTTTTTTCAAAATGTGCTCAATAATATTCCATTGTACCTTTATACCACATTTTGTTTATGCACTGTAGCCACTTGGATTGCCTCTACCTTTTAGTGACTGTGACTAACACAGTTATGAAATGTGTATGTAGATATTTCTTTGAGACTCTGCTTTCACTTCTTTGGGGTACACACCTTGAGTGTGGAATTGCCATATCATGCAGTGTAAGTGTGTGTGTGTCTTTATATTTAGGATAGTTGGTTATATAATATATATATATATATATATATATATATATATATATATATATATATATATATATATAAAATGTATTAAAGAACTGTCATACTGTTTTCATGGTAACTGTACCATTTTACATTCCCACCAACAGTGCACAAGAAATCTAATTTCTCCACATCTTGCCCACACTTGCTATTCTGATTTTTTGATAGAAGCCATCCAAATGGGTGTGAGATGATCATATTGGTTTTCATTTGTATCCTTAGTGTTTAGTGATCTTGAGCATCTTTTCATGCTTCTTGTCCATTTGTACATTTTCTTTGGCAAAAATGTCTATTCAGGTCCTTTGCTTATTTTTAATCAAGTTATTTGTTCAGTTGGGTTTTTGTTGTTGTTAAGTGATGGGAGTTTTTTATTCTGGATATTAACTCCATTTCAGACATTATGATTGGCAAGTTTTAACTCCCATTGGTTACCTTTTTTGGTTGCCTTTTTTTCTGTTAATTTTGTCCTTTGAAGCACTAAAGATTTTTATTTTGTTGTTGTCTAAATTATCTATTTTTTGCCTTTGTTGTCTGCTTGGTTTGGCATCCCACAAACCACCCCCAAATCCAATGTCATAAAGTTTTGAATTTTATTCCTGTTTTCTTCTTAAGGTTTTACAGTTTTAGCTTTTATGTTTAGATCTTGGATCTACTAGATCCACTTTTGATTATAGCATAACAGTCGAACTTCATTTATTTACATATGGATATCCTTTTTTTTCCCTCAGCAACATTTGTTGAAGAGGCCATTCTTTTCCTAATTGGTGGTCTTAGCACCATTGTTAAAAATCATTCATGCAAGGGCTTATTTCTGGGCTCTCTATTCTATTCCATTGGTCTCCAGGTCTGCTTTAAGTTAGTGCCACACTGATTACTATAGATTTGTATTAAGGTTTGAAATCAGGAATTTTTAGTCCTTGGACTTTGTCCTTTTTAAAAAAGAATTATTTTGACTGTTCAAGTTCTCTCAAGATTCCCTATGAATTTAAGAATGAAGTTTTCTATTTCTTCTCTACAAAAAACAGTTATTGTAATTTTGATAGGATTTCATTGAATCTATTGATCACTTTGGGTAAAACTAACAATATTAATCTTCAGGTTCATGAACATGAAATGTATTTATATTATTTTACCTTCTTTCTTTCAACAATATTTTATACTTTTCTGTATTTTGCTTCCTGGATAAGCTTTAGTACTTACTGTTTTATTTAATTTTTTTAATACTATTGAAAATGGAATTGTTATCTTAACTTCCTATTTAAATTATTCATTGTTGTATAGAAAACAACAGGGTTTTTTGTGTATCAGTTTTATTTCCTAAAATTTTGCTGAACTCATTTATTAGTTCTTATAGTTTTTCATACTTTGGGGGCTTTTCAACATAAAATATGTCATCTGAAAAGAGAAAAAAAATTTCTTATTTTTTTTTTCCAATTTGGATGTCTTGTTGTTTTCTTTTTTAATTTTTAAATTAAATTTTAATTTAATTTTTGAATTGTCCCTGTGTTGGATAGAAGTTATGAAAACAGATAGATATTCTTATTTTGTTCCTGACTTGAAAAGAAGAAAAGCTCTCCATCTTTCACCATTAATTATAATGTTAGCTATGGCCTTTCCTATGTTGCCTTTATTATGATGAAGTAGTTTCCTTTTATTCACACACATCTTTTACTCTGCAGCTTGCAAAAGTGATTTGAAAGTGACTTCAGCAAACACTGGCATAGCACCCTCAATGACCCTGGCACTGTACTGCTCCAGGTGACATGTATAAAGGCTTATTCTTGAAATTCAAGAAAGTTGCCTTTGTGGAAGAAATAAAGCTGCAGAAAGAGTCTGATAAACAGGATGTCTTCCTGGAAGAGAAGGAATGTGAGCTGATGGGCAGAGAAGCGTGGAGAAGGCCCTCTACAAACACTGTTGGGAAGCCCTGCCTTAGTTCATTCTGGAACTGGCTCACTGGCCACACATCACACAGCTTTTTGGATGATCACATATAAGAGAACTAAGTTTCTACCTTGTCTCTCTCCTACCTTCCCCTACTTCTTAGCATGAATCACCATCTAAAATCTTTCTCTCTGCTTCTCCAGTTGTTGTAGTTCACCCCATTAGTGGATTGTAAGCTACATGAAAACAGTGACTTCTGTCTTTCTTGTTGACTTCTAAACTTCCCAGAACAGGGAACATGCTCAGGAAATATCTGCTGAATGAATGAGTCAATGAATCAATGACAAAGCCCTGGAGTCATAGCACACCTATGTGCTGGAGACCAGTCAGAGGGCAAGCGGGGTTGGGGCCAGATTTCCAGTGCAGCACTGGAAAAAAAGATCTTGAAACACCGATTTTTGGAAATATTTTTGGCAGAAAGTGATATAACAGAAAGTATCCCCTACCTTCCAAACAAACCAACAAGCTAAACTTATGACTATTGCCTAAGGAAATTGATTAGAGAGTTTGACAAATATTGTCTCCAGATATGAAAGTTATTAGTGATTTTTTAAAAAACATGTTGGCCATACTTTTCAATATTTGAGGAAGTCTTCTTAATTAATATCTATCACTTTTATAATAGAAAACATTTTTTTAATTACAAAAGGTCAGGAAAGTCAATACAGTAGTAATGTGTAGGATAGATAGGAGGGCAGAAACTAAGGGCGGAAAACCCAATTTTGCAGAATATTAGTTAAAGAAAAAATTTAACCAATATAGAAATTCTTAAATGCCTTGTCTTCAAAACCCTCTTTCTCAAAATGTTGTCAGATACAACTCTTTTACTGTGAGAATAAGCACATTTGGGATGTGTATGTGCTATATGATATATTTGCACATATCTGCATATACCTATGCAAACATGTATGTGTATAAATGGGCTACATGGCACATATATGTATATATGTATGTGTATGCATGTGGTATATATGGTACATAACATATATCTTATTATCTCATATGTATATGTGTGTATACATATGTACATGTATTATATACATATGTCTGCATACACACACACACACACACACACATCGTTTCTCTACCCTTGGATTTATCCAAACATGGATCAAAAATATTTGGGAAAAAGTATGTTTGTTCTAAGAATATACAGACTTTTTCCTTGTCCCTATTCACTAAACAATAGAATATAGCAGCTATTTATGTGGCATTCACATTGTATTAAGTAAAAGAAGGGATCTACAGGTGATTTGAAGTATACAGGGAATGTAGGTCATACTCCAATTTTACACAGTTTAAAGAAAAACAAGCATTATTCAAGAGAATTTTCTAAATTACCAGTTCATAGATATTTTTAAATTAATTAGTACTAGAAAAATAACCATCAAAGATTGATGTGACAAGTTATCAGGAGAAATGTTTCAATGACCCTGAATTTTTTGCTCTTCCCATCCAGATCTGGGAAGGGGGTGGACATGGCTGATTTATCAACCCCAACATCTGGGGGATTTCAGCATTTCAGACAGTGTCTGCTTGGAGGCTTATTAGAAATTAAAACAAGCATACTTAAGATCATACGAGATGCTGATGGAGAACGGGCTGAGGGACAGTGTTGGTTCTGGCACCTGGTTCTGCGGTCATTTGACCACAGGAATATGCATTTGCAGAGAGCCCTGTGGAACTCTGAGGAATGAGGAATGTCTCCCGGAAGGAACAAGGGTGAAAGAGGTGCAGAAACTGCAAGAAGCACCAGCAAAGGCAGGAAAGAAACAGCAAAGACTGGTTCAGGGGCAGAAGGAAAAGGAGTACCCAGAGTAGAGAGGCAGAAGCAGAGGCAGAAAAGTTGTGGGAGGAAGACACACAAAGGAGAGAAGGACAGGAAAAGACCTGAGGGGGCCTCCCAGAGGCTGGGCCACAAGTTAAGTAAGAGAGAGAGAGAGAGAGAGAGAGAGAGAGTGTATATGTGTGTGTGTGTGCACGTGCACGCATGCAAGCCCCCTGTCTGCCCCTCTGTGACCCCCAAGCCAGGACTCCCAAGGATGCCCAGATCTAATGGCTAAGTGTGCCCAGGACAGAGGTCAAATGTCTGTGCTGTTCCTGCTGGTATCCAGTAGAACATCCCAGCTCCCAGCAGCCATAGGCCTGGCTCAGGATGAGAAAGACCAAAGGGCTCCCCCGTGTACCTCCTGATGAGCACCTCAGTACCCCTGTCAGCCCCTTGGTCACCCAAAATTAGAAACACCCCTTCTCATTAGCCATCCCTTACCCCTGCACCAGATCCCAGCCAGCACTGAGAACCAAACCTCGAAACTGTCAAGGCCACTGAATCCCACAAAGCTGCAGCTGCTGGCAAAAGCCAATCTGGCAAACTGTGGGGTCAGCCTGAGAGGAAGGAAAGGAATGAGGGAGTTAGTTGCATCCTCTTCCCTAAGACCCCAGCCTCTGGCAGCAAGCCTTCTCCATGGGAGACCCTTCTAGATTCTGAAAACTTCTTCTGCTCACCCTTTGGATCTAGCCAGAAGGGACTCCATGATGACAGAAACTGCAATTGCCAGCCTCAGGACATAGCCTTAAGTTTTTCACAGACTGTCTGGTTATCTTTTCGTGAAGATAGCCCCTTCCTTATCCAAAGTGCTGGTTTTGAGAGTGACTTCTGCTTCCTGCTGAGACTCTGATGTCTCACAATAGGAGTTTGTTTGCTAAGAATCATCATAAACTTCCACTTGACTGGTAGGACATACCTTCCCAGAGGAGATCAGCTACAACATGAACAAGCACTTTTTAGAGACAGGTCGATCCACTTGATCCTGTTCCTTCCTACTCTGTGGTCAGGAATTCCTGGACTCTAACACACACTCACACCTGATCCCACATTTTATTGTCCCCAGACTAACTGGCCTTTTCAGTGTACCTGAGTAAAACAACAAGGGTCTCATGAGAACATTCACTTCCACCTCCTTCCTGGATTGTGCTTTATTGACAAAAACCTTTATGTGCTGTCACTGATTTTTTTTTTTTTCTTTAGGGGGAAGGGAGTATTGGGATTGAATCCAGCATATACCACTGAACTACATCCCATCAACCATCTCTTTTTAATTTCCAAACAAGTTCTCACTAAGTTGCTGAGACTGGCCCAGAACTTGCGATCCTCCAGCCTCAGCCCTCTGAGTCTCTAGAATTACAGGTGTGCATCACCACCCCTGGCTCCTGTTACTGATTTCCTATACCTGTTTATTTGTTTGTTTGTTTGTTTGTTATGTGTAAGACATTAAAAGTTCTCTGGAACTAACCCTATCAGTGAGAAGCAAGGTCAAATAGGTCAACTGATGAAAAATGATGGAAAGCCCCAAAATAAAGTTGTGCATCCATGGTCTTTAATTTTCTACAAACGTGCCAAGAACACACAGTGGAATAAGGACAGTCTTTTTAATAAATGGTGTTGGGGAAACTTGATCTCCACATGCAAAAAATGAAGTTGGATCCTTCGCTCACATCATAGACAGGAATCAACTCAAGATGGATCAAAGACTTGGAACTATAAAATCACTACAGGAAAACAGGGGAAAGCTATCCAACATAGTCTGGGCAATGATTTCTTGGATAAAATCCCAAATCACAAACAATGAAAGCAAAAATAGACAGATGGAATTGTATCCAACTAAAAAGCTTCTGAGCAGGCAAAGAAACAACAGGGTGAAGAGACAATCCCCAGAGTAGGAGAAACTATTTGCAAATCACACATCAGATAAAGGGCTCATACCCAAAATATGGAATTCAACTAATCAATACCAGGAAATAAATGACCCTATTTAAAAAATGGGCAAGGGACCTAAATAGATATTGCCCAAAAGAATACCAGTGACCAACAGATATATGGAGGAGAAAAAAAAAAGTTCAACATCACTAATCATCAGGGAAATGCAAATTAAAATTACAATAAAATATTACCTCACACCTGTTAGAATGGCTGTTATCAAAAAGACAGAAGATATGATTCAGTGAGGATTCAGAGAAAAGGAACCTTATTACACTGCTGAGGGGAATATAAATGAATACAGTCATTTTGGAAAACAATACAGTGGTTCTGTAATGGGATCTATTAAAAAAAAAAAAACTTCAATTTTTTTTCTCTCTCTCCCCAGCCATTTCTTGCTAACCTGTTTATTAAGCTATTTTCTCCATCCCAACTTCCTACAATCATCTCATGCTGAGAACAGAAACTGAATGTGCCCCAAAAGTCCTGGCCTGGAACCAGGAAGATGGCAACAAAAGTCAGAGAACTGGCACTGGAACCAGTCTGACTATGTCTACAGATGTATATTTCCTGGCCTGGAATTCCTATAAATTGTAACCTTTCTGTAGGATAGGGGACAACACATTAGCAGTCTTCCCAGTGTGGGCCAAACTGTGATTAAATTCATTTTTCCTTTTTAAATCATTTTTCTCTTATTCTCTTGATTCAAGTGGGTAACTGAATCTTACCCGTCAGAACCCCAGCAGTCACTGGCCTGGATTCTGGTAGTACTTCCTAAAAATAAAAAAAAATAATAAAAAATAAAAACAGAATTATCACATGATCCAGGAATCCCATTTGCGGGTATTAACTCAAGAAACTGAAATCAGTATGCTGAAGACATGTCTACACTCCCACGTTCATTGAAGTATTTATTCACAACAGCCAAGATATGGAATCCACCTATGTGTCCATTGGCAGATGGGCAGATTTTTTAAAATGTGCTGTACACAATGGATTATGATTCAGTCTTTTAAAATGACAAAATCCCATCACTTGCAACAACATGAAAGAATCTAAAAGACATCCTGTTAAGTGAAATAAGCCAGAAATAAACAGGAAGACAAATACCACAAGATCTCACCTACATATGGAATCTAAATGTCAACCTCAGACAGAGTAGGATGGTGGCTACCAGGGGCTGAGGGAGGACGTAGAGGCCAAGTGGGGAAAGGGAAGAGATAGGTTGAAGGGTACAGTTTCAGTTAGATAGAAAAACTAAGTTCTGGTGACATATTACGCAGAACAATAGCTACAGTTAAGAATAATGTATAGAGGGCTGGGGTCATAGCTCAGTGGTAGAGCACTTACCTATAAAGTGTGAGGCACTGGGTTCAATTCTCAGCACCACATATAAATAAATAAAATAAAGTCTCATCAACAACTAAAAAAAATATTTTTTAAAAAAGAATTATGTATTACATTTCAAAAGTTACTATGAGTAGATTTTAAATGTTCCCATCACAAAGAAATAATTTTTATGTGAGTCAATGGATTTATTAATTAGCTTGACTTTATCATTCTACCAAGTATAGGTGCATCAAAACATCACCTTGTATCATACATAAATATAATTATCATTTGTCAATTAACACAATTTAATGAAATAAGCTGGAAAGGGCAAGAAAACATGTGGCCCTGGAGCCTCCGGAATGAAGTGTCAACCCACGTTAGTCTTTCAACCTCCAGCACCTCGAGACAACAAATTGGTGTTGTTTGAAGCCACAAAAAAATAAAATGAAATTTTAAAGAAGAAAGGTCAGAAAAGAAAACTTATGAATTGAAATTGAATCATGGGTAACTGCAGTAGAGAGTAAATGGACTCACAGTGTTATCGGGGCCTAGAATTAGAGACCAGAGAGAAGAAATGAGCACAGGGTTGAGTTTGGAGGATAAACTAGCAAGTATTCTGAGGCTATGTGAGGATGACATGATAGCAACAATCACTACATCCTCCCTTCTAAGAATCCAGGCAGTCTAGAATATAGTGCAGGGTCTCGGTTTGACCCACAAACTTTTTTTTTTTTTTTTACCTTGGAACAGAATTTGTAAGAGTAAAACAGACTGAATCTGCCCGCTTTCTATGTGAAATTAGGAATGGCTTTCTCATGCATAGTGGAGACTGGGGAGGATGCCACCCCCTCCCAACTCTTTCTCCAATACATTCCTCCATCTCTAACATCCTCTCCTGGTATTCCTTTTTTTCCTTTTATTAGTGCATTATAGTTATATACAATAGTTGGATTCATTCTGACAAAATCATACATGCATAGAATTTAATTGACTCCATTTCAATCCCTGAAATTCAATTCAAATTCAATTCCTCCCCCTCCTCCCTCCTGTACTCTACTGGTCTTCCTTTTCATTTGTCTGCTTATTTATTTAGTTTTGATTGGGGTTTGTGGATATACATAAAGGTGGAATTCACAGTAATATACATGCACAGAGCATAATTTTGTCAAATTCATTTTGCGTTTCCTCCCCTTTTCCATCACTCTCCCCCCTCCCTCCCTCTCCATCTCCTTCCATTCCACTGATCTTCCCTTTATCTTTATGATATTCAACACACCCCCATCTTTTTCCCTTATTTTTCTCTAACTCTTTTGATATTCTTAAGTCTAAAGAAAGCCTTCTGTAATACCTTTTCTTCTCCGTTACAAAGATAACATGTTTATCTAAAGGGGAAATATAAGATGCTGGCCCCAGGAAGCCTAAACCCCTTTTGATAGAGGCTCCAGGGGGCTGTGAAACACCTGTGAGATTTCTTTATGATGGGAACTAGGAAGGAGGCAGAACTTATGACACTCTTTTGTCCCCTCTTAAAAGCTTTCTTTGGTCCAGAGCTTTACACAGATGGAACTTTTGAAACATGAAGTTTTTTTCATCTTCCTTCAAACAACTTTGAATAAAATCTATTTTCCTACCCATTTGACACGTATTATTTCTGGAGCAGTGAGTATTATGGCCCAGCCCCTTTCCTCCCTGGGCAAGATCTTGTGCCGCAGGGTAAGAAGAATGTTAGTGACTCTGAGTAGGGCACGTACTTAGCAGTTGCCTTCCACCAGATGCACTAGTCACTTATGTGACTTGTATGACCCTATGCTCATCTGAATAGATAGATAGATAGATAGATAGATAGATAGATAGATAGATAGATAGATAGATTAGAGATAGAACTGATCTCTGGCAAGAATCTCAGGTAACCACACAAGACCAGGATGTTATCCATATAGGGTCAAATTAAAAGATATAGTATTTCAAGATCACCCCTTGTAAAAGAAAGGAGATGGTCTGCAAGAGGGATAATAAGAAAGACTGACAGTGAGGATTGAAGTTGAGCAAATGGGATAAAACAAACTACAAGCTTCTCGGAGGGCCAGAGATATGGTGGGTATCTGGATCCTGGAGCTGTCCCAGGCCTGATAGCTCCCACAGGGAAGGGCTTGGTGGTCAGCCTGTGTGTAGGAGAGCTACCAGCTGCTAGTTGCACAGCTGCCAGTCTGCACAGTGCCGATATCAGAAGCAGGGAGACCCTTCCACAGACGTCCTGGTCTATCAAACCTCCACTGTATCCTTGGAAAGCCCTAGAAGTAATAACTTGATCCCCACTTCAAATATCACCAACAATAAACTTTCCAGCAATTCACTTGGAAACAAAACGAATTTGATTCCAACATGAGAAGAAACATGACATTGCACATAGTCTACTGCAGGAAAGTAAGTGGGTACCAGTTCCATGGTATTTAGAAATGCATGTGACATATGAATTTCCAGAAGGGTACATGGAGGTCCAACCTGTTTCACAAGTTTTCACTTGTCCATCCCCTCTAACAAGTGCTGCCTGGCCAGCCACTCTGGCTGTCCATCACTCCCATGGGTATAAGCTAGGAGGTAAACTATCAAGGCCATGAACTAATGCACTGGCTAAAGGAAAGTGGTGCTCCTGGGTATGGCCAGTGGAGGGATTTTTAATATACAGCAAACATGTATGGAGCTTGTTTCCCTCCTGCCAAGAGCAAGTCACTAAATAAGTGTCACCTACCTTCCTATAGGAAGTGGTGATCATAAAGGGAAACAGGTAACAGGAGGCTGTAGCACAAATTTTGCAGAGCAAGCTTGAAAGGAATGTAACTCCCTTCCTAGTTCACTAATCATCATGTGAGAATAAGCTATCACTGGAGCCTCAGAGTTAAGTTGCAGTTGATGGTGATTCAGTACTTACTGCACAAGCCAGGAGTCCCTTTCAATGTAGAGATAGGGCCAGGGTGCACTGAGAGTGAGAGTATTGTAAGCAACAAATACCCATAGGGTACCACAACAAGGCAAAAGGACAACAACACTGTTACCAGATATAATGCTTCTATGGTGAGTAGAACCACTGGGAAGAGCAGCCTCTATGGCAGGGGACATCCTTATGCAGCAGGTGCCCAAAAGCACCTGTCCAGCCGGAAGCCCAGCTCCCACCCACAGCTGATCATGTCAGAGCCACGTCTCGAGTAGGGCTACATGGCTGAAGAGTGAATTGGCACTCCAGCTTCTATCAGAAGCTACTAGAAATCAGGGTGAATAAGGCTTCCACACTATGTTTGGCTTGGCCACCTAGCAAGGGCAGGATCTGCAGATTAAGTCCAGACCTGAATTATGGACCTGCCACCTAATGTCTGTGGGATGAGTCAGTTGTCTGGGCTTTGGTACCTGGCTTCCTCATTTGCAAAACATGCCCAGCATTGCCCACAATAACAGGTGACCTAATGATGGTCGCTGCTGGACCATGGAAGGAACTCAGCAAAGGGCCCTCTCCTTTCTTTGGCATCCCTGAAGACCCTTGCCACTCAGTCCATTAACAACGCTGAGAAGTCCTTGATGGTTGAGAGCAAAGTTAAATTAACCATGTCCTCACCTGGGCACTGGCCTCTATCTGGGCTTTTCTGCACAACACCTTGAGTACCAGGGGGGCAGGGTTCTGACTGCCCTTCCTCATGTCCTCTGTACATATTAATGGCTTAACAAGTGATTGTTTTTAATACATGTATGTATAGTATAATAACTTAAATCAAGTTAAACATAACTATCTCTCCAAACATTTATCATTTCTTTATGGTGAAAACATTTAAAATCACTTCTTTAAGCTTCATAAAATATACAGTGCATTACTGTTATCTACAGTCACCCTGCTGTGCAATAGCACACCAGAATGCCTTTCTGTTATCTAACTGGAACTTAGTACCTGTGGATCAATCTGTGCCACCCACCCTCGTGACATCTTGCTCACTCTTATCCTTGGATATGTGTCTTGGAGCGGTTCTCACACCAAGGAAGGTTTTGCTTCATTATTTATTAAAGCTACATCACGGGAATCAAACCCAATGTGAGAAACAGCTTCACCCTTAAGCAGCAGGTGAGGTTTGCAGAAGACCCAGAGGGAGATCAGCTGCAGGGGCTCATGCGGTTTATTTTGTAGCCATTTTTATTGAATTTAATGCTATGTGAGGTGCTTCATGGGCAGCCACTGCTGGAGGCCAGTAGTGATGGTGAGGAAGGGCCACTTCAGAACTTGGGTAACTCTAGCAGCTCCATTTCTCCTTAAAGGCACACAAACAACTGCAGACTAGGGGAGAATGGGAAGCCAAAGGGACCAGGCTCACCTGGAGTCGAAGACCCTAGACCAGGAATAAAGGAACAATGAGGGAGCTGCAGAAAGCCCATTCCCTATGGAAAGTCTGCTTCCATTTGTTTCCTGTGTATGGACCAACAATTTAGTCTGGTTACCTTTGGGTCACCAGAAAACCTGAGTTATTAAGTGTCACTCAATACTCCACATGGCAGGTAACTCCTTGGAGGGTCTGAAGGAGTCAACCCTGGAGGAGCTTGGAGAACCCATGGCTATGCTCCTGTTTGCCATGCTCAGACATACTGAGCTCCCAAGGGGCAGGGAGTGGCAGTGACCATCCCAATGAGAACCTGCAGAAATGGGTTTCAGGTGGAGCCAGCTTGAGATACCTGCTTCCTGCAAAATCAATTGAGTTCCTGGAGTTCAGCATCCCTGGCCTCTAGATGTTGCCTGTTGGTTTTCTGACCCCAGTGTCCAAGGTCCTCCTCCGGGCCTTTGTTCTGTAGCCCTTAGATAGCCCCTACCCCACTCCTGGACTTCACCTGGACTCCCAGACTTCATCCCTGCTTCACAGGAGTGGATTGAGCAGAATTTGACAGGCAGAGGAAAATCATTCAGGATGTCCCAGATTTAGAGCAACTTAACCCTGAGGGCTCTGCTTCATACTACTTGGGCCTTCAGAGACAGGATATAGGGAGAGGAGAAGGAGACAAGACCAGGTACTTACCTGTTGTTTTAGGTTTGTCCCAGAGGATGAGAGATACCAATCCTGAATGTTGTGCCATTAGCCACAGATTTCTAGGACAGGATTCTGCATGGAGTTAGGTGGTGCCTACCTGAGGCTAGAGGTGGTTTGTCCCTAAGGCCATTCAGCAACTATACTGTCTTAAGGTCAGAGAGACACCTGTAAGCCTAAAGCAATGACAGAGACCAGAAGACTCCAGTCTTCTGCCTGTGCCAGGCCCTTATCACCCACCTACTCCTGGGACCATCCTGGGCCTTCAGACTTACCTTCAGTCCTACCCTAGCTTCTATCTTTCCAGTTACTCCTACAGGCTGTTGGCTCACCCATGCACCCAGAACAGAGGCCAGCAAACCAAACACAGCCCATTGAGTGTTTTGTAAATTACGTTTTATTAGAACACAGCTCTACCCATTCATTTATAGGTCACTTAGGGTCTATGATAGTGAAACCGAATATGGCACTGCATAAAACAGAGACCATAGGGCACACAAAGCCTGAAGTATTTACTCTCCTCCTCTCTACAGAAAAAAAGTTTGCAGGGCAAGGGGTATGGCTCAGTGGTAGAGCACTTGCTTAGCATGTGTGAGGCCCTGGGTTCCATATCCAGCATCAATATCAATAAACAAACAAGCAAACAAACTTTGATCTCTGACATAGGAAGGTCTACTCCCTCAGCCATCACTTGTGGCCAGGGGGCAGCCTACCAGATTTAGACCCTTTCTGTCCTTACTCTACACAAACCTTCCTTCATGCTGGGCCACATGTTATTGTCAGGCCTGCTTTTGGTGGGAACAGCTTTTTTAAATTTTAAGTCTTTGCTGCATGACCTGGGATCCGGTGTATGATCTGTGCTGTGAATGTTTGTGGTTCTTTGTTAGCAGCGGTCAAAACTGTCTCTGAATAAGTCAGTGTCTTAATTTACTTCCTCCTCATCTAAACTACACATTAATAAGAAAATGAAAGAGTTCTTTTGGAAATTACAGCCTGAGGGAGAAATCAATTATTTACAACTCATATTCAGTTAAGAAATCACACTTAATGCCTAGAGAGATTTCTTTCCAGGACTAAAGCTAATGCATTAAGGCCACATTTTACAGCAGATGACATTTGCATTGGGACCCAGTACTCAGGTCTGTGGTGCTCTCCCAGCAGCCTCTTACTCACCATGAAATGTGCCTGGTGCCTCCATCAATACACCTACCCTACCTGCCTTCTAATGAGGTAGCTACCTACCTACCCTTAATTTAAGCAAACTGCTTTTCTGTAGATTTTTTTCTGGTCTTGCTTATCTTTTCCTCTATACCTTGTCAGGACATTTTTGTCCCCAGTTGGGCTCTTTGAGAGAGTATACAATTGTTGCCCTGTGTGGGAGGGGAAAATCCCTACCCCACTGGTATATGAGCACATTCATGAGACTTTCTCAGCAAATGCAGCGGAAGTACAAGATATCTGCTCCACATCCAGGTTAACGCTTAAAAAAACAATTGCCTCTTACCTTCTTGCTCTTCCCTATCACAGGATTGGCATGTCCCCTGCAGTGGCTGCTCCATGAGGCAAGTTACTCAATTAGGAGATGGAAGCAGATCCAGAACAGAGAGGCGGCCACCCAACTCAGTACCATGCAGACCAGAATATGCCACCACAAAATATGCCTCTTTTGCATGAGGATTATTGCCTGAAGGCAAATAAGAAGCAAATGCTGGAAAGTACTCTGCCCTCCATCTGTTTACATAAAGCAGGACATAGATTTTTCAAAGATAAAAGGCATCCTGTCTCTCCTCTCTACCAGGGAAACAAATGTTAACTACTGTAGACCCTTACGGGTTTGGAAATGATACCATAACAGAGGAATCTAAATTGACAAGTTTTACTGACTGACTAGCCTTTACCTGCAAATTATTTGCCTTTCCCCAGGTTACTGCCTTGTAGACTCAAAGTCTTTCTCCTTCTTCTTCTTCTTCTTCCTCCTCCTCCTCCTCCTCCTCCTCCTCCTCCTCCTCTTCTTCTTCTTCTTCTTCTTCTTCATTTATTTATTTTGGGGGGCAGTAGTGAGGATTGAAGCCAGGGGAGCGCTATCACTGAGCTATATCTCCAGCCCTTTTATTTATTTATTTACTCATCTTTAATTTTTGAGACAGCATCTTGCTAAATTGCCCAGGTTGGCCTTGAACTAGCAAGCCTCCTACCTAAGCACATTTATGTACCACAAGGTAAAAATAAGTATTCTGGCAAAGCACTGGGATTACAGGATTACAGGATTACTGGTGATGCACCCCCACACCCAGCTTAGACTCTTTACTACCAGAGTTTTCAAATGTTCTTCTTCTCTGAAACAACCACTTTATATACAGATACTTCCTAAATGTATTCCTATATTCTAGAACTGTCTTTTGTCTATAGGGATTCTTTTTAGCAAGCCATAAAGATACCTCAGTTTCAATATATCAACATATCAAGGAATAAATTCACTATCTTCTCAAAATACTGCTTTCTCTTTGCATTCCTGTGGCAGTTTGCACCATGTCTTGTGAAAGAACACTAGAACTACACTTCCCAGTCCTTGACCCTATGTGGTTCCAGGTAACCACTGGCTATAGAACACAACTTGCATAAGATTTGGAAGGTAGAGGGAAGCAGGAACAAATATTTTATGCTCTGAAGGTTGGTGCAGGGCACAGGCGTGTGCTGATATATAGTGGCCCAACCTGTGGGCCTGGGCAGCATCCAAGCCTGTAGTGTCTCATCCTGGACGTACACAGGCACCTCCATAAGGAGAGTATGGGGAGGTCAAACTTTCTCTCTAAAAGTTGGATTGAGTCTGCTGAAATAAACTGACAATAGATTAACAAGAAAAAAAGGCATGCAAATTTTAAGCATGCCCACGTGCACCAGGAGCGATGCAGAATATGAAACTCAAAGCAGGGCCAGGTGGTTGAGGCTTGAATACCCTCTCCATGGAGGATAGGAAAGTGGCCGAGTAAATGTTTTTTTAGGGAAGATGAACGAGCCCAGAGAACAGAAAATGCCCTAGAACAGACTTCCTCTGTGTGCTAGGTCTGATGCTTCCTTTTCAGTCTCTTCCTCTGTGATGTGAGTTTAATCTTGCCTGGGTAATGAAATTTCAGCAGGAGGACTGGAGTCAATTGTGATCTTCTTTGGCAGATCTGGTCTTCAAGTAGATAAGGGAACATTAGGGAAAGCCCTTCCTTGCATTGCTGCTCCCCGGGTGCTCCCAGTTCGGAGTCCAAAGTGGTCTATTTGGGGCACTCATTTTCTGAGGCCCAAAAAGAGCACTAGCTTCTCTTGTAAGCCTAGTACAAGTCAAATAGTGGGGTCTTGCCAGGTTCTTGCAGAGGGGCCTGGTTTTTAAGCTGGGCACCTGACTTATTGGTTTAGACAGGTCTGCAGACATTGGGAAATCTGGCTGACACCTGGGGATGTCCCCTGCTCAAAGGGGCACAGAGGGCAGCAAGTGAGCACAGAGCACTTAATGACAGGTCAACATAGGGAGGAAAACAGTCTCCGTGGAGGAAATAGGTCAAATGATGAGCAGCAGAAGTATCTGCCACGTGGGCTTCAGAGCAGACGCTATGGTGGCCTAGAAGTGACAACCCTGACTCCCAGGTGGTGATGTTCTCAAGGACACTGGGTGACCTTGGACCCTTTGGTTCTTCCCAGTGTGTAATGAGAGAAATGAGGCAAATGATGGCTCTCTGGGGTCCTTTTAAGCTCTGACATAAAAAAAAAACTGTGATTTTATGTTTGGCAGTTCCTTCCACCAGCTGTTTTTGCATTTTCTAAAAGAAAATCAATTTGCCTGTGATTCTCTCCTTCTGCTGTGTTTTTTTTTCTCCCACAATAACCCCTCTCATGAATTATGCAAACTGTGTTTGCCACCCAAGGTGAGGTGGATTAAAAATGCTAAGTGAAACTTTATTTTTTTTTTCCTTTTTTAAAAATTTTTATTAGAGCATTATAGTTATTCATGGTAGCTGGATCATCCCAACACAATCACACATGCATGGAATCTGACCCACTCCTTTTCGGTTCCCTTTCTTCCCCCCACTCTTCACCCAAGTCCTCCTCCAGTGAACCTGCCCAAACTCATCTATTTATCCATTCTTTTTTTTTTTAATTTTTTATTGTTGGTTGTTCAAAACATTACAAATTTCTTGATATATCATATTTCACACTTTGATTCAAGTGGGTTATGAGCTCCCATTTTTACCCCATATACAGATTGCAGAATCACATCAGTTACACATCCATTGATTTACATATTGCCATACTAGTGCCTGTTGTGTTCTGCTGCCTTTCCTATCCTCTACTATGCCCCCTCCCCTCCCCTCCCCTCCCCTCTTCTCTCTCTGCCCCCTCTACTGACATTCATTTGTCCCCCTTGTATTATTTTTCCCTTTCCCCTCACTTCCTCTTGTATGTACTTTTGTATAACTCTGAGGGTCTCCTTCCATTTCCATGCAATTTCCCTTCTCTCCCTTTCCCTCCCACATCTCATCCCTGTTTAATGTTAATCTTCTTCTCATGCTCTTCTACCCTACTCTGTTCTTAGTTGCTCTCCTTATATCAAAGAAGACATTTGGCATTTGTTTTTTAGGGATTGGCTAGCTTCACTTAGCATAATCTGCTCTAATGCCATCCATTTCCCTGTAAATTCTATGATTTTGTCATTTTTTAATGCAGAGTAATACTCCATTGTGTATAAATGCCACATTTTTTTTTATCCATTCATCTATTGAAGGGCATCTAGGTTGGTTCCACAGTCTTGCTATTGTGAATTGTGCTGCTATGAACATCGATGTAGCAGTGTCCCTGTAGCATGCTCTTTTTAGGTCTTTAGGGAATAGACCGAGAAGGGGAATAGCTGGGTCAAATGGTGGCTCCATTCCCAGCTTTCCAAGAAATCTCCATACTGCTTTCCAAATTGTATGCACCAATTTGCAGTCCCACCAGCAATGTACAAGTGTACCCTTTTCCCCACATCCTCGCCAGCACTTGTTGTTGTTTGACTTCATAATGGCTGCCAATCTTACTGGAGTGAGATGGTATCTTAGGGTGGTTTTGATTTGCATTTCTCTGACTGCTAGAGATGGTGAGCATTTTTTCATGTACTTGTTGATTGATTGTATGTCCTCCTCTGAGAAGTGTCTGTTCAGGTCCTTGGCCTATTTGTTGATTGGGTTGTTTGTTCTCTTATTGTCTAATTTTTTGAGTTCTTTGTATACTCTGGATATTAGGGCTCTATCTGAAGTGTGAGGAGTAAAGATTTGTTCCCAGGATGTAGGCTCTCTATTTACCTCTCTTATTGTTTCTTTTGCTGAGAAAAAACTTTTTAGTTTGAGTAAGTCCCATTTGTTGATTCTAGTTATTAACTTTTGTGCTATGGGTGTCCTATTGAGGAATTTGGAGCCCGACCCCACAGTATGTAGATCGTAGCCAACTTTTTCTTCTATCAGACGGCGCGTCTCTGATTTGATATCAAGCTCCTTGATCCATTTTGAATTCACTTTTGTGCATGGCGAGAGAAAGGGATTCAGTTTCATTTTGTTGCATATGGATTTCCAGTTTTCCCAGCACCATTTGTTGAAGATGCTATCCTTCCTCCATTGCATGCTTTTAGCCCCTTTATCAAATATAAGATAGTTGTAGTTTTGTGGATTGGTTTCTGTGTCCTCTATTCTGTACCATTGGTCCACCCGCCTGTTTTGGTACCAGTACCATGCTGTTTTTGTTACTATTGCTCTGTAGTATAGTTTGAAGTCTGGTATCGCTATACCGCCTGATTCACACTTCCTGCTCTGCATTGTTTTTGCTATTCTGGGTCGTTTGTTTTTCCATATGAATTTCATGATTGCTTTCTCTATTTCTACAAGAAATGCCCTTGGGATTTTGATTGGCATTGCATTAAACCTATAGAGAACTTTTGGTAATATCGCCATTTTGATGATGTTAGTTCTGCCTATCCATGAACAGGGTATATTTTTCCATCTTCTAAGATCTTCTTCTATTTCTCTCTTTAGGGTTCTGTAGTTTTCATTGTATAAGTCTTTCACCTCTTTTGTTAGGTTGATTCCCAAGTATTTTATTTTTTTTTTTTGAAGATATTTTGAATGGAGTGGTTGTCCTCATTTCCATTTCAGAGGCTTTGTCGCTGATATACAGGAATGCCTTTGATTTATGCGTGTTGATTTTATATCCTGCCACTTTGCTGAATTCATTTATTAGCTCTAATAGTTTCTTTGTAGACCCTTTTGGGTCTGCTAGGTATAGAATCATGTCACCTGCAAATAGTGATAATTTAAGTTCTTCTTTTCCCATTTTTATGCCTTTAATTTCTTTCGTCTGTCTAATTGCTCTGGCCAGTGTTTCGAGAACTATGTTGAACAGAAGTGGTGAGAGAGGGCATCCCTGTCTTGTTCCAGATTTTAGAGGGAATGCCTTCAATTTTTCTCCATTCAGAATGATGCTAGCCTGAGGCTTAGCATAGATTGCTTTTACAATATTGAGGTATGTTCCTGTTATCCCTAGTTTTTCTAGAGTTTTGAACATAAAGGGATGCTGTACTTTGTCGAATGCTTTTTCCGCATCTATCAAGATGATCATATGGTTCTTATTCTTAAGTCTATTGATGTGGTGAATAACATTTATTGATTTCCGTATATTGAACCAGCCTTGCATCCCAGGGATGAATCCTACTTGATCATGCTGCACAATTTTTTTGATATGTTTTTGTATCCGATTCGCCAGAATTTTATTGAGGATTTTTGCATCTAGGTTCATTAGAGATATTGGTCTGTAGTTTTCTTTCTTTGAAGTGTCTTTGTCTGGTTTAGGTATCAGGGTGATGTTGGCCTCGTAGAATGAATTTGGAAGTTCTCCCTCTTTTTCTATTTCCCGAAGTAGCTTGAGAAGTATTGGTATTAGTTCCTCTTTAAAGGTTTTGTAAAACTCTGCTGTATACCCATCCGGTCCTGGGCTTTTCTTAGTTGGTAGTCTTTTGATGGTTTCTTCTATTTCCTCAATTGATATTCGTCTGTTTAGGTTGTCTATATCCTCCTGACTCAATCTGGGCAGATCATATGACTTAAGAAATTTATCGATGCCTTCACTATCTTCTAATTTATTGGAGTATAAGGATTCAAAATAATTTTTGATTATCTTCTGTATATCTGAAGTGTCTGTTGTGATATTGCCTTTTTCATCCCGTATGCTAGTAATTTGAGTTCTCTCTCTTCTTCTCTTTGCTAGCATGGCTAAGGGTCTGTCGATTTTGTTTATTTTTTCAAAGAACCAACTTTTAGTTTTGTCAATTTTTTCAATTGTTTCTTTTGTTTCGATTTCATTAATTTCAGCTCTGATTTTAATTATTTCTTGCCTTCTACTTCTTTTGCTGTTGTTTTGCTCTTCTTTTTCTAGGATTTTGAGATGAAGTATGAGATCATTTATTTGTTGGTTTTTTCTTTTTTTAAGGAATGAACTCCAAGCAATGAATTTTCCTTTTAGAACTGCTTTCAATGTGTCCTATAGATTCCGATATGTTGTGTCTGTGTTTTCATTAATCTCTAAGAATTTTTTAATTTCCTCCTTGATGTCTTCTATAACCCATTGATCATTCAGTAACCTATTGTTCATTCTCCAAGTGATGTATGCTTTTTCCTTTCTTCTTTTATCGTTGATTTTCAGTTCCATTCCATTATGATCAGATAGGATGCATGGTATTATCTCTACTCCTTTATATTGTCTAAGAGTTGCCCTGTGACATAATATATGATCTATTTTTGAGAAGGATCCATGTGCTGCTGAGAAATAAGTGTAACTGCTTGATGTTGGGTGGTATATTCTATATATGTCAATTAAGTCTAGGTTATTAATTGTGTTATTGAGTTCTATCGTTTCCTTATTCAACTTCTGTTTGGAAGATCTGTCCAGTGGCGAGAGAGGTGTGTTGAAGTCTCCCATGATTATTGTATGGTGGTCTATTAGACTCTTGAACTTGAGAAGAGTTTGTTTGATGAACATAGCTGCACCATTGTTTGGGGCATATATATTTATGATTGTTATGTCTTGTTGGTGTATGGTTCCCTTAAGCAGTATGTAGTGTCCCTCTTTATCCCTTTTGATTAACTTTGGCTTGAAATCTATTTTATTTGATATGAGTATGGACACTCCTGCTTGTTTCCGAAGTCCATATGAGTGATATGATTTTTCCCAACCTTTCACCTTCAGCCTATGTATGTCTTTTCCTATCAAATGCGTCTCCTGTAGGCAGCATATTGTTGGGTCTTGTTTTGTGATCCATTCTACTAGCCTGTGTCTCTTAATTGGTGAGTTTAAGCCATTAACATTTAGGGTTATTATTGAGATATGGGTTGTTCTTCCAGCCATATTTGTTTATTTATGTTACTAAACATGGTTTGTTTTCCTTTTTGATTATTTTTCCCCCCTTTACTGTCCTACCTCCCACTGTTGGTTTTCATTGTTATTTTCCATTTCCTCTTCCTGTAATGTTTTGCCGAGGATGTTTTGAAGAGATGGTTTTCTAGCTGCAAATTCTTTTAACTTTTGTTTATCGTGGAAGGTTTTAATTTCATCTTCCATCCTGAAGCTTAATTTCACTGGATACACAATTCTTGGTTGGAACCCATTTTCTTTCAGTGTTTGAAATATGTTATTCCAGGATCTTCTAGCTTTCAGAGTCTGTGTTGAAAGATCAGCTGTTATCCTGATTGGCTTACCCCTAAATGTGATCTGCTTCCTTTCTCTTGTAGCTTTTAAAATTCTCTCCTTATTCTGTATGTTGGGCACCTTCATTATAATGTCTCTAGGTGTGGGTCTCTTATGATTTTGCACATTCGGCGTCCTGTAGGCTTCTAGGATTTGGGATTCTGTCTCATTCTTCAAGTCTGGGAAGTTTTCTTGTATTATTTCATTGAATAGATTGCTCATTCCTTTGGGTTGAAACTCTGTCCCTTCCTGTATCCCAATGACTCTTAAATTTGGTCTCTTGATGTTATCCCATATTTCTTGGATGTTCTGCTCATGGTTTCTTAATAGTCTTGCTGAGCTGTCTATGTTCTTTTCAAGTTGAAATACTTTATCTTCATTGTCTGATGTTCTATCTTCTAAGTGTTCTACTCTGCTGGTAGTATTCTCCATTGAGTTTTTAAGTTGGTTTATTGCTTCCTGCATTTCTAGGATTTCTGTTTGTTTGTTTTTTATAACCTCTATCTCCCTGTATAGCTGATCTTTTCCTCTTGGATTTGTTTATGTAATTCATTGTTGAAGTGATCTTTCATTGTCTGATTTTGTTGTCTGATGTCTTCCTTGAGACTCCAGATCATCTGAAGCACGTATATCCTGAATTCTTTATCTGACATTCCATCTGCTGCAGCTATTACCTCTTCTAACGTTGAGTTGACCTGCATTGCTTGTGGTCCTTTCTTTCCTTGTCTCTTCATACTGTTCGTGTTCCTTTCTACTTGGTGAAACTGTTGCGCTATTGAATTTTCCCCCTATATATTTATATTGGTCTTGTATAGTTGCAAAGTCTCCCTCGCAGGTGCGGGCGGCGGCTCTGCCCCTCCTCCAATTGGGGCAATGTGCCTACCATGCCGGCAGGCCTCTGGGCCTGCTCTGCCGGTCGGTAGCAGGTCCGCCTACCTTGTAGGTGCGGGCGGCGGCTCTGTCTCTCTGCGGGCCGCTAGGCTTGTTCTTTCGGTGGTCGCAGTTCTGCCTACTTTGCAGGTGCATGCAGCGGCACTGCCCCTCTGCACGCCTCTGGGGCTGTTCTGCCAGTGGGTCGCAGGTCCGCCTACCTTGCAGGTGCGGGGGGGTGCGGCTCTACCCTTCCTCAGGCCACTGGGCCTGTTCTGTCTGTCTGTTGCAGGTCTGGCCTGTTCTGGTGGTGGTCACAGTTCCGTTTACCTTGCAGGCGCGGGGGGAGGGGGCGGCTCTGCCTCTCAGCAGGCCGCTGCGCCTGTTCTGCCGGTGGGTCGCAGGCCCGCCTACCTTGCAGGAGTGGTTGGCAGCTCTGCCCCTCCGCGGGCCACTGGGCCTTTTCTCTAAGTGAAACTTTAAATGGAGTGTCTACCACCACTTCATCTTGGTTAACTCTGGTGAGCGGCTGTCATCCTCACCACAGAGCTTCCTGCCAGGATCTCAGACACACGCTGCTGTTAACAGTGATTAACAGGCATGGCACAGACCATGCTTAAAGGTGCATGATCAATGCTAAAATCACTGCATGGCAGAATAATTCTGAAATCTTAAGTCGATGTTGCTTTCCCCACAACCATAAAATTTTTCATTAGCATAACTTTAAATTTTCAGCACCCACTTCATCTACTAATGAATTTAGTGAAAAGGTATCCCCCAGGCAGTTCACTCAAAAAAAAGAAAGAAAAACTCTTTATTTTGTGGAAAAGATGTTTGGAATTATAGAAGAAGAAGTTCAGCAATAAAAAGGAAGCAGCAATAAAGCAACATCATTTCCCTTTAATACAATCAAAACGGGACCCCAAAAAGCACCAAAAAATGCAGCTACTTTCAGCCAGGTCTTGTTCTTCTGGAAACAGACTCTTCTCTGCCTGGCTTCTGTGAGGACAGCCCCCTGGAGCTCTCTCCCCATGTCTCCTGCTTCCCATGCTGCTCCTTGGCCACCTCTGACTACATGTCCCTCAGTGCCCCTCTTTACCTCTTATCTTCTTTTCTCCCTGTCCAACCATGGCCACAGATGTCATCTACATGATAAAGTGTCATTTTTGTGCCTAATTCTGACTGTAGCTTCCAGATCAGTTAACCAGCCATCCCCCCCTACCTTGGCTACTCCTCTTGGGTATCACAAAACTGTAGCAAAATTAACTCATCCTGCTGAGCCCGTCATTTGACCCTCACCAGAAAGATCTTTCTCTGTGGAATCTCCACCAGTCAGTTACACAATCAGAACTTGAAATTATCTGTAAATTTCCTCTCTTCTTTCTTATCCCAAATCAATAAATATTGACTTCTAAATCATGTGTGTTTAGGTGTGCACATAAAATTTTGTTCCATGTAAGTAATGAACACATAGCACTTTCATATCATCTCAAAAGCTGACCAGATGGAAAGTCACAAAGAAAATATCAAATAATCCCCTAAAGTAGAAATCTGCAATTATTCTCTCTAATGCAGTAAAAGTCAACACTGACCATAAAATAATAAGCAAAAAAATATCTATTAACTAAAAACAAATTTTAAAAATTAATCAATAAATCTTAGGATAAAAAGAAATTGAAACTGAAATTTAAAAATCAGAGGAATAAGTGATGATATTGCATAACAAAACCTTCAGGTATAGGCAAAGAATCTTTCCGAGGAATATTCATGACCATGAAAGTATCATTAGAGGTGAGAAAGACTGGAAATAAATGACAAGCTTTTAGTGCAAGAATGTAGATAAAAGTAATAATAAAAATATTTATAAGTCCTACATTTTCATAGTGGGCACTCAACAAAGTTATGAGGAATGAACAACTATTAATACTAATGTCACCAGGTAAAGGAGATTATCGTGTTTCATATGTGCCAGTTTTCTCATCAAAAATAATTTGTGTTTTCTCATTTAATGTGAGGTAAGGATTACTAACATTTTTAGATTAGGAATTGAACCTTAAAGCAATTCACAACTTATCCAGCACCACCGAGCTTCTCTGAGTATGGAGCCAATACAAACCCAGGTCTGGAAAATTCAGCACTGTTTTTCCTAGAGAGCTTCCCATGGAGGAAAAGTGCCCAAAACTATTCCTTCAGGAATTTGATTTTTCATACACATGTTAAGAAATGCTGTTTAGGAGAGTCCAAGGTGTGGAGAAGTCCTATAAAAAAGGAAACCATTTCTTAGAATTATTACAATACCAACTGAGTTTCTTTTTCTGCAATCAAACAGTTAAACAGAAAGAAGTCTCTCTCTCTCTCTCTCTCTCTCTCTCTCTCTCTCTCTCTCTCTCTTTCTTTTTCTTTTTCTGTCACTCACTGCTTCTGAAAATGTTTGCCCACAAAAAGTCTTGGCAGTCAGTTCTGGGAAGTAGGAAGAGAAATGGGGTGCCAGGGACTACCCAGGAGAAAACCTATGGAAGCCTAGGAGAGCCCAGGCAGGGACACAGGACAGACTGGAGGTGGTCAGGTTGTCTCTCACAGCTGATCACCAAGTCTCAATATGTTAGGCCTCATATGCAAAGTAAGGAATGGTTTCTCAGTCCTTGCTGGTGCTCAGGAATATGGGGCTTACTTAAATATTCATTAAATATCTTTCTGAAAAAGAAACAGTACTTTTACCTAAGAAGATTTTGCTTAAGAGAGAGATCAGTCAAATGTACATATTCTAAAAACTAATGAAAATGAACCTGTGAGAACCAGGCAGAATACCAGGTGTGACCCCGGGTCATGCCTTGGACAGAGGTTGTCAAGTTCTGCTCAGGTGCGGCTCTTAGATGGATACACATATTTGGATCCAGTGGTATCGTGAAGGCACTCCTTACATATTGGAAAAATTAAAGGGAGAAGGGAAAGATAAAGGAAACCCTGGTCCTGAGTACAGGGATAAACTCATGATGTATATTGTCTTTGTTTGTTTTTGTTTGCTTTTTTTTTTTTTAGACTGCTCCTGCTTCATAGTGCATCCCAGTGGACATTTCACTGGGATACGGGCTATGCACTGTTCTGTTTTGCAGAATATATTTATACCTCTTAATCCCATCTTCTATGGGCTAATCATTACTTGACCTGAAACAGTTTTATCTCTTAGAATATTCTGCTTTGCTTCTCAAACATGCGTCTCTAAAGAAATATAATATGCACATGAGCATTGGAAACCACATTCTGCTCCCAATATCCTAAAGGATATGTTCACTGCCAATTCCCTTTTTCTGACAACAGGTCAAAATGTTGATCGGTGGTAGAAAAACAAGTTCTTCCAGATACACATGCTCTTGGACTTTAGATGAGGTTACACCCCAATAAGCCCATTCTGAGTTGAAATTCTTATGTCAATAAAGCATTTAACACCTTGAACTTCCTGAGTAGGCTGGCTTTAGCAATACAATACACTGTATTTGCCATGGAGGCAAATATTCCCTTCTCCCTAAATCTTGCTTCTTTTAGCTGCTATGAGGTATCTGCTTTCTCCCCATGTCCGTCACCCTTAATAATACAACCACAAAAATTTCCTTTTCTTCCCATATTGTCCTCCCTTCAGTTTTCTAAACATCCTTGGGATTCCCTCTAATTATAACACAGTTCATCACCTCCCTCGAGGCCCTCTGTGGCCACTCAGCCTAGAGCCATTCCTACCCCATGTCTGTACTGTCCCATCACCTGTTCATTTCCATCATGACACCATATGCAATCATCCTGTTCACATGTTCTTCAGTTATTAACAATCTGTCCTCCTTCTAAGACGTAAACTCCCTGAGCATAACAATCTCATTTATCAAGCCCTAACCCAGCACAGAAGCTCAATAAATGTTTGCTAAATAACCTTCAATTTATTTACTCATTATCCATTTTTTAATTATTTTAGATTTATTTTTCTTTTTTACTGACATTGTAATCATATATATATATATATATATATATATATATATATATATATTTATTTATTTATTTATTTATTTATTTCTGGGTACAGTGTGATGTTTCAATACATGATACATTTTGTAGTGACCAAATCAGGATAATTAACATATGCTTCATTTTAAACATTTATCATTTCTTTGTTGTGGGAACATTCAAAATCCTCTCTTCTATCTCTTTTGATAAAGACTATATATTATTGTTAACTACATTTGCCCACCAGGAAAGAGAAACTTATCCCTCCTGTCTAACCACAGCACTGTGCCCACTGGCCAACCTCACTCCAACCTCAAAGGCCACTAAGAGCCCCAGCCTCTGGTCATCACTCTTTCAATCTCATTTTCTATGAGAATAACTTTTTCAGGTTCCCCATGAGTGAGATCATGGGATATTGATCTTTCAGGGCCTACTCATTGCATTCAATCCTCCAGGCTCATTCATGCAGTCTCCAGGGACAACATTTGATCCGTTCTTATGACTGAATCATGTTCCACTGTGTCTATGTGCCACAGTTCATTCATCAGTTTCTCTATTGATGGACTCTTAGGATGTCTAAGCCAATTCCACATCTTGGCAATTGTGAATAATGCAGCGATACCTAGGACTACAGATGTCTCTTCAACACACTGACTTCATTTCCTTTTTTACACAATGGTGTGATTGCCAGATCCTATCGTAGCATTATTTTTAATTTTCTGAGGAAATCTCCTATTGTTTAATAGCTGTACTTACTTATATTCCAACCAACCATGCATGATGGTCTCCTTTGCTCTACATCTTTGACAATACTTGATATCTTTTGACTTTTGACTTTTTGAGAATAGACATTCTGACTTGGAATGAGGTGATATCTCTATGCATTCATGCATTTATTTATTAATTTATTTATTTAAGACCAAGGAAGAGGAGTTATTTATTTATTAATTTATTTATTTAAGCCCAAGGAAGAGGAGTTGGTATAAGCTGGATTGAGCTAAGGTATCTTTGGACTGAAAACAATGAAGTTTTATTTGTTGTTTAAACTGTAAGTCCACTGTGGGTTAGCAGGGAAATTCCATCATCACCGTCAAGAGGGGAGCTATGTGATCAGGGCAGCTACACAGCCAGCAAGGAGAAGAAATCTCTGGAAGCCTGCAGGGCAGCAGTTAAGTGTTCCAGCCCCAACATGATACAACTCACTGCCCATATATAAGCACAGGGCCACACCAAGAACAGAAAGCTGGGAAAGATCAGCCTTTCGGGTGCCCAAAGAAAAAGGCAAGCCAGACCTCAAGGCAGTGCTAGGACTGTGGCAGGTGCAAGAGGATACCCAGAAAGCATCTCTCACAGAAGGGGTGGTCCATCCTGCCCAATGCTGCAGAAGGAAAAAGGTGTTCATCAAGTATCCATTGCACCTGGTAACTAATTATAATTCTAGCACCTGAAGTCCCAGAGTACTGGTGATGTGGTAGGAGACAAACTCAGTGGGCTGAGCAAAATAGAGAAATAAAGAAATGAAGATGGGAGAATAGGAAGTTTTCAAGAAACATGGTTGCTCACTAGGGATGGGGGCAATAGCTAGAGAAACATTGAGCCAAGGTGGTAAGGTTAGATGCCCAAGCATGTATACTTGGTGGGAGAGCAGATTAGAAATAGGGGGAAATAAAGCAGAAGGGAACCCGAGACTGTTCTGGAGATACTGGGATGGGGTGGGAAGAGGACAGTGTGTGATAGGCAACTACAATTAGCCTCAAAGAGAGCGGGCTGGGGATGGAGCCAAGATCCTCACAGCTCTGTGGGAACCCTGAGGAAGCATTGCATTTTTTGGTTAGCCATTATAAGATTATTATCTTACACTTTGCCTACTCAACAAGATCAGAAACTGCAACGGTAACCGGACATCCAGATGATAAATAACTCTTAAAATAATCTTCCTGAGTCAAGTAATGATTACTTGCCAAGACAGAAAATATTAGAGAAGGGCATGGCCAACAGTAATCAGAACATACACGCAGAGGTTCATGAGCTGAAGTGTGGTGGAAGGAGACCCATCAGGGAGGTGACGGACATCCCAAAGGTGGGTGAGCTGGTCAGGTGGTGAGGTCAGCCACCCACCTCTGTCCAGGTCAGCACAGAAGCCGAGAAGAACAGAACAAATGACTCCTGCTTGGCCATGAGTCAATGTTGCTGACCATGTTGATTAGACAGTTGAAATGATCTTAAAAACAGGACAACTTGGCTCTGACATAGAAGTTAAGACAAAGCTTTACTGAAGTTAAACTGAAATCATTCAACAAAAGATTCACAAACCACAGAGTTTAACACAAAAGATTCAGCTCAGAGATTTTCCTAAGAGGAGTGAAGGTGGTATCAGGATAGTATGGAGCACCCAGGCCTCCTGCACCGCCCTGGAAGAGTCTGGGCCAGGGAGTGGGGCACAATGGAAACAAGGAGAAACACACTGGGACTTTGGCTTCTGCAGTACCCCTGCCTGCACACCTCCACCTCCTTAGGAGCTGTTATCCTCAGTGCTGCCTGGGACCTCTCCCCAGAGGACCACTTCTTGCTGCAGTCAGCACTTCCACCCTAAAATGAATAAATCCTTATTTTAAAATCATTTTCTTGCATGCAGAACCTGTGGCAGCCACTGGCATCTGTAGGAGACAGATGCCAACATGGTGTTGGTGTTACCTTCTAGCAGATGGCTTTTAAAAAGTGCTGGAGGCCTTTTCTGATCGTTAATGCAATCAAAAGACTTGATAAACATTACATGTGTGAGACTTATATGAGAATATTTTGGTTTGGTTTTTGTTGTTGCTATTGTTGTTTTAAGATCCTTGTGCATCATAGTTCAGAAAGGTGGAAAAAGAAGAGCAAGGTGTGAGTTGCCAAGGCCTTCTGCCCACCAATAGCTCTGTGACTTTCACAGATATGGAAGAGCTAAAGAAACTGCAGGAAAGCTTACTTTCAAACAATAACAGGATTGCAATTCCTATGAAAATACAGAAATGTCTGCATAATGACGTTTTAGTCAATGATGGGCTACAAACAGGATAGGTGGTTCCGTGAGATTATAAGGGAGCTGATCAATTCCTATCCACTAGGAAGAGCAATGTAGCACAAGGCATTACTCACAGGTTTGTGGTGATTCTGGCATAAACACACCTACTGTGATACCAGTCATAAAAAGTATTGCACACATAATTATGTACAGCACATAATAGTTGGCAATGATAATTACTGTTAATGGTTTATGTGTTTACTATAATATGTTCAATCATTTTGTAGAGTCCACTCCAACTCATAAGAAAGATCCACTCCGACTCATAAGAAAGATGTTCACTGTAAACAGTCTGCACAGTTATGCTGGTGGCAGGATCATACATCTCAAGTTTACCATGTCTCTTGATTGTACCAAGAGGCCATATGAAACGATTACATTTAGATTTGTGCAAGCATATTATATGATGTTCAGGCAATGACAACATTTCTACTGGTGCATTTCTCCAAACGCATCCTTGTCGTTAATTGACACATGACTGCATGTATATATTGCTTTCACACAGTTTAATATTACTTAATAATTAAAAATTAGTGTTTGATGCTAATTTTCCTCCACTATTATTGATGAATGCACCACAAGCTTTTAAGGTAATTGTGCTGTAGGTTATTGCTTTGCATAACACAGAAGTAATTTTGTAATTAATAAACATCCACAAAGTTCTTTGTTAAGTAAAGCTTTTTGTGGGAAAAAAAAAAGTTAATTATTACAAGATCCAAAGGCTTTAAAATGGGAGGGAGTAAAATAAATTGAATTAATGATTCAATTAATGATTGTCCTATTCTTAAGATCATTTCAAATTGAATTTTTGTTGTTCAAGCCCTAGGTTAGGAATATTATTGAAATTATCTCATTTCATTTCTCCAATGCACTGGTTAAATAGATTTTAATGTTTTATTATTCAACATAAAAAATAATCAATGTAATATACTACATTAATAGAATTAGGAATAAAAACACATGATCATGCCTATAACACAAAAACATTATTTAATCAAATTTAGATTTTCATGATAAAAAACATTCCAAAAACTAGGAGTAGAAGAAAATTTCCTCAACGTGAAATGGACATTTATGAAGATATCATAGCTGACATCAGATTCAATGCTGAAAGACTGAAAGCTTCTGCCCCAAGATCGGGAACAAGACAAGAAGGCCCACTGTCATGCAGAACAGGACACTGAAGTCCTAGCCAGAGCAGTAGGGGGAAAACAGGAACTAAAAAGCACTCAATTTGGAAAGGAGGAAGTGTAACTATTGTATTTGCAAATGACAAGATTCTATATTTAAAATAAGTTCAAAGAATTCATAACAACAACTACTACATCTAATCAACAAATTCAGCAATGTTGTAGAGTATAAGATCAATGCACAAGAATCAATTGTGTGTCCATGGACCACCAATGGGAAAAAAAATAAAAAGAAAATGGAGAAGACAAATCACATTTATAATAGCATCCAAAATACAAAATACATGGGAACAAATTTAACCAAGGAGATTAAATTTCCACTGAAAACCACCAAAAAAAAATGTTTAAATAAGATTTAACTGAGTGTGAAAACATCTGTTCATGGAATGCAAGATTTACTATTTTTAAGATAGCAAAAAACTCCAAAGCGATTTAAAGATTCAATGAAATTTCTATCAAAATCCCAATGGTCTTTTTTGCATAAATGGCACAGCTCATCCTAAAATTTATATGGCATTGCAAGGGACCGTGAGTAACTTTAACAAATAGCTAATTCAAATTTCAGAAGTAGATAAGAGGTAATTGAAAAGAAGCAATATTCAAGAATGGGGAATGGGATTTTTTTTTTTTTTTTTTTTTGGAATTGATTAAAGACACGAATCCTCAGAATCAAGAATGTAACAGATCTCAAGAAGAATAAAAACAGAAAAAAATGCCAGAGAAAAACATGAATGAGAAACCTCAGAATTCTAAAGAGAGAAAGATCACAAAAGAAGCAAGAGAAAATGGAAGCTGTCTACAAAGAAATGATAATTACACTGATAGCAGTATTACCTAGGAAATAGTAAAGGCCAAATGGTGGTGGAATATTAACTTCACAACTTTTAGATAAGTGTATAGTTAATCTGAAATGCTGTAGTGGGATGAATCGGACATAACTTTCCTAGGTTCACATATGAATACACGACCAGTGTAACTCCACATCATGCACAACCACAAAAATGGGAAGTTATACTCCATGTCTGTATGATGTGTCAGAAGCCATTCTCCTGTCATGTATAACTAAAAAGGACAAATAAAACTTAAAATAAATAAATAAGTAAAATGCCATAGTGAGTGTGGTAATTATTGGTACTATTTGCAAGCTGTTTGTGGAATAGAAGAAGTACACTTCCTTCTCTTTTCTGGTGTTTGGAGTCATATGACTGTTTCTGGTTAGTATGTTGTGAGACAAAACATGTGGTCATTTTCAGGTAGAAGTTTCATACCTGGGCCCCAGATTTACCAGTGATTCTTTGAAAAGATCAATAGAATTGATAACTCAATAGCCAGGCTTATCAAAAATAATATGAAGAAGACATGAGTTGCTAATATCAAAAATGTAGAGGTGGGGGGTTGAATTCTAAAAAAAAAAAAAAAGAATTAAAAGGCAAAGGAGATTTTTAAAAAATGTATAATGGGACAACACTCTTGGTCCTACAAACAGTAAAAGAATAATGAAGGAATACAACGAACAACCCTATGTCCACAAATTAGTTGACCTACACTAAGCAGACTTGAAAGACATAAACTAAAAAAAAAAAAACTCACAGAAGGAGAAACAGAAAACCTTGTTATTGATTCAGTTTGTCTACTTGATAAACCAATATCAAGTAAACAAACCAAGTCAACAATTAATAACCTTCAAGATAAGAAGACAGCAGACCTAATGGTTTCATGGGTGAACATTTAAGGAAAAACTGAAAACAATTATCCACAATCTTTTTCAGGAAATAAAAGTACAGGAAACGGTTCCTAACATATTCCATAAGGTCAGCATTGTGTTAATTTAAACCCATGTTAAAGATATTACAGGAGAGAAAAGCTACAGACTAGAACATCTAGTTGACATTCTATTGATGCAAAAATCTTCAATAAAATATGTCAAATCTAGGGTAACACTGTTCTTTTTTTTTTTCTCACATCTTCACAGATGAATTTTGTATAACAATGAGGGTCTCCTTCCACCATCCATACAATTCCCTTTCTCCCTCCCTTTCCCTCCCCCCCCTTGCCCTATGTAGAGGTAATCTTTTTCCCATGCTCTTCCTCTCTTCCCCCATTTTGAGTCTTCCCTTATATCAGAGAAGACATTTGGGATTTGTTTTTTTGGAATTGGCTAACTTCACTTAGCATAATCTGCTCTAATGCCATCCATTTCCCTGCAAATGCCATGAGATCTTATTATTTTTTAGTGCTAAGTAATATTCCATTGTATATATATATGCCACATTTTTTTTATCCATTCATCCATTAAAGGGCATCTAGATTGGTTCCACAGTTTAGCTATTGTGAATTGTGCTGCTATAAACATTGATGTGGCTGTGTCCCTGTATTATGCTGTTTTTAGGTCCTTTGTGTATAGTCCGAGAAGAGGAATAGCTGGGTCAAATGGTGGTTCCATTCCCAGCTTTCCAAGGAATAGAGAGAGAAGTGGTGGGAGGGGAGGGGAGGGGTTGGGGAGATAGGAAGGACAGTAGAATGAAACAGACACTATTATTACTGTGTATATATATGTGACTGCATGACCAATATGATTCTGCAAACTGTATTCTCAGAAAAATGAGAAAATATATCCCATCTGATTCAAATGTATGATATGTCAAGAGTATTGTACTGTCATGTTTAGTTAAGTAAAAATAAAAAAAATAAATTAAAAAAATGTCAAAATCCCAGTGGTCTGGTGTTGTGGATGGATAATTATGATTGTAATGCATTCCACTATTGTCATTTATGTAAGAAATTTTTTTTAAAGTTAAAAAAAAATCCCAGTGGTCTTTTTTGCATAAATGGCAAAAAAAAGTTTTGGTTTGCATTTCTCTAATTCCTAGAAATGTTGAACATTTTTTCATGTATTTGTTAATGGATTCTTATATGCACTTTTCTGACCAAATCTTTCTTCTCACAGTAAATCTGGCTAAAAGCTACCAGCAATATCCATGCCACTGACTAAATTTATATAGTATTGCAAGGGACCATGAGTAGCTTTAATATATTAGCTAATTCGAATTTCAGAAATAGATAAGAGGTAATTGAAAAGAAGCAATATTCAAGAATGGGGAATGGGATTTTTTTTTGGAATTGATTAAAGACACGAATCCTCAGACTCAAGAATGTAACAAATTAGTTAACCCAAATCAGTTAAAATTAGTTAATATCTTAGCAAGTGGGCCCAAGAATGTATAAAATATACAAAATGAAATAGATAGCATTACCAATTACCATTCCAGCTTTTGTGCCACCTTCACTGTTTCACCCATCACCCGCTCAGGGAAGCCCTCAGGGATACTGACCTTGCTACTCTGTACCTGGCCTCCCAAGCCTTCCTTTGAAATTTTGATGGAAGCCTCCATGACCCCTTAACTCAAACTTACTTTCCTGCAGAATCACTACCCCATGGATGACACCAAGGTCTCCTGCAACCTCTTGCAAAACATGGGCCCCCTAGAATGATGATTGAAGCAGCTTTTGAGTGCCCACATGACTCCGTATGGTAAAAACAACTTCCTAGGACCCGTGTGCAAGCAAGGTGCCTCCAGGATCCTTCTCAAAGGAATTTTCTCTTCTGTACCCCGGAGCCTTTCGCAGGTGTGGTCTTGCAAAATCCTGAAATGCTCACAAGCTATCTTTTCTTTGTTCCTGTGAAAAGTGCTTAGATCTTTGGGGGGGGGGGCTCTAATCTCTTCAATAAGTATGTCTTTCTCAGCCCCAGTTTTATATGCACTTTTTAAAAAAAATTTGTTCTAATTAATTATACAAGACAGTAGAATGCCTTTTGACACAATGTATACAAATGAAGCACAACTTCTCATTCCTCTTGCTTTACATGGTGCAGAGTCACACCTCATGTAATCATACATGTATATAGGGTAACAATGTTCATCCCATTCCACCATACTTCCCACCCCACACCCACTTCCCTCACTCCCCTCTGCCCAATCCAATGTTCCTCCATTCTTCCCTACCCTCCTCCATTATGGATAAGCAACTGCTTATCAGAGAAAACATTCGGCCTTTAATTTTGGGGTGTTTGGCTTATTTCACTTACCATGATAGTCTCCACCTCTATCCATTTACCTGCAAATGCCATAATTTCATTCTTCTTTATGGTTAAGTAATATTCCACTGTGTATGTGTGCCACATTTTCTTTATCCACTCATCTACTGAAGGCCACCTAGGTTGGTTTCGTAGTTTAGCTATTGTGAATAGAGCTGCTATAAACATTGATGTGGCTGCATTACTGTAGTATGCTGTTTTTAAGTCCTTTGGGTATAAACCATGGAATGGGATAGCTGGGTCAAATGGTGGTTCCATTCCAAGTTTTCTGAGGAATCTCCATACTGCTTTCCAGAATGGTTGCACCAATTTGCAGTCCCACCAGCAATGTATGAGTGTACCTTTTTCTCCACATCCTTGCCAACATTTATTACTGCTTGTATTCTTGATAATTGCCATTTTGACAGGAGTGAGATGCAATCTTAGTTTGGGTTTGCATTTCTCTGTGATTGCTAGAAATGTTGATCATTTTTTCATGTATTTGTTAATGGATTCTTATATGCACTTTTCTGACCAAATCTTTCTTCTCACAGTAAATCTGGCTAAAAAGCTACCAGCAATCTCCATGCCACTGACTAAATGCTGTGTTGCCTTGAAATTTCCTCCACCAGACTAATTAACCCAGCCCCCTTTAAATTTAGTCACGCACAAAGTTTTAGGACATGGGGGAAAGACAGAGAATTTCTTTGCCAGACCATAATGTAAATGCCCTCTAGTCCAATTCCCAATAAAATCCTCACCTCTCTGAAACCTCTTAAATTCAGTCTGTGTTCCTATCAGCATTTCAGTCTTCTGAGCTCCCTACAGAATCACCCATTAATCTCTGCTTACAACATTCTAAAGTTTTTCCAGCTTGCATCTCTAAACTTTCCAAATTCCTCTGGCATATAAGCTCCAAAGTCTTCTGAACCACAGGGTCAGGTTTAGTCACAGCAACTACCCCACTTCTCAGTACCGATTTTTGTTTTCGTTTTTGCATCCTATGACCAAAATAACTGAGAACAACTTCGAGGAGCATAAGTTCATCGGGGACTCTGAATTTCAGGGGTCTCAGTCCATAGATGGCTGACTCTGTTGTGCTGGACCCAACGTGAGGCACAACATCGTGGGGGAAGGGCTCAATAGAGAAAAACGTCTCAGCACATGGCAGGGTCAGGAATTGGGGGTGGAGGAATCAGAGAGAGGGACAGAGGAAGGAGCTTGGGGAGAACAACTCTCCTAGGGCATGCCCACAGTCAACCACCTCCTCCAACCACACGCACCTGCCTATGGTTACCACCCAGTCCTTTCAATCTAGGACGGCCTGATTAGGTTGCAGCTCTCACAGTCTAATCATTTTACCTCTGGATATTCCTGCATTAGCAGGAGTTTTGAGGGCACATCTCACATCCAAACAATAACCAGGTCCGTTTATAAAGCTTCCCAAGACTAATGGGAAATGATGCTAGGATTCTGAAAGTGCTGTAAGATGTACAGCAATTAGCCTTTGTCTCCCACCCCTTAAGGCTTTGCTCCACAGTGAAAGAAGGAAAAGAGCCCTTGAATATACATTAGATTCTCTTTAGGGCTCTGGGATGTCCAGGATGGATAATGTACTTCAATTTTTTATATAATATGTAAATGAGTTCAATATAGTAATTGAAAAATCAATTTTTGAAAATTAAAATCTATTTTAAATTTATTTAAGGAGCCAGATGTTCATGAATAAACTTTCCTGTTTCTTTTAGAAAAAGATCCAGCTTTCACATATGGAGTTCAGTTAGGTAAAGGGACAATGTAGGTTTCCTTAATTCCCATTGTAACCTGCGCAGCCGTGGGACAAGCACCAAAGAGTGGCAGACGTGTAAGGCATTGGCCTGACCCCATGGAGCTCCATGCACCTGTGCTTGGTAGCACTCAAACTTTGACTTGATAGTTTTGTGGTTTTGTTTTTGTTTGTTTGTTTGTTTGTTTGTTTTTGTACTTTCTAATAAGCCACCTCTTCTGCCTCAGGGATATTGTTGGGGGCTTGACCCTAGTGATAAAGGCCAAAGGAGAATCTCATGTTTTGTTTATGTTGGCTTACTTGGGACTCACAAAAGTTCTGAAGGTGGTCAGATCAGAGACTACTGGGAGGAGGAAGAGGATGATGATGATGATGATGACGACGACGACGATGACGACATTGTATAAATGAGCAGAGCATGGTGGATCTGAGCCCAGGCCAGGTCTCTGAGCCCCAAGTCTGCATCTTCCACTCTCCCTACCCACAGCTGCCTGCCTAGCCCATGTGTCCATGCTCACCAGTCACACGTCCCCCATCAGGCCAAGTCAGACCTAGACATCCTTAATTACTGCCCCAATATGTCTCTTTTCTTCCTGTCTTAAAAGAGTGCTGTGGATGAAACTAAATAAATAAATAGATCGCTCATTTCAGTGCAAATGTTTTAAATATTTGTGGAGCAACCCGTGCAGAACCCTGAAGGAGATCAGAGTCAGGGAGGGACAGAAGAGCAAACAAACTGCAGCCTGTGGTCACCGAGGTGCCAAACCACACCCAAACCTAACCACACCCCCAGGTCTGTTGAGATCTGTGCTATCCATGGTCTGGAGACATGGAGATCTCCCTCGGGGGTGAGGGACCTATGTTGGATGTCAGTGGCAAATAATTCACCAGGGCTTCAAGAGAATGGTAAGCACGCATAAGCCCGTCCACCTTAAGCTCACCGGACAGATTTATTTATTATTCACGTAATGATCAGTCACTAATTAACTTGGAATGGAGGGCCTGAGATCCTTTTCCCTAGTCCTGCCCAGACAACTCCTTGAAAAACACTGACTCTCTGGCCTGAGGGCCTCACCTCCTGGCCTCTGGTCCTCATGCCCACTGGCCCTCCTTCTCTCCTGGGGGACAGAGCTCCCTTCAGAGCAGGTTGAGAACAAGGTATCTCTGCACACTCCTGACCCCAGGACACGGAGTTCTGGTGGAGAATCACCCCCCTTACCTGCTGCCATTGAGTTCACCTGCCTCCTCCCACACACACTTCCTGGGCCTCATCCTTCCAAACGGGACCCTTCCCAGGACTCAGAAAGCCCAGCGCTACCTGGGCACAGCCCCTCCAGGAGGGTGACTCTGTCTTCTCACCCTCTCTCTAGCAGGTCTCCAGGGCCGGCTCAAGGCCACCACTCCAAAATCTCTCTCCACAGTGGCCCAGCTGAAAGCACATCACCATCAACTGTCCCCCACCCTCTGCTGATACTCCCTGGGCGGACCCTGCCCACTGAGATGCCTTGTCTTATTGCTGATTGCCCTTCTTCCCCTCCTCCTGTGGGCTTCGGAGACTGTGTTATAGGGGAGAGACCAGATTCAATTACTCTTCCTAAAAGCAGAGTTCTCAGCCTTTCATTACCATCATCATCGTCCTTGTCACCAACACCCATCCCTCACCACCAGGAGAAGACTTCAGATTAACTTTAAGAGAAATAAACAAGATTAGGGAAAGAGTGGGGTCATTGCTAACAGGGAAGATAAATAATGTCTAATGGCTCCTATGCCAGGTGTGCACTAATGTACCAGTGGAGAAAAGAAATCCTGAAGGATAAGAGTTTGCCACACAGAGTTGAGTTTTGGAGAGACATAAGCCGTTGTAACATCTATTTTTATGTTTGTTTGTTTTGTTTTGCCCTCTTAGGAACCAGTTTCCGCTACTGTGGAGACATCATTATCCTCTTGAAAATGCATATCCAGTTGGAAAAAGTTTTACCATGTTGAAAAAACTCAGGTAAGTTAAGATATGGCCCTGGGCTGGCCCTTCCCTCCAACCATGGGTCCACTGTGGTCTGCAGAAGCAGGCTGGGTGACCCCACCTCCTCCCCATCCTGTCCCTCCTCCCAGCTCTGGCTGGGCATGGCCACCCACGTGTTTCTACGAGGACTTCAAAATCAGTTTTCCCCAAGTTGCAAAGCTCTTCTGTGTGGGTAGAAGAGAGGTGCCTCTGGGAATCCCTTACAGAAAAGTGAGACAAGTTGTCCCATGGCAGATGGGCTCCCTGTGTGGGCGAGCATCCTGCCATCCCCAGGAACCGGCCCTTCCCTGGATTCAGCAACCCCATCCTTCCACAGGTCTAGGCCACTCAGCCCCATGGCATGGAGGAGTTAACCAAACTGTGAAAACAGGTTGACTGTTTATAGTCCCTGTAATTATTTACTAATTAAAAAGAACCACAACTGTTTATCAAGGGATTGAGTGTATATTAATGGTCGGCAGAGCTATTTGTGAGACTTCAGTTGGGGAAACTAAATATTACTTGACACCTTACCACAGAGCTTTCTGACAGGGCTTTAAATATCAATCAATTATTTAAAGTTCCACATCTATTGACTTTTTTTAATTACAGAGCTTTCCAGAGCTGAGGGAGTATAAAAGAAGAAAGAATGAGTTGGCTGCAAAGAACACTCCATTTGTCTTAGAATTTGATCTATTTCCCTTTCTGCTTTATTAAGACCTCACTTTGTTTTATAGATCCCACGACCAGGTGTCGATTTGTTTCCAAGACGTGGTATTTGATTACTTTTTTCTCGGGGCAAGAGCCTCTCCACCTTAATTGGCATGTCTGGGATGAATGGAGCCTTCCAGAGAGGACAGCTGACTGTTGCTTCTGTGATGCTGGGAAGCCTCTGGGTAACCCTCCCTCACCCCCACATTCACTCTAGCTAGATCAGGAATATCACTTGGAAGAAGGGAGAATAGAAAGTGCTAAACATTTCCCCAAGGTGGGAAGTAGAAACTTACTGGAAAGCAGAGCCACACTCATAGAAACCCTTATGCATGGAATTTTATTTTTAAAAGACAATAAATGGAAATACTGAAGACCATATTTCTCCATGCAGAGCACCCACAATTCAGCAGGCAAGTGAGCTTATTTATTTATGAGCATCAAGTCTTGTGCTGGGCACTGAAAACCCTGAATAAGGTAGAGTGACTGTCCTCAAAGAATTTAAAGTCTGCCGGGCAAAGACAGCCAGTAAATACTTCAGCAGATAAAGGGGATGATTTTAGACAAGGAGAAGATGCATCAAGTATATCACAGGGAAGTGGTCAAGGATAGCCTTGCTGATCTTTGAGGTGAAACCTGAGTAATGACAAAAGCAGTCACGTGCAGATGGGAGGAAAAGCCATGGCGTGGGGTAGAAGTGGCAGATGCAAAGGCCCTGAGGCAGCTCAGGAATGAATTTGGTCCATCTGAGAAAACAAGAATGTGAGTAAATGAGCATGAGGCCAGAGTGTGGACAGGACCCTCGGCTCTCAGTGAGCATCTGTGATCTTTCCTAGGTGTTATAAGAAGCCTCCAGAGGGTTTTTGGCATGGTTTCTTTTGTATCTAAGAAATAACTCTTTGGATTCTGGACATGAAATAATCAGGGAAGAGACTATCGATATAATCCAGGCAGAAGATAAGCCAGGTAGATGCAGTGAGGTGATAAAGAATGATCAGTGGTGGTTATGGTTTGGATCTTTAATGTCTCCCAAAAAACTCATGTATTAGGCAGTGCAGAAACATTCAGAGGTAAACAGATTGGATTGAGAGCTACAACCTCAACCATGGATTCATCCATTTGCTGCATTAATAATTTGAATGAATACTGGGTGGTAACTGTAGGCAGGTGGGTGTGGTTGCAAGAGGGCCAGGCCCAGGCTTTATCTGTCCCTCCCTCACTCCCTCTCCCCTCCTCTCCCTCCCCCTACGGCTCTGATTCCTAGCTGTCACGGGCTGAGCAGCGCTCCTCTGCCACACCCTTCCGCCATGATGTTCTGCCTCCCCTCAGGCCCAGAGCAATGGAGTTGGTCGACCCTGAACTGAACCTGAAACTGGGAGCCCAAAATAAGCTTCTCCTCCTCCATGTTCTCTTTGTTTTGTTTGTTATTATTTTTCTTTTTAGTTATACATGACAGTAGACTATATTTTGGCATATTAGCTCTAAGCTGTTCTTGTCAGATGTTTTAGTCACAGCAGCAAAAAGCCAACCTGGTGGTCATGGTCCAGGTGGGTGTCGGCTGGACCTTCAAGGACTGAAGACAGATGTGGCAGAGCCGGGCAGGGAAGTGAGGCACAGCCTGGGCCAGGAGCAGATAGGAATAGGCTGGAACCTGGCTCTGCTTAAACTACAGTCCATCCGTAGAAGGTCTGAGGTATAGTGAGACCAACAGGCCAGGAAGTCATGGCCATTGAAAAGGTAATTTTTGCTTTTCTTTTTTTTTTTTAATATTTTTTTAGTTGTTGATGGACTTTGTCTTTATTTTTATGTGGTGCTGAAGATGGAACCCAGTGCCCTCATGCGTGCTAGGCAAGCACGCTACCACTGAGCCACAACCCCAGCCCCTCATTTTTGCAGTTCCCAAGAGGAGGCACAGCACGTATACGGGGCCACATGGAGAGCACACTCCGTGGTCAGTCAGGAGGCAGAGGGAGTGAGGAGAAAACATGGGCAAGAGCCTCTGTTGTGGTTTCCATGATAAAAGCAAAAGAGGGTAGTAGCAGGCCTGGGACTGGCTCCTGCAGCAACCTCAGAGGACCCTGGCAAGTGGCCCTGGGGTGATTAAGGTAGGGAATGGTGTTCCGGGAAGGTAGTCTGCACATCAAGGGACGCTCCTAGGTGACTTGTTCCTATCTCTAGAAATTGACTGACCCTGGGAGGCGCTGACCCTTCCGTGTCAGCAAGACCCTAGATGTCAGAGCACCAGTAGAGAGAAAATAGAAGACATAGTTACTGCAGACCTCCGTCCTCCTCAGCCCTGCCCACTGGAGGAAGCCCTGACTGGGGCGGCTTGCTTTCCCCTCTGCACACACACATCTGTAGGCTGGCCCCTCCTCCCCACGTGCTCACCTCCCACTGTGACGGGTCCTCCCCCAAAGGCCTCTGCTTGCTGGTGCTCCACCCTGTTCCTGGCTGATGGTCCTGATGCTAACAGTTACCTCTGCTGGAGGTGACGGGGTTCAGTAAGGAGAAGAGGCAACACACTCAGCCCCAGGGAACACTGTCCCCAGCCCTGAGGCGTGCGCCCAGGATCCAGTGTTCTCAGTAAATAACTGCCTCGCACATCCAGCCACTCTGTTCTCTGACAGCCAGAGCAGGCAGTCTAGCTAAGGCATCCAATGTCTGCCAAAGCTTCACTTGGTGGCTATTTTCTGGGAGGATGACCTCAATATTTGAGACTCCATTACCAGTGACATCATCTTGGATCAAGGTCAAAGAGCAGGTCTCCCAGGAGGTTCCTCTTCTGGCCTGCCAGACACAATGGCATGTCTTGGCCAAGGACCACAGGAAACTCCCCAATCCTTTCTCATACTGAAACCTCAAAGACACTCCAGTCTTAGCCTCACTGGAGCAGGACTGCCGTGATCCGGGGCTGTGTCCTAGCTGGGCATCGCTGGGGGAAAGTCACTGACGTCCACAGTGAGGAGCAGGAAGTTCCAGGCTTCAGTTCTGGCCGAGCACATGCGCAGGCACTAACTTCCTCCACGCTCCCCCTCATTAGACTTATTGCAGAGTCCTGGCTCGATGGGGAAGGATGAGCATATATCTCACCTGTGGACAGGACTACAGGAAACAGAACATGGACTGGCAGCATCTCATGAACACTTGCAACCCCAGTAGTCAAAGATACTTGGTGCAACTCTGGTGTTCATCTGTGAATGAGGAGCTGTACTATTTCCACCTCCATGGACAGTTAGGAGAAATGACTTCAGAACACATCAAGAATGACACAGCTGCATATCAACATATTAATAACAAAGAGACAGGTGAGCCAAGGACTGAGAGCAGAGGTTATCTCCACTGTTTTCACTCTGAGACCTTGTCTGTGATTATTACTCCACATCAAAGACAAAGTCCAACTCTGAGGGATTGTCTTAGTCCATACTGTATTGCTATAACAAAATACTTGAGGCCAAGTAAGGTATGAAGTAAAGAGGTCTATTTGGCTTACAGTTCCGGAGATTCAAGAGCATGGAACTAGGGTCCTGGGCAAGGGCTTTCTGACTACATCACAATATGGCAGAGAAGTAGAAACCTGCTGAATGTGAGAAGGAAAGATCACACAGCAAGACAAGAAACAAGAGGCCAGAGAGTTATTCACTAAGCTTGCTCTTTTTATCACATCTCCCTTCTTTCAAGAACTGATCCAGTTCCACAAGACCTACATTAATACATTAAAGATGGTGCCCTTGTGACCCAGTTGTCTCCCACTATGTCCCACCTGTGAAAGGTCCCACCACCTCATGACTACCACACTGGGGACCAATCTTCCAGCTCACAAACCCTTGGGGACACACAGAAATCATATCCAAATCATCACAGTGCTAAATACAAACCTGGATCTTACTGTTTTCTTCTAAAAAGCAAGCAGAGCTGTATATCTGGGTAGTATTTTTATTAAACAAGTCACTCATCTTCACGCCTGAAGCACATTTATCTCTGGGAGGTGACACCATCAACTAAGTGTCAGACTAAAGAATATGGCTCACTACCTGCATGAACTTGAAGAAAAAAGATACCCTGTGCCTCAGTTTCCCCATCTATCAAGTGGCAGCTCTAACTCCTGTCATTCAAAATTTATGTAAGTGTTATTAGGCTCAAATTAGACCATGGAAAGCATGAACCCACCTGATAAATGAAAGGAACCATTAACTATTGAACATAATTAGCAGATATTGGTCAATGAAATTGATTGTTTAAAAAAAATTTACTTAGGAGGCCCTCCATCCCTGCAAAAGAAAAATTGACTTTAATGTAAAGAAAAATGTGATTCAATCTAGTTGTGTCAGGTAGGTCAGTCAGCCTTTGCACTGTGTATAATTCATCCTATGAGCAACGGAACTGCAAAGATTTACTGGAAAACATGCCAATTCTGATGGTGTCATTAAGATGCAACCACTCCGTTTGACAGACAGCCATGAGATCAGCGGGGATCCTGCTCCCCACTTCCTACCCCAGGATTGCTGTGGCCCAATTCTCCTGTAGAACTTTCTCACCAACACCTTTTCCATCAGTCTCCATTATGTCCCAAATATTATTCACAGGTCCGCTAGCCATTGATTTTTTTGCATTCAAGAGAGAAACACTTTAATTAACAGAACAAAAAAAGAACCTATTGGAATATTTTTTATGACTCAAAATCTGCTGAAGAAATGCAAAATGTTAATTTAGGAAAGTATCAATATGTCCTCTGCAGATAATACAGTGTCCACTGCCTGGTACATTTTAAAGGGATTAGAGACAGGCATGAGGGATGTGCAATTATGGCCCTTGTGAAATATAGACACAACATCTTTTGTAAATTAAAAAAAAAAAAAACTTAGACACCCAAAGAGTATCAGCTAGTGATATAAAAGGAGCTAATTATCGCAGTAGACTGGGGCAGCAGTTTTCAGTGCATAAATAATGCAGCAATCCTTCAAAGAAATGAGTGGAAAGTTTTTTTCCTGGAAACATCTTTACAGAAAGAAAACACATAGATAAGGTTTTCAGGGTTTGTTGGTTGGTTTTTTGTTTCTTTTTATTTGTTTTTTTTTTTTTTTTGAACTGAGAATTGAACTTGGGGATACTCTACCACTAAGCAAGATCCCTAGGCCCCCCTTTTTTTCCATCAAGTTCTGGCTAATTGCCAAGGCTGGCCTCAAACTTGCTATCTTCATGCCTAACTCTCTCTAGGAGTGCGGGTGTCTGTCACACCATTGGCCATTCATCTTATATGTGTGCTCAGAATGGTCACCATCTTTCTAGGCAGGCTGGGTTACCACCCAGCCTCTCCACCTCAGTCTGGGACTCTTCGATTCATTCCCCACCATGCAGCATAAAGGGCAGCTTGATCACATCACAGCTTCACCCTTCCTGTGCCTCTCAGTAGCCCCCAAGAAGCAAACCAAACTCCTCCTTGCAGAGCACAAGGTTTGAGTCCAGTGAGTCCCTCAGCTTCTACAGCCCCGTGGGCCCTGTTTCTGGCTCCAGAAGCCTCTCTCCTCCATGCCTCACCAGCACTACCTCCTCTGCACATGCTGTCTCCCATCTCTCCCTCTGGCTGCCACCAGGTCAGATGAACTTCCCAAATCTGAATTCTGGGCCTGCCTCTCTCTGTTTGGGCTCTGCTATAACAAATTACCTTAAACCAGGTAGCTTATAATAACAGTTTGGAAGCTGGAAAGTCCAAGATCAAGGAGTTAGCGCAGATCCTGTATCTGGAGAGAGCCCACCTTCTGGTTCATAGCTGGTGATTTCTAGCTGTGACTTCATGTGGAAGAAGAGGGAAAGTGTTTTTCAGTCAACCCTCTTTTGTAATTGCACTAATCCAGCTTCTGAGTGCTCCACCCCCATGACCAAATGTCTCTTGATATGTCATCTTAGTCTAGGATTTCAATATTGGATTTGAGAGAAACACAAACATTCAGTCTATAGCAGAGAACATCATGTCTTATCCTTCCTAAGGATATACCCCAAAATATAAAAACAGGTACTCAAGCAAGTACACGTGTGCCCGTGTCCACAGTAGCATAATTCACACAACAGCCAAAAGGTGGAAACACCTCAACTGTCCACGGATGACATACAAGGGAATATTTTCAGCCTTAAAAGGGCAGGAATCACTGACACATGCTCTGAGAATGAACCTCGAAAACATTATACTAGGTAAAAAGAGCTAGATAAAAATAAAATGCCATTTCTAGGAAAGATACAGAATGAATCAATCCCTAAAGACACAATGCAGATCGGTGGTTTCTGGAGACTAGAGGAAGGGAGAAACCATGAGTATGAGGCTTTATTTTGGAGCCGTGGATACGTTTTCAAACTACACACATGTGGTGGTTGGGCCACATTGTGAAAGTGCTAAATGCCATAAGACTGTTCGATTCTGAATGATTAATTTTGTATCCTTTCTCATTCAACATTTTGAATTTTTTAATGGTGTGTTATACATCATAGTGGGATTCAACCTGCAGCAGAAGGCAAGCTGGAATGTCAAGGAAAGCCAAGCCATGTTTCCAGCCAAGGAACACCACCGGGATCTGTAGGAGGTGGGTGGCAATGGAGTCCTTCAGAGGGCTCCAAAGAGCAGCAAAAAGTGGGAGGGACAGAGTGGAGGCAGGTAACTTGGGAAGAGGGTCCCTGAGTGCCGTGCCAATAGAGTGCTACTTTCCTGCATATCTTCCTCCCCCTTCTCACCTTTTTTCCAACCTACATCCCTCCTGAGGCCAGACTTTGAGGGGACAGGACAACTTCCCCTCCCTGGAGAAGGTTCATCAGCTGGACCCTTGTGATGTGAGCCCACTGTGGGAACAGCCCTTCCCACTGGTCCACAGTGAGATCATTTCCAAACCAAGCACGATCACACTCAGCAGTGTGTGCCGAAGATGACGAAGCACCCCTCCTCTTTGCCTTCTGACTGCGCCTGCACGCTCTGAGCCAGAGGTTCTCATGGTTTAGTTCCCATAGTTTTAGTCTAACAAAGTGAACTGCAGAGTTGGTCAGACACAGAGGGCCAGGACACTCCCTGACAGTGATGCTGTTTTGCTGGGGCTGGAACAACATTTGGAAAACCGCTAACCAAAACGTCATTCCCCAAGCATTCAGCGAGTTCTCCTAAGCCTTCAGGCATATGATGGCTGTGTGACTGCCAAGAAGTCCTTTAAATGTCCCCTGGCAAGGTTTCTTTACCTGTAAATTGGGAATCAAAATACTTCCCAGTTCTCACAGGGTTATTGTAAAGATGATGGAGCCCACATATGTAGAGATTTAGGACAGTGCCAACATGTAGGATGTGCTGTCTCGCATTTGAGGTTGCTCTTGTCCTCTTCCGAAATGACACTCCATTCCGCCGCACAGGATTGTTTCAACTGCTGTATTCACAGTGTCTAAGGGGAACCCTGCTAATTTCCTCACAAGAAAATGGATTGGCTACAGTTGTTTCTGCTGAGGTCCCCGTTGGACATTTCAATTGAGATGGCAGCTGTACACTTCTCTTCACAGGTGAGTAAATTAATCAGGCAACTTCGAGTGATAACTCATCTCCTGGATGTTACACCCTGGCATCTGCTCCATACTTATTACAATTCTCCTTGCCAACTTTGAGCGCTGAATGTCTAACTGAACCGTTCTCCCTTTATCCGGCATTTCAAATTCACACCAGGTTGGGAGCAAGGTGGGATTCAGAGGCTGACCTGTCTAGCCAGGCGAATTTAAATGTGACAATTATGATTCTCATTTTGAAGGTTGTTTTCTTTACACCATAAGCTCTCTGTACACCTCATTCTTTTATCCCCTGAGTTGACCAGAAATGTGAGCCCTAAGAAATACCTCACAAGAGGAGGGGATTCAGTCCCTCACCTGCAAAATGAGAATAAGAACACTGCCTTTGATATGACCAAAATTAAGTACCTAGGACCAGGTAGACACTCCATAAAAAATGGCCGTCCCTCTGGTGTCCACCACATGGACTGTGCTTGCTGTTCTTTCCCCCAGTGCCATAAGCCAAGACGACGCCACATCTTCTTTGATCCTCAGTACTCAGCCCCGTGCCTAGCACATGATAAAGGCTCACAGAGTACACACAGCATGGGAGCCAAGGGCTCTAGGTCTCTGAAGCATGGCGCTGCCTTCCTCCTTGAAGGAAGCTGGTCCTCATCTGAGGAGGAAAGTTAATTATTCTCCCAGGATTCATTGTCTGTATTGGCATATCGATTGCTACAGAGTCGCTTCTACTCTCCAAGGCAATTGTAAATTGATCATTTTATGATTTGTTCCAGCACCTTCCCACTTTTCCTGTTAGGCTGACAAATATCTGATTCTAGGGCCATCATTGCTGAGGGTGGATGTTCCATGCCTGAGAATCCTCAGAAGCTTCCAGGTAGGCAGGGGCAGAGGCATGAAAAGCAAACTTACAATTTTGCTCTAAGCCACAAAGAGTCTTCGATATCTGTAAAATAGTGGTTCTCAAAGTGTGTCCCTGGGCCAGCTGCATCACCTGTGGAACCTGTTTGGAAATGCAAATTCTCAGGACCCAGCCCAGATCTAATGAATCTGAAACCTGTGGGAGGGGAGCCCACCAGTTTGTATTTATGAGCCTTCCAGGGGATTCTGATGCACACACAAGTTTGACAATCACTGCTCTGAGGAGAATACTGGGAAGAACTTTGGACAGACCATAATCCCCTTGTAAAAGTTTAAGTCGAAACCAGCGCACATGATTTGTTCACCATCTAATGAGAGGATGCAAAAAGTAAAAGGAGAGGAGAAGGAGGAGAGAATGGAGAAGAGGACAGGGAGATCAAGAAGAGAGGGAGAAAATTAAATTCCCCAGGTGCATTCGGCAAATACACTCTCTTCTTTTGGAAGAGCTAGGCAAATGCCTCGGGGACATGATGGCAAACACAGTACCCCAGGTCCAGCCTCATGGAGACTGTGGCTGAGGAGAGAGCTGGGCCTCCAAATAAACACACACAGTCACAAGCTAAGACTAAGAGCTATAGAGGCACTAACAGGGGTGATGTGGGCAGCAACGTGATAGGTAAAGCTGACCCATCTGCAGGGTCAGCTGTGGGTGTGAGACCTGTTTTGACCACCGGTGAATGCAAAGAAGGAGGAGATAAGGAAAGCACACGGCCTGTGTCAAAATGAAACTCAGCATGCTCAAGTGTCCATGTGGCCTCAGGCATGCTGATTTAGGATGACTTGGGAAGGCCTAAATGTGTCTCTGGAGCCGGCAGGTAGAGGAGTGAAGAACTTCGAACCCAGTGCCTTGTGCATGCTAGGCGAGCGCTCCACCACTGAGCCACAACCCCAGCCCCTCCTACTTGATTTTTAAAGTCAATGTGACATACTGTAGTAAGTTTTAATGCTCAATTTGTGATATAGAAGAATGCAGTAGCCAGGCATGGTGGTACACGCCTGTAATCCCAGTAGCTCGGGAGCCAGCCTCAGCAAAAGTAAGGCACTAAGCAATGCAGTCAGACCCTGTCTAAATAAAATACAAAATAGGGTCGGGATATGGCTCAGAAATTCAGCTCCTGGTTTTCTTGGTCAGTTTTGTGTAGGATAGGAGAGAGAGAGAATAGGAAGGGTGAGGTTGGAGAAACAGGAGTAGGGAATTAACAGTTGGGATGAGGTCCAGGAGCAGAAAGAAAGAGAGAAATCCAGAGCTCTGCAGACTATTGACTTCAGACTGAGAATAAACACAGCCCTGCACTGAAGCAAGGAGGGGAGAAATCGTGGCCCAGATATAAGCTGGCTGGCATTGGTTGATAGATGCTGAGGAAATCTGCTTGCCTTCCATCTTCCCTGAGAGTAGGTGGGCATCCCCTGTCAAAGGAGTAGGTGGGCATCCCCTGTCAAAGGAGGAGCTGAAAGTGGAAGACAATGCAGTCATCTTGAATTGTCACAGAGTGGAAGAGGAAGCCATCCCAGCAGATCAAACAAGATTGCTAGACTGCAGGGCAGGCCACTGAGGTACGATCTGTGCCTCTGCCTGCACATACCCAGAGCAAATCTGGCTGACATCTGCCTCAAGCTGTGGGGAAAGGCTGGAAGGCTGGGAGGGATTTCACAAAAATGGCTATGCCTATGTTGCTCCAGGTATCATCAGCCTTGGTAAATCTGGACTCCAGCCAGCAATTGAGTGGTGGCTCCAGGGCCACTCAGGAACCTCCAGAGTCCCACATTCCTCATCTATAGAAATGGGGTGATTGCAAAGCTTGCATTGATTCTATTGCAACCATCCTGGTGCCAGCACCACACTATCTGGCAATCATAAGTATGCAGTTGACAGTGGGTTGCAGATGAAGTCATCTTGTGGACCTAAATCTGTGTCAGATTGTCACAAATATGTTCAATGAACCATATGCTGGGAGAGGATCCTTGCCCTAATCCAAACACCTTAAGCACTGAACCACAACAATGCTTAATACTCTGGGCTTATGTGGCTATTCACTCTAAACAGACACGTCTGGATTTTCTAAGCCTCTGGAGTCAGCAAAGCTGGTTTTCCTTAAAGATGCTCAAATGCACCTGGCTGACCCAAGTCCCCAGGGACTGAGAGTCTGATGATGGCAGGTGTGGCCATTCAATCCCTGCTCTGGAGCTCAAGCCAAGGAAGTGCCGCACCCTGATGCTGTTTTTTCCCCGGGTTTGCAAAGCAGAAAGCATTCAGAGAAAGAAATCAGTAAATTGCTAGGTTCCACAGGAAGTAGCCTTCAAAACCTGAGGTGAATCTCTTAGGAAGTGGGGCACCCATCTCACAGTGGCCCCATTAAGGAGCTTTGAAAACTATCTTCAACACCTTACTTCAAGGCTGATCTCTAATCAAGCCTGCACATCTAAGACTATATAAATTAACACTCTCATTAGAGCCCAGTAGCTACAGGTTTGGTACAAAACAGACCTATTTAAATTGACATTCAGCCCAAGACTAGAAAAGAAATAGTTTCTACCCCTCATCACTGGGAAGGAGAATGAGGATTAAATATTAATTCTTTATGAAGAAAGACTTTTTAATCATGTTTACTTTCGGACCATCATGGTTCTGGGTCTTTTTGTTGTTATTGTTCTTCGGTGGAGAATATTGGATTTTTAATTACCTGAATCTCAGAGACAGCATTTACGCCTCTCAGATTCTCCCTCGTGGCCGCAGATAGTATGATTAAGTGTAATTTTGTTAAAAGTGTAGCTCCAAGCACTGTTAATTGACAGAGGTCCTGGAGAAGCTGAAGATAATTCAGGAATGAAAACATGTAATTCTGGCTGAAAATGAAAAGAAAAACCTGCTCAGTCTAATAAATCACGCTAGCAATAAAGCACACAGTACTTAACAGCCTGATTTCCTACCTATTAAGTTCTGCTGAGACAGTCCTGGCAGAAGTGTGGCTATTCCAAAGCTGTAAGAGCAACGTGGTTTCCATCTCTGGGGAGGAAGGAAGGCTTTGGAGCAGACATCCTAGGTTCTAATCACCTTGTCCTCCGGTGACTGAGTGACACTCTGTGAGACATATCTGAGCCTCAGTTGGCTCATCTGCTAAGGGGAGTGAGGACCCCTCCCAGTGGGATGCTATGAAGGCTCAGTGTGATGAACAGAAATGCTGGCTCCCACCCCAAGGCACAGCAGAGTGCTGGAGTGGGGGCGCACTGTCCCTCTTCTTGTCAGTGGTCATGTGACTTGAGGACACTGCCTAACTATTATGATCCCAGGTCTTCTTCTGTAAGACAGGAGAGGCCCACCTTCCCAAAGAACTATGTGGGACATATAGATGTAAGAAGTGCTGACTCTTTCCCCTCTCTCATGGCCACCATGCTCCCACAAGAATATGCAGTGCTTGGGGACATCCTTCAGGAAGTGAGAAGCAGTCAAACATGAATTTCCAATTTCAAAGACATCATTGTCTACTCTGAGCATATGTCCCTGCATACATCTGTGAGCAAAGGAAACAAGGCCAGTTGCCCACTGGTTAAGTCTCCAGGGGGTGGGCAACATACCCAGGACCTAAGACAGACCCAACTGAGTTCCTGTGAGCCCTGGGTACTGACCATGAGGTCAGTACTCCTTGCACCTCAGGCATGCATACAAACATGTACACATACATGTATGCACACGTACACCTTATCCTATATACACTCATGCGAGTGGGTATATACACACATTACCACACCAGACCACACACACATATGTATGCATGCACATGCACAAACATAACACTTGTTGACTGATGGACCCAATTGGCTAACAGTTTTTACTAAGCCTTTCCATGATAAAAAAAAAAAAAAAAAAAAAAAAAATCTGGAGCATCTACTGGGATGCAAGAAAAAAAACCAACTCTTGCTTTCTAGAAACTCATGGTCAAGTCAGGAGCAGGGTGTTCACCCCTCATGAGAACACTCTAGCATAAGTGGGACCCAGGGGCCACACAAGACCCTATATACCCCAAGACCAGACTTGGTGCTTCTAGGGATTAGAGAAGGTTGGGGCTGGAGAAGGCAAAACACAAACACTCAGAGCCTTGCAAGATGAGGGGCTTAGGTTTTATCAGGACAGTTTTAGCATAGAGAGGAGTAACTGGGCAGCTTGAATTTTAAAAAGAGTAGATTCCCTCCAGTGTAGATGTTGGGCTTCAGGAGACCCAGTAGGCAGGGACCCCTTCATGTAGAGGCTGTAGCAAAAGCCCAAGCCTAGGAAGACAGCAATCGAAGGCAAGAGATGACAAGGAGCAGAGGGAGTGTGTTGGGAAAAATCTGGGAGATGTAGATCAGGGGCTTGATAAGCCATAGCAAGTATAAAATGGAAGCAGATGCTATTAGGTCTGGATATGAGACATTTATGAGCCATCAAGAACTCATGGATGGGGAAAAAGCAGGACTGGACAGGGTGCAGAGCCTCAGCCAAGCATCAGCCCCTTTGAAGCACGTCACCTATCAGAGTCATCCCCCACCATGCTGAGATGGCTGGACGTGGCAGGCCCCTCCTGGCCTCAGATGAGGACCCAGAGGGACCGAGGGTGGGATGCTACCCACACTCCTTTCTAGAGGGCGTCTGGAAGGTCATCTCTGTGTCACTGACAGGTTTGAGAAAAGGGTCATGTAGCGATGGCCCTGCATCCATTCCTGGGCACCTGAGGAGTCAGACTCAGAGGTCTTTCAGCAGCACTAGGCCCTGACTGCAGGAGATGGGGAGAGGCTGAGGGGCTGCTGAAGCTGCCCAGTGAGCAACCAGAAGCGCTCATGTTATGCATTCCCACTTCCTGACTGAGCACTTACAGTGGGCAGGACTAAGCCCATAGCCGTTCAGTTCTAAAGTCTGGCACAGAACTTTGGATTCTATGAGTTTCCAGAAACTCATGGTAGTCCTTGAGAGAATTAAATAACATGTAGACATGTCTCATAGCATATAGAATGTTCTAGGATGTGTCCGAGGGAGAATGAGAAGCACTATTGAGAAATTTACTTTCAGATCCTCTTAGTCCACTAATTCCTGAGTAGGGTGAAGTTGTATGTATTCACTCAGTGAACACAGAGCACTGGTGGTGTGCCTTTCTATTGTTGTGTTTTTCAGTGCGAAGACAGCATGGTCAGGATAGGTGAAGTCTCACTGAGGTAACAACTGGCTCCCGATGCCAGGGGAGGACTCTGCTCCACATACTCTCTCAGGGACCTTCAGCAAAGGAGGCAACACTCTCCATAGCAAATATGATTCCTTGGGAGATAACAAACCAGCTGGAGCCTACACACTGATGCCTTGATCCTTTTGCTCAGAAGTGACACACAGTACTAGTACCCGTGACCAGGATGAGTCACCAGTCCCAGGCTGACCCCAAGGGGAAGTGTGAACAGCAGACAACATGTTGGATGAGCATTCCCATCTGTCCAGAAGGAGACACCCATGACAGGTTAGAACAATAATGAGCTTGGAGATGTCAAGGCCCTTGCCCAATGTCACATAGCAAGCATCAGAGCCAGCCCGTCTGGCCTCACACTTCTTGCAGCCTCTCACTCTCCTGACTTGGAGTGAATGTCTTGTGTCACAAGTCACTATTTTCTGGGATCACTTACTAGGACCATCCCATGGGGAGCAGAGGGATGGGAGAAAGAGAAGGGAAATTTTGCTAGGTCAAGAGTGAGCCTGGAGCTGACAAGTCAGGCCAGGCTTGGGGGCTAAGATGGCCAGCTAGTGGGTGATCAAGACAAGACACGTCTGGGAGAGGAGAGGCACAGAAGTCTATTGTGTGCCTTAGTGGGCCTGGCAGTGTCTCAATAAACTAGGAGAAGAATTTTAAAGAGGCTCCTCCTGAAGACCCACCTGCATAACATGCAAGTCCACATGGGGCAATGCTCGGCCAATGCAGGAGCAGCCAGGCCAGGTGAGCCATACTGGAACCATAGCTGGATGGACTATGTCCACCATAGCCCTAACCACAGGTTTGCATCAATCACACAGCAGTGGCAGGGCTCTATCTTCCCATAGGTTTGAGTCTATTTTTTATGCTATAGCAGAATACCACACACTGGGTATTTGATAAACAAAAGAAAAGTTTATTTAGCTCACAGTTCTGGAGTCTGGGAAGTCCAACAGTATGGTACCAGCAAGATGAGGGCCTCAGTGGTGAGTCATAATACTACTAAGGGCGAATTGAGCACACAACAGAAAACGAAAGTGGAAATGAGGCTGAAAATAACACACAAGAATGCCCACTCCTGTGATAACTAACCCACTCCCACAATTATGACCTTAATCCAGCCATGGAAGTGGTGTCCCCATGAGCTAATCACCTCTAAAAGGTCTCACCTCTCAACACTGATATAGTGATAATTAAATTTCAACATGAGTTTTGGAAGGAACATAAAAATCACAGCACTCTAAGATGAGCAGTTTATGGTATTTGTACTGCTAAAGAACAGTCAAATCATGGCTTACATGAACAGTTCACATGTTGTGTTTCTCTATGGGTGCCAAATGTTATTCTGGGACCTTAAGAACACAGGTGTTTCTCTTTATGACTCCCCAGTCCACTCCTAGGGTACTGAAAATTACCTTCTGTGATTGACATTAGTACCTCTAGCACCTACGTCAAGGCCTTGCACAATTGGCCTGAGGCACCATCGGAGTGGGAGGATGATGGAGTCATGGTTGAGTGGATGTCAGGATACACAGAAAATGTTCTCAGACCACCCCCCAAAATATGTGTGCTTCCACAGGAACCCAGTGGCCAACACACAGTGCCAGGGCACCCGTTGGCCCTGATCAGGTCCATGAACAGACAACAGTCTTCTCCTCCTTGAAAATCTCTGTCCCTTCTTCCTAGAGACCTTGAGTGCCCTGCTCATTTCAGAAAGCAGAGGGATGCTCTGACAGGTACCACAAGAAAAATAAAACAGTCTAGAACAAGAATTCTGAAGGAAGCAAGTGCTACTTTGCATATTTGTAGTAAAGGGAATTGCTCCCCATGAAATTATATGGACTCCTCCTTTTATAGTCCAATGCGAGAGTGAGTTGTGAAATACTGGAAATTTCAAGATTTAATTAAAACCCAGTTCACTGCACTGAAGTTCGCTTACAAAATATAGCAAAGATTAATGGGAGATATCAAACCAAACTGTTTGTGCACGACCTGTTGGGTCATAATTTATGGGAACAAGAGGAAAAGAGCAAGATCATTACCTTAAAATAAATTTACTGCTTCTCAGGCTAAGTAAAATGGAAATAATAAAAACCCTCAGGTCAGCTCAACTGCACCAGAATGAAATGGCAGGCTGGCCAGGTGGGTACAATCAATCAGCAGGTATTGTCAGGGCCCGCCGGATGCTTTGCTATACACACTGGGAGGAGACAGGGAGGAGAAGGTGGCCCTCCTTATTTTATTAAATTCTCTCAAGGACTACTGTGATGACTGTCCCTGTTTTCCAGCTGAAGACACTCAGGCCACTTGCCCCAAACCACACCACTACTAGGTGCAGAGTTGGAATTTGAAACAGGCCCTCTGGCTTAGAGTACATACTCCTACATCATAGTGTGCAGTCTTTTTTGCATCTTTTGAACTGGACTTCTAGGTGACAGGGCACCAGACAAGTGAACCAAGTGCCAGACCCAGGCAGAAGCACTCAGCTCAGGGGCTAGGAAATAGCTTAGCAATGGCCCCCCAAAAATGTCCACGTCCTTATTCCTGGAACCCAATATGATAGTCAATTTTATGTGTGAACTAGGTGAGGTTATTATGCCAGTTGTTTGGTCAAACACCAGTACAGACATTTCTGTGAAGGTAATTTTAGATGAAATTAACATTTAAATCAGTAGACTGTGAATCAAGCAGATCATGCTCCATAATGTGGTGGATCTTTCCAAAAAAAAAATTGAAGGCTTTTAGAGTAAAAGCAAAGGTTTCCTGGGAAGGAAGGAATTCTTCCAATAGTTGGTCTTCCAAGTAGTGCTTAGGTCTTCAGCCTGTCGGCCTGCTTTGCAAAATTTTGTACTTGCCAAACTCCATAATGGCAAGTGTCAATTCTTTAAAATCCCCACCCCCATTCTTTCTCAACTTATTAATGAAGTCTTTTGTTTCTCAATAGATAGATGATGATAAATAGATGACAGACAGATAGAAATGCTCCTCAATTTACAAGGGGTTTATGTCCCAATAAATGCCTGATAAATTAAAAACGTAAGTCAAAAATGCATGTCAATCATGTACAGCCAGAAGAATGAGAAGTTGTGCTCCATTTGTGTGCAATACGTCAAAATGCAATTAATAAATAAATAATTGTTCTTGTTTTTTTTTTAAGAAATTTCATACTGGCCTGGGCAATGACTTTCTCAATAGGACTCCTAAAGTTCAACAAATAATACCAAGAATGGCATCAAATTTAGAATGCTTCTGCACAGCAAAGAAAGCAACTTAAGAGCATTAAGGAGAACCTACAGAATGGGAGAAAAATCTAATCTTCCAACAGAGGATTAATACCCAGAATATATAAAGAATTTAAAAACTTACCAACAGATGATGGCGGGCCAGAGGGAGGCAGCATTCTGTGTCGCTCCATGACCTGGGACTCAGTTAGTGAGAATCCTGCTTCTCTGCGAGCCATATTCCTGCTCCCATGAAGGAATAACAGCCACCATGCCCATGCAGGGCTCTAGGCCTCAGTGTCAGAGAAGGTTTCCCAACAACTCGGCCGCACAGGACTACTAGGTGCCCGAGCAGGACCATCTGCATCGGCACCCGAGCAGAAATTTCAGCCACCCACCCAAGCAGAAATCCCAGATGCTGCTCCCACGCAGGACACCCAGCAGCTACCCAAGGTTCTCTGTCCGCCATCAGGAACTGTGAACCCTTTTACAAACCTACTGATTCTATTGTAGATAATAATTGAATTCACCATTTCTGTACATTTTGACCAAACTGTAAACATCTTAACAGCAACTGTTTGATTTAAGATTGTATATTGTTTGTGTTGGGATCTGTTCATATTGTCCTAACCCTCAAAGGAGAGGTAATGGAACCCTACGGGGGTATTGTAAGCCTATAGGGTAAAAACAGTAATGCCCTCAGATCCACAGTGCTAAAAGGGCAGACACATGAGCAACATGAAAAGACAAGGGAAGAAAGTGCCCCAAACAAATCAAGATACCACATTATTAGAATCCAGGGCCAGCACAGCAGATGAAATGACAGAGAAGGAGTTCAGAATGCACATAACTAAAATGTTCTGTGAATTCAAGGAGGATATAAGAGCAATACAGGCAGCAAAAGATCATTTTAACAAAGAGCTACATAAACAAATACAGGAGGCAAAAGATTACCTCAACAGGGAGATAGAGGTTCTAAAAAAAGAAAAACGGAAATCCTTGAAATGAAAGAAACAATAAACCAAATTAAAAGCTCAATTGAAAGCATCACCAACAGATTGGACCACTTGGAAGACAGGACCTCAGACAATGAAGACAAAATATATAATCTTGAAAACTATGTAGACCACACAGTGAAGATGGTAAGAAATCATGAGCAGAACATTCAAGAAATATGGGATACCATGAAAAGACCAAATTTAAAAGTTATTGAGATAGAGGAAGGCATAGAGTTCAAATCCAAAAGAATGAGTAATCTATTCAAGGAAATAACATAAAAAATTCCAAACATAAAGAATGAATTGGAAAATCAAATTCAAGAGGCTTACAGAATTACAGAATGCCAAATGTACAAAATTACAAAGATCCACACCAAGGCACATTACAATGAAAATGCTTAACATACAGAATAAGGATAGAATATTAAAGGCCACGAGAGAAAGGAAGCAGATTACATACAGGGGGAAACCAATTAGATTATGTGCAGATTTTTCAACCCAGATCCTGAAAGCTAGAAGATCCTGGGACAACATATATCAAGCTCTGAAAGAAAATGGATGCCAACCACGAATCCTATATCCAGCAAGATTAAGCTTTAGATTTGATAAAGAAATAAATACCTTCATAATAAAGAAAAGTTAAAAGAATTTATAGCTAGAAAACCTGCACAACAGAACATCCTTGGCAAAATATTGCATGAAGAGGAAATGAAACCAGCCGAGGGAGGTATTACAACAATAAAGGAAAAACTAATCAAAGCAGAAACCAAGTCAAGTTAAATAACAAAAATAAACATAAAGGCCTGGGAATACAAATCATGTCTCAATAATAATCCTGAATGTTAATGGCCTAAACTCACTAATCAAAAGATATAGGTTAGCAGATTGGATCAAAAAAAAAAAAAAAAAACCAACATATGCTGCCTCCAGGAGACTCATCTCATAGTAAAAGATATCTACATACACACACACACACACACACACACACACAAGATATCCACAAACTAAAAGTAAAAGTTGGGAAAAAAATCATACCACTCATATGTTCTGTGGAAGCAAGCAGAGGTTTCCATCCTAGTATCAAATAGACTTCAAGCTAAAGTTAATCAAAAGGTATAAAGAAGGACATTACATACTGCTCAAGGCAACCATAAATCAACAAGACATAACAATTATAAATACATTTGCCACAAACAATGGAGCATCAAACAAATTCTTCTCAAATTCAAGAGCCAAATAGACCATAATGCAATAATTCTGGGTGACTTTAACACACCTCTTTCACCACTGGGTAGATCTTCCAAACAAAAGCTGAACAAAGAAACTATAGAACTCAATAATACAATCAATAATTTAGACTTAACTGACATATATAGAATATTTCATCCTTCAACGAGAGAATACACTTTCTTTTCAGTAGCACATAGATCCTTCTCTAAAATAGACCATATATTATGCCACAAAGCAACTCTTAGCAAATACAAAAAAGTAGAGATACTACCCTGCATTTTATCAGATCATAATGGAATGAAATTACAAATCAATGGTAAAATAAAAAATAAAACCGACTCCAATACATAGATATGCTACTGTATGAACAATGGGTTGCAAAGACGACATCAAGGAGGAGATTAAAAAATTCTTAGAGGTAAGTGAGAACTCTGAAACAACATATCAAAATCTCTGGCATACTATGAAGTCAGTATTAAGAGGAAAGTTCATTGCAAGGAGTTCATTCCTTAAAAGAAAAAAAAAAGTCAACAAATAAATGAGCTAACATTACATCTCAAAGCCCTAGAAAAAGAGGAACAAATCAACACCAAAAGCAGTAGAAGACAGGAAATAATTAAAATCAGAGCTGAAATCAATGATATTGAAACAATTGAAAAAGTTGACCCAAAAAAAAGTTGGTTCATTGAAAAAATAAATAAAATTGACAAACCTTTAGCATGCTAACAAAGAGAAGGAGAGAGAAAACTCAAATTACTAACATATGTGATGAAAAAGGAAATATCACAACAGACACTACAGAAATACAGAAGATAATTAGAAATTATTTTGATAACTTGTACTCCAATGAAATAGAAAATCTAAGGTATCGACAAATTTCTAAAGTCATATAACATGCCCAAATTGAATCAGGATGATATACACAATTTAAATAGATCAATTTCAAGCAATGAAATAGAAGACACCATCAGAGGCCTACCAATCAAGAAAAGCCCAGGACCAGATGGATACACAGCTGAGTTCTACAAGACCTAAAAAGAAAAACTAATACCTATATTCTATAAATTATTTCATGGAATAGAAAAAGAGGGAGAACTTCCAAACTCATTCTATGAGGCCAATATCACCCTAACTCCAAAACTAAGCAAAGACACATCAAAGAAAGAAAACTTCAGACCAATACCTCTAATGAACATAGATGCAAAAATTCTCAATAAAAGTCTGGCAAATCAAATACAAAGACATATAAAAAAGATAGTGTGGGCTGAGGAGGTGGCTCAAGCGGTAACACGCTTGTCTGGCATGCGCGGGGCGCTGGGTTCAATCCTCAGCACCACATAAGAATAAAATAAAGATGTTGTGACCACCGAAAACTAAAAAAAATAAATAAATATTTTTAAAAATTCTCTCTCTCTCTCTCTCTCTCTCTCTCTCTCTCTCTCATTAAAAAAAAGATAGTGTACTATGATAGGTTCCTCCCAGGGATACAAGGTTGGTTCAACATATGGAAATCAATAAATATAATACATCAATCACATCAATAGACTTAAAGATAAAAATGAACATCTCAATTGATGCAGAAAAAGCATTTGACAAAATACGGCAACCATATATGTTCAAAACACTAGAAAAACCAGGGATAACAGGAACATATCTCAACATCATAAAAACTATCTATGCTAAGCTCCAGGCCAACATCATTCTAAATGGAAAAAAATTGGAAGCATTTCCTCTAAAAACTGGAACAAGATAGCAATGCCCTCTTAAACCACTTCTATTTAACACAGTTCTTGAAACACTGGCCAGAGCAATCAGGCAGATGAAAAGAAATTAAAGGGATACAGATAGGAAAAGAAGAACTCAAACTAGCACTATTTGCCAATGATATGATTCTATACCTAGAAGACCCAAAAAATTCCACCAGAAAACTTCTAGAACTAGCAAATGAATTCAGCAAAGTAGCAGGATACAAAATCAACACCCATAAATCAAAGGCTATTCTGTATATCAGTGACAAATCTTCTGAAAGGGAAATGAGGAAAACTACCCCACTTACAATAGCCTCAAAAAAAAAATACTTGGGAATAAACTTAACTACAGAGGTGAGAGAACTCTACAACAAGAACTACAGAATGCCAAAGAAAGAAATTAAAGAAGACCTTAGAAAATGGAAAGATCTCCCTTGTTCTTGGATAGGTAGAATTAATATGGTCAAAATGACCATACTACCCAAAGCACTATACAGATTAAATGCAATCCCAATCAAAAGCCCAATGACATTCCTCATAAAAAATAGAAAAAGCAGTCATTAAATTCATCTGGAAAAATAAGAGACCCAGAAGAGTGTAAGCAATCCTTAGCAGGAAGAGTGAAGCAGGTGGTATTGCTATACGAGACCTTAAACTAGACTACAGAGCAATAGTAACAAAAACAGCATGGTATTGGCACCAAAACAGATTGGTAGGTCAATGGTACAGAATAGAGGATACAGAGAATAACCCATAAAATTACTATTATCTTATATTAGACAAAGATTTCCAAAAACATATATTGGAGAAAAGATAGCCTCTGTAACAAATGGTGCTGGGAAAACTAGAAATCCATGTGCAACCAAATGAGATTAAAACCCTATCTCTCACCATGCACAAAATTCAACTCAAAGTGGATCAAGGACCTAGGAATTAAACTAGAGACCCTGGGTCTAATAGAAGAAAAAGTAGGCCCAAACCTCCATCATATCAGATTATGCCCAACTTCCTTAATAAGATTCCTATAGCCCAAGAATTAAAACCAAGAATCAATAAATGGGATGGATTAAAACTAAAAAGTTTCTTCTCAGCAAAAGAAACAATCTGTGAGATGAATAGAGAGCCTACATCTTGGGAGCAAATTTTACCCCTTACACATCAGATAGAGCACTACTCTCTAGGGTATATAAAGAACTCAGAAAGCTAAGCACAATAAAAAACAAATAACCCAATCAATAAATGGGCCAAGGAATTGAACAGAAGAGGATATGCAATCAATTAACATATATATGAAAAAATGTTCAACATCTCTAGCAATTAGGGAAATGAAAATCAAAACTACTTTAAGATTTCATCTCACTCCAGTCAGAATGGCAGCTATTAAGAATAGAAAAAACAGGGCTGGGGTTATGGCTCAGAAGTAGCGTGCAAACCAAGCATGCGTGAGGCACTGGGTTCGATCCTCAGCACCACATAAAGTAAAATAAAGATATTGTGTCCACTTATATCTAAAAAATAAATATATATTTAAAAAATACAAACAACAATAAGTGTTGGCAAGGATATGGGGAAAAGGCACACTCATACATTGCTGGTGGGACTGCAAATTGGTGCAGCCAATATGGAAAGCAGTATGGAGATTCCTTGGAAAACTTGGAATGGAACCACCATTTGACCCAGCTATCCCACTCCTCAGTCTATACCCAAAGGACTTAAAAACAGCATACTACAGGGACACAACCACATCAATGTTCATAGTACCACAATTTGCAATAGCTAAACTGTGTAACCAACCTAGATGCCCTTCAGTAGATGAATGGATAAAGAAACTGTGGTATATATATACAATGGAATATTACTCAGCAATAAAAGATAATAAAATCATGGCATTTGCAGGTAAATGGATGGAATTGGAGAAGATAATGCTAAGTGAAGTCAACCAATCCCAAAGAAACAAATGCCGAATGTTTTCTGTGATATAAGGAGGCTGATTCATAGTGGGATAGGGAAGGGGAGCATGGGAGGATTAGATGAACTCTAGCTAGGACAAAGGGGTGAGAGGGGAAGGGAGGGAGCATGGGGTAGGAAAGGTGGTGGAATGAGATGGACATCATTACGCTAAGTACATGTATGAAGACACGAGTGGTGTGAATATACTATGTATACAGCCAGAGGTATGAAAAATTGTGCTCTATATGTGTAATAAGAATTGTAATGCATTCTGCTGTCATATGTAACAAATTAGAATAAAGAAAAACTTACCAACAATAAGACCCCAAATAACCCATCCAATAAAAGGGCAAATGAGCTAAGCAGACATTTCTCAAAGGAAATGCAAATAGACAACAAATATATGAAAAAATATTCAAAATCATTAGCAATTAGGGAAATGCAAATCAAAACGACCCTGAGATTTCTTCTCACTCCAGCTAGAATGGCAAGCCATTGAGAATACAAATAATATGAAAGGTGGGAGACAATGTGAAGAAAAAGGGACATTTTTACACTTTGGGTGGGATTGTAAATTAGCACAACCAACATGGAGAGCAGTGTAACTGATTTCCTCAGTGACGTTCACAAGAATATTCACCACAGGAACTAAGAACCCAAATCCTCACCAATAGTGAAGTGGACAGACAAATGATGGCAGACATGGAATGAGATAAAGCAACGGAGATCAGAGATAGGGAGACTTAAACTACGGACAGCAACAAGAAGGAACGCCATAAAGCACCGCATGAAGGAAACCAGACCCAGGAGACTACATACTGCATGTTCCTATTAAGCAATTATAGAAAGAGGCAGAACTATGGCGTCAGGGTTGGGATAATGGTTACCTTTGGGGAAGGAAGGTATAGGTGGGCCAGGAGGACACAAAAACACTTAGAGATTATGAACATGCTGAAATTTTGTGAAAAAGTACCCGCAAAATAAAAACATAAAGTGAAGGGAATCTCCAAGGAAAGTAAATGTAAGGAGATTTTTAAAAAAAAAATTGAAGGATCCATCTGGAAGGTGTGACTACAAGAGTTAGAGAAGGAGAGGAGACAGGGTACAGGACAGGTTTCTATGACTCTACTTAGTGCCATTTGCTTTGGCTTCAGGACGAGGCCAGGGTGCCTCCCAATCCTACATCCTAATGATGCCATCTGCAAGGAGCTTAATGCACTCTCTACATCCACACTTAGAATCCTAAGAAAACAAGCAAACTGGTTTATCTTGGGCAGATCCACCATCCGAGAGTTCAGGTCAGCTGTGGTTAGGGACAGGACCTGTAGGAACAGTGAAGTGAAGTAAGCCAAGGGCAAACATTAGGAAAAGGTTCCATTCCTTCACTCACCCATTATTTCACTTCACAGTGCAAACATGGTCCTGGGCCAGATTCTGTTCTTAACAGCTGGGAATGCAAGGTGGGTGGAGCCATTGATGCTGACAATCTCACTGGTGTCCTGTGGCCACGGTGGCCTGACAGCGAATATGCAGAACGTGTAGAAAAGGTTCAGTTAGCAGCCTCCCTGGAACCGGAAGATACCAGAGGATACAACTGGTAATTGCACAATGCTGTGAAATCTTGAGCTCTCGAATTCCTTGCTTTTGCAATCATTTTTGCACAGCTGATTGCCTTTGGTTGTTTTCTTCCGGGGGGAAATAAAGGAGACCAAACTATTTCATAAGCTTCTGTTGGGTTTTTCATTTAATTAACTACACATATTGGAGCACCTGCACCGTGAATGAGTGTCTCCAAGAGGAGGCAGCTGAAAGGGCAAGAGAAACGTGCACAGAATGGGATGAGGGGAAACCACGGAGGGAAGAGTCGTTACTGTTGAGCGGAAACCATCAATGTGTTTGTTAAGGCAAGGGTCTGCTCCCACTCCCATCGCATGGTGCCTATCTGTTGGAGGGACCCTATCAGTGCTGACATCCTGTGCCTCACCAGATCAGTCATCATGTGGTTATTTATCCCCAGAGGAGCAGAGGAGCTCCTCCTCCTGAGCAGTTAGAAGGATGCAGTTCTCAGGTAGCTCCATCCTTGGTTCCTCCTTGAGCACTGTTACCTTGCTGTGCTCACCCAGAAGGGCCCAGGCTGGACCTCCCCAAGGAAGCCAATGGATGTCCAGCTCTGGCCGGTGATTCCATCTGCTAGTCAGCTTTCGTTGGCTGTGTTCAAAACGCCTGACAAGTACAACTTAGAGGAAGAAAAGTTCACTTTGGGCTTGTGGGTTCAGAGGTTTAGTCCATGGCCAGCCAGCTCCATTGCTCTGGGTCTCAGGTGAGGCAGACCATCATGGCAGAAGGACGTGGAGGGGAAAGCTGCTCACCTCCAGGCAGCTGGAAAGCCAAGAAAGGGAGAGGAAGAAGCAAGGCACAGATGAAGGCTAAGGCCACAACCCCAGCGACCCACTTCCTCTAGCCATGCCTCATTTACCTAGTTACCACCCAGTAGTCTGCACAAATTTTTAATCCATCAAGTGGATTAATCCACGGATGAGGTTGCAGCTCTCATAATCCAATCTTTTCACCTCTGAACATTGCTGCATTACCTAACACAGGAGCTGTTCAGGGGACATTAAAGATCCAAACCATAACACCACCTCAAGCTGAGATCTGGTATTACAAACTGGTTTTTCTAACAGAAGTGAATCTTAAATGTGGGTGTTCCTGATCTTACCACTTGGCTTTCCCATAACTGATTCAGAGGTTGGAATGCAGAGAAGAAAGGTATGTAAGAGGATTATGAGAAACCCACACAAAATTTCCCTGGGCCCCAGAAGTCTGGAGGAGTCTCAGCTCCCTCCCTGCGTCTATAGTGATGCCCATTTTATTCAGGCTGAGGCTCCTACCCCTGTGCTCCCCAACCCTACCTCAGGTCTCCTGCTGGCACCCCACATCACACACTACCCAAACTCTCTCTTTCTCAGAACTAAAAAGGGCCCTCCTTGTTGAAAGGCTGGTATGTCTCCAGTCTCCGGGGAACCTGGCACACTCCAGTCAGATGTTCAATAACTATGTGTTTAACCACAGTGAGGAGACCCTCAGCATCCTCTACCACCCACAGAAGCCTGGGTCTCAGGGTAAGAGCCGGTTTTATTCATTTCTAAGAGGTTGCAGATTGAGAGTTTAACAAAATGCCAGGGCGGGGAATGGTACTCATATACAAGCCCCTTTAGATCCAATGCTACCACAAAGAATTGTCAGCAAGCTTTCTAGACGTGTGGCCCCTGTTACGTCTACCTGCTGATGTGCAGGTGGCCCATGCTGGAGGACCTGCTCCCTCAGAAGCCCATGCTGTAAGTGGCAGTGGACCCAGATAGCACTGCCTGCCAGGGAGAAGGGAGTACCAGCACTGTGGCATCTGCAGCCTCTGTAGGTGAGCTCAGGGTCAACTTTGTCCCCTCTGCTTGTTCTGCAGTGTCCAAACACAGCACCCACCAGACCTGACCAAGCAGCCTGTGTTCCTGAAATTAATGGCTTTTCTGGAGCTATAAAATTAGCTTCTGGAGGAAAATATCAAACTCCCCTCTCCAAGAAGAATGATCTATGCCTTTTAGAAAAGGGAAAAAAAACAACAGCACTGCTCTTTACTTCCCAAAGTGATTTAGACCTCAACTTAGTTTCAATCTGGGAAAAACACAGAATAAATAATATCCACCAGAAGAACTGCTGAAAAGTCTTTCCTCTCCTGATCGGAAAGCCACGTGGGTGGCGACTGCACTGTGTAGCAATCCCTGTGCTTTCTGGGTCCAAAGCCAGATTCCCTGGGGGACACTGCAGGGACCACAGCAGCCCTCTGTGCTGCCCATCTGTCCATGGCCCTCCCCATATTTGGGCATAACTTCTGCCTCTGACTGTCACAGCATCCTGCTAATGGACTTAATCTCCATGGTAAGAGCTGGTTAATATGAGAGGCATTGCCTTGTGGTTTCAGTTCTTTTCTCCATCTGGAAAGCAGACCCTGAGAAGCTGCAAGGTAGAGACAGAAACACAGCCACATTGTTCAGGGCCTGAGATGTTTGCAGCCTGGGCTTGTCCCCCGCAGGAGACTGTGACATGCCCTCCATGTCCCTCTGATTTCAATGATGAAAGCACTCTTCCACTCCCAAGTCACACTGCCTTCCGAAGGCCACTGTTGAGGGTCTGAGAACTGAACAAAGCCTTCAGCAAACTCTCAGGGTTGAGGAAGAGAAAGCAGAGCTCAGGGCCTGGTGAACAGGCTTTCAGTTATGTCCCCAACGGGGACAGAGTGGAGGAGAAAAAGGCTCACCTCCCAAATACTGGCACCCAGCTTCAAGTCTGCCCAGGAGTGAGCTGTCCCAGTTCTGAGAGCCTGCCAGAGACAAACAAATCCTCTCGGGGGGGCGGGGGGGGGGGGGGGAGGGGGAAGCAGCTTCCAGAACTTCACATGCTCAACTCCAATTCAGAAAAAAAGAAAAAATCTGATTCAAAGAAGTTATACTCCATTTATGTATAATGTGTCAAAATGCATTCTAGGGCTGGGGTAGAGCACTTGCCTAGCACATGCAAGGCCCTGGGTTCAATCCTCAGCACCACATATAAATTAAAAAATACAGGTATTGTGTCCAACTACAACTAAAATATAAATATTTTTTAAATGCATTCTAGTGTCATGTATAACTAATTTGAACAAATTTTTAAAAAGGTGTGAACTTAAGGAAACAAAAAGTAAAAATATACATGAAAAACAGGCCAGTAGAAATCTAAATATTAGAGTTATCAGAAATGGATATTAAAGTAGTTATGATGAATAGGTTCAAAAAAACTAAACAATAAGAAATTTAGCAAAAAAATTAAAACTTCTAAGTTGAAAGTAGAATAAGTAATATATTAATCTGTTTTACATTGCTATAATGAAATACCAGAAGCTTGGTTATGTATGAATAAAGTAACTGTACATAGTTTACACTTATGGAGACTGAAAGTCTAGGATTAGGCTGCCCCATCCTGACCTCTGGTAAGGACCCATCTGGCTGCAACAAAACATGGTAAACGGTATCATGGTTGGAGTCAATGTCAAGATAGGAAGCCAAAGAAGGATTCAAGGATCAGGCTTTCTCGTTTACAATAATTCACTCTCATGGGAACTAAATGGCTCCTGTGAGAAGTACCTTAGTCTCTCCGAGGGCATGCCCCCAGTGACCTTGCTACCTCCCACTAGGCTCCTCCCAGCTTCCACCACCTCAACCCAGCCACACTGAGGACCAGCCCTAGGGGACAACCATTCCAAACCATAGCAATAAGAATTCAACTAATACCAGGTTAAATATAATGAAGAAAGACTTCACAAACTGAAAGAGCAGAAAAACCTGTTATTATCAAATAATCAAAATGGATTCTACTGTCATCTATAACTAAAAAAAAAACAATAAAAATAATAATTCCCACCAGCCATGTATGAGTGTGCCTTTTTCCCCACATCCTTGCCAACATTCATTGTTATTTGTATTTTGTAATTTTTTATTTGTTCTTTTTTAGATATACATGACAGCAGAGTATATTCTGACATATTATACATATATCTGGTATAATTTTCCATTCTTGTGGGTGAACATGTGAAGTCACACTGATCATGTATACATATATGACATAGGCAAGTTATGTCCAATTCATTCTACTGTCTTTCCTATTCCTATATCTCTTCCCTTTTCTTCATTCCCCTTTGTCTAATCTAATGAACTTCTAATTCTTTCCTCCTCCCCAGCATCCACATATCAGAGCGAACATTTGGCCTTTGGATTGGGGGATTGGCTTACTTCACTTAGCATAATAGTCTCCAGTTCCATCTATTTACTGGCAAATGCCATAATTTCCTTCTTCTTCATGGCTGAGTAATATTCCATTGTGTATATGTACCACATTTTCTTAATCTATTCATTTGTTGAAGGGCACCTACATTGGTTCCATAGCTTAGCTACTGAGAATTGAGCTGCTATAGACATTGATGTGGCCACTCACTATAGTCTGCTGATTGAGTCCTTTGGGTATATACCTAAGAGATAACTGGGTCAAATGGTAGTTCTATTCCAAGTTTTCTGAGGAATCTCCATTCTGCTTTCCAGAGTGGTTGCACCAATCTGCAGTCCCACCAGCAACGTATAAGTGAACCATTTTCCCCACATCCTTGCCAACATTTATTCCTTTGTTTTGTTTTGTTTTGTTTTGTTGTTGATGGACCTTTATCTTATTTATTTTTTGTGGTACTAAGGATCGAACCCAGTACCCCACACATGCTAGGCAAGCACTCTACCACTATACTACACTCCTAGCCTTATTATTTCTTATATTCTTGATAATTGCCATTCTGATTGGAGTGAGATGAAATCTCAGTGTAGTTTTAGTTTTCATTTCTGTATTTGCTAGAGATGTCGAATATTTGTTCATATATTCATTGACCATTTGTATTTCTTCTTTTCAAAAGTGTCTGCTTAGTTCCTTTGCCCATTTATTATTTGGGTTATTTGTTTTTGTTGTTGTCTTCTTGTGTGTGTATATGTGTGTGTGTGTGTATGTGTGTGTGTGTTAAGTTTTTTGAGTTCTTTAGATATTCTGGAAATTAACATCCTTTCTGAGGTGCAGATGGCAAAGATTTTCTCCCATTCTGTAGGCTCTCTCTTAATGCTTTTGATTGTTTTACTTGGATTCCATCCCCTTTATTGATTATTGATTTTCCTTCTTGTGCTTTAGGAGTCTTGTTATGAAAGTCAGTCCCTGAGCCAATATGTTGGAGTGTTGGATCTATATTTTCTTCTAGTAGGTACAGGGTCTCTGATCTAATGTCTATGTACTTGATCCACTTTGAGTTGAATTTTTTGTGTGGTAAGAGATGGGGCCTAATTTCATTTTGTTATGTATGGATTTCCAGTTTTCCCAGCACCATTTGTTGAAGAGGCTGTCTTTTCTCTAGTGTATGTTTATGGCGCCTTTGTCTAGTGTAACTGTATTCATGTGGGTTTGTCTCTGTGTCTTCTGTTCTGTTCCATTGGCATTCTTGCCTATTTTGGTGCCAATACCATGTTTTTTTGTTTTGTTTTGTTTTGTTTTTGTTTGTTTGTTGTTGTTGTTACAATAGCTCTGCAGTATGATTTAAGGTCTGGTATGGTGATGCCTCATGATTCATTTTTTGTTGCCAAGGATTGCTTTGGCTATTCTGGGCCTCTTATTTTTCCAAATGAATTTCATGACAGTTTTTTTTTTCTGTTTCTATAAAGAATATCATTGAAATTTTGATGGGAATTCCATTGAATCTGTATAGCACTATTAGTTGCATAGTCATTTTAATAATATTAATTCTTCCTATCCAAGAAATTGGGAGATCTTTCCATTTTCTAAGGTCTTCTTCAATTTCTTCTTTTGGTGAGAACATACCTTGACCGAAGGACAGAAGGTGAAAAATACATAAATAACCAAAATAGGCATGAGGAACATATTTAAAAAAGTCTTGCATGTGTGTAATTGTGTCCCCAAAAAGAGGAAAGTGAGTGAAAATTTGAAAAGATAATGACAAAGAATTAACCAAAAAGATGACAGATATGAAACCACATATTCAAAGGTGTTATAACCTGTAAGAAAACAACCCTTAAGTTCCTCAGCGCAAAGTGCTAAAAGAAGAGATATGGATCCAGGAGTTGAAGGGAAAGGTAGATTACCTTTAACAAAGCAATGTGAGACTGACAGAGCAAACCTCTCAGAAGCAATAAAAGCAAAAAGAAAATGAGCACCATCTTTAGAGTGTAGAAAGAAACAGCCAACTCACTAATCTATACTCAGAAAAATACACCTAAAAAACAAAAGCAAAATAAAACATAACAGAAAAAGAAAAAAAAAACTGAGACAATGTATCACCAGGAAAGTCACCCCAAAGAAATGCTAAAGTTCATCAGTCAAAAGTGCAGAAATGAAAGGATAAATATGTGAGAAAATATAAGTGAATATTGATTGTTCTCATGGCTTAAAATACATGTAAAATTTGTTGATAAAACTACAAAATTTGTGAGGGAATAAACAAAGTGCTAGTGTTCTAATGCCAAGAATTCTTGGAAAATGGTTAAAAAATGCTAATTTAAATGATTGAAATTAGTCAAAGATGCCACCTGAAATATCAAGAGTTACCCTCCAAAATGGTCACAGAAGTATACCTAGCATGTTAACAAAAAGGTAAAAAAAATAAATAATAAAAATGTACTTAATGACTCAAAAATAAAAGATAAGAAATTGAAAAGAAGGACACAGAATAGGTTGGAAATATACATAAAAGGAACATACCTGATCTAAATCCAAAATATATCAGCAATTGAATTAAATGTAAATGGACTAAATATTAAAAAAGCAGAGACTGCACATAAAGAAAAACTGCTACTTATAAGAGATACACCTTAAATATAAAGATACAGAAAGATTGAGAGTAAAATAATGGAAAGATAACAATGAAAGCCACAACCAAAAGAAAGCTGGTATGAAAATACTAATATAAAGTAGATTTTTAAGTAAAATTTTTTGAAAAAAATTATTAAACATAAACAGGGATATTTTCAGATGATAAAATGCCCAATCCTTCAGGAAGATAATAATTCTAAACACGTCAACAGCATACTTTTAAATTATATGAAGCATAAATAGACAAATCTGCCATCACTGTGGAGAATCCAAACATATCCCCTTCAACAACTGATAGGACAAGCGTACATAATGATTAAGCATGTAGATTTGAACAGCACAATAAACAAACCTGACCTAGCCAACAGACACAGAAACCTGCACACAACTGCAGAATGCAAATTCTCTCAAGTTCACATGAAATATTTACCCAAATCTGCCATATATCAGACCATAAAGCAAGTATTAAGCCTTAGAAGCATTTAGAGGAGAATCTTTCTCTGTTCTATATCAGAAATCAAAAACAAAAACTCAGTATAAATTCCTAAATATTTCAGATTAAAATTCTAAAATGGCATATCAAAGTTTATGGGATATACCTAAGCCCTAAATTAGCGAGAATTACATAGCCATAATGCATATATTAAAAGAAAAGCATTAAAATAATTTTATAAATATCCCCACCAAAATAAGCCAGGGTTGTGGCTCAGTGGTAGAGCACTTGCTTAGCATGCTTGAGGCACTGGGTTCAATCCCTGGCACCACATAAAAATAAAAACAAATAAAATAAAAGGTATTATGTCTACCTACAACTAATATATATTATAAGTATATATAAATATATATAGTATTATATATATATATATATGTTAATAAGAGTAAAGAAAGTAAACCCCAAGGAAATAATAGCAACATTAAGAACAGAAATTTTAAAAAAGAAATAAAGATATAATAATGAAAATCTAATCATCAGATTTTTTTAAAAAATTTAGACTCAACCAGAAATAGAAAAGTCAAGACTAATATCAGAAATAAAAAGGGTGTGCTTGCTTCGGCAGCACATATACTAAAATTGGAACGATACAGAGAAGATTAGCATGGCCCCTGCACAAGGATGACACGCAAATTCGTGAAGCGTTCCATATTTTTCTTAACACTCGCAGTCCTTTCTCTCTCAAGATGCCTGAGGAAGTGCACCATGAAGAGGAGGAGGTGGAGACGTTTGCCTTTCAGGCAGAAATTGCCCAACTCATGTCTCTCATCATCAATACCTTTTATTCCAACAAGGAAATTTTCCTTCGGGAATTGATCTCTAATGTTTCTGATGCCTTGGACAAGATTCGCTATGAGAGCCTGACAGACCCTTCCAAGTTGGACAGTGATAAAGAGCTGAAAATTGACATAATCCCCAACCATCAGGAAAGGACTCTGACTTTGGTGGACACAGGCATTGGCATGACCAAGGCTGATCTCATAAACAATTTGGGAACCATTGCCAAGTCTGGAACTAAAGCATTTATGGAGGCTCTTCAGGCTGGTGCAGACATATCCATGATTGGGCAATTTGGTGTTGGATTTTATTCTGCTTATCTAGTGGCAGAGAAAGTGGTTGTGATCACAAAGCATAATGATGATGAACAGTATGCTTGGGAGTCTTCTGCTGGGGGATCCTTCACTGTGCAGGCTGATCATGGTGAGCCCATTGGCCAGGGTACTAAAGTCATTCTCCACCTCAAAGAAGACCAGACAGAGTACTTGGAGGAGAGGCGGGTCAAAGAAGTGGTGAAGAAGCACTCACAGTTCATAGGCTATCCAATCACCCTTTATTTGGAGAAGGAACGAGAGAAGGAAATCAGTGATGATGAGGCAGAGGAAGAGAAAGGTGAGAAAGAAGAGGAAGATAAAGATGATGAGGAGAAACCCAAGATCGAAGATGTGGGCTCAGATGAGGAGGATGACACTAGTAAGGATAAGAAGAAGAAAACAAAGAAGATTAAGGAGAAATATATTGATCATGAAGAACTGAACAAGACCAAGCCCATTTGGACCAGAAACCCTGATGACATCACTCAGGAAGAATATGGAGAATTCTACAAGAGCCTAACCAGTGATTGGGAAGACCACCTGGCAGTCAAGCACTTCTCTGTAGAAGGTCAGTTGGAATTCAGGGCATTGCTGTTCATCCCTCGGCGGGCTCCCTTTGACCTCTTTGAGAACAAGAAGAAGAACAACAACATCAAACTCTATGTCCGTCGTGTGTTCATCATGGACAGTTGTGATGAGCTGATACCAGAGTATCTCAATTTTATTCGTGGTGTTGTTGACTCTGAGGATCTGCCCCTGAATATCTCTCTCCCGAGAAATGCTCCAGCAGAGCAAAATCTTAAAAGTTATTCGCAAAAACATTGTGAAGAAGTGCCTTGAGCTCTTCTCTGAGTTGGCAGAAGACAAGGAGAACTACAAAAAATTCTATGAGGCATTCTCTAAAAATCTTAAGCTTGGAATCCATGAAGATTCTACTAGTCGGCGACGCCTTTCTGAGCTGCTGCGCTATCACACCTCTCAGTCTGGAGATGAGATGACTTCTCTGTCAGAGTATGTCTCTCGCATGAAGGAGACACAGAAGTCCATCTATTACATTACTGGTGAAAGCAAAGAGCAGGTGGCCAACTCAGCTTTTGTGGAGCGTGTGCGGAAGCGTGGCTTTGAGGTAGTATATATGACTGAGCCTATTGATGAGTACTGCGTACAGCAACTCAAGGAGTTTGATGGGAAGAGCCTGGTCTCTGTGACCAAGGAAGGCCTGGAGCTACCTGAGGATGAGGAGGAAAAAAAGAAAATGGAGGAGAGCAAGGTGAAATTTGAGAACCTTTGCAAGCTTATGAAAGAAATCTTGGATAAAAAAGTTGAGAAGGTGACAATCTCCAATAGGCTTGTGTCTTCACCCTGCTGCATTGTTACCAGCACCTATGGCTGGACAGCCAACATGGAGCGGATTATGAAGGCCCAGGCACTTCGAGACAACTCCACAACGGGCTACATGATGGCCAAAAAGCACCTGGAGATCAACCCTGATCACCCCATTGTGGAGACATTGCGGCAAAAGGCAGAGGCAGATAAAAATGACAAGGCTGTCAAGGACCTGGTGGTGCTGCTATTTGAAACTGCGCTGCTCTCTTCTGGCTTCTCCCTTGAGGATCCTCAGACCCACTCCAATCGCATCTACCGCATGATAAAGCTAGGCCTAGGCATTGATGAAGATGAAGTGACAGCAGAGGAACCCAGCAGTGCTGTTCCTGATGAGATACCCCCTCTCGAGGGTGATGAGGATGCATCTCGCATGGAAGAAGTAGATTAGGAGTTGCTACTGAGAAATCTGCCCTCTGTATAGTTTCCCCATGGCTCCCACTGTAGCCTTGAGTGGCCCTCTCTCCCACCTGGCTTCCTCTGCTGATTGATGTTATAGTGGTTTTTTCTCCTGTCCTTGGCATCTTAATTAAGGCCTCAAGCCCTCCATCCCCTACCTAGTTTGGCCGCAGGGTTGGATGTTGTTTTGTGTTTTTGTTTTATTTTGTGGTTAAAGTATGCAAAATAAAGAAGATGCAGTTTTATACAAAAAAATAAAAATAAAAAGGGAACATCAGCGTAGATCAGACAAAATTTAAAAGATGGTAAGAGAATTTTATGAAAAAATTTATGGTAGTACATAGGAAAATTTAAATGAATTGTATGAATTCCTTGAAAAACATAACTTACCAACACTGATGCAAGAAGTCCAAGTAGGTAAATTGCTTTTAAGAAAAAGAATTATTTACTGAAATTCTTCTCAAAGACATCTCAAAGACTGAATGAGTTTAGCAACAAATTCTATTAAAAATTTAAGAATGCTAATTTTACAAACTCTTCCAAACAACTCATTTTAACTTGCCAAATTTGGCAAAAAAAATTGACAAAGACAGTACAAAAAGTAGGGGAGGGGAATCACAAACAAATATCTTTCACAAATGCAGATGCAAAAGTCATAAACAAAATACAGCAAATGAGGGCTGGGGTAGTGGCTCAGCAGTAGAGCGCTTGCCTGGCGCATGCGAGGCCCTGGGTTCGATCCTCAGCACCACATAAAAATAAATAAATAAAACAAAGGTATTTTTTTTAAATACAGCAAATTAAATACAATGATAGATTAAAAAAGACCACAATGTTGAGTTTGCTTCAGGAATGCAAAGTTGGTTTTACAATTAAAACTTAACTTACACATTAGCAAATAAAAGAAGTAAAATCATAGGAATATATTAACAGATGCAGAAAAAGCATTTGATAAAGTTCAACATCCACCCAGGAAAAACTATTTTAGCACACAAGGAATAAAAGGCAACTTCCTTCATCTAGTTTAAAAAAAAAAAAAAAAAATCCCGATAGCAAATGTTATACCTAAAGAGTAAAATACAAAAACACTCTCCCTGAAATCAGGACTAAGAAAGGCTGCTAACAAATTATCACTTCTGTGTAACATTTTATTTGAGATGCTACTCCAAGACTAAGGCAAAGAAAAGTAATAATAAAAGGCTTAGGATTTGGAAAGGAAGAAATTAAAGCTGTGATTTATATTTCTATGTACCTACAAAAAAAATAGAAAATGAAATTTCAGAAAGGAGTCCCATTTATGCTAACAGCCCAAAAATATCAAATGCCTAAGATACTCATAGATGGAAGACTCTATAAGGGAAATGTGTCACCTCTTCCCAGGTTACTGGATTGGTGACATCCAATCAGGATCCCAGCCTGCTTTCCCCTGGTCTGTCCTGTCCCCACACTGAACACAGGGCCACCAGGGCTGCCTAATCCACGTCTGGGCCCCCACCTGCCTCTCCTAACAGGCTGGGCCTGTGGCTTTGGAACCACCCATGTCATTGTAGATGTTCCAAAGACAGAGGGGAGGTGATAGGGAAAAGTGTTTTCTTGAGAGAGCTGTCCCATCTTCCTTCTAAGCTGTGAGAGCTGTGCTAGGTTTAAAGTCAAATTCATCGGGCTTTTTGTCCTCGTGAAATAAACTTAGTTTCTCTGTGCTTGTCTCTGAAGCCTTCCTCGAACGTGCTACTCTGCTCCCGCTCAGTGTTAAGTAAGTGGATTCTTCATAGAACAAATTGACAGCAGGCCTGTAAGGATGGCCTCAGCCTAACTGTAATGGCCTTAGCCTGAGCAACTCCCTTTTAAAACTCCATTTTAAAATAAACCTGCAGTTCCACGAGGCACAGCCTACAGAGCCCTCCAATATTGTTATCAGGCATAGCCTGATAAAATAAGTCACTTTCCATAACCCTGATAAAACTCATTTGCCTTCGCCCTGATAAGAGTCAGAGGTGAGAGATCAGGGCAGAAACCACCAGACCAGATGTCCTGACCCTAGAATGAAAGACGTCACTGAGAAACCTGGTAATAGCTGATAGGGATTGAAAGGGTAAGCAGAAGCCCCAAAATTTAGTATAAATGATGGAGCAAATGAACAGGTATTCAGCCAGGTGACACTGATGTGCATGCCAGAGAGTCAGATGAGGACCTGGACTGACATCCCAACTCTTCTCATCATCTGCCTGATCCTCTGCATCATCCTCACCACTCTCAAACTCCACAGCCACATCTTTTTTTTTTTTAAGAGAGAGAGAGAATTTTTTAATATTTACTTTTTAGTTTTCGGCGGACACACATCTTTGTTTTGTATGTGGTGCTGAGGATCGAACCCAGACCGCACGCATGCCAGGCGAGCGCGCTACCACTTGAGCCACATCCCCAGCCCCACAGCCACATCTTAATCCTGGTGAGAACAGCAACTTTTTCTTAAGACCCTCTTCTCACCAGCCATCAGCTCCACCCCAGGAGAAGCCTCCATTGTTTCCTGACCTGATCACTGTTGTCTGAGTGAGTGTGCATCTGCTGGACTTAAGGCCTAAGACTTGAGACTCTAGATCTGGCACTTGAGCCTCAGCAAGCAGAGAGAATGTCTGTAATAAATCTGTCATGACTAAGTGTGTTTGCAGTGCTTAGAATTAACTTAGAAATGTTTGTTTTTAATTGATTATGTCTATTGCAGAGCCCCACATTAAGGACTGTCATTTTCTTGACTAAGAACCTATAGAAATTATACTGAGTGACTTGAGTGAATAAAGTATTGAAAAGGGCATTAATGCATGGACATTCTATATTTCTCCCCTTAACTGCAGATGTCACACCTCTGCCCATTGCAACTATGTCCCACCCAATTAGCATGGAATTTATGTGAGGATCCTGGGAGACCAACAACAAATGCATATGGTACAATAGTTGAAATATTTACTTAGTTCTAACCCTAAAAACACCTTTGGAAATGTGCTAGTTACATACAACTTAGATTTTCTAGTTTAATTATCTTTTATTTTTTAAAAATATTTATTTTTAGTTATAGTTGGACACAATACCTTTATTTCACTTATTTATTTTTTTAGAGAGAGAATTTTTTTTAATATTTATTTTTTAGTTTTTGGTTGTCACAACATCTTTATTTTTTTTATTTTTTTATTTTTATGTGGTGCTGAGGATAGAACCCAGCACCCCGCGCATGCTAGGCGAGCACGCTCCCGCTTGAGCCACATCCCCAGCCCTAATTATATTTTATTAAGCACATGCTACTGGTTTTACATGCCTTATCTCCAACCCTCATAACATCTTTATAAAATTAGGTGTTAATAGCCCCATCCTACATGTGAGGAAAATAATACTCAGAGTTGGGAGGTGTCTGGTCCAGGATCACATAGCAAAAACTGATGCAGCTGAGTTCCCACAGGGGTCTCTAATGACAAATCACATTGCTTCCCAGCCAACAGCTGGGAATGAGTTTCTGGGCCCTCTTTCTACTGAGTGCTGGGAATTTTGCCACATCAGAGTAAGTACGTACTATGCATAGAAGTATTCATGGGGTAGAAAGAAAGCACGTCCTTCAAGCAATATTTCATTACACAACAGATTCAGGAGCTTCTTCTTTTGTTGGTCTTGTGGATATCAACAGCTGTTGCTGTGAGTCAGTTTTGCTACTGTAGCCTGAGGTAAAACAATTTATAAAGAGAAAAGGCTCATTTGGGCTCACAGCTGTGAAGGTTCAAGTCCAAGATCTATTGGCCCTGGTGTGTTTGGGTCTGTGGCAAGGCAGCACATCACAGAAAGGAGCATATGGTAGAGCAAAGCCACTCACCTAGTGACTACAGTGAGAAATAGGAAGAAGCCATCAATCATCTTCAAGGGTAACACCCCCCAATAACCTAAAGACCTCCCACTAGGCCCCTCCTCTCAATGGGCCAAGCTGGGGCCCAAGCTTTTAACACCTGGACCTTTTGAGGACACTTAGGCTCCATACTATAGAGGATACTCAATTCCATATGGAGACTGATTTTATCTATACTGATGGTAAAGATATTTGAAAGTAGACTCTAGAGAAGCTGCAGAGTGTTATCTTTTTGAGCATCTCACTGCTCAGATTCTGAACATTTGGAGAGACAGAAAGCTGAGTTCCCTCAGGTACACTTCCCCAGATGCCACCTGGAGTTGGGAGCCTCCTGCTGGCTCTGAAAATCTCACTTGTGAATTGAACATTTAACTACAATTGAACATTTAACTACATGATATAAAGTGAGCCGTGACTTAGTCAGTCAACAGCCTGGGTACCATCCATGTACATCTCACATTGCTCCATTAGGGAAGGGAAAAAACTGAGCTGTAAAGAATTTAAGTAATTAGTCCAAGAACAGTGTAACATGGTATATCAGAAATGAACATGGGGCATGAATCTTGGTTCCGGCATCTTGGGCAAGCTATTAAAACCCTTTGAATCTCAACTCCCCAATGTGTAAAATGAGATTAACAAGCAACCCCTAAATAGTCAAGAATGAATGATGAGGATCAGATTTAACTTCTGCCTGAAAGAAACTAACAAGATAGATCCATGAAACAGCAGTTTTCAAGACATTAAAAATCAGGTAACAAAAGACAAGGATGACTGAGGGGTGGTAAACTGATGAGAAGAAGCCTATGGCTGCCCAGCTCATTCCTGCAGAGAGGTTCCAGACCAGAGACAAAGAAAAAGGACCCATTCAGAGTCCTTGGACCCTGAGCAAAATCTGAGTAAACTGGCTACTAGGGCGGAAAGAAAGCTTGGGAGACTTGCAGATGGCTCCTCTTGCAGATTTATTGAGTGCTGATCAGCATTCTTCCAAGAAATACCTAAGTCCAGGGAAGAACCACCTGAAGGCGTTCGAGGTAGCAGTGTCTGGGGCTCACACCAGGCAGAAATACTGCCTGTTCCTACCAGCCAGTCTGGACAACTTCATGGTCCACAGGAGTATAAAAAAGGGTCTTGCTTCAGACAAGTGAATAATTAACCTTAGTCTGAGCATTTTCCAGTGTACGTAATAAATCCAAAACTGTGCAAGTATCAAACTGTTCCTAGTGATTAAATTACTGCATCCCACAACAAAGTTCAAGAAGATAGGTAAGAATTAAAACTGCCCAGCACCTAAAAAGGTAAAATTCATAATGTCTGGCATCCGGCCAGAGAGAGAAACAAACAAACAGACAAAAAAAAATGCAATAAACCAACAAATTAAGACACATCCAAAACTGTCAGGTGCATTCATAGCTAATCTCTTACTTCTCTCAACACTTTGCTCAAATATCACCTTCTCCATGAGACCTATTCCATTAATCTTATTTAAAATTGCAACATGCCCATTTCATATTTATTTTTATTAATTGAAAAATATTTGTACATATTTATAGAGCATAATGTGAGGTTTCATTCTAAGGATATATTGTAAAATAATTAAATCAAACTAATTAAAATATCCATATCTTCACCTACTTATCACTTTTTTGTGGTAAAAACATTCAAAATCCACTCAGTAATTTTCAACTATGTAGTATAGAACATTAAAATTAACTATAGTCACCACCCTGTGTAACAGACCAGGAAAACTTGTTCTTTCTAAATGAAACCTTGTACCCTTTGACCAACATCTCTCCAATCCTCCCCACCTGGGCCTCTGGTAACCACCATCATGGTCTCTACTTCTTTGAGTTCAACTTTTTTAAATAACACATAAGTATTTGTCTTTCTGTGTATAACTTATTTCACTTGGCATATCGTCCCCCAGGTTCATCCATGTTGTTAGCAAATGACGATTTTTTTTCTTTTTTTTACAGCTGTATGGTATTATACCTATGTTGTTATGGTTTGGATGTGAGGTGTCCCCCCAAAAGCTCATGTGTGAGGCAATGCAAGAAGGTTCAGAGGACAAATGATTAGGTTATAAATTGTAACCCAATCAGTGAATTAATCCCCTGGTAGAGATTAACTGAGCGGTAACTGAAGTGGTAGGGTGTGGTTGGAGGAGGTGGAAATTGGGGCATAGCTTTCGGGTATATATTTGTATCTGGCAAGTGGATATCTCTCTCTGCTTTCTGATCATCATGTGAGGTGGTTCCCTCCTCCACACTCTTCCACTATGATGTTCAGCCTTACCTGGAGCCCCAAGGAATGGAGCTGGCCTTCTGTCAACTAACACCTCTGAAATTGTGAGCCCTCAAATAAACTTTTCCTTTCCTACCATTGTTCTGGTTGGGTCTTTCAGTAGCAGCAGCAAAGAAGCTGACTAAAACATACGTTTTCTTTATCCGTTCATCCATTGATGGCCACTAAGTTGCTTCAATGTCCTGACTACCGTGAATAAGGCTACAATTGACATGGGAATGCAGACATCCCTTTAACAAATTGATTTCAATTCCTTTGAATATATACCCAGAAGTGGTATTGCTGGATTACATGGTAATTGTAATTTTAGTTTTTTCTAAGAATTTCAATACTGTTTTCCAAAACAGCTCTCCTAGTTTATATTTCCACCAACAGTGCACCAGATTGCTCTTTTCTCCACATCCTTATCAACATTTATCTTTCATCTTTTCAATCACAGCCATTTTAATAGTATATCTATCTCATTGTTGTTTTAATGTTCAAAATTTAATCTAATGATTTTTATTTTAGCATAATAATGGTGAACTTTTTTTCATATATCTGCTGACAGTTCATATGTCCTTTGAGAAATACTTGCTCTCATCCTTTGCCCATCTTTTAATTGGATTATTTTTTGTGCCATTGATCTGTGTGAGTTCCTTACAGTAGGTCCCCCTGATTCTCAGGAGTACATTCCAAGACCCCTAGTAGATACCTAAAATAATAGGTACTACCAAATGTTATATATGATTTTTCCTATATACAAACACTTATGATAAAGTCTAATTTATAAATTAGGCACAGGAAGATATTAACAACAATAACTAATAATAAAATGAAATAGTGATGACAATATACTGTAAGAAAAGTTATTTAATACTTATAGATTGTTTATATCTGGAATATTTTACCTAACATTTTAAGACCTGAGTGTAGTGCTGATAATTGAAACTGCAGAAAGTGAAAACACAGAGGAAGGGCACCCCTGTGTACATTATAAGATATATAAGCTGGCAAATAATTTCTCCCTCTCAGTGCTTTGTCTCTTCATTTAGTTTGTCACCATTCTATCCACCTATTTTTTGCCTTCTTGCCTATGCCTGCAATTATATCTCTGCCCTACATAAATGTCCAAGAAGTCATTGCCAATATCAATGTTTTAGAGGTTTTCCCCCTGTTATCTTCTGGTAGTTTTACAGCTTCGGATCTTCTTTTTTAATTCTCTGTCCATTTTAAGTTGATTTTTGTATAAGGTGTAAGATAAAGGTCCGATTTCATTCCTCTGTGTGTGGATATTCAATGTTCCTAACATCATTTACTGAAGATGCTATCCTTTCCCCATTATATATTCTTAGCATCTTTGTCAAAAACCAATTGACTATATATCTGATCCTTGAAAAGATAACAAAATCCATACATTGAAGAAAACTTTCTTAACAAATGTTGCTGGGAAAACTGGTTATCCATATGTTACATGGTTTCTGTTCTAATTCCTAGAACAGAAATTAGAACAGAAACCATGTAACTCCTAGAAGAAAATGTAGGGTCAAAGAAATATGAATGGTAAACAAATGGATTTTTTAAAAAGTTCAACATCTCTGGCAATTGCAGAAATGCAAATTAAAACCACACTGAGATTCCATCTCACTCCAATCAGAATGGCAATTATCAAGAATACAAGTAACAATAAATGTTGGTAAGAATGTGGGGAAAAAGGTTCACTCATACAAAAATTAAAAATAATAAAAATATATGAATATCCTGTTAAAAAACAAATATACCAAGCATGTTATAGAAGTTGGTATAAAAGTTCTGTGATATTTGAGGGATATTTACTTCAATGTTAATATATTTCATTACTTGGAATTAAAAGAGTTTTCATATGATTCTACGTTGTGGACTGCTTTCTTTTTAAACCAAGGTCCAGGAAAACCCAAAATCAAAGCATCAAATACCATTATAAATTCATTCCAAAATTGCTACATGTAAGCAATGGCATATAGCTTCTTCCTTATAATTGAATAGTTCTTTTGAGTATATGAAGTATTTTGGCCATTCATTCCACATTCTAGATTTTATATGCTGACAATCTTTTGTTTTAATCTTATTTTGAAACAAATAAAAAAGTCAACTGAAATATGTGCATCCTGAACACATGATTTACATTAAATGTTGAGATACTAAAAAAAAATTTCAATGGTTTTATATGATTAGTGGCTATGACATTTAGTATTAGAGCCTGCAATTATATCTCTGCCCTACATAAATGATAGATATAAATACAGAGGAGGATTTCTACACACTTTCAATGCATGACATCCAAATCCCAATTGTTAGAAGATCTATCTGCTGCTGGTGAAAAGGTACCCATTCCCAGCAACAGCACTGAGATCTTACAACTTTATGAAGCTAAGTCTGTCCTTATGATGATATATTGGTCTTTACCAACAAATATATGCTATTAAATTTTTAAAAAATAATGGGATCCTAATTAGAAGGTAATACTACATGTATGTATAATATGCCAAAATACATTCTACTGTCATATACATTTACAAAGAACAAACAAAAAATAAATAAATATTTTTTAAAACGAAAATGTAGGGTAAGCACTCCAGCACATAAACACAGACAATGACTTCCTCAATAGGACCACTAAAGCTCAAGAAATAATGCCAAGAGTTAATAAATGGGACAGCATCAAATTTAAAAGTTTCTACACAGCAAAGGAACAGTTAAGAATGTAGAGAGAACCTATGTAATGGGAGAAAATCTTTGCTAGCTACTCTTCTGACAGAAGATTAATTAATGACAGAATAGGTAAGAACTCAAAAAAACAAATAACTCAATTAATAAATGGACACATGAACTAAACAGACCCTGCTCAAAAGAAGAAATACAAATGGCTAACAAATACATGAATAAATATTTAATAATGTTAGCAATTAGGGAAATGCAAATCAAAACTACACTGAGATTTCATTCACACACTATGATGCACCAGTGAGAAAGGCAGCATCAGGAATACAAGAAATACCAGGGGTTGGAAGACTGAAGCAGGAGGATCACAAGTTCAAGGCCAGCTTTAACAACTTAGTGAGGCCCTAAGCAACTTAGCAAAACCCTGTCTTAAAATAAAATATTAACAAATGGGCTGGATTGGGCTGGGGGTGGGGCTCAGTGGTAGAGTGCTTGCCTGGCACATGTGAGGCACTGGGTTTGATTCTCAGCATCACATAAATAAATAAATAAATAAATATTGTATCTGTCTACAACTAAAAAAAAATTTTTTTAAATGGGTTGGAGATGTGCTTAAGCACCCCTGAGTTCAATTACCAAAAAAAAAAAAAATACAAACAATAATAAATGCTGGAGAGAATGTGGAGAAAAGGAAACACTTTTACACCATTGGTGGGACTGTAAATTAGTACAGCCACTATGGAAATCAGTATTGAGATTCCTCGAAAGACTAGACATGGAACTACCACATGACCCAGCTATACCACTCCTCAATATTTATCCTAAAGAATTAAAGCCATCATGCTGGCACAATATACGCATACACGTTTATAGCAACATAATTCACAAACCACAGAAACAGGCTAAGTGTCAATCAATGGGTAAATGAATAAAGAAAATATGGCATATATACCCAATGTCGTTTTTATTCAGCCATAAAGGAAAATGAAATTATGTCATTTGCAGGAAAATGGATGAAACTTGAGCACATTATATTAAGCAAGATAAGCCAAACTCAGAAAGTCAAGGGTTTTCTCTCATATGTGGAAGCTAGAAGGAAAAAAGAGAAAGAAAGGCGACAGGGGAAAATCTCATGAAAATTGAAGAGAGACAAGCAGGGTAGAGGGAAAGGGAAAGTGCTGTGGAGTGATGTTAGCCAAACTGTATTTTTTCTATTGTGCGCATGCATAAATATGTAACAACAGATCCCACCATCACGTACAACTCTGATGCACCAATAAAAATATGGAAAAAATCCAGTTGACAATAAACCCATGGGTTTGTTCTGTATTCTATCCTGTTATGCTGGTTTGTGCATATTGTTATGCCAGTAGCACGCTCTTTTGATTACTATTGCTCTGTGATACCTTCTGAAATCAGGTCTTTTGATGGCTCTAGCTTCGTCCTTTTTATTCAGGATTGCTTGGCCATTGAGGAGTCTCCTATGGTTTCATACAAATTTTAGAATCATTTTTCTATTTCTGTGAATGAGTCATAATTTTGGTAAGAATTGCACTGAATTTATATATTGCCTTGTATAATATGGACATTTTAACATATTGACTTTTGCAATCCAGAAACATGTCACTGCGCATTTCTGATTTCCCTTACCTGGCCCTTAATGTTGTTGTTAGCCCTTTAGAGTCACACAAAAACATTTGTCGAACGAATGGATGAATGAACAAATGATTCCATCCCAGGAAGTACATCCCAACATTTTGGTGAGACTAGGAAAATGTAATTGCGATTGTGAGTGAGCTCCTTATTTTCAACTGCAGGCTCAAATTATGAAAAAGAAATTGACAGGACAGGAAAAGGTGCTTTTGTTTAACCTTGGGTTATTTGTCTTTCCCCAAAACTTCATAAAAGAAACACTAAAAATGTTAATCTTCTTAGAGGATAATAGGAAAGAGATCATCTGGAGTTTATAAAGCATCTTGGTTAATAGGTTCATTTTAATAATAGCTGATCTTTTCCATCCACAGGGAGGCTCTTCTGCCAGCTCAGCAAGTCTCCTCAAAGACTTTCCAGGGTGTGCTTTACAGCAAAGACATAATAAAATACAGAGGGTGGTTGCCATTCTCGGAGAATAACAACACCCTGGGCCTAAAACCCAAGTCTTCTACTTCATTTTATAAACTCTTTTTTATAAATGTTTAGCCAGAACTCATCAACACAGTTCCCAGTTCACAGAAAAAGGACATTCTCAAGGCACAGATGTCGTGAGGAAGGAACTGCCAACACCTGCAGACCCAGACTGGGAAGGTACAGGGGCCCCCACATGGACAGGCCCCTCAACCCACTCTCACACCCTGGGCTCAGCCTGCAGCTTCTGCCTGCCTTGCCTGTTGTCTCAAGCCCCCTGTGGTGTGTCCTCTAATCTCCTGACGGATCCAACATATTTACCTCACTGATTTTTTTTTTCCAATCCTGGGAATTAAACCCCCAGGGGCACTGTAAGGAAAATGAAGTCCATCAGGCTCCCTCACCGGGATGTCCTGACTAAGATGTCTTATGTAGGTCAGAAACAACAGTGCATGCAAATTCTTATATAACCACTATATTATTTGGCACCCTGCTGGCTTTATTGTATATTAAGTAGAAAGGGACTTTCCACTGTGTGAATCACCCACCCATCAAATAAAGACATGTCAAGTCTCCCTATGGTTGTGTGTATTTTCTTCAGGTGGCCCAAATCTCCAATCAACCTGCCTGAGGCCAAGCAGTTACACCAGAGTTGGCAGGATTGACAGCAGCCCTATTTAGAGAGTACTATGCCCAAACTGCTAGCCCATCTGGCAATATGTGGTATGGCCATTGACTTCAACAAGTCTCAAGGACCTAGATTGTGAAGTTCCTGGGGGTTGGCTGGTCAGGTAAGACAAAGGTTATTCCCGATACAGTTATTGATGATCCAGACCAACCCCATTTTCATGACCAAAAAGCAACCTTTCTGGGATTGTTAGGGTATTGGAGAGTCCTTGTACCCCATCTGACCCAAACAATATATCCCCTTTATGCTAGTAAAGAGGGGAGTAAGATGGAACTGAACTACAGAAATTGACCAGGCATTCAGGGAAGCCAAGCAGATTTGTGCACTGTGTCCAGGCACTACACATGGTTGATCCTGCATGACATAGTAAATTAGATGTGTATGTCACCCAAGAAGAGTTTGGGTGGGGGTTAAGGCAGAAATCTAAATAGCTTAGACAACCAATTGGATTTTGGTCCCAACCATAGAAAGGGGTGAAAGTATGGTATTCTCTAGTGGAGAAGCAGTTAGCAGTTGCTGTATGCTACCTTATTAGCCACTGAGGCCATAACTGAAACTGCCCTTATTACCGTGACTACTACATATCCCATTGCAGATTGGGTGCATGATTGGGCCACATGGTCCCAGATTGGACTACACAGACACCAACCCTAGCAAAGTGGGGAGCCTACCTCTAACATCAGAGCACACTATCCACCAGCCCTCTGCAGGCTAAACTCCAGGAGGTACTTAAACCCATTACATCAATAGATGACCATATCACCATGACAGGTATGGAAACAGAACAGAAACAAGCCCATGCCTGGAAGGTAAGGCACCTGTACCACGCTATGTTTGCACACTGAAAGCTCCAGTCATGGATGACACTCACTCATGTGGACAGTACTAGTGAGTGTGCAGCCCAAGATGGACACCATAGGCATGCGATTTGATAGAGATAGAGGAAAAATAGCCAGTGGGCCAAGCTATGTGCTCTCTGGATGGTGGTAACAAATAAAGGACCCTCTGTAGTGATAGGTACTAAGAGCTGGGCAGTATACCAGGGACTTGCACTGTGGATTTACACATGGCATTTACATAACTGGTAAGTCATGCATCATCCACTATGGGAGCAAGCTCTATGGCAGAAACTCTGAGATCTATGCCATCAGAAACAAGTGACTTTATATCATGTCACAGGACATGAAGTCAAGACTTTAGCAAACGTGCTTTGCTTTGGCTAGAAACAGTCTCACATACCTCATTCACTGGATACATGATGGCCCTGTGGCAGCATTAACCGAATTTGCATTAATAATTCACACACAAAAAAAAATCTATGTGGGCTACAATGAAGACCTAGAGTCTACTGGTGACCTTGACTGAAACACAAGATATATGTACATCTTGTACAGTTTTCTCCCCAGAACATCCCTAACATCTGGGAGCTGATTGGGCCAAGTGTTGCATGGGTAAGTGTCTCTCACTAGGTGGCAAGAGGACTTCAGAACTAGGGCCCGTGCCTAGTTCTGAAGGATATAAGTATGCAATTGCTTACATAGACACTGCAACTAGGTTCTTGGCCACTTGTGTAGACATTGTGACTGCGTCTTGGCCACTTTCCCAGCACAGCATCTGACCAAAAAGCAATGATAACAGCTCTGGAACACTTATGTGCAGCATATGGCCAGTCATTGGTGATAGAGAGTGACCAAAAGGACTCATTTCACTGATGCACACATGCAAGAATGGGCCAAACACCTAGGCATTGCCTGATCATTCTATGTGCCAAATAACCTTCTGGAGTGGAATGATAGAATGTTCTAATGGATTGCCCTTTTAAACAAGTGCCAGTGTGCTGCTGGCACTCCCATACTTTTGGTTGGACCAAAAGACTCTGGACTGTTCTTTATAGCTTGAATAAATGAAACAGGAGGGGTGGCCCTACCCAAATAAAGCCTTGTTCTGTGTGCTGCTGCACGCATCCAATTGCAGATTCAGACACGAGATAAATTACTGAAGCCAGGTTTGGGATGGAAAGTAATATTTTGCTGCGGGCTCCTGAAGCCATAAACAACAGTCAAGAAGCCACCTGGATACGGCCTTCAATAATAACAGCATCTCACATGTGATTGGTTGCTTGGTAGTTCCTTTGGGATAAGGATTAGCAGTAGACCTGCATGTGACTCCATAGGTAACAGGGCACTGGCCTCCAACCTTAAAAGTCATGTCTTCTTCTGGTGACATTATATTGAGAGGCACTTGAGGAAGGCCATACCTCCCAGCAAAGGTTCAAAAACCTTATCCATATTTTGTATTATCCTCTGTCCAATTATGAATTTCCCCTCACATTGAATCAGAGAAGCACATGGAAGTACCTCTGAAGGTACAGAATCACAGGCCAGGTCAGCCATTGCTGACAGCATCAATATTGTCCATGGACAAAGAAATTGGCCTGTATTTTTCCAGAGGGATGGGATTTGCCATTGTTAATACCTTTAAATGCCTTGTCTTTTTGCTGGTGAGTGCGTATGGGTCAATGTGCTGGTCGGTTGGGTGCACACATATGCTATTGCCAATCAATCAGCATGCTTGGTAGGCACCAGAATGCTGCCAAACGCTGCAGATAGCTTGCTATGGAGAATTGATTCAGCAACACCTCTAACTGGACTTGGTTGCAAACACAGAACATGATTGACTCTCAATGGAATCATATGAAGATCTATATTTTCAAAGGTTTGGGACACCAGGTGAATCACGACCCATTTATAGTTTATTCAGTCTGGGATGGCTTAGGATGTGTTTTTTTGCTGCTGTGACTAAAATACCAACCAGAACGATTGTAGAGGCAGAAAAGTTTATTTAAGTGCTCACGGTTTCAGAGTTCTGTGATAGCCAGCTCCATTCCTCAGGGCTCCAGGTGAGGCAGAACATCATGGTGGGAGAATGTGGCAGGGGGAAGCAGTTCTCATGATGATCAGCAAGCAGAGAGAGACACACCTCTTGCCAGGTACAAATATACACCCCAGAGGCACACCCTCAATGACCAAGCTCCTCCAGCCTCACCCTACCCCTCTTCAGTTACCACCCAGTTAATCCCATCAAAGGATTGATTTACTAATTAGGTTAAGGTAATTATAGCCCAATCATTTCACCTCTAAGCCTTCTTGCATTGCCTCACACATGAACTTTTGGGGAACAACTCATATTCAAAATATAACATTTGCCAGGCACGGTGGTGCACACCTGCAATCCCAGTTTCAGGAGAGGCTTAGGCAGGAGGATCATGAGTTCAAAGCCAGCTTCAGCAACAGGAAGGTGCTAAGCAACTCAGTGAGACCCTGATATAAATAAAATGCAAAATAGGGTTGGGGAGGTGGCTCAGTGGTTGAGTGCCCCTGAGTTCAATCCCTGGTACCCATCCCTCCAAAAAACACATAGCATTCCACCTCTGGCCCCAAAAAACTCATGACAATCTCACAATGCAAATACAAAATACATTTAGTCCATTTCCCAGAGTCCCCAGAGCCTCAACAATTCAAGGATTGCCCAAAAGTTCATGTCCAAAGTCTCCTCTGAAACTCAGGGCAAACTCGCATGGTGAGCTCCTATAAAAATCAAAAGCAGTTTACAAGTATCAAATATATAATGGTACCGAGTAAATATTTATATTCAGAAAAATTATTGGCATAGAAAGAAGGGATAAGACCAAATCAAGACTGAAATCCATCTGGGCAAACAATTCCTGTAGCTCCATGTCTGGCATCTGGGGCAAATGACACTGTGAAAATCTCTGCAAAGGGCTTATGTGGCTCTGCCCCTATGGCTTTGCTAGATGCTGTCCATATGGCATTTCTCTTGGCTTGTCTCTGCCCAATTTCTGCAGCTTTCCTCAGTGGGTTTCCATAGCACTGGCATTTTGTAATCTCAGGGGTCTCTACTAGAGCTTCAGCTTCCCCCTCACATCTCCACACATCGCCTTCTCAGAGGCTGCCTGTGGGGACTCTGAGCCTGCTGTACTTTGCCTGGCCCTCCCAGGCTTTCCTTTGAAATCTTGGTGGTGGAAGTCTCCATAACCCCCTAACTCCAGCTTCCTGCATTCCTGCAGAACCAGCACCACATGGTTGACTCCAAAGTCTGCTGCCATTTGGAGCAGTAGCCAAGCCTCTAGGGACCCTGGCTGCAGCAGTCTCTGAGTGCCTGGGTGGCAGAATACATTGAAAAACTTCCTACACCAATCTGTGCAAGCAAGTTGCCCCACGGGTCTCTTCTCAACGGTATTTTTATTCCCTTGAACCTGAAATGGTCTTGCCCATACCTGAGATGCCCTCAAACCATCTTTCTTGTTGTCTCTGGGAAAAGTCTTTAGCATTTCTTTAGTAATAATATTTTTAACAACTGCAACTTCCTTAGCACTAGTATTACCTTTCAAAGTCTAGTATTACCTTTCAAAGTCTAAGTTTCTCAAATCTTTCTGCTCCACTTTCTGCTCCAGATTACCACTATAAATTTGGCTAAAAGCTGCAACAATATCCATGCCACTGCCTGAATACTAGGCTGCCTAGAAATTTCTTCCACTAAATAAAGAATTCCATTACTTTTAAAATCAGCCTCACATAAGGTTTCAGGACACAAGCAAAATGCAGACAACTTCTCAGCTAGAACCTAACATGAATGACCTCTAGTCCATTACCAATAGTGTCCTCCTTTCCCTCTAAGCCCTTTTAGGCCCTGCCTTCACTGTCCAAGGTCTTTTGGAATTCTGGTCTTCTGAACTCCCATCAGAATCAGACTTTAAGCTCTGTTTACAACAATCTAAAGCATTTCCAGCTTGCACTAGTATATCTCTCAAACTTCCTCCCTCAAATTCCAAAAAGCTCTAAAAGCTTATGAACCACATGATCAGGTTAGTCGCAACGACCCTATTCCTGGCACCAATTTCTGTATTAGTTAGGCCTCTCCAGAGGAACAGAACCCATGGGGAGGGATAATTATAAAAAGGGGATTTATTAGATTGGCTGACACAACCAGATGCTGGAAAGTCCACAATGACTGTCTGCAGGCTGGAGAGCTGCAGGAACCATAGCGGCTGAAGCCTCAGAACAAAAGGGATCAATGATGCTACTCCAGCCTGAGACTGAAGGCTTCTGGAATCTCCCTGGAGAATCACTGGCAGAGTCAACTTCTGAAGAATGAAAGAACAAGTCTGAGAACCTCAGGCAATCACAGCAGCAATCAAGAACCTGTTCAAGAAGAATGGAACTTGCATCTGCTGCAGTTCCTTGTTCTTCCAACTTTTATTCCAGACATGCTTCCAACCTATTGGATATGCTGCCCATGCTTAGGGAGGGTCTCCACTTCAATTCACTATCCCACATGCCAATCATTTCTAGACACACCCTCATTGACACACCCAGAAGCCTCTTAATCCAATCAAGCTGACAATTCAAATTAAACATTGCAGGATGCTCCCTGATGAAACTGTAGAATTTAACCAAAAGGTATGTAAGTGTGTAGAAAATATGGGGGCAGGAGTGTCTATGGGGTGGAGCCCATGAGCCTTGTGCATTGCAATAGTTAAGGGTTCTAATACTTGGGAGTCACAAAATGTTAGTCCTGCCTACCTCATTCCCCTAGGATATTTAGAGGTTGTGGACAACATGGATGGCCATATTTACCTACCAAATGGACTGACTTATGCGCTTGAGGAAGGCCATACCCCTCAGTAAAGGTTCAAAAAACCTTACCAAGCAGCCATCCAATTGGGCACCTTCATGAAACAGCACCCTGTGTGTGACATACTCCATGATGATATTACCCTTTAGATCTGTTCTGGCCACAGCAGGGCCACTATTCTTAATGAGATGGAGATTACAGCACCGGCACTGCATACAGCAGTTTATAGCAGAGCAACTAACAATAGCCAAGTTATGGAACCAACCTAGGTGCCTGTCAACAGATGAGTGGATAAAGATAATGGGATATATATACACAATGGAGTATTATTCAGCCACAGAGAAGAATGAAATTATGTCATTTTTCTGGTAAATGGATAGAACTAAAGAAACATCTTGCTAAGTGAAATAAGTCAGAGTCAGAAAGACAAAGGCCAAATGTTTCCTTTCATATGTGGAAGCTAGCGAGAAAAAATGGAATAAAAGGGGGATTTCATGCAAATTGAAGAGGAGGGTAAATGAAGAAGAAAGAGGGGAGGAGAGGGCAGAAGGAGGTACTGGGGAAATGAAATCAGCCAAACTATGCTATGTGCATGTTCAAATATGTGACAATGAATCCCACTATTATGTACAATTTTAATGCACCAATAAAAAACATTTTAAAATAATTGTTTTCACAACCAAATTATAAAATAAACAAAAATTTTTTAAAAAAAAATACTTATGGGCTAACTCTCTCTACTTTTTTTTTGTGTGTGTGTGTGCTGGGAATTGAACCTTAGGCCTAATGCATGCTAGGCAGGTGCCCTCGCTACGGAGCTACATCCACAACCCCAGCTCTTTTCCTCCTTATAGAATAATCCTACAAAGAAGGTACTGGTATTTTCCCACATTTCACAGGAGAGAAACTGATGCCGAGAGTTAAATTACCCTGCCCCCTGAAGGTCAGACAGCCAAGAAGTGCATGATGAGGATGAAACCCAGGCATCTAACTCCAGGACCTGAGAACCTACCCACTGCACAAACTGAGCACCTGAAAATGCAGCCCTTGGGAACACCTGGTGAGGAGGACGAGGCAACCACAGACTATTTCTGCCAGCAAACATGCTTGGAACACACACTGAAAGAGCACTTGCTATGTCCCAGGCCCAGAAGTGAGATAGATTATTCAGTTCCAGGTTATAGAGACCAATCAGATTTGCACAATAACAACACAGCTCAATTAGTGGTGCCTGTTCAAGCCCAGGTGTGGAGCATCGTTTATTGATCCGTACACATCTAATCTGATTGCTTTAATGCACTCAGCTCCCTTTGGGTTCCATCAGGGCTTGGAAGCCTGTCATTCACAACTGGGCAGTTTCCCAGTCCAGGTAAGTCCTCTGGCTGGTGGCCACAAAGACACAGAGCCCCAATTTATTTTCAACCCTGCATGACCTAATCATCTATGCTTTGTTATAGTTTATATTCTGTTTTTAGTTTCACTCCAAAAATGGCCAAATTATTACTTTAGTTGGTCTGCAAACAAGAGTTAAGTACTTATTAAGTTGTAAAAAGAAGTAAATGTGTTATAAAATGAATTCTAATAGGCTTCTTCCCTCAAAAAAAAAAAAATAACCAATTTAATGAATACGGTTTGACTTGTGTTCCATTAATAATGTGCCCAATCACTCCTGCTTTGCAAGAAGTGACTCTATGTAGATGATATTTTGGTAGGACTCAATTTTTTTCATGCAATTAGCTGCATACATTTGCTGACAAGCTAATTTATGTATGAATGCTTTTTAAAAGCAAAGGCATTTTGCGTATAATTGTATTCCTCTGTAATCCATCTGCTGACAAATTTGTGTGTTTCTCAGTTTATTTGTTAATGCTTTCCCCTGCCCTAGGATGATCAGGCATAGAAGTCAAAATAATTTCAACATGAAATAAATACTAAAGGGTAATTAAAGGCCCGACCTATGGCTAGTGGGAATGTCTCCATTAAGGTATCTTAAATTCCCAAACTTTTTAAAGCTGCTAAGTGGAAAGAGAATAAAACATGATTAGAATCATGACTCTGTATTTGCTTGTTTGAGAATTGTGTTCTGACCAGGGTAAAGGTCATTGCAAGTTTGCTACAGTAGCCTGAGGACCATGGTACCATAGTCCTTTCAATTGTTTGACTGGTTTTATTTTACGGGGGATCAAATCCAGGAGCACTGTACCACTGAGCTACATCTCTAGTCCTTTTTATTTTGGAGGACAGAGTCTCACTAAATCGCTAAGGCTGGCCTGGAACTTAGGATAATCCTGCCTCAGCTGGGATTACAGGAGTGTACCACCACACCCAACAATCCCTCTGGTTCAGAATTCTACTAATTCCGGGCTTGCTCAAGTTGGCTTGAAGCTGCCTGAAAAGAATCTGCATTCACTTCAATGAACAAGCTGGAGATATCCTGAGTGGGGACTAAGGTCTTAGAAGACCTTAGAAGAGGAATAAACCTCTTTGTTTGTGGAGGGCTCTGATAATTACAAAGCACTGATTTTTAGTATTTAATATGGCTCTCTTCACTGTACATTTCCACCAGCCAAAGGCCACCAGGAACACACTCCAACAGACTTATATATAAGTGACTTGATGCAGCGAAGGAGAGCACATATCATCAGGAGCCCAGAGGAGACTTGAGCTTACTCTAAGTGACTCAAAAGAGATAAAGAAGCAGAGGTCTACCGTGGATTGGGAGGTGTCTGGAAGCAGAGGCAATTCATTGATTGGATATTTTACGATTTTTATCTAAGAAGCACGAATAGTGGATCAAAGCTCAGGTTGTCATGGGAGAAGAGCCAGCATCTGTCAAGATAATCAGGCCATTCTGTAGCTGCCGACTGTCCTTGTTGGTTCTGTTCAGATAGGACTCAGGAGAAGTCATTCTTATTTTATAATTTTTTAAATATTTATTTTTTAGTTGTAGACAGACACAGTACCTCTATTTTATTTATCTATTTTTATGTGGTGCTGAGGATCGAACCCAGCGCCTCACACACGCTAGGCAAGTGCTGTACCACAGAGCCACACCCCAGCCCCAAGAAGTTATTCTTGTCTTGTTTCTTCATGCTTCCTGATTTGTCCCTGAGCACTGATACTCTGTGCAAGTCTATCCTCCATTAGGAACCCCAGGGTCTAGTTGGCAGCAACCAGTGAGGCCCCAGCTATCAGCCATTGGGGCTGCCTTCTGCAGCCTCACAGCAGTCCTGTGTGGGAGGCACAGTGCCTGGCACAGAGTCAGGCAGATGACAGGAAGGCAAATGAAAGGGAATGAATGAATGCATCCATGATGGGCTTTCTCAGCACAGTGTGGACAAGGAAATCAGGCTTGGGAAGGAACTAGGAAGAGAAAGGTCATTGACATGGGGCTAGGGAGGCAGAGAGGGGACCCACAGAGTGTGGGAGCTTGTTACCAATACCTCCTGCAACACCCAACCAGCACTGTACCCACTCTGCTGATGCAGACACTGAGGCCCCCTGAGGAGTGACTGACCCCAAATTAGCATGTAATTACATAATTATATACATACTGAGGTGCATCGGTCCATAATTAGATGCATATCTAGCATAATTATCAATTAGGCTAGGATCTGGCCAATATGTCTAACTTCAAATCGTCTGATCTTCCCACTACACAGGCTTGCCTGGGCTGATGCTAATGGAAGGGACAATTGCTATACCAAGGTGCCCTTTGAGTATCACTTGACTGTCACCTTGATGGAGCAGGAAATTGAGCTTCAGCAAAGCTGAGGGTTTCCAGTATCAAGAGTATTGGGAAAGGACTTAAAAACAGCATACTACAGGGACACAGCCACATCAATGTTTGTAGCAGCACAATTCACAATAGCTAAACTGTGGAGCCAACCTAGATGCCCTTTAGTAGATGAATGGATAAACAAAAATGTGGCATATATACACAATGGAATATTACTCAGCAATAAAAGAGAATAAAATCATGGCATTTGCAGGTAAATGAATGGAGTTAGACAAGATAATGCTAAGTGAAGTTAGCCAATCACAAAAAAACAAATGCTGAATGTTTTCTTTGATATAAGGAGGTTGATTCATAGTGGGATAGGGAGAGGGAGCATGGGAGGAATAGACGAACTCTAGATAGGGCAGAGGGGTGGGAGGGGCAGGGAGGGGGCATGGGGATAGAAATGATGGTGGAACATGATGATCATTATTATCCAAAGTACAGGAATGAAGACATGAATTGGTGTGAATATACTTTGTATACAACCAGAGATATGAAAAATCGTGCTCTATATGTGGAATAAGAATTGTAATGCATTCTGCTGTCATTTATAAATATAAATAAAGGTTGCCAACACACACACAAAATAAAAGTGCTGGGGAATATCTATCTGACTCCAGAGTCTGCCCTCATTCCACCCAACCCTATTGTCCCTAGAACACACAAAGACCCTCCTTTTCTGTGCTCAAGGAAGCAACCTGGACACAAAAGCCTCTTTATCCATCTATCCCTTGGTATGTTCATCTATCATCTGCAGGGGCAGAGACACACAGAGGTATGCCACAGCTGGGATGGCAGAAGGCCAGGGCCCTACTGATGCAGGAGAAGAGAGCTCAGCCTGAAGGAAGAAGAGCCTGGGCAGCTTCCTGGGGGAGGCATCCCTGAGCAGAAGCACAAGAAGAGAGCAGCTGTCCTAGGACATCAAGGAGCGGTTCAATGCATCTAGTATGGTGCAGCCTTTCTTGCCCCCATTTGAGGCTCAGCAAAGACATAGAGTTATCAAGTGGTACAATTAACAATCAATCAGGATGCAAAACAAGCATTCGATAAAATACAATACCCTTCATGATCAAAACACTAGAAAAAACTAGATATATCAGGAACATAGCTCAACATTGTAAAAGGTATCTGTGCTAAGCCCAAGACCAACATCATTCTAAATGAAGAAAAATTGAAAATATTGCCTCTAAAAACATGAACAAGAAGGGTTGCCCTCTTTCACCACTTCTATTCAACATCATCCTTGAAACTCTAGCCAGAGCAATTAGACAGATGAAAGAAATTAAACAGGTATAAATAAGAAAAGAAGAACTCAAACTAACACTATTTGCTGATGGTATGATTCTATACCCAGAGGATCTAAAAAATTCCACTAGAAAACTTCTAGAACGAATAAATGAACTCAGCAAAGTAGCAAGATATAAAATCAATACCCATAAATCAAAGACATTTCTGTACATAAGTGACAAATCCTCTGAAAGAGAAACTAGGAAAACTACCCCATTTACAATAGCCTCAAAAAACAAACAAAAAAAACTTGGTAATCAACTTAACAAAAGATGTGAAAAATCTCTATATTAAAATTTATAGAAATCTAAAGAAAGAAATTAAAGAAGACCTTAGAAGATGGAAAGATCTCCCTTGTTCTTGGATAGGCAGAATTAATAGTCAAAATGACCATACTACCAAAAGCACTCTACAGATTTAATGCAATTCCAATCAAAATCCCAATGACATACCTCATAGAAATAGAAAAAGCAGTTATGAAATTCATCTGTAAAAATAAGAGACCCAGAATAGCTAAAGCCATCCTTAGCAAGAAGAGTAAAGCAGGTAGCATCATTATACCAGACCTTAAACTATACTACAGAGAAATAGTAACAAAAAGGGCATGGTATTGGCACCAAAATACACTGGTAGACCAATGGTACATAATAGAGGACACAGAAACAAACCCACATAAATACAGTTTATAGACAAAGGCACCAAAAACATATTGGAAAAAAGATAGCCTCTTCAACAAATGGTGCTGCAAAAACTAGAAATCCATATGTGAGAAAATGACAGTAAGCCCCTATCTCATGCACAAAACTCAACTCAAAGTGGATCAAGGACCTAGGAACTAGACGAGAGACCCTGCTCTTAATAGAAGAAAAAGTAGGCCCTAATCTTCATCATGTCAGATTAGGCCCCAACTTCCTTAACAAGACTCCTACAGCACAAGAAATAAAATCAAGAATCAATAAATGGGATGGATTCAAGCTAAAAATCAACACAATTCATAAAATTTAGCAAAAGAATCAATCAGTGAGGTGAAGAGAGCCTACTCAACGGGAGAAAATTTTTACCACACACACATCAGACAGAGCACTGGTCTCTAGAATATATAAAGAACTCAAAAAGCTAAACACCAAAAAACAAATAACCTAATCAATTAATGGGCTAAAGAACTGAACAGACATTCTCAGAAGAAGATATACAATCAATCAACAAATACATGAAAAAAATGTTCAACATCTTAGCAATTAGAGCAATGCAAATCAAAACTACCCTAAAATTTCATCTCACTCCAGTCAGAATGGCAGCTAATAAGAATACAAACAACAATAAGTGTTGGCGAGGATGTGGGAGGAAAGGCACATTCAGACATTGCTGGTGGGACAGCAAATTGGTGCGGCCAATATGGAAAGCAGTATAGAGATTCCTTGGAAAACTTGGAATGGAACCACCATTTGACCCAGCCATTCCTCTCCTCAGTCTATAACCCAAAGGACTTTAAATCAGCATACGACAAGGACACAGCCACATCAATGTTTATAGCAGCACAATTCACAATATCTAAACTGTGAAACCAACCTAGATGCCTTTCAATAGATGAATAGATAAAGAAACTGTGGTATATATACACAATGGAATATTACTCAGCATTAAAAAAGAATAAAATCATGGCATTTGCAGGTAAATGGATGGAGTTGGGGAGTATCATGCTAAGTGAAGTTAGCCAATCCCAAAAAAAGCAAAGGCCAAATGTTTTCTCTGATATGTGGATGTTGATCCATAATGCGGGGGGTGGGGGGGGGCAATGAGGAGCATGGGAGGAATGGAGGGACTTTGGATAGGGTAAAGGGAAGGGAGAAGAAGGGAGGGGGCATGGGTGTAGGAAAGATGGTGGAATGAGATGGACATCATTACCCTAGGTACAGGTATAAAAACACAACTGGTGTGACTATACTTCATGTACAACCAGAGAAATGAAATATTGTGCTCTATATGCATACTATGAATATAATGCATTCTGCTGTCGTGCATAACAAATTAGAATTAAGTAAATAAATTAAAATGGGAAAAAAGATGGAAATGTTAATATACTTTTACCCTGGGATGCAAAGGGGATCAGAGCATCAGAATTGAGTCCAAGGCTCCTTTGCAGTTACATCGGGTATTGATGAAACCAGTTTCTGACACATGCTACCTCCCACTCCAGCCCTTCTTGCCACCTCCTGCTGCCTCCATCCCCTCTGTCCCCAGTTCCACCTAGCAGCAGACTCAAGGGGCCCTCCTATAGGGAAATTTGTATTTTATTGGAAGGATTGAGGACTCTGTGATCCAAATGAATGGCCCTCTAGCTCTGGGCCCAACCAAAAGAGCACTCCAGCTGTTCCTCAGCCCCAATCTAGGAGACTGGGGTAGTCTTTAACCTAGGATTAGAAGCACATACGAACTGGGAATGCAGCTCAGTGGTACCCTCACCCAGTGTGTGAGGCCTCCAATGCAATTCCCAGCACCACAGAAAGATGAAACAGGAAAAAGAGAAACAAGAGAAGCCTGGGAGGACTGTTCCAGACTCAGGAACCAGCAGCCCAGGGAAGCACCTTCTCAGACCCACCTTCTCAGATCCACCACCCTGACTTCTGCTGGGGCCCTGAAGGCCAGTATCCCCAGCAGCCCATCTAGACTGCAAATGGCATCTGGACACAAATGGTGAGAGTCGGGTGCCAGGATAGGAGTCTAGGAAGAGATGAGGGGAATGTCCCTTCACAGGAACTTCAAATCCCCAAATCTAAAGCTTGTCCTGACATCCAATGGGAGCTGCACCTGTCCCCTTAAGGCTGTCCTCTCCTGTCCCTGCCAGCAGCCTGGACATCTTAGTTCAACATTGTTGGACACAGACCTAGATGAGTTTTCCCTCCAGTTCCTATTGGAACTAAGTTTAATATTGCAATCATGTTTTCTGATCAACCAGTACTGACTCTAGTAACAGACCAAGGTCAAACGAGAATCACAATTCCTTTTACTAGAAGCCAGTGTGTTCTAGTTTGTATGTTTGATTTGGGTTTTAAACCACTGAGTTGCAGCTTTGACGGAACAGCTGGCAACTGAAACAGAGGGGAAGGTTTACATTTTGTTTTCTTTCCAAATGACTAGAAGCATGAATACTGATGGGATAACATAGAGCAAGTACACGACAGGAAAATAAAAGGAACTGGGTCTGCTCCAATCTCAACAGCAAAGTTCCAGTGGCCTCAGACCTGAGTTTGCCAAATCGCTTGGGTGAATTCACTCATGAACATGACTACCTGAAGACCTCCCTGCAAACGGGCCTGGCACCAGGAAGGAAAGAAAAATGTCCCTGGGGTGGGGGAAATAAGTCAACTGGCCTCCAGTAACTCCTATCCTGCCAGCAATTATGTGTTCCACAAGGCCAGGCCTGCCCATCATGCAGCCTGTTTCACCTGCCACGGGACCCCTCCTAATACCTGTGACTATCAACTATACAGATCTGATCCCAGCCACGAGATCCTGTGGCTACCATCAATCACCCACCTTTTCTAGTACCAGTACTTGAACTGAAAACTATGAGTTTGGTAAGAGAAACTTTAGCTAAAAGGAAGTGGGGGTCATGTTGCAGAGACAGACAAGGAAACAGAGAGAGAGAAGAAAGAAAGAAAGAAAGAAAGAAAGAAAGAAAGAAAGAAAGAAAGAAAGGAAGGAAGGAAGGAAGGAAGGAAGGAAGGAAGGAAGGAAGGAAGGAAGGAAGGAAGGAAGGAAGGAAGGAGAGAAAAATAGAGCATGTGAGTGAAGCTCAGTGGGAGAGTGCTTGCCTACTATACATAATGCCCTGGATTCCATACCCAGCACTGCAGAGAGAGAGACAGAGACATAGAGGGGACACAGTGACAAATACACAGAGGGGAAAAGGCCCCAGAGGGATGTGGGGGTGCAATGCTAAGGGAAGAGAGAAGCCCAGGTGCCAGCCCTCCATATGGCTGTCCTTCCAAGCACGTCCCATCTTACTGCAATGCCGTTGTACGGCAGACGAGGAAACTGAGAAGCTGAGATTTTAAGTAAATTTTCCAAGGTTAGGAAAAGACTATCTGACCCCATGAACCTCATCACTTCATGCTTTTTAAAATCCCAGTGACCCAGGTCAAGAACTAAATCAGTAGGGGGGAAGTTCTGGGATTTGCTCATCACATGGGCTATTTTTTTTTCCTTTCATCCATTGGACTGTCTGTGCATCCATCTTTGAATCTAAGCAAAAGAAAAGAACAGAGAACCCCAAAATGGACCCAGGCAAATAGACCCACATGGAATTTTCACAAAGGTACACAAGCAATTCAACAGAGTGAGGATATCTCCACACTTCCCACCCCTCACAAAAGGAACTTCAACCCAAGTTTCAACCCTTATACAAAAACTAACTCCAAATGGACTTAAGTGAAAAATGCAAAACGTGAAAAGCTTTAGGGGAAAACAGGAGAAAATCTCCAGGACCTAGTATAAGACAAGATATTCTTAGACTTGACACCAAAAAAAATGATCCACAAAAGGGAAAACTAATTTTTTTTTTATTCCCTGAAAGACCCTGTAAAAAGGATAAAAATATAAGCTACACACTGGGAGAAGATATTTACAACTCACATATCCAACAAAAGATGCATGCACTTAGATTACATAGAAAACAGTAAAAATATGAACAAACTAATGAGAAAATGACAAGATAGGAATAGATATTTCACCCTAAAAGATCTAAGAATGACAACACATGAAAAGATATTCAGCGTTATCAGCCATCAGGAAATGCAAATTTAAATCATAGTAAGATATCACTACATGCCTATCAGAATAGCTTTAATAAAAAATAATGATAAAACCACACACTGAGGAATGTGTTGAGAACTAGATCACTCCTACATTGCTCTTGGGAATGTAAAATGGTATCGCCACTCTAGAAAATAGTTCAGCAGTTTCTTTTCAAACTAAATATGTATTTACCATATGACCCAGAAATTGTACTTTGGGGCATTTATCCCAAAGAAATGAAAATGTGTATTTAAGGAATGTTCCTAGCACCTCCATTAATTAGCAGTAAAAACTAAACACAATCCAAGTTAAACCTAAATTTTCTTCCATGGATGAATGATCCAAATGGTACCACATGGAATAGTATTAGCAGCCAAACAATGTAACAAACTAGTGATACATGCAACTTGAAATAGTATTAAAAGAATTACACTGAGTGGGGGGGGAGGGAAGACTATCTCAAAAGTTACCCTGAATAATTCCATTTACATGACATCCTTGAAATAACAAAATTATAGAAATATAGATCAGATTAGTGGCTTCCAGATGTTGGGGTTTGATAGAGGACAGGTGGATGTGGCTGTAAAGAGAAGGAATGAGAAAGCCTTGTGCTATATGTTAGTCATTCATAACTCTGACCAAAATACCTGGTAATAACTTAGAGAAGAATAACTAAGAATAACCTAGAGAAGAAAAAGGCTATTTGGAGTAATTGTTTTGGAGGTTCCATCCACAATTGGCTGACTCTATTTCTTCGGGCTCGAGGTAAGCAGAATATCATGGTGGAAAGACTTAGCACAGGAAAGCTACTCAGCTCATGGGGGCTAGAAAGCAGAGAGTGAGAGAGAGTTAAGAGCCAAGGACAAATATAGGCCAAGGCCACACCCCTATTGGCCTCTTCCTCTTGCAATGCCCACCTGCCTACAGTTACCACCACTAGTCCATTCAAATTATTAATCTAATACATCAATTAATCCACTGATGACATGACAGCTCTCATACTCCAATTCTTCCACCTCTGAACATTCCTGCATTGCCTGTATGAGTTCTTTGGGGGAAATTTTTAGATCAAAATCATTACATGCTAAAATAACTGTGTATCTTGACTGTGATGGTAGTTAGGTACCCAAAATGTAAAATTACATAAAACTATGTACATATGCACACACACACACAAATGAGAGTTTGTAAAACTGGTGACACCTAAATAAGTTCGCTAGACTATCCAATGTCAGTTTCCTGATTGCATGTTGCAATATCGTTATGCAAAACACATTCATTCATCATTGAAAAGTCATCCATTAACTTTGGAGGAGGCTGAGTGAAATACACAGAACAGCCCTACATGTTTATTTTCCTAACTTATTTTTATTTTTTATTTTTTTACAGATCCCCCCCAATCAACTATTTTGAACTAAAAAGCCCTTTTGAGGTGACATCCTTTTACAGGGACAAATAAGAAAAGAAAACTGTTTTCTAAAGACTCAAGCAACTGAATTTCTAGGTCAACTGTAGATTCATGACTAAATTATTGCGAACCCTTGTAGTGAGAGAATAGCAAACTGTAGCTTGAGCATAGGTGGAAGAGGTGTGCTGTGGGAAATCAGTCATGTTTGAGCAAACGGAACCCCACTTCATATGGTCAGGAACCTATTGACCTTTTTGAATAAATGCATCCCTCTTTTGATGGGCAAGTTGGGGCATAAGCATAAATCTCCCCACTACAAAGTTTGGTGCTAATTTATCGTAGGTAGATTCTTATATTATTTAAAACCATGGCTTCACGTTTTCATCAGTGAGACTTCAGAGGACAAACATACTTTCTGCTGACATCTTCCAATTCAGTAAGGTCTGATCCTACAGATGACAACTTCTCCAGCAATCTTATTGAGGTATTAGTGCATTTTCATGGTTGAGCACAGAAGTCGGGCTGCAGTTCAGAAAGTTGATTCCAAGGATAGAAATACTTTATCCCCTAGACTTGGCTAATTCCATTCTAATTAAAGTTAGATAGAACTCTTCAGAACTCCAAAAATAGAATAAAAAGAAAACTGTTTCAATTCCATAATGGTGCCCTGATACATCTGGTCTCATGTAAAGCAAATGTTCTCAACAGAAACTTCTCACACCTGTATGGTGGTATAGTTTGAATATGAGGTGTCCCTAAAGTTAATATGTGAGACAATACAGGAATGTTCAGGTTCAATACAGTGAATGATTAGATTATGAGAGTTTTTATCATAATCAAAGTGGATCAATTCATTTGATGGGTTAATAATTTGAATGGATTAATGGATGGTAATTTTAGACAAGTAGGGTGTGATGGGAGTAAGTAGGTCACTGGGGACATTCCCTTGGGGATCACAGTATCCCTGGCTCCTTGCTTCCTGGCCAACATATCCTGACTGCTTTCTTCTGCCACACCATTCTGACTCACCTTGGGCCCAGAGCAATGAAGTCAGCCAACCATGGATTGAAATTTTTAGCCCAAATAAACTTTTCCTCCTCTAAGTTGTTCTCAGCAGGTATATTGGTCAGAGCAAAGCAAAGCTGACTAAAACAGATGGGGAGCTGGACTCATCAGAGCCATGTTCCTCTTGGCAGACTTCACATCTTTTTTAAACATGAGTTTGAGCCCCTTTCTTCTGCTGCTGAAAAGAACAATTGTAGAATTCCACTGAGTGTCTACTGCGCCAGATACTCTCATATTTAGTATCCTCATTTTGCTGATAAGATGCCTAGATTCATATGATAAAGTGATCTGTCCAACATTGCATGACCATCAGGTACCAGAGCTGGAATCTAACCACAAAATAACCTGAGTTATTTTGAGTGTGTGCTGTCTTCCTCATCCCACATGGCCTGTGTGCCCAACACTGCGGTTGATATTATGAAAATGAGAAAAACAACCATGAGTGTTGGTTTAGCAAATACAATCTCACATATGTATGACCCCATGAGAAGAGTCATTGAATTCAGATCATATATCCACCAGATCATAAGACCAGGGAGTAGTCCTGTTGAAGGGGAAGGCAGAGGAGCAGCACTTTGGAAAATGGGTTCCATTTGGGAAAGTGTGAGGCAGTAGATAGGGTCTAGAAGGGAGGGTTGATCATCCATGGAATTTTGTTGTGGTGACAAATATTATGCATTTTTATTTTATTTCCTATCTTATTTGACTTCCCAAAGCTGGTATCCCTGGAGTGAACAGGTCAGCATATCAGAAAAGCTATGACTTTTATGGTATTATTTAATATATTTAATACTTATATTATTTATGTATTTTTGTTTATATTTAATATTAATATATTTGATATTTAGTGATATTTAGTGTTGAGAAGAAGTGAAGGAGATCCATAAATCCCACTCTGGGTAAACAAGTTTACCTTCCAGGTAAACAAGTCAAGTGGCATTGTGATTAGAAGGCACTATTTATTGAAGTGAGTGTGTGTGATCACCTACTCATTTACTTATTTACATCCACGTTTTTCCAGATGGGATTTCAGGGGCTGGGTTTTTACAGATCTTGTTTCTCACTGCCATGCCCCAACATTCCTATAAGATGTGTCATGTTGCCAACATGGTAGGTGGCAAGAACAGCATGGTATCCTGGAAGTCTGACATCAACACCCACCTCCAAGAGTTCAACTGTCCATACTGCTATAGTTTGAATGTATCTCCCAAAATTCTTGAGTTGGAAACCTGATCCCTAAATTCATATGTTGATGATTTGGTGATGAGGCCTTGGGGAGGTAATTTGGGTTCTATGAGGTCCTAAGGGCAGGGCTCCCTTCACCCCATTAATGGTTTGATATGAAGAAAAACCTGAGCTAGAAGCCTTGCTCTGTCTCACCCTGTGATGCTCTTGGCCCTGTTATGATGCAGGAAGAAGACCCTCACCATATGCAGAGGAAAGGCTGGCACTATGACCTCCAGAATCATAATCTAAATTAACTTCTATTCTTTATAAATTAACCAGTCTGTGGAGTTTGGTTATAACAACGGAAAATGGACTAAGATAGTCACATAGGGTGTTAACTACCAAACTCATCCTAACATTTCTTTATTAAATTACTTATAAATGCCCAGTTCCTCAAGTGATCTTTGGAGTGATCTTGACAACGTACCAGTACTGTCGTTAATTGATGAGTAGAATAAGTTCTTTGACCTAATGTTTATTTTACATTTGCATCAGAGTCACGATTTTTAACTTTAGGAAGATTAATTATACCTTAACAGGCCAGACACGAATAAAGACATCTCCCTGGAGCGAATGAGAGCTTTGTGGTCAGGCCATTGTGAGCTCCAGCTTAGCTAGTACAGCTGGGTCTTCCACACCTGTGAAATGAGGATAATATGTGCCTTGGTGATGGATTGTGAAAATTAAATGAGATGATACAAGAAGGCATTTAGCATATTGCATGAAGCCAATATGTGGCATCTATTATTACTGACAATCTTACTCTTGGGGAATCTGTCCATATGATCACCCCATCCCTGCCTAGAATTGAGCGAAATCTCCAGACCTAAATTCCAGCTAAAGATTCATGAAGTTGGAGCTCATGCTACATTAGAGGGTTGACTGCCTTCAGCTATGTGCATCAAAAGGTAGAGGAAGGAAAGTTGTAAAGAGATTAAAGTTGAGGTATGGAAAAGTGAAAGCAAGGGGTGCTGAGGCAAAAGAGAAAGAACAGAAAATGAGAGTAAGAAGGAAGCCTAACAATCCTGGGGGACTTAAGTGCCTCCCATGAGGTCCAATTCCTGCCATAGGATCCACCAAGTATTCCTGAAAACTTACTATAAATTTTTCTTTACAGCTTAAGCTGCAATTAAATTCTATCATTTATAATCAGGTAAGCTAAGACTAACAGTACTGTTGCTATTGTTATTATTATTAATTATTATTATTATTACCACCATTATCTCGAGAACTCCCACAGAGAATGAGACAAGGATCCCATTATTAGCTATGGGGTCCAGTCAGTCCAAGGAGGTGCCTGAGCACAGCTGGCTTCCCTGGATTCTCCAACCTCAATTCAAATTGTTCCTTAGGCAGCCCCTTATCAGGGAGCCCCTTAGAACCTGGGGAACAGCTTCACCCTTTTCTACAAGATAAAAATTATGTTCCCTTTCAATTGTGGGTTCAGTAACTTACTGCACCAATATGTGCCCTATTTAGAATTCACCAAGAAAGGAATGACCTCGGTGAAATTATGCAGACAGCCCACTCTGTTCATGATTTCCATATCCATGAACTCAACACCCCAAAGATGAAAAATATTGAGAAAAAAATTCATCTGTATTGAACATGTCTACTTATTCTTGTCATATTCCCAAAACAATTCAATATAGTGACTCTATACATAACATTTACATTGCATTAGGTATTATAAGTAATCTAGAGACAAGTTAAAGCATACAAAAGGATGTGTATAGGTCATATGTAAACACTATGCCATTTTATATAAGAGACTTGAGCACCCATGGATTTCGGTGTCCATGGGGGTGGAAGGCCTGGAATTCACACAGATACTGAGAAACGTGTAAAGTCCATCCTCAACTGTAACACTCAGTCTCCAACCTTGTGTGTCTGATCAATCAGGATGGATTTGCTTTATAGATCTCATTTCTGCATTCCTTTCTGAGTTCATTTAAACATTCAATTTCAGCATAATTTTTTTTGTTTTTTATACAGAAAATACATAGACCTTAAAGTGCACATTTCACATTGAAATATGCACAGAGCCACGGAGACATGATAAGAATCAGGATATGAAGCATGCCAGGCATTTAGGATATCTCTTTGTGGCTCTTCCCGGTCCTCCTCTGGTCCCATAAGACAGCACACTGATTTCTACCCTCAGAGATCTATTTTGCCTGTTCTTGAACAGTATAAATGGAATGATAGAGTATGTTGTAATTTGAGTTTGGTTTCTTTCAATGGACATAATGCATTGAGATCCGTACCAATAGCCCCTTCTTTCTTATGGCTGAGCAGTGCTCTGGTGCTTGGAGATACTGCAACAGGGCTCACCCATTCACCTGGTGATGAACATTTGGGGTTGGTTGCTTCCAGTTATGAGCTACTACGCACAATGCTGCTATAAATAGTCTTATATAAACTTACATTGGGTAAGTACTTAGGAGTGAAATTACTCTATTAAAAATTGCCCAGAGCATTTTGAAGTACAGAAAAGCACCCCAAAGCTTACCCCTCAGCACAGGGAGAGCCCCCTAAGCTGACAGAGCTGGATCTTGCTCTTGTGCCTGCTTTCCAGCCAGCAATTATAATCCTTCCTCAGGAGAGGAGCATCTTGCTCAAGGGCTTGTTGCTTCTGTTTCAGCAGGAAGCTTACCCAAGGAAGACTAATGGAAATTATAGCTATTTAGCCACCAGAGCTGTGAAATCATACATTATGGCCCAGAGCCCCAAGTCATTGTACTGTGACAAATACGATGGTTTCCTTGAGCACCCAGGAGGGAGCACCAGGCCCCAGAAGGGTACACATCTGAGATTCTTCTCCTTTCTTGGTTGCCAGAATAAGCAATGAATACAGCTTAGTATATTTTAAAAGTATCAATCAGGGGCTTGTTAGGAACTTCGGAAAAAAGAGGCCTCTGCATCAACATGCAGCCTCCCAAATTTAATAGAGAATTCCAAAGTAAAGGATTCTTCACAGAAGTCAAAGCAGTGTCTCAGCAGCAGGATCCCCAGGGCCCTGGTTTTGAGTCCTAGGGCTCCCCCTGCTGACAGGTTTGGGCCACTGCGGCCCATCCTTACTCTGGTCACAGCCTCCACCTGCAGCCAAGCACTGAACTGGTTCAGCTAGGTGCTCAGGCACTCAGGAAAACAGGCACAGCAAGATCTTGTAATTAGCTATCGCTGGTCACTCTTTCCAGAGAACCCAACACTGAACCTGAACTTGAAGACATGCAAAAGAAAGAGGCTGGTGAGGTCTAGCAAGAAGCACCTTCCAGGGGTGGAAATACTTCAATGCAAAACCATGCAGCCTAGCCACCAGCTGTCCAGAAACTTCCACTAACAAAACCTGACTGGAGCCAAATGGGGATAAGTAGAAAAGCAGGACCAAGTAGGACCCATGTATCAAGGGAGAAAGGCTCCCATGCGGAGCTGGGGGCTCTGCATAAGTGAGAGAGCATGGGAGTGAGAGTGAGTCTGCATGAGTCTTATATATGAGCAGGAGTGGCCATTGCAAGAGTATCTTTAAGTGTATGAGTATTTGCATATGAGAGTGCAGAGAATGAGTAAGGAGGTGTGTGTACATGAGTGTGTATGCATCTGAGGGGTGATTTCATGTGAATGCTTAAGTGTATGTGACTGTTTAGTTTTTTTGTTTTTGTTTTGTGTTTTTTGACACTGTGACCAACACCTGACAAAAACAATGTACAGGAGGAAAAGCATATTTTGGCCCAGGGTTTCAGAGGTCTCTGTGCTCGATAGCCAGATCCATTGTTCTGGGCCTGAGTTAGGACAGAACCTCTTGGCAGAAGGGGTTGGTGGAGGAAAGCAGCTCAGGTCATGGCAACTAAGGAGTAGAGAGCTCTGTTCACCAGGGACAAACTATAAAAACCAAAGTCACTCCTCCAGTGACCTATTTCCTCTAGTCACAACCTATCTGCCTATATATAGTTAATTGATATCAGTGGAGTAATCCATCGATGAGGTCACAACTCACATAATCTAATCATTCCACCTCTGAATGTTCTTGTGCTGTCTTACACATGAGCTTCTTGGGTAACATCTCATACCTAAACCATAATGGTGAGGGTGTATGTTAAAGGGTACGTAAGTGCTTTATTGTATGCCAGTGTGTGTGAGTCCATATGGGAGTGTTTCAAAGTGTGTGCCCATGAGTCTATGTGAGTGTGCATGTGTGAGTGTGAGAGTATATGTGTGTGTGCAGGCCTTGCTCTTACTCCTGGCTGGTTTCTTTGATCCTTACTCACATTTCAGAATGGAGCAGGGGCCACCATGTGCCAACCAGAGCCTTGGAGAGCCAGAGCTCCTGGGATTCAATTCCACTGGACAGCATTGCTAAGCACCTTCTCTGAGATAATTTACATATTTCTCATTCACCCTCACAGCAATTTATAGTGCTTATAAATATAGTGCTTATAATGTCACTTTACAGAAAAAAATACAAGCCCAGGGATAATATGACTGAGGGAAAGAACTTACCAAGCTTACCTCCGTCTAATCTCTGGTCATTGGCCCCTGGGCACAGTGCCCACAGCCCCAGGGACCACACCTCCAGATGCTCTTTGGATGGGGACCTCAGCCATCTTTCAAAGTCCCACCTGGAGTGAGGCCTTCCCAGGTGCTGATCAGCAAGGGAGGTACGGAGCAAAATGGACAGGGAGGTCAGCAACTGAGGGCTACCCAGGGATCTAGTCCTCAAATAGTCAGTGGGTCAGGAAACTGATTCTGAGTCAGCCAATCTAACTGACACTGAAAGTAAGCAATGGTAGGATTCCAAGAGGGTTCATTTCAACTCTACTAGTAAAATGAGATGCCATGCACCCTTGGCCTCTCTGGAATTGTGTTCAACACACGTCTGCCAAGAAAGCACAACTCTGCTTTGCAGGGAGCTAGGACACTGTGGAACTCTGACCTAGAAGCCCATCACAGAGGAAATGTGCTGCCCTGTGCTGGGTAGGGGAAGCCCCGTGCTACCCAGACCCAGCGAGCCAAGACAACAGGATGCTTTCCTTAACATTCAGCCTGTAGTCACTGTCTATTGTCTATCTTATACTTTGTCTGTTTCCACTTCAGAATATATTTTACCACTTTCTGTCCTGGTCTAATGCATTATTGAAAGGCTTCCTGATCACCAGTCATGCATATGGAGGAGATGCTCGCCTCATGGTTATGTAGATTTTCTCTGGCCTCTGATGTCCCCTGTCAGCTTCCATGGATTCCGTGGAGCAACTCCAGCTGCTAGGCTAAAAACTCCTGGCTACTAGGCTAAAAACACCAGGTGGGGTGAGGACAGACAGTATCAGTCCAGCCCAGGTGCCTGAAAGGACCACAAGACATAGTCCCAGTGAAATGGGCCCTTCCCCAATAGAGGTAAAACCATTCGAAATTGCCAGGAAAAGGAAGGGAGAGATATGATGGGTCACTCTTCTGAAAATAAAGCAGCAATTATTAACCTGCCCCAGGGCAGAGTGTCAGCCACTTAATAGGAACAAACCTCAGAAGTCAGATTTCAGCTTGTGGGTGGGATTCAAAGCCGGCACCCCTTTTTCTTTTAGATTCAGTTTCAGCTCATCAATCAACAAGGCCATCTGGGTAGCTGGCTCTGCACTGGGAGGTAACAAAGCCCAAACCCTGCCTTCATCTCACCCAATCTAATGGGGACATAGAGACAGAGAGTTTCACTTGTGCTATTTGTCTGCAGATTGATCTATTTGGCATTTATTTACTGAGTGCCTGCTGTGTGCCTGATTTTCAACAAATATACTACCCTCATAGAGCTTATGTTATAGTGGATGAAACAGAGAAGAAATAAGAAGTAAAATGTGGTATTCTGGAAGATAATGCATACTACTGAGAGAGTAAAGCAGAGAAGGGGGTAAGGAGAGAATGGTGTTTAACAAGGGATATTATTCAACTATAAAATTGAATGGAATCCTGTCATTTACAACAACATAGGTAAAGCTGCAAGTGAAATAAGGAGGCATAGAAAGACAAATACCACATGATCTCATTCATATCTGCAATCTAAAAAAAAAAAAATAACAAAAAGTTACTCTCTATTTCTCAGAGAAATAGAGAGTATAATGGTGGCCACATAACCTGGATGGTGAGTGGAGATCTGTCAATGGATATAAAGTAACAGGGAGAATAAGGGCTGGTGTTCTGTTGCATAGTAGCTGTGATTATAGTTAACAATAACATAGTTCAAAATAGTTAGAAGAGAGAATTTTTAATTTGTTTTACCAGGAAGAAATGATAAATATTCAAAATGCTAGATATACTTATTAGACTGACTTGATCATTATACAAGAATACATATATCCAAAAAGTTACACTGTACCCATGAACATGTACAATTATGATGGGTCAACTAGAATTTTTTAATGTTATCTTAAAGGGTGGGGATGTCTTCAGTAGCTAAAGTAACACCTGCAGAGACACCTGTGAGAGGGATCCGTATGAGTGTCTGATGAGAAAGGAGAGCCCCTGGCAGAGGGAAGAGCCAGTGCAGTCTGCCGGGGTAGGGATGCTTGGCAAATTTGGAACCAGCAGAGACATGGTATATGGAAGCTGGGGGCACAAGGGGAACATACAAGTCCTCACTCTGCTCAACTTTCTAGGATTTTTCTGAAATGTGTTGTTGTTTCCCAGGGAAAAGGATTTCCCTTGGAAATTTTGCAGGGGTATGTCACAAAAATTGGGAGTGTTGCTGGCATTTGCTGATGGATCAAGGAAGGTAGGTGTCCATGCCAGACCCAGACCTTCCAACATCCCAGAAGATATGAAAAGCTGCATCCAGACCGGCCCCACTTTGCATGCAAACCAAAGGTGTGTGCAAGAGAATCTTCCAGAAACAGAGATGGTCTTAGAATTTGTAAAATGCCATCACCACATGCCACCATCTGCAGCCACGTCACATCCATGTAGCCTCTAACTTCAATACATTGCCTGGTGGTACTGTTATGGGCATTTGTGTATTGAAATTCATGTAATTTTATTAAAATTGTTTTGTGCTACAATTATGGACCCCATAATGATGTTTCTGGCTGTGACAGACCACAGGTATGACCACGGTCTTAAAAGATCATAATGGGGCTGAAAAATTCCTATTGCCCTATACTTCTATTGTATCTTTTCCATGTATAGATGGGCTTAGATACACAATATCTTTGTGTTACAATTGCCTACCATATGGTAATATACTGTATGGATTTGTAGCTGGGAGCAATAAGCTATATGAAAATAGATTATACTATCTAGGTTTGTATCAGTGCATTCTATGATGTTTGCACAGTTCTTACATCATCTAATGACAGACTTCTTGGATGTATTCCCAAAATTAAGTGATATATTATTGTATTTCCCTTTTATATCACAAAGAGCATAAATGGTTATAGGCTGATGAGCTTTGATTCAGGACAGGAGAGAAAGCTCAACAAGCAGTGAGTGTTGAAACAGATGTCATGGTGGGGCTGAGCAAGCAGGATTGCCTATGTGTTGTGCTAGGGTAGAGATAGAAACAGCAAGACCTGCTGAGCCAATCCAGATAGGAGATGAAGGTGGCTTGGATCTAAGCAGCTCCTGAGAAGGTAAGCAAAATGGCCACATTCTGGTTACAGTCTAAAGATAAAGTTTATGGATTTACCAAGGGGCCAAATGTGAGTGTGATAGAAAAAGAGACCTCGAGGATAACTGCAAGGATTTGGGGCCAGACAACAGGAAGGATAGTCACCATGACCTGAGGGGGAGAATATTAAAGATTAAAGAGGCACAAGATGTGGTGGAGATGTATCAGATATTAAGATTAGGATCATGACACTGGAGTTGATTTTACACGAAAATGCCAAAAAGATCTTTGGAAATATTGCATAGGGAGCTCTAATATCAGAGAAGGAGGGCATGTGGCTCAGCCTGCACGATGAGGTGATTTCCAGGAGGGAAAGGCACCTGGGTTGAGACTTTGATGTATCAGTGGATTTCCCAGAGAAAAAGGACATTCCAAGCAGACAAAAGAAACAGCATAACCAAAGGAGATGGTAAACTCACGATGTGCGGAGCCTTCAATCCACTCATATGGACAGTGCCATGTGCCCAGATGCAAGGACGAGTACTGAAGCTGGCCAGGTATGAAAAAACTGGGAGCCTGTCCCACAAGCAAGGGGAGCCACTGATGGACTTGTAACCAGTCAAATTCTTCCATCACCTCTGACAAGATGATTGTGACCTATAAACTCCTAAGAAATGAGGTCTCAGGCTTTTAAGGAATTTAGGAATCAACGCTGTGCTGTATGGAGGACTTGAAACCCTAATCTCACAGGTGATTGAGTGGAACCGAGCCCTCTAGATGGAGAAAGTGCCCCAGGGTTATAGGAGACAGGTAGGTGCGTAAGTGCCTGGCATTTAGGGGTGCTCCTCCAGCAATGCCCTACCTGCCTATCTGACCACCACCTCCAAAAGTTGAGGGGTGGGGAATTCAGACATGGGGAGAAATGTGCAGGGCTGAGGTCACTCTCTGATCCCCACTGTCCGAGAAGCCGGAGGGCACCTACTGATTCCCAAGTGCTACCCCAGTTGATCTTCACAGCACCTAGAAGGACAGGTTTGCCTGGAAGGCCAGCAGACATCAGACCATTAGCAAAGCCACACCACTAGTGAGGGTGGGAGCCAGAATCTGGGTTAGGGCAGCCTGTTCAACTGAAGAGCCTGGCTGCACCACTGGGTGACCCAGCCTCTCCACACAAGGGAACCAACAAAGCAGCAGGCCTGCGAGTCCCCAGCAGGGTGGGTGGGGAGTGGAAAAGAACTCCAAGGCTTGTCCTCCTGAGCCCCAGCTTTACTAGGAATGACCCTGGACTAGTCCTCCATGCAGTGACGAGGGTTGGTTGTCACAAGGAACATCCAGGTGCCCACAGTCTTGCTCCCACCCCAGTGGATGTTCCTTGTGACAACCAACACTCTTCACTGCATGGAGGACTAGGATTGACTCTAAAAACAGTATAAGGTAGTAAGCAGACAGACAGTGGGATCAATGGATCTGCCTCACCTCCCAGCAGAAGTGGGATTTGAGCTGAATTGAAAGGCCAACCCTGAAGGAGACCTCACCCAGCCATGCTGATCCCCTTATATTTATTATCCACCCAAGAAGCCTTTTAGACATTGTTTTAGTCAGCTTTATCACCACTGTGACTTAAAGACCCGACCAGAACAATTGTAGAGGAGGGAAAGTTTATTTGAGGGCTTACAGTTTCAGAAGTCTTCATCCATAGAAGGCTGGCTCCATTCCTCGGGGCTTGAGATGAGGCAGAACATCATGACAGAAGAGTGTGGCAGAGGGAAGCAGCTCACATGATGATCAGAAAGCAAAGAGAGAGACTCCACGGGCCAAAGGCAAATGTATACCCCAAAGCCATGTCCCCAATGAGCCACTTCCTCCAGCCGTACCCCACCATTTCAGTTACCACTCAGTTAATCCCTATCAGGAGATTAATTCACGATTAGGTTGACACTCATGCAGCACAATCTTTTCTCCTCCAAACCTTTTTGCATCGTCTCACATGTGAGCTTTTGGGAGACATCTCACATCCAAACCATAACAGACATTATTCTCCAAATCACCCTCCCCTTATATCTTGATATGACATACTGAATTGGGTTAGTCAAATTTTTATTACTGTGACCAAAATACATGACAAAAACAACTTAGAGGAGGAAAGATTTAATTTGAGCTCACAGTTTCAGAGGTCTACGTCCATGATCAGCCAAATTCGTTGCTCTGGGCAAGTGAGGCCCAGCATCATGATGGAAAAGTGTGAAAGAGAAAAACTGATCAACTCATGGTGGCTGAGAAGCAGAGAGAGGGGGCGATGAGCCAAGGATATGATATAGCCTAAGAACATACATCCAGTGACGTACTCCTCAGCAATGCCCTACCTGCGTACAGGTACCATCCAGGAGTCCAATTAAATATTAACCTATCAAATGGAATAATCTACTAATTCAGTCACAGCTTTCATAGTTTGATTATTTCATCCAGAAAATTCCTGCACTACCTAACATGAGCTTTTGGGAGGATATTTCTTATCCAAACCATAACATGCATGGATGCCTGTGCTTTATCCATTAACCTTGGTTTTCATCAGGGTGATGTTGATAGAAACTTATGGCAGAAGGACATAGTGGAGAAAAGCCGTTTGGTTCATGGCAGCCAACAGAGATGCAGGAGCCAGGGACAGGTGCAATCTAAGGGCAGGTCCCCAGCAACCTACCTCCTCTAGCCACACATGCCTGCCTATAGCTACCACCCAGTAATTCACTCAAATAACTAATCCATAAATGCATTAAACCACAGATGAGGTTCTTATAATCCAATATTTTTCACTTCTGAACATTGCTGCATTACCTAGTGTGTAACCTCTGGGGAGATAATCCAGATCCAAACCATACATAGAGTTAAATACAGCCACCAGAGTTATAGTAAGAGTGAGAACTGGGGACCTGAGATCACAAAAGATACAACCCCAATCTGTAGGACTTGGGGAGACCAGAAGGGTGTGACATCCCAGCTAAGGCTGCCAAACAGGACATAAGGAGTCAGTTGGGTGTACTTAGGAGGAAGTTATAAAAGTGACAAGAATAGAAGATACAAAGTCCTGAAGGGAAGATGGCAAGGTGCCTGGGGGCTATCTCAGGTTTGGGACAAGGAAACACAGAGAATAAGTGACAGTGGAACCAAGGGGAGCATGGGAGCTATAGGACACTCCAAGGATCGCAGACCTGTCCCAAGGCCTCTCTGGGACTAGCCTGGTCTGTCTCCACCTCAGATGAGGCAGAAACTGAGAAAACAGCCACCCAGAGTCCCAGGACTCAGTTTACCCAGCTTATGGCTCCCCAGAGAAAGGGTGCTTCAGTCAGAATTCATCACCCTGCACACATTAGCACAAAACCCTACAAGGACAAGTCTTAGGGAGGAGATGTGCTGACTCCTTAAACAACAATGGGATGTGCACAATTGCAGGTCATGCCTAGAGGTTCTAGAGAAGAGGATGTGGATGTGGCTACAGCAAGCCACACCTCATCCTTCCGATTCTCTCGTTGCTTAAATATGATGCCATCTCCAATCCTGTGTGTGGAAGAATGTAGATATATACAGATAAACTAATACAATTCTACTGCATTTGTATGGGCACCATGATTTTCTCATGGTCTCTCCAACCATCAAACTGCATTCCATGACCAGCTCCCTGCCCGAGTGAGGCCGTCTCCACTTGAACCGAGCATTTCCCATCACTTCAGACTGAAAGCTTTCCCGCCAGGGTCATCCACAGATAGAGCTGCTTGCTCTGCACATCGTCATCCAGAGTTGAGTTGGAAGGGGCTCCGATCCTGCTGACCCACAAAGCACTTTGTTCTGCCCCTTCCTCATGATTTTTAGCATTTTAGCATTTTCTACCTTTTATTCATTGAAAGAGTTTCAGATTCTCCCAGCAAAACACCCTGTAAAACTCTTCCCACTTCACCCCTTGCTTCACATCTCTCCTCTCCAGGTCTCGATCAGCAATTTTTCATGAAAGACAAGAGAAGGAAAAGCACCCATCTGAGTGCCCAGCCCTTGACAGCACACCTGACATGTTTGAATAGAACAGGAATATTAACATAAAAATATGCTTCTCCAGAGGAGCCCATTGTGAAGGGAACATTAATTTACAGCCCTCAGATCCCTTGTCACAACTGCAGTTAAATAATTGTTGATGTCAATTTTTGTGTGTATGTGTGTGTGTGTGTGTGTAATTTTTCAAAGATTCTGTTTTGGTGGTGAGCACACATCAGGTGCAGAGTTAATATTCCACAATACTGTACACAGAGTATGCCCTGACTATATCCGTTTTAGTATTTATTTATATAAGTATGGCTGATACAGAGAGAGAGATTTATGGATCATTCCCTTCATTTCTATTCCCACTCTCAATCCCCAGTCACACTCAGGAGCAACGGCAATGGGTTTGACACATTGAATATGCATGTCCTTATATATGTATGTCTGCTCATAAAAGATGTGGTGGTGTTTTTCATGTACACATATACTGAAAACTACACAAGTTGTATTAGGTTTTAAATCTCATTCTGATTCTTCTTCATTTCCACTGGACTATGGATTTTCAAGGTGCTTCTCTGCATACACCTAGATCATTCCTTCTTGATGCTGCTTAATGCTACTCCATAGATTGCTTCCCCCTTATTTTATTTCCAGTACCATATAGTGGACAACATATTGGAACAAACCTATTGTGTCATAAGCAAATAGACTACCTCCTAAAGGCTATCAAAATAGAAATAAATGGGAGGAATGAGTTTAAGTGTTCTGTAGCACAGGAAGGTGACTATATTTTATGACAACTTATTACATATTTTATAAAGAACTAGAAAAGCAGGATTCAAAAGCTGCTAACACAAAGAAATGATAAATATTTAAGGAGTAGAAAATGCTAATTATCCTGATTTGATCATACACATCAGCACTTTGCACTTCATAAACACATACAATTATTATGTCAATTAATTTTTTTTAATTTAGGTAACTTGTAAATAATATTGAAGTACTGATTTACTTTTTAAAAAATACATTAGGTCTCATCAAACATTTAATCTAGGGGGATAGAAGACAACTTCCTGTACTGTCTCCTGACAGGGCTGATCACAGATTCTCTGAGACACTTAGCAGGAATTGGCTGCTACTGCCAGGATTCACACACACACACACACACACACACACACACACACACACTACACTATCTGCCACCAAGCTCTCCAGAATTCCTGTGTGGTCACAGAGTTCCAATCTACTTAGATTCTTGTATCAACACATAATCTTATCCCTTGTCTGATTGTTGATATTCAATTTCACATTGTTAAATGTGAAACAGTGTCTTGGTTTAATTTTAACTGACATTGCAAGTGAGGTATCTTGATGGATTTTTGAGTCATTTGGACTTCCATGCCATTGAATTGCCTATTCATTGTTCTTTTCTTCCTATTTTCAAGGAATTCTTATTAGCCTTAGCTGGTCCTCTTGGCTTTCCCCAAAATGACCCTCATTGAACAGAAATCCTTAATTGAGAGGAAATCCAATGTTGAACTTTAAGTTCAAGAGTTACGATTTGACAGTGTTATTCAAGTAACTGTTTGCTTGATCCCCGTCATCCCCACTGGACTCCAAAGGTAGGAACCATGGAAGTCTTGTACTTGTCTAGAACAGCACTTGTTATATTAGTTCATGAATAAATATTTGTGGAATTAACAAGGCCTGCACCTGGTACATGGTAAGCACTCAATAAATGGAAGCTGTTATTTTTAATGAATGAGATTTTCCCCAAGGGAAATCTCTAAAGCAACGTAATGAAGCAATCTTCTGCAAAGAAAAAAAAAACTGAAAACAAGGGAAAGGAAGCTAAAATACTAACATCAGTAAACAGGAGGTCTGAATTCTGAGTGAGTGCAGAAAGCCTCCGTGAATGACGGATCTAGATTTCAAAGTCAGAATAGCATGGCCACAGCAGGACTTTTGTTTCGTGTTGCTTTTTGTTTGTTTGTTTGTTTGTTTGTTTTGGTTTTGAAATGGTACAAATATGCACGGGTAAGGTAGAAATCAGGGCTGATATGCCATATCCAACTGATTCTCGTGTAATACAAGGAGACTCTGTTGTTGAGAGCCATTTAGAATCTGTGGTTAGCGCCTCTGATTTATGAATAACATTCTGTGAGCAATTTTTGCCTTCTCTTAGTTCTTTGGGAATCACCTGTGAGGTCTCATTCATTACAGTTGGGGTATCTTAATGTCTAAAGTTGTATAAAAGGGAATAAAAAGATGCATTTTTAACAGAATTTCAGGGAATGAAAGCCCACATACCAGTGCCCTTACAAAGGAGAGAAATCCCACCCTATTCATTCCCCTGTTATTGGATATTGCTTGCTGCCGGAGAGGAGTACAGTTGTGGGGGGACCAGTTGTCCTGACCAGGTGAGTGAGAATCAAAAACCATCCCAAGAGGATCACCTTCCAGCATGAGGAGCTCCACAGAGACCATTCATGTGGAAATGGTGAAAATTGTTTTGATTTTAAAACACAACCATTTTAAATTTCTAAAAAAAAAAAAAAATGGTTTTAAGGGCAAACAGCAAATGAAAAAAAAATATTCAAGAAAATCTATAAAAATTTAATTAGAAAGGCATATACTATGATAGTAGGAGCAAATGTGACTCCATTTGGTTTTATGACTTCATCCTGTAAAACAACCATGCCAAGTAGAAGAGCCATGACTGGGGCAAGATGTTCTTTTCCTTTTGCTATAGAAACCTTTAAGAACACAAAACTACCTAATGGGGTATTGTTTCTGTAACTAGAGTAACGGGGCTCTGTTTCTGTAACTGGGGTGACTGGGCTAACTGTGATTGGTTAGGCTTCCCTCCGCTTGACTGCACTGTCCCGCTTCTGTAACCTGGCTTGCTTGCATTGGCTAGACCCCGGAACATCCCTTTTTCAGTTTTCAGGCTTATAAGGAGTGCCCTTGCAATTGTTCGGGGCTGATCAGGGGAACAGCTTTATGTTCTGGTCAGCCGCCACCGGTGTGCTTCAATAAAGGCTTGATTCGATTATACGTGAGTGGTCTGGAAGTCAGTTTATGAAACCCTGGGACGAAGCTTTAACTATAACAATACAGTAGTCTCCTTCCCGCTTCACCCCCACCCTCCCCTGGCTTCAGTTGTCTGAGGTCAACTGTGGTCCAAAAATATTAAAATCTAGAAATAAGCAATTCATCAGTTTTAAATCATACGCTGTTCTGAGTGACATAATTAAATTTTACAAGGACCCACTCTGTGCCATGTAGGTTGTGAATAATCACTTGGTCCAGAGTATCCAAGCTATGCAGGCAACCTGCCCATTAGTCACTTAGTAGCAATCTCAGTTATCAAATCAACCATGAGAGGATTGCAGTGCCTGTGTTCAAGTAGCCCTTATATTACTTCACCATGATCCCAAAGCACAAGAGTAGTAATGCTGCCAATCTAGGTATGACAAAGAAGCTAAACATTGTTTTCTCTAAGTGAAAAGGTGAAAGTAAAAGAAGAATATTTTGAGAGAGAGAGAGAAAAGAGACCAAATTCACACAAGGCCTATTACAGTATATAATTATAATCGTTCTATTCTGTTGTACTGTTGTTAATCTCTTACTGTGCCTAATTTACAAATTTAACTTTATCATAGGTATCATAGGTATGTATGTAGGTATAGGAAAAAAACATAGTATATATAAGGTTCAGTACGACTCATGGTTCCAGACATGCACTGAGGGACTGGGAAAGCATCCCCTATTAAAAAAGGGGAACTACCGTATTGAGGGACATAGGCCACTCTTGGGTCACCCTCTATCTCATCCGTGTCCAGAGAGAGCCCACACTTCACAACATCAGCACAATCATCGTTGTTGGTCCTTATACAACCTGTTAACAGCCCCAGGTCACCCCCAGAATGACCTGCCCACAGTCCTCAGCTTGTAAGTGATGGACCTGTCTGCAAATCCCAGCCTCTTTCTACTCCACCACCTGGTGTTCCAACAGCCTCTCATCCCCAAGCAAGAAGGAAATTGACATCTATCAAGCTTTCCCTGGAATCCCTGGGTCCTCCTCATCCTATATGCATCCTTAATCCTCTTTCAGAACATCTCTGCATAATTTTTATCATTTGGACTGACAGAGGTTTAGAACTTTTTACCTCAATTACACCAATTCTTTAAAGATTCTCATGAGAAATTTTCTGCTAAAAATGCCAAAAGATGGGGGCAGAGGGGAATCCACTAATCAAGCTATATTCTATAGTACTTTATTCCCAAATCAACCCTGATAAATCTTTGTTGCCATCATCTACTGAGGTTTTCTGGGGGGGCAGAGTTCCAACTTCTTGTATCTCAGTCACACACACACACAAAAGATAAATAAAATATTGTGAACCCTCAGTTCTATTCCTTTCTACCTGATGGATTCTAAGTCACAGTCAGAAATACAAATAAATATGTTAGAATGTAGTAACTGATACCAGAGACATCCAGTGACTAGTCAATATGGGAGGTAAAAGCCAGCTGTCTTGGCACAAGGAGAGACTCTCCAAAAGCCACTCAATCCCCAGAGCTGTTCATCAGCCAGCCAGAGTTGTCATCAGCCTGCTTGGCAACTCTACATCACTCCTACCCACGTATGCTTCCTTTTAATTTCGTCATCTAATGACCAATTGTGGTTTTAATTCACATTTTCTTAATGACTATGACATTGAGCATCTTTCTACATATTTACTAGCTCTTCATTAAAATGTCTGCTAAAGTTGGAAGCAGGTGGGGTGAGGGTGGTGGTGTTACTGGGGACTGAACCCATGGAACTACAGCCCTAGCCCTTCTTAATTTTTTATTTTGATACACAGTCTCTCTAATTTGCTCAGCCTCGTCTCAAATTCGTAATCCTCCTATCTCAGCCTCCAGAGTCACTGGGTTTTCAGGCATGGCCCATCATGCTGGGCCTGTTGAAATTTTGGAAGCTTTTTATTTATTATTGGATTGTTCATGCTCTTATTATTGAATTTTGAGAGTCCTTTGAATTTCATGGATAAAAGTCCTGAACCAGACATAATTAACTAATAGTTTTCCCCCAGTCTGAAGCCTGTCTTTTCATTCACATGACAATGTCTTTCAAAAAGCAGAAATTTTTACTTCAGATGAAGTCCAGTTTATGAATCTTCTCTATATATCATGCCTTGGGTATATTATTTAAGAGATCTTGAGGTAACAAAGATTCTCTGATTTTCTTTAATTTTTTTCTGTAAGATTTATGGTTTTATATTTAGGTCTATGAAATTTTTTTAGTTCATGTTTACATACATTATGATGTAATTTTGTGCATTTTTTAATATAGATATACAAATGTTCCTGGACCATTTGTTCAAAAGACTAAAATCAGTAGTTCATACATATGTTGTTCTATTTCTTGATATTCTACCCTGCTCTGCTGACCTCTTCACCTATGTTTAATGTTTTATTATTGCTATGTTAAAATAAGTCTTAAAACCATGGAGTGTTAGTATTTCTATTCTGTCATTTTTCAGGGTTATTTTGACTGCACCCAATTTAAATTTACATGTAAATTTAAAAATTATTGTACCGTTTTCTTTTTTAAAAAAAAAAAAAATCCTGCTAAAAGTTTTCTTGGGGATTATGTGCCCATAGATCTCTTTGAGGACAAATGGCTCTTGAGAATATTGAGTCTTTCACCTCATAGACATGGTATAGCCCTCCATTTATTTAGGCCCTTTTTGTTTCTCTTTGAGATATCTGGTAGTTATCAGTTTATGCAGGACTTACATGTGTTTTATGTTCTTTTCTCTCAATAATTCTTAATTTTTATACTATTGTAAATGGTATCATTTTAAATTTAAATTTCTATTACGTAGAAATACAATTGATTTTTGTATATTGATCTTTTATCTTGAAACCTTGATAAACTCATTCGTTAGTTCAAGTACCTTTTTTTGCCATTTCCATTGTATATTCTGAATAGATGAATATGACTTCTATAAAAAGTTTTACTTCTTCCTTTCCAATCTGGATGTCTTTTCTTTCTTTTTATGTCTTGTTAGACTGATTAGAATTTCCAGTACGATACTGAAAAAGTGACGCAAGCAGGTATTTTTGCCTGATCTTTGAGGGAAAGCATTCAGACTGTCAATATTAAATATGATATCACTTATAGGTTTTAAATAGATGCCCTTTATTTGTTGATAAAATTCCCCTTTTATTCCTAACTTATCAAGAATTTTTATTAGGAATAAGTATCAAACTTTGCCAAATGTTTTTTTCTGCATCCATTGGCTTGGGTCATCTGGTTTTTACTTTATAAGTTTGATAATATGATGATGAAAAGCAGTGCTTGATTTTCACAGGGTAAGCCAATCTTGCATTCATTCCTCAGATAGACCACACATGATAGTCTTTATCCTTTTAATGTATCGTTGAACTTGTTGAATTCTATTGGCAAAAATTTTATTGAACATATTTGTACTTTTTTCTCCTAAGAGTGACTGGCCTAGAGTTTTCTTTTCTTATGGGGTCTTTGTCTGGTTCTATATCAGAATAACACTTTTTGTTATTCTGATACAGAACAGATATGACCTCACTGAAAGTGTTGAAAAGTATTCCTTCCTCTTCTGTTTTCCAGAAGATGTTGTGTAGACTGGTGTGTTAGTCATCCAGCCATGCCCCACCTGCCTATAGCTACCACCCAAATAGCCCATTCAAACTAGGATGAACCGATTAGATTACAATTACTCATAATCTAATTGTCTCACCTCTGACTTCCTGCATTAACACAGGAGCTTTGGGGGGGACACCCTATATCCAAACCATAACAACTTGGTATTATTTTTCCTTGAAATGTTTAGGAGAACTCACTAATGAAGCCATCCAAGCCTAAAGTTTTCTTTCTACAAAGATTTTTTTTAACTAAAATTTAGTTAATTTAATGTACATAGGACTCTTTCATGTATTTTTTTCATCTTTAGTGATCTTCAGTAACTTTTGTCTTTAAAGGGATTTATTTCAATCAAGTTGTTGGATATTTTGAGAAAAAGTTATTCCTAGAAACCCTTTCTAACCCTTTAAGTGTCAATAGAATCTTATGATGCTACCAATCTTATTTCTCATTCAGGGTAGTTATATTATCTTTGATAGAAGTGGAAGCTTCAAAAATGTCTGTGTCACCTGAGTCACCAAAGAATGCTGGCTGTGCCCATTCACAAGTCTCTGGGAACACATGCTGTCAGCTGACAAGAGCGTCTGGTTTGACAGGAGAGTTCAGTCCTATGTGCAGATGAAAGCCTCATGCTCTCTGAGCTTGATGTCCTATACACTCTTTAGGACTCATTTATAACTTAAATGCAAGGAGAAAATGTGCAAATCAGATAGATTTGAGCATCTGTTAGTGCATTCCTTATAGTACATCTATAAATTAGCACCTCTGTGATTCCAGGCCTTCCAATGAGCTCTGTGAATCCAAACCAACCTTGGGAGCATCAGGATGTAGACTTTCTGAGCCCCCCAGGGATGAGGACCTGGCTCTGAGTAGCTTATCAAGGTAAATGCAACTGTCAGAAACCAGCTTAGCCACTGTTTCTCAAGTTTCTCATGCAACACCCAAAACACATTGCACATCTTCATGCCTAAAATTCTGCAAGCTGTTTCACATAAAAAGTATTACCCAAACAGCTGGATCTTGCATCCCTAAGGGTCAAAATTTTTCATTTTAACTACGGTGATGAAGTTTGCGCTAATGTCTCTATTTTAAATATTTTAACGATAACAGGCATAAATACAATAAGTAACTAGAGTCACACACTTTTATAAGCAGAGTCAAGGAACGTGGCATAACCCCTGCATGATCATACATCATAATCACAAGCACCACTTCCATGAAAGGACATTAAGCCTCAGGATTGGGGAGATGGCATGGCTAGATAACATAGGTCCCTTCCCACTTCTATGAACCCTAACTAGCTGTGTGACTGCAAGTCCAGTCTGTGACCCTCTATGCCTCTGCCTCCACATATGAAAGAGTAATAGCAGGACCCTCTCTGCATAGGTTGTCAAAGGCCACAGAGAGGCACAAACTGTGTCAATAAGCTTGAGGAAGCGAAATGGCTCCAATAGACCTCATCTTTGTAAAATGTAACATCCTGCATGCCACAGTCAGCAAACTCATGCAAATCATCAGATTCCACCACATCAAATAAAATGCTTCCCACTGGAGACCTTTGCCACTAAAAGTGAGTCTTCTTGTGGGAGAGATCCTGTTAATGGTAAAGCATCTTGCTTAGACAGGCAGCCCTAAAGGCTCATGTTTCTTTTTCCAAACAGATTATTCCTAAAGGGATAATCTGGGACTTCAGAAAATTGGATTAAACAAGTAAGCATTAGGTATTTACACAGAAAATTGAGCAATTGGGGCTCTCAGCAACACTTCCCTGTGAGTGGGAACTGGAGGCCTTTTATGAGGACATCTTAGGAAGAACTCTTTGCATCAAAATGAGAAATCCAGAAAGTGTTAGCTCCTCAGAAAACTGAAATCCATCAGCTCCCCACCCAACCTCAATCCCTCTCCTCCTTCCCTCTTCCAGGGAAAGCCACCATTGTCCCTATAGGAAAATAGGAGCCATCTTCAGTGCAACCTCCCAAGAAGCAAGACACAGAAGCTTGCAGAGGCTGACGCTAATCACCCCTTCCCACATCCGCCCACTGCATAGGCCTCCCGTCTCTCACCCCCACTTTGCTTGCCTGTGCCTATCATTTGTTCACATTTCTATCTCCGTCCCACCTAAGATCTCCTCCCTGTTTCAAGCAGCACAGTGCCTGGAGGACATGGCCATCTTAAGACATGTGGCTCAAAGCAACTCGGCTGACTCTCCCCTCACCCCTCACATCCAGGCTCCTGTGGTTTCTGGAGTAAGAATCCAACCACTTCATCCCACTTGGTCCTCCAAAGTATCCCTCCTGCCTTTAGGGGTGTCTAAAGCCTGCCATGCTTGGACCCTGCCACCTGCACCAGCTGCATGTTTTACTGTGCCCTCCTTAGGGTCCCCAATTCCTGAGCACCTGTGGTTCTGAAAGATGTATTCAACACTACATACTAAGGGCCTGGGGAGTGTCGGTCCAGCCTGCACAAAGGAAAGGCAGGTAGGATAGCGGGCAAAGCCTAAGGACAAAAGGGAGCACACACCTCTTTCAACTCACAGTCAGATCACATTCTAAGTGTTTTTTTCTCTAAGGGGCTTACGCATTCCCAGGCATTTACTGAGCACCTGCCAAGTGTCAGGACAAGGGATAGGAGGTGAGTTGTGGGGTGATCATTTCCTCTGAAGGACTAATATACAGCACAGGGCAGACACTGAATTGGAAGCAATGACAATTATGTGACTTTCAGAACTCGGGGGACTTGTGGGAGGAGAGAATTAAGTCTGCCTCAGGGAAAGGGCAGGAAGCGGATACCAAAATCTTCCTATAGGAAGAACCACTGGAATTGTGTAGGAGAACAAGGAGAGTGAGCGGGGATCACTCTGAAGGGTCAAAACATGTAGAAGGCTGTTCAAGGCACATTCAGGAAAGTGTGAGTTATAAAGACAAGATGAAAACGCCACATGGTCCCTTTCCCTGACCAGGATTCTGCCACTTACTTCAAGAAGCTTCCAAGACACTGTGACATTCTGTCCGGGGGGTGGGCGGGGGGATGGGGGGGGGAGTCCCAGGCATCAGACTTCATCTACATCTTCATCCACCAAGCATCAAGTCTGCCCTACCCCTTATCAGACCTTCTGTGAGGCCAAAATAATTGTGGGTTGTGATAAGCCATGTGACAGCAAGATTTGCTGTCCTCTGGCTACTCCTATTATAACTAAGATGCCTGGAAGAAGCTCAGAATAGCATAGAGAAAATGTATAATCTATGCGGAAAATGCAAGGGGATAGTAGGATAACTTCAACATACATACATAGTTCTACTTTGCATACACCTACATTTTTCTAAGGAGAATATCAACATTTGTCAGATTTTTCAAAGGAGTCATTGATCCCAAAATGATTAAGACTCGCTGCTTGATATTACCTCACTTAACTATGTGAGTTAGTCATTACTGAGGCTCAGTGATTTAGTTTACTAAGCCATTTATCCATTCACTCACCACACATTAATGGGCATGGTCTCTGCTCCATACCCTCCAGGCTCTTGGAGAAGAAGGTAGCCAGCCTCGTGCAGTAAGTATGGGAGTATTGGGATACTCTTCATCTGACCATGTGCCCTGTCCAAGGGTGGGAGAAGTCCCACTAGAGAGGAGGTCACAGATGAGCTGTAAGGGTGCTTCCTGCAGAGCATTGGTTAATGTGACTTTTTTAGATGTGCCTTGCAAGTGCACCACAAAAACATTTTCAGTTAGAACCTGAATTAAATTTTATTTATGATACTTTTTGAAACAATAAAACTTTATTTTAATTTTATATACTTAAATTTTACTATACTTTTTATGTGTTAGGTGCTATGCTAGAAAAACTCAAACTCCCACAAATTATGTCAAATAGTCCCATGAAGATGGCAAACTCTCATGCACCAGATTATAGCATGGAGACAAACTGAAGCAAATAAGCAATATGTAAGATGTCAGAAATGCTTGGAATTTGGACTTACAAATGCACAGGGAAAAAAATGGACCTTCAAGAAAAGCAGAACTAAAGAAAGCTTTAAGAGAAAAAAATATGATTACAACAAAGCACTGGGGAGACTACTGTAGAAAAAAAGACCAAGAAAAAAAGGTTGAAAAGTGTAATTAGTTCCAGCAGCAAGAGTAATGACATTTCATCCAGTAATTCTTCATCAGAGATTAAAGAAACATGTACCTCATCTTCCTCAGAGGACAGTGACTCCCTCAGTTCTTCATCTTCAGCCTCCTCCACAACCTCTTCCTCCTCCTCTACTAATTCAGACTCAGACTCCAGCTCTTCCAGTAGCAGCAGTAGCAGCACAGATAGCTCTGAAGATGAGCCGTCAAAGAAGAAGAAAAAAAATAGAATGGCTCTATCCATATTGATGAACTGAAAACATCAATGGGATTCTCAGAAGAGAATTTAAACAGTGTTAAAGACAAACTAGTTAACTGATCAAAATTTCTAGAGTTCACAAGTTTCTGCCAGGCATGATGCCATATACCTATAATCCCAGTGGCTCTGGAGGCTGAGTCAGGAGGATTACAAGTTCAAAGATAGCTTCAGCAACTTAAGTGTTTTACATTGTAAGAGCATAAAGATTATTAACATATATGCATACACACACACACACACACACACACACACACACCTTTTATTTTAGGGATGAATCTTGTTTTTCTTTAAAATATATCTCTAGAACTTAATCAAAGCTGAAATCTGGTAAATATGTTTTAGTGATGAAACTTACTTTTTCTTCCTATAAAATAAATGCCAACCATACTTCATTGTATGTTGATGGTATATGTCAGATAAGTTTTCAAGATAATGCTTGGAATACCTGGCAATGGATTTCTCAATGCTTTTGACTGTATTATTATGCAAAATTTAATACATTGTTACTATAAGCTTAGGAATTTTCCTTCTATTGATAAATGTGCTCTATTTTAATGCTTATGTTCAGAAAGTTATTTTGACTTTTGGTCCTGATAAGTTCAAGGGATCTATAAATGTAGTTATATCTTTTAAATGCTGCAGGTTTCAAGTTGTTGTGTTTTATCATTCATTTCCTTCTGCTTTCTTAAGTTTAAGCTTAGAGTTACCCTTTTCTGAGGAAAATCATTCTAGAAGAACCTAAAGAGGGACAGAAAATCTAAAACTAAGGAGTCTAATTTTGGTGCATTTTTTGAAAATTCAAAATCAGAAAAGAAAGAAACCAAGTAAAAGTCTGGCTTAAATAAAAGTGCTATAAATTATATCTTTGTGTAGTAAAAATGCTTTAAAATGTACTATTAGAATAGAGGAGGAAGAGGGGTAAATTTTCCAAAAATCAGGACAGCATTGGTTGGTTGCCTTTTATTAAAAAGGTTTTCTTAAGCTTTCATAAAGACTGCTTTTTGCCATTTTTTAAATTATGGCCAGACAGTTTTATATGGTATCTGGTCTATAGGACAGTCTACTGCATAACTGCCTGAAGAGGATTAATGGTGTGTTTACATAGCATATACACAATTAAATCTAACATGAAAAGTTTAAAAGGAAATACTGCACAATATTTCTGTTTAAAAATAACAGCTTTATTAAAATATAAGCCACATACCATAAAATTTGCCCTTTTAATCTGTATAGTTCTGTGGGTTTTAGTATATTTTAGGGTTGTACAATCATAATTATCCAATTTTAGAAAATTTTCTTTTCTGTCCAATGTTTCTCAAAAGTAAAGTACTCATTGAGGTGAGATTGGTTTAACAGCACATTCTGTGATGTCTTTTAAACTTTTTGGAAAGAGGTATCATTTATAGAAAAATCTTGATTTGGATTGAATAGGGGTTTTCAAAACTATAGAGTTTTTTTAGACGGGTACTCAACCTGTACGTCTGTAAGTTACCCAATTAATACATTAATACTCTTGAATTTTCCAAAAAATACAGTAATAGTCATATTCCCTTTATTCTCTACTGCCTGTCCACTGCCCCAGTCCTTACCATTTATTCTAAATAATTTGTCGAGAGTTTTTCCAGATCTTTGCTTTTAATTCATTTATGTGCATACCACACACAACACATACACACAGAGATTTGTTCTATTTGGGTTTTTTTTTCCGGGGGTGTCCTGGGATTGAACCCAGGGGCACTGGACCACTAAGCCACATCCCCAGTCCTATTTTGTATTTTATCTAGAGACAGGGTCTCACTGAGTTGCTTAGTGCCTCGTATTGCTGAGGCTGGCTTTGAACTCTCCATCCTCCTGCCTTAGGCCTCCCAAGCTGCTGGGATTATAGGTGTGTGCCACCCACTGTGCCTGGCTGAGTTGTTCTACTTTGTTTGTGAGTTTTTAGTTTTACTTTTTGTATTTTATTAATTTTCAACTTTTTAAAAAATTCATTAACAATGTTTCTTGGAAATCCCTCCATGAGTCAAGCGTGGTGACACATGCCTGTAATCCCTGCAACTTGGGAGGCTGAGGCAGAAGGATCACAAGTTCCAGGCCAGCTCAATAATTTAATTAGGCCCCCAAGCCACTTAGTCAGTCCCTGTCTCAAAATAAAAAATAAAAACGACTCGGGATGTGGCTAAGGAGTTAAGCACCCTGGGTTCAATCCCCAGTACCAGGTTAAAAAAAAATAAAAGGAAATCCTTCCACGATTCTAATTAGAAATGGGTTAGCATTTCTCCAAGAGAGTTATCTAGAAGTGAAAATGCAAGGTTGAAGGATGTGCATATGCTTGCTTTTTCCTAACACCAGATTACCTCCACAGTTTTACCCCCTGAAACATGTCATAGTACCACTTTTTCAAGATCCTTGCCAAAATTCATTTCAGTTTTTTTTTTTACAGCTGCCAATGAAGATTATCTAAAAATGTAAATATTCTGCTTTGAATTTGTAAAATCCTGTTTGCTACTGTTCCCTCCTTCCTATATCTTACGTAATAAAAAAAAATTATACTACAAAAAATAAAGGAATGGCTATCCATGGGATAGTTTTTAAGCAACCTTGCAAAACGCACTTGGACTCTCTGACAGGAACAAGACCGTGGAAGTGACAGAAAACACCTTTAAATATTCTCATTAAAGAATAGCAGGACATTTTGAAAATTTTGATAAGAACTACAATGACAAAAACCATAAAACTATATGTCCATGAATCTTAATGAAAGCCAACCCCAAGAAATAGAAAGAAAGTCCTATAAATCAAATTTGATTATCATGATACGCAAATTAATGCCAGGGAAAAAGAAAGACTCAAGTATGGCGAAGTTGGATCACTCATCCATTGCTCATAAGAATGAATAACTGTATAGTCACTCTGGAAGATAGTTCAGCACTTTCTTTTAGAACTTAATGTTTACTTTCAATATGGCCAGCATTACTTCCAGAGAAATGAAAATTCGTGTTCAAAAAATAACCTACATGCAGGTGTTCATAGCACCTTTATTTGTAATAGCCAAGAAGTTGAAATGACAAAATGTCCTTCAACAGGTGAAAGATTAAACAAACTGTGAGTTTTGAATTCCATGGAATACTACTTAGCCATAAAAAGAATATATAACTGGTACGTGCAATAAATTGGATGGTTCTCAAGGGAATTATGCTGAGTGGAAAAAAAATGGCATTTGCTGGTGTTATGGTTCGGATGTGAGGTTTCCCCCAAAAGCTCACATGTGAGACAATGCAAGAAGGTTTAGAGGATAAATGGTTGGGTTATAGCCTTAAACTTATAGCCTTGACCTAATCAGACAATTGATCCCTGATGGGATTAACTGGGTGGTGACTGGAGGCAGGTGGAGGGTGGCTGGAGGAAGTAGTTCATCAGGAGTGCAGCTGTGGGATATATATTTGAATCTGGTGAGGGGAGTCTTTCTCTGTTTCTTGATCATCATATGAACTGTGCCACCACACCCGCCTCAAGTATTTTAGATAAACTAATTGTGTCAGGGTTCTCCAGAAAGACAAAACCAAAGGAGAATTGTATTGGCAAATCTGTATTTACATAGATAGATAGAAGGAGATTCTCAAAATAAAATAAAATATAAATAAATAAATAAATAAAAAGGGCTGGTGATGTGGCACAGTGTTTAAGTGCCCTGGGTTCAACCCCTAGTATCAAAAAAAATAATAATAAATATAATTTTAAAGAAATAAAACTTGAAATGACAAATAATAGAGATGAACAAAGCAATGGCTGCCAAGGGTTAGGAAATGGGTGAGAAGAGAGTTGCCCATAAAAAGGTAACACTAATAATTAAAAAAAATAATAATAAAAATAAAAAAATAACTGTGCAGCTCTGTTACTACCGAGCAAAGTGAATTTCTGAACATGACTAATTCTAGGAGGAAAGAACCTTGTTACATAATGATAAAGGAGTCATTTTACCAAGAGGACATAATCCTGAATGCCAATGTGCCTAATAACAGAATTTCAAACTACATAATGCCAAAGCCCATAGAACTCCTTCAAGGAGTTACTGACAACCCCACCATTGTAGTCAAGAGAGTTAATGCCCACTCTCAATAATCTAGGGTGTGCAGAGACAGAAAATCAGTAAGAATATATAAGATTTGAATCACACTATCAACCAACCTGACCTAAAAGATATTTATAGAACACTCCCCCCAGTGAGAGCTGAATACATTCTTCTCAGTGCATTCAGAACATTTACCAAGATAAACCATATTTTATCCCATAAAATAAATCTATATATTTTAAAAGATAAAAGTAATTTATGGCTATTCTGTCCATAATGAATCAATATACAAAAAAATTAGATTCATCTGTAACTATTAGCAATAAACAATTATAAATTTACATTTGTAAAACTTATAATTTATAATGTCATTAAAAATTATGCATTACATAGGGAATAAACCTGACAAAAGATGTACATGAACTATACACTGAAAAGAACTATACTTTGAGAAGAGAAATTAAAATAGATCTAAATAAATTGAGAGTTTTACCATGTTTGCGGATCAGAAAATGCAATACTGTTCTGATGTCAATTCCATAAAAATTGGTTTCTTGATTCAACAATCCAAATCAAAATCCCAGCCAGCACCTTTTAGAAATTGAGCAAGTACTTCTAAAATACAAATAGGATACCACAGAAACTCAAATAGTTGTTTTAATCAAGGAAAATAAAAGCAAAGTTGGATGACTAGCACTGTCTGATTTCAAGATTATACATTCTTAAAGCTACAATAATCACGACAATATTATATTGTCAAAAACAGAAAAATAGATAAATGGAACTGAATGGGAAGCCCAGAAATAAACGGACATACATATGAACAACTGAATCTTTACACAGGTGCGAAGACAATTTAGTAGAGAAAGAACGGTCTTTGCAAAAATAGTACTAAAAAAAAAAACTGAATATCCAGACACAAAAAAATGAATTTCAATAAACAGCACATGCCACATACAGAAAGAAGTAACTCAAAATGGGTAATATATCTGAATGTAAAACTTAAACCTATAAGACTTCTAAAAGAACACATAGTAGAATATCTTCATGGCCTTGAGTAAAAAGAGGGTTCAGCAAACTACTTGCCTGTGGATAACTCTAGACTGCAGCAACCAGGAAATAAGAGTGAATCTCTATGTTTAAGGATTTTTTTAAAGTGTTTAATAACCCAACTCTCCATCATGTTGGCTTAGGAACCAAATTCCTTAACAAGACTCCTAAAGCACAAGAAATAAAATTTAAAAATCAATAAATGGGAAGATATCAAACTAAAACATTTCTTCATAGCAAAGGAAATAATCAAGAACATGAGCAGAGAGCCTGCAGAATGGGAGAAAATCTTTGCCACCTGCATCTCAGATAGAGCATTAATCTCCAGGATATACAAAAAACTTAACAACAACAATAACAATAAAATAGCCCAATCAATAAATGGTCAAAGGAACTGAATATGCACTTTACAAAAGAAGAAATATGAATGGTAAACAAATATATGAAAAAATATTCAACATCCCTAGCAGTTAGAGAAATGCTAATTAAAACTACACTGAGACTTCATCTCACTCCAGTCAGAATAGCAATTATCAAAAATATAAATAACAATAAATGTTGGCAAGGATGTCGGGGAAAGTTACACTCAAAAATAACTGGTGGGACTGCAAATTGGTGCAACCACTCTGGAAAGCAGTATGGAGATTCCTCAGAAAACTTGGAATGGAACCACCTTTGACCCAGTTATCCCACTCCTTAGCATATACCCAAAGGACTTAAAATCATACTACAGTGACTGTTTATAGCAGCTCAATTTACAATAGCTAAACTGTGGAACCAGCATAGGTGCCCTTCAACAGATGAATGGGGGGGAGGGAAACATGGTATATATACACAATGGGATATTTCTCAGCCATAAAGAAGAATGAAATTATGGCGTTTGCAGGTAAATGGAAGGAACTGGAGACTATTATGCTAAGTGAAATAAGCCAATCCCAAAAAACCAAAGACCAAATGCTCTCTCACCATAAGCAAGGGTTGGACAGAGGAAAGAATAGAAGTTCATTGGATTAGACAAAGGGGAGTAAAGGGAAGGGAGGTGGGATGGGAATAAGAACAACTGTAGAATGAACTGGATATAACTTTCCTATGTGCATATATGAATACATGACCAGTGAAATTCCACATCATGTATAACCACAAGAATGGGATCCTAAAGAGATATACAGCATACATCACAAAGAATTACTTTCTATGACATGAAAGGAATTCCTCCAAATCCATTAGGAAAATACAAAGAGCAGTAACAATGGAGGATATGGCTAGGCATTTCTAGAAGGAAAACCCGAATGTTCAGTAAATATTTGGTAAGATGCTTTGCCTCACAGACAATCATAAATGCAAAATAAACAACAAAAAATATGTGCAAGTATGTTTTACTAGTAAGTCACACTACTTGGAAGAAATATTTGACTATGCAAAAGAGGTCATCTTGGGTGGGGATTATGGAGAGATACTGATCAAAGAGTAAAAGATTCAGTTACAGAGGAGTAAGTTCACAGATCTGAGGTACAGCATAAAGACTGTGATTAATAATACTGTACTGTACACATGAAATTTGTTAAATTGTTGACTTTAAGTATTCTCACAAAAAAAAGGGTAACTGTGTGAAGTGATGAATATTTTAATTAGCTTCACTGTGGCAACCACTTCATAATGTAAATACATCAATGTAGATGCATGCCTTAAAAGAGATAATTGGTATATCGTGTTTTTGCAGCGTATGTGTGGGTCACCATTTTTATGAAAAATATTATTGAGCTTTAAGATACACATCCAACAGAATGCACAAATCATACAAGTGCCCTAATGAATGATATCCTACAAAGTGAAAGTATCTTAAAGCAGAAAAAAACATTACCTTGATCCCTGAATCCCTCCTGGTATCCTCTTCTAGTCACCAGCCCCCAGGCAGATCAATTACCCTGACGTCGAACACCACAGATATGTTTTCCAGCTCTTAACTTTAAATAAGATTATGTGGTATGTACTCTCTCTGCTTCTTTCAACATTTTGTGAGATTCATGTTGCATTATCATGCACTTGAGACATTTTCACTTCTGAATAGTATTTTATAAGAAATATATATGTGTGTGTGTGTGTGTGTGTGCGCTACAATGTACTGTTCAATTCCACTATTGATATATATGAGTTGTGTTTGATTTTGTGCGATCACAAAGAGCTTTTGTGAACATTTTTTGAAGCACATTGGTATGAAATTCTGTTGAACAGATTGCCTAGATGAGGAATAGTCTTGAGTATTCCAGACCATATGCATCTCCATGCAAATTTTACAAGTTGCTTGTCTGTTTCAAAAAGAAAGGAAGGGCCAGGCTAGGTGGCACACACCTGTAATCCATTGACTCCTGAGGCTGAGACAGGAGAATCCTGAGTTCAAAGCCAGCCTCAGCAAAAAAGCAAGGCGCTAAGCAACTTGGTGAGACCCTACAAAACAGGGCTAGGGATGTGGCTCAGTGGCAGTGTGCCCCTGAATTCAATCCCCAGTACACCCCCAAAAAATAAAAATTGAAATAAAATAAAGGAGAAAGAGGGAAGGAGGGAGAAAGCAAGGAAGAAAAACCACTTGGAATACTAATTGTGATAACATTACATTTCAATTTGTATAGGTTTGATATCTTTAGAGTATTGAATCTCCCAATCAACGAAAATGGTGTATGTCCAATATCTTTACATTTTTAACTTCTTTCAAGAATTTTTTGAAATTTTCTATAAAAATATTTTGTGATTTTTATTTATTCCTAGATTATGATTGTTGTCAGTATTATAAATGGCATCATTTTTAATATCAATGTTTAATTATGTATTGCTGATTCATAAAAATAAAATTAATTTTTATCTTTATTTACATAATAACTATAGTTTATTTTGGATATACTACATACACATCATATCATCTACAAATAATTGTAGTCTTATTTATTCTCCTTCCATCCTAATTTCTTTTACTTTACTTTTTTCATTCCTCATTGAACTGGCTAGAATGTTCAGAACAACTTCAAGCTGAAGTGGTAACATGAAGCATTCTTTTTTGTTGACAACATCAGGAGGAAAGTTTCAATATTCCACTACTAAGTATGATATTATTGTAATTATTTTTAAAGATATTAAGGAACTTCTTATTTATTTCTGGTTTGCTAAGGACTTTTATCAAGAATGAGTGTTATGGTTTAGATATGAGGTGTCCCCCCAAAAGCTCATGTGTGAGACAATGCAAGAAAGTTTAGAGGTGAAATGATTGAGTTATGAGAGTCCTAACTTAATCAATGCATTAATCTCTATATGAATTAACTGGGTGGTAACCAAAGGCAGATACGGTGTAGCTGGAAGAGGTGGGTCATTGGGTATGCATCTTTGGGCTATATGTTTTGTCTCTGGGGTGTGTGTGTGTGTGTTTGTGTGTATGTGTCTGCTTCTTGATTGTCATATTCTGGGCAGCTTTCCCCCTCTATATCTTTCCATCACGATGTGCTGAGAACCTTTGACACAAAGAATGAAGTTGGCCATCTATGGATTGAGACCTGTAAAACTGTGAGCACCAAACTTTTCCTCCTCTAAAATTGTTCTTGTCATGTCTTTTGCTCACAGTGGTGAAAAAGCTGACCAGAACTATAAGTAGTGAAATTTTATCAAATGATTTTTTTCCTGCATCTATTTGGATAATCATATAATTATTCTCCTTTATTCTGATAATGTGGTAAATTACATTGAGTTATGCCAGTCTCACAATCCTGCATTAAAATAACAAAATATTGTTATGATATCTTATCCTTTTTTGAAAATATTGTGTTTAAACCTTTTTGCAACTGTTTATGAGTCAAATTAATTTGACATTTTTTTTCTTTTAATGTTCTTCTCCAGTATTTTCTTTCTCTTTTTTTTTCTTCAGCATTAGCAATTTTTTGACTTTCTTGTAAAAAAAAAAAAAAAGTCATTTTAATTGGGATGATATGATAACTCATTGTGGTTTTGACTTGCATTTCTCTGATGACTAATGAATTTATGTACATTTGCATAAATTTGTCAGCTATTTGAATTTCTTTTTTATTTATTTATTACGACTGCAGAATGTGATTTATTTCATAGTCTGATCTCATTATAATAATTTAGAGTATTCTCAGTTTTTTCTAATCTCCTAAATCCCTTTGTGTAATACCTGTGCTATTTCACCTTAGAATATTATATATAATTCACCAGGTTGACCTTTTGAAACAAAAGTTTGCTTTGTAAGAAAGATTTTAAGTGAAAATCCAATTTTTAACAAATAAAGGAAATATATAATTTATATTTTTTCATGTCACTTTGGGAAGCTGTGTTTTGTCTCTTTGAAATTTATTTTATCTAAATTTTCATATTTATTGGCATAAAGTTGTTCATGACATTTTCTGTGATCTTTTCAATGGCTTTAGAATTTACAGTTATGTTCCATATTTTCATTCCTGACAGTGGTCCAACAAGTCATGTCCATTCCCTGGGTCAAGGCAACTGAGAAAGACAATTGGCCCATCTATATGCCAGAAATAGAGACAGCAAGGCATCAGGGAACACAGATAGTGTTTGGCTCACTCCATTTCCAAGCCTCCCAGGAGGGTCAATAGCTCTCCCAGTTGAACCTTCTCACTGGCCCCAACCTGCCCACTGGCCTTCCAACCTGCTCAGAAACAAGCACCATGTGCTGGTTCACCCAACGCCCCATAGCCTCACCCTGGCTCAGATAGGAGCAGACTGCTGGACCTTAACACACAACAGCTTCAGAATAGACAGTTCTTAGGCTGTGTTACAGCTTTCTTTATCTTGTTCCAAAAGGAGCGATTTTCCCTGGTAAAGTTTTGCACCTTGGAGCAAGTCATTGTTAAACTTATTATAAGAAAATTACCTTTGGTAATGACCTAAACTTTTAAAAATCCATTTCCATTTCTGAAATGAGAACTCAATTTCTCCCACAATTTATTTGTTTCATGGCACAGACTGGAAATAGTATCAATTTTCTGCCAGCATATTAAAACATATTTTTATTAGTTGGTAATTACAGTGAGATTTAGAATTCAGGAACAAAATGCTTCTGGAGAATTGAAAAATATATTTCTGATTTAGTTAATAAAAATTATAACTCTATAGTCACTGTAGTTTCTTATGTTCATATATCCTGGTATAGCAATGAACCATGGGAATTTTCTCAACCACTTCCCAACACTTCAATATGGAAAAGCTCAAGCACATAGGTAACTTGAACAGCACACATTAGTTTTACCATAAGTGCACTAACTTTGGCTTCCTTTCAAAACAGATAGCATAGGATAACACTGGTTTATAGAAATTTAATTAGAACAGCTCAACCTGAAATATACATTGGAAAATTTAAAAGTGCCTAGACTTTGTAGTTAGACAAAGCAGATCCAAACACCAGTAGCACAAACATGTGACTTTGGGGAATTTCAGTCTTACCAGGAATAAGTGGTTTTATCTATAGTTAGAAGACTAAAGTCTGACTTGCAAAATTGCTGTGAGAATTAACTGTGAAAAATGTAAGGTGAATGCCTAGCATAGTTTCTGGAACACATGTGGCATCCCATGGAGAAATTGGACAGCACTTTGACCAGGCGATGAAAATTAATATCACCACAGATGGATGCCATATGCCACAATGCCGTAGTAAGAGATGGGTTGCCCTGAGAAGGACACAACGTTGCTTCTCTAGCATTCTAGCCTTAGATGAGCAACCTAAATTTAGCCATAAGGAAACATCAACAAATCCAAAATAAGGAATATTCTTTTTAAAAACTTGGGGCAAGGGAGAGATTGTATTCTTCAAAAATGACAAAGTTGTAAAAGACAAGGAAAGGCTATGGAAATGTTCCAGACTAAAGGAGACCACCTGTGTGCAACATGTTAGACTGACATCTTCTGGTAAAGTTTAATATTGCAGTTCAGTTCTACTACGCATTGTAAATGCCTGCACAAAAGGGAGGTTACTTCCTGGGCCAGGAAACATGGTTCCACAGAAGCATAGGAGGAGGGCAAGAAGTATGTATGGGGGCTCTGAGCTTCTTCACACCTTCAAACAGAGCAATTCCATCTTCAACGTGGCTTAGCCTAGAAGCTGTGCTAATGAGCCCTTGACAACTCACTGTCAAGTGCAAGTAGATGAGAAAACTATCAAGAGTGAGCAAAAAGTGTTGAAAAGCAAATATGTGGTGAATCATATCATTACTTGCTCGTTCTGAAGAATTTGTTGATTCTTCCAAAATGTTTGATAAATTAATGCTATAAGGGGATGCTTAAACCTCATATGAGTGAAAATTGGCATCAGGAGCTTTAGTAACATCCATTCACTCAGTACTAGCCATGGTGCCGTCTACACATAATATGACAGTGAGCATTTTGTAAATTCCCTTCACAAATAACACATCCTCAAAAGACTGCTGCATATGGATTATGTCACACAGATCTAGCAATAATATTGTCTTAATCTAATGCCTGAAAAAAAATAAAAAGAAGCATATTTTCATCAAGAGATAATGGGAGAAATAGTGGAGTGGGGCACTTATAGAATCAACCCCTACATAAGCTGTCAAAGAATAACAGAAACAACTTTTGTAAAATTCTGGAATCTAATTCAAAATGCTTAGCAATCAAGGGGTTTTTTTAATGAAGAAAAGGAAAACTGCATTAAGGTAAGAGATCATAGTATCGATTTTGCTCATCCACAAGCAGCCACAGCCATGGAGACAACAGGCTGTATTCCTGATGTGAGTTGTTAGTACCCAGAGCCTGACACAGACCTTGTTCTTAAACTGCTGTGGTTGCATGTATTCATTCATCTGGTGGTTCCCAGAAAGACTGGCATGGAGCTGACCTTTTCTCCCTCCTCCCCAAGTTAAATCAGCTTTCTAGGAGTGATATCTACCAAAAGATTTAAAGACACCTAGAGTACGAACTATGGACAAGGTAAGTGGAAGACAGAACTCAAAAGCCAGAAAGAAGGAGGCTAAAAACAAAGATTATTAGAAGAACAAGAACTTAGGAAGGCTATTGTATATATAGTGGGGAAAATGGAAAATAATGCAGTGCCAGGGACAGGACACATTTGGGAGGGGAGGGGGTGACAACGAAGAGCACTTCAGGCTTACACATCTGGTAAATCTGTGAGCTCCATGCAAGTAGGAGGTGAAAGGTAAGGAACTTGGCTTAGCATGGAAGGAGTGCCCTAGCTCAGAGTCACACTGCAAAAGGAAAAATACTAAAATCTTCTTCCTTACTTGTTTTCTTTTCTTCGTTCTTCCTTGTTCTTCCTTTCACTCTAGAAATTTTAGCAAATCTCTGGAAGGTTACCATTGACCATGAAGACAGTGGAACAAAGACTTATGTGACACAAATGGCAAGTAATCTAATATTAAAAAAAAAATTATTTGGAGAAATCACTAAACAAATGGATGGATCCAACTATCAAGAGGAAACAATAGCAAACCCAGGTAATGAACAGAATCTAATTTTCCATGTTATAATTCAAAATGCCTAATTTTTAACAAAAACATAACCCTAAGATATGCAAAGAAACAGGAAAGTATAGCCCACTATTAGTATTTTTAAAAATTGATATAAACTTTCCTGAGGAAACTCAAGCATTTGACTTACTAGACAAAGATTTAACTAAACTACCCCAAAATGTTCAAAAAGCTACAGAAAATTATGGAAAATGAACAATAAAACCAGGAAAACCATGCATGAGAAAAATTAGATACATATAAAATAAGATACTCTATTTCAAATTTTAAAATCTGACTACCAAAAATCTAGAACTAAAATGAAAATTTCACCAGAAGGCTTAAATGGCAGATTTGAACAAATAAAACAACTCAATAAAATTGATCATAAGGCAATTGAAATTATCTGATATGAAGAGAAGGAAAAAAGAATGAAGAAAAGTGAAGAGTCTAAAAGAAGCATGACCTGCCATTTGCAGGACAACATATGCATTTTGGAAGGCCCAGAAAGAGTAAAGGGAATAAAGAATGGTTAAAGAGATAATGGGTGAAAATATCCCAAATTTGATGAAAGATATGAATCAACAAACTCCAAGTAGGTTCAATTTAGAGATCCACGATGAAACACATTATAATGAAATTATTGAAGGACAAAGAGAATTGCATCAGCTAAAGAGAAACAAAATCCAGTGAATTCTTAATAAGGTTAATTGCTGATTAATCTTAGAACCCACGGAAACCAGCAGGCAGTAGATTGACAAATTTAAACTGCTAAAGAAGAAAGGTTGACAAACAAGAATGTAATATCCAGGATAACTAATTTTTATTATGTATTTTTTATTTGTTCTTTTTTTAATATTTATTTATTTATTTTAGTTCTCAGCGGACACAACATCTTTGTTTGTATGTGGTGCTGAGGATCGAACCCAGGCCGCACGCATGACAGGCGAGCGCGCTACTGCTTGAGCCACATCCCCAGCCCCTATTTGTTCTTATTATACATGATAGTAGAATGTATTTTGACATTTTAGACATATATGGAATATAACTTCTTATGCTTCTGGTTGTACATAACATAATTACATGGGTCATATAATAACATATGCACATAGGATAGTAATGTCGGATTCATTCTACTACAGTATAACTAATTTTCAAAAACAAAGAAGTTAAAACATTCTCAGATAATCAACCAGAAGCTGGGGGAGGTATCTCAAGTTAGATCTGCCATACAACAAATTCTAAAGGTAATCCTTCAGGTTAAAATGGAAAGACACTAAACAGTAACTTGAACTCACACAAAAGAAGTAAGATTGAGGGGCTGGGATTCTGACTCAGTGGTAGTATCAGTATAACAGTAAGACATAGAAAAAAATAGAAAAATTATAGAATTAGGGGTTTTTTTATTCAATAAATGAAATTTAGAAAAGCACAGACTGCGGGGACAAGTGCATGGAGTACTGCATATGTGACACACATCAAGGGCGTCTGAGTGGCAGGCCACTCCCCTTGTGCTAGGCGCGTGAGCGACAGACCATTACCCCACAGGCACAGCCCTGGCCTTGTGTTGCAGTCCCAGCCCTTGCTCCATAGCCCTGCTCCTCGATTTATCGCTGCAAGGACAATTGGCAAGAAATTGCATTGGTGGCTGCCTGTGATCTGCTTAGCTATTGCCTGAGTATATCGTGGTAACTGTGCAATAAAATCAGACCTGCTTCCTGCTTGGTCTCCAGAGGTCTTGAATAGCGACTCCACAGCCACACTCTCCTCTACCCTGTTCCGTGGACCTCTCGCTGGAGAAGAGACAGCCCACACAATAGACAAAAGAGCAATACAAAACATAAGACTTACATAACACCATAAAAATCTAAGAGAAATAAATAGAATACTCCATCCAAACACAGAAGAATCTACATTTTTCTCAAGAGCACAAGGAATATTCTCAGAATAGGTTACATTTTAAGACCACAAAACAAGTCTCAATAAATTTTAAAAATTTAAATCATATGAAGTATCTTCTTCAACCATGATAGAATAAAGCTTAAAATCAACATTGCAAGGAAACTGGAAAATTTGTAAATTTCCAAATGTAAGCAACTAATGGTCAATGAAATTACATAAAAACAAAATTAGAAAATATCTTTACATATTTTAAAAATACAACAACCCAGAACTTATGGTATGCATCAAAAGCAGTAATTAAGAGGAAAGGCATACCTATAAATGCCTACGATAAAAAAGAACCATCTCATATTAAGAACCTAACTCTATATCTTAAAAAACTAGGAAAAAAGAAGGGTAAGCTATACAAAAAACTATTAGAAGAAAGGAACTAATGAAGATTAGAACAGAGATTTATGAAATAAAAAATAGAAAAACAATACGGAGAATGTCAAAACCAAAACTTGGCTGTTTGAAATGGACAACAAACTTAGCAAACATTTAGCTAGACTGACAAAGAAAGAGAATATATACAAAACTAAAATCAAAAATAAAAGTGGGCCTATTACAGACGGCCTTATAAAAATGAAAGGGAATATGAAAATAATATGAATAATATACACCAACAAATTAGATAAACCAGACAAAATGGAAAAATTCTGGGAAACACAAATTACCAAAACTATCTTAGTCTGCTAGGGCTGGCATAGCAAATACTACTACATACTGAATGGCTTAAACAACCAAAATTTACTTCCTCACAATTCCGGAGGCTGGACGTCCAAGATCAAGATATAAGCCAGTTCAGTTTCTCTGAAGCCGCTCTTCCTGGTGTGAAGTGAATTAATTAATTAATCAATCAATCTATCTATCTATCTATTTATTTATTTATTTTATTATCCTCCACTGGTCTTTTCTCGTGCACACCCTACCTCCTACAGTCACCACCCAGTTAATCCTTTCAACTGGATTAAGTCACTGATTAAGTTACAGCTCTCATAATATCATTTCACCTCTGAACATAATGTAATATCATTGTCTCATACATGTGCTTTGGGGGGACATCACATATTCAAAGCATAACAAGTGTATTTATGCCAACCCACTAAACACCTGGTATAGCCTACTATACACCTGGGCTAAGTGGTACATAATTTCTTACATGCAGCCTGTCATTGACTGAAACATTGTTATGCAGTGCATTATTGCATCAGATTTCATGTCTCTGTGGTTCATGTGTTTTCAATTAGTTTCTCTGATCTCACTGAACACTATACAAACAATTCATGTTGTCAAAAATCAATCTGTCTGAAAGTACTGAAGTCATATAAAACCAATGTTTCTCAGAAAGACTATAGTCTTTCCAAGAGAAAAATGGTCATGCTTCCTCAAAAGTCATTTTGTATCTATTAATATCACATCAGTCAACGTAACAGGGTGATCATGTAACATATCATCCAAAAGGGGACACTTTTGACAGTGAATGGTGACCTACTAATGACTCTAGAACAGCTGGCTTAAACTAAATCTGGCAAAGTGGGGCATCTGGTTAAACTGGTCATAGAGAAAGTGAAAAATCCAATCTGTCCCCCAGATGTTTTCCAGATGGACAGTCATTTGCCTTCTTGTGGAATAACACATTTCCTTTAAGAATAGTTTTCAAAGACATGTCTGTGACTTAAAATACTCAGTACCCAACATATTATTATTAGTTTGTACTATTAAGCTGAACAGAAAGTACACAGGCTGTGAAATTTAAATGACCAATGCCCTTCATCCAAAAGAGTCTTTTAATTTTGTATGCAGTTTTCACTTAGGAAGAACTGTATGTTTAATTGCATTTAGTTACAACTTAGGGCAAGTCATACCTATGTTTTTAGAAATAGTAACAAGTCACACTGCCTAAATCACTTTATTTTACCTCAAATAAATGTGGAATTCAAATTAACTGAAATATCAAAAATGGATAAATTCATGTCTATTTTTTACATTCTTAGGTCTATTTATTAGATAAATGAGACTTCACCAATTATTTCTTCAGACAACCTTGTTTTTCCAAACTATGAAATTTTTCTATTGTGATATTCCAATACGTTGCATGATGTTTAAATCAGGACAAACATATCTAGCTCCTTAAACATTTATCATTTAAGTAGGTCACACTGAGGACAGGGGAAGGGGGGAGTCCCTCCACAGAGGGCTGCGTCAGGAGCATCTAGAGTTCAGCCTGAGGATACTGCTGTGAGCCTGGCCTGTAGGGGTGTTAGGAGGAACCACAATGATTGGGCTCACTCATCTCTGTGAGTTTTGCACAGAGATGATGGGAACAATCAATGGTCATTTGAGGGAATGACACACACTTAAGTCCCTCTTGTCTGAAATCCTACAGTATCCTTAGTTCTATTGACCTGTGAGTTAAGAGACCTGGGAGTCCCAGGTGGTTCCCTAACTAGCTGTTTGGTCATGACACATTACTTAACCTCCCTGAGCCTATTTTCCTAGATTATAAGCCAAGGGAGTTGGTTAAAACATGCTTCTCAGACTTCAATGTGCAAATGAGATATCGTTAAAATGTAACTCTGCTTTCTAAAGTCTGGGGTAGGCTTGAGATTCTGCATTGCTAACAAGCTCCCAGGTGATACAGATGCTGTTGGTCAGCAAGACCACACTTTTGAATAGCAAGAGGTTGGATCACTTAGGAACCTTCACTGTATGAGTACTATGCAAACTGGTTTTAATAGTGTTTTCATAGTTCTTCATAGTTGTTCAAGGTTATTTTCTCTCTAGGTTAGATTAAGAAGTGTATAGCGCGGGGCTTAGTCTGTAGTGGGGACTCAGTAAACATTAATTTATCAACATGAAGTTTCTCCCTGGAAAAAAATGTGCTTAACTTAGAAATGCAGTCATTTTGATTGTTCAGTCTTACATTTCAAGCATGTAATGTAGTTTCAGCAAATCTAATAAAACTCAAAGAAAAATCCTCCCCCCCAAAATAAAGAACCCATAAGTAGCATTGCTTATGCTTCATCTTCCCTATCTGAAGCTCAATGTCAATGCCAAGGCATCCGGGAGCTTGCCCTTGGGACTGGTAGGGAATCAGTCTGAACCTGGGAAAACTGCACAGAGCAAACTCCACCCATCATCTCCACGGACCAACCTTTATGCAAGCAAGGAATAAAATGCTAAAGTGTAAACCACACCATTAAGAAGTTGAGGTTTATCTGTAATAGCAGCTACTTTTTGTTTTATCTGATAGAAATTGAGCGAAAGTAGGTAGCGCTGAACTAGGGGGTGAAAAGCAACTGTGCTCCTTAAGTACCTGTGACAACCCAGGCGCATCCTGTCTGCATCTTTCCTACCTTATCTCATGCAATATTGCAACCTCCTTACTGGGAAGTGCACTCTGTCCCCATGGCACAACCAAGGAAAACATGGTCCAGAGAGGTTAAGTAATTTGCTTAAGACTTGGCAGCCAGCAAGTGTTAAAGTGGGATTTGAACCCAGGTTCATAGAAGTCCAAAGCTGAGCTGTTTCATAAAGACAGAACCCCTCCGCGGACACTCAGGTGACTGAAGCAATAGGATGGCAAGTTCAAGGCCAGCCAGAGCAACTTAGTGAGATCCTATCTCAAAATAAAAAATAAAAAGGGCTGGGAATATAGCTCAGTAGTAGAGCACCCCTGGGTTCAATTCCCAGTACTGAAAAATAAATAAATAAATAAAGGATATCCCAAGCCTCCCATTGAGCAACTGCATGCATCATGCTGCTTCTCACTCCTCAGACCAAAAGTATGTCTAAAGCCTGATGTAAAGTAGTAATTCCAGCAGGTTTTGGGGGGATGCTCCTGCCCCATACCTCAAACCTCCCTGACCTGAGTCAGGACAGGCTGACACTCTTCCCATGAGTGGCAGCAGCTGCATCAGATCCATCACAGTCTATGTATCTCCACAGGATGGCCACTCTGCCCTCCTCACAGCTGTGAACAGGAAGTACTGGGCCTTCATGCCCCTCCAGGGTTGGTTTGTACATTCTCCAGATCCTCAGCCCTGGGACATATGATCCACACCAGCCCAGAGTTTGCATCCTCCTGCTACATTGCTGACTGCCCTTCCTGCCCTCCCCCTCTCCCCACCTGCACCTCCCAAGTAAATTCCTTGCACTGGAAACTTCATCTCAGAGTTTGTTTCTGAGGAAAAAACTAAGGCATGCCACCTGCTGAGGACTGCCCCTGGGCTTGATCCAGATGCACACCCTCATTCCTCCTCTGTGTAGGTCCTCAGCTGCTCCAAACTGCTCAGAAACACTGCTCAGAAAGACTGTTCAAGAAACACTTCCTGAGATCCTGACGGTGGCCAGCCCTGGAAACAAGAGCGACTTGACTCTCCGTGCATTATCACAATCTATAATCAACCTAGTGTGTTGTAGACTACCAGTACTTCTTTTTTTATATATATATTTATTTTTTAGTTTTCAGCAGACACAACAATTTTGTTTGTATGTGGTGCTGAGAATTGAACCCAGGCCGCATGCATGCCAGGCGAGGGTGCTACCGCTTGAGCCACATCCTCAGCCCGACTACCAGTACTTCTTATTCCCAACTCTAACTTAGTTAGGGCTTTAGCTCAGTGACAGAGCAATTTCCTAGCGTGTACAAGACCCCAGGTTCAATTCCTAGCACCAAAAAAATAATAATAATTTATTTTAAATTCTAAAAGGAAACTAACTAAAAATCAATAAATGATTAATCAGCCTCTCCATATCCTCCCCTCTCCCCCATTCTCCTCTCATCTCCTGAGCGACTTTCTAAAATTGCACACGTGAATGAAATCATGCAGTGCTTATCATGCTGTGTCTGGCTTGCTTCACATCAGCTCCATTCCATCCTTGTTATAACAAAGGACAGGATTTCATCTTTTTATAGCTGAATAATATTCCATTGTACAAATGTACCATGTTTTCTTTATCCATTCATCTGTTGTTAGGTTGACTCCATATTTTGGCCATTGTGAATAATGCTGCAATAAACACAGGAGTGCAGGTGTCTCTTTGAATACATACACAGCAGTGGAATGGCTGGATCATATGGTGGTTCTATTTTTAATACCTTGAGGAACCTCCATATTGTTTTTCATAATGGCTATATTAAAATGCACTCCCATCAACAGTGTGCCAGGTTCTCTTTCTCCACATCCTTGCCAACACTTGTCATATTTCATATTTTTATAGAAGCCACTGTAACTAGAATGAGGTAATATCTCATTGTGGCTTTGATTTGTACTTCCCTGATGGTGAGTGAGGTTGAGCTTTCTCATGTACCTCGTGGCCACTTGTATATCTTCCTTTGAAAAATGTTTATTTAGATCTATTACACATTTTTTTTCATTGGAATGTTTCAGCTTTTTGAAATTGAGTTATTTGAGTTTCTTCTATATTTAGGATAACCTCTTGTCAGATATGTAATTTACAAATATTTTCTCCTATTCCCTATGTTGTCTCTTAACTCTACTGGTTGTTTCCTTTGCTCTACAGAAATCTTTTAGTTTCATGTAACCCATTTGTCTCTTTTTGCGTTTGTTTCTTATACTTTGGGATTTTTTTTTTTTTTGCTTTTTTTTTTTTTGGTACTGGGAATTGAACCCAGGGGTGCTTAATCACTGAGTCACATTCTCCACCACCCCCCCTTTTTTTTTAATTTAGTGTTTTGATACAGACTCTTGCTATGTTGCTTAGGGCTGTACTAAGTTACTGAGGCTGACCTTGAACTTGCAATTCTCCTGTATCAGTATCCCAAGCCACTGAGATTACAGGTGTGTGCCACAACCCTTGGCTACTCTAGGAGTTTTATCTAAAATAGTGTAGCTCATTCCAATATCCTGAAGCATTTTCTCTGTGTTTTCATCTATTAATTTTATAGTTTCAGATCTTCATTATAGGTCTTTTTCATGGCTTGGATCTTAAATGTCCCCCAAAAGTCTCTGTAAGAGGCTTGGCCACCAGTCTTTGGCACTACTGGGAGTTGACAAAACCTTCAGGAGGTGGGGCCTGAAGGAAGATGACATTGGGACCCTGATTCTTCCCCTCTCTCTTTGCTTCCTGGATACCACTGGGTGAGCAGTTTTGCCGCACTATACACCCCTTGCCATGATATGCAGTCTCACCACAGGCCCAAAGGCAACAGGCCAATCAACCAAGGATTGAATCTCGAAAACTGTGAGCCAAAATAATTCTTTCCTGCTTGTAAGTTTATTATCTTAGGTGTTTCGTCACAGTATTAGAAAGCTGACTTACACAGTCTTCAGTCCATTTGAATTGATTTTTATATACGGCAAGAGAAATAGGGACCCAATTTTGTTCTTCTGCCTGAGACATCCAGTTTCCCCCGGAAAAAACGGAAATGCTACTACAATTCTTATATCCCAACTGCTAAAAAAAGTGCAGGAACTGCCAGGCATGGTGGCTCACACCTGTAATCCCAGTGGCTCGGGAGGCTGAGGCAGGAGGATTGCGAGTCAGCAATTTAGCGAGGTCCTAAACAACTCAGTAAGACCCTGTCTTTACATAAAATATAAAAAGGGTCTGGGAATATAGCTCAGTGGTTAAGCACGCCTGGGTTAAATTCCCAGTACCAAAAAAAAAAAAAAATGCAGGAACTTCCCTATTACAGGCAGGTGGAAGGCTGCCTCTTCCCTTAGATGTGCAATCTGTGATTTTATTTCACCTTTCTCCTTTCTTACTTTACCTCTGTCACAGCAGTTGTAGTAACCATTTCTCTGGGTATCTGAGAGGGTTGAATATCAAATCCTGGTAGAAACATATTAGTCCTTGAAAAATGCTGGTCCTTCCCCCTTTCCCTTTCTCTGTACCGTGTCAGACTTCATCATGCTACTACTAGCTGAAATGTGAGCCCCCAAGACCAACTGTGGTTTGAAGGAGATATCCTCCCTGCAGCACCCTGCCCACATCACCCACTAAACTCATGAACAGGTTGATGCACACATTCTAGGAAACCTAGCACACCGGGCTATTTGTACTCTTCCACAGATGGGTGGGGTGCCCAAGCCTGGAAAGCTGACTGTGACCACCTGAACACCAAAATGATTGCTTACAAGGGTACCATCCTCAGCATCTAGCCCCATGCTGGGCTTAAGGAGGACTGGGGCAAGACAGAGCCCACTCAATGAGGACATCAAGAATGAACAGGACAAACACTCACAGCACACTTGCACAGACCCCAGGCTAAGTGGGTGGCATTTCTAGGTAGCTCCTTCTCCCTCCCCCTCCCCCTCCCCCTCCCCCTCCCCTTCCTGTTTCCCAATGAGATGATGAAGTGGAATCAGAGAGGCCTTTCCTGCAACCCCATTGGAGCATTTCCTAGCCCCCAGATATGTGATGCAGGATCACATTCACCTGCAGGCTATAGAAAACCCAGCCCATGGTGGTGTAAATATATGGGGAGGTAGTTATCTCAAAGGCAGCAAATCCCAAGGGAGGCAATCCTAGGCAGGTACACACCCACCATTTTCCTTCCCATTCCTCTGTCCACAGATGATGAAGGGGCTGATTCTCTACTTCTTGTTTGTCTAACAAGCAAAGAAGGGAAGAAACAGCCCTAGGTCATAAAAGTGAAAGTTTTGCCCAAAACCATCAACTTGTAACTCAGTAGCTTAACTGTATCCTGGCAACTTGCAGAAAAAAATGAAAGGCAGGGAAGGGAGGTTTTTAACTAAGCACGCGCCACCACCAAAAATGTCAGGATTCTGCTACAAAGAAAGAAGGGAGTTGAATATTTGGAGCCAAGTTAGGAATTTAACATTTTTAATAGTGTATCAGAGGAGACCAGGAAAATATCAGACACTACTCCAAATACCCCCAAGAATCGATTGCAGAGGCAGAGGGAAAAGAGATAAATGTGGGGTCTGTTTTATTCTATCAAGTACGACTAGTACCACAGAAGAGATCAACTACAACCATTATAAAGATTTTCCTGAAATCAAATTAAATCATCAGTCTGGAAAACCAGATCCCCAATCCAAGAGATATAACTGAACAGAAACATGAAAGTCTGCCCAATTTAGCCAGACATGGTGGTGCACGCCTGTAATCCCAACAGCTCCGGAACCTGAGGCAGGAGCATTATGAAGTCAAAGCCAGCCTCAGCAATTTATCCAGGCCCCTAAGCAACTTAGTGAGACTCTATCTCTAAATAAAATATCTTTTTTTAAAAAGGGATGGGGATATGGCTCAGTGGTTAAGTGCCCCTGGGTTCATTCCTCTGTGCAAAAAAAAAAAAAGAAAAAGAAAGAAAGAAAGAAACCTACCCAATTTACATTCCTTATGTTTGTTCTTTAATTGTGATTCCCTTCCACAACCTTCAAAAACAGCTTACTCATTTGGATGTGTGTGGGTAGGGAAGGGGAATAACTCCCTTAAAAGGAGAATTTTTTTCCCCCACAATCTCTTTAATGGGAAAACTCTCCCTGAAGGCCTACTTTTCATTACTCACAACAGAGAGAGAAATTCCCCCGTGAAAGATGCCTCTAGGCCATCAGTCACTCAAGTGAATGAACCTACTACCCCATCACCATGTTATCCCCCCAGGAGACACAGGGGAGTTTCCCCCATTCACACTGCTTTTGAAAAATAAAAAGAAAATCACAAAGCTGAACCTGACTTTCTAAATAAACATTCCCTTTGAGAAAATGCAAATCAAAACTAAAGTGAGAGGCTGTGGTTGTGGCTCAGTAATAGAGCACTTGCCTCGCATGTGAAAGGCATTGGTTTCGGTGCTCAGCACCATGTTAAATAAATAAATAAATAAGTGTATTGTGTCCATCTACAACTAAAAGAAATATTTTTATTTATATATGACAGTGGAATGCATTATAATTCTTATTATATATATATACACAATTTTTCATATCTCTGGTTGTAAACCAAGTATAGTTCACACCAATTTGTGTCTTCATACATGTACTTTGGATAATGATCATCACATTCCACCATCATTTATAACCCCATGTCCCCCCCTTCCCCTCAATGAGCGTCTATTAGAAGAAAAAGTAGGCCCAAATCTCTATCATGTTTGATTAGGCCCCAACTTCCTTAATAAGACTCCTATAGCACAAGAATTAATATCAAGAATCAATAAGTGGAATGGATTAAAACTAAAAAGCTTCTTCTCAGCAAAAGAAACAATCAGTGAGTTGAATAGAGAGCCTAATAATTGGGAACAAATTCTTACCACATACATCAGATAGAACACTAATCTCTAAGGTATATAAAGAACTCAAAAATTTTAACACCAAAAAAAAAAAAAAACAAATAACCCAATCAATAAATGGGCCAAGGAACTTAACAGACACTTCTCAGAAGATATGCAATCAATCAACAAATATATGACAAAACGTTCAATATCTCTAGCAATTAGAGAAATGCAAATCAAAACTACTCTGAGATCTCCTCTCACTCCAGTCAGAATGGCAGCTATCAAGAATACAAACAACAATAAGTGTTAGCAAGGATGTGGGGAAAAAGGCACACTCATACGTTGCTAGTGGGACTGAAAATTGGTGCAGCCAATATGGAAAGCAGTATGGAGAATTATTGGAAAACTGAGAATGGAATCACCCTTTGACCCAGCTATCCCTCTCCTTGGTCTAAACCCAAAGGACTTAAAAACAGCCTACTACAGGGAACAGTCATATCAATGTTTATAGCAGTACAATTCACAATAGCTAAACTGTGGAACCAACCTAGGTGCCTTTCAGTAGATGAATGGATAAAGAAAATGTGGCGTATATACACAATGGAATATTATTCAGCATTAAAAGAGAATAAAATAATGGCACTTACAGGTAAATGGATGGAGCTAGAGAATACAATGCTAAGTGAAAGTAGGCAAACCCAAAATCTAAAAGCTGAATGATTTCTCTGATTTAAGGATGCTGATTCATAATATGCTGCAAGGTGTGGAGGGGGAGGATTAAATGAACTCTAGATAGGGCAAAGGGGAAAGGGGGAGGGAGGGGAAGGAAAGAGGCATAGGGGTAGGAAAGACAGTGGAATTCGATGGTTATCATTACCCTAAGTACATGTATGAAGACACAAAGGATGTGACTCTATTTTGTGTACAACCAGAGATTTGAAAAATTGTGCTCTATATGTGTAATATAAATTGCAATGCATTCTGTTGTCACATATAACAAATTAAAAGTTAAAACAAACTACAGTGAGATTTCATCTCACATCAGGTAGACGCAATAATAAGAATACAAATAACAATAAATGCTAGTGAAGATGAGGGGGAAACAGAACAGTTTTACATTGCTGGCTGGATTGCAATTTAATACAACCAATTTGGAAAGCAGAATGGAGATTCCTCAAAAGACTAGGAATGGAATCTCCATGTGACCCAGCTATCCCACTCCCAGTATTTATCCTAAAAAACTAAAATCAGCATACTATAATAATATATGCTTACCCATATCTATATAAGCACCATAGCTAGTTATGGAAGCAGCCTAGGTGTCCCTCAATAGATAATGCAATAAATAAAGTATGGTTTATACACACAATGGAATTTTACTCCACCATAAAGAAGACTGAAATCATATCATCTGCTGGTAAGTAGATGGAACATGAAAACATCATGTTAAGTGAAATAAACCAGATTCAGAAACTCAAGGGTCAAATGTATTTGCTCATATGTGGAAGAGGATAAAAAGTAATAAAAAGAGGAGATCTCATTAAAACAACAGGGAGACCAATAAAGTAGAGGAACAGGATCAAAACAGAGGGAGAAGAAGGAGATACAGGAACTACTGGAGAATGAAATCAACCAAATTATGCACTGTCCACGTACAAATACACTACAATGAATCATATATATATATATATATATATATATATATATATATTAATATATCATATATGCAAATTTCAGTAAGATAGTAATAATAATTCCTATTTAGTGGAAAAACTCTCCCTGAAGGCCCATTTTTCATTAATCACAACAGGGAGAGAAATTCCCCAGGGAGAACTGCCTCTAGGCCATCAGTCACTCAAGTGAATGAACCTACTACCCCATCACCAAGTGTATGAACCTAGCTGTATCCCATCACCATGTTCTCCCCTCAAGAGACATATGGGAGTTATGGGAGGAGGGAGATGAGTAGAGTAGACCAAGTAGATCAGGATGAGGCAGGACAGGAGAGAAATGGAAGGTACTGGGGAATGAGATTAGTCAAATTATGTTATATGCATGTATTAATATGACATAAGGAATCCCACTATTATGTATAATTATAATGCTCCAAGAAAAACAATTCCCTTTGATACCTGCGGTCCCATGGTATGTGCCACTTACCCATCTGTGCAGGGGTCCTGAGCACACAGTAAATACCAGGTGCTTTTGTGCATTATTGCTAACCTGAACAACCACCTTGTAGATCAAGTCCTGCTGTCCCTATTGCAGATGAGAAAACAGTGGCTGGTAAGGATTACGTTGTCCAAGGTAACCCAGACACCTGATAAGAGGTGACTGACTGCATTCCTTTGACTTCACCACACACTTCTCTACATATTAAATAGTCCCTCATATAAGTTTCTGGAAGAAAATAAGAAAAAAGTTCATCCACTGATGCTAATAAATTCCCAATGTAACACTTTGTCTCCACCTCCTGTGTACCCAATTCCCAATGACAGTTCCAATTTCAACTCCCCATGGGGTCTTATCACTGGTGAAACTAGTGACTTGAAAGTACAGCATCATAATCCCAAAGGTGTAACAGGAAGAAAACTGAACTTTTGTTAATTTTTAGTTATGAGAATTTAAGAAGAGGGAAGAAAAAGAACATGCTTAAGACAGATAGCTGTCAATTCCAGCACTGACCACACACGTGCACATCGCAGCCAGACAACTCACATAATATTTCAAAATTATCAGTGATAGATCATAAAGTGCTATCTATTGATCTGTCAATCTGTTATCGCCGTCATTACATTTAAAACCCCTCCTGTTTCATCTAAACATTAAATATTGTCAGCCTTTTTCCTGCCGTCTCTTTCAGCAAGTAAGTTTAATTCCAGTTGGAAAAAGAAAGGTTATACACATACACACACACACACACACATAAATGCGTGTGCACTGAAAATTTCTCCAAGAATATCATTAAGATTATCTCACCTTGCAAAAGGAGAATGAGAATCCTCAGAAAACTGAAAATGACTTTTAATGTTGGATTTATTTTTTATAGAAAGGAAGAAGTTAAAATCTCATACTAATAAGCAAAACTTCTGTTTATATTTGGTTTGTGTGTTACTAAACTTTATTTAATGAAGATAAAATCAATATAATTAGAAGTTTCCACCTCTGTTCTAGGCACACAGTGGGGCAGTAGATTAGTGAGGAACCAACCCCATGTCTGACCATAGCAGACCTGACCTGGTCTTAGAAGGACAGCTTAGTCCAGGCAAGCTTGGGCACAGATGCCCTCTGCTGGCTCCACAAAGCTGAGGGTTCAGCACATGAGGCCACTTCTCTCAGTGAAGCATGCTGCCCAGGCACCAGTGGTTGGACATTACAGGATAAATGTCTGGTGCTACATTGTCCCCAGGATGCCTAACAGATAGGTTTCTACTTCAAGGATTCAAACCCTAGAAGTCTTAATCCAATCAATCCTCAGGGAAAGCTCAGGAAATACTGGATTAAGACACACTGTTCATACATGACCAGTGTAACTCCATATCATGTACAACCACGAGAATGGGAAGTTATACTCCACGTATGTATAATATGTCAAAATACACTCTACTGTCATGTATAGCTAAAAAGAACAAATAAAAAATTTTAGAAATTTTTAAAAAATAAAAAATAAAAAGACACTGTTATACCCCAGGGCTGCAAAGTCCCGCGCATACTGTTTTCCAATCCCAAGAAAGAACTTGGAGAAACAAAGAGGTTTTGGATTTTATTACTTTCTCACCCCTCAGTGGCAGGGAGGTGGGAAACAATGGAGGGTCATGCTGTGCCTACAAATTGGGGAGATATACAGCATAGGTCGCAAGCCCAGTGCACGGGAGGCTTTCTCCAAATGTTTTATGAGTGCATTACTTTACTTTGCAACCAAGGTAAACCTCTTTAGATCCTCTCCCAAGGACTGGATGTGAGGAAAGTGGCCAGCTCCCTATACTCATTTCCCTTGGTACCAGTTTTTATTAGAGACTTTCTTATCTCACTGCAAACTTTCCTAGACACTGATTAGTGTTTAATCCAGCACACACACACACACACACACACACGCATACACATATTCACATACCACAGACATGCACACAATCACACATTACTACAATATTCAGAGTTCTGCTCTTCCTCCTTCTACCATGGATGCTGTAGTTCACCACCTGGTGTGGTTACAATGTGTCCCCCAGAGTTCATGAGCTGGAAAAAAATCCAATGCAAGAATTGAAAGATGGGAACTTCAAGAGGTAGTTAAGAAGCCAAAGTCTCAAGAATGGGCTAATTATTATTGCAGGAATATGTTCATTATCATGAGAATGGATGTTATAAAAGCAACTTTGGCCTTCTCTTGCTTTCTCTTGAATGCACTGTCTTGTCAGTCTGTCTCTCACCATGGGATGGTGCAAACAAAAGCCTTCAACAGATGCCTGTGCTATGATCCCCAAACTCCAGACCATGAATCCCATAAACTCCTATTCTTTCTCAATTCCAGTGTCAGATAGTCCATTATAAAAACAAGAAGAAGAAGGAAAAAAAAATAAAAAAACAGCTAAATGCGGGGGCACATACCTGTAATCCCAGCAACTCGGGAGGCTGAGACAGGATTCCAAGTTTAAAAAACAGCCTCCAGAGAATTGCAGGTTCAAGACCAGCCTTGACAATTTAGCAAGACCCTGCCTCAAAATAAAAAAATAAAAAGAGCTGGGGATGTCACTCAGTGGTAAAGTGTCCTTGGATTCAATCCCTGTGCAAAAAAAAAAAAAAAAAAAAAAGACCACTCTACGCTGACAACGGCTCCAAAGCATCTAAAAAGAAAGTTATCTACTGTCCTCTGCCCAGCGAAGATGATCCACATCCTCCTCCCAGGAGATGGGTCCCGAGGACCCCACCTTGCTGCCTATAGGCCTCTGATGCTCTGATTTGGCTAACTAAATGATTAAATACAAGACCTTTCTTATTTTCTCCCGCAATCAAAGAAACCACAGTGAATGCCTTGTGAGTTAGAGGGCTTTTTGCCTCCAAACTTCACTGGATTTCTGAGAAATCTTGTTTTTCTCACAGGGTTTGTGTTTTGTGACCCAGGCATTTCTAAGACTTTGCAAATATCTGTAGTTTACTGCTCTGTGTCTCTCATTCCCATGTGTATGAATTTCACCTTTAAGCATTCACTTCCCAGCGGCTGGGGCTGGGGCTCAGCGCTCACCTAGCATGTTCGAGGTGCTGGGTTCGATCTTCAGGACCACATAAAAAATTAATGAATGAATTAATTAAAGGTATTGTGTCCAACTACAACTATATATATATATATATGTGTGTATATATATATATATATGTATATATATATATAATTTTTTTTAAAAATTCACTTTCTAAATGGAGTTTTATTCAGCCATAAAGAAAAGTGAAATTATGTCATTTACAGGAAAATGTAAAGACCATTATGTTAAGTGAAATAAATCAAACTCAAAAGGTCAAGAGTTGGATGTTTTCTCTCATATGTGGAAGCTAGAGAGGAAAGGGGGAAAGAAAGGTGGGAGGATTATCATGAAAAATCAAAGGGAGATCAGTAGAGGAAAGGAACCAAGGAGTGGGTCAGGGTAAGTGCTGGGGAATATTATTAGCCAAATTCTACTGTTATATTGCACAAATACGTAAAAAAAAAATCAGTCAGTATGTACAACTATAATGAACCAATAAAAAATGTAGAATAAAAAAAAAGAATTCACTTCCCTCACTAACCAACCCGAGCCCAGATTCCACCCTTTCTGAAAAGAGTCCCCAGCCCCAACCTTGGGGAGGAAGTTAATCCCAGAAGGGTGACACCAGTGACTGCTGTCTGGTCCGCTCACCTTGGCGGGGAGCTGAAAGCACTTTAGTCTATTAACCGCACCCACCTCTTGCATCTTTCATTCCACACCACATTCCTCAGGAACAGGGTCGCCCCTGAAGGCTAAGGGTCACCAGCTTTATAACTGAGTTTATAATGCATTGAAACTTGTTCTCATGGAAATAATGCACATAGAAAAGGGCATGAATGCATGAAACGAGCCTGGCACAGTGGCACACACCTATAATCCCAGCCATTTGGTAGGCTGAGGCTGAAGGATCAAGGTTCGAGGCTTGCCTCAGCAATTTAGGGAGACACTTCTCAAAATAAAAAGGAGCTGGGAATGTAGCTCATTGGTGGAGCACCCCTGGGTTCAATCCATGATACCACAAAAAAATTACAAAGAAAAGTCTATAAAACATTTACAATCACCAAATAATAGTAAAAGGAACACCCAAGAATACCCGGGTAAAGACCCAGAGTTCTGCCAGCCAGCCAGAAGCCCAGGGTCTCTCCCTAAGCCCAGGCTCACCTCCAAAGGTGCCTACTATCTCAACTTTTGTGATAGTCAATTCCTGGGTTGGGTTTTCTTTTTTCCACCTACATATGCATCCCTAAACAATACACCATATTCATAACATCTAGAACCTTATTGATTGTGAAGTGTGCCATTATCTTATGTTCAAATAGGGAAAAAAAAATGATGCAATTAAATTGACAAGCACTTCCTTGATGAGAATTTTCATCTTATGCTTATTAAAAAGAATACTTATGACTTGTGTGTGACTAGATTTTGTCATACATAAAAAAGAAAAATTAAGTAAAAAGTAATGGTTAAGGTAGTTTCAAAGCTTCTACTTGGATTTCACAATTCCTGCATTACTTTTTTTTTCCTCATTTTTTTAATTTTTTAATTTTAGATTTACATGACAGTAGAGTGTATTTTGAATATTATATATACATGGAGTATGACTTATTCTAATTTGGATCCCATTCTTGTGGTTGTACATGATGTGGTGTTTCACTGATCATGTATTCATCTATGAATGTAGGAAATGTTATGTCCAATTCATTCTACTGTCTTTCTTATTCCCATCTGCCCTCCCTTCCTTCCATTCCCCTTTGTCTAATCCAGTGAACATCTATTCTTCCCTCCCCTCCTCATTGTGTGCCAGCATCCACATATCAAAGAGAATATTCAGCCTTTGGCTTGGGGGAGGATTAGCAAGATAATCTCAGTCCCATCCATTTTTTGGCAAATGCCATAATTTCTCTGTTTATAGCTGAGTAATATTCCATTGTGTGTGTGTGTGTGTGTGTGTGTGTATATATATATATATATCACATTTTCTTAATCCATTCATCTATTGAAGGGCACCCTTTGCCTTGGGTCATCTGAGTGTGTTTCTCCCACATTGCATCATCCTCTATGAAAAAGAATGTTGGATATGGAGAACTTCTTTTAACAAGATTCCACCATTGTTTCTGGACTTTCTTACAAACTACTCATTCAACAAGTTTTGGTAACTGTCTTTGCTTCACAATGATATTCACAGTCATTACCATATTAGTCATGACCACTTGACCTTTTTAGCCAACAGATGACATCATCTTCAAACTTCTAGAACTTCATTCATCAAAACTCAGAAGAGCTGTTGGAACCCCTGCAGAATATCTGGCCAACTTCAATTGCACACAGTCAGGCCTTTTGGCAGTTTAGGCTGCTTAGGAATTTTTTTAATTTCGGTTTTCTTTTGTGAGGCATCAGTTTTAATTCATTTTCATATGTAACATGACTTGTGGGCCGGGTTCAGGCAGGGTTCAGTGGGGCAATTCTCCTGCTTCAAGTGCCATCATCTGAGGTGACTTGGCAGTAGTCAGAGCTGGCTAACACGCTGGTATGGAAGTTGTTTGAGGGTTCCAGGGTCCCAGAGAGAACGTTCAGCAACCAACAACTCAAGAGACCTCGACCGAATTTTTAATCTTGGTTATTTCTAGAAGTTTTGTTAGTCTTTTTCCAAACATTTTATATAACTTAATGTACTTTACAATTCCCTGAAAATATTCTTAAGCCTGTATTTTATTTATTGGACATAGCAGAGTTGTTCTATGTTCTATGTCTGATCATTTCAATATGTGGTATTTTGAGAGTCCATTGTTAAATTTCTGGGGATAGTGCGGCTCATTTGCATTCATGGTCTCTTAGTTCATTTGTAACCGACAATCTTTAACTATCTTTGACTGTCCTATTGCATTTGAGATATTTAAGTCTAACATAAATTTCCTCGGTACACCTAGGAAAATACCTAATGAATCCCACCATCATGCCTACCCACAAGAAAGGGGTCCTAATTAGAATAAGATGTCTTTCACCTCAGGATCAACAGGGGGAGTTGGCTATCTCCTCACTTGTCAGTACAAATTTCCAAACATTTTTTTCTCATCCTATATCAACATTTTTATTAATTCTTTTCAGTTATACATAACATTAGAATTCACTTTGACATGATTATAAAAGCATGGAATGTAATTTGCTCTAATTCATCCCCCAGTACCTCCCCTTTCTCTCCCCTCAACCCTCTCTTTGTTCCCTTTCCCCTATCTACTGGTCTTTCTTAATAGCTTTCTCCTACTCTACTTGATACCTTTCTTTTTTATTATTAATTTATTTATTTATTTTGCATTACAATTCTTAATACACTATTATACAATAATTTATCATATCTCTGATTATATATAAGGTATGTTGACACCAAATTCATATCTTCATACATGTATTTTGTATAATGATGAAGGTCTCCTTGCATAATCTTCTCTAATGCCATCCATTTCCCTGCAAATGCCATGATCTTATTCTTTTTTACTGCTGAGTAATGTTCCATTGTGTATAAATGCCACATTTTTTTAATCCATTCATCCACTGAAGGACATCTAGGTTGGCTCAATTAGCACCTTGGAATATACATAAATGTGAGACTCACTGTGGTGAATTCATATACGTACACAGGAAAGTGAGGTCAGATTCATTCCACTGTTCTTCCCTTATCCTGTGCTTCCTTCTTCCCTCTCCCTCAATCTTCTTTCTATACTCCACTGATCTTTCTTCTATTTTGATGGAATCTCTCCTCCTTTTCTTTTTTCTTTTTTTTTTTTTAATTTTAGACTAACTTTGGCATATCAGAGAAAACATTCCACCTTTGACTTTTGGGTCTGGCTTATTTCACTTAGTCTCCAGTTCCATTCATTTATGAGCAAATGCCATAATTTCATTCTTTTTTATGGCTGAATAAAACTCCATTTTGTGTGTGGGGGGGGGGGTGTGTATCACATTTTCTTGATCCATTCATCTGTTGACAGGCACTTAAGTTGGTTCCACAGCTTGGCTATTATGAATTTGGTTGCTATAAGCATTGCTGAGTCCCTATTAGTATACTAGTTAGGTGCAGGGAAGGCTGAACTACATTCTCTGCAGGGCAAGCTGAACGAATGTTAGCTGCAGGATAATCCACGCCCTCAAACTCCCCTCTGTCTGGTCCTTTATCACCTGTTTGTGTCAAGTCTGAACACTCAACCCCACTCAAGGCTGAACACTCAACCCCCACCAGTCTGGTGCAATGGAAATCTACATCTAGCCCCTGCCCCGTCTGCCTGAAGGCAGAAGATGACACTACTGTATGATCCAATCACTGTACGATAACAAGGCAGCTTGCAGACCAGAGACCCCATTAGACTCGGGCTATAAAAAACTCCCTCCTGACAGGCCCCTCTCTCTTGTGCGCTCTCTCTCTCTCTCTCTCTCTGTCTCTCTCTCTCTCTCACTCATGCTCTCTCTTTCTTCTCTTGCTTACCCTCTCACTCTCCTCTCCTCTTCTCTCTCTCTCTCTCTCTCTCTCTCTCTCTCTCTCCTCTCCCCCCCTTTCTTCTCTCTTTTCCCGCTCTTTCTTTCTCTCTCTTTTTCTCCTCTTTTGCACTGCTGCAATAAAGATCTCTTGATCGCTCCAAGTGTTGTGGTCACTTACCTTTCAATACTGATTTTAGATCTTTTGGATATATAACAAAGAGTGGGATAGCTGGTTCATATAACAGTTCCATTCCTTGTTTTTGAAGAATCTTCAGACTACTTTCCAGAGTGGTTGCAATCATTTGGAGTCTTACCAAGTATGTATTGGTGTTCATTTTTCTCCACATCCTCACCAACACATGAGCATTTGTATTCTTGATAATTGCCATTCTTACTGGAGTGAAATGAAATCTCAACGTAGTTTTGATTCACATTTCCCTGATTGCTAGAGATGGTGAATATATTTCCATATATTCATTAGTCATTTGTATTTCTTCTTTTGAGAAGTATCTATTTAGTTCTTATGACCATTTATTAATTGGGTTATTTGTGAGGGTTTTTTTAGTTCTTAATATATTCTGGATATTAATGCTCTATCTCTGGAGCAAGGAACAAAGATCTCCCATTCTGTAGGCTCTCTGTTCATGCTCCTGTTTCCTTTGCTATGCAGAAGATTTTTAATATGATGCCATCCCACTTATTGATTTTTGGTTTTATTTCTTGCACTTAAGGAATCTTGTTAAGGAAGTCGATGACTGTGCCAATATGTTGGAGTGTTAGGTTTACGTTTTCTTCTAGCAATCCAACCATTTTTCTTATTTTACACATAAAATTTAGAAATGTTTTATCTGGCATTCAGCTAACCAGTACCTTAAATCTCAGATGCTTTATCCCCTGAGCTACATTGTTATGAGATTTTTGTAACTGATTCGAAAAGCCCCTTTGCATCTAAGCTCTATCATCATCAGAGTGGCATCAACATTTATTTACTTACATCCACTTTAAATTCAATGTGACCAAGTACTAGGGATTGATATTAGCCAAAGTATATTGTTACATTGTGTGTGCGTGTGTATGAATATGTAACAACAAATCCCATCATTATGTACAACTATAATGCACCAAAGAGAAATACGTGGAAAGGGAAAAAAAATCAACATGACCAAAAATGAATCCTACACACCTGGCTGTCCCACATTTGACAAACGCACAACTACTCGACCATCTAGTCCAAAACACCAGGCATTTTTCTAGACTCTTCCTTCCTTCTCTTTTACTTTCCAATTAGCACCAAGTACTTCCTTAATATCTCTTCTATCTATCCTTTCCCTATCCCCACTGCCCTGCCTTATGCAGACTCCCTCAGCTCCCCACTGAGCTGGGAATCTGGCAACTGACTTAGGGCCCTGTAAATGGGTTCTCCACGCCTTCCTGCCAGGGTCTCCATGGAGCTGATGTGGACTCCAGAAATCTTTTTTTCTTTTTTTTTTTTTTTTTTAGTACCGGGGATTGAACTCAGGGACACTCAACCACTGAGCCACATCCCCAGCCCTATTTTATTTATAGACAGTGTATTTTATTTGTATTTGTATTTTATTTTATTTATAGACAGTGTCTCACTGAGTTGCTTAGTGCCTCACGGTTGCTGAGGCTGGTTTTGAACTCATGATCCTCCTGCCTCAGCCTCCTGAGCCACCAGGATCGGATCACAGCGTGCAATGGAGCCCAGCTAGAAATCTTTTGAAGAAGTTTCAATGCTTTTATAAATCAGTACTTCTTCTCTCTCTCTCTCTTTCTTTTTTTTTATTTTTGTTTTTGTTTTTGTTTTGTTTTGTTATTTTTAGAAAGCCTTTTTGGACTTTTCCCATAATATTTCAGACTCCAAACACAGATTTACTCTTAGTATACATATTTGCATTTATACCAGAGGCAAGTTGCAAATGCATGTAAGAATGATGAGCTCCAGTGGCTTGGTTGATTTTATGTTTGGGGAAACGTGAGCTGCTAGAATCTTGTGTTAGCTTCCCATCGATGGGACAAATGCCTGAGATAAGCAGCTTATAAGGAAGAAAGGTTCATTTTGGCTCATAGTTTCAGAGGTTTCAATCCCTTGCCAGTTGTCCCATTGCTTTGGGTCCTGTGGCAAGGCAGCACATCACAGTGGAAATACGTGGTGGAACAGAGCTGTTCATCTCATGGTGGTTGGAGAGCAAAGAGAGAGAGGAAGGGTCTGGGTCCTGGTATCCTCTTTAAGAGCACACACCGAGTGACCTCCTATCAGGTCCCAGACCTTAAAGGTCTCACCACTTCCCAATAGTTCCACAGTCTGGGGACCAAGTCGTTAAAATATAGGCCATTGGGGGATATTCCTGATCCATACTATAGCAAATCCCATGAGGACTGCACAAGATGCTTTCACATTTTCCTATGTGTCTGTCACATAAGACCCATCTGTGTAAAACAGGAAGTCAGCATTGGGAATTAAAGACAGTCAGAGGAATCAGACTGAGTCGAGCATCTTTGTCAAGAGCTATGAGATGAACCTGACAACAGACCAGGATTAGACAATTAGGATTAGAGAGTGAGGTTTCTAACACACACAAGTGTTGTGTTATGTTAACTTCTATAAAACAGCAACAGCAAGCTGTGCCTGTAAGTTAAATATCCCAAAGTCAAAGGTCAAGCTTTTGCAAGCAGAAGAATTGCTGTTGTCATGGTCCCTAAACAACCTGGCATCCCCAGAACAACACAATTCAATGGTGCATAAAGGAAACAAAAGTCCTGTCATTGGTGGCTAATTATTGAGGAAGCACAGTGACCACTAATATTTCCCTTATTCTCCTGAGAGAAAAGAGGAGACAGTGTATCAAATAGGAATTTCTAAAACAGGTAAGAAAACAATGGTTGCTTATGAGCTTGAATGTCATCTTTAGCTTCTCTTGATCTTGTAAAAAATGCATCTACTGATACTTTGTATAACATCTCAGTGAGCAGCTTAATCTTCTCACAATGGAAAGCGCCCATTGCTTGCAATATGCTACAGTTTAGATATGTTCTGAGCATGTCCCCCAAGTTTTATGTGCTGTAAGTTCATGAATATTGCTAATGTGGTAACACTGAGGTGGTGGGAACTTTAAAATATGGGCTTAGTGAGAGGTAATTAGATTGTAAGGGTACTATCCTTGTGATTTTTGAAGTTCTCCTGAGAGTGGATTGCTACAAAAAGAAAAAGCCTGGCTCCTGAATCTCTCTGAATTTCTGTCTCACCATGTAACGTCTCCCTCCCACACACGTTCCCATGGTGCCATCCACCATGTTGTGATACAGCAAAAGCAGCCCTTTCAAGAACTGAGCAGATGCTAATTCCATGCTATTTTTCTATCTATTTGTGGTACTGAGAATCCAACACATGGCCTCACACATGCTAGGCAAGTGTACCACTGAACTACAGCCTTAACCTTGGTACCATGCTCTTGAATCTCCAGAATTGTGAGCTAAATAAACTTCTTTTCTTTATAAAGTCCCCAGCCCAGGTATCTTGTTATAGCAACATAAAATAGACTAGGACACCTACCCAACCTCAACAGAATGGAGTTCTTTCTTCACAGTGGGTTGCTTCATTTCTAAAATAGGCTTCTCAGGGAATGTAACTATTTTACATCCATCAGCTAATGATAAACATTCCAAATAACAGCAGTATGACAGTATTAAAAATTACCCAGGGTGACTTTACGCCCTTGAAAACTTTTGTAAAGCTCTACAGTGACATAGCCACATCAATGTTTGTAGGAGCACAATTAACAATAACTAAGCTATGCAGCCAACCTAGTTGCCCTTTGACAGATCAATGGATAAAGAAAATGTGGTGTAGGGGCTGGTGGCTCAGGGGGAGAGTGCTCGCCTAGCATGTGCAAGACCCTGGGTTCAATCCTCAGCACCACATAAAAATAAATAACTAAAATAAAGGTATTGTGTCTGACTACAACTAAAAAATAAAATATTAAAGAAAAGAAAGAAAATGTGACATTGCACAATGTAGTATTATTCAGCCATAAATAAGAATGACTTTATGGGTGGATCTAGAGACTATCATGCTAAGTGAAATAAGCCAATCCCCAAAAAACCAAGGGTCAAATATTTTCTATGATATATGAAAACAAATCTACAATACAATAAGGGGAGAGTGCAGTAGACAAAGGAGAATGAAGGGAAGGGGGGTTGAGAAAAGGAAAGACAGTGGGATGGATATGACATGACTTTCTTACATATATAAATGAATACACCACAGTGAATCTCACCAACATGTGCATCCACAGGAAATTACTTTTTAAAAAATAACTATGAATAAATAGCAGAAGGATCAGTAGAGTATAGGGAAGGGAGCAGGGTAGGGGAAAACAGGGAAAGAGGAGGTACTGGGGACTGAATTAGAACAAGATATATTCCATACTTTTATAATTATGTCGAAATGGATTCTACTGTCATGCATAACTTTAAAAAATCAGTTAAAAAGTTAGTAAAGCTAATGAATCGTCTTTATAAATATATAAGGAGGTAGTTATTAATGAAATAATTCATATGTTGAGTCATCATGGCCCCCTGAGGTGGGGAAAGAAATCTTCAAGTTCTTTGTAAATGCCTAGAGAATATAGTAGGTGAATCCCTGAACCCCTGAGAAGAGCCTTTGCAACATATATTGAAGCCTCTGTAGGTCAACACGAAGAGATACTAACCTCTACTAATGGTATATAAAAGAAAACTAACAGGCTATTTTTTAAAATATTTATTTTTTAGTTGTAATTGGACACAATACCTTTATTTTATTTATTTTTATGTGGTGCTGAGGATCGAACCCAGGGCCTCACACATGCTAGGCAAGTGCTCTACCGCTGAGCCACAACCTCAGCCCCCACATAAGGCTATTTCAAAAAATATTTAGCTCACACAGGACAGGGTTGGGAATTACAAGTAGTAGATGAATCATAAACATTTGTTTCTCTCAGCTCCTCTACAAATCTATGAGCAAGTTAAACTTCCTTGTCAAATTTTCTTTCTTTTCTATGGATAATAGAGAGCATTACAAGACCTTTCTTTATTCTGCTTTTCTTGTTCTCTAGTATTTGAGCTGAAGAGAACTTAGTTTTACACATGACAATGATTCTTCTTTGTTGTGAGCTACCATAATGGAATTGAATCCAGTATTAAACAAAGACTTTTAAACAAATGGGGCCTCTTACCTCATCAATGGTGGTCACAAATCATCCAACAATTCACCTTAGTGAGAGGCTTACTCACAAATTTCTGGAGCAAAAAAGAAATCAAGGGACCAAACATGGTGGCACACCTATAATCCCAGTGAATTGGGAGGATCACAAATCAGAGGACGCCTCAAAAATTTGGTGAGGCCTTAAGCAACTTGGCAAGACGCTGTCTCAAAATAAAAGATAAAAATGCCTGGGCACATTCTACCATACAGTCAAAAAAAGAATTTAAGCCCAATACTCCTCAAATTATTCCACAAAATAGCGAAGGAGAAAAGCCTTCCAAACTCATTCTATGAAGCTAATACCACCCTGACACCAAAACCAAACAAAGACACATCAAGGAAAGAAAACTTCAGACCAATGTCCCTGATGAAAATAGATGCAAAAATTCTTAATAAAATATTGGCAAATTGGATATTAAAACATATTTAAATGATAGTGCACCATGATCAAGCAGGGTTCATCCCAGGGATGCAAGGTTGGTTCAACATACAGAAATAAATAATGAACATAATTCAGCACATCAATAGACTTAAAGACAAGAATCATATAATTATCTCAATAGATACAGAAAAAAAATTCATGTCAAAACACTAGAAAAACTAGGGGTAATAGGAACATACCTCAATATTATAAAAGCCATCTATGCTAAACCCAAGGCCAACATCATCCTAAATGAAATAAAATAAAAACCATTCCCCCTAAAAACTGGAACAAGGGCTAGGGTTGTAGCTCAGTGGTAGAGCAGTAGTCTAGCATGTGTGAAGTTTTACCCTCAGCACCACATAAAAAAATAAATAAATAAAATAAAGTTATCGTGTCCATCTACAGCTAAAATTTTTTTTTAATAAATAAAAACTGGAAAAAGAAAGGGATACAATCTTTCACCACTTCTACTCAACATTGTCCTTGAAACCCTAGCCAGAGCAATTAAACAAAAGAAAGAAATTCAAGGGATACAAATAGGAAAAGAAGAATTCAAACTATCCCTATTCATCAATAACAAGATTCTATATTTAGGAGCCCCCAAAAACTCCACCAGAAATCTTCTAGAACTCATAAATGAATTCAAGCAAAGTAGCAGAGTATAAAATTTATACTCACCAATCAATTGTGTTCCTATACACCAATAATGAATCAGCTGAAGGAGAAATTAGGAAACTATCCAATTTACAATAGCCTCAAAATAAAATAAAATACTTGGGAATCAAGCTAACTATAGAGGTGAAAGGCATCTACAATGAAAACTACAGAACACTAAAGAAAGAAATTGAAGAAGAATTTAAAAGATGGAAATATAGGGCTGGGATTGTGGCTCAGCGGTACAGCGCTCGCCTGGCACGGGCAGGACCCAGGTTTGGTCCTCAGCACCACGTAAAAATAAAGGCATTTTGTTGTGTCCATCTACACCCAAAAAATAAATATTAAAATAAAAAGAAATATCTTCCATTAGTAGGATTAGACAGACTCTAGATGAGACATGATGTACTACTTTGTGTACAACCAGAGATATGAAAAATTGTGCTCTATATGTATAATATGAATTGTAATGCATTCTGCTGTCATATGTAACAAATTAGAATTTTAAATAAATAAATAAAAGAAAGAAGTCTCTCATTAGAGCACTTGCCTAGCATGTGTGAGGCTGGGTTTGATACTCAGCACCACATATAAATATAAAAACATATATATTAAAAAAAAAAAGAAAAAATATCCCCCATGTGCTTGGATAGACAAAATTAATATTCTCAAAATAGCTATGCTACCAAAAGTGCTATACAGATTTTATGCAATTCCTATTAAGGTTCTGATGACACTCTTCATAGAAATAGAAAAGGAGTTACAAAATTCACTTGGAAAAATAAAAGGCCCAAAACAGTCAAAGCAATTCTTAGAAAGAAAAATGAAGAAGGGGCATTGCAATACCAGACCTTAAATTATACTACAGAGCTATAATAACCAAAACAGCATGGTATTGGCACAAAAACAGACATGAAGACCAATGGAACAGAATAGAAAACATACTAGACAAAGTTAGTATGTTTTCTCATACTAGACAAAGATGCCATAAACTTAAATTGAAGAAAAGATAGCCTCTTCAACAAATGGTGCTGGGAAAACTGGAAATCCACATGTAGCAAAATGAATTCAAGCCTATCTTTCACCATCAACAAAACTCAACTCAAAACGAATCAAGAACCTGGTCATTAGAACAGAGACCCTGTGCTTACTAAAAGAAAAACTGAGCCCAACTTTCCATCATGTCAGCTAAGGAACTGACTTCTTCAACAAAGACTCCTAAAGCACAAGAAGTAAAATCAAGAATCAATAAATGGGGTGGTATCAAACTAAAAAGCTTCTTCACAGCAAAGGAAACCATCAAGAACATGAACACAGAGCCTATAGGATGGGAGAATATCTTTGCCATCTGCACCTCAAATAGAGCGTTAATCTCCAGGATAAACAAAGAACTCAACACCAAAATAATAAATAACCCAGTCAATAAATGGGTAAAGAAACTGAACAGGCACTTCACAGAAGAAATAGAAATGGTCAACAATATATATAAAAAGTTCCACAAGAAATCAAGACACAAAGGAATATATAAGTTCATATAGAATTAGCTAACTTTATTGTGTAGAAAAATGATTTTTTTAAAACCTTAATGCATTCAGGTAACCAGCAAGTGTCTACATTGTTATAGTAGATTCTTCAACTCTATTGATCGGGACTGAAAGCCACAGTTATTATCCATTTTTAATAAACAGTCAGAGGTCGTTTTGCCTATATTGATAGTTATATTGAGCTTACTTGATAGCCTGGTTTTTTTCTTGTAGTTTCCTTATCAAGCTTACTCTGATGTTCTGTTCTTTATCATTTCTTACCAACAAATGCTCTGAAAATCAATCTACCACATACGATTAATCACACATTCTTCAACTAGCCCCAGTGAGTAAGTTCCGTTTCCATTACTTCCTCTCAACAAACAATATCAGTATGCACCCAGTTACTCTGGCCAAAAATCTCAGGCATTATCCAGTTTCTGTCTCCCCCACCCTATGTCCCCACATCTGATCCATCAGCAAGGACCAAGAACTCTCTCCCTAGGGGTCTTCCACTTGATCTTTACTGCGGTCCAAGACCACTCTCGCCTCTCACCACCACTGGAACCTCCTGTCTCTTCACCTGCCTTGTCTTCCTTACTTATAGTTCAGCCCTTTCTATCTCTAAATTATCAACTTTATAATAAGGATTATAAAATCATTGTACTCTAATAAATATGGCTTCTATCCATTTAACCTAGTGAAACACCATGTTATCTTTAAAGGGGAAATTTTGTTGCCTAAAAAGAAAAACTTTTCAAAGCACTGCCCTAGGCAACCAGCAGTAGTTTTGTTCATTGTTGTCCGTTCCTCAAAGACCCATACATGAAACACAGACATATTTTTAACTTTCAAAATTATTTAAAATACTTTTTTAGGAAAAAAATAATTTAAATCAAGCTTTTGCAACATTCCTGCGATAACTGTACATAGACATTATCTGTAAGACCCAGCCTGAGAGCTGTTAGCTACAGAAAAAAAAAATGATATTCCTTACAAGCTCCTTGCTGATCCACCTCTACCTACTTCCTAGGATTCACCGCTCCATCATATGTCTCATTCCCTAAAGCCAGAATAAAGCACTGGGAATTGTGCATCCAAAATCCCTTGCTCTGAGGATAGCAAATGACCTCAGAGAGGGATATCCTTGCCTCTTTTCAAACTCGGTGAGAGCATATGACAGACTCTGACCAATCAGATGTGAGCAGAAGCTCCCCTTCCCCACTCCACAGATGAAGCCAAGTCAGGCATCTGCTGGGCAGAGGCTTAAGGAGGTAGTGGGGCAATTGCCTCAGCCCTGACCAACCAGGTGAAGAAAATCTCATCCCTAGACAAGGCTTTTGGTTAAGTTGGCGAAGGCATTCCTCACCATGTGCAAAATGTTTCTCCAAAATGTAATTGTGTTATACTAGAACAACAAGAAGGGATGGTGATCAAATATGTTTGATAAATTGTGTATTACACAAAATGAAGCAGATTTCTTTCCCATGAGCTGTCTTGAATTCTTTCACTGGCTAATAGCAAGCCCATGTCCACAGAAATGCATCCACAAGGGCTGGAGCATCTCCCACTCTAGTCCTGAGATGTCCTGAAAAATAGCTGCTTGGTGACATTTTCCTCAGAGCACACCACAAAGTGCATCCGTTCCAGAGTAACCCAGTTCCAGCATGTGAGAACTGGCCCCAAGGAGCTGTAAGACTGAAGAAAGAGGCAGACAGATTCAGAATGAACTGACTAGGGACTTACTGTCAGAAGTGTGGCTCTGGGAGTCAGCAGGACCAGAGGGATCCCCACGATTTGGGATTAGATGTATATATGGATTAGGACAAAATGACTTCATCCATAATGTACCTAGTTTATCTCAAGCTAATATCAAGTAGTCATCACATCCCTAGCACCAGGTCTGTTATAAAGCTCCACACACTACTCTGATGATTTTATCTATTTACAGTTTGCAGAAAAATCAGCTAGGGTTGCTCTGGAGCAATTGTGGCAGTTACAACTCAAGATGGCTGTGGTAATGTCAGGCTGAACTCATACAGCAGCCAAGTAACTCCTTCCTCCACCTGAAGCTCTGCTCTTTGAGCCCTGCTCTGAGAGCATCTAGCACCATGGACCACTTGGTTAGCAGCTACTCAGGGCTCAACTCTGTATAGCTTTATATTGCATCCTCCAGGAAATCTTTTCTTGCCAGAGAAAAGGTTGCTGTCACTGCAGGGACCTTGGGATATGCCCCAGAGAGGTTCTCAGACAGCCCCAACCTCTGGTTCTCCAAGAGTCCCACCATTCAGCCCAGACCCTGGCGCTATTACCTCCTATGAATGCTGGGAGAGGCTGAATGGACATTAACAATGATTGGAATCGTGTATGAAATGTAAAATCATGGTCAGACTGTTTGTTAAGCAAGTAATTAAGTATGCAGTGCTAGCTAGAAATAATTCCATCAAGAATAGCACAAGTTTGTAAAGCCACACACAGAATGAAGTAGCATTCACATGGACACCTCATTTCCTGGCAATGCAGAGGAAAAGAGCCATATTGCAGAAAGGAACCAAACCCTCCGGACAGGAGGCTTTGGCTCTCAGAAATGTGACAACATCATTTATTTTTAAGATAAGCTTGGGAAGCAAATTTTTTATATATAGTCACATGTACAATACATGTACTATATATAGACACATACCTATGTAAGTGTGTATAGATATATGGGTATGTGCATACTTGTAGTTTTAACTGATAAGCAAGAGACAAATATTTCCTAATGGTCTTTTCAATGGCTCTAAATTACCTTGTGTTTCCTTCATTGAGAAGGTGATTTAACTTTCTCTAGATGGTGAGGCACTATCTGAAAATTGGTTCAAACAACTTATTCATATGGACTTATTTTTTCAGCCTCTTATCAGTCATATTCTAAAAAGAATTTTTTAAAAATTTTAAAAAGTAAAATAAAAAAAATTTTTAAAAAGAATTTAAATTCTGCACCTGAAGCTTTTCCAAATTCTTTTCTATGTGGTTTTTAGATATTTGTTTGAAATTACTTGAAAGGGTGATCCAAACGGAGATAACTTGTTCTTGTTTGAGTACCTAGAGAAGTTGCAAGCATCCCACTATTGAATTCCTTGAAAAGTTTCAACCACTTTAGAGAAATTGAACTGGGCCCTGGCTGGTAATCAGTTTTAAAAAACACTAATAATTAAGAAAGTAAAATTGCACTTGTGTGCATATGCCTGTCTTCCAAATATCTATCAAAACTTCATGTTTTATTACCTTTTAAAGAAACTTGGGAATGGGAGCTGGAGAAGCTGACTCAGAAAGTAATTGGTATCCATCACTGTTGATGCATAATTAAAATCCAGTTAACAGCATTCCCATAGGAAGTGGGTCCTGGTCTCTAGAGGACAGAACATTGACCACTGGCCAGGAAGGCTAATACCCCTTCTATGGACCAATCCCAAAGGCTGGACACACCCAGCACTTTCCTGCCAACTGTGATTCCTGTATACTTCCCAGGGTAAGGATGAGCCATGAGTACCCCCAGTGTCACACCAGATGGGCACAAGTCAGAGTGCAGGCATGGTCTCATCTCCGTCACCACCCTCAAGGTGGCAGGGCAGGGACAACATAAGAGGTCTTTTCCTTCAAAGCCCTTAAGAAATTGTTTTCCTTCCTAATCCTTGGATTTCAGAAAGCAAGAGAGCCACACAGAGAAACCACTGTCACCACATGCCTGTTAGAAGAAACATTGAAGGTTTTCTCTCCACTCCAGAATCCCAGGTTCCATCCAGACCTAGAGAGTCAGCCTCTGCACCTTCATGAGAACCCCAGGCATGAGGTACAGTCAGCCTAATACTACATGAGATGCCCTAACTTGCAAACAGCTCTCCAGATCTCTTTTCCTCTTCACATTCAGAAAAGTTATTTTCTGAAAATCCCACAGCATGCCTACAGAGTCCCTCTCCCAGGGTAACTGTGACCACATACATCCAACCTCCCCTCACCCTCAGATGACATCTCCTTGGTGCACAATGTCGTAAGAGATGTTTTACGATCCAAAAAAGATCGGATCTTCAACAACAAAGGCAAGAGGTTGACTTCAAAAGAAAACAGACCTGGCACGTTCAAAGCCCTGGGTTCAACTCCAAGCACAGCAAAAAGAACAGAGAGCAAGAACAGAGGATGTCAACAGCCTAAGTGTCTTCGTTTCAATGCCTTTGAAAACGTATTTCACAAAAGCAGAGGCAACGTAAGTGAATCCTCTTTAGGAAATGAGGAATTGCACGGAGACTCAGCCGAGTTTCCACAGGAAGGGCTCTATCCAAACACAGGTTGGTTCCACGGAGAGGTGCTTTTTGGCATTCATTAGACATTTCATTTCAGAGGACTGAATTCTCAAAATTCCCAACTTCAGGATGGCCAGAAATTGGAGGGAAAATGTCTTTTTCAAAAGACCAATGTTCAGAAAGGATATTGATCAATAGAAAGAAAAGAAATGAGGCTTCAGAGAAGCTCTGTAACAACGGGCCACACTCTCGGTTGGCTGCTATCTTCACTTGAGAATAATCAGCTCATCCTTGGAAACCCCGATGACGTCATTTCTCTGTACTATGAGTGGCAAGTCACTGCAGGCAGAGCATATGGGACCCAAAGGACTTAATTTCACGTTGATCAGCTCCTGTCCAATGTCACCTTCACTATCACCTCACCGTATCATTGGGTGTTCTTCCTTACCCTCATTTTACTTATTTTATTCTTCTTAACACATACTGATGGTGCATATCAGTGTGTGGGATTCGGTGTGATGTTTCCTTACGGGCACACAGCATACATTGATCATATTACATCATTTCATTTTTTAGAATGTCACTGGGCTTTTGGAATCATCAGACGGTACACAGTATTCACAGACTGAAAGAAAATTGCATGTCATGTGAAAACATTCTCCAGAAAAAAGTAAATCTGGTTGTGAGAGCATTCAGTTAGGAAGGGGTTAGGTTAGGTTAGGTTTAGTTAGGTTAGGGTTCTCCAAAAAATATATGCACAAAGAAAAAAATTATATATGATTTTTAAAACTTTTTATTATAAAACAGCATACTGTTTTATAATAGAGAACCCCAGGGCATGGCGTGCACATTCAGTCTGGTACTACATGAGATGCCCTCACATGCATACTGTTTTATAATAAACTGTTTTTTATAAAATGAGTACACTCTGAATAAGAAGGGGAAAAAAAGTGCAGTATATAGACCAGATATAGCCTGGTAACTCAGTCTTTTGTTATCTTTATCAAGGACATAATTGCCTTTTTAGACTTTTATACAACTGGCTGCACCATAGGGATGTCTCCATCACCATTACTACGAACATACAAGTAATGAATTGCACTATATCCTTACAATGGCTGGGACATCACTGGGCAATAGGAATTTCTTAGCTGCATTATAATTTTAAGGAACCATCATTGCATATTCCATCCATTGTTAATAAAATGGTATGCAGCACAAAGACTGTCACTGATGTTCTTCACAGAGATAGAAAAAGGAGGGCTGGGGATATAGTTTAGTAGGTAGCGTGCTTGCCTTCCATCCACAAAACTCAGTTCAATCCCCAGTACCGCAAAAGAAAACAAAAAGGAGTAGAAAAAGCAGTCATGAAATTCATTTGGAAAAATAAAAGGCCCAAAATAGCCAAAGCAATCCTTAGTGAAGCAGGAGGCATCACAATACCAGACCTTAAATTATACTACAGATCTATAATAACAAAAAATGCATGGTATTGGCACCATAACAGATATGAAGACCAATGGAACAGAATAGAAGACACAGAGACAAACCCACATGTATACAGTTATCTCATACTAGACAAAGGTGCCATAAACTTACATTGGAGAAAAGATGGCCTCCTTCAACAAATGGTGCTGGGAAAACTGGAAATCCAAATATAGTAGAATGAAATTTAATCACTAGTTCTTATCCTGCAAAAAAATTCAACTTAAAGTGAATCAAGGACCTAGACATTAGAACAGAGACTCTGTGCTTACTAAAAGAAAAACTGGGCCCAACTCCATCATGTCAGCTTAGGAACTGACTTCTTCAACAAAGACTCCTAAAGCGCAAGAAGTGAAATCAAGAATCAATAAATGGGGCAGACATGGCGGCTCCGCTGGGTGGTATGTTCTCCGGGCAGCCGCCGGCCCCCCCCCCCCCCCCCCCCCCCGCAACCCGCGCGGGGACTCCCGGGCCAGGCTTCGCTTCTTCAGGCAGCGCCTGGCGCGCCGAGGACTTCTAGCAGCACCTTGGTGGACGAGCTGGAGTCGTCGTTCGAGGCTTGCTTTGCTTCTCTCGTGAGTCAAGATTATGTCAATGGCACCGATCAGGAAGAAATTCGAACTGGTGTTGATCAGTGTATCCAGAAGTTTCTGGATATTGCAAGACAGACAGAATGCTTTTTTCTACAAAAAAGATTGCAGTTGTCTGTTCAGAAACCTGAGCAAGTTATAAAAGAGGATGTCTCAGAACTAAGAAATGAGTTGCAGCGGAAAGATGCGCTGGTGCAGAAGCACTTGACAAAGCTGAGGCATTGGCAGCAGGTGCTGGAGGACATCAATGTGCAGCACAAAAAGCCAGCTGAGGTCCCTCAGGGCTCCTTGGCCTACCTGGAACAGGCATCTGCCAACATCCCTGCGCCTATGAAGCAGACCTGAGAGAGGTCTGGCCTACAAGATAGCCTCCTGCAGACAGTTCCTCCAGACCTCTCTGTGTGGACGTGGCATTTTAGAACAGCTATTTGCTAGAGAATGAGTTGGTGTTAATTTTACCTCCACCTAAAAATTTCCCCAATTTTTATGAGCTGTTAATTACTTAGTACTTTATAAAGTGCTTGGTAGACAAAGTGAGGTTTCATTTTGTTTGTTTTGTCTGTAGCAAAGTTTAGACTATTAGTTTTCCACAGATTTTTTTTTCTTGGCTTTTTGCTTGTTTTTAAAATTTTATGTAGTTTATATATAGTTTTTTCCCCCCAGTTGTTAGTTTGCTATGATCCGAGGGGGAAAATTAAAGTACTCCTAGAATGAGGGGAGAAGGAATTTGGTTTTTGGTCTTTTATGATTACTACACATCCATGGTAGTACAGAAAAATACGTAAATTTGCTATCTCAAGACTTTGAACTACCTCAAGAAGAGGAATCTAATGCAACATTTGTAATGCTTCCATAGCAGTACAGAGTGCAGATATTTTGTAAATATGTCAGAAAAAAGGGTTCAAGTATGCTAGGTTAGCAGAGATCCTTAAGTTGATGCTGCCTTTTGTTTGGGTGAGTGTATGTGTTATGTGGTGTTTGCTGTGTTGAGGGAGCTGTGTTGGGAGCACGACATGCTGGAGGCCTCATAGTAATGAACCAGTGTGAGTAACAGCAGACCCAGTCTCCCTAGCATGACGCTGGGACACAAGTGATGGACAAGGGGTCAAAGCTTGGTCTGATTCTTTTTCTTTTGAGTTTTGTTTTGTTTTGTTTGCTTGTGTTTTTATTTTACTTTTTGGAGAAAAGGCAGTTTACATGAAGGAAGGTTCTTGTTCAGTGGATTTGATTCCAAGAACCTAGGGCTTTGGGGTGGAGGTGACCTGCAGAGTGATCCCCAGCTCCTTCACCTCCACCGAGAGCATGTGGATCCTCTGTGGGGAAGGTATTTTGCCCTCTTGTCAGAAGAGGTTTTCTATTTTCTGTTTTACGCAACTCTTAGATTATATCCCTCAGCCAGTACAAACACTCCTCTGTCTTCTGAATAGTCAGTAGGTCTGTGGCTGTGTCTTGGTTCATTTTGTCCTTTCCAACCCTGAAGATCCCTTCCCATGCGCCTTGATATCCACTCATGTTCCTGGTGTGGCCTGGATGCCACCTGGTCCACAAAGCCTCCACTCCATTCCAGGGCACAGGGCTTTTTTTCCTTCCACTGTCTTGTGGGTTAGTGAATGGTATCTTTTTTTGTGCTCCTTGCTGCATTGTATGCTCATGGGAAATGGGCATTACTCCCCTGGAATATACAGGAACATGTATTTTGTACTCATTTTGTGTATACATATTACTCATTTTGTTTGTGACCTGTGAGGATGATACTTGGTTTGTGGACCTATGACCTGTGATGACTAGCCTGAGGCCAGCGTATCTCCCCTTGGTTGGAGTGTATAAGTCAAAACTTAAAAGTTATTTTTTACTCTTAGGGTTTTAACCTGGTCATCTCATGCCAGATAGAAGCTCTGATTGGCAGCTTTAGGTTTCTTGATTAAAAACCTAAATAAATGCCCAGTGTGATGGCACATACCTGTAATCCCAGTGGCTCAGGAGGCTGAGGCAGGAGGATTGCAAGTTCAAAGCCAGCTTCAGCAAAAGCCAGGTGCTAAGCAATTCAGTGAGATCCTGTCTCTAAACAAAATACAAAATAGGGCTGGGGATGTGGCTTGAATGTCCCTGAGTTCAATCCTTGGTATCCCTGCCCCCCCCATCCCCCACAAAATAAACTAAGTTTGAGGCAGTCTTTCAATGATAAAAGTGTTTTTGGTGAAAAGATCAGAAACTATTCTACTTGGTGCTTAATGAAAATGTTTTGAATGAATGTAAATACAAGTTACTGTCATTTCTTTATATTAATTCAGAAGTTATCCGTCAAATAAATAATGATTTTCCAATATTGTCAAAAAAAAAAGAATCAATAAATGGGATGGTATCAAATTAAAAAGCCTCTTCACAGCAAAGGAAATCATCAAGAACATGAACACAGAGCCAAAGGATGGGAGAAAATCTTTGCACCTCAAATAATCTCCAGGATATACAAAGAACTTAATAATAATTAACAAAATAACAATTAACCCGATTGATAAATGGGCAAAGAAACTGAACATGCACCCCACAGAAGAAGAAATACAAATGATCAACAAATATATTTTAAAATGTTCAACATCTCTATCAACTAGAGAAATGCAAATTAAAACTGTACTGAAACTTCATCTCACTCCAGTCAGAATGGCAGTTATCAAGAATACAAGCAATAATAAGTGGAGATAATAAGTAGATGTGGAGAAAAAGGCACACTCATACATTGCTGGTGGGACTGCAAATTGGTGCAACCACTCTGGAAAGCAGTATGGAGATTCCTCAGAAAACTTGGAATGGAGCCACCATTTGACCCAGTTATCCCACTCCTTGGCAATACGTAAAGGACTTAAAATCAGCATGCTATAGTGATGTAGTCACATCAATGTTTATAGCAGCTCAATTCACAATAGCTAAGCTATGGAACCAACTTAGGTACTCTTCAATAGATGAATAGATAAAGAAAATGGGACACATATACACAATGGAATATTAATTACTCCGCCATAAAGAAGAATGAAATTATGGAATTTGCCGCTAAATGGATGGAACTGGAGACTATCATGGTAAGTGAGATAAGCCAACCCCCAAAAAAACAAAGATCAAATATTCTTTCTGATATGGGGATGCTAACCCACAATCCAGGGGGTGGGGATGGAAGAATAGAAGTTCACTGGATTAGACAAAGGGGAATGGGTAAAGGGAAGGGGAATGGGAATGGGAAAGACGGTAGAACAAAAATGGACATAAATTTCCTAAGTTCATATATGAATACATTACAAGTGTAACTCCACATTATGTACGACCACAAAAATAGGAAATTTTACTTCATGTATGTATAATATGTCAAAATACACTCTACTGTCATGTATATCTAAGAAGGACAAATTTTAAAATACTGTCATTGGTACACACAAATATGGAAGCTGACAAGTCCCACATTCTGCCATCAGCAAGCTGGAGACCCAAGAGGATCAGTGGCATAAGTTCTAACTCTTGAGAACCGAAAAACAAAGTCCCAGCTTGAAAACTAACAGACAGAAAGAGGGAATTCTTCCTTCCTCCACCTTTTTGTTCTATCCAGACATTCAACTAATTGAATGAGGAGCATTCGCACTAGGGAGGACAGTCTGCTTTACTCAGGCCACCCATTCAGATGTGCATCTCACTCAGAAACGCCCTCAGAGACAGACCCAGAATCGTGTTTGACCAAATATCTGGGTACCCAGGGGCCCACTCACACAGGCACAAAATGAACCACCCACAGACTTGATTGCCTCTGCCACTCTAAACTCCAACTGTGACTTACAGGAGGTCTCCAAAATGTCGAGTTCCCCACACACAACTATGGCAGGAGGGATCCTAAATGTGGAATTGTAGGAAAACCACACAGGGATTTGATGGACTGACTGAACCCGCATTCTGGAATGAAAACTACATATCCCATCAGGAGTGGGACAAACTTAAACCAGTAAGAAACGCCCCATGGAGACCTGGAAGCTTCCTTGTCCTTCCATTTCAGCAGGGAGCTGCATCAGACTCCAACCACAAATCCCGCTAATTGTAAAAGGTGAGGGCTTGGATGATCTCCCATCACCAGGATCCCAGGGCTGGCTGAAGTGAAGCCTTCCACTCACCCCTCTCCCATCCCTGTGTGTTCTTGGCTGTGGGGCCGATAAAGGACAGAAGAGGCTGGACACACAAGGAATTTTCAGGAAGCAGAAAATTCAGGCTACAGGGTCCAAAGGGGATATTACCTAAAAAAAATTCTCTAAACCTCAAGTCTAGAAATTCTTGGAACTTTATATCCTGGGGGCGGGGAGGGGGTGGGTTGAGGTTTGTATTTTTGTAGGAGTCTACATTATTTTTTTTTCTCAAGTTTACAGAAAGTGCTTTTTGTCCCATTTTTTAGATTATTCAGAAATTTAACAACCAAAGCATGAGTGACATCAAGTCTACAGCCAAACTTAGTTTTTGCAAGACAGAGTAACTTAATCCTCATAAGAAATAGGAAGTCTTATCTCACATTGAGTTTTTTTTTTTTTTTTTTGTAGAAATTTTTACTGAAATTTTATTCTGTTATAAAGCTTTCTGACAAGAAGAGGAACTTATATGTTCCAGATATGGTAGGGTTACTGCTTACTTATGGTAAGGGTCTTCCAGTGGAGGTCTGCTTCAGGGCTGCCGAATGTGACATTGTCTTCAGGTGGCTCTCCTCTAAGGCATTGAACCAGAGCCCTAGCCGTCAGCCTACAGCCAGAAGTTGCCCATAGTTCCCCTTGGCCGGAGTGGTTTGCAAGCTAGAACCTAAGTCAGCCTGAAGCACGAGGAGCCTTATAGGGTGGGGCTGAGACTGGGGAGGGCCTGGAACCTGTGTGAGGAGGTACAGCCCAGCATGGGTACTGCAGACGACCAACATTGAGGCCCGCTTTGTGCTTACGTAAAAAGGACCACAGAAGGCGGGAGAGCCAGGCCAGGGCTCTGTAGGGCTGATGAGCAGGAAATGGCCCTAACTGTAGGATCAGTCTGTCACTTAGGCTCACTAGTGTTCTATTTCCTAGTGGGAAAAATGAGGACTCAAAGTGTATTAACTAAGACGATGCAGGAATACTGCTGATTCATGACGAATATACCTTAAGTCATAGTTTCAGGATCCTTATTTACATTTCAATTTGCAACTACCAAAAGACACCGTCAGAGATCATTTTTGTTGTCCTGGTTCCTCAATTATTTCTCTACGTAGTGCTGGCTGAGGTCTGGGATCTCTTTGCCAACAAACAAAATTTCCCATAGTCTTATTGAGCAGGAGGTAGGAAATAGAAATCCCCAGACAGTGGCCAATACATGCCCAGCAGAAGAAGTAATCTGAGTTAATAAGAATAAGGGCCAAAGGCAGTTCTTAGGTAACCCAGCCCTTCCCCACTCATAGCCTTACTCCTGTCCCAGAAGTGGGTATAGCAAAAGCTTGTGTGCATGAACCATTAACTGGGTTGAGACAGAGAAAGGCACAGAGAAAGCAGGGCTCCTGAAATCCTGCGGAAGGACAAGGTGAGTGTGTCGGATGACCAGCTTGTGCATGAGGCTGCCTGAGGGACCGTGCCCCTGCCTGGGGCCTTCTATCTCTGAAGATGGACTTGATCTGTCCCCATCCCTCATCCGTAGGGTCCATCAGATATGTATGATGTGTCCACAGCTCAGGGAGACCCTGCCTTTCCCTGAGTCCATCACTGGGAACTTAGCCCTGGGGCCTGACCTGCCTGCCAAGGCCTGTCTCTAGAAACCCAGCTGCTCATTACTGTGGAAGGCAAGTCCCCTGCCATGATTCACACTGAGAACCATGAGGAGGAGCATGTCCCTGACAGCCAGGCAGACTGGGATGAAGTCTACCTCTCCCTAACCAGCCCGTGTCCTGGGCCCCACACGACACCCAAGTCCTCTAAGCCTCAGCTTCTGATTGCAGAATAGAGAGTGTTAGTCTCCTCCGCACAGATTCAGGATGAGATTTACTTGAAATGCCATAACCGTGTGCTGTGATGGGGCCAGGCACCGCACAGGTGTTTGGCATCTGATAGTTTCCTCCTCCTTCTCTCCTCTTGGTTCGGGCCAAGCCTGAGACAGTGATGCCCCCAGGCTCTCTGGCCATGGTTGCTCCAACTCACAAAGCATCCTCCAATTGTCTGCTGTAGCCCATGCCTGGAAGGCTGGACTTCTAGGCCAGGCTTTTGGACACCTGGGTACTCATCCTTCTACATCAGGCTGACCAAAAGATAAGCCCCCTTCAAAATCCAAATGGGAATTTCCAACAGGACAGGTTCAGAACACCAAGGGCAGCATTGGCTTCCACAAGCTTATTCCTGAGGAGGGAAAAAGCTCTTTGAGTTTCCAACAATCCAGTGGGAGCAAAGCAACTTTCCCCCCAGGCTTCACAGTTAGGCACATCTTGTGTCTGTTCAGCCATTTCCCAGCTAAGGCTTCCCCTCTGACTCAGCCCGCTTATTGGCTGAATGAATAAACGATGAGTAAATACTATCTCAGAGCCAATCTACAGAGTAAACATCTTGCAGTCAAAGTATCAGGAGCGCACTCTGTCTCTGACCCTCCCAGTGCCATCAGAGCCCTTGGAGGCCAAGGTGGACCTGTACTCATCCTCCTTCAAAGGCCTAGGAGTGCATTGTGAGCTTACCCTCTTCTTCCCTTGAGAATCAAAGCAGAAAAGCCACACTCTCCAGAGAAATGAAAGGCAAGGCACATCAGGAGACTGGCCCAATGTCTGCTGCTGCTTGCTGGCCGCCACACCAGGCTGATTTAATTCTGCCAGGCGGCAGCAGCAGAGTACCCTAACGGGGCCAACACAAAAATCAATAAACACCAGATCCATTACCGAGACATACGGAGGGAGGTACTTTCATGCCTGCTCTCTGTAAATCAGCATGTAACCTCATATCATTTTTCTAATTATAAATCTATAGCCATTGCAGAAAATTAGGAAAGAAGGGAAATGATGAAGAAGAAATAAAATATGTCCATTATTTTCCTGCACAGAGAAAACCACAGTTGAACAATTCCGTGTGTGTCCATCTGCACCAATTTTTTTTTCCAGAGGTGGGATATTGTGGGGTTTGTATCTTTTTCTTTCTTTTTTTTTTCAATACTTTGTCTTTTAGTTATAGATGGACACCATGCCTTTATTTTTATGTCTTTATTTTTGTGTGGTGCTGAAGATCGAACCCAGGGCCTTACACATGCCAGGCAAATGCTCTGCCACTATACTACAACCCCAGCCCTGTATCTTGCTTTTTCAGTCAATTCTTCATATTGTCATCTTCTTCATTATATAGTCCCCAAAGCATGGCCCCTGGTAGCTATGAAATGTTACACCGAATGAATGTTTTTGCCAAGTTGTTGTTGCTTGGGGAATGGGGCTACTTTCCAGTTTCACCATTATAAAAAACAGCATCGTGGAGAATCTTGATCCACCTCTCTAAAGTGTCCTCCAATCAGTGGAGCAGAGAGTGGCTCTTCCTTGTCACTTCCTTGTCAGCGTGGGCACACACGCTGTATCGCCAACTTCTCTGGAGGTGAGACGGCTGGTCCTCAAAATGTCTCACACATGTTACTTGGAAACCCCATGTTTAAACCACTTCTATCAACCTAGATCTCTCATGCAAAAGAGTCACCCTGTTGATCTGTTCATCAGCCCAGGAGAGACATGGAAACTTCTGATGTACTAAGTCTACTTGTTACTAACGCCACTCTAACTATTACAGGTACGTTGCTAAAACATGCTACCAAATTTTCACTCTGGCCCCTGTGTGTCAACAGATGGAGGCTGGGTGTGGTGGCTCACACTTATAATCCCAGAAACTCAGGAAGCTGAGGCAGGAGGATTGCAAGTTCAAAGCTAGCCTGGGCAACTTAGTGAGACCCTTGTATCAATTTTTTGTAAGTGTGGGGAGGAACCCCCTAGGGATGTGCCTCAATGGACAGCACACCTGGGTTCACTTTCCACCTCCCCCCCCAAAAAAAAGACTGTGTCCAAGGCACTTCTGGACCACACTGGAGGGAGCTACAACCAGATTCTGTGGGAAGTGAAGAACAGCCCTCCAACAAGCTGTGACTTACCTCCACAACACCCCTGTACTACCCCATACTTGGCAAACCTCAGTGCAGACCCCACACACACACACTGCATCGCCTTTGTCAGATTCTGAACCTCCCCGGTTCTGAGGATTCTCGAGATTCTCAACGACCTTTCTCCATGCCCATATTTCACATCTATTCCCCCCTGCTCTCTATTGATATTTAGGCGTCATTTAGACAGTTGTCCACAGAAACAGAGGCTGGATCTAGCAGCTGCTTTTGGTCTGTGACTGGTTTCTGCAGAGTCAATATTCCAGTAATTGCATTAAACTTTAATATACTGACCCACTTTTGTCTTTTCATTCTAGTAACTTCCACCCCTTCCCAATGTCATCTGTGAAAGGGAGGCTTAAGCATCACTATGCTCCTCAGAGAAATTCTATATAACTCCACCTCCTCACAGCAAGGCAGGCAGAGGTTTCAGCCATGTTGTGAGGAAGACCCCAGCCCCAGCAGAGGCTTCATTCAACATCCCACCCCAACAAGCATAAAGGAGGAAACCTTTAAAATGAGTCCTGCAGAAACACCATGTATTAGCAAGGTTCTCCAGAGAAACAGAACCACCAGGATTATATATATAATAAAAAGAGAGATTTGTCATAAGGAATTGGCTCATAACATTGGGAGACTGGAAATTCCAAAATCTTCACAGCAGTTTGGCAAGCTAGAGACCAAGGGGAAACTCAAGTGAAGTCTGAAGGTGTTATGATTTGTATATGATGCGTCCCCCAAAAGCTCCTATGTTAATGCAGGAATATTCAAAGGGGAAATGATTGGATTGTGAGGTCTGTGACCTTGTCAGACCATCGTAGATTGAAGGGACTAACTGGATAGTAACTATCCAAGTGGACATGGCTGGAAGAGGCAGGTTACTGGAAGGGTTTAGCTTCCTTGCAGTCTCTTCTCCTTTATCTGTCTGCTTCCTGGCCATCGGGAATGGTACAGTGCTCCACTGATACAGCATTCTGTCATGATTTTCTGCCTCACCTTGGGTCCAGAGCTATGGAGTTGGCCCAACGTGGACTAAATCTCTGAAACTATGAACCCAAAATAAACCTTTCCTCCTCTAAGTTGTTCTTGTCAGATATTCTGGTCACAGTGACAAAAAGCTGTCTAACACAGAGGGTAGTCTGGAAGCAGCATCACTTCCTCTTTGGAAAACCTGTCTTTTTCTCCTTAAGGCCTTCAGGTAATTAGATAAGTTCCCCCTGCATTATGAACGGTGATCTGATTTACCCGAAGTCTTCTGGTTTAGATATTAATCACATCTTTAAAAAATATCCTTCCACAGCAACATCTAGACTGGTATTTGACCACCTCGGCTGGGCATCAGAGCTTAGCTGAGATGACACATAAATTAACAGTCACAACTCAGTCTGACTGAAACCACATAGAGACCCTGAGTGGGGACCATCAAGCTGAGCCCATCAAGCTTCAGAATCAACAGAAATAATAACAAGCTGATTGCTGTCATTTTAAGGTACTACATTTGGGGAGGGGGTTTATTTTGCAGGCACAGCTAACCAGAACACAATCCAAACTTTATCCCCAGAACCTGCCTCCCCAGGAGTTTTTCTGCAGGTAAGATGTGCACTGAGTCTGCCTTTGAGCCATGCTCTTCTGGCTTACCCACCTGCAAGGCAGTGCATCCCACATAAGTCAATTCTTGCTCACCCTTCCTGAAAATGCTGGGTCTTTTTCACATTTATGTTTCCAGCTGCTGCCCCACCCGCAGGTTGCCAATGGACACTTAGTGAATAAATAAACAAGATGCTAGTGTTTCACCAAGAGGCCCCAGGGAGCCGGAAGTGAGCCTGGGATTGCAGGGCTTTGCCACACTGCACTTCCCTCCCCAGGTCTGCCCAAGGAGCAGGTGGTATAGGGAATGAGCTTGGGCAGCGTCATCCAGACCCCTTGAGACACCACACGTGTCCAGGGGCCACCAAGAGCTGACCCAGAGGGGACCCACAGGAAACAGTAGGAATTACCCAGGTTACTGAGACTTCCTCACTTCTTCATTCATCCATTTGTCTGCCCAGTTGGAAGCTCCTGCAGGGTTCCAGAACCAAAATCCTGCCCTAAAATGTGCCCTTCCTGAGTTCTAGGTCTCTATCCTACTGTCTGTGTCTCCTCCAAGCACCAGCCTGGCCCAGGCACCAGGGATGCAATGATGGGCAGAGTCCATCAGGAAGGGCAGGCTGGCTGGAAAGATGGATGGTATACAAAGAATCATATCATCTCATGTCTGGGGTGGAGAGAGACAAAGGTGTCTGTCTATAGATGGGGCCTCCTTGGCAAGGTGACATTGGCAGAAAACAGTGTGAGAAGGTATAAAAGAATGTGACTGTCTGCAGAAACGAAGAAATAGCAAAGGCGCCAGAGGACAGGGGGTGTGTGCCCATAAACATGAGAGACAAAGAGGAGACCAGAATGGCTGAAGCAGCAAAAAGGGCACACGTCTGTAATCCCAGAAACTCAGGAGGCTGAGGCAAGAGGATTACAAGCTCAAAGCCAGCCTCAGCAACTTAGCAAAGCCCTAAGCAACTAAGCAAGACCCTGTCTCAAAATAAGTAAAAAGGGCTGGAGATGTGGCTCGCTGGCAAAGTACCCCCCGTTTCAATAAAGAAAAAAAGGCAGGGGCATTGGGAGATGAGAAGGATCACATCCATTTGGGCCTTTGAGGAGACCCTGAGAGGGTGGGTCTGATTGCAAGGGCTTTCCCACAGGGCTGATTATTGGGCAGCTTTGAGGACATAGGGGAATAACAGCAGAACCAGGGTGATGGCGGGAAAGGGAGGAACAAGATCCATCCTGAAGACAAAGGTCTCTGCTTGAAGGCAGAGGGTTGTGCAGGAAAGAGTGAAAGGGCTGAGGACTTTCCTGGGAGGCCCCTGAGAAAGGATGAGCCAAAAAAGGAGCACTACCTCTTATCCCTGGTGCAGGTGCACTAGGGCCCACGCCTCCCTGGAGGGTGCAGTGGATGCTTGGTTTTCCCTAGCACATGTGTGCCCAAAGTGGTGCTGGTAGGAAGTACTCACAAATCATCACCACTGCTGCATGCTTCCAACAACCCCAGGTTAATATAGACCCATGTGGTGGCGGGGGAGGTATGTGCATGGGGTATGTATTCTCAAGTGCAACATCATGAACCCACACCACATCCCGGACAGAGGCAGGCCACCAAGGAAGATGTGACTAGGTTAATAATCAGCAATAATCACTCTCCTCCTAGTCATGAGGACCCATTCTCTCCAGGAAAGTGTGAGTGAGAGATGGCCCCTTGCAGACCCCCCAAATTAGTCTCTATCACCCAAGGAAAAATCCAAAATAGTACAGTGTACTTATTATGTGTCCTGAGCTTGTCTTTCATTTCACACCTAACAGGCCAGAGAGTCACTGGCATATGACTTTGATATACATTGTACTGTGACCTCCAGCCACATCAACTCAAAAAGGTCCTAAAACTCCTACTATGTGCATACAACACAATACAATATAGCATAATACAATATAGAATAGCACAATATAATGCAGTATAGTATAGCACAGTACAGCCCATCCCTGACTATCATGGTCCAACTTACAGTTTATTAACTTTACAAAACTGCAAAAATGAGAAACCCTATGTCATTCAGGAGAAATTGTACTTCAAATTTTGAATTTTGATCTCTTCCTGGGATAACTATACCAGAACAATCCTTTCTGAAGATTCTGGACAGTGGCAACAAGTTACCTTCCCAGTCAACCCTAGGATCACAAGGAGAAACCACCAAAACTCGAAAGTGTGCTGCAGTGCTAAAGTAGACGTTCAGTAGATCAGGTACGCTCGATTTTCAGCTTGCAATGGTTTGATCAGGATATAACCCGTTGCAAGTGGAGGAGCATCTATAGAGTACCATGAAATACAATACGGTATAATTCAGAACAACACAACACAATACAGTACACAGCACAGTACACTATAAAACAGGATAGCACAGTATAATCAACTATGATACGGTACAATGCACAGCACAATATAACATAATAGGGTACAGTACAATGTAATACAGTATAGAACAATACAGTACAGTACAAAAGAGTATGGTATGGTACAGCATGATACAATACATACAATATAGTACAATATAGAAAAATACAATCCAGTACAATATAGAATAATACAGTGTAATATCATTGTTTTAGTCAGTTTTTTCACTGCTGTGACTAAAAACCCAACCAGAACAACTATAGAGGAGAAAGACTCTATTTACGGGCTCATGATTTCAGAGGTCTCAATCCACAGACAGCTCCTCGGGGCTCAAAGTAAGGCTGAACATCTTGACAGGAGAGTGTGGCAGAGGGAAGCAGCTCACATGATGATTATGAAGGAGAGAGAGAGAGAGAGAGAGAGAGAGAGAGAGAGAGAGAGAGAGATTCCGTTCTCCATATACAAAAGGTAAACCCAAAGCCATGGCCCCAGTGACCCACCTCCACCAGCCAAACATCCTACACACCTTAAATCTCTACTCAGTTAATCCCATCATGGGATTGATTCAATGGCTGGGTTAAGGTTTTCATAACACAATCATTTCTCCTCTAAACCTTCTTGCATTGTTTCACATATGAGCTTTAGGGGGACACCTCACATCCAAACCATAACTATGGCACAATACAATAAAATATAGTATACAGCACGCAGTTGCACAATACAATACAATGCAATATAGTGCAACACAGCACTACAATATAATGCAATAATAATACAGCATGGAGGAGGGAAACGACATGCATTCCGATTCTGTGATTCTAGGGAAGATCCTTAATCTCTCAGATCCTTAATCTCTCAGATCCTTAGTTTATTTGTGTGCAAAGTAAGGACACATCAAAGGTTTGTGTAGAAAATTAGGTGCAATGACATATGTAAAGCTCCAGTCCCCAGCCCATTCACCACAAGCCTCACCCCATGTAGCCTTAAGGACACCAGAGGCAGGACTGGGCTCAGTGAGTGAGACCCTGGAGGCAGCCTGTGAGGATGTGAGGACACTGTGAGGAAGAAATCACAGCAGGGTCCACCCACCAACAGCATCAGCAACTGGGGCTGGGGGAGGACAGCGCACCCTGCTGGCCATCATTGTCTGGGAGGCATGACGGCTTCCTTCAACCCTTTAGCAACCCCAACTGCAGAGCACACCAGGGGACAGCCACCTGCCACAACTGGGCATTGACACCACCTGACCCTCTTCTCCCCACAGCTCTGCAACCCCACCCAAGGATCTTCCTCTCTGCCAGCTGCAGTGAGCCCCTCCCTCAAACTAAGTCCCTGCACCTCACCTACCTGGGCGACACTCCATCCCTCACGTCCACAGTTGTCTGTGGGAGCCGTTTGCCATGGTGGAAAGAAGTTTTCAGAGGCAAGCCTCCATCCTTCAACAATATTTATGAGGTTGTCACAAGGTGATACAGAAATATTCACAAATATAAAGGGGCCTGCCTCCTGATACCTATATTTTACAGTAAGCTCTGGATGCAGACAGTTTGGGCTGCATAGAAAAATGATCCTGACATGATTATTAAACTCATCAAACAACTTTTTCCACATTTATCCACAGATGGGGTCTCAAAGGTCCTCCAATAAAAGATTCTCTATGATGTTCAAATTCCACCCATGGACTGTCCCTCTTTGTTCCAGGCAACCCACCCCAGGTAGAGCAGCAGGAAAGGAAAGGGAAAGGGAAGGCAAAAGAGAAGACAGGGACTCGGGCTTGGACCAACCCAGAACCTTGACATCCTGCACTGCAGGCTCTTACCTTCAGGGCAGGGCTGCTGAATGGTCCACAGAGCTGGCTAGGACAAATAATTCATGCCACATCCAGGCTTCAGTGAAGTCCACAGTGCTCCTGGGTACTTTTGACTTTCCAAATGAAATCTTAAAAGGAAGCACCTTGCTTAAAAGAAGTAATCGTGGCACAAGTCTGAATGAAGTCAAGGAGCGAGGCAGGGCCCAGCCCTGACCACTTTCCGCATTCCAACCTGCCAGTGTGGGGACCTCTCAGACAGAAACTGCTTGTTCTGCAAAGGAGACCTTCTCACTCTGGAGCCCAAGCCCACTGTCAGCAAAGCGCTGCTGAGCTGGAACGTGTTGTTGTTGTTTGGGGCTCTGTGGATCCTTCAGCCTAAGGCTCATCCCAGAAAGCAGGTTCATCTCTCTTACAGTGTGTTAGAGTAGCCTTATCAGGGGACCCATAGACCAAGTGATCAAATTTTACTCCTTGGACACTGGTTGACATCAAGATCCCACAAGGCCCTTGGACCCCCAGGGGCCAAACATCTGCTCAGCTCAGGTCCACCAAGCCCACTGGGCCTCTATCTTACCAGCACCATGGGACAGACTGGGGGTCCCCTGACTTACCCAAAGAGGCATGTTTGGCCGAAAAATTTTTAAAGACAGAAATGCGATCTTCCTCTTACAGTATTCCATAATTTCCAAAATTTAGCTTTTTTGCTTTCTGTCTCCCACCCCTCATTATGACAACCCTCCCCATGACAAACAGGGACAGTTGGCCAAGGGGACAATAGAAGTAGGGCTGTCATGGAGCAAGGAAGGCTCAGCAGGCACCACTCACCACCACAGACTTCACCTGAGCTCTGGCGTGCTCCCTACTTGGCCTGATTTCAGTGGTGGCAGACAGACAGGTGAAAACTAACCTCTTCCAAAGATGTAGGAGAAAGAGACTTGAGCAGAAGCCGGAGCCCACGGCCTGGCCAGGAGTCTGTGCATATGCCTCAGGTGAGGGAATGTGAAAGCATCAGTTGTCAGAGGCCTGGCCCTGCAGGGTCACTCACTTAGGACATTCACCCAGACACCCCACTGAAACAACTCCTCAGACACCAGTGAATCCTATCCCACATTTTTACTCTTTCCTTTGGCTAGAAGGAAGCTCCAGCTCTAAAGGGCAGGACCTACAAGTGAGGTTTGTGGGTGGATCCCCCACTGCCCACGCTAGGTGTATCTTGTACTCTTTTTGCCCATATTTTGTCTGTGTATCACATTCTGTGGGGTTAGAAGCACTTCTGTGTGAGGAGCTTGAATATTTCTGTTGCATTAAGTGATCCAAACCTTGTGGCTAAGCAAGGGGTGGAAGTTCACGGTGGGAAGAGAAGAGAGCTCTGGCTGGTGCCCCGATCCTGTCACAGCTGCTATCTGGGGACATGCCCACATGTGTACTGAGGGGCCTTAGATGGAAACTTGGAAATGCTCTTTGACTACACTGGGTGAGGGGGGTCACTGCAGCTCTGGCCTAAGAAAGTTTTGAAGGGTAGCTAGGAGGAAAGGGAAGGGCCAGGACTAGCCCAAACAAGGAAGGCCATATGGGAATCCTGAAGGAAATGGGCCAGCATCCCAGGCAGCAGTGGACTCCCTGTGAAAGTGTTTGAGCAGATGGTTCTCCTGAAGTGGGATTTGACCTCCCTTTGTAGGTGGGATGGCCAAGAATACCCAGTTGGGATGTGGCCTGTCCACACTTCACTGTGAGTCATGGTCCCCAGCCAGCAGCCAGCTCTTCTGTGCTAGTCAGCTTTTCATCACTGGGACCAAAATACCTGACAAGAACAACTAAGAAGAGGAAAAGTTTATTTGGGGCTCAGGGTTTCATAGCTCCAATCCACGGTTGGCGGATCATTGCTCTGAGCCTGAGATGAGGCAGAAACATCATGACAGAAGGGCATGGTGGGAAAAAGCTGCACAGTTCATGACAGCCCAAAAACAAAAAGTAAGAAAGGAACAATATACAGTCCCCAGGGACATGTCTCCAGTGATTTGCTTCTTCTAGCCACATCTTGCCTGCCCACAGTTACCACCCAGCTAGTACCTTCAAATTATCCATCCAATGGATTAATCCACTGATGAGGTTGCAGTCCATAATCTAATCACGTATATTTCTGCATTGCCTAACACATGAGATTTGCGAGAAATATCAAAGATCCAAATTATAACATCTTTCCTCAACAGATCTCCGACATGGACATCCCGATCCCTCTAAGATCCAAGCCTGCCTGCCACCTACTAGACTTCCCCTCTCTGGGCACATTCAGTGTTCACCAGCCAGCCCCACAGGAAACAGGATGCATCCCAGTTAGCTCAAATGAAGGACCAAACTCCTAACATGTGTGGTCCCTGGGGGACTGGCCACAGTGGGACCCTTACCATTTTGGGGGCTGAATGAGGAGGCAAAGAAGCAGGCAGAAATATATAAGAGAAAATAAGGAATCAATATCCCACCCTCTATCCTCCCACCCTCACCTCCTGCTGGTGGCTCCTGTCAACCTACCTGGAAGCCATCAGATAAGGGAGTCCAAGAGCTGTGCGCAGAGGGTCCCCTCCAGACCCTGAGCAAGGCATGAAAGGGGAAGACAAAGAACATGCAGCATCCCAACCAAGAGAACCCCTTACCAAGACCTAGAGACTACCATCTATTTATGATTCTCCACATGATTATTCCAGTTCATTTTTCTCAACAGTGTAGAGTCATTAACTCCTTATTACAGTAAGTTCAGTTGAGAAAGAGCAACAGGATGACTCACAGGGCATCTCAGTAGCCCCACCCTGGCCAGGCCTGTCTACCTTGGAAGAGGGACAACATCATGGGGAAGAGTTCACCATCCCCAAGAGCATGCAGCCTGGCACCAGAACCCGGAGTGGTACACAGAGCATGGGACATAGAGAGGTGACTAAAGGAGCAACACAAAAGGCTGTGCCAGGTGAGAAGATGGGAAGGCTCAGTAGTGGAATGTGGGCAGAGGCTTGGGGGGGGCGGGGGGGCTCAGTGCAGGAGCCAGAGGCCCTACACTGCATGGCAAGAGGGCCTTGGAATCTCTCCAGGGTAAGGACACCCCCACCTCCTTGCCCAGAGCTCAGCCAAGTTTGACTCAATCAGTCCTTAAATAAAATCAGATTGATTTCCACAGGAAAGAATCAAAAGTCAGCAGATACAGGATCCAAATAAGACGATTTCCATACCATCAAAAACACAATAATAATTGCTGGTGAAGATGTGGGTAAAAATGAATACTTATACACTGTTGGCAAGATTATAAATTAATACAACTACTATGAAAATCAGTGTAGAGATTCTCAAAAGACTAAGCATGGACCCACCATATGACCCACCTATGCCATTCTTCACTATTTTTACAAAAGAATTAAAGTCAGCATACTAGAGGGATACGTGCATAAGCCGTGTTTATAGCAGCACATTCACAGTAGCCAAGTTATGAAACCAGCCTAGGCATCCATCAATCAATGAATAGATAAAGAAAATGTGATGTACTCTACTGTCATACGTAACTAAAAAGAATAAATTTTATAAAAATAATTCTAAACAAAGAAAAATGTGGTATATATAAACAATGGAGTTATACTTATCCATAAAGAACAGAATTATAGCTGGGCGCAGTGGCACATGCCTATAATCCCAGTGGCTGAACCAGGAGGATAGAGAGCTCAAAGCCAGCCTCAGCAATGGCGAGGCACTAAGCAACTCAGTGAGACCCTGTGTCTAAATAAAATACAAAATAGGGCTGGGGATGTGGCTCAATGGTCAAGTGCCCCTGAGTTCAATCCCCAGTACCAAAAAATAAAGAAGAAAATGATGTCATTTGTAGAAAAATGGATGGAACTTGAGAGCATTATGTTAAGCAAAATAAGTCAACCTCAAAAAGGATTGTATTTTTTTCTCATATGTGGAAGCTAGGAAAGAAAAAGGGAAAGAAAGATGGGAGGGATCTCATGAAAATAGAAGGGAGTCCAGAAGAGTCAAGGAAGAGGACCAAACGGGAAGAAGAGGAGAGAAAGACGAGGTACTGGGAAATTAAAATGACCAAATTGTATTATGGGAATATATGAATATGTAACAACAAAGTTGACTATTATGTGTAATTGTAATACACCAATAAGAAATCATCTTTAAAGTGGATCATTTCCAAACAATGCCCCTGTTAGAGTTCGGATGTGGCTTGAGTGACCTTCAAGGGTCATTTGTATTGAAGGCGTTTTCCCAAGAGTGACACTATCTGGATGTGGAGGAATGTTTAGGAGGTGGGAGGTCCTTATGTCACTGGGAGCATTCCTCAAAGAGAACTGTAGGACCTCAATCTTTCTCTCTTTCTCCCCCTCTCTCTTTGTCTCTACCTCTGGCTTGAGATGAAATCATCTGCTTGCTCCCTCACACAACAGCGCATCCTCATGAGGAGGGGATGCAGCCAAGGGCTGGTCATGGAACCTATACTATGTCATTTGGACTTCCAGTTTCAAAAATTTTGAGTTAAATAAATCTTTTCTTTTTAGTGAGTTAGCTGCCTTGGGTATCCTGTAGTAATGCAAAACTAGCTACTATAACTCCTTTCTCTGTGTGTTTGGTGCTGTGCTCAAAATCTGAGCAAGTGTTTGATTGCAGGGGCATATATGTGTCTCTGGGTTGACACATGTACACACAAATTCATGAATGTGTCTTGTACATTTTTATGGGTTCTCTCCTCCTGCTGAGAGGTTTTCTGCCTCCTTTTATTAACATTTGACCCCCACATCCTAGTAGTGTGTCAAAGCTGGCTGAAACAATGGTGCCAAACTACCAAAGTCCAGTCACAGAAGGGCACATACGACAGCCTCACCTGGACACTGTCTGCAGGGTGGAAGACAGAGAGGAAGATGGCCCCGTGAAGCCACTTAACCTTCCCCAGGTGGCCCTTGGTGAGCCACATACAGCCTCAGAGTGCAAAGTCATAGGCACAGGCACCAGCATGAGTCACAGGCACCAGCATGAGAGATTGAGTAATATGAGAACTGCAGATTCTATGGTCTCCCTGGTCACCACAAAATAGCCGATCCTGAACAGAGGCCACTCACAACAGTGGCCTAAGATCAAACCCTAGGCTGCCAACTCTCAATGTATGAACCTAGGCAAATGGCCTCTTATTGGATCCTCTCCTGAAAAGACAGTCAGACTAAGTAAGAGGGCCTAGAAAGAGTCCCCATCACAGAGCAGACTCAGACACACTGACCACCTGTGAGTTCAGGCCATAGACCTTGCATAGCCTGGACACCTCTGGAGGAGCACAGCTGTGGTATTCAGTGATTCACCTTTGTAGCCAACACAACAAGATCTAGAGGAGTCTAAATAGGATGGCTCAGTAGGACAGGACTTGTTTTGGGAATCAAACCTGGCTTTATATGGGCTCCTGAAAGCCACATAATCTTGGACAAATATCCAAGTCTCTGTGCATTATTTCCCTCAACATAAAATATGGTGCCACAAACATGATTTTCCTAAAGTCTTTATCTTGAGAGGGCTCTTTCCAGGTTACTTGGACAAAAAGCTAGATGTGACTAAGTACCCCTAATCTCAGTGGAAGGGGATGAGCCAAGCTCAACTTCCTTTCAGACCAGGAGACTCTAGGGCCAGGTCAGCTGGTGTTCCCAGGCAGCTACTATAAACATACAATACCCCAAACCCAGACCAGCTTGTGCCAACATGTCTACTTAAGCCCTTAAGGAAGGAAGTCACAGAGTGGGGCTCCCTACAGCAGGACACAACAGCACCCTGGCCTTTCAGTGTGAGCAGAGCATGCTCAGCCAGGCACAGTGATGGAGAGGGCAGATCCTCACCAGCCAGAACTAGGGCTCAGTCGTTCAGTCAACAAACATATATGGGGCATTTATAACAGGCCAAGCCTATTCTAGGTTAGGTCTACCAGTAGGGAATGATATAGACAAAAACCTTAGTCCTCATGTAGCTTGTAACCTAATTAACAGATTTAGCATGCTAGATCATCATAAGTTCATAGCAGGGGAAATAAAGGAAGGGATAACTGATACAGGAAGGGGTACAGATGAGGAAATTAATCCACCAGGTCTCTCTATGGACTTACCTATGTGCAACTGTCCAGAACACAGTCCTTCCTAGCTTCAGACAAAAAGAACCGGGAAAAGCAAGACCTGACTTATTCTCCAGCAAACGCCAAAGAATGACTCTTTCTCCTGTGAATCCTCTAATTTGGTACCACATTGAGGCATTCTGATGCCCCAGTCATCTCCCTTCCTATTTGTAAATCAGCATCCTAAACGATGCTGCTTCAGTGAGCTGGTGACAAATGCACTTGAAATGCATTCTCCTGCACGCTCATAAAGTTGATTTAATATTTCAATTAATCTTGCCTCTTCCTCATCCACAATTTATGTGGCTGCTTTTTAAGCAAGTCTTCTTTGGAACTTAAATGAGCACAAGCGTAAACATTGGTTAATTTATCTGTTTTCCAGTAGATAATTTCATTTCCCTGAAGCTCCTCTCCATCCCTTTATGTGCTCCCCCAGCCAGCACATGGGGTGATGGTCTCTAATTACATCACCAATGAGGGCATCCATCGTTTTTCATCTGGCCCATTTTGAGAGGCCATAAATTCAGAAGCCCAGGTAAAAGAAAAACAGGCATTCTCCGCATGGGAGAGAAGGCTGAGCCTGGGAAGATAGGAAATGGGACTGGAAGAGAACAAGAGAGTTTTCTGGGAAGATGTAAGTGCAGGCAGCCAGTAGCTCTGTCTATGTGACCAGGCACCCTCCAAAATAGAAGGTTGACGTTTAGCAATTAACATTGAACTAAGTTCAGCTCAAGGAATTGTTTTATGTCCTTCAGAGAAAGCATCTGGTAACTTGAGTAAAGGTGGCTTTAGGTAGGTTAATGAGGATAACCCACTGTATTAGTCTGTTTTCCATTGTTGTAACAAAATACCTGAGGTTGGATAATTTGTGAAGAAAAAAAGGATTTATTTAGCTCATAGTTCTATAGTGCAAGACTAGGTAGCCCCTCAATATGACCTCTGGGGAGCGTCCCCTTGATGCATGGCATCATGGCTGAGTGCATGAGAGAGAGAGAGAGAGAGAGAGGAGAGAGAGAGAACCTAACCTACCATGGAGCCAGAGAGGAATCCACAGTAAAGGCAAGAAAGACAAGTTCTGGTCTACATCAATGTCAGCTGACTAGGGCTATAGAATAACCCACAGTGGCAGACAGACTCAGCATGTGTATCAGTCTAGCTTGGCACCAGCTCTGGTAGGTAAAAGAGTTCATCCTCATGCAATATCTGCTGAAATGGTTCTAAACTTAGGAGGCCCCCTAGCACTGCAGTGGCTGTAGCAGTCATGAGTTTAAGTATCACAACAGAAAACGTGCCTAGAATTTCTAGGCAGGCTTAAGGTTGAAGGCCATTCCTAGATAAAGCCAGACATCACAGTCAGGAATAACCATCTACTTCCTCAATTTTCAGACAACAATGAGTGACTGCAAGAATCAAGAATAATCAGAGAAATATAATTTAACCTAAGAGACAAAATAATGTGCTGTGAGACTGACTCCAAAGAAATGGAGATGTACGAACTGTATGAAAAGAACTCAAAATAACTGTTTTAGGGGCTGAGATTGTGGCTCAGTGGTAGAGTACTTGCCTGGCATGTGTGAGGCACTGGTTTTAAGCCTCAGCACCACATCAAAATAAATAAAAAATAAACACATTGTGTCCATCTACAACTAAAATTTAAAAAAAAAAAACTGTTTTGGGAAGCTAGGAAAACTATCAATCTCCAATAAAATGCAGAGAAACAGTCCAAAAATATAGCATAGAAATTTGAGAGATTAAAATAATTTAAAAAAAAAAAAAAAAAAACAGAATCCTTCATCTAAGTTGGGCCTGGTGGTGCATACCTGTAATCCCAGCAGCTCAGGAGACTGAGACAGGAGGATCACAAATTCAAAGTCAGCCTCAGCAACTTAGTGAGATCCTATGGAACATAGGGAGACCCTGACTCAAAATAAAAAATACAAGGGATGGGGATATAGCTCAGTTGTTAAATGCTCCTGAGTTCAGTCCCTGGAAACAAAAAGAAAAAAGAAAGAAATTCTGCATCTAAAAAATACAACTAACATAATAAAAATACAAGAGAAAGCACCAACATCAGAATTGATCAAGCAGAAGAATTTGTGAACTTGAAGACAGACTATTTGAAAATACATAGAGGTTAAAAAAAAAGGAATGGAAAAGAATAAAGAAAGCTTATGGTATTTAAGGGACAACAACAGAAGAGACAATGTATGTCATTGACTTTCAGGAGAGAGCTGTAATAAAGGGGTAGACACATTAAAGAAGTAATAGCATAAAACTTTTCCAACCTGAAGAGGAAGGCCAAAGGTCTCCAATCACATGCAATATAAATTAGAATAGCCCATAACATTTTATAATCAAACTGTCCAACAGAGAGGATCCTGAAAGTAGTAAGAGAAAAGAAACAAATCACCTATAAGGGAGTTCCAATATGCCAAGCAGCAGAACTCTCAAGGGAAATCTTATAGGCCAGGAGATACTGAGATGATAAATACAAAGTGTTGAAGGGAAAAAAAAAAAAACTGTCAACCAAGAATACTGTACTCAGCAAAGCTGTCCTTCAGAAGTGAAGGACAGATAAACACTTTCTCAATCAAACAAAAGCTGAGGGAGTTCATCATCACCAGACCTATCTTAAAAGAAATGCTGAACGAAATCAGCATCATAAGAAATGTTTAAAGGGGCTGGGGTTTTGGCTCAGTGGTAGAGTGCTTACCTAGCATGTGCGAGGCCCTGGGTTCGATTCTCAGCACCACATAAAAATAAATAAATAAAGGTATTGTGTCCAACTACAGATAAAAAATAAACATTTAAAAAAAATTTAAAGAGAAATTCTAAAGGGAGTTAGGATACTAAACCAATATAAAAACATCTGAAAGCCTAAAGTTTGCTAGTAAAATTAAGTACAAATTCAGAATGACTTTATAATGTAATTGTGACATGTAAAGCACTTATAGCTTAGTATGAAGGTTAAAGACAAACTAATAAAAATGATAATAACTACAATAATCTGTTGAGGAACATGCAATATAAAATTATGTAAACTGTGACATCAAAAATTCAGAATGGGGGTGGAGTTAAAAGAGATAGCATGTGGACTGGGGATGTAGCTCAGTGGTAGGGTGCTTGCCTGGGATGCATGAGGCTCTGGGTTCAATTCCCAGCAGCACCAAAAAATTTAAAAATGTATAGTCTGGTTTTCTTGCAATCAAAGTGAAATTGTTATAATTGTTAATATCTTATGGCTCTAAGATTTCTTAAGTCTCATGGTAATCACAAAGCAAATACTTACAAAATGTACACTGAAAAAAAACCCAATATCAAAATATACCATTATGGAAAAGTATTTAACCACAAAGAAAGACAATAAAAGAGGGGGAAAAGGAAGAAAAGATTTACCAAACAACAAGAAAACAGTTAATAAAACAGCAATAGTAAGTTTACCTGTCAATACTATCCTTGAATATAAATGGATTAAATTCCCTAATTAAAAGAGATAGAATGGCTAAATGGATTTTTTAAAAGATACAAATATATGCTTACTACAAGAGACTTTTTTCACCTATAAGTACACATATAATAAAAATGAAGGGATGGAAAAGATATTGCATCCAAATGGAAACCAAAAGAGAGCAGAAATAGCTAGACTCATATTAGATAAAACAGACTTTGAATCAAAAACCATAAAAAGAGACAAAAAAGGTCATTTTATACTAATAAAAAGGCCAACTCAGCAACAGGATATAACAATTGTAAATATTTAGAGAACAAACATCAGACCACTTAAATATATAAAATAAATGTCAATGGATCTAAAAGTAAAAGAGTTTCAGTAATAGATAATCCAGGCAGGCAATCAACAAAGACCTATCAGATTTAACTTCACTCTTAATAGCACATTCTATCTGGTAAGTACAGAATACAATCACATGTTAAGCCAAGAACAAGTGTTAACAAATTTGAGAAGACTAAAATCACATCATATATATTCTATGACCATAATGTATAAAACTAGAAGGCAACAACAGGAAATGCAACGCTAACTACACTGAGATTTCATCTTACTCCAGTTAGAATGGCAATCATCAAGAATACAAATAATAAATGCTGGGGAAGATATGGAGGGAAAAGGTAGACTCATATATTGTTGGTAGAACTGCAAATTAGTACTTCCACTTTGTAAAATAGTACAGAGATTTCTCAGAAGATAGAAATGAAACCATCATAAGACCCAGATACCCCAATCCTTGGGATTTATCCAACTCAAATCAGCATACGATAGTAAAGCCTGCAATCCAATGTTTAAACAGTGCAATTCACAATAACTAGATTATGGAAAAACCTAGGAGCCCATCAATAGACAAATGGATGAAGAAAATGTGGGGTATATTCATAATGGAGTTTTACTTAGTTATAAAGAAGAATGAAATTATGTCATTTACTGGTAAATGGTTGTAACTGGAGAACATCATGCTAAGTGAAAAAAGCCACACTCAGAAACTCAAAGGTCAAAAGTTTTCTCTAATATGCAGAAGCTAGAGAGAAATAAGGAATTTAAAAAAATGATCTCACCGGGCATGTCACTTCCTACCTCCTGTAATCCAATAACTCTAGAGGCTGAGACAGGAGTAAATCACAAGTTCAAGGTCAGCCTTAGCAACTTAGTGAGACCCTGTCTCAAAATAAACAAATAAAAAGGGCCGACTCCACAGCTCCAGACCCTAGGTGAGGTGGAACATCATGGCAGAAGGGCCCGGTGGAGGGAAGCAGCTCAGGACATGGCAATCAGGAAGCAGAGAGAGAGCTCTGCTCACTAGGGACACACTATAAATCTCAAAAGAAAGTCCTGCATGGGAACACACTTGAGGTTTGGGGAAACATTCCATATATAAACCAGAACAAAACTTAATAGGTTAACTGCAATCTTCAAGGTAATCACTAAGAATATACTAGTCACGTGTGGCAGCAACTAGAGGAGCTGATGCAGGAGAACTGCAAGTTCTAGGCCAACCACAGCAATATAGTGAGATCCTATCTGAAAAAATAATAATAATCATAATACACTACAAAAAATAAATTTAAAAAATCAATATAAAAAGACAACAATGGAGAAACTGAAGAACAAAAAAAACATATGTTAAACAAACAGAAAACAAATGACTAAACAGAAGTTAATTTTTTCTTATTGGTAATTATTATAAATGTAAGGATATTAAACTCTCCTATTAGAAGACAAAAATTAGGTATGGTGGTGTACACCTGTATTTCCAGTGGCTCTGGAGGCTGAGGCGGGAGGATGGAGAGAGTTCAAAGCCAGCCTCAGCACCTTAGCAAGACCCTATGCAACTCAGCAAGATCCTATATCTAAATAAAATGTTTTAAAAAAAAAGTCAACCTAACAAAAGAGGTGAAAGAACTATACAACAAAAACTACAGAACACTAAAGAGAGAAATAGAAGAAGACCTTAGAAGATGGAAAGATATACCTTGTTCATGGATAGGCAGAACTAATATCATTAAAATGGCCATATTACCAAAAGTACTCTATAGGTTTAATGCAATGCCAAACAAAATCCCAACGGCATTTCTTGTAGAAATAGAAAAAGCAATCATGAAATTCATCTGGAAAAATAAAAGACCTAGAATAGCAAAAGCAATTCTAAGCAGGAAGAGTGAAACTGGCGGTATAGCGATACGAGATTTTAAACTATACTACAGAGCAATAGTAACAAAAACAGCATGGTACTGGTACCAAAACCGGCGGGTAGACCAATGGTACAGAATAGAGGACACAGAGACAAATCCACAAAATTACAACTACTTAAAATTAGATAAAGGTGCTAAAAACATGCAATGGAGGAAGGATAGCATCTTCAACAAATGGTGCTGGGAGAACTGGAAATCCATATGCAACAAAATGAAATTGAATCCCTTTCTCTCACCTTGCACAAAAGTTAACTCAAAATGGATCAAAGAGCTAGGAATCAAACCAGAAACTCTGCATCTAATAGAAGAAAAAGTTGGCCCTAATCTCCATCTTGTGAGGTCGGGCTCCAAATTCCTTAATACAACACCTATAGCACAAGAGTTAAAATCAAGAATCAACAAATGGGACATATTCAAACTAAAAAGTTTTTTCTCAGCAAGAGAAACAATAAGAGAGGTAAATAGGGAGCCTATATCCTGGGAACAAATATTTACCCCTCACACTTCAGACAGAGCTCTAATCTCCGGAGTATACAAAGAACTCAAAAAATTAAACAACAAGAAAACAAATAACCCAATCAACAAATGGGCCAAGGATCTAAACAGATACTTCTCAGAGGAGGATATAAATCAATCACAAATACACGAAAAAATGCTCACCATCTCTAGCTATCAGAGAAATGGAAATTAAAACCACTCTAAAATACCATCTCACTCCAGTAAGAATGGCAGCCATTATGAAGTCAAACAATAACAAGTGCTGGTGAGGATGTGGGGGAAAAGGGTACACTTGTACATTGCTGGTGGGACTGCAAATTGGTGCAGCCAATTTGGAAAGCAGTATGAAGATTCCTTAGAAAGCTGGGAATGGAACCACCATTTGACCCAGCTATTCCCCTTCTCGGACTATACCCAAAAGACCTTAAAAGAGCACAATACAGGGACACAGCTACATCAATGTTCATAGCAGCACAATTCAAAATAGCTAGACTGTGGAACCAACCCAGATGCCCTTCAATAGATGAATGGATAAAAAAAATGTGGCATTTATACACAATGGAATATTACTCAGCACTAAAAAATAACAAAATCATGGTATTTGCAGGGAAATGGATGGCATTAGAGCAGATTATGCTAAGTGAAGTTAGCCAATCCCTAAAGAACAAATGCCGAATGTCTTCTTTGATATAAGGGGAGTGACTCAAAACAGAGCAGGGAGGAAGAGCATGAGAAGAAGATTACCATTAAATAGGGACGAGAGGTGTGTGGGAATGGGAGAGAGAAGGGGAATTGCACGGAAGATGGAAGGAGACTCTCATTGTTAGGCAAAATTACATATAAGATGGTGTGAGGGGGAAGAAAAAAGAGAGAGAGAGAGAGAAATGTGTCACAGTAGATTGGGTAGAGAGAGGTGATGGGAGGGGAGGGGAGAAGAGAGGGGGATAGAAAAGGTAGCAGTATACAACAGACACCAGTGTGGCTGTATGTATAAACGTGGCTGTATAACCAATGTGATCCTGCAATCTGTACATGTGGAAAAATAAGAATTCATACCCCATTTGAATCAAATGTATGATATGTCGAGATCATTGTATTGTTTTGAGCAACTAATAAAAAAATTAAAAAGGGGGAGGGCTGGGGATATAACTCAGTGGTAAAGTGTTACTAGAGACAACTCCCGGTACCACAAAATAATAATAATAATACAGTGATTATTCCAATGTTTATGGCAGCACAATTCACAATAGCCAAGTTAGGCAACCAGCCTAGGTGTCCCTCAATATATGATTGGATAAAGAAAATGTGACATACATACACAATGGACTTTTACTTAGACAAAAGGAAGAATGAAATTATGCCATTTGCTGGTAAATAAATGGAACTGGAGAACACCAAGCTAAGTGAAATAATCCAGACACAGAAAGTCAAGGGCTGAATGCTTTTTCTTATAAGTGGATCTAGAAAGAAATAGGTAATTTTAAAAGGGGGAATCTCATGAAAGTAAAAGGGAGAACAGTGGAGTAGAGGAAGTCAACATGGTAAGGGAGGTGGGATGGGGAAGGGGAGGAAGAACAGAATGAAATAAACCAAGCTGTGTCATGTGCATGGACGAACATACCACAACGAATTCCACTTTTCTATACCACTATAATGTACCAATTTTAAAAATAAATTAAAAGTGCATAAAATTTAAAGATAAGTTTTAAAAGAAAACAAAACAAACCAACAGAAAGAGCTAGGTTGCTATATTGTCATTAGGCAAAATAGATTTTTTTTAAGTCAAAGAATTTACTAGAGAAAAAGTCATTATACATTGACTAAAGTTTCAATTCACCAAAAATATATAACAATTATAAACACCTAACAACAGAGCCTCAAATTGTGGGAACCCCAAACACACACTATTGAAAGGATAGTTCTACAATAATAGTTGGAGAGTTCGCTACGGCACTTTAAGTAATGGAAGGAACAATCAGACAGAAGATCAATATAGAAATACAGGATTTGAGCAACACAATTAGAACACTCCACCAACAATAACAGAATACACATTTTTCTCAGGTGCAGAACAGAACAGAAAAATAGACAATTCATTTTAAAATACTGAAATCAAACAAAGTACCTTACAACTGATTATAGTGGAATCAAACTAAAATCAATTAGAGAAGGAAAATTGAAAATTTCACAAATATATGGAAATTAAACAATACATCCTTAAACAACTAATAAGTCAAGGAAAAACTCCTTCCAGAAATTAGAATGCTGATACTAATGAAAAGGAAAACACTCATACTAAAACATACAAAATGTAATAAAAGTGGAACTAAGAAGAAAATGTATGGCTGTAAATGTCTACATTAAAAAAGAAAAAAGATAATAAATGAATAATCTAATTATATATTTTAAGGAACTAAAAAAAAGAAATGCAAGTTAAACACAAACACAAGGAAAGAAATAACATAGATAAGAGATAAATAAAACAAAATAAACGAAACCAAATTTTGGTTTTTTGAAAAGGTCAACAAAATTGATAAATCCTTAGCTATATCACTAAGGAAAAGAAAGCAGATTCTAAGTACTAAAATCAGAAAGTATACAGAAATGGAGAGAATTATTAGAGAATGTGATAAATAAAGACCTACATGATCACAAACTGGATAACTTACAGAAAATGGATAAATTCCTAGACATGCACAAAACCAATGCAAGAGGAATTAGAAAACCAGTGTCACCCCATGAACAGTAAAAAGGTTGAAAGGCTAAAAAAATTTTAAATACATAAATATTATTTTTAAACTCCCAACAAAGAAAAGCCCAGGAGTAAATAGCTTCACTGATGAATTATACCAAATATTTAAATGGACGTTAACACAAAATCTTTCTCAAAATCTTCCCAAAATATCAAGAAGAGGGAATATTTACTAACTTGTTTTATGAGACCAGTGTTGTTCTGATACCAAACTCAGACAGAGACACCACATGAAATGAAATATAGATCAATGTCCCTTTTGAACATTGATGTAAAATCCTCAACAAAATAGTAGCCAATAATCCAGTATCACATTCAAAAAATGATACACTGCTACAGTTAGAATAATACAGTTTGTTTCCTCTAAAACTCTGGTTGAAATATGATTGCCTGGGCTGAGTTGTAGCTCAGTGGTAGAGATTTTGCCTTCCATGCGTGAAGTCCTGGGTTCAGTCTCCAGCACCACATAAAAATAATTAAATAAAAACAAAGATATTGTGGGGCTGAGATTGTAGCTCAGTCAGTAATAGAAGGCACTTGCCTGGTATGTGTGAGGCCGGCCCTGGGTTCAATCCTCAGCACCACATAAAATAAATAAACAAAGTATTGTGTCCATCTACAACTAAAAAATATTTTTTAAAAAATAAATAAATAGGACAGGGGATTGTGGCTCAGTGATAGAGTGCTCGCCTAGCATGCACGAGACCCTGGGTTCGATCCTCAGCACCACATAAATGTAAAATAAAGATATTCTGTCCACCTATAACTAATAAATAAATAAATAAAGATATTGTGTCCATCTACAACTAAAAAAAAAAAGAAAGAAGAAAGAAATATGATTGCCAATGTGGCAGTATTGTGAGGTAGGACCTAGTAGGAAGTAAATTTGGATCACAAAGACAGAGGTATTACAGGAATTTTGCCCCCTTTGGCACATCCTGCTTGCCCTTCCGCTTTCTGCCATAAGTTGAATTAGCTGAGCAAATTTTGGTGTCATGTTCTTGGATTTCTCTGTCTTGAGAACTGTGAGCCAAAATAATCCTTTATTCTTTATAAATCCAGTCTCAGGTATTCTATAACGGCAAAGGAAAAGGGAGTAAGAGATACACTATGATCAAGTGGAATATATCCCCAGAAGCAAAAGTCGATCTCCAGTGTAATTCTCCATATTAACAGAATGAAGAAAAACACAAACACATGATCAGAATGAAAAAAAAAAAAAAAAACGGCATTTTAAGTAATCCAATTTCCTTTTGAAATAAAAATATTCAACAAATTAGGACCAGAAGAGAACTTTCTCAACATAATAAGTCCACATATGAAAATACTGAAAACCCTCACCCTACCATCAGGATTAAGAAATCAAATTCTGTTTTTACTACCCTTATTCAACATAGTTCTTCAAGTTCTACTAGCTAATGCAACTAGAAAAGAAAAAGAAATAAAACTGTGCAAACTGGAAAGGAAGAAGCAGAAGATCTCTGTTCAGAGTTGATGTGATCCTACATGTAGAAAACCCTAGAATTACGGAGAGAGAGAGAGAGAGAGAGAGAGAGAGAGAGAGAGAGAGAGAAATATTCAACAAAACCAGCAAAGTTACGGGATATAAAATCAATAGTGATTAATCAGTTATATTTCTTCACACTAACAATGAACAATGAGAGAAAGAAAGTAAGAAAACAATTTCATTTTTATAGTACCAAGGAATAAAACCACTAGGAATATATTTAACCAAGAAGGCAGAAAGCTTACACATAAAAAACTATGAAATATTGCTAAAAGAAAATAGAACCTAAATGAATGGAAATCCAACCCATGTGCATGGAAATTTTCATCTCGTTAAGATGGCAATACTGCCCAAAGAAATCTGTAATGTAACCCCTATCAATATCTCATTTTTGTAGAATTAGAAAAAAATCCATCCTAAAATTCATCTGGAATTTCAAAGGACCCTAAATAGAAAAACAATCTTGGGGAAAAAAAGTTGGAAAACCATTACATCCTGATTTTGAAACTTACTAAAAAACTATAGGAATCAAAAATAATGTGCTGTCAAAGGTATAAAAATATAGATCAATAGACTAAAATGGAAAGCCCAGTAGTAAACACTCACATTGATTAAAAGGTATCAAAACCATTCAATCTTCAATAAATGGCGCTGGGAAAACTAGATATCCATATGACAAAGAGTGAAATTGGACTTTTACCTTATAAAAATTAAGTCAAATGAATAAAAGACCTAAATTTAAGGCATTTTCTATAAAATTATTAGAGGACTATGGTATATCTGGAATAAGCAAATTAAATCAAGACAAAGTGGAATAGTGGTTACTAAGGGCTGGGGAGAGCAGGGATGGAGAGGCTAATGCTTAATGTGTACAGGGTTCTGTTTTAGATGAAGAAAAAGAAACAGACAATTGCAATAGCTGCACAACATTGTGAATGTAGGGCTGGGGTTGTGGCTCAGTGGTAGAGCCCTTGCCTAGCATGTGTGAGGCACTGGGTTTGATTCTCAGCACCACATAAAATTGAATAAATAAAATAAAGGTATAAAAATGGTAGTGAGATTAAAAAAAAACATTGTGAATGTTCCTAATGCCACTAAATTCTGTACTTTAAATGATTAAAATGGTAAATACAGTTATTTTTAACTCAATAGAGAAAAAAAAGAACCAAGGATAGCTAATAGGAAACATAAACAAGCCCTCAATTATACCTGTGGACTTGAAAATCCTACCCTCAGCAACTGATACATTAAAAACTATTAGCAAATCAGCAAGAAATAGAAAATCTGAGCACAAAATCAACCAACAGGATCACTCCACCCAACAAGAGCAAACTGCACATTTTTTCCAAGCATCTATGAAACATCCTCCAAGATAGACATTATCCTGGGCCATAAAACAAATCTCAACAAATTTAAAAGTATAGTATACAAATCTTGCAGAGTATATTCTCTGACCGCAGTGGAATAAACTATAAATTCATAACAGGAAGAAAACAAAATCTCCAATCATGTGAAAATTAAACAATACACTTATAAATAATCCATGGGTGAAAGAAGATATCTCACAGGAAAAAAAAAAAACTGAGTGAAAATAAAAATAGAACCTATCAAAACATGTGGCATGCAGTAAAAGCAGTGCTGAGAAAAGATTTTGTATCGCTGAATGCTTACATTAGAAAAGACAAAAGGTGTCAAATCAACAATCTAAGTCCTTACTCAAGAAACTAGAAAAAGGGAAGTGAAATAAATCCATAGCAAGCATAGAAGGAAAATAATAAAGTAGAAATTTTAAAAATTGAATTAAAACAATAAAGAAAAGCAATGAGCCAGGTGCAATGGTGTACACCTGAAATTCTAGTGACTCAGGAGGCTGAGGCAGGAGGATTGCAAGTTCGAGGCCAGCCTCAGCAATTTAGTGTCTCAAAACAAAATGTCTCAAAACAAAAAAATAAAAATAAAAAGGTCTGGGGATGTAGCTCAATGGTGGAACACCTCTGGGTTCAATCTCAGTACTGCAAAAAGAAAAAAAAAGCAAGCAGGCAGGCAATGAAACAAAAAGCTGTTTGTTCAAAAAAAAAAAAAAAAGCACTAAAATGAACAAAGCTCTTACAAAAATTAAGGGAGAAGAAACAAAATCTCTATATAAGGAATGAAGCCAAGCTATGAGCGCAGCTCCTATGGCCGTTGAACAAATAATAAAGGAATATCATGAACAATTTGACAACTTGGAAGAAATGGACCAATTTGCCTAAAACCACAAATGACAAAACTCAACCAAGATGAAATAGATAATCTGAAAAATCCTACAACCATTAAAAAACTTCAAACTTGGGCTGGGGATGTGGCTCAAGCGGTAGCGTGCTGGCCTGGCATGCGCGGGGCACTGGGTTCGATCCTCAGCACCACATAAAAATAAAGATGTTGTGTCCACTGAAAACTAAAAAATAAATATTAAAAAATTCTCTCTCTCTCTCTCTCTTAAAAAACAAAAAAAACAAAAAAAAACCTTCAAACTCTTAATGCATCAGTTCACTATCACTACTATAAGACACTGCCTCAAACCTAGTGCCTTAAAACAATGTAACAGCTGGTGGTGGTCAGTCTTCATGAGTTTTCCAGGGTGAAGATCAAGGTGTTGGTGGTGGGGCCTCCAGGTACAAGTTTAGGGCAGCGTTCAGCTCCTTGCCTTTCCAGCTCCTAGAGGTCACCTGTAATCGTTGGCTCTTGGTCCCTTCCTCCACTGCCAAAGTGCGTCAGTCCAACCTCTGCTTCCCCCACCCTACCTCCTCTTTGCCTTTCTTGCCTCTCTTTTAAAAAGACCCTTGTGATGGCATTGGACCTACCTGGATAATTCAGAATAATCTTAACATCCTTAACCGAAGAGCATTTGCAAAGTCCCTTTTACCATACAAGGTAACATTCACAGGTTCCATCTTTGCAGGGGCCACTCAGCATGGTTTTCATACTAATTGACACACAACCGTCTTTCCTGATTTATTGTTCTTGTTATTGTTGTTTTCACTTGGTTGTTAGGATCTTTGTGATCTTTATCTACTTCCAGTCGTTCTGAAATTATTCTTTGTGCTATAATTTATTTAATTCAATTATTGGACAATTAAAATGTTCAACTAACTATGTATGGTGAGTATTTTGATTATGAGACCTTTTCCTGTTTAGGGTTTTTTTTTTTTTTTTTTTTTTAGGATTCAGACCCAGAAGTCTGGTCAAGGAGTACACACATTTGATGGATTTCAATATACATTGTCAAATTATCCTCCAGAAAAATGGCATCTTTGTGACTTCTCACAGGCAAGTGCACCCTCAAAATTGGCCCAGTAAGCTCTCCAGATTCACATTCCCTTGGCAGGGCAATGCTGGCCTGACCAAATGGAAAGGAAGAGGCACATTCAGGTGGGAGGCTCCAGGCTGCATGATCCAAGAGCGGCATTGCCCAAAGGCTGTCCACAAAGTTCCTGACCAAGAGGCAGAGTGGTGGCCAAGAGGCAGAGTCCACAGACAGCCAAGAGCAAGCACACAGTGTGGTGGTTGGAGGGTGGGGCTTAATCAGGGGCAGGAGTGGGTAAGTGGAGAGGCTGGTGAGAAAAGAGGTAGAAAAAAATGGAACACGGCTGGAGCCAGATGGTGGGACTGGGGGTACCTGTGCATGATGAAGGGGAGTCCCTGAACACAAATTGCAGCAAGGGGGATGGGACAGTTACTGGAAGAGAAGGCACAGAGGGACCTGACTGCTCATACAGGGAACTACCACTACTTAACAACAGCTGATGCTCTGATGCATTTCCTTCCCCCAGGTACCACCCCAAGTGTCTACCTACAGTTATCTATCATTTCCTAGTGAGCACATAGAGGCCTAGAACTCAAGGTTCTGTAGCCAGGGAGTGGGTAGACAACCTGGGTCCAGGGCCAAGCTCCCATCCCTAAGCTCCAGGCCTTTCAGTGGGAACAAGACCAGTGCCTCCTCTCCTCCAGCAGGAGCAGAAGTCTGGGCCTTTAGGTGCTTAGCTTTTCTAGGCACACTCCGGTGATAGGAAAATATTTGCTTTGGCTTCTTGGGACCTCCAAAGCCTGATGATCCAAGATTTCAGCAGCACCCACCCTATGCCAACGTGACCCAGAAAGAACAGGTCATGCCTCCCAGCAATGTGACCCATAGCAGCCCACAACGCCAAGCAGAGATCTGGATGCTGACAGGCTGATTGACCTTAGACAGTAGTGAGAGAATTCGACTGCAGAGTTGGCAGAGCAGTCTGCCAGGGGCTAACACATGGGGTGAGGAAGTGACATGCCCAAAAATGCCAGCCTAGTCTCCCATGCCCACTCCCAGCTCAGCTCAGCTCCAGAACCCCTGAGATACAGCTGCCCAAGCCCCACAGGAGATCCTCCAGGCAGAGCCTGGAAATTATAGCTGCCCCAACACCCCAGAGAGTTTGATCAGTAATCAGATCAGTAATTTATGGAAAACTTGAGTCTAGCCAGGGACTGGGTACCTGATGGCTGGCACAACTCCTTGACCAGGGTCCTTTCCTGTTATCTGATAACAGGGTTTCTGCTTCCCTCATAGCGTGTTCTGGGAAAATTGGTCAGTATTCACCTTGAGCAAGTCACTGCCATTTCCTCTCAGATGGCTGGAGGGTTTAAAGGTAGTGATGCACTTTTGATCTGCATCACATTTCTTCCCAGCCCACGGATACCCAACAGGATGTTAGTTCTAGTGCCAGACACTGGGGGGCCTAATCTGAACTGGACCCCTGGAGAAGGGATGGCTGCAGGAGCCCCTACTGTGCTACCCTCCCTGGGTTGCCGTGTCCTTACCCAAAAATATAAACTTAAGAGGAGCCCCAGAGCACACACTCTGTGCAGCATACCCTGATGAGAGCATCTCACATGGGTTAATCATTACCCCTAACACACACCTGGGGCAGATGCTGTCATTGTCTCATTTCACAGATGAGGTTGCTGAGGTTCAGGGAAAAGGTAAACAGGGAGCCCTTCTGTCTCCGGATCTTTCCTCTCAGGACCTCACTGAGTGGGCATCACAGATCCTGGGTTGTACCATGTACTATGTGGGCATCAGAGACGGCCAGGATGTAGCCACTCATGTAGACCAGGGGCTGGACTCGAACTGGCAGCGGAAATGATAATGAGAATAACCAGTGGACAAGTGCATGTTTAGGAGGTCTTGGAGGGGGCAGTGGGAGAATGTGGCCAGTGGCTGCAGGGGTGGGCAAATCTCACTTTTGCAGGCCGGGGTCTACCTCAGGACCAGGGTGGCAGAAATTGACAGGGAAGGGAGACCCCAACTGTGATTACTGGGTGTGGGTGGAGGGTCCTGGAGGTGGGTGTCAGGGAGACTGAAGCAAGGAGGATAGAGAAGCCTCAAGGGCCAGAATGAGAGCAATAACTTGGCAGGAGTCAGGAGGAATTGGGCATGAGCCTCACTGCCTTGCATGTCCTGCAAGGTATTATAGGGTCACCCAGGTCCCTATCATGCCAGATGCACTTCTTTGGTGCCCAGATATCACCTTGGACAGTCAGAAAAAGGGAAATGCACCCATCCTGACAGAGGCTCCAGTTGACCTCCAGTAAGCCCTTCTCCTCTCAGGACCTCATCCATCTGGTGCCCCTTTTCACCCAGAAATGCCAGCAGCAGACAGGCTGACTTCCCGGGATAAGAAGCAGGTGCACAGCCCAGGCCAATGATCCTAGAGCAGGAATGCTGTGAGGTGTCTCTGCGGCTCTGAAATCATCAGACCCAAGCCCTGGGCCAAGCACCTGCTTTTCTTATGGACCAAGTCCCAACACTCAGCCCTGGGAGACACAGCAAGAGGCCAGGTGGGCCAGGGAAGGGTGTGACAGCAATGACTTTTCCTGAGGCTGTTCTGACACCCAGTGGCTGCTCTCAGAACAGGCTGCTGCACAAGAAATGTGCAGAGAAGGAACGAGTGTAGGAAGGCAGAGGGAGGGAGGGAGCCCTCTCCAGGCTGGTGGTTCTCAAACTTGAACTTGTACTGGGATCCCCCTGAGGGCTGATTGGATAAAGCAAGTCCAAGTGTGGGGAAAGTCTGCATTTCTGACTAGTTCCAAGGCACTGTTGTGCAGCTTGTCTGGATCACTCAGAAACAAGCACCAGGAAAGCACCAGAAAGGTCAGAAAGAGATAGCCATGCTCCTGTTGGGTACCTAGGAAATGTACTGTCATCGTTATCCTGAAGCCAGGGAAGTGATGGAAATTTAGATTCAGTGCTGTCCCAAAGGCCCCTCTTACTGGTACCTGCCACAGAGACAGCTGAGCAGGGTGTATCCAGCCCTTGTCCTCCGCTGGGTGAGTGAGGCAGTCCTGAGGACTGGGACTGAGGGACCTCCACAGACAGGTAGCCACATAGCACATCTCTCCACAGGGACCCACAGCTCAACCTCCTACTGTGCTGGAAACATACACGGTGATCACTGGCCTCGGACCAGTATATGAGAGAATCAGCCAAGGTGTGAGAGGTCACTCAAGAGCAAGCCTAGCTCACTGTCCAGTGGGGATGACTGAATAATGTCACCCTGATGGCATAGCAACCCAGGACCAGGCTGAGCTGCCAGCTCTCCTGGGGCCTAGGGAGAGCCACCTCTGAACTGATTCCCAATTGCCAGGCAGATAGGCAATGAGAGCCATGCAAAACTAGGTACCTGCTGCCCTCCCACAATCCAGTGACTGTCCCTGGCCTAGCATTCCAACAGGTGGGAAGAAAAGGGAGGCCCTGACCAGCCAGGCCTCAGGCACACTGTGCTCATCCAGTGTCACTCCTCTCTGGAGCTGGAGAGAAGTCTGGAAAGGCTTCCCAGAGGAAGGGACCCCTCAAAGAATGTCAGCAGGTGAGTGTGGAGGGAATTGTTCCTGGGGAGGGGAAGGCAGAAGTCTGCCCGCCAGGGCAGAGCTTGGGGTATTACAGGTCAGGGGTGGTGGGGAACTTGGGGAGTCTGGGATACATAGAACTTCCTGGACGCTGGTGGCCCCACATGCTCCAGCCCAGACTCCCTTAGGACTTTCTGGCCTTAAATATCAGGAACATGTATTTCTGACCAGCTACTAAGGATAACAGTTTAAACCTCAATGTTTCCCATGCCATTGGCAAAGTGGTCAAACCATAACCTCAAAGCACCAAGAACATGAGAGAGAGCAAGGTAGCAAGGTAATCTCTGCCCCAGCCCAGTACCCACTGTCCTCTTCCCTGTGGATCTGGGAGGGCCCAGAGCCAGCAACCAAGCCAGATATGGGCTCAGGTCTTTCCCAGTGTCTGAGGCCTCACCCCCTCATTTGTTATTCTCAGAATTTACAGATACTGGGCACTTTCTATGTGTATCGCATCAGTACTAACTCAGTTAATCACCATCACAATCCTTCAAGGTGCTCTTATCATGACTGTTGCAAAGAGACGGCAAAGCAGAGAAGTCACACCATTCTTAAAGCCATGCCCCTGGTAAGCATCCAGTGGTGACTGAAGCCAGGCCCCAGGATTGACTCTGCAGGGTCTCAGGCAGACCTCTCTGCCCCAGGGCCTCACTATTCCCACATCTACAAGTTTAGAGGTAATGATTAAAGGGAGAGATTCTAAGTGAGGAGCAAAAATGGGGGCTTATATGAAGACCAGAAAGGGGTCTTGGTAATACAGCAATCTTGATATTCAATTTCTACACCTCCCTATAGGGGGGTTGGAGCAAAGGCCTCCCTATGGTGTATCTCCACATCTCAGGAGAGGCTTTCCCTAGCCATGAGAAACAGGAAGCAGTCTCATCTGAGGGCTGTAGAGTGACCCCAACTTTCACAGGGTTTTATAAATAATGGAAGAGAAATTTAGGAAACCGAAACAAGGAAGGCTTAAGGTCTGTTGAGTACCCACAGCAAGCCAGGCATTGTGGTTGGCCTGATGTCATTTAATCAGCTTTGTGGTGTTGGCATCAACCTCAGTCACTTATGGAGAAGGGTTCAGCGGGTAAGCACCCACTCCAAGTGCCTTGTAAGTGGCAGTGAGATCTGGATCCTGTTATTTTGGTCAAGACCTGGGTCAAGCACCTGAACGAAGCTTCCTCCAAGTAGTCTCACTCACTGCTGTGCCCCATGACCTGGCACACGGCCTGAGAGCCTAGAAGCAGCTCCTCCTGGTCGGCTTTGCTCTATGTACAACAGATACTCCTTTCTGGTTCCTGTGACACAGAGCCCTGAGGGTCCATGGGGTCATCTGAGTCCACTGCTAGCCCAAGAGGGCAGCTATCACAAGAGGATCCTACAGTTTCTAAGTAACTGTTCAAACATAGCACACTGACCCCCATGTGCCACAGGCCAAAGAAAGGTACCATCAGTGGGGGCAGGGACATCTGTTCCCATTGTAGATGAGGCAACAGTCATTCGGGAACAGTTGAGAATTTGTAACCCTCTCACGGGGGAGGAGTGGGAATAATCAGACTCAATAATGTGATAATGTTCAGTAAACTGTTGATTGAGTGAAGTTAATGTATTAAAGAACAAATTAATTAAAAGGATGAATTCTTTAAGTCCAAACCAATTGGTAAGTAGGGAAAGGAATAATTTAACAAAATATGTGACCACTGACATTTGTGTCATGAGAACCAGCAATCCACAAGTAATTTGCACCCACGTTGTTAATTAATACATACTGTGCACATGAAGATTAGTATAATCACAATTTCCATTGAGAGTTGAGAACAGTTGATGATCATGGTCTACCATTTAGGGTGGTCTGTTGTGTGTATCAGCAGTTGAAGCCAGGGCTACTTCATCAATGGGCTTAGACTACACCCCCAGGGCCTGTGCTCTGAATCAAGGCCACTGGTTGTCTCCACTGGAAGGTGAGTGCCACTTTCAAACTGAGGATGGCTATGTCTTCATCTCCTTCCAGCAGCATACAGAGGTCCACATAGAAGACTCCTAAATGACTAACGGAAGAAGCATCAGTGACCTACAGCAGGAGTCTTCTCTCCCTAGTAAATCCATAATTGACTGTAACTTGTACAAGAAATAGAGCTTTTTGGTGTTCAACTCCTGAGAGTTGGGGTAGCTTGTTAAAGCAGTTACCCTTGTGCATACAGGGAGATGTGACTCCCACTTTGGGTCTTGGTGTGATCCGAGTTGCAGACAGATGAAACTTTGGTTATCCACTAGTTCCACACTACATTTAAAAGCCCCCAAGCTGTGAGACCTGTTTTGTATACAAAATATTTTGTTTGAACATTGTTTAAAAAAAGCCAAAGTCAAAAGGTAACTAGGGACTGGCACAGTGGCAGACACCTGTAATCCCAGCTACTTAGAAGACAGGCAAGAGGATCACCAAGTTCAAGACCAGTCATAGCAACTTGAGAGACACCCTCAGCAACTTAGCCAGTTTCTCAAAATAAAGACTGGGGATGTAACTCAGTGGTAAAGTGCTTCTGGGCTCAATCTGAGTAATCTCCCATCCCCAAAAAAAGTTTTTGATATACTGACAAGGAAATTCTCAATGTATTAAGTGTAACAGTTTTAAGACAGCATACATCAGAAGTTTCCAGGGTATGATCTCAGAACCCCAAGGGTGACCAAGTGTCACTAGACAATTAAGTTTTAAAATTTCTCCCTTTAAGATGGTCTGCTAGGCCCACCCTTGAAAATTACATACTGTGTAAGGCCATATTTTCTTCAATAACTCCAACCAAAAAAGACAAATTGTAATGGATAGACTGTAGATATGAGAATCTCCTAGCTACCTCCTATTAAGCTAGACACTAAAGAAAAAAAAAATTAAACAAAGCCATGTCTCACTTGTTTTGAAAAGTATCTTTGTATAAATTATATTTTTAAATTGTTATAGGCGAGGCTATATGGGCAATGACCAAACAGACTCCATTTTACCCAGACTCTACATCATGGAAGAAATGCTTCTCCCATGGGAAAGCCCTGCCTCTGTACCCATTAATAGTTACCTAGCATAACATACTTGGCAACACAAAATAGCAATTCTTATACAATGTAAAATTGTGCCCTTTGGTTTCCATTTTTCTTGGGCAATGTACTTTGTCAGAGACTGACTGTATAGACATTAGTAACCATTCTCTAACTTGTACTGAACTAGGGTCATTTTGATCCACTTCCCTTCTGCTTGCTTGCTGCTATGCCAACCTGGAAAGTCCAGCGGGAAATACCAATGTCCCCATTGCATTGTCTCGCTGACTGCCCATTTCAGCTTCTGCACCTGCTTGCTTGCAGCTAAGTCAACCCAGATGTGGTTTTTTACCTTTAAATATCCTAAAATACTCAGGCTTGGGCTGTTCCTTGCAGTGACAGTTATAGGTCCCATGGAGCAGTCGCCATGGGGGGCAGTCGCCGGCTGTCTGGCTAAATAAAGGCTCTTCAATTTGGACAAAACTGAGACTTGGTGTGTTTTCTGAGTGACCTGCCCCACAACAAAATGTCACTAGACAATTAAGTTTTAAAATTTCTCAATTTTATTTTCTAATATGAAAAATATTGATAGGTATAACTTACATTCTTTTAAGGGTATTGAAAGGTTTATTACTCATATACAGACTTTGAAGGGAGAAATAGGCTCGCAAGTGGATCCAGAAATGGTTGAACTGGCTTGGCTTTTATTGTTCTTGGGGTCTGAGGCTGGGGTGAAGGTTCCTGCAAGCAGGCTAGGGTTTGGGTGATTTGAACTTTCAACTGGGCTCAGAGGAGGAGGCCCCCCAGGCTGCCATGGGCTTGCCCAGTTGTAGAGCACAGGGGAAAGGGAAATGGTCAAGCTTGAAAGCAGTTAACATCAAAAATGAAGTTGCAGTCTTTATTTTTTTAAATATTTTTTTAGTTGCAGCTGGACACAATACCTTTATTTATTTATTTTTATGTGGTGCTAAGGATTGAACCCAGGGCCTCGCACATGCTAGGCAAGCACTCTACCTCTGAGCTACACCCCAGCCCCAGCCCCCGGAGTTGAAGTCTTTATGATAGTTTGGTGAACTATAATCCTGGCTTGTAAGAGCCTGTTTGTTTAATCACTAAAATAATGTAGGTCTATAAATCTGCACTAGCAGAAAGACGGCTGCCAAAGCTGTAATGCCTCTCAAAAGTTTCAGATGTGATCATAGGAGTTGATTAGCAATACAGGTATAAATCACATTTAATAAGCTACCCGGGTGTGGTAGCACATGCCTGTAATCCCAGTGACTTGAGAGGCTGAGGCAGGAGGATCGTAAATTTCAGGCCAGCCTCAGCAACTTAATGAGTTCCTAAGCAACTTAATACAACCCTGTCTCAAAATAAACAAACAAACAAAAAAATAGAATGGGCTAAGAGCTAAGGATGTGATGTGGCTCAATGGTTAAGTGCCCCTGGGTTCAATTCCTGGTACTCAGCCCCCACCCCCACCAAAAAAAAAAATCCTCTTTGGGGTCCCCAAAACTTTAACAGGTGTAAAGGGTCCTGAGACCAAGGTTTGTGTATGATTTGGTGTTCACAGCATATGACCTCTATATGGAAAAAGAAGAGAAATGAAGATCTATCTTTGCACTAGTTTGTATACACATAAAGAAACTTGAAAAGAATAAAAGAGACCGGTTATTAGTGGAACTGGGCAGATGGAAGACCTTTTACCAAAAATGCACCTTTTCTAAAAAAATATTTTTGAGTTTTATAAAACTTATTCAATATAGTACATTAAAATTTTAAAATCTGTCAACCAACCCTAAGAGCCAGAGGCAGCAGGAGGGTCAGCTCAACAAAAGATGGGCAAAGTCAGGCTGGGAAGCTTGTGTATAGACTACCTCCTCTTGCCCCACACCCAGAAATAATGGTTTCCAGGCAAATTATAAGAGGATTCTTCTCCAAAACAAAAATTAAGAGAACCAGAGGTTCTGGCATGGAAATCACCACCAAATCACAGAACACAACAAGTGAGACAAGCAAAAAAGCTACTCAGAGGAAATGGAGGTAAATCGGGAACTAAAGGAAATTTAAAATAATTTTTAAAAACAGGAACAACAAAAGCCATGATGTACCCCCATAACACTGGAGAAGTTATTGAGAACATATTGCCAAGGTTGAATTAATTGAAGAAAACAGTTTTCCAATAGCTCTACTAAAAGTGTAATCATACAAGTCACCCATATGTTCTTGTGCAAATCATATTCTCATACACGCACAGCACAAAGGACATTTTAACATCAAATATAAATATAGGCTGCACTTACTACTTGTGTGTTCCTAGGTAAATTATTTAACTTCTGAGCCTCAGTCTCACTGAGTAACTTGGAGTTATAATATAACTAACTCCCTTATGAGTTATTCTAAGAACTCAGTGAGTTATTTTTTTCTGATGTGACAGAATATTCCCTAGTAATTAGTAGATCCTGTAAATGTCATTCCTATTGTCCACGACAGCAGAAAAAGCTGATGGTGTGGTCTCTACAAAAGAAATCACAATGAAACATGCTTTAATGTTAATGATCATTTAATATTTTAACACTTTCACTTATAAACATACAATTTGCATATATAGGGGAAAATAGGCTCTACAGACAAAACAGAACACTAGAGCCATGGAAGCAATCACAAAAAAGATTAATTCAGGGAGAAAAATGAAAGTGCATTCTGTGCCTTCTGGTTACATACAAAGGAAAGGAAAAGAAAGATTACATTATACACGATCAAAAACTAATGTAGAAAATAAATTTGGATCATTTTGTCTCAACTGCAGGTTCTTCTTAAAATCCAGATGGCTACCCTGGGTCATTAACAGCCTACATAGACAAAGTCTGGCCTTTTTCATGAATGATGACCTGAGACACTAACCACAGGTGTTCCTTTCTCTTTCCTATCCAAGGCCCAAAGTTAACTCAAGGAATTAAAAGAACACAACTAACAGAACAATCAGATCAGCAGTGTACAATATCAACAGCCAATGGATCGTTATTTAAAAGTACACATGAAGCAAGAGAGGCTAAGGCAGAAGGATTATAAGTTCAAGGTCAGTCTGGGCAACACAGTGAGACCCCATCTAAAAAAAATCAAACATAAACAAATAAAAGTACTCATACATTTCAGCACTATACATATGCTGTATACATAAAGGATATGGTTGGGAAACTGAAGCTCTCTAAAGTGTGGCATCTACAGGAGCTGGGGCCAAGAAAATAAAAGATCTGAACCCACCTTTACAACCAGTACGCATTTCATATCAGAATCAAGTCACTAGTGACAGGGAATTACTAGGTTCAATTATGGCTGACTAAGGAAACTGGCCTCCCTGGAGGCAGGGATTGGGGAGGAGAGTCACATGCCAAACTTTGGTCCACACCTAACCCTCTTTAGCCAAAGCAGCCAAGGATCACACAACATGTTTTGCTTTAAGAGCATTTCAGTGGCAGAAATTCTCTAGTCTCAGAAATTCCTGTTATCCAATTATTCCAAGTTCAAAATTAACACGCTAATGCAATATTAAAAACTGATTTTAATATTGTATAAGTACAGCATACAGCTTTAATAACGATTACAATCCAAACAGAAGCCATTCTTATGACACAGGATATAAAGTCAACATTCCATGTTAGAACAACACTTTAAGCCATTAATACCATGTTGTCATACATCACATCTACACATAGAGACAAGTACACTTCCTTTCAGCTTGAAACAGACACTCCCATGTCAACAATTCCTCTAGGAATAGGTAGAAAAACAGACTGTTGGCACTACTAAGTCCATTTGGCATCTGGTTTTACATGGAGATCTATTCAAAGGTCTGAATAGATCAAGAGTTGGAACCAGCTGATTAGTGAAACAAGAGACCCATGGATGTAACCAGCACAATCACAACAGAATTCGTGCTTCCTGGAGTGTATTTTGAAAAAAACAGGACCATACGAAGTGTGGAGCAGGGACTTCACTGTGCTGACCCACCTTAATGAAAATATACTTAAAGCATGCAGAATAGAAAATTGGAAGAATTAGCAGTGTTTAAGACATGAAGTAACAGAAATATAAATATTTTAAATACATATTTCATAATGTGGAAAATATAAGCATTAGACAAAAAGAGAGGACTGTGGATTTTCTGGAGTTTCATATATTTGGGGGCTCAAAATTAAATGTTTTAAGCTTCTGTACCGTGAGTAGATCAGGAACAAAATCAAGGTTAAGGTCCTGGCCAGGGTGACTGCTATCTTGAGCAGGTCCCTTGGTCCCTAGGCCCCATTTCTCTACAACTCAAGTTTCCCCCAGCCATAGTCCATCTCAGCACTAGGTGAATAGCCATGGTACCCTACTCCTCCAAAGGACAGGACTTCAGAGCATGTGATCCTAGAAGGTCTGAAGCAAGAACTCTTAACTATGGCTCTCCTTCCATTTTCCTTATCATTCTTTTAATATTATTTTCTCAACAAATAGAAAAATAGGTTGTAAGTTGGCTTAGCGGGCAATAAATATACCTAAAGCAGACACTTAAAATGTATCTCTGAATAATTTAGCTCCATACAATTGTTACTGTTCTGCCTTCTTCAAGTTTTAAAGATAAAGCCTTAAAATACTGAGGCTCAAATTAATTTATAATGTAGGATGTTTTCAAAGTATTACAATGAAAAACACACAGGAATAAGAGGAGAATAAGCAGCTCTAGCATTAGGCAGATTTCTGAAGCATCATTTTTAAAGAGACAGTGTCCCTGTCATCCTGAGCAGTCAGACTTGCTGGGGGCCCACAGCCCAGAGTGCAGCTTGTGGGGCTCTCACACCACTGCCTTTGGAAGCCACCTGGCAGCTTACCAGTCCACAACTCCTAAGGTAACATGCAGCCAGTCTGGTCTGAGGTTTCAAAGTTTGAGGTTAAACCAAAAGAAGCTGCACAGTTTTCCTTGCCACAACCACTCACTCATTCATCACTATATTATTGTACAACATGAAAATAAATTCTCCCTTCAGCACTACACCTGTGTAAAGAAAATGCCTTTCAAGACAGGTATATTCAAATAATTATTCCAAGAGTTCCATAAGGAAAGTCCAAGTATGAGCCAGAGCCCCCAGTGTGTTTAACCAACACAGTTCAAACCTTTCTCTGTGGTTCTTATGCACATTAGTTACAATTATTAGGTCACTACTTCCAAAAGAACTATTAAAACTATTATTAAAAACATTTGTCACAAACAGAAATGCCCTGCAAATCATATTATTGCACACAGGATTATCAGCAGCTATGCACATTAAGATCTTGAAGATTCTAGAAAACCCAAAACAGAGACCCTAAGGCCATGCCTGTGGCCGCTCCAGCCAACATGCCTAGTGCCAGGTCACTGTCATTGTCATGATACCGTTCACGAATGATGACTTGGTTGGCAGGCTGTTGTCCATAAAGTCCTAAAAGAGAAGGAAAAAACAGATCTTTGAGGAGTGACTTGAGATGGCTTACTTGAATGTGAGTACTCTCCCCTCTCGAATCGATCAGCTGATTTCCCTGTCAGCTGGCTTCCCACCTTCCTCTGGAGAGGTGGGGGCAGATGAGTACAGTTCACCCAGCCTTCCTCTATCTCAGGCTCAGCACATGGCCTGCCAAGGAGGACACCTCCACCCTTCAGATACCACTGAGAGAAAAGTCAACCAGGGCCAAAGTTCTAATCCTGCAAAGAGCAGAGCTGTGATAAAGCTGCAGATTCCTGCTTCGAATTTCCATGTTATTAGGATGAAAGACAAATGTGGCAGGTATGGAGATACACACCCTGCAGACAATGGGAGAGCCAAGAACTCCTGTGAAGGGCCCAAAGGGAAAAAGCCCTTTTAACAGTGAAGCGTCTTAGTATTCATGAAAACAGTTTTTAATTAAACCTTAAATCTGCTAATATAACTTGCTCTTCATTTTTAATCATATCTGTATATGATTAAATTATAAGAGAAAAATTAAATATTAAAGGTAAAAATTTCTAAAAAAAAGCAAACTTTAACAAATTTACTATTTAATTTGTATGATTAAAATTTACAAGAGCAACCCTCTATGCTTCACAGCTGTATCATTGCCTCGTAACTAATTTGCTTTCATATTGCTCACATATTCTGGGGGGGCAGGGGGTGCCAGGGATTGAATTCGGAGGCTCTCGACCACTGAGCCACATCCCCAGCCCTATTTTGAATCTTACTAAGAGAGAGAGTCTTACTGAGTTTCTTTAGTGCCTCACTGTTGCTGAGGCTGGCTTTGAACTCGCGATCCTCCTGCCTCAGCCTCCTGAGCCGCTAAAATTACAGGTGTGTGCCACCATGTCTGGCTTGCTTACATATTAATAGGGTTGACTTTCCTCCCTGATCCTCTCCTCCTTTAACAGTTCAACCCAGAAGATCTAGAAACCAATACATTAGTAATATCAACATGTAGATGAAGAACAGAAGAAAAACCAAACAAAGGTTGGTATTTCCAAGCTCTGACCAGCTTAAACATTTACAGCGTTACAAGCACTGACACCCTTAGTCCTCACAGTGATCCTGTCAGTACACTATCATCCCCAGTTTACACATGGGCAAACTGAGGTACACAGAGGTTAAAGGCAGTAAGGGCATGTGAACCCAGGCAATCTGACCACAGAACATACCCATAACCACTAAAGCCTAAAAACATGCTTGAGGATGGTCAGAGAGAGAAATCAAAGCCACAGAGAATGAGACTATCTTAAATCTAAGGACTGATCAAGCACAAGTAACAACATTATAAGAGAATGATCCTACCAGGCATGAGGCACACTACTGTAATTCCTATTTGGGAGGCGGAGGAAGGAGGATCACCAAGTGAGGGTCAGTCTGGGCATCTTAGACTCAAAATAAAATTCAAATAATTGGGAAGGAGAGCTGGGATGTAGCTCAATGGAAGAGTGCTTGCCTAGCAAAGTGTGAGGTCCTGGATTAAATCCCTAGCACTACAAACAAACAAACAAAAACAAAAACAAAAAAAGTGATTTTTTAATGCAAAATTTAAATTTCAAAACTGGTTAATAAATTTTAAAACGGTTATACAATTCCAGCTAGCAGAATGTAATACACAGAACTTGTAAGCTGATCTTACAAAAAGATCCCACTGAAAATCTGAACTGTGTTCCCCCCATGGGTCACACTGACAGTTCCCCTCACTGCAGGAACAGGAGGCCATTCTCATACCTCCTGCCTATCTCTGCTCCTACAGTAAGCCACAGCCTTACCAAAGTCAGCTGTTGGAAAGTTACAAATGGTACTTATTTGTAATTACCTAACATAAATAAGTATTTATTAAATGGCCAAAATGCCAATGGAAAAGAGGCAGATATTATTTCAAAATTTTAGAGATAACAATAGTCAAGTCTTTACAGTACTACAGTAACACGCCTGAAACTTCCCTCAAAATAATCCAAGTTCTTGGGGGAAGGGGAACTGAGGGCTGAACCCAGGGGTGCTTTATACATGAGTTACATCCCCAGACCTTTTTATTTTGAGAAAGGGTGTCACTAAGTTATCAAGGGTCTTGCTAAATTGCTGAGGCTGGCCTCTAACTTGTCATCCTCTCACCTCAGCATCCCAAGTCTCTGGGATTACAGGCAACTCCTACCACACCCAGCTCTTTTTTTAATGTTAATGAAAGAAACAAAAGTCTATGCCCCTTGACATATTAATTTAATATACAGAAATGTATTTTAAGACTTATTGGAATAAAAATAAAAATATTCAAAGACATTCAAAGCATTGTTTCCACAGCAAAATTTAAAAAGGAAAAGAAAAAGGCAAAACTTTTTTTTAAGGTTTAAGTAATAATCTATTACCAAGTATGTCATACAAGCACTAAAAATACATAAGAGTATTATGCAGCACTCTGGGCAATATATAAAATTTAAAATTCAGACATAAATACAAAAGGCAATGTATAATTACAAGGATGACATATTTATATGGGGAAAGTAATTCAAATAAAAATAAGTGTGCTAGGATCACAAGATGATGGACATTTAATGTCATAATTACTATTTTACTAGTTTTTAACTTGACATTAAAAAAAAAGCCAATCAAGGCAAATCTTCCAAAGTCCACACTTGTTGGGTGAATCTGCATCAGTTTTCAAGCAAAGAGGAGTCAAATGAGCTTTCTGTATTTCTACTTTAAAAACCCTTTCTCTGCTGGGCACAGCTACACACGCCTGTAACCCCAGTGGCTTGGGAGGCTGAGGCAGGAGGATCATGAGTTCAAAACCAGCCTCAGCAACTTAGCAAGGCCCTAAGCAACTCAGCAAGACACTGTTTCTAAATAAAATATTTTTAAAAAGGATGTGGCTCAGTGATAAAGTGCCCCAGGTTTAATCCCTAGTACAATAATTATTATTATGAACTAAATAGATCAGAAGTCAAGGACACACATCTAAGAGTGGCCTGGCCTACTTGGCTTCCCTTGACAACAGTATCAAATGTTCACAGCTTTCTGGTGGCAGCTCCCCTTCCACTGCTTCTGTGTTAAGATGATGTACTAGTTTTGCTCATGGCTCATGGTCAGCTCCTCTTCTGTAGACCCTCATTATCCCCATCTCTCTGGAGCTCTAGGCTGATTCATCTACCAATCACTGTGTGCTCCTGTGTGTCAATGTGATTTGCACGCTACAAACTACCCAGATTAACCTCATGATAGCCTTGCTCATTTATCCCTTGGTTAAGGGCTTTGCTCTCCAATCCCTCAAGGTAGCCCCATGCAGCCTCACAAAGTGCCCAGCATCCCCTCATACTTCCAACTCTACAGATTCCCCTGCCAGGGAGACCCAGAATTTGATGATACCAGCAAAGGCCCATTATTTAATATTTGCAATTTATTTCATGTAAAACAAAGAACAGAAAGAAGTATATTCAAAGCAGAGTAAGCAGAAGTCCCTTCCAGGCCTCTATTTCACTGTGAAATCTAACATTACTTCAATAGTGTCAAATGTCCAAGGATGTTATCAGCAGAAAAAAAAAATAGGTCACAGGTCACCTTCCATATTTTAAAATGGGCCTCTTTGGTACTTTTTCTTTTTTTAGTTGCCAATGGACCTTTATTTTATTTATTTATATGCAGTGCTGAGAATTGAACCCAGTGCCTCACACTTGTCAGGCAAGTGATCTACCACTGAGCTACAAATCCAGCCCTTGATTGCTTCTTGATACAGTGAATCCCAATAAGTACAAATTCTATTCTTGAGAATTAGTTTGTATACAATAGTGTAGTTTTACAAATCAAGACTTCTCTAGCTTTGTAAAGCAGTGCAAAAATACAAAAGGCTTATTTTAAAAACACAAAAAGGGCTGGGGTTCTGGCTCAGTGGTCAAGCATTTACCTTGCACGTGTGAGGCACTGGGTTCAATTCTCAGCACAGCATATATATATATATAAATGAATAAAATAAAGGTCCATCAAAAACTATAAGAAAAAAATTAAAACAAACACACATACACACACACACACACACACAAAATACAGTAACAGAGTGATTTGTGGTCTCCAGCAGAAAATGTAGTTCACTTAATCTTAAACTGGGAAATAAAAATTCTTATGCACATACCCACTAAATGAAAGTAAGAAGGCATGGGAGACTGATGAGAGTTACCTGCATATGGGTACTGGTAGGGCACAGCATACGCCTGGCCATTGGCAGCATAGACAACCTGAGTTCCTGCTGGGTATGCACCGCCATATGGACCATAGCCATATACCTGCTAAAAAGAAATAGAGCTATTAAAAATACACTCTTGAAACCCCTGGTAATGTATTAAAATTGAGTCTCCAGGCTATACTCAATAAAATTTAAGTCAATGTTAAAAAAGAAAGAAAACATGTGATGGTATTGTTATACCTTGTTTTTGCTTAAGATTACTAAAAAAATTTAAAAAAAAATATTTTCAGGCTACAAATGAAAATGGTAGAAAAAAATAACAACAAAAAAGAGAACTGCACTTGCAAGAGATTTTGATTTTAATTCAGCTGTACCATTAACTTGATCTTTAGTAAGTCACCTAATCTCTCTGAACCTTGTTTTTTATTCATCTGAAAATGACCAGGTTGGACCAAGCGGTGAGATTTACTTAAAAATCTGTATTCCGCCAGGTACAGTGGCACATGCCTATAATCCCAGAGGCTCAGGAGGAGGCTGAGACAAGAGGATCGAGAGTTCAAAGCCAGCCTCAGCAAAAGTGAGGTGCTAAGCAACTCAGTGAAACCCTGCGTCTAAATAAAATTCAAAACAGGGCTGGGGATGTGGCTCAGGGACCAAGTGCTCCTGAGTTCAATACGCAGTACCAAAAAAAAAAAAAAAAACCCTATATTCCTCAGGTGAGGCCAATCTAGATGCAGAACCTTTCCCAGCCCAATTCCATCAATTCCTTCCAGTTTGGAGGATAGAGAAGACTGAAGCCTGGGACCAAAACAAGTGACTGTGGTTTTCCAGACATACCTATGAAAGGGCACTACCAGAAGAAACAAGCACTGGGACCCACTTCTGATGACTGAGCCAATGAACAGTGAATGTGCCAAGAAATACAGCGACAAAAGGCCAGCCTTCCTTATGAGCTCACAGGTGAGAGGCAAGCTGACAAGTTTACAGACAATTACTGTCCAATGTGACCAGTGCTCTGATACAAGGGAGAAGAAGGAGCTGTGTATAGATCTAAATCTGTTATCTTACAAAGGCAAGAGAAAGAACTTCCACTTCTGGAGGAAGATGTTCCTGGCCCATTCCTCCTGCTAAGTACACTTAAAATCCCTGCACATTATATGCAAGTAGACTCTGAATGATGGAAAGAAGGCGGCAGACTGGCTAGGACCCTCAGGATCTAAAGGAGGATATGAGGCAAAAGTCCCCTGGGTTTCCTTCTTGCCTCAGACATCCTATCTGGATAATAGAGTAGACAGCAACCTGGAAATGTCAATAAACCCAGACAAAAAAGGCCTGAATAAAACCCTGCTCTCTCTACCCAAAGAACCTAAGAAGGAAAGAGGCAACCTAGCAAGAGAGAACATTTTTTAAATGATTGCTTCTCTATTCTAGGCAAACGCCACAGAAAAATCTAAAACCCCAACCCTATTCCCACTAGCAAAGGTCAAGTGTAGAAACTCTAAACCCCCACATTTGACAGGTTGTAAAAGCACTCCCTGAGCCCTTGGAGTACTAATAGAGAAGGTAGAGAGGGGAGCTGGACATTTTATCCCTACCAGATAAGACATTCCCACCGTGTCAGTGAACACCAAATAGGGAACCAGAACTCCTACCCCTCCCCTTACAAACAAGGCAAACCTTCCTGTCCTACTCAGATGAGGTCAGCCTGGTCCTAGTGGGAAAAGAACTCAATCCAGTGGTAATTATGGCATCAGCAGAGGCTATGCAGCAGTGGGGGAGCCCATCCCCTTCCCAGACAAGGTGCTCAGAGAGGACACCCAACTCTAATTCTCCTGCATTGACACAAATCCCAGTACCCTAGGTATCAACTGAGGGCTAGTGGACAGCCTGGACTTCACCCCACATGACAGGAAGATCACAAAAACACAAGATTTAAATGGGATTCAGGGTCTTACAATACTTAAAATGTACAGGTGTTATAAAAAAACACTTGTTTGCCAGGTGTGGTGGTGCATACCTGTAACCCCAGCAGCTTGGGAGGCTGAGGCAGGAGGATTGCAAGTTTAATACCAGCCTCAGCAATTTAGTGAGGCCCTAAGCAACTTAGTGAGAACCTGTCTTAAAAGAAAAAAGGCTAGGGATGTGGCTCAGTGATAAAGCGTCCCTGGGTTAAATCTTCAGTACTTAAAAAAGAAAAGAAAACCACCCGTTCATACCAAGGTTCATCAAGATCTCAAGAATGAGAAAAGGGGGAGGAGTAGGGGGGGATAGGAAGGGCAACAGAATAGAATAGACATTATGATTGATGTATGTACATTCCATGTATGTATTATATGTCAAAATACATTCTGCTGTCATGTATGACTAAAAAATAAAAAAATAATAATAAAAAAAAAAAAGAATGAGAAAAGGCCACAAAAGATGCCAACACCAAGATGACAAAAGATATCTGAATTAGGACTGGAGTGTAGCTTAGTGGTAGCCTGGCATGTAAGAGGTTCAATCTTGAGCAGTGGAGGAAAAAAAAAGTTAGCATTATCTCAAAAGCACTTTTTCTTTGTATGTGGTGCTGGGAAATGAAATAAAGGACTTGAGTAGGTTAGGCTGGAAAGGATTTAGAACAGCAACCATAAAGATATTCAATGGGCAATTATGAACACACTTAAAATAAATTAAAAAAATAGCAACTCTCCGGCAAATCAGAAAATCAATAAGGGATATATAAGGATGTGTTCAAAATTATATATATATAAATATAAAAAATTAACCAAATGAAAATTTTAGAACTAAAAAATTTATTTTTATTGGTTCTTTTTAATTACACATAATAGTAGAATTCATTTTGACATAATTATAAAAGCATGGAATATATCTTGTTCTAATTTAGTCCCCAATACCTCTCCTTCCCCTGCCTCCTTCCACCCTCTGCTGCTCCTTTCCCTCTACTATACTGGTCTTTCGGCCATTTATCCATAGTCATTTTTTTAAATTAATTTCTTATTTATGTACATGAATGATGAGATTCACTGTGGTATATTCATATATGTACATGGAAAAGTAGAACTAAAAAATATCATAAACAAATATAACTAATTCAATGAATGGGCTCAATAACAGAATGGAGAAAACAATCAGTAAACATGAACCCAAAGAATTGACATTACCCAATTAGAACACAGAGAGAAAAAATAGATTGAAGTTAAAAACTAATAATAAACAGAGTCTCCAAAACATGTGTGACTTATCATCAGGTCTATCATTCGTGTCATCAGCATCCCAAAAGAGGAAGAGAAAGGATGGGGCTGAAAAAATATTCAAGGAGTAATAGCTTCAAATTTCCCAGATTTAGCCCAAAGAATCAACCTTTGCATTCAAGAAGATGAACAAGCTGGGTTTATGTGGTACTGAGGATCAAACCCAGAGCCTTCCACATGTGAGGTAAGTAAGTACTCTACCACTAAGCTACAACCCCAGCCCCAAAGTCAAACTGTTGAAAACTAAAGATGATGCCAGAGAGAAGACAAAAGGAAGGAAACAAAAGAGCAGAATCAATGAAACTGAGGAACAGAAAAGTGAATTAAAAAAAAAAAAAAAGTTAACTCTTGAAGAGATTAGTAAAACTGATAAACCTCTAAGCAACTATCAAGGAGGAAAACATAAATAACTAGTATCAGGAATAAATGAAACAGAGCTGGGGTTATGGTTCAGTGGTACAACACCTGCCTAGCATGCACAAGGCCTGGAGTTCCATACCCCAATAGCACAAAAAAGAAGGAAAGAAAGAAGGAAAAAGAAAAGAAAAGAAAAAATCCGCAAGAAGTGAATTAAATAAAAAATATGTCACTATAGACCCCGTGGACATCACAAGGGTAAGAAAATACTACGAAGAACTCAACACACATTATACAACTTGTATTAAAATGACCAATTCCTCAAAACGTACAAACTACTACAACCTAATCACAACCTAATCTGTACGAAACAAAGAATTTGACTAGTCCTATAACCATTAATAAAACCGAATCTGTAACTTAAAATTTCTCCCCAAAATCTCCAGATCCAAATAGTTTCACAAATTCAAAACCAATTCTACACAATTTCTTCAGAAAATAGAAGGACAGGAACCTCTTTATGATTTGTTCTATTAAAGCCAATATTATCCATGGGCTGGGGTTGTAGAGCGTTCGCCTAGCATGAGCGAGGCCCTGGATTCGATCCTCAGAACCACATTAAAAAAATAAAAATAAAAAATTAAAAAAAAGTAAATAAAATAAAGGCATTGTGTCCAACTACCCTAAAAAATAAAAATAAATATTTTTTTAAATGCCAATATTATTCAAATAAGATAAAGTAAAACAAAAAGTATATATCAATATCCATCATTAATGCAGATACAACAATACTCAAAAAAAAAAAACATTAGCAAGGCTGGGGTTGTGGCTCAGTGGTAGAGCACTTGCCTAGCATGTGTGAAGCACTGGGTTTGAGTCTCAGCACCACATATAAGCAAGTAAATAAATAAAGGTCCATCAATAACTAATAAAAATATTTTTAAAAAATTAGCAAAGAGAATTCTGCAAAAATGAATAAACACTATGACCTACTAGGATGTATTCTAGAAAATGAAAGCTGGTTTAGTATTTGAAAATAAATGTAATCCATCAAATGAGTAGGCTAAAAGAATATCATATCGATTGATGTGGGAAAGTATTTAACATCATCTAACTCCTATTCATGATAAAAACTCTCAGAATACTATAAAAGAGTAAAATTCCTCAACTCTGATACAAGTACAGCTGGGTACAGATGCACACTTCTGTAATCCCAGTTATTCAGGAGGCTGAAGCAGAAGAATCACAAGCTCAAGGCCAGTCTATAGTACTTAGTGAAATTCTGTCTCAAAATAATTTATTTTAGTTTATTAGAAAGGGTTGGGGGGTGCTGGGGATGTGGCTCAAGTAGTAGCACGCTCGCCTAGCATGCATGAGGCACTGGGTTCGATTCTCAGCACCACATAAAAACAAAATAAAGATATTGTGTCCACCTAGAACTAAAAAATAAATATTTAAAAAAAAAAAAAGAAAGGGTTGGGGGAAGCTGGGGTTGTAGCTCAGTGGTAGAGTGTCTGTCTCTCATGTGTGAGGCACTGGGTTCAATCCTCAGCACTACATAAAAATAAATAAAGATATTGTTAAAAAAAAAAAAAAGAGTTGGGGATAGGGCTGGGCATATAGCTCAGTTGGCAGAATGTTGCCTCACATGCACAGAACCCTGGAGTTCAATCCCCAGCCCCACCAAAAAAAAAAAAAAAAAAAGGTTGGGGATATAGATCAGAGGCAGAATGCCCCTAGGTTCAATTCCCTAGTTCCTCCTAAAAAATTAAAAAAAAAAAAAAAAAGAAATGAAACCACAAAAACTCTCCAGGTAACATCATACTAAATGAATATATTAAATACTAAATGAATATATTAAATACAAAATATATTAAATAGTTATAAAGGCAAACTTAAAATTGAATTAAATACTTACTAAATACAATAATAATTACTAAATTAAAACTGATACTAAATGAGTACATATTTAAAATTGAACCTTTCCCCCAAAAAACAGGAATAAGGCACTATGTCCTGTCTCACCACTATTATTCAACATCATTTTGGAAATTCTAGGAAAGGCAGTAAGGCAAGGAAGGAAATAGAAGGCATACAGAGTAGAAAACAATACATAAAACTCTCCTTATCTGCAGATGACATAATTGTCTATGAAGTATAATCCCAAGGAATCTATATGAACTTATGTGTGTTTAGTAAGCTTACATGCTATAATATCAACATATAAAAACAAACTGTATTCTATATACTAGCAATAAACATGGGAAAACTAAAAAATACAAAAACATATATGACCATCAAAAAAGAAGAAATATTATAAATCTAAGGAAACAAGATTGTTATACTGAAAACTACAAGTGCTGATGAAAAAAAAAACACAGAGGATCTAAATAGAGAGACAGTCTATGTTAATGGATGAGGAGACTCAACACAGTAAAGATGTTATTTTCTCTCTACACAAACATGATATGCATATTTAAAGCACTTTTGTCAATAAACCTTGCAAGATTTTATAATAGACATAAACTGATTCTACTTTATATGGAAAGGTAATGGAACAAGAATAGCTAAAATGATTTCAGGAGAAGAACAAAGGGGGATGGTCAGTCCACTCAATATCAAGACTCATTACTGTATATAGTTACAATAATTAGAACTGTATAGTATCAGAGGAATATAAACACGTACTTCAAGGGAATGGAATTGAGAACCCAGAAAGACAAACACCTTAACAAAAATTAACTTAAGAGACAAAAGTCCCAACCCAACAAGAAGGACCCAATAAGGAATCCTAGGTCCTACCCCCTACTCATAGATCAAAAAAAAGAAGTTCCAGAACACATAAATAATTATGCACAAAGGAGGGGTGGGGGGGGTAGAGGAATCCATCTCAATTGATATGCAAGTGAGATGCAAGTGAGAAACAATTAAGTCACATTTAGAGGCAAACCAGTAAGGCTCACTTCTGATTTCTTGGCTCAGACCCTAAAATCAAGGAGGGCCTAAAAGAAAACAACAGCCAGCCAAGGTTATTATACCTAGCAAAACTCAGTTTCAAATGTGAGGGGGAAATAAGAACTTTCCATGACAAAAATAAACCAAAAGAATTCATGAGCACAAAGACAACACTACAACTAATACTTGAAGATGAACTGTACACAGAGGAATGAAAAACTATTCCCAAAGCTCACAAACAGAAGAATTTCAACAGAAGAATGATCCATTAAATGAAAATCAAGACAGGATAAAATATAGCAAAAAAAAAAAAAAAGAAGGAAAAAAAACCAGAATGGCAGAAAACCACAAAATATATCCATACTAAAAACAGATGTGAATGATCTTAACTCCCCACTTAAAAGACACAGATTAGCAGAATAGATCAAAAAACAAAATCAAACTATATGCTGTTACAAGAGACTCATCAGCAAAGATATGCACAGAGCTGGGCATGGTGGCACACATCTATAATCATAGCAACTGGGGAGGCTTAAGTAAGAGGATCAGAAGTTTGAGACCAACCTCAGCAACTCAGCCAGACCCTAAGGAAGACACAGTCTCAAAATAAAAAATAAAAAGGATGGAAGAAAATAATATCAAAGTATATGGACCCCCACACACAAAAAAAGCAGGAGTAGCTATTCTCATATCTGACAATAACAAAACAGACTTCAAGCAAAAATTAATCAGAAGAGACAAACAAGGCCACTATGTCCTGGGAAAGGGAACAATCCAACAAGAAGATATGATAGTAAACATCTATGCCCCAGATGTCAATGTATCTCATTACATTAAAAAAAAAAAAAAAATACTCCATGACTATAAATACCAGATAGACCCCAACACAATACTACTGGGTGATTTGAACACACCTTTATCAACAATAGACATGTCATCAAAACATAAAATCAATAAAGATATCTCCAACCTAAAAAACACTAGAAATCAAATGGACCTAATGGACATCTACAGAATATTCCATTCCCAAACAGCTGAATTTTATCTTCTTATTGGCAGTGCATGGAACTTTTTCCAAATAAATTATATTCTAGGCCACCAAGAAAATCTTGACAAAAAAAAAAAAAAAAAATCAATATAGTCCCATGTATCCTAATAAGACTATAATGAAAAGAAACTAGAAATCAATAGCATGAAAAATAATAAAAACCACATAAACACATGGAAGTTGAACAATACTCTCTTAAATGAAGAGAGGATCAAGGAAGCAATGAGACTAGAAAAAGAAATTCCTAGGAATGAAGAACACAGATACAACAAATCAAAACCTCTGGGACAATATGAAAGCAGTTCTAAGAGGAAAATTAATAGCCTTGAGTGCCTACATTAAAAAATTAGAGATATTCCAAATAAATATGCTTCACCTGAAGGCCTTAGAAAAAGAACAAACTAACCCCCAAACCAGTAGAAAACAGAAAATTAGGATCAGAGCCAAAATCAATGAAATTGAGAATAAGAAAACAATACACAGGATCAATGCAACAAAGAGTTGATTATTTAGAAAGATAAATAAGATTGACAAACCCTTAGCTGAAATAACCAAAAGAAAGAAAACCCAAATCAACAAGATGAAAAAGGAGCTATTACCACAGACCCTTTTGAAATACAGAGGATCATCAGAACCCACTTTGAAAATTTATACTCCAATAAACTAGAAAATCTGAAAGACACTAATAAAGTTTTAGGCATATGTGACCTACCCAAATTGAATTAGGAAGACAGAGAAAACCTAAACAGACCAATATCAAGAAATGAAATTGAAGCAGCAATTAAAAACTTTCCAAAAAAGAAAAGCCTAGAACCAGATAGATTCATAACTGAGTTCTATCAGAACTTTACAGAAGAACACCACTTTTTCAAATTATTCCATAATACTGAAAGGGAGGGAACACTCTAAATACTTTATATGAAGCTGGTATAATCATGATACCAAAACCAGACAAAGTACATCAAGGGAAAAAAAAAAAAAACTATAGACCAATATCCCCGATGAAAATGCAAAAATCTTTAATAAAACATTATCAAAACATCAAAACCAGATTTAAAAAAAAAAAAAAGGTAATACATTATGATCTCAAGGATTTCATTCCAGGAATGCAAGGTTGGTTTAACATATGCAAATCAATAAATATAATTCCCCACTCAAACAGAATTCAGGACAAGAATCACATTATCATCTCAATAGATTCAGAAAAGACTTTTATCCAAGTCCAGCACCCATTCATGTTAAAAACACCGGAAAAGCTAGGAAATCAAAGGAACTTACATCAACATGTTAAAGGCCATTTCTGACAAACCCAAAGTCAACATCATACATCATGATGAAAAACTAAAGGCTTTTCCTTTAAAATCAGGAATAAGACTATCTACTCTTACCACTCCTATTCAATACAGTCAATGAAACATTAGCCAGAATGATCAGGCAAGAAAAGGAAATCAAAGAGATACAAATAGGAAAAGAAGTCATCAAACTATTTCTGTTTGCCAACAATATAATCCTATATATCTAGAAGACCCAAAAAACTCCACCAGAATACTTCTAGGGCTTATAAATGAGTTCAGCAAAGTTGCAGGATATGAGATCAACATGCAAAAATCAATAGCTTTCCTATGCTCCAACAGTAATCAGCTGAGGAAGAAATTAGGAAAACAATCCCATTCAGAATTAACCTATTTAAAAAAAAAAAAAAACTTTGGGAATTAATCTAAGCAAGGAGACAAACAAGCTTTACAGTGAAAAATTTTAGAACACTGCAGAAAGAAATTGAAGAAGACCTTAGAAGATGAAATGACAACCCATGTTCTTGGATAGGCAAAATTACTATTGTCAAAATGGCCATACTACCAAAAGCAATATACTATTCAATGCAACCCCCATCAAAATATCAATGACATTCTTCAAGGAATTAGAAAAGAGAATTCTTAAGTTCATTTAGAAGAAAAAGAGACCCAGGGCTGGGTTGCTTAGTGGTAGAGCACTCACCTAGCATGTGCAAGGGCCTGAGTTCAATCCTCAGCACCACACAAAAATAAATAAAATAAAGGTATTATGTCCAACTACAACTAAAAATATATATATGTTAAAAAAAAAGAAAGAAAGAAAAAGAGACCCAGAATAGGTAAAGCAGTACTAAGCAAGCAAGAAAAACAAAGCAGAAGGTATCACAATACCTGGCCTGAAATTAAATTACAGAGCTATAGTTTGAAAAAAAAACAGCATAGTATTGGCATCAAAATAGACATAAAGACCAGTGGAACAGAATAGAACATACAGAGACAAATCCACATACCTACAGCCATCTGATATTTGACAGAAGTGCCAAAAATATATTTTGGAGAAAAGACAGCCTTTTAAATGGTGCTGGGAAAACTGAATAGCTATGTGTAGAAAAATTAAATTAGATCCCTATCTCTCACCCTGCACAAAACTCAAATCAAAATGGATCAAAGAGGACTGGGGTTGTAGCTCAGTGGTAGAGTGCTTGCCTAGCAAGTGTGAGGCTCTGGGTTTGATCCTCAGAACCACATAAAAATAAATAAATAAATAAAAGTTACCCATCTACAACTAAAAAAATATATATTAAAAAAAATGGGCTGGGGTTGTGGCTCAGGGCTGGGGTTGTGGCTCAGTGATAGAGCACTCGACTAGCATGTGCAAGGCCCTGGGTTCGATCCTCAGCACCACATATAAATAAATAAACAAAGGTATTGTGTCCAACTACAACTAAAAAATAATTTAAAAAAAAAAATGGATTAAAGACTTGGGAATTAGACCAGAAACCTTGCAATTAGTAGAAGAAAACATAGGCTTAACACTCCATCTATAGATGCTGGCACTGACTTCCTTAAAAAGACCCCCAAAGAACAAGACCACCAAACCAAGAGTCACTAAGTGGGACCCCATCAAACTGAAAAGCTTCTATATAGCAAAGGAAAGGATTAAAAATATGACGAGAGAGCCTACAAATGGGAGAAAATCTCGGCTCTTCCAACAGGGAATTAATCTCCAGAATGAACAGAGAACTCAAAACACTTAACACTAAAAGCAAATAAACTAAGCAATAAGTGAGCAAAAGAACTAAAACAGAAACTTTTCAAAAGAAGAAACACATACAGCCAATAAATCTATGAAAAAATGTTCAGCATCTCTAATAATCAGGGAAGTGCAAATTAAAACTACGCTAAGACTTCATCTCATTTCAGTCAGAATGGCAATGATCAAGAATATCAACAATAACAAATGCTGGCAAGATTGTGGCAAAAAAGGTTACACTTATACATTGTTGGTGGACTGCAGATGAGTACAACCACTCTGGAAAGCAGTACGGAGACACCTTAAAAAACTAGGAATGGAACCACCACATAACCCAACCGTCCCACTCCTTGGTATGTTCCCCCCAAAGATTTAAAATTGGCATACTATAGTGATACAGCCACCTTGATATTTATAGCAGCACAATTCACGATAGTTAAATTATGGAATCAATCCAGGTATCTGTCAATAGATAAATGAATTAAGAAATTGTGGTACATACATACAAAGGAGTTCTACTCAGCCATAGAAAAGAACGAAAATACGGCATTTGCTGATAAATGGATGGAAATGGAGAACATCGTGAAATAAGCCAAACTCAGAAACTCAAAGGTCAAATGTTTTCTCTCATATGTGGAAGCTAGAGTAAAATAAAGAAAAGGGGGAGGGAAGGAGAGGATATGATAAAGATAAAGGGAAGATCAGTAATGCAGAAGAAGGAAACTGAGAGGCAGAAT